>NC_068285.1:18532856-19775356 GCF_025860055.1 Xyrauchen texanus | reverse complement strand
GTCAATAAGCCTGACCGCCCCCAGTGGCCCTCCTAAATTGGAGTGGTAGGACGGTAAGAGTGGAATTCTCATTTTCCATGACCCCACATCATAATAAATAGACCAAACTAATTATATTTAAACAAAACATCAATACATTATGACTGCATGATCACATTTAGCAGAGTAAAGATTGATTTATGTTTAATATTGATTAAATATTTGCTTATGTTTAAAAAACATTTACATGCACAATTTACACTTTAATTGAATTAATTAATGAACGAAAACTTGGACAATTCCAATGTTTTAATGCTGTGGATGGAATTTTCAGACAGTCCCTTACAAGTGCTGAAATCCCATAGGAGCATTTTTAGGCATAATTCTCCAGCTACAACAAGCATTGACCATTTGAGTTCAATGTTTTATGCCTGTATGATATAGTCATATATTCTTTAACCTAATTGTGCTAATGATATCATTGTAAAAGTGTCGGCTCCAGATAGCGTGGGTAGGAGAAACCGAATGTCAAACAAATAACAAGCCAGGAACTAACTTCTGGAGATAAGGTCATGTCAATTCAGCATTAGTTTCGCATCTTTGGACATGCCAGCTCCAGTTTCAGTTCTACTTAATGTGGATTATACAGTACATGCTGGTGTAAATGTAAGTGTAAGTTACATTACTTTTATAGTGCAATTTCCCACATTATTATCACAAAACCCAATCTGGATAGAATTGTCTGCCTTATTGAATGCACCTGAGCCAAACTCATTACAGACCACTCATATTTAGCAAGTATTCATTCTAAAATAATTTTTGTATGTGTATCTGTCAGGTTTTTATTTCTGGAACAACATACAGTACACACTTTTGCTATTTATAATGAAGTATATTTTCCACTGTCTTTAATTTTGTGTTTTGCACTGTACAATGCAGAAACAAGACAAATGTAGTGCAACAAGTTTGGCAAAATGAACAATGAAGCAACGCAGATGTAACAGCATGCAGGAACAGATGTGAAGATGCACCTGCAATGGCAAATTTATAATGAATACACTTAGAAATATAAAATTGGAACCCTTATAAACCACCCCACTAAAGCCCAAATAAATGCCTTGCCTTCAGTAATAAAGGCTCTTATAACCTAATAACATATACAGATTAATATTGGTACTGTTGGGCACAGGCGCAACAATAAAAAAGCAAATGCACAACTAACCGTGAGAGAGAGAACAAAGTTACAGAGCTGATCCAGTTGATTCTCTCTCAAACGAAATGCAAGAGAAGCATTAAATAGTTTATAGGGAAAATAACAAATGCAACATCCTCTTTATGAACACCATTTATCAATCAAATACGTATCGCATGGCTCACCAATCACAAGGGAGAGGCCTCAGTAATGGAGGATTGAGCTTAATATTAGCAACTGCATACTCTTATAAAAGGTACACACCAAACGCGCTCAATAAGGAATGCGCATAGACAATGACAGACATAATAAATGATTCAAAATGACAAAAACACATTAAAGCCATATTATTGGTCACTTACTATGCATGCAACGTTTTATAATTCATAGTATTTCAGATAGATACATACATTTAAAAATTCACTTGTACACTGCACCATTTTAAATGAACTAGGCAATTAAAAAAATGTGCTTCCAAATTCTTAGAAGAATCTAATAGGAAATTGTGACCATTTACAAGACCTGTACATGCTGATTATAGCCTACCACTTAAACTCTAACCTAAAATCTTGATGTAGGCTATCATTCATTTTACCCAAGAATTTTACTGCATTTGTCACGCTAAAGAACAGCATGGCAACATGGCTTAAAATGTGTTGGTAAAACCAGAATATTGGAGAGTTTTGACTAATTGAAACATTTGTCATGAGCCTGTTTGTTTATATATTTTAAAATTAACATTTAAAATTTAACTAAAATTTTGTGAATCTTTGCTTGTCTTTAAAAAATTGCATGTCTGCAAATATAAAAACAGCTAATTATGTTTTATATGTGTACAGGGGATATAAAGGTATAACACAGTTGCCCCCCTACAAGCACACCCAGCCTCACCCTGGCCCCCCAGTCAAAATGGTCCAGATATGACCCTACTAACTATCTATCTATCTATCTATCTATCTATCTATCTATCTATCTATCTATCTATCTATCTATCTATCTATCTATCTATCTTCAGTTACTGTATAAAAAGCAATGGATGAGTGCACAGTGCCCTCTAGCGACAGCTCTGAACATTGACACGTGAGAAATTGCAATTTTATTTCTTATTTGAAAACAAAAGAATAACAAAAATATATATATATTGGGTAGTCACTAATGCTTTTGCTACTGTAACATTACATGAGAGAAAAAAACTAAACAAAAAACTCAGATACAGATATCAAACGACTTCAAATGAATATAATGTAGCTAACTTAATGAAACAGGCAGTAGTTTTAAACTGCACTTAGGAACATCGAAGTGCAAATTTCAAGAATGTGAAACAAACAAATGTGAATGAACACATAATTTGAATTAAATGGTTCAATACAATTGCTCAGTGCTAAGTCTACTTTAAATTGCTCCACAGTTTTTTAAATGATTCGTTCAGTACAACATTGGCTTAACAGAGGACTTAAATACAGGCACTCGCTGCTTTTCAGAAAACCAGCAAGACAGCAGCACATTCAATTTTGCCATTTTTTAAACCTATCTAACCAAACTTTAACTCATTCACACATTCATCAATTCAAAAGCTACCATTATCAATTCATTATTAAAGACTCATCTGCAAAAGAAAGAAAGACCCAAGGTAGAGACAAAGGAAGAGACAAACAGAGGAAAAGGGTTGAGAGTGTGGTGAGATGCATCTTTAATCTTATCCTACACATTCTCTCTACACCAGCATCAATACATCTCTCACTTCTGTGTGAATGTCACCCTTCAAATACCAGCAGGCACCAGGAAAGAAAAGGTTTCTAGAGTCACATCCCCCAAAGCAGTGAGAAAACACCACTGATCCCAGATCAATACCCGTCATGCTTTAATATGTCTGGGAAATTTCATATGCTCACTACGGACATGGAAAACTACAACTCAAGTCTGCTAACTGCACTGAAAATTGTCATAATTTACAGTGATTTAATCATACAGTAGATGTGATTGACAGTTAATTTGGCTTTTCTCCCAAAGGATTATTCCTTCCTGCATGTGCGCAGTGATATCAAAGTGAGGTCAAAGGTTAAAATCAAAGCAATATAGTAGTGATATTACCATTAGTACCAGAATATTTTACACAAGATTGTACAGGGCAAAACTGGGCAGTTAGTGTGTAGACGACAGATCTGTTTGGATAAGATGAAAACACTTCACAATAAGGTTAGGAATCAGGAATTAGCAATAATTTACAGCATTTATTTATGTAGGCTAATGTTAATTTATAACACTATTGATCATTTTTATTTGGTGTTATTTCATAGTGCATTAACTAATGTTAATGTACAACTTTAAAAGTTATAAATGTATTACTATATGTAGAAATAAGCATTGACCAACATTTAGAAATGCTGTAAAAGTATTTTTATTTCACATTAACTATAGAGTTAAAGGGATAGTTCACCCAAAAATGAAAATTCTCTCATCATTTTCTCATCTTCATGCCATCCCAGATAAGTATGACTTTCTTTCTTCTGCTGAATACAAACAAAGATAGTTAGAAAAATATTTCTACTTATTTCTTACAATAAATTCTCCTCCCTGCCCAGTGGGTGGCGATATGCACGGAAACTGTGAATCGCCAAAAACAAAAGAAGAAGAATGTGAAAGTGAACATTTATAGTAAAAAGGACTTGAATATTGATCTGTTCCTCACCCACACCTATAATATCACTTCTGAAGTCTTAGATTGACTTAGATTTAAACACTGAAGTTGTGTGGATTACTTTATGAGCTTTTTGGAGCTTCAAATTTCTGGCCACCATTCACTGGCATTGTATGGTACAAAATAGCTGAGATATTCTTCTAAAAATATTTGTTTGTGTTTAGTAGAAGAAATAAAGTCATACACATCTGGGATGGCATGAGTGTGAGTAAATGATGAGAGAATTTTCATTTTAGGGTGAACTATCCCTTTAACTAATGTTAATGTTTACAACCTTATTGTAAATTGTTACCAATAAAATATTTTAAACTTCCATTTGAATGTGCATATGTGTTACAAGTAGTGTTTAAGTGAAAGTGTATACTTTTTAAAGTGTTAATAAAATGTTTTAACTAGGAATCTGTATGTTTATTAGTATAATATAAAGTATTTTACAGTGTTTAAATGCAGGGATGTGTGATTGTGTGACTCATTATTATGCATAATCCATTATTTGAGACTTGTTTGCTTGGGTAGTTTAGGAGCCAGTAGCATTTCGTCCCCTTGAGGGCCAGGCCCCTTCATCGCCATACTGGCCCCAACCATAGCAGGATAGCTACGGTTCCTCCTCATGCCTTCGTTAAGTGGACTAAAGGGTGAACCTGGCCTCCGAATCCCACCTAGAGGACCTATAAGTGGACTTGTCCTTGGAATCCCTCCCCCTGTAGCCCCAGAAGCCCCTGGACTTGCTAAACCCAACCTTTTGAGTTTATCCACCAAGTTTAGATTGTACATACTCACATCAGTTTGGCTTTCACAGTCTTTTGCCTGAGACCCGGACACCCCCGCCACCTCTTTCAAAATAGACTGTGCCGGTTTGGAAGCCAGGAAGTTCTCATAGGATGGACTCTTGAAGGAGAAGAGGGTGGTGGTTTCTGAATCTGAAACCCCAGCACCTGGGCTGGGAGTGTGACGGGTGGGGGAGTTGGGTGGGGTGGAGGGTCGATGGGGGTCTAGAGGAGGGGGAGGAAGAACGGAGGTGGAGAAGAGGACTCCTTCACTTCCTCTGTCCCAGCTCTGAGGCTGGTACACTGCAGCGGAAATACCCCTCTCCTGGAGGAGGCGCACTAGCCCCAAAGATGTGCTGAAGGTTTTGGTGGAGTCTCTCAGGTTGGTGAAGGACTGAGACTGGGACAGACTCATTCGACGAGGAGTGCAGGGTGTGGCAGCGGGTGTCGATCTAAGACTGCTTGACATCACACAGGATGAGGTTTGGATGGGGTTAAGACTGGAAAGAGAAGCAATGAAAGAGATAAGAGTTATTTAATTAATATAAGGTGTTTTGCACTTTCACCGCATCTGACAAATGATAGACGATAGACCGGAAGTCAGAAATCTTTTATTGGAGAGTCGCTCGGGAGCTGCGTGGATCTCCGACCATCTGTGGATGCTGAATTTTTGGATCTTGATTTGAGTTTTGGATGCATTAAAATATGTGAACTTGTGCAACTAGATTGTATGCGACCACCTGACTGGATGTGATATATTAGTTTACAATTATACACACAAAATGAGGAATATCAATGGTTTGATTTAGCCTAACTTTTATTCTAAATGCACACTACCTCAGTTGATTAGACAGTTATTAATATAGAAGTTAGAGATGATCATTCACACTGTAAATATATCACAAAAGGCATTTGTAATTATATGTGTACATATATCATTTGTTTCTGCATTTGCAAAACCTTCATTTTGAAATAATATTTGTGAATTTCTATTCATCACTTATTATTATTACTTTTTATGTTGTTATTATTATTAGATTATTATTATCATAATAGTAACTGTAAAACTGGGTACTCTGACATTGCAGATTGGCAAGTCCCCTGCAATTAAAAGACTAAAATCCATTGTGAGCAAATTGACAGTTAATCAAGACTGCCACTAGGGGAGAAACTACGACAGTCGTTCAGTGTGCGAGTGTCAGAGACAGTGAAAAGGCGGCTTTAAAGGTCACAGTTACAGCATGGTACGATACCTGGGTGTCACCCTGGTTAGTTCATCAGAAGGATGGAGGATTTTGCAGGTGGTGAAGGTGTAGGTAGAGCTGGTATGAGCCATGCATTTGCCAGGAAAATACACTGAAACAGACACAAAAGCTCAGACTAGACACAAGCATGCTAGAAACGTGTAAGTGAATACATATACTACAGGAGTCACATCTTACAGTTTTTTTTTATTTAATTATTTTCACTCAGGTCTATTTATAATGTTAATAGTTTTTAAGCCAATTTTCCAACCTTTCATTCCATCTGGAATGAACAGCTTTTTGCTGCTGTGGCTTTAAATCTTCTATGCAAACACCCTCTTTGCAAGTGAAATAAGATAAAACGATTTGCACCAATCACACACAGTCAGTTTGCTGTTGAGTACAATATAGTTAAATGCCTTAAAACCCTCTTTAAAGGAATTGTTCACCCAAAAATGACAATTCTCTAATCATTTACTTGCCATCCCAGATGTGTATAACTTTCTTTATTCTGCTGAAGCTTCAAAAAACACATAAAAGCAGCATAAAAGTAATCCATGAGAATCCAGTGGTTAAATCCATATCTTCAGAAGCGATATGACAGGTTTGGGTGAGAAACAGATCTATATGCGTGCATGCGTGTCCTTTTTTACATTAAATCTCCACTTTCACTTTCACATTCTTCTTCTTCTTTTGTTTTTGGCAATTTACATTCTTCATGCATATCACCACCTACTGGTCAGGGATGAGAATATATAGTACAAATGGACTTAAATATTGATTTCCCACCCACATCTACTATATAAATTCTGAAGGCATGGATTTAAACACTGGAGTCAAATTGATAACTTTTATGCTCCCTTAATGTGCTTTAAAATGTTGGTACCCTTTCACTTGGATTGTATGGACCTACAGAGCTGAGATTTTCTTCTAAAAATCTTTGTTTGTGTTCAGCAGAAAAAGAAAGTCATGCACATCTGGGATGGCATGAGGGTGAGAAAATGATGAGAGAATTTTTTTTTTTTAATTATTGTTTTTGGGTGAACTATTCATTTAATACCCTCTGTGCAAAACCTGCATTACACTGTGGCAGACTTATAATCACAATCTGTGCTGAAGTGTTCCTGGCAGACTGAAAATTGTGATGAAATGATCAGGGACCTTGTTAAAAATATACTTCAGCCACTACATCAGAAGGATAGGCAGAGCGGCAGGTGATACACACTTCCAGGAACAGAACAAATTTGATAGACATTCCTACATTTCACCCTTATCAGAATTTCTTCTGGTGTTAGGAATGATAGTACAAATCCTAATTCTGCTGTAACAGCATTACCTAATCATGACTATTTCTGAGTGCCAAATGTGGGCGATCATGCATGCATTTATTCAAATCGATTCAAATGTCTGATGTCACTAAGCTGTGGAAGCAGTTTTGTTTTATTTCATGTTTTTTTACAGACTTTTAAAGTACTGTATTGAGTACTGAAAGTGATGTTTTCAAAGTATAGTGAACTCGCTTATCTTTAATTGATCATCAAATTTCCTTATAAATTGTATGGAAAATTGTATTCCTTATGATATGACCCCTTCTAAAAGAATTATGCATAAACAGGTTGTCTTACTTGAGAACTCTATGGAACCATGGCCTGTGCTGAGACAGGGAGATGGGGACACTGAGGGGGCATGGCTATGGCTAGTGGGGGCACTGGGATTGGGAGTAGTTGTTGTAGGAAGATTCTGGAAGTACTGGTCTCCAGGCTCATCTTCTTCACAATCGGCATAGTGACAAACTTCCTCCAGATCCAGTTCCAGAGGACGGAAGCCTTTTGGGACCACACCAGGCCGAGCATCCAGGATACCACCCAGGTTGGGCTGAGCTAACTGCTGCCAGTGCTGAAGTGTAGCTGAACCTAGAAAGTGTGCGAGAGAGGAAGATTTCAGAACCTCATTTATAGAAGGAAAACAAAAACACATGATGCACTGTTAATTGTGCTAATGTTGCAATGATGGAAAAACTAAATATTAGAGAAAGAATGAGAATAGCAAAAGGAAATGTGTGAAGTGACTTTATTGGCGGTAACATACAAAGTCAGATTTATAAAAAAATGAGTCGTGAGAAAATAAAAAGTATGAGAGTAAAAGAGTACAAGAAATAGATGATGCTGAAACAGATAAAGGGATGAAAAGAACAGAATCAAATAAGATCAACAAGTACATGTTCATTTTTTCACTTATACAACAGCAGGTGGCGGTATTAAGCTGCTTAACAAAGAACATGGAGTGAAATGTAATGAAATGAAATGTCTTTTAATTATATATATATCAGATTGGGGGAAAAAATATGATCTCAGTGATTTTGACCATGGCATGATTTTTGGTGCCAGGCGGGCTGGATTGAGTATTTCTGTAACTGCTGATCTCATTGTTTTTCCCCATTCTGATGGTTGATGTGAACATTAACTGAAGCTCCTGACCCCTGTCAGCCTTATTTGATACATTACACTGCTGCCATATGATTGGCAGATTAGATAATCGGATGAATAAGTAGGTGTACAGGTGTACCTAATAAAGTGGTCAGTCAATGTATATATAGTATATACTTTTACTTAAAGTATATATTTTTAGATATATACATTATAAAACGGACAGTTTTGATTCTTATAAATTGCACATAAACGTTTTTACGAAGTGTAGATAAAATATAAATGAATTAAACTTTGCCCCTTCGATTGCCTCATAGTAAATAATAGAATAAAAAATATAATA
Source organism: Xyrauchen texanus (assembly GCF_025860055.1). Taxonomy (NCBI): domain Eukaryota; kingdom Metazoa; phylum Chordata; class Actinopteri; order Cypriniformes; family Catostomidae; genus Xyrauchen; species Xyrauchen texanus. The sequence goes on along the minus strand of NC_068285.1, from coordinate 19,766,707 downwards.
TTATAGTTGAGGAATAAATATTATAGAATAAATTACTATGCATAATATTAATAGCATATGCAAATATTTTGCATCAGTCAAGTGATACACAAGAGGGGCTGTTACCATCTAAATTAGCTTTCATTACAACTTAAACGATTAGTTCAGCCAAAAAAATAATTTTGTCATCATTTACGCCCTTTACCACACATTTACATTACAATCAGTGTAAAAGGCATTTTACAAGGTCAAGAAAAATTTATTTATTTGTAAATGACATGAAGGTGAGGTAATGATGACAGTATTTAAACTTTTGGGTCCCTATCTCTTTAAGTTATCTATTTGCAAAACTTTGCTATAACTTTATCACTATTGTAACTGTAACCAGGAGCGTGGCTCTCTGAAGTGCTAGTGCTTGCGGGGATGCATGAGTGCCCAAAATGAATTGAAAAGCATCATAGAGGGTGGGCGGGGCTTGGAACGGTAACATAGGCGTGTCCTACATCTGACATTTTGGTCACCTTCCAGAGGTTTGACAATCTGGAGCTTGTCGGGAAGATAGGGGCGGCTGGTCCAAGCACCCAGTGACATGATGCTATCGCTGTGCACCATCCTGTTGGAATAATCTCCACCTTCCGTTAACTCCTGATTACGTCGCTCCCTCTCCCCCTCGAAAAAGAGTCGCTCACTCAGACAGTTCTGCCGCCGTAGAGACAGTCGCCGCAGAGCGAGTTTGAGCTCCTCAGAGCCGGTTCGCTTCTCACGGGTGTCCACACTGCAGTCAGAGAACAAGACATAATGAAAAAGTTTCTTGCAATAACAGCTTTGATGTAAAACAGACAGATTGGTTAATGCTTTTATACAAAAATGTGTTGCTTTGCAAACAAACCAATGGTTGCATTATCTTAAAGTCAACATGAAATCAAAATGTACCCGATTTACTTTCTTAAAACACATTAATGCTATTATTGTGCACAATTACTTTGTGTGCGTTATTCCAATGAAAAAAAGTTTCTCTTGTGATCTTTCATTAAAATCGAATAACTTGGTCTGCCTCTAAAGCTACTTCTCTTTTTGTCAGACGTCAACTAGGGCGCTGAATGGTCGAATCCTCAACTACAAACTCCATTTTGGATATCTGCAATACTTCCATTCTGTCATGGAATGCTGACTTTTTACAATCCAATCAGTTTCTGATAAATAAAATCCAAGTCCTGTCCTATATTTTTTGTTGTTAAAAAAAATCCTGTTTCACTCCCATTCAAATATGTCATATTACAGAAGTAAAATGGATTGAGACTGCTGTTTCATGTTGACTTTAAAGGTTTAATGAACGTTATAGGCTCAGTAAACAAAAAGTCCCGACTCACACAGCATCCGTGGAGTAGGTCTCCTGGAGCATGCTCTGTGTGCGGTTGTCAGGGGCGGCATTGTTGCTACTGCTGTCAGGGAGGGCGGAGCTAAGGCTGGAGTGTGTCTGATTGGACCCGGGAATGTTAGATGCAGGATGAGAAGAAGATCGCTGTCTCACTGATTGGTTGATGTTCTTCACAGTCTCAAACACACGTTTATGACAGACCCTACAGACAAGAATCACACACTTCTGTATTCAGATTATGGCAATGAAAGAAAATGTGCTGTGTGATGGGAAGGTGAGAAAGAGAGGCAAAAGTCATACTTCTGCTCTTCATTTTCAGGATTTTCAAGACTAAGTTCCTTCCTCATGGTTCCCTCAATTTCAGCAGCCAGGGAGTCCTGAAACACAAATACAAACAGATAAAGTGGTGTGTTTTCCCAGATTAATTAGTTTGTGTTCTCCCTGTCCTTGCATGAGTTATACCATGGGAAAAAGTCCCATATGGTGATAGCGCCGAGGAGTTCCTGCGGACACACTGCGGTTTCGTAAGTTCTTGAGTTCCTCTTGAGCCTCATGAAGCATCTCAATACACTCAGAGTATTTATCCTCCAGCTCCTGCAGCTGTGTGCATTTAAACAAAATATAGCAAATTACATTCACACAGAAATAATAAATGAATACATAATAAAGACATGTTACTTAATATTATAATTAATAGCATCGCAGATGAATGTGACTATTCTTTAGGTTGATTACACGGCTCTCTGGAATACTCGATTCTGATTGGTCAATGGCGCCATCTAGTGGTTTGATATTTCTCAGTAACAGCCGCAAATCCACATATCAGACTGCTCAGCCGGGTGTTTGCAAGCCATCTTTCCCAGCATCTTGGAACACTATACGATCAATACAAGTAAGCTAATAAAAAAATTTCAACTCAAATCTATGTTTAATGTTCTTTAATTTATTTATTTGGCAAGTACCTTATAATAAGATGCATAATAGTCAGACATTAATTAATTACAAAATAAACACCAACAGAACTCTGGCATAAACCTGAAGTGTATATCAGCTGTTCAGCGATTTATTTCTTCTCACACAACTACATAACGCAAATCAATATTTTTGGCTGGTTGCTCTGCTTCGAATTGGGGTTTATTTTGCAATAACAACTGGCTGACTGTACATTATTCCTTACTTATATTACATATGAAATGAAGTACCTCTGCTGTGAGCTGTCTCTGAGCATCTTTAGCTGCCAAAAGGTGCTGAGAAAGTTCTTCATTCTCAACAGCATACTGTCAAATACACACATAAACAAAATTGAGATCAACATCCTCATCCCAATAGCACCCTGATTAATATAACTGTGAAAAATATAACCATATCTACCAGTTATTAAAACATTGTTATATTTCACATACTTTTTCCTGTCCTGTTTTGTTTGTTATTTAATTTATTTAAGCCTGCGATTGACATAGTAGAAAAATGACACACACATACTTTCACAAGTATTCAATAATTAAAGTGGATCTTAGCATAAGTGAACACAAAAACTCTCACAGTTTTGGCTTTTTTCTGCAGGTCCACTATCTGTGATAGTAAATGTGTGATTTCTTCCTGTTGGCGAGATGCGTCCTCTGTCTTTTTGGCCAGCTCCTCTGCTATGGTGGAGATCTGGATGCTGGATTGCCCTATATGTGGCAAAACAAATTGGAAAATTGGGGTTCTGCCAAAATATACAGGTCTACACTTCCACATATGGCCTGAAACAATTAAGTTCACTCACTCAGCTCTCTGACGCAGTCATTCACCAGCTGCTGTTCTTTCTCCTCATATGACTCCGTCTCAGACTTCAGATAGCTCGCCTACGGAGAAAGAGAGACAGTCAAATCATATTTATTTATAAAGCACATTTAAATACAACACAAGTTAAGAACAAAACATTTTTAGGTTGTTTGCTCATCTGCAAAACGTCTACAAGACGTTTCCTCTCAGATGTCAAGAAGACATTCAGCAGATGTCTTTGAGAACTTTATGATTTAGAATGTTAAATCTGATCTTTTTAAGATGTTTTGCAGATGTTCCTAAAATATGATGCTTTCCAGATGAAAAGATCTAAAATAGACATCTCGGAGATGTACGTGGGATATATATTAAGGCAAATATTTCCAAAACAATTATGAACAAATAAATGGAAAAAATAAGACAAACTGAGACTCATTCTTTGTCCTGGATAGTTGCAGTTTAGCCTCTGACTATCCAATGATGGGGAGTACATATTGAAGTCAGTCCCATTTGCATTAGTGTTGCATTTTGGACTTAAAACAATGCTTTGTTATTGTGGGGTGTTATGTCAAAGTGATTACCAGGAAAGATTAAAAATGGCATTTCAAGGTTACTGAACCCTGCTGCTGAGTAACGCATTGCTGGGTCAGTGAGAGTTCAGAGCAGTGTTTTTATAGTTAAGGAAAACTAAAACGAAAATCATTGAAATTATTGGAAAAAAATTAAACTAAACTAAAATGCTTTTTCATAACTCCAAAATGAACTAAAATAAAATACAAATTCATTTTAGTTTTTGTTATACTAGGGTGAATATGGGCAAAGTGGGACACTTTTGGAAATTTTGACTTTTCTTGACACGTTGAATTATGATCTAAACAACACATAACCTAAGTTTATACATTTAAAGAATGCTTAGGTCGTCTTCTACTTTTGTCAAAAGAAACAAATAAAAAATATTCAATACTGGGATGTACAGTAAAACCTTTTCACTGCACATTTTGCAATTGCAGTCTTCAGGAACAATCATTATTTCAAGCTCGATTACACTTACTAGTAGAGTCAGGAAATATAATCAAGCTTGAATTCATGATTGCCAAGGAGACAGTTGATGTCAAGACTTCAATATTAACCTGTTTCTCACCCTCACCTATCATATCACTTCTGAAGACAAGGATTTAACTACCGGAGTCATATGGATTACTTTTATTCTGCCTTTATGTGCTTTTTGGAGCTTCAAATTTGTCCATATTGACTTGCATTGTGAAAACTTCCAGAGTTGAAACATCTTGGATGGCATGAGGGTGAGTAAATGATGAGATCATTTTAATTTTTGGATGAACTATCCCTTTGATTTTTAACTCCCAAAAGGTTAGTTTAGTATGGTTTATAATAATTTAATGAAATAAATATGGATACAATTTGGATCAAGCTTAAATGACCTTTGTCAATTTACCTTTATTTCACACTATATTATAAATTTTGCAACATTTACAATCCACATTAAATATGAAAATACCACAAGACTGCCCTGAGAATTGAAATGTTATTAGACTTTTTGATTACACCAGTAAACGCTGCTTTGGCAGCCATAACAAATACAAAAACTAAACGAAAGAATAACTAAACTGAAACTACAAAACACAGAGAAAATGAAAACTAAACTAAATTGTTATGACAAATTGAAAATAAAATAGATAAAAATCCAAAACTATAATAACACCGGTTCAGAGCAGGGGTAACTAACTTGGATTATAGATATTCTGTGGAGATCACGATCTGTTGTTATAACGGCACAGATTCACACACAATAAATTAATCAGTTCCTCCAGTCACTCATGGAGCTAGGCCAGTAGCACACACACACTGCTCTAACATACCTCTGATCTGAGAGACAGGTTTTCTTCCTCCAGGTCTCGAAGTTTCTGATTCAGGATGTCCAGAGAGGAACCACCAGGAGCAGACACTCCTGCCCTGCTATTTCGACCCCTGACCCCACACAAACAAAAATGAATTAGACAACTGTACTAAAATAGCAAACTGGAATATTACCATTCTTTATTCTTCATTTCCAGTGGAGAACTCTGAACTCTCTGGTTAAACACAAATAACATGGGTTGAAATAGTCCATTTCTATTTTAGTATCTATAGCCAAAACGCCCTTTAGAACAACATTTGAGCTAATAATATCCTAACTGAAGCAGACAGAACAGGCTCCACTGGCCTTGAGAGTGATAAAACAGGACAGTGTTATAAAACAGTGAACTGACGTGGGCAATCCAGACACCTCTTCACTCTCCTCTGCTGCATTCGTATAGAATTGCAGAAGTTCATCTTTCAGATTTAACTCATGGTGTAGTTGAGCCACCTGCAATACAATCACATTGCGAAAACCTAAATAAATATCATTACTAATAAATGGACTCATCAACACCAAACCAAAAATGTTTTCCTTTTATATTACACTGGATATACTTAAATACAACCATTAATGTTATTAAAAGGGCCATGAAATGGAAAATAAAATTTTCCTTGAAATTTAGACATATAAGAGGTAACTGTACTATAAAAACATACTGTAAATTTCAGAACTCAAAACTTCTTCCCCAGTCTAAAACGAATATGTACAGTTTGAAACATCGTATTTTGAAATCTGTGTGTTTGTGACATCCCGAGACATTGCTCAGTTGTATTTACATGCCCCAGAACATGTGTCCCCTCCCACTGGTATTCAGTTTGTATTGTAAACAGAGAGGGAGAGAGGCAGGCCTAGTATGAACAACTATTCCTGAACACCAAACGGGACCCATCTGGACCATTTTGAAGTTTGTTTGTGCATATAGCATGAATTACACAGACATCTTTAACCAATGTTATGTTTATCGCTCCGCTTTTAAAAGATGCGGTGTGAAGTTACAACTCAGAGATGGAGATTCCATTCAGTTTCATTCAGCTGCTCTGAGTCTTGCTGTTCTTGTGCCCATCTGTGCTATTTCTAATTGTTGCTGTATGTAAACAAGCACTAGCGAGACATCTTTGACCATTTGGATGCGTTTCTGCCGATCTGCGCCTCATTGCACCTATGGGGTGCATCATGTTTCACCGTGCTATGGACTGTGAGTGTGCAAATATCAGTGTGGACTGCTTGTGAACCAGTCATAATACAATTCAAGCGTTGCAAAGGAACTATTATTGAATTGAATAAAAATGGGGCAGTTAAAAACACTCAGACTTGACTACAATTTCATGAGTAAACAGTTTCATTCATTAATATTTCATATGTCATGACTGTTTGATAATTATGGTGCTGATGTGCTTGAGTGAACAGTTTAATATAGTCGGAAGCAATGTTTTGGATGTGTGTTATGTGTAAACCCTGAAATGTTGTTTTAGAATGTTGTGGAGAGCTTGTTTATTCTCTTCCTATTGAGTTTCAACTATGGCTGAATTTGAGGGGCTACACAATGTTAGGCAATCAGAACAGTGGGCGTTTACATTGAAGTTTAAAGAATACACTGTAGCCAAAGCCGAGCATATCAGACAGAGTGCCAGAAACAGGGTGGATGATCATTTATTATTAAACTATGACAGTTTTGGTCCAACAATCTTTACTGATATTATCAGTGGACCTCAGGGTTGATAATACAATTATTTAAAAAAAATAATCATTTCATGACCCCTTTAAAATAATTCTCTTGATAAACTAAAATGATAAACTAACTGCTAAAAAAATCTAAGAACAATTAATAATTTTAATGTATTGTCAATCATAACTTTTACAATGCAACTTCTGTTTTATTGATTTAAGCAAAATACCCTCTGGTGCATACATACCATTGGTTGGAAATCACTGGACAAGACTAATTATCATGTTTAGTAATTAGACATGATAATTAGTAATCCACTGATTATTACTAGCAGTTATAACAGACTTATGCTGTAATCTTTGTGTTGAAAGAGCTTGGCACTTTCATGTAAATATTTTACTGAATCTGATCATGTACCTCCTCTCTGATGGTGCAAACTTGTTCCTCCATGTATTCATTCTGTTCGGAGAGAACTCGGTTCTTCTTCAGGAGGGACTGACCGATCTGGGCTGCAAGCTCCAGGTCCCTCTCTTTCTGTAGAGAGAATGAGAAAGTTTCCATATATTGCATCATACTATAGAGAAAACTGCAATGAAAGTTGTAACAGAACTCTGTTATCACAATAAATGCATGTATTTTCCCTACAATCCAAAGTAAACTTACCTCCTCCAGAAGTCTTGTTACAGCATCAATGTCATTGTAGGTCTTAGTCATCTGGCCCACTCGCTCAGCACATAGTACTGAAACACACAGAGATTGGAAGAGAAAAACATGTTGGTTAAGCACTGAGCTCTAACAGAGGACAAGAGGATGGAGTACATAAACAATTACACTTCAACCTTAAAAAAAAAAAAAAAAAAAAAATTACTTAATTGGAAAGAACGAGAAAATCAAAATTATTTAATCAACCAAAGAGGTCTGAAAAGTGGGTAGCAACAACTATAGAAATTACTAAGTACTAAACCTAATATAAACCCCAACCTTAACCCATATTAAGTACATGTGAATTTCCTCTAATTTCTAACCTATTATTACTCAGTACTTTCTTGGATGAGTACACTGTAAGTATACTGATAGTACACGTATTGAAAAATACAGTGTAACCAAAAAGTGTATGAGAGTTCTGGAGCTTTGCTAAACTCTACAATGAATCAAAGATCACACTTAAAAACTGACTTAAGTGAAGTGATCTTAAGCTTTCAGACATCTAATGAGTTTAACATGATAAATAGGAAAAGGCTCCTGGCTTTCTGACCTCGCAACATCACGCTCTTACAATAACATCAATGCCAAATCATGCATGAGTGCCCTAACAACTGTTTCCATGGTGCTGTTACCCAGCAACCCCATCCACAGTCAGCCAGAATCAGATCAGCCACTCATACCGTTACATAACACACTCATATAGTCTCTCTTTCTCGCTCTCTCTCTCTCTCTCACACACACACACACACACACACACACACACACACACACACACACACACACACACACACACACACACACACACACACACACACACACACACACACACACACACTCAGTTATTTACATTCAACCAGTTTAAAGCAAATACATTTAGCAATAACAGAAATAAGTAAAACATTTTCGTCTTTTTAGAGAAACTTTTGTTACTAAATTCTATGCATGTAAATCAGTCAGTGCTGAATAGATTACTTCAGATATGTTTTGGTCTGTTTTGTCTGTTTCAGTATGAAATCAAAAAAGGCACTTAAAATGTAATTACAAATGACATCCGTGTGTGGTAACAGATTAGACCAGTTACATTTGTGAATCAATGTCTCAAACCCCCAAAGGGATCAATAAATTATGAACAATTTATTGCCTCATGTAATCATTTAATCTATAACAAAGTAACTTTGATGTGATTACAAGTATTTTAACATGTGATTTAATCTTATTACAAGTATTAGATTTAGTTTTTGTAATCGGATCACATTATCCAGATTGCATGTAACCGGTTACTACCCCAGAACTGACAACTGCATATATCTGGTATAATTTATGTTGGATGCAGAATGAACACTCTTTTAGAAAATCAGAAGTCAGAAGTTAAAAGGGATCTGACTAATAAAACATAAAGATTTGGATCTTGGGAATGTAGTCAGTGATTGAGCCACATCAAATAGGTGGCCCAATAAATGCTATAATCTCCAATTCAATCTCCAACCAAATTTAAAATACAGTAAGGTCTGAAAAATATAGTTAAAAAAAAAAAAACAGAAAAGTTGCTTTATGGATTTAATCAAAGAGCATTAATCCAAAATCATAGCTCAGCCTCTGGACTTTCCCTATCAAAATACTAAACGCTAGACTGGTGATGAGAGAGAGAGAGAGAGAGAGAGAGAGAGAGAGAGAGAGAGAGAAAAGAAAAAGCGTAGTTTTATGAGGACATATAGCAAGAAAAGGGATTTCTTTGGAAACAAGTCCAGGAAGGATTAACAGTGAGTGAAAGCATTAAGACAAACATACTGTCCTCTCACACTTCCTCTCTCTCTCTCTCTCTCTCTCTCTCTAACACACACACACACAAACAAACACAAACACAAAGACATCTACAGGCCTCTGGCTACACTCAGAAAGGACAGAGAGAGTCAAAGGGAGAATGCAATTCCCTTTAAATCACTTCACAACCACATCTGAGATATTTACAGATAAAAATCAGTGCACGCAAATTCACTTACATCCGAAACATCTCACCAAAACACCCCTGTTATTCATCACGCAAGCCTCAACTAATTCAACAGAACGTAAAGGTGTTACATGTACATCAAATGCAAACTCACATATACACACTGATACAACGTTTTTTACCATCAACGTACTCCTCATTGCACCACTCTAGCTCAAAGTCTTCTGCTCCCATGACCTTGTGCATCTTTCCTCTCTCCCTCTCCAGCCAGCAGAGAGGAGAGGATCAAACTAAACGAGAATCCTACACTTCCTCCGGTAACAGTACTGAGTGTTGTTGCGGTCAGTAACAGCAACAAGAGTTGTGTGACTATATTTAACATTACGATGAGAGAGACAGTGGGAAGAGGGGGAAATAGAGAGAATGAGAGAAATAGAGTGTGTGTGTGTGTGTGAGAAATCAAAAGGTTTTTCACTATACACTATTAGCAATCTCTAGTATTACTTAAATACTATTAAGTGCAATTTTGATCACTGATAAGATACATATGACTGTAATTCCTAAACGTTACAAAGAGTGAAATTTAAATCTAACAATCACAAACTATGTCAGAAAAAGAAAATGAACTAATTATCACTTTATCCCTGTTGATAGAAATTTACAATAAGCTTGTAAATGTTTACAATTCTTATGTTTAACATATTTAACATGAACTTACAATAAACAATACTTTTTTAAAAATGTTTTAAGTTGAATCCAGATTTTTAACATTAAATGTATATTAAGATAAGCTAGAGCATTATGAACAAAACATGAACTAACAATGAACATTAGAATATTTACAAACTAACATTAACCAAGATTAATAAATGCTGTAAAAAAAATAAATAAAATGAGGTAGGTTTTTCAAGGTAGCCTGGAGTGTTGGGTTTTCTCAGTCACATCAGCTACTTACTGGGGTACCTCAGGGCTTAGTTCTTGGCCCACTTCTCTTCTCTATATTCACAACATCACTGGGACCCATCATTCAAGCAAACAGGTTTTCTTTCCACTGCTACAGCGATGACACGCAGCTCTACTAGTCTTTTCAGCCTGACGACCTCAGATCTCGGCCTGCCTGGCAGACATCACGGCCTGGATGAAAGAACACCCCCTTTAACCCAATCTAGCGAAGACCGTCAACTCGTCTTTCCCGCCAACCCTGTTGTTGAGAACAACAACACCGTTCATCTACTATAACACCTTCCAAAATGGTCAAAACCTAGGGGTAACCATCGACAACCAACTTAGCTTCACCAATCACATCTTAAAAACAGCCCGATCATGTAGATTTGCACTCTACAACATTAGGAAGACCCTTACTCTCTGAACATGCCACAAAACTCCTTGTTCTATCTCTTGTCATTTCTAGGCTAGATTACTGTAATGCTCTTTTAGTTGGCTTTTCTGCATGTGCAATCAGGCCTTTGCAAATGATCCAGAATGCAGCAGCACGGCTAGTTTTCAACAAAGCCAAGAAAGTGCATGTTACACTCCTCCTTGTCTCGCTTCACACTGGCCGCCGGCTGCTGCACATATCAAGTTCAAGGCTCTGATGATAGACAGTACAGTCATTGGGTCTGCTCCAGCTTACAAGCATTCCTACAGAGCTACGTTCCCACCAGAAGGCTGCGTGCGGTCTGGAAATGAGCGGCGCCTTGTGATACCAAAACAGAGGCACAAAATAACTTTTGGATTTACTGTAACTCGATGGGGAACGACTTTCACAACTCTATGCGTGAAGCAAACTTCCTATCTGTCTTCAAAAAAACAACTAAAAACTTAGACTCAACCCTAACTTGCGTGACCCGCATCCTTCTACGTGGACATTGTGTTTTGTCTTCGCTATATGCTATGCATAGTTTTTTATATTTAAACTGACTGACCTGTTCAGAACAATCTGGGCTGTCAGTAAAGGGTTTCCATGCATTTTCCACGCATGTAGTCATGTGACAAAACAATATGCATTTTAAATTGGGAGGAATACCTACAAAACTACATCTGGTAAGTAACCTTATTAAGTTTTAACATTGAAACCTGTTTTAGTCAAAAGTGTGTCTCAAGTTTCATCCGATATGCCATTTTTAAAACTGGAGTGATTTATCGAGAAACGGCATGCTGTTAAACACAATGATTCTTACCACGACTATGGGCTTTTTTTTCCTTAAAAATCCTATATTTACTGTGTTTAATCACACTGAGAAAAAAACTGCTTTTAGAGGCTTTATTTGGAGTTGGGATTAAAATTAGGTGCATTTCGAACTGTTCTGAGACCAGTGCAGACAGACAGCACACTGGAGGTCAAGTCATTCACTAAATAGGTAGCAATGGAGCATCCTATAGCTTTCCTATGCAGCCAAATGCATTCACTTCTAACATCTGACCAAAAGTTCAGTTTCAGGCTGCAGATGAGGTTTGCACCACTCAATATGGTTGGCAGACATGGGATAATGGTAATCAGTTCATAGATTCAGAATGTATAATGTTTAATTCTATTATAACATGGTTGGCAGTGATTGGATAATGATGGCCATTTCTTTGAATCAGAATTATTTATGCTAGTTTCTGATTGGAAATATGCTTCAGCCCTGGCTATCACTTGTTTGTTTGACAGTGCAAAGAGAGAACATTGAGATTTTGTTGCCAAAATGTATTTTTATTTGTGCTTTTCCCAATAAACATTGTTCCAAAGCACATTTACAGATCAAATCAGCTGTAAGGTCCCAAAAAATGAATAACCGACACTGCTGGAAACATAATAAAATAATTAACTTTCTATAGCTTGGTATTAAATAGAATTTCACAACTTAGGTCCCATATGAGGACTTACAGTATGTCACCATATGAGGAAATAAATAATTAGGAAAACTACTACACATTGAATCTTTTTTTGTTGTTGTTTTTATTTGGTGCATGTTTATTAGGTGCTACTAGTTACAAATAAAAAAGAGAAATGGAAAATGCACACAGCCGTCACACTAGGGTCTCATGAGGTTAAATATAAAAAAAACTAATGCACTCTAATCTGTCTTGGCGAGCACTTTTCTAATGCACTGAATCTTTGTAATGCAGCAATTTTTGTGTTACTGTCTCCTTAAGAAGAATCGCTTATGTTGTATCCTTCCTCATTTTTTAATTTGCTTGGTTAAAAGCATCTGCTAAATGAATAAAAGTAAATGTAAAAGAAGTAATGTTCATTGTTTGTGATAAAGCTATAAAATTAACGTATAACTTTCTTGTGAATGTTACATCATAGCTTAGGCTTTCTGATATTTCTGAAGCAGATTTGAGTGCTGATTGCATGGCTGACTTTGTCAGTATCTTATATCTGATATAAGGTATGATTCATCTAGTAAACATGACTTAGTTGGAGCTATTCAGAAGGAGCAAAGTAAACAACTGAATGCAATTATCCAATCAAACTTGTCTGATACATTTAAATCAAATTATCCATTACTTTGCGTCCAAGGGTTGTGTTTGAGAGATTCAAATCTGTTCTGGACTTAAACTGAATATAATTATAAATGTAGCTTTATAAAAATGAAAACCCTCTAAAATCTGAATTTATGTACTTAAAGATATGATAAATGTTTTCATGCATAACAGCAACAGAGCTGTCTGTATGTTATTCATGTCTCTAAAATGCAGCATAACTACATTGTCCCATCAACTACAAATTCCCAACATTTTTAAATGAGCAATAATTCTAAATACACCCATTTTAGCTAGTTGTTGCACTGTAGTCAGGCAGTAATTTCAGTGTTTTAATATTTATAACATATCTTGCTCAGTGCAGTTGCAACACCCTTGTCCTCACACAGAATTAGTGGTTGAAATTGTATTACCTGTTTATAAATAAAATAAATGACTAATTATTTTCCAACTATGCACTAGGCAATCAGAGAAACTTTTAGTATGAGTGTTAATATCCTTTTTACACTGATGTGTCAACTCGCTTATCGATATGCCTGATGCCCCTGAGGGGAGATCTATAATAGTTATGCATGCAGAATTATATATATATAAAAAAAGGAAAGGTTGAAGAAAGGTTAAACTGGGAAAAATTTCAGACTGCTTTTGAAAATGTGTCATGGTCTAAAAGACAGAGAAGTTGCAGTTAAATGCTTAAAATGGAAGAAAACATGTTGTTATATGAAAAGTGGGGAGAAAATGCACAAATTGTATAGCTATTTAAAGGGTTCCCGCACTTTACCGATAAACTTTATGACTTTTCCATGAACTTTCCAGCTGTTTGTGATTATTGGATAAGGATTTTAAGGAATAATTTTACAAAGATAATTGGGATTATTTTCTATTTTTATGTCCGATACCAATTTTTTTAATAATTTAAATAATTATAATTATTACTGTATAAATGTCTCCAAATAAGACTCTCAATGGACAGATCGATGTTACAAGCAAATTTTACTCTACACAAGCTCTCACAACAAGTAATATCAAGCTGATGATATATTTTAGAGCAGAGCAAAACTAGAATATTGATATTTACTATAGAAATTTTTCTGTGACTTTAGGATTTTGCTAATTTCCATGACTTTTCCAGGCCTGGAAGACAACATTTTACATTTTAAATTTCTCTGTAATTTACAGGAAAATAAAATGTATTTTACTATAAATGCTTTTACATTTATGTTTGTGGCTGGTTTATTTGTTCCAACTGAACAAACAATACAGCATCTCTCGCGCTGGTAAAAAACCATATGCCCATCACCCAGGTGCTACAGGCCACCTCCTACTTCCTACCTATATTTACCTTCACCTGTGCTCACTACTGCCCTCAGGTGTCTAAATCAAACATTGTAGTTATTAAACCAACCAAAAATAAAGACTAAACATATAAATAAAAACAATTAACTACACAAACAAACAAAGGAACATTACAAAAATATATTACTAATGTAAACAAAATCATAATAATAAACAAATTAATTAACAAAATTACCACTACTGAAAGCAAACTAATGTAGCTCCAACATATATGATCTCTTACTGAAGTCTTACTGAAGCAACTTATTATACAGGCAGCTGAGAATACAATAACAAATTTAGCCGCAAGCAGCAATTAATGGGGTTCAAGCCTTTATGGTCCTATAAGTAAATATGTAAATTAGACAGTCTGTTAGCACCAAAAACAATGATAAAGTGCCTTAATTTTAAGAAACATCATGTTAGTACATGCAAAGATATTGTATTTTTTACACTCCTAACTGTTACAACACCACCAAGAGGCATAGGTGGGCAATTTGTTTCATGTGTCCTTAGACTGACCTCCTAATTAAGTTGTTTTTTAAATTTGGTGATTATACCTCATCCTGTTCAAGATTTTTTACCATTTAAGAAAAAGTGGCCATGCCCACTCTGTATGTTTTGATCGATCGGACCAACGGTTCCACAGTTATTGTAGTACATTTTTGTTTTTTAATTATTATAGTGCCACCAAGAGGCAGAGGCGTGCAATTTTGCAAAATTTTGCAAAATTAAAAGATTCACCAAGACACAAGGAATCACTGGGAAACATTTTTTTCTAGCCCTTAAGGTTCAAGAGTTATGGCCCAAATTATGTTTTATTTTTTTTCTCACTGTAGCGACACCTATGAGCCGATCAGGCTGTTTCCTTGCATATGGCTAGCCAGCTGGAGTAGTACCCTGAAAGTTTGAAGTCTCCAGGCCTTACGGTTTGGTCTGCACAATCAGTTTTAGGGCAGAAAATATTAATAACAAAAATCCTGACAAAAACAATAGGGATTCTTGCCATTCAGGCTTGAACCCCTAATCATACAGGCCTGTGTAATAATAATAAACAAGTGTAATGCTACAAATATATGGCTTACATAATACAGGGAATGTTCTCAGCTTTAAGCCTCAAATTATTCTAAGTTTCAACACCTCACTAACAAACAACTGTGTTGGAAACAGAAAAGTGAAACCAGTGCCATCTACTGGCTAAACCATGTCAGTGACACCATTGTTCATCTTTCATGTTGACCTTACCACATCCTCAGTACATTTTCTATTACATCTAGACTGTTTTAAAGCTGAAAAATCTGCATTATCATACTTTACGATAAAAGGGGTTTAGATGGTGAAATGCATATGTCACGGATCAAAAGAAGGTTTTCAGAAGGTTAAATCACCTTAAAGGGAGAGTTCACCTACAAAATTAAAATTCTCTCATCATTTACTCACCCTCTACTAGTTTTAGAATAATATCTCACCTCTGTTGGTCCATTCAATACAAATGAATGGCGACCAACACGCTCCAAAAAGCACATAAAGACAGCTGCAGAATAAAGAAAGAAAGCAAGAGTAATAGAGCTTGAAATCATGATCGCAAAGGAGACTGCTGATGTATTTCAGTCTGTTCTCACCCAAAACAGACTGGATCGCTTTAGAAGACAAGGCTTAAACCCCTGGGGTCATGTGGATTACTTTTATGCTGCCTTTATGGGCTTTTTGGAGCTTCAAATGGATCATTGCATTGCTTGGACCCATAGAGCTGATATATTCTAAAATCTTAATTTGTATTCTGCAGAAGAAAGAAAGTCATGCACATCTGGGATGCCATGAGGGTGAGTAAATGGTAAGATAATTTTCATTATGGGGTGAACAAATCCTTTAATTCAAACATCAGTGCACAACTCACTCACCAGCCAGATAAAGATCCACGTTAAGGAAACAACTATAGACTAGCAATTTCTTAACTAGCCATTTTGTTGTCTCTAATTTAAGAAGTACTTGTTAGATTTTAAAAGTATAGCATTTTAATGTTTTATCAAAATAAACATAACGATCGCAGACACTCTGATCTATAGTGGCTACATTTCTTAATAATGACCAGAAGCCCCTCTCACTCACAAAAGTAGTTGAGGGTCTCCTCAATCTGCTCAGAGGTGAGATCTACACGTGTGTCGGGCGAGATGAGAGGCGTGTGGATCCAGTCATCGTGCTCATAGCCGTACACACAGTCAGCCCTCAGCCTGTAGATCGGCAACTGCTCCTCCAACAGACTGATAATCTCCACCTCTGGGAGTTCTGTGCTGTTACAAACATCTAAAGAGAGAGAGAGAGAGAGAGAGAGAGAGAGAGAGAGAGAATCAAGTTATGCTATTGATCTTGCTCTAGATCAGCAGTTTGCAAAACTTTAGAAGTGCGCACCTCTTTCTAATCTTTGACACCCTATCTTGGTTAAACATCACATTTTTAACTACAATAACCAATTGCACATTTTCACTGTGCATCAGCAAACATTAAAAGACACTTCATTTGTAAATAAATAACAATGATTATTGCTGCTTACCTTCTTTTAGTGAGTTGCATGGGCCTGCATGTTTGCACACAGATCATCATAATTTGGGGTAATGGATGAGTTTTACCCTCAAATCATTCTCGGCATCTAGACTTTGTCAATGTTTGTTTTTTCAGTGCAGAAAAGTCAGCCTTGCATAAGTATGTGGTTGCAAATGGCATAAATACTGTGATAATACATAAAAGTACTCGCTTTGACAACCCTGGATACTCCACCTTTACTGATGCCCAGAAATCCACCAATGCTATTTATTTTAAGTATGCTGCGTCTCCCATCAGATGATAACTCCAGGAATTGTTCTTACTCTTAAAATGAGAGATGTGGGATTGAAGGAGTGACAGACAGGAGTGACAGTTGGACCAGAAAATGAACTTTTTTTTATTAGTGCTTCAACTTTGTCCTGGGTGTTAAAAAAGTGGCACTGCGACCCTGAAGACTTAAATTAAGCTCATTCAGAGTAGAAAATATGTCTCTCAAGTACGGAAACTTCTGAAGCTAGATCTCGTTGTGAAATATATAAACTGTATAAAGAGAATTTTAAATTAAAAAAAATTCTGCCATTATAAATATTTTTTTGCACACCCCCTGATGTCAGACTTATTTTCCACTAACAACTTTCATTCCCCCCCAAATTCAGATATTCTGACCTGTGATTGTCTCTGCGTCCCTGTAGCGGGCGTGTGGCAGCAAGGGCACTGGTTCCTCAGTTCCATCGCCTACATACTGCTCTTCTGGGATGGAGACGAGGTGCTCGGGTTCTGTGGGATGTGTTCTCGAGCACTCAGAACTGGACTCGTCCAGCTTGGCAGCTTCTCAATTAGATACTAAAACATGTCTCATGGACGGCTTTGCCCTTCTGTAAACAACACAGACCAAGGAGATTGAGTTATTTGATACTGATTACAAAATATACTGTATTCAGCATATAATAATCAACAGTCACAATTAATTAAGCACTTTGGTGAATACTGAATATGTTTTAGTATAGGGTGACCAGACGTCCCCGTTTTCCAGGGACAGTCCTGGTTTTTGATGGTCTGTCCCTGATAGGAGCTGTCCCTGGAAATGTCCCCAATGTTACTGCACATTAAAAACAAAGTCCGTAAAGTGAAAACACATGACAAGAAAGCTGCTATTGAAGCCTACCCGCAACAAGGTTTACCATGTACTGTTTATTTTGACCAACAGAGGGGGCTGCTCGCTATAGCAGCTTTAAGTAATTTGTCTTTCTTTACTGATTACTTGTTCATGCCAGTTTTGCCATTAAGTGCTGGACCAGTGAGCAAACATCATCATCGTTATCAGCTTCGAGGTGAGGCACATACTGTGTTATAATGAAGTTATATTGTTATGTATTATATAAAATTAATGCATTTAAAATAAGAATACGACATTAATAACATGTCAAAATAAATGAAAAGTATAAATTATCAACAAAGACCAATAATAAATGTAAGTCAGCACATACAGCATAGATTACATTGCGCTTTGCTGGGAAAGAAGTGACTGAAATGAAGTATCATTATGCATTAGAGTTGATCAAAATAAAAGGTATAATTAAGAAAAACAGGTCCATAGGATATACCATATGAGATAATTGATAGAAACATTTCTGTGAAATAGTGTAATAATAATAATTATTATTATACAGAATTGAATATCTTTGTGTCATGACTACAAAGTGGAAAAAATGATTTAGTTTCTAGCCCTTAAGGTTCAAGAGTTATGGCCCAAATTATGTTTTATTTTTTTTCTCACTGTAGCGACACCTATGAGCCGATCAGGCTGTTTCCTTGCATATGGCTAGCCAGCTGGAGTAGTACCCTGAAAGTTTGAAGTCTCCAGGCCTTACGGTTTGGTCTGCACAATCAGTTTTAGGGCAGAAAATATTAATAACAAAAATCCTGACAAAAACAATAGGGATTCTTGCCATTCAGGCTTGAACCCCTAATCATACAGGCCTGTGTAATAATAATAAACAAGTGTAATGCTACAAATATATGGCTTACATAATACAGGGAATGTTCTCAGCTTTAAGCCTCAAATTATTCTAAGTTTCAACACCTCACTAACAAACAACTGTGTTGGAAACAGAAAAGTGAAACCAGTGCCATCTACTGGCTAAACCATGTCAGTGACACCATTGTTCATCTTTCATGTTGACCTTACCACATCCTCAGTACATTTTCTATAATATGTAATAATATACACTCACCTAAAGGATTATTAGGAACACCATACTAATACTGTGTTTGACCCCCTTTCACCTTCAGAACTGCCTTAATTCTACGTGGCATTGATTCAACAAGGTGCTGAAAGCATTCTTTAGAAATGTTGGCCCATATTGATAGATAGCATCTTGCAGTTGATGGAGATTTGTGGGATGCACATCCAGGGCACGAAGCTCCCGTTCCACCACATCCCAAAGATGCTCTATTGGGTTGAGATCTGGTGACTGTGGGGGCCATTTTAGTACAGTGAACTCATTGTCATGTTCAAGAAACCAATTTGAAATGATTCGAGCTTTGTGACATGGTGCATTATCCTGCTGGAAGTAGCCATCAGAGGATGGGTACATGGTGGCCATAAAGGGATGGACATGGTCAGAAACAATGCTCAGTTAGGCCGTGGCATTTAAACGATGCCCAACTGGCACTAAGGGGCCTAAAGTGTGCCAAGAAAACATCCCCCATACCATTACACCACCACCACCAGCCTGCACAGTGGTAACAAGGCATGATGGATCCATGTTCTCATTCTGTTTACGCCAAATTCTGACTCTACCATCTGAATGTCTCAACAGAAATCGAGACTCATCAGACCAGGCAACATTTTTCCAGTCTTCAACTGTCCAATTTTGGTGAGCTCTTGCAAATTGTAGCCTCTTTTTCCTATTTGTAATGGAGATGAGTGGTACCCGGTGGGGTCTTCTGCTGTTGTAGCCCATCTGCCTCAAGGTTGTTCATGTTGTGGCTTCACAAATGCTTTGCTGCATACCTCGGTTGTAACGAGTGGTTATTTCAGGCAAAGTTGCTCTTCTATCAGCTTGAATCAGTCGGCCCATTCTCCTCTGACCTCTAGCATCAACAAGGCATTTTCGCCCACAGGACTGCCGCATACTGGATGTTTTTCCCTTTTCACACCACTCTTTGTAAACCCTAGAAATGGTTGTGTGTGAAAATCCCAGTAACTGAGCAGATTGTGAAATACTCAGACTGGCCCGTCTGGCACCAACAACCATGCCACGCTCAAAATTGCTTAAATCACCGTTCTTTCCCATTCTGACATTCAGTTTGGAGTTCAGGAGATTGTGTTGACCAGGACCACACCCCTAAATGCATTGAAGCAACTGCCATGTGATTGGTTGATTAGATAATTGCATTAATGAGAAATTGAACAGGTGTTCCTAATAATACTTTAGGTGAGTGTATATTCGAAACAATCCCCAACAATATAAGGCATCTAATGGGGGCAATCAGCCATTCAGAAATACATTTCAGGCCCTGAAATAATACATAGTTTAATTGTTTCATATGATTTCAGTTGTAATACTGAGGGAAATGGTAGTCAAGTGAGCTCATTTCTTTTTAAATTCCTCTGCCAGTTTTCCAGCAAGCAAGTTAGTAGCCTACCGTCTTACCTTTAGGAAAGTGCCAGGTAAAGGTGAAGAAAAAGAGAAGAGAATGAACTTCAGAAGAGAGTTAAAAGAGTGATGTAAAGAGTGTGACCAAGGGCATGTGTCCCTGTGCTGTGGAGTCAGCTGCAATAGTTCTTATATTCAGTCATTGTTTATATATGTTTTAGGTCACTTTTATGCCACAATGTCTACTGTATATAGTGTAGAAAAGAATAAACTCAAAAGTAACAGAAGGCAATTAAAAATGATCAACTTTACCTCCATATCAGAATTTCATTGAGACAACATTATAGATATTACAGTTTTATCTTCTGTTAATGCTGATCTTCTGTAAAGCTGCTTTGAAACAATGTGTGTTGTGAAAGGCGCTATACAAATAAAAATGACTTGACATATTCTACAGAGTATGATATACTATAGTTTATCACATTACTACATTCACCATAGTGAATCAACAGTACAAATAAGTATTTTAAAATAATAAGCAGGTTTAATGTAACAGGCAACCGGTCAGTTCTGTTCACACCTGTACACACTCGCAATAATATTTACTATTGTAAACATGCTCTTTTAACATTTTAAATATGATCTTTGCCTACCAACACAAATCACACACAGGCCAACCCTGTGATAACCAAAATAGTGGTACAATTAAAGTTATTTAGCTTTAGGTTAACATTTGTGTTCATGATTAAATAACATGGCATCACTGGACACACTTACACACATACATACACCTCAGACTCGATTAGACACTAACTGAATTATCATAAAATAAGGGATCACGTGGTGCATTTTATAAAGGGCGTGTCTACGGATGTCGTCATAACGTCACTCCGCATCTTCTGCGGTTCACCTTCCTTGCGTAAACAAACCGATTTCGACCTCTCTCACGTAACAATCAACTTTATTTGGCCACCTAGTAGCTAAAGGTGCATATTATTAAGCTAGGTAATGACATAAATGTTGTTTTAGTTTCATTAAATGCATTTGGCTACTTACAAGAGAGGTGACTCCAGTCAATGCGGAAATAATTGTGTCCAATTTTCGTTGTCCGGATGTCACTTATAGCACAAATGAAATGCTCTTTTCAAATGAATGGCGTTGAGCACGGCAACTGCAATGTATGTAGCTGAATTTTGCTTTTGTCTCTAACATACCGAGAATCGCGTCCAGCTTTGTCGAATCTTTTCCCACCCGGATCTGTTGTGACAAATAACTTATTATTCAGCAGCTGGCGAGTCTCTTAAACCATTCACTCTTAATTCTAATTACGCGGAGTGTTTGGTTATATATGGACCATTCTGTACATCATCCTCTCCTCCCGGATCTCTTCCTTTCATTCTCAATCTCAGAGCGCCGCAATGCTCGTGACGTCACACTCAAACGCTGATGCTCGCGCATGTCTCGCGCTCCTGCAGCTCACGAATGTCACAAAAAGGACATGCCATTATTCAGCTGAATTCTTTAAAATAGGTAAATGTTTTTATTATTATTATTCTGCCCTAAAACTGATCGTACAGACCAAACCCTAAGGCCCAGTGACTTTTAATTTAGGGTAAACGTAGTACTCCTCCAGTCTACAACGGCACAAAGTCTCGCCCCGATCAACCGCATGGTGGCGCTACAGTGACAAAAACGATAATAATCACATTTGGGCTATTAATCTTGTACGTAATGGCTAGAGACAAACTTATTTTTTCCAGTCATTCCTTTCGCCATGCCGAAGAGTTTTTTCCACTGTGGTTTTTCCCATTGTGAGATTAATGGCTCCACACCTTCGTATTCCCGCTACTTTGGATTGTTTGAAAAAATGTCAAAATGAACTCGTCCTGAGAAGTTGTTAAAGGATTTTTTCAAATTTGATTAATCGATTCACAGTCTGTGTTATAACTCTTGTACGGAATGAGATATCATCACCAAATGTGGTACACTTATGTAAGAGGCCATTCTGAGGACACACACACAAACTACACACATCTGCCTCTAGGAGCACTATAATAATAATTAAAGAAATAAAAATGGCAATGGAACCGTTGGTCCGATCGACTTGAAATTTTGCACGCTGTACAAGGTGCCATAAAGGTCTGTGAGAACAGTCACATATCTTTAAAAACATGGCCGCCATCGACCAATCAGCTTTCAGCGCAAAACTACGCCATAGTTAATTAACGAGGTGCAGACGGTCCATTCGTTGGCGATGAGAGAAACAAAAAAATCTCTGAGGCACACGGCTACACCGGACCTACCAACAGTGTGGGGAAAAGTAAAATAATTTTCCGCAGTGTTTCACAAAGAAATACGTTATTCATACCATATTGTGGATCTCCTCATTCTGAACAACTTTACCTTTACCGTATTTATTGAACGTTTTGTTTAATACCAATGGTCCATTGGTATTAAACAAAACGTTCAATAAATACTTGAGATTCTTTAAAAGATACGTTTTTCAAATTAGTCGTAGGCCATTCGCCCGCTCGGAAACAAACCAGTGCAGAAAGATTCTCTGGAGTCCAAAATGAAAAGATATCAAACAAATTTTGATTTATCGTCAAATGATATGCCAAAACATTCGTAATTGGCATGGTCACGTTTACAAAAATGTTTATAACTCTTGAACATAATTAGATATTGTCACCAAATTTGGTACACATATTTGCGAAGTAATTCTAAGGACATACAAACAATTGTACATCTCCAACTCTTGGTGGTGCTAGAAAAGTAAATTGTTTTAAAATGGAAATAGTATGTAATGAGCAAATTAACCAATTTGTACACTTTATAAGTCAGTCTAATAAGTTAGCAAAGTAATATCAACAATATTTTAGATTTAGAATATTTTGTTTGATATAATATTTTAAAAGTTACAATATATGAATATATAAAGGGAACTGCAACTGTTTTTCATCATTTTATTTTACCTTGGGGTGCAGTGCTCTGGCATTGCAATTCTGTATTGGAGAAATTCAGATTTTGTATAGGATTGAGTTCAGTGATGAAATAACATGTTCTGATTTGATCTTAAAATAACGATCACTGGCCAAAATCTCTGGAAGCTTAAGGGATAGTTCACCAAAAAAATGAAAAATCTTTCATTTACTCACCCACATGCCATTCCAGATGTGTAGGACTTTCTTTCTTCTGCTTAACATAAACAAAAAATTTTAGAAAAATATCTCGACTCTATTGGTCCATACAATGCAAGTGAATGGTGATCAGAACGTTGAAGCTCCAAAAAATACATAAAGGCAGCATAAAAGTAATCCATATGATTCCAGTGGTTAAATTTATATCTTAAAAAGCAATATAACATGTGTGGGTGAAAAACAGATCAATATTTAAGTCCTTTTTTACTATAAAACTCCACTTTCACATTTTTTCTTTTGTTTTTGGTGATTTGCATTCTTTGTACATATTGCCATCTACTGGGCAAGGAGGAGAATTTATAGTAGAAAAGGACTTAAAGGTGCACTAAGTAAGATTTTATCAGGCTCTTACAGTTAGACCCAGTAGTACTTGTGGTTTTGGACTCTATGCTGACATCCATCGTCCTGGATACTAGAAATTTGTTTACCAAATGCTGTCGCTTTACACCAAACATGTTTGTTTATCTTCTGTTTTGTTACTTTTAGTCTGTGTTTTTATCCGTCTCAAAATAAACACACCTCTATAATGGACAAACTTGAATATGATCAAAAAATATACAATTGTTGACTTGCATTGTATGGTCCTACAGTGCTGAAATATTGCTCTAAAATATAAATTTGTATTCTGCAGAAAAAAGAAAATCTTACACATCTGGGATGGCATGAGGGTGAGTAAATGATAAGAGAATTTTCATTTTTGTGTAAACAGTTCCTTTAATAGTTGGCAATTTCTGAGAAGGTAAGCAACCACTCTCATGGGAAGGTGCTGCAAGAATTCATATTTATTGAAAATGAAAATGAATTCTTTGCAAAAATAAACTTTATATTGAGCCTCAAGTAGAGTCATATATGTCTGTAGGAACAGATTGTGCTGATGTATGAACACATTCATAGTTGCATTTAGGTTTGTATATAGAGAGTAAGTGTGTGTGGTAAGTTGGGATTTATTTCACAGCTTTACTGCTGAGGTTATGTTTCCTGTGCACACCAGATTGGGTGTGTGTGCTGGCTGTGAGTCTGTGGGGCAGAGTGGGAAGAGGAGGAAGGACAGGTTCAAGTGGGGGGACAATGTGGCCATCTTTGCGTGAGAGAGCATGGATCTCAAGATTTAGAGCCTCAATGTCCTGAGCTTGTGCTTCAATCAGCTGCTGCAAACTCTGCAGTTCCTGTTTCTCAGCCAGCTGATGCCCATGGAACTGAGTCACCTTTAACATACACACAAACACACATTCTTAATTTCTGAGTATATGTCCTGAGTATGCCTTCACAGTTTCAGGTGCTGCTACAGATGAAAGGGTAGTTCTCCCTGGTTACAATTTACTTACTATGTGTGGAAAAAGCAGCTTATACATTCAGATAAAAATCTCCTTTTGTGTTTCACACAAGAAAGAAAGTTATAGGGGTTTACAATGACATGAGGGTGAGTAAATGATGACCTTTTTAAGCCTGCAAGAGTTTGTTTGAACTTCATGTAAAGAAACAGGTAACTTCTCAAATAATCTTTGGCTTAATCAACAACATTTTTTAAAAGATATGACACATAGAAACTTTACCGTTTTCATTTGTCCGGAGTTGAGTTGGTCCTCCAGTGTTTTTTTCTGGCTGAGAAGACTGTTCATTTTACGCAGTCTCTCTGTGTTCTGCCTTGTGACCTCAGTCAGAGTCTCTCTTGCTTCTATAAGTTTGGCCTGAAACACACATGAAAACACATACAGACAATAAAAAAACTAAATCACAGATGGATCAAACAAGATGAGCTTCTCTCTTACGAGTTTACTTAATGTGTGTGTACCTCCCAGTGTTTGAGCTCTTGTGTGTATTTGCCCTCTTGTTCTCTGATCTCCTGTCTCATCTCCTCAAGCTTCCTGTTTCCAGACAGAGTCTGCAGAACTTCAAGTTCAACCAGCTTTCCAAACTTCATCATCATCACTTGCTCACAACGTACTTCCGACTCTATGAGGGGAAACATGTACCTCAATGCTTATTACAGTTTTAAGGAATACAACTTGCGCTTCAATTTTTATTCGTTTTTACAAAGTGGGGAAAATGTTTTTTTTTTTTTAATCAACAATATGGAAGAGGTATTAGAGAGTCCAGCAGGAGATGGTCACCCTGTGGTCTGTGTGGGTCCTAATGCCTCAGTAAACTGACAGGGACACTATACTGTAAAAAGACACCATTCTTCAGATGGTTAAACCGAGGTCCTGACTCTCTGTGGACATTAAAAATCCCTGGGCATTTCTCGTAAAGAGTGGGGTGTACCCCGGTGTCCTGGCCAAAATACTCCAATTGGCCTATCCTATCATGTCCTCCAAATAATCCCCATCCCAGAATTAGCTACATTACTCTCCTCTCCATCAATAGCTGGTGTGTGGTGGGCATACTAGCACACTATGGCTGCCGTCCCATCATCCAGATGGATGCTGCACACTGGTGGTGGTTGAGAAGTTTCCCCCTATACTATGTAAAGCGCTTTGAGTGCCTAGAAAAGCACTATATAAATGTAAGGAATTATTATTATTAATATGCCATAGATACTACTGATAACGTTTAAATGTAGGCGTGTGCAGATGGATGGACGGATGGACGGACAGACAGACAGATTGATTGATTTGCATGTGGATGAAATTGTATACGTTTTTACCTTTTATTCTGGCCTCCATGTCTTTAAGGTCATGTCTGAGTTGTACATGTTGTTGTCTGGCATGTTTATACAGCTCTCGCTGTTCATTCTTCTCCTGCTGCAGCTCTTTAATGCGTTTCTGTAGTCGTTCTAGATCATGTGTGTTCAGGACCAATGCTGAGTTCAGCTTACCAGGCAACAGACCATTATTCACATACTCTATCTGCTCAGAGAAAGTGAGAGGATTTGCAACTGGCTGCTAATATAGTAATACATGTAAATGTACTTTAATGCCTGGAATAATAAGGCTTTTATGTACATACTGAAAACTGAACACACACACACACACACATATACACATATTTATATACTGTATATACATTATAACAAGTGATGATCATCTGTTATCTGTTATGTTCACACCTGGTGCAGTCTGAGTGGCACCACCACATCCACCTCATTCAGCCTCTGCTGCTTTTCTCGGTTAATAAGCTCCAGATCGCCCTCTGCTGCTTTACGGTTGATCTGCACAATCTTCTCCTAAAAAGACAAACATACTGTTTGTCCTCTTTTATTACAAATAATGCAAATTCAGCTTAAGAAAAATGTGAGGAGTGTAATTCCTCTCACTTTCTTGGCCAGTGCATCACAGTCCTTCTTTAAACTGTCATTGATTTTCATCTCCTCCAGCAGCTGCTCCTCCACGTCCAGACGATTTTCACGCAACCTCAGTGTGTTCTCAAAGAGCTCGGGATCACAGTCTAAATAGACACAGACCAAATGAGACTCAGTTATTGTGTAATCAACAGTGTTGAGTAAATTACTCCAAAAGCAATCCACTACAAATTATTCATTACTTCTATAAAATTGTAATCAGATTACTGATGTTACAATTACCTAATCAAAAAAGCAACATTACTAATTACTTTTAAGTTACAGAATCTGTGCAAGCCAAATATTATTTACCAGAATTGGATTACACAAATTTAAAGGGGTCAGGACATTTTTATTATTTTAATATGTTCCTTGAGGTTCACTTATAATGTTAGTAAAGTTTTTTGCAAAAAAAACCTCACTGCTCACCGCTACTGGGCGGAGCTATTGATGTGATATGGTAAAGTAGGTGTTGATGTGTTGTGGAGGCGGTCAGATGCAAATGTCTACCACAGTGTGACATCACAATGTGGAGGAAGTAGAGAAAGAGTCATTTTGGCAGCTTGGTTTCAACAAATGCTCTTTTTATATTGAGGAAGTTTTGAGTTCTAAAACTTACAGTATGTTTTTATAGTACAATGACCTTTTAAAAGATCAAGAAAAATGTGATTCCTCATGACATGACCCCTTTAAAATGAATTCACACTACACTTTAACATAAAAATTAATTAGATTACAGTAACTAATTACTTTTTTAATCAGATTTCACCCAACACTGGTAATCTATGAATGTTATGTCATCATGTTATATATTCTGTTATGCGCACTGGACATAAGTATAGAATAGGATGCCGTCTGGGGAGGGGATTGTTGATCTTACTTGGTGGGCACACACTATCGTCCAGCGGAGCTCCAATCTCAGATCCATCATAATCTTCATCATTATCCCTGTATGATTCTTCATCAGAATCTTCATCGCTGTCTTCTTCTTCCTCTCCTACATCACCCACTGAGAACAGAAAAAAGATCTAATGAGTTTCACCTACTTACATAATCACAAAATTACAAATATACAAAGATTATGTGCACAAATAAGAAAAGACAAAACATATTAAAATACACAAACACTCGCATCTCACCATCACTTCCATTTGGTTCTTTCTTCTTCACACGCTTAATCTTTTTCTTGAACACTCTGGTGAGGAATTCCTCAAACTTGTTGTTCTCCCCCAGTGAGGCCTGAAAAGTGGCGGTTAGAGCTTTGTCCTTCCCCTGGAGTCTCAGGATATCTCTCTTCTTCACCTCCATCTGCTGCTTACACTCACGTATCTTGGCCTAAATTATCAAAATATAGTTTTTTTTTTTTTTATTCTCAAGAGGACACCTCCTAGGTTTTGTCAGATCTAGCTAACTTCTGTTGATACATTTATCTCAAAACTGCTTTAGATCAAGCAACAACATCACATACAGCCCATACCGACACATCATAAAATTCCATGTATAAATTAAAACACACTCTGATCTCTTCCTCCTCCAGTATATAGGTGGTTAGTCGCTCCTGTAGAACATTCTCTCTCTTCTCAAACTCCTTCATAAGCAGAAGCTCTTCAAACAGGGTCACATGTCTCAGATCAGCCAGTTTCATTTGAACATCTAACTCTTGTTTCTCGTGACGCAATACACGCAACTCTGCATCAAAACGCCATACTGCCTCCTCCATCTGCAAAGAGAGATAAAATGTTTGAAGATTGAAGGCATTTGATAATTAAAATCATCATCATGATTAAGTTTCTGAGTTATACTCTGAATTCACTAAACAGTAACATCATTTTAACAGCCGACATTTTAGCATGTTTATAGCTTTAGCTTTTTTTTCATCATGAGAAAAATATTTCAGTACGAAATAAAAAACAAAATTGTTTAAAAATTGGTCCATAACATAGAGGCCCCTATTTTAAGTGCAATGCTTTAAGTCATAAGTGTAAAGTCAATGGGCATGGCCAAGTTTTGTTATTTTTGTGCAAGCGTGCACTAAGTTTAGGCACAAGTGGGTTTGCTGAATTTCAGGCGCAAAGCGTTAATGGGCTGGGTCAAATGCAATTTAATTCTGAGATTCTTCTCCGGTTATTGCGCTGTCAGCGTCCTATTATATAATCCATTCCCTGTCAAGCACCAGTGATATAAACAAAAACAGCACATTCATATGAAGTTGGAAGTCATTGGAAATCAGGGCTGACACAGTTTAATCCATAACATTCTCTTCTCCAATTTATTTCAAGATTTTTAAACAAAAACCCTGCGGGTATCATCACTGGGTAACTCGTGTCACTATTACAAACGACCCAGTAACAACGTGTTTTACATTTTTTGTTTATTTTGATAAAATCCTGCTTAAAATGACTTAAACATTACTCACATAGGCTGCCATTAGAAAAATAGCAAACGCGTTGGCAACACAGGATAGGTAAGAGGCACTTTTAAGGCAGGGCTTATCAAAGGGTCAATTGAAAATGTGATACTTGTATGTTTTTTGCCTGTATGTTCCTTTAAAATATAAAGAATGTAAGTATCAATCTTTATTTACATCTACTGACACACAAATCATGGCTATTATTAACAGTGAATGTCTTGGCATGCACTTTTTTCAAATTCCGTCGATTTTGATTTTGAAAAATGTAATTAATTTGTTGAAACACTAAAAAATTCAAGCAAAACTTTTTCATACATTTCAAACAAAATGAAAATATAATCAAAACAACGAAGTGGTCAAAAAAATCATACCAAATCCAAACATTGAAAAAGGGGCTGATGGAAGACATTGAAGAGGGTTTCAATGACTTAAAAATCACTCTACCACAATGGGTGGAAATACAAATACATATTAGATCCTTTGAAAATAATAATAATAATAACTGAAAAATAAACCATGACATATAGATAGTTTAACACAAATCTCATACATTTTTGTTTCATAAAACAGCCATGACAGTAATTGTTAGGGACATAAATTGATATTCCACTATATTTTTACGCTGGCACAAATATTGAGCTTAAAATTAGCACTCTCATTCAAAAATGGGATAAGATGTAGCATACAATACACTTACAGAAATAGAGCCCAGAGAGTAAATCAGACCGAAACACAAAAATTGTATCGAACAATAACGGTGAAATTTGTTGCAATGATTTAAACCTTTGACTTTTCAAATGAAATGTTTCATCCATCCATCCATCCATCTTCAACCGCTTATCCGAAGTCGGGTCGCGGGGGCAGCTGCTCCAGCAGGGGGCCCCAAACTTCCCTATCCCGAGCCACATTAACCAGCTCTGACTGGGCGACTCGAGCGTTCCCAGGCCAGTGTGGAGATGTAATCTCTCCACCTAGTCCTGGGTCTTCCCCGAGGCCTCCTCCCAGCTGGACGTGCCTGAAACACCTCCCTAGGGAGGCGGCCAGGGAGCATCCTTACCAGATGCCCAAACCACCTCAACTGACTCCTTTCAACGCAAAGGAGCAGCGGCTCTACTCCGAGCTCCTCACGGATGACTGAGCTCCTCACCCTATCTCTAAGGGAGAAGCCCGCCACCCTTCTGAGGAAGCCCATTTCGGCCGCTTGTACTCGCGACCTAGTTCTTTCGGTCATGACCCAACCTTCATGACCATAGGTGAGGGTTGGAACAAAAATTGACCGGTAGGTCGAGAGCTTTGCCTTTCGGCTCAGCTCTCTTTTCGTGACAACGGTACGATAGAGCGAGTGCAATACCGCCCCTGCTGCCCCGACTCTCCGGCCAACCTCCCGCTCCATTGTCCCCTCACTCGTGAACAAGACCCCGAGGTACTTGAACTCCTTCACTTGGGGCAAAACCTCATTCCCTACCAGGAGTACGCACTCCATCGGTTTCCTGCTGAGAACCATGGCCTCAGATTTAGAGGTGCTAATCCTCATCCCAGCTGCTTCACACTCGACTGCCAAGCGATCCAGTGAGAGCTGAAGGTCACGGACCGATGATGACATGAAGACAACATCATCTGCAAAAAGCAGTGATGAGATCCCCAGCCCACCGAACCGCACACCTTCCCCACCCTGACTACGCCTCGATATCCTGTCCATGAATATCACAAACAGGATTGGTGACAAAGCGCAGCCTTGGCGGAGACCAACCCCCACATGGAATGAACTCGACTTTGTGCCGAGGACCCGGACACAGCCCTCGCTTTGGACGTACAGGGATTGGATCGCCCTAAGAAGGGACCCCCCCACCCCATACTCCCGCAGCACCTCCCACAGTCTCTCCCGGGGGACCCGGTCATACGCCTTCTCCAGATCCACAAAACACATGTAGACCGGATGGGCATACTCCCAGGCCCCCTGGAATGAAATGTTTTCTTTACCAAATTAATGAATAGAACTTTTCTGTTTCTCTGAGCTCATGCATGATTTTAGTTCTTTAATCTTCCCATTCTATCAAAATGACAAATAATGATTATTTGTAGCGCAACCTCTGAAAGTGCCTAAATAACATGGTGCTCCTGCACAAGACACTGTAAAAACAATGAGGCATGGTGCCTGTCTAGCACAAGTTTACATACAATTGAAAAACAATGCGCAAACAAGTTCTGTTTGAACAGATTCTAAGACTACTGATAACCTCACACAGGCCTCTGAAAATTTTAAACTGGCTGGATTTGTCCTCTGGGATGCCAGTTGAATAGGCCTACTGTATCTTATTCACCAATCGCCTGCAATCCATTTTAAGCAGATGCTAAATGTGCTGAAATATCGCTGAGTTGTGAATATTTACGTTAATTCAAATAAAGTATATGCCTCCATTATATGTTATGCTTTATAAGAATTCAAATAATTCGAAATTTTCTTCTGATTTATCGGGTGCTAAAACAACATAGAGAGCACTATTTTGGTAGACTAAATTCATTCTCAGTCCCCCCTAAATGTTCATAACACACCCACCAAGCTAACCTGTTTAAGAAGTTTGTCCTGTTTGTACAGATTTCGGATCTCCTCAACTTCTCTCATCTCCTTCTCTAGCTCTGTGAGCTCCTCCTCCTGCTTTTGAGATTGTGTCTCCACACCTCCATTCTTCAAGTGAGTGATCTGAACCGCAGTGTTCGTGACTTGTGTCTCTTGCTCCAGCAGCTCCAGGATGTCCCGCCCGCCCTCCTGCTTTTCATCCAGGCCAGTGGAAACCATCTTGGCCCTAAGTGTGGCAAAACGCTCCAAGGTGGCACGGGTATATCTGTGTTTCCTCTCAGGAATTTCTTCTGGCATTATGACAGGCACAGCTGGCAATGGGCAATGTTTTTCGGGTGGCAACAGCTGCTGCACTAACTGGAGCTGCTCGACATTGGAATGGATCTCAGAGATGATCTCCAATTTACGGTCCCTTAAAGCCATAACACGAGCATTCACTTCAGACTTCTTCTCGTAGATCTGTAACATACACCAACACATGCAACATTAAATCAAAATTGACAACATTTACTCTCTTAATACATGTTCCTGGTCTAAATATGAATGACTCCTTACATTCTGATTCTTGCATTATTTAAACAAAATTCTGTGCAGTGCAAAATGAGTCATCAATATGTTGGTCTGTTTCCCCGAAATAATAAGACTGTAAATTGAAAAGGTTCATTTTTAGGAGCATATAGTTAGCTTCAAAGGCTGCTTTGGGTAGTAATAGATTACATGTAATCTGGATTACATAATCAGACCACGAAAATCAAGAATTTAGGGACTGAATCGGGGCTGATAAATAGCAAATTATTGTTTAATTTCATGTAAACTAATGTATAAAGCAAGTGTGGAAAGGAGTGAAATTGGTACTTAAAGGAATATTCCAGGTTCAACACAAGTTAATGTCCATTGACAGCATGTGTGGCATAATGTTGATTGCCAAAAAAATCAGTTTTGACTCGTCCATCTTTTTCTTAAAAAAGCAAAAATCTTGGTTACAGAGATGCACTTTCAATGGAAGTGAAGGGGCCAATCCGTAAACTTTAAATCCCTCACTGTTTCAGAAGTATAGCCTCAAGACACAAACTTAATTATTAATATGTGTTAATATGATTTTAGTGTGGTAAAAACAGTTAATAACCTTTATTGAGTAAAGTTAAATCCAATTTTACAACTTCGTTGCCATGACAACGTAACCCTGTAAACGCAAAAAAACTAAAACGACCGTAAAAATGATGATTTTAACAACTTAATGGCTCAAATAATAAATTAGTTTTAACAGAGGAATTAAGTGCTTTTATAAAGTTGTAGGCTTTGCATTTCCCCCTTTAAACCCTACAAATATTGTAAGTGCCTTAGTGTAACAGATTTTCTGTGGTAATAAACATTATGCCACAAATGCTTAACTTCTACTGGACCTGGAACATTTTACTTTAAAACAATTAATTAGATTTTCACCAAAACATTCAATAACTAATCCAAAAGTAATCAGATTAGATTACCTAAGTGTATTCTAACAGATTAAGTTACTGATGACAATTGTAGTTGTGTAATTTGTAATCAGTACCAGATTACATTTCAGAAGTGATCTACTCAACACTGTTCACAGGTAATAGATATGAAAGCCACAAACTTCAATTCTGATTATAAAGGGTCCTTAAGACAAAACTTATTTTTTTCCGACCCTTTGGTAGAAATTTAGAGCTGTCTGTTTTAGTTTAAATAGTCCCTAAATATTGCACATTTGCAGTTTTTGGATTCTTGTTTCAAGAAAGTTTGGGATATGTTGACATGTTGGTGTTATTTACCTTCTTCTCCAGTTCCTCTAACTGCACTCTCTTCTTCTCTACATTCATCCTTAGGTGTTCAGGAACATTGAAGTCTTTCGCCGACTTCAGTTTGAAGTCGCCAATTTTTTCCTTAGCCAGTCGGATTGCTTCCACATCCTTAGGGTCCTCATAGTCCTCACTGGGCTTAGAGGCATAGCTGAGAAGAGACCAACGGTGTTACATACACGCTAACACCCTGTCTACACTGGGCATGTCCGTTGACATGGCACAATGCCTTGAGGCTGTCTACACTGGATGCATCAATGCAAACGTTCTAAAATGTCTAATTTGTGTAGGAGCGCCAGCGCATGCCATTTATTGTAGCCGCAATGGATGCGCCACAGTGTAGACAGCATCATTGATTATAATGGGGTTCTATTGCTTTTGACGTGACATGACGTTTGTGTCCAGTGTAGACAGGCTGTCACATAAACAGACAGCGAGACCTACACACACACACTGGCGCTCACAATTCTGCCCACTCTTTTTTTCTCTTGTCAATCCTGGCTCTGGCTTTCTCTGCCTTCTCTGCAGCTTTGCGGAGTTTCTCTGCATCACTGCTGGCTAGTTTACGAGATCCAGACTTCATAGCACCCGACTGAATCATTTGATCTGTAACCAGCTCATCCTGCACTGCTCAGAGACAGAAAAGTTGAAAGAATAAATACACACATATAATCTTTAACACACCCTCATGTTGTTCCAAACCCATATGACATTCTTTTTTTTCTCCACTGAACACAAATGGAGATGTTTGTCAGAAAGTTAGAGACTGAAAAGGAACAAAATAAAATAAAAAAGGCTAAAATTCTGTATAATATTTCCTGTCATACAGGTTAGGAGCAACAAAAGGGTGAGTAAATAAAGACAGAATTTCCATTATTGGTGAACTCTCCCTTTAAACAAATATCACACACTGTTCCTCTCTCACATGAAATGCTGCTGGATACTTTGCCGAGACGTGCTTTGTTCTGCCAGCGCTCTTGTTCCGCATGTCCGCTCTGAGAGGCTGCTCTGCTGTGCTGGTGCAGCTGCTGATGCTTTTGTATGACCGGCAGAGCCAGCAGCCTGTACGTGGAAATCTTATGTCCACTCTCAAAGGCATACAAAGTGACCGTGTCTTGCGCCACTGACTCCCAGAACCTACAGATAGTTTCAACAGCATATAAAAAAGTTAAGAAAAAAAAAACTAAATGGAGAAAAAAAAGCAAAGCAGGTGGATGCCCATAGGAAAGAAACATCACAAATGAGTTCTTCTTAATAGTAATTTTGTTTCTTCTAGACAAATTTGATTCAATGGAGAACAAAAAGAGATAGTTCACCAAAAATGAAAACTCTCTCATCATTTACACACCCTCATGCCATCTCAGATGTGTATGACTTTCTTTCTTCTGCAAACCACAAACAAATATTGTTAAAAGAATATTTCAGCTCTGTAGGTCCTCAAAATGCAAGTGAATGGGTACCAAAATGTTGAAGCTCCGAAAGCATATAAAGGCAGCATAAAAGTAATCTATATGATTCCAGTGGTTAAATTTATATCTTCAGATGTCCTTTCCTTTTTAAGTCCATTGAAGTCCTTTTCACTATAAATCTCCACCTTTTACCAGCTCTGACCAGTAGGTGGCAATATGCACAAGGAGTGGTAATTTCCAAGTACAATAGAAGAATGTGAAAGTGGAGATTGATAGAAAAATTCTCACACACCTCTAATATCACTTCAGGTGACATGGATTTAATCACTGGAGTCAAAAGGATTACTTTTATGCTGCCTTTATATGCTTTTGGAGCTTCAAAATTTTGTTACCCATTCACTTGCATTGTGAGGACCTACAGAGCTGAAATATTCAAAATATTCAATAAAACTCTTCTTCTGTGTTCTGAGGAAGAAAGAAAGTCATTCACATCTGGGATGGCATGAGAGTGATTCAATTCTGAGAGAATTTAAATTTTTGGGTGAACTATCCCTTTCAGAAAAATGTGGGTAAATATCTATTAAATAAATTTCAGTGTGGAAGTGAGGTACATGGCCTGTAGTTTGTTGAGGCCTATTCGGTGTCTCTCCTCCTCCCAGGCAAGTTCTTTCCTGACCTCCATCACTCTCTCTTCTATCTGTCTTTCGATATCCTCGTGGAAGCGTGGGTCCAGCTCAAACTCCTACAAACACCAAGAAGAGATTATGATTATGTTTAATCACAATTAAAAATGCATGTGAGCTGGGATGTGGGTGTTTTGTGCTGAAGGTGTGTGAGAACTTTGTACCGAGTGATGGAGGCGGATGTGTTCAGGTAGGCTCTGGTTCTGTTCCAGTAAAGCTTGAAAACGACTCTGTAGTCCCATCAGTTTTTTACGCCTCTCCTCCTTCCTCTGTTCTGCTTCCTTATGCATGCGGTCCAGCTCCAGCTTCTGTTTAGCTGTTTCTATGCTGCACACACACAAGTATAATGCTACACAACCAAAATAATTTTTAAATAAAACTCTCCACACTTACAGGTAGACAACCACTGTCTAGTGTCTTTGAAGTTATCATATAAGGGCACTAACTTAGACCCCATCACTTGCTTTATTTGAATAACACTGTGTGTGCTGTCACCTGTAAGCAGATGGATCCTCTATATCCTGGGCTGCTTTCTCCATCTCCAGTCCAACCTTATTTTATGACAGAATAAGGTGGAGAGAGTTGAAACTCATACACGTATACCTAGCATACAGCATATACACATGTACTAACCCGTGGGGAGGGCACTTTGGCATGTTTCGTTTGCATTGCACTCTGGAGCTCCTCCTCAGGCAGACAGCTGAAGGAAAAGATGTTGCCATCCTCTCCAGCGGTCAGGACAAACATGTCATCATAGCTACAGCGAATGTGGCATATGCGACCGTACTGGTTGTCATGGACGCTGAGGGCCCAGTACGCCTGCATGGAGCTGAGCTGATGGTCGGAGGCCTGAATGGGGTATGCCCTTATACTGCCATCCTCCATCCCACATAACATCATCTGCCTGCTGGAACTAGGAAAGGAAGAGTCTAATCTAATTTATGTCTTTTTCACTAGATGTGTGATGTTAAATAAAGAGAAATTGGATTTAATGGTTTGGGCCCTATTGTTTATTTTTTAACATTACTGTAATATTTTAGAATGCAGTTAGAGGGTTCCCTTTACAATTCACATCATTCGATCAGAGAATGTCTTTCATACCAAAGCAAAATTGCTTTAAAAGCTTTTAAAAAATGCTGTAGGTTTTGAACACTGACACCCACTAGGCTGTTTAACTAGCTTCAAACAGCTGCACCAGAAAAAAAACTGAAAAGTGACAAGATTCACATTTGCTATGGCATTTGTTATGGCCATGTTGGTCCACCAAACCTGGATTCACTGCCAGGATGGTAACTGGTAGCTGGACATCTCAGGAGGGCTATAACTGAAATATTCATGACTAAATTGATGTAGAGTCAAATCAACACTTTGTAAAGCAGAATTAAATCAGAAAATAATGTATATACCCAGCCCTAGGCTATTAGTAATCAATACCAGCCCATGCACACACATGAAGACAGAACAAAACTCACTTGAAGTTGATGGTGAGAATGGGGTTATGGTCTGTGTTGTGCACAGGTATGAAGGAGAATGGCTCATCTCTCCCCTCTAAAGGATTTTTGCTCTGTAGTTCAGAGAATTTACAGTGGTAAAGATACCCCGAGTCATAGCCACCCTAAAAAAGAGAGAAAAACGCATTTTAGTGACATACAGGTGTGTCTGTCTTGTAAATTTCACTGTGTGTATTTTATGTATGTATCTACCATAGACAGCCAGAATGCCCCTGGTGTTGAGGAGAAGCCGCATTGCAAAGGACTGGGTGGGGATGGAATGTAAATAGGAGGCAGTTCCTCTTCCTCTTCCTCTTCATCCTCTTCTGTCTCTTCCTCCTTTAGTTTCTCGTCTATAGAATCTGGCTTTTGCTCTCTCAACTTCTTCAAACGTTCTTCCCTTTCTTTCATCTTCTGCTCCTTTCTGGCCTGCCTGAGTGCGACCTCTGCGTCTCTCTGCACACATGCATGCATATTGCAGTAGAATAATATACAAGCTTAATATCTGTGTAGGTATTTAATTCCACAACACAATTCAGAACACAATAGAAAAGAGTTTGAACAGGTGACAAATAGGCAGCACTTACACTGTTTAAGTAATTTACTCACCCACATGCCATCCCAGATGTAGACAACTTTCTTTCTTTTGCAGTACTCAAACAAAGGTTTTTAAGAATATCTCGGCTCTGTAGGTCCATACAATGCAAATGAATGGTGACCAAAATTTCAAAGCTCAAAAAAGCACATAAATGCAGCATAAAAGTAATCCATATGACTCCAGTGTTTTAATACATGTCTTCTAAAGCAATCTAAGATGTTTGGGGTAAGAATAGACCATTATGTAACTCTTTTCTATACAATACATCTTGCCATTGCAGTCTCTAGGCACAATCATCATCTCAAGCTTGATTACACTTCCTAATGCTTGACACATGCGCAGAGACTCATATGGCACAAGGAAATGTATTTAAGCTTGAAATCATGATCACCACGGAAAAAAAGATTTATGGTGAAAAAGGGGTTTCATTTTGGTCTGTTCTCACCCAACATGGATTGGAACGATTCAGAAGACATGGATTTAAACACTGGAGTCATATTGATTACCTTTATGCTGCCTTTATGTGCTTTGTGGAGCTTAAAATTTTGGTCACCTTTTACTTGCATTGTATATACCTACAGAGCTGAAAAGTCATACACATCTGAGATGGTATGAGGGTGAGTAAATGATTAGAGAATTTTCAGATTTGGGTGAACTATTCTTTTAACCTATTTTAAACAATTTTAACGGATATCTGGCAATGGTGGCATCTTTAATATCCCCAAACATCAAAAACACATATGTGATATGTTTACTTTTTTTCACTTTTGATTTGGGACACTTTCAAATTTGGTTCCAAATCTGAAACATATCTATTATCCGGTATCTGACCTACAAATAAACACTTGTATCCGGTTCTCCTCTGAAATCTTTTTCTCATTGTTACATGACAGATGTGCTGGGGACAAAACTGTTGTACACTAGACCAAAACATTGGCTATGTGTCAAAATATCAGAGCTAAAGTATTAGGAAGATAAGTTGAAGAACGTGTAACCTTAATGCGAGACTTGATGCTGCTGAAGCAGAAATTCATTATATGAAGGTCTGAGAGTTGGTATGTGTTTCCTCCAGTCTGAGCACTAAGATCAGGACACTGGACCTCCATCACATGACCATTCCGACAGAAGATCAACAGAGTGTTTTTCTCCTTAAAACAGACACACAAACCTTCAATGTGCTTTAAAAATCATATAGGGTATGGTACGACCAGCCAGAGGCTCACCACAAAGAACATGAGGTCACACCAGATTAAACAGCACAATGCAACTGAGTAACACCTGAATATATTCAAGAGCTTATAACTCACATGTGACTGAGGTGACCACTCCAGACATTGCACAGGCCCTGGGACAGTGATAAACCCGATGGGCTCATACCTGTTGCCCACCGTAAAGAAGAACACAGTGCAGTCTGTACTCTACAGGAAGAAATAGCAAAGAATAACACATTAACACAACAGGCTACTCAAACACACAATCACACTTATCCACTCAATTCCTACCCCAGTAGCCATGATCTTTCCCGTTCTCTCATAAGCAATGGCGGTCACGGGTGCATTATGGGGTTTGAGAGCTTGTCTGAGGCGGAGCTCGGCATCTCCAAGTTGACTGCGCCCTGCAACCGCGTTCAGACTCCGAGGGTTGTACAGCTCCAAGAGACGCACCACACCGTCATTAAAACCCACCACCAACAGAGCCCCAGCACTGTTCACCTGCAAAGATAATCACACAATATCATTACACAAAGACAGGAACTGTAGTAACAGCACAACAAAGGAAAAGACAGAGAAGAGCACAAGATGAGAAGGTTAAGTGTGAAAATGGAAAAAAAAAAATCTACTTTCTACAAGCAATCAATACTTTTATTATGAGTTTGTCAATTAAACATAAATAATTACTTCTATCTATTATGTACACAGAGTATTCAAACGTGCATGCCTCGAGATGCGTTTATAGAAGTTGAACCTCTAAAATAATACAAGACACTAAAAAAAGCAAGATGCATTGCAACGGTCAAAGACGTTTGTCTAGTGTTTGTTCACATAGAATAATTAAAATACAGCGCAGGTGGACACAAGAATGCACACTGTTGAACTAAGAGGTTAATTTATTACCATGTCTGAGGCCCAGGTCAGCGTTGTTCCTCCTTGTTTAAAGCGGCTTATCGTAAGCTCTTTCTTTGAAAGAAAGTCAAATACCCTGACTGAGGCTGGGTAGGAGAATAAAGGGATATGTCAATACCTTTAAAAGCACTTTGAAGGCCTGTGTATGCAACTGTTAAATATTTTCTTACAGTCAAGGGATGTGGTGGCCATGAGGTGGCTACTTCCAGAAACATCCATGCCTTGAATGGCACCAGCATGGAATGAGAAGAGACACTCTGGATCTTGAGTCTGCAAAATACAAGAGCAATCAAGACCATATAAAATACAGTATGTTTAACAGCCCCATTCTGGAAAAATATGATGGAGCTTGTTAGCATAACTTACAATGTTAGAGAATGAAAGATCCAGTTTCCAAAAACCACCATTAGAGTCCTGATAAAATAAAACCAAAACATTTATTTAAAACGGGGCCTCGGTTGCTAAAAACATTAGCAAAAATATAAAAGCACACAAGTTCCACATGTAGAATGAAGAGATCTTAAACCTGAGCAAACCAGATGGAGGTTTCTGGCATGGAGCTCTTGACCATAGAGGATAAGCTGACATTATGGCCTATGATTAACTCATTCATAGGTTCAATCTCAAACAGGCCACTGTCATCCACTGAATCTGCAGCATCTATGGTCTCCAAGTTCCAGCCCTGAGATAGATTTATGAGAGATTGCTTTAACAGTGTTAAAGAAA
The DNA here is from genome assembly GCF_025860055.1 of Xyrauchen texanus. Classification (NCBI taxonomy): domain Eukaryota; kingdom Metazoa; phylum Chordata; class Actinopteri; order Cypriniformes; family Catostomidae; genus Xyrauchen; species Xyrauchen texanus. The sequence continues at coordinate 19,726,083 of NC_068285.1, read as the reverse complement.
CAAAACGCCCCAACGGGTAGTGTATATTGGAATCTGCGGTCACAATAGCATCATCTAATGGGGTAGTATAATAGACCAGTGCGTACTCTGACAGCTCCATCAGATCCTATGGTCATTAGTTCTCCTTCATCCAGGATAAACTGGTGAATGGTTCCAGTGTGACAGGTGCGTCCTCCTTTACGACATATTTCAACCTTTATAAGACCCCCCTCCCAGAGGAGCATGTTCCCCCACTCTGATCCTGACACTACCTGAGAAAAAGAGAGAGAGAGTTAGTTCACCCCAGAAATTTTAATTCTCTCATCATTTACTCACCCTCATGCCATTCCAGATGTGTAAGATATTCTAGAAGATCTGTAGGTCCATAAAATGCAAGCCAACAGGTTCCAAAACTTTGAATCTCAAAAAAGCACATACAGGTATCATAAAAGTAATACATACGACTCCAGTGATTAAATCCATATCTTCAGAAGTGATTTGATAGGTGTGGGTGAGAAACATTTCAATATTTACATCCTTTTTTACAATAAATTATCTTCTCCAGTGTTGCCAGGTTCACGGTTTTCCTGCCCAATTGGACTACTTTGGAAATGCAGTCACGAGTTGCGTTTTTTTGGGCTACTTTTAAAATGTACAGTGGCCACATAAACGTTTGATGGTAGACACAATAAAATGAAATTTAACGACTTGTTTGATTTAAATAATTGATTACAGGATTAAATACTGGGCAACCAGTAAGCATCATATTTCAATTCATTCAGCATGCTATCTGCTCAGCTGTGAACTAGAATCAAATCAGTCGGCATCATTTGTTGCAAATGTAACAACATCCCTGCGATTTTAATTCTTGTGTGAATAAATGTATGCCACTTCTAGTGTATACTGTTAAATTAGGTCTGTTTTATGGTATTATGGCTGCAATTGTGGCGTCTGTGCTGAACTTGCATGAAGATGGCTTGAGATAAGCACTGTGAGAAAAGAAATGAGAAAAACTGACAAAAACAAACTAATAAAAAACAAGCAAAAACGAAGCGTTTCAGTAATAAAAGAGAAACAAACACAAAGAATAAATCGATATGCAAGCAAGGCAAGTTAAATTAATTCATATTGAATACTACATTGTATTCACATACTTTGTTGCATGTTAAATTCTACTAGTGGCGTCCAGCTGTTGACTCATTAATAGTCATAAATATGAAAATAATTACACTTTTGTGTCAGAATGCCTTTTCTGACATAATCTGACAGTCCAATCAATTAATGAGTTAAGAAGGATATTGAAAGGTCAAAAATAATGCTTGAAATTGCTTCTGATTCAGTCAGTAAACACAAAATATAGAAGTTGACCTCAGGTGATCATGGGATATACTGTAGTACCCATGCAATGTGCTCTGGTTGTCACTTTTTGGCAAATGTAGCTACTGTAGTACATTGTTGTTCAATTCAAGTTATTTGTCATTATTTGTTTTTGAAAGAAAATTATTATTTACCAAGAATTCTCTCTCTCTCTCTGTATATATATATATATATATATAGATACAAACAAATATTTTATAAAAACATTTATAACGTTACAAATCACTATTTCTGTTTATAAATATTTTGTTTTCCTCAAACTTTCTGTTTATCCAAGAATCCTCCACTTGAAATGACTAGTGAAAACAGGCTTTTTCATCACAGATAAAAACAATTTATTTAGATTACCATTAAATTGCATAATACTAATGTTTGTGGCATTATTCTTGATCAATATAATGCATTATTGGAGAACAGAAGCATCAGTTTCTTTCCAAAGAGTGATTCCCAGTATGCCATAGTGAACAGTCCAAAACATTTATTAAGAGAGATACTAAGCAAGGTCCTGTGTGGTAGTTTTCCACAGTGATTGGATGCTTAAAGTTTTTGGCTATTTTTGGCATCTTTAGTGCAGGTTTTAATCCAGCTTTGGGCAGGACATTTTTAGGGACCTGGCAACCCTGCTTCTCCCTGCCCAGTAGATGGCGATATGCACAAAGAATGTGAATCACCAAAAACAAAAGAAGAAAAACTCTTAGGAGAGAAGAGTGCTTAGGAGGGATGTTTGAAAGTGGAGATTTATAGTTCAAAAGGACTTAAATATTGACCTGTTTCTCACATATACTTATAATATAGCTTCTGAATACATGGATTTACCACTGGAGTCGAATGGATTACTTTTATGATGCCTTTAAAGGGTTTTTGCGCTTCAAAGATATTGACCCTGTTGACTTGGATTGTTGGACCAAAGAGATGAAATAATCTTCTAAAAATCTGTGTTGTGTTCTACAGAGGAAAGAAAGATGTACACATCTGGAATGGCATGAGGGTGAGTAAATGATGAGAGAATATTCATTTTAGGGTGAACTATATAGATTTAGATTGTGTGTTTCTTGGTGTGTGTGATTATGTGACTGTAACAAGGTGCTAGGAAAAACCTTGCCATCAGGAAGCTCCACATATCCCTCTATATCTGTTACCGTTGTTTTTCCGAATCTTCCCAGGTACCCCTGCAACTTTAAACCTGTGAAGGTACTGGCCATTTTCCAGAATCTACCAAAATATTAAACCCAAAACTCTCTCAGTACATGGGACAATATTAAAAGTAACAAATAAATAACACATAAAAGTTATACAATACAAAGCAGAATCTTCTAGACAATACAATAAAAATAATTTTTTGTTATACAGTTAGAAATACAGAGGGTTTAGTCAAAATAAGGTGAGACAGCATTTAGCTATTATGCCACCCACAGCTGGAACCAGCTACCAGAAAAGGTCAGGTGTGCTCCAACAGTAGCCACATTCATGTCCAGACTGAAAACACATCTGCTCAGCTGTACATTTCTTCACTGAGCACTTTGCTGCACTCACTGATTGCACAACATTATTTAATTTCTGTATTCTTTTTCTGTTTTATTTATTTTTTATAATTTTATTTCTTGTTCTTAACTAGTTTTATTTTTTTTATGTATCATGTATTTTCTTTATCCTTTCTATGTGAAGCACTTTGAATTGCCATTGTGTATGAAATGTGATATATAAATACATTTGCCTTGCCTATATATGTAAGTGAAAACATTACAGTAGCATAGATGAGAGATAATACAGACCTGATGTGTCCAGATCCTGATGTTGTGAGCTGTCCAGCGCAGTCGGGAGAAAAGGAGACCCTGTAGATGTCCTGAGAAAATGCTTTATTGCACAATGTCACCTGTTCCTGCATCCAGTCCCACAGTGTAAGCATATAATCTGGTGCTCCGCCCACACTCGCCAGTAAAGTGCCATCACGATTAAAACCCATAAAGCTGTAAGAGCTTCCTGTGCCTCCTATACAAACACAGTGCACACAGAATACAGTCCTAAAAGTAGAATAAACTCCATTCTATTGAACAATGATGGATATTCAGATGGTTAGATCCCACACCAAGTTGCATTTTATGGCAAGGTGTGTGAGCATTGATGTGAATGATGAAATACGTTGCAGTGATGTTGTACCTCTTAGGATCCTGTAAGGCCGCAGGGAAGGGTACTCATATATAATGATGTTAGGTTGATGGCCTTTCTCTCCCACTGCAAAATACTGCTTACTTGGGTGAGTCTTTGGAGATAGGAGACATTTTAAGAATAAACAGTAAAATGAACATGTTGAGCATAAATGCTATTGTATCTGAGTGTTTAAGAAAGTGATACGTATGCTATTGTATCTGAGAGTGTTTAAGGAAGTGATATGGCCTATGATCTATATGGACCATAGAGGCCTCTATGTTTTCCATACTGTACACATATAATCATTTATTTGCCTGTATTAATGTACCATGATGGCGCCAATGCCTCCTCCACTGCTGGAGCGGATGTATCTCTGCTCTTTTGTGTGCACATCTAACAAAATTAGCTGATTTCCGGCTATGAAGGCCAATGTGTGCTCATCCAACAACTGCAGATTCCCCCTTCGTCCACAGTCATAGCCAAATGAATGTCTGAATGACTCTGTTTAAGATCATGAAATAAACTGATAGTTACTGTATGCTCAAAGACTTTTAGGAAAGTATATTAAAGTCCCTATCAAAACAAGTCATTTCACTTGGCGGACATCATGGGAACACTCCCGGGCAGCAATTTTCCAATGATAATTGCCATGAAAGTAAAGCTCCAATCTCCTTGAATGGGGAAAAACCGATATCTCCAAAACGGTTGGTCAAGATTTTGATCAAAGAACATATTTCAAATCAGTAGTCAAATCTGACAACACTGGTCTCATATATTGTGCTTCTTTAGCTCAGATCACCCTAAAGCACAACTGCTTTTTTCCCAGCTTGTCTAGCTAATGTGCATGCGTGTTCTCATGCGATGACTGTATTTAAATGATGAATTGCTCTTTTACTTATAAGGCGGGACTTCCTTCTACATTCGTTGACAGTTGGGTCCAATTTCTAATTTCTCCCATTCATTTTAATAGATGTGGCCTGCCTTGGTTTAAATATTCTCGAAGTATATCCAGAAACTATTTAGCAAAGACGGGCCAGTTCAATTAAAATGAATGGAAAAAAAAAAAAAAATTAACGGATGTAGATGGAAGTCCTTCTTTTTAGTGTGATCTGAACACAAGAGTCAATTTATGATCCCAGTGTTGTCAGATTTTACTGCTGATTTGAAATATGTTCGGACCACAATCTTGACAAAACGTTTTGGAGATTTCGGTCTTTCGCAATTCAAGTAGATAGGTGCTGCACTTACAGTGCATCCAGAATGTATTCACAGCGCTTCACTTTTTCCACATTTTGTTATGTTACAGCCTTATTCCAAAATTGGTTAAATTCACTATTTTCCTCAATTCTACAAACAATACCCCATAATGACAATGTGAAAGAGGTTTGTTTGAAATCTTAGCAAATTTATTAAAAATAAAGAATATATATATATATATATATATATAAAAATCACATGTACACACAGCCTTTGTGCAATACTTTGTTGAAGCACCTTTGGCACAAAATACAGCCTCAAGTCTTTGTGTATGATGCTACAAGCTTGGCACAGCTATTTTTGGGCAGGATCTCCAATTCTTCTTTGCTGGACCTCTTAAGCTCCATCAGGTTGGATGGTGAGTGTCAGTGCACAGCCATTTTCAGATCTCTCCAGAGATGTTCAGTCGGGTTCAAGTCTGGTCTCTGGGTGGACCACCCAAGGACATTCACAGAGTTGTCTGTAGCCACTCCTTTGTTATCTTGGCTGTGTGCTTGGGGTCGTTGTCCTGTGGGAAGATGAACCTTTACAGGTTTTCATCAAGGATGTCTCTGTACATTGCTGCATTCATCTTACCCTCGATCCTGACTAGTCTCCCAGTTCCTGCCGCTGAAAACATCCCCACAGCATGATGCTGCCACCACCATGCTTCACTGTAGGGGTGGTATTCGCCAGACATGACGCTTGCCATTCAGGCCAAAACATTCAATCTTTTGTTTCTCATGGTCTGAGAGTCCTTCAGGTGCCTTTTGGCAAACTCCAGGCGGGCTGTCATGTGCCTTTTACTGAGGAGTGGCTTCCATCTTGCTTCTCTACCTTACAGGCCTGATTTGGTGGAGTGCTGCAGAGATGGTTGTTCTTCTGGAAGGTTCTCCTCTCTCCACAGAGAAATGCTGGAGCTCTGTCAGAGTGACCATCAGGTTCTTGGTCAACTCCCTGACTAAAGCCCTTCTACCCTGATCGCTCAGTTTGGCTTCAAACTTCCATTTATGGAAGATGGAGGGCACGGTGTTCATTGGGACCTTCAATGCTGCAGAAATTTTTCTGTTCCCTTCCCCAGATCTGTGCCTCAATACACTCCTGTCTCGAAAGTCTAATTTCTTAGACTTCATGGCTTGATTTCTGCTCTGATGTGCACTGTTAACTGTGGGACCTTATATAGACAGGTGTGTGCCTTTCCAAATCATGTCCAATCAACTGAATTTACCACAGGGGGACTCCAATCAAGTTGTAGAAACATCTCAAGGATGATCAGTGGAAACAGGATGCACCTGAGCTCAATTTTGAGTGTCATGGCAAAGGCTTTGAATACTTATGTACATGTGTGGTTTTTTTTTTTTTAATACATTTGCAAAGATTTCAAACAAACTTCTTTCATGTTGTCATTATGGTGTATTGTTTGTAGAATTTTGAGGAAAATAATGAATTGAATCCATTGTGGAATAAGACTGTAATATAACAAACTGTGAAAAAAGTGAAGCGCTGTGAATACTTTCCAGATGCACTGGATATGCCACTTGTTTACATAGAAAAATAACTGCCCAGTCTGCCCGAAAGCGTTCTGCTGAGTGGACTGGCTTGCCTTGAAAGGGACTTAGGCATATCCCAACCATAACAATTTCTAAGAGCATGTGAAGGCAAAAAATGTGTGATGTCACAAGGTGGCAGTATTGGCATAAGTTTTTAAACATGCTGCTCTATATGAATATATACAGTGAGGAAAATAAGTATTTGAACACCCTGCTATTTTGCAAGTTCTCCCACTTAGAAATCATGGAGGGGTCTGAAATTGTCATCGTAGGTGCATGTCCACTGTGAGAGACATAATCTAAAAAAAAAAAATCCAGAAATCACAATGTATGATTTTTAAACTATTTATTTGTATGATACAGCTGCAAATAAGTATTTGAACACCTGTCTATCAGCTAGAATTCTGACCCTCAAAGACCTGTTAGTCTGCCTTTAAAATGTCCACCTCCACTCCATTTATTATCCTAAATTAGATGCACCCGTTTGAGTTCGTTAGCTGCATAAAGACACCTGTCCACCCCATACAATCAGTAAGAATCCAACTACTAACATGGCCAAGACCAAAGAGCTGTCCAAAGACACTAGAGACAAAATTGCACACCTCCACAAGGCTGGAAAGGGCTACGGGAAATTGCCAAGCAGCTTGGTGAAAAAAGGTCCACTGTTGGAGCAATCATTAGAAAATGGAAGAAGCTAAACATGACTGTCAATCTCCCTCGGACTGGGGCTCCATGCAAGATCTCACCTCGTGGGGTCTCAATGATCCTAAGGAAGGTGAGAAATCAGCCCAGAACTACACGGGAGGAGCTGGTCAATGACCTGAAAAGAGCTGGGACCACCGTTTCCAAGGTTACTGTTGGTAATACACTAAGACGTCATGGTTTGAAATCATGCATGGCACGAAAGGTTCCCCTGCTTAAACCAGCACATGTCAAGGCCCGTCTTAAGTTTGCCAATGACCATTTGGATGATCCAGAGGAGTCATGGGAGAAAGTCATGTGGTCAGATGAGACCAAAATAGAACTTTTTGGTCATAATTCCACTAACCGTGTTTGGAGGAAGAAGAATGATGAGTACCATCCCAAGAACACCATCCCTACTGTGAAGCATGGGGGTGGTAGCATCATGGTTTGGGGGTGTTTTTCTGCACATGGGACAGGGTGACTGCACTGTATTAAGGAGAGGATGACCGGGGCCATGTATTGCGAGATTTTGGGGACAACCTCCTTCCCTCAGTTAGAGCATTGAAGATGGGTCGAGGCTGGGTCTTCCAACATGACAATGACCCGAAGCACACAGCCAGGATAACCAAGGAGTGGCTCTGTAAGAAGCATATCAAGGTTCTGGCGTGGCCTAGCCAGTCTCCAGACCTAAACCCAATAGAGAATCTTTGGAGGGAGCTCAAACTCCGTGTTTCTCAGCGACAGCCCAGAAACCTGACTGATCTAGAGAAGATCTGTGTGGAGGAGTGGGCCAAAATCCCTCCTGCAGTGTGTGCAAACCTGGTGAAAAACTACAGGAAACGTTTGACCTCTGTAATTGCAAACAAAGGCTACTGTACCAAATATTAACATTGATTTTCTCAGGTGTTCAAATACTTATTTGCAGCTGTATCATACAAATAAATAGTTAAAAAATCATACATTGTGATTTCTGGATTTTTTTTAGATTATGTCTCTCACAGTGGACATGCACCTACGATGACAATTTCAGACCCCTCCATGATTTCTAAGTGGGAGAACTTGCAAAATAGCAGGGTGTTCAAATACTTATTTTCCTCACTGTATATATACATACATATACACACACACACACACACACACACACACACACACACACACACACACACACACACACACACACACATTTTGGACCGCATTTCTTTGCATTTTACTTTGTTTATATAACCAAAAGTATATAATGTTTCATTTATGTTGCTTTTTTTTAGTCTAGGTTCACAGGATTATCCTGCTCTATAGGGTTTACATTTTTAGCACTCCAATGCTTTTGGACAACCATATTTAAATCTATATTTATATTTAAATATAAAAAAATAAATATATAGGATACGAGAGATGCAGCAGGTTTTGGGGTATGTTGGAGTCTGCAGTGATAAAGGGTCTGGAGCACAGCTCCTCATAGCTGTAATACAGGTCATCTGGGAGTGAACATCTGGGGAACATCTGGAAGTTTCCACCACACTCTTCAAACGCCTGACTATCCGACTGGTCTGGAATTAAAAAAACCATATAAATAGGATACTCATGTGAATACATTATGTATTTTACATAATAGAGAGAGAGAGAGAGAGAGAGAGAGAGAGAGAGAGAGAGAAAATATATTAAGATTCACATGAATTAATCACTGCATGGAACCAAATAATGCTTTGAAGTAATTCTTAGAATACCCTTACAGATGACAGTATGTTTGCTAAGCACTCAACGAAATGTCAAACTTGTTTACCGATCCCCCTAAACTTAACGGTTCAGAGTTTGAGTTAAGTTTTACATAGCATCTGCGTTCAAATCGACGCATTTGAAGATTTTCTCAAACCATTTTTGATTAAATAAGTAAAGTGTTATTTCACCTTGTAAAGCAACTTTATCGTCAAGCGTCTCAGAAGCGTCCATTTTCGTTTGTTAGCGTTGCTTAGCAACCATCTGATTCACCGCAAGTACCGCCCCTGGGAATTTGTAGTTCGTCTTCCATGTGTCTTTCACGCCTCACGTCAAACCAGTTGCAGTCCAGATAGCAAGGATGTATGGGCGTTCTCCAAAATCCTAACAAAATGACGCAAAGGCCATGTACGCATGCGCAGTAGCATTAAGTAGGACAACTTGTCGGGTTGGATGTCCCGATTGAACAAATCCCCCCAGTAATAAAATATAGGCGGGGCTTAGATTTTAGACCCTAAACCGGAAACTCGTGGATTATTTATATTCCAGCGCCGCGCATCTGCAAGCAGTTCAGGTTAAGAGTGTTTGTGTCATGTGAGAAATGATCTAACTAAACATGCAATGTTTGAAAACTGTTTTATGATTGAAATGTTGGACCAACCGGCATCATTTCCAAGGGTGCAAACTATTCACCATTGGCGAAATTCACCGTTTTTAATTGAAAATATGTCATGTACAGAACATGATTCGGACGTCATTCATAATTGTGAATGTGAAAACATTAATGGAGCAGTTTTCAGCATATCTTAAAAATATATTAGATAAAGTATATTGTAAAGGAATTTATTTAATGTGATAATCTGGTATGCTTTTGAAGTAGCTTTTTAGATCATTCTTTTGACATTGTCTAAGAAAATTATCTGTAAAAAAAACAACAACAGAGTGTTATCACCCATATCAGAACTAGAACATGGTAAGACCTGTGACTTTATTGTGCTTTTAGGTTTTGGAAAGGACAGTGTCATATATTTGAATACGGGGCTAGTGGTGGCTCAGTGGTTAAGCCCCAGCACCACCAAGATACCACTGTTGGGCCCTTGAGCAAGGCCCTTGACCCTATCTGCTCCAGGGGTGCTGTTTCATGGCTGACCCTGCACTCTGACCCCAGCTTAGTTGGGATATGCGAAAACAACTGCATTTCATTGGCTCTGTACCTGTACTCTGCACAATGACAATAAATTTGAATCTTAATCATTTAAAATCAATTTCAGATGTTCTGGAAAAGAGCAGCATTAGGATTCTTGAAGAAAATATTGCGTTAAGATTATAATCTTACCATGTTATCTGGGTGATGACACTCTGTTATGTTTTTTTACAAATAATTTTCTTAGACAATGTCAAAAGAATTATCTAAAAAGCATGCCAGATTTCCACATTAATTCAATTCCTTTACAATATATTTTATCTAATATACATCCAACATTTCAATCATAAAAAAGTGGTCAAAAAATTTAGTTAGATCATTACTTCTCACATGACACAAACACTCTTAACCTGAACTGCTTGCAAATGTTTTTTTGTTTTTTTTAATTGAAGTTTAACAAAACAAATAGAAAGAACATACAAAAACTTCATTAATACAGAATACATGTGCGGCGCTGGAATATAAATAATCCACGAGTTTCCGGTTTAGCGTCTAAAATCTAAGCCCCGCCTTCATCGATTTGATTGGCTATCTCATATTGATCTCATATGACATTGACGAGCGGTGCAGCAGAACAGCAACAAAGACTTCAATTATTGGGTGGACTTTATATTGTGCTTAAAATGTAAATCTACCAAAAACAAACAAAGTTTTGCAGGAACTGCGGTTTTAACATACTGTTTGCTATAGGCTAGTTAATTAATGGGGTGACTATCTAATAATGGAAAAGTTTTCATACGGATTGAGAACTCGTAATCTCAGTTCCCTCTCGAGAGGTCTCTCCTATTGCGTAAGTAGCTTACGCTATGGGAAAACTCCGTTTCTCGAGAAATATTGAAGTCTTTATGTAAAACGCATTGCAGCTGCACAGCAGACAGCAATGAGCGAGGCAGCTCGGTCATTGGCTGTGCTGCGGCAACTTGCTCGAACCAATGACGGGGCGACTCTGAACGCGCGACCAATGAGCGCGCTCAGAGCCCGCCAAGATTGGCGTGGCTAAGGCTATATATTAGGCGCCCCATCATGAGAGTTCTTTAGATTTAATCTCCTTCAGCAAAGACCTTCTCTTCGCTGGATCCTCCGGATTATTGGAGTCTTTTCGCCCGCCGTCGACAAGCCTACAGCAGGACTGCTACGAGGACACTGGCACCTTCAGCCGCCTTCAAAGCCTTCTGCTACGCCATCCGGCGCGCATCACCTTGATATCCTTTTACTAAGCTACTTTGCAAGTGTTCGCCTCTGCGACGCTTTTTTGTCATTTAGTAAAAGAGCAAATTCAAGGCGTTGTTTCAAATGCCTTCGACCTGCGCCTCGTGCGAATACTGAATACCTCTCGAGAGGTCTCTCCTATTGCGTAAGCTACTTACGCAATAGGAGAGACCTCTCGAGAGGGAACGACTCGGTTACTAACGTAACCTCGGTTCCCTGAGAGGAGGGAACGATTATTGCGTAAGCTGCCGTGCTTGTGCTTGGTCAGTCGCTTCAGTCGATTGAACCTAAAGAACTCTCATGACGGAGCCTAATATATAGCCTTAGCCACGCCAATCTTGACGGGCTCTGAGCGCTGGGCGTGAAGCGGCTCATTGGTCGCTGCGTTCAGAGTCGCCCGTCATTGGTTCGAGCAAGTTGCCGCAGCGCAGCCAATGACCGAGCTGCCTCGCTCATTGCTGTCTGCTGTGCAGCTGCAATGCGTTTTACATAAAGACTTCAATATTTCTCGAGAAACGGAGTTTTCCCATAGCGTAAGCTACTTACGCAATTCTCCTTCCCTCCTCTCAGGGAACCGAGGTTACGTCAGTAACCGAGTCGTTTTGGTTGCCATTCATGCCAGAGATGATGTTATCTCTGATTAATTTTCACAAACATTTAATAACAATATATGTTTATTATCAATAGGCCCGAAACATGTTGATTAATAAAGCTAATACAATAGTTTTCACTCTAAAAGCACTCTGGAACACGATAAATTGTTCTGTCACAAACATTCTTGGTTAGCTGAACCGTCAGACACATGAAGATTGTTTCACATTGCTTCATTTTCTGCAGTGTATTTTAGCGAAATATGTCGGTATACATCTGTCGGATTGCTGCTCAATCGTATTTCTCCTATACGGTCTACTGTGTAGTTAAAAATATCCGTGTCTGCAGCTCTTCTTTGCGGGATAGGGGGAGAGAGGCAACGCATGCGGAGCGTGAAATGGCATTAATGAAGCGTGTTCGGAGCTAGAGAGAAATATTCAAGGAAAGAGCGCTGAAAGATCCGTGCTATAAGCCTGTGTGCGCTTGCGGTGTATACAGCTCCTTTGTTTTGTCACGCTGCAAACCATAAGAAACGTTGAGATGGGGCAACCGTTGTCATGATGTATTGCGGTCCGGATGGAACCAATCCGGGGTCCGGACCTTAACCGCGGTCCGCTAATTGGTGACCACTGTAGGCCCTAAAAGAGGCACAATGTTGACATAAATCTGAAGGCATCATAAACAATGTATGAAATACAGTGAAGCTGCTATTATAGAAAGGCACAAAGCTGGCATACAAGCACACAATACACACCCAGCCACCCCAAAGTATTGGAATTTATAACTCGCTATGCATCTCTCTTTTCACATTTCAAATGTTAGCAAACCCACCTGCTCACACAAAACACTGCGCATCACTCAGCAGGTGACAAGCCTGAACACACACTTTTGGTCTCTATCACCGTCATAAACTATTCACCCACACACATCTCTCATTCACTAATCCTCAGATAAACCCCGATACATGAAGTTGAAAACACGAGATTTGGCTCCTCATGGTGTCTTGTATGTGTGTGTATAAATTAATGTTTTCTCCTAATTTGACCCATCTCTTTGTGATTTTAAAATAGAATATATGTGTATATATTAGGCTTTGTTCAGAATAGGATATTACCATACTATGCTAAATATTTCTGCTGTATATACTATTTATTCTGAGAAGTGTGCAGACCCTCCTCATATAGAGAATATCCAAAACAGTTGTGTTTCTATTAAAGGGAGAGCTCACCCAAAAAAGTAAAATTCTCTCATCATTTACTCACTCTCAAGCCAGATGTGTATGATTTTATTTTTCCATGCTGGACGCAAACAAATATTTTTAGAAGAGTATCTCATCTATGTTGGTCCATACAATGCAATAGAATGGTGGCCAGAAATGTCTCTACTTTCACCTATACATTTTTATTTTGTTTTCAGTGCATATCGCCACTCACTGGTCAGGTCTGGTAAAAGCTGGATAATTATAGTAAAATGGACATAAATATTGATGTGTTTCTCAGCCACACCTATCATATGGATTCTGAGGACATGGATTTAACCACTGGAGTCTTATGGATTTTACTACTGACTTTACGTGATTATGGATCTTCAAAGTTCAGGCCACTATTCTCTTGCATTGTATGAACCATCAGAGCTGAATATTCTTCTAAAATCTTTGTTTGTGTTCTGCAGAAGAAAGAAAGTCATGCACATATGGGATGGCATAAGGGTGAGTAATTGATGACAACTTTCCATTTAAAGAGTAACCTGTGTGTGTGTGTGTGTGTGTGTGTGTGTGTGCGCGCGCACATGACAGCATATGCTTTGATCCCAAACTGAGGTCACCCAAAAATATTGACCAATATGAATTTCAATAACAAAAGTAATATTGACAATTTTAAACATTTATATTACTGTGAAAATCAGTAATATAAGTTGTATATTATAATATGAGTTGGAAAAAGAGATCCCCCTTAATTGATTTAAAAAATTTTAAAATAATGTTTCATAAAATGACTTTTGCAGACAGCGATTTTCATAAAGCAAATGATGCCCTCACTTAACAGTCCAGTCCAAATCATCTATATAGCATATCTCTCTGAATAAATATGCAAATTATATTATTGTGCAAGTTTAATTTTCTCTTTGTCAAGTGTAATCACTCTTACAGCTCCGCCCCATGCTGTGGAACTTAATTAGTTTTTGTACTGCCTGTGCTCACAGTGTCACTCAAATTGCACACAATTATTTATGATTAAGACTTAAAGTAGAATGTGACTGTATGTGTTGGGAAAGCGAGTACACCCTGTGAAAAATCTCCTTTTCTCCTCAGTCTAACTAGATGGCACAGCAGGAAACCAGGCTTTGATATGTCTCTTATTTGTAAAAAAATAAAATAAATTGCATGTGAACACATTCACACAATATGACAATTCATTGACAGTGCACACTTGTGACTATTTTATGCCTTAATTCAAAGTTCATTTTACCATCACAGTGTTGTCTTTCTGTCAGTGTGTCAACATCATACAGCATCTGTAACTATGCTTAAGTGAAGGCTTAGGCATATATGAGGGTAAAGCAAGGCACCAAGAAATAGTGTGATATGTGTTTTTGTGAGTTGGTCCGGTTAGCCAAGAACATTGATGATGTGCTCTGCGGGGGGTAAGCTGCCTCATAAATCTCAGATTTTTGCTCTTTCATAGTGAGTCTGCAACAGGAATGATAATGAAACATAAGAGACAGTGTCCCTGTCTATCATGCACACACATGCGTGCACACACATACTCAAATATCTACTTTAGACATCTCTTGGAGCAAGCAATAGAAATAGCGTTGTCCATGTGCCAACTCCTAATTTGCAAATGCACTTATTGCAGTATGCAGAAAACATTTACAATTCATATTCCCGGTTGTCTTGATGGTTTAAAAGGGATCACCCAAAAACCTGGTCATCCTTCACTCAAACATGCACATTCCAGATCCATTTGACATTCTATATAACTTTAAATAGGATTTTAGGCAGAATGTAAGCCTCAGTAACAATTAGCATTTATTGTGTCTGAGACTAATATACTGCCTAAAGTCTCCTCTTCTTGTCCACAGAGGAAATAAAGTCATATGAGTCAGAAACAACATACAGTAAAAGTAAGTGTGTACTGACAGAATTTCCATTTTTGTGATCTGGGATGGCATGAAGGACAGTAAATGAGGTGAGAATTTTCATTTTTTGGGTGGACTATTCCTAAGTAACGAGACATTTATTTAACCTGAATAAGCTGTGAAGCTACAATCAAGCCTGTATATTTGATAACACATGAGAGGACTCCCCAAAGAGAAGCCATTATTTTTGTTTGCCTGTGTCTTTGTACAGCCATTAGCCTGTTGCAGTAGGCGTGCAAAACCGGTTGTGCATTTAAATATGTATTACATTGTATCTCATTTCAAGTTGTAAGTAGCTCATTTAGGTCTACTGTATGGTTTACAAATTACCATTTGAAGGACTGACAGTCTGATACATTAAACCATATGGCATAACAGGCAACCAACAAGTTGTGGAAGGGGTCCCTGTGTCTCTTATTGAATCCCATTTGTAAAATAAATATGTATACAGATTCAGCGCACATGTGCATAAAAGGAGGCCTGTTTCCATTTTTATGAAAACATATATGACAGCAAGAAATAGCCAATCAGATTTATGAGATGCAAAAACACATAAACTAGAGAATTTGCATTCAGGAGATTATTTAGGTGTGTGAATCAATTAAATAAGAGAAGAGAGAAAGATGCATTACTAGATTTTACATTGCATTGCTGAGAAGATATACACAACCACAGAATGCAATTATGAAAGTCAAATAATTTATTTTAAATTTGTATTAATTTTGCCTTAATCAACATGGAAGTTTGATGTCTTTGACTTATAGCAGCATGCAAAAGCAAACGTTTTCGGTTACAGTACTGTTGTAGAAATCAATTTTTTACAGTTAGTGGATTAATTTATGCCATGGGCTAAAGTGTCTGATATTAGGGGGGTATTGTGATTTAACCATAAGGCCGCCCAGTTCCATGTAAAATAAAACATCTTTGATTATGCTACTGATGGTACTGTAGTCTTCAACAACCATGTGTGTGTACATGATTTTAAATATATTTTTCAAAAGCACTATACACTTTTTACAGGTAAATCTTTTTAACGAAGAAAAATTACTGAGTACACATTTAAGTGAAGAGGATAATAACCTTAAACTCTCTTTAACAATTAGTTCTTGGTAAATTTGTAATGAATATTGCAACAGGCCATTCAAAACATTAACAAAGAAAGAACAAAAATCTAAAGGCTCTCTGACAAATATAAAATAAAAAGGAAGCTATGGTGGACAAAGGCAGGAGCGTCCGGCTTCAGAGAGAAAGAAAACTGGAGAGACTCTTTTGTGACGATAGGGTGCGGAGCTTTGCAGAGGTTTACAACAGTGATTCAAAGTGACAGCCGAAAGAGAGAGTGCTCGTCTGGGTCTCTGTGTGCGGAGTAAACCCTTTAGTCCTGCGACCCTGCTCGTCTTTAGCAGACCACTGGGACTGCAGCATTTCCCTAATCCACTCACTCTAAAGACAAGCCTTTGGAAACAGGGTCATTAACATGATATTAGATTCCAGACACAAGGATGCACACTGTAGACTTGTGTGTTTTTGTGTGTTTTGTTCATGTTGGTTTAGCCAGTGTGTAAACTGCACTGGTCCTTTCTTTGTCCTCTCAGTCTGAGGAGACCGAATGTGACTGTCTAACTGTGTGCTATATCAAAATAGCTTCTCTATTATGTTGTACACTGTAAAAGGTGGCAACCTGCTATTTTTACTATTAATATAGTTCTATTGGTGTAGCCTATTGTATTTAGGCTGGACCAATGGGGTACATTTAAATGTCACTGTTTCCTGTTATGCTATTAATTGAACAATTAGGTTTTTTTATGATAATACGGGTTTGATAAATGTATCTGTGTTTCTTGCATTAATATTTACTAAATAAAACATAAATTTACTTTGAATGACAACTCTGCAAACCTTATTGCACTATAAATGGTCATACTTTATTTTACGTTATTCATATTAGAGTGTACTCACATGAAGTTGCAAATAATTGGATAATACTGATGAACTACATTTACTACTAATTTTACGGTTAGTCACCTCTTTACTTTTAAATAGGAGGGTCACATCATGCATTGTAGTGCATTAATTACTGGTATTTCACATTGTCTTTTGGTCATTGAATTGTCAAATATAAAGTGTGACACATTGTAAAAGATATTAAATGTTGTGTATACAATTATGTGATTGTGTCTTTATCTTTAGGATGCATCCTATAGCATAACATGGCTAACTCCCATGTAACTTGTCCTGCAAAATGTAGTTAGCCTAAATATTTCTGAGATCATCCTTTTTATTTGAATTTATTTTAATGTAATATGAAATGAATGCTCTATTGCTTTCTGTTCTAGGCAAGTCTGTCTTTGGCTTTCCCAGCTCCAGGCCCATGCTGTGCACAGTTGGGGGACTTGGAGCTCCTGCAGCCACTTATTTCAAGAGAGAAAAGAGAAATCTTCAGTGTACCAGCCTCACTTTCTTCTTACAAATACAGAGGACTCAACACAGTCTTGAACTCCTTATTAATTTTCTCTAAGTTTTCTTTTAACCTATTTTCCTGTCATTCTCCACCCATACATATATCAAGTATGGAGGTTCCACTTTGAGTTAATCGTCAAGCAAAAAAGTCCATCCATATAAACACTGACTGGGAATACGTTTTTTGAGCAGGAGGAGATAGATCTCTGGAGGTATGTATGAAAGCCTAGATGTAAAGGTTGGCTTTAGATATGCTTCCTCTTAAATATTCAGTCATAACTGGTTCTTCATGGATGTAAGGCTTTTGTCAGCAAGCTACTGAAATGCTTGGTTAGCTAATGCTTATGGGAGCATAATAATGACTTGATGGACAATTTATGTTAAAAGGAGAGGTTTGTAGGGATGCAAATTTGTGCTAATTCTATCAAAACGTAACTGAGGGAGAATGATGCAGCTTTTAGGCACTGATCAATAATTGTCTCACCTATACTGTGATGAAATATACAGTGTGTTTAAGTCACTCTGTGCTAGTGTTGGCTTGACTTCAAATAATATGATCTAAAAAATTCAAACACAAGGGAAAATGCATTTTTTAAGAAACTGCTGAGATGTATAAAAACAACTTGACCAAAAGAGATTGTTACCATTGCAAATTGTGAGATTGTTACTGCAACGGTGATTGCAAAGTGTGAGTAAGCTATTTTAATGTCTTAGCGCTGTTGTAGATTTAAAATCAGTGAGGGCATGAAATGTGTTGTTCCCATGCACGTTGCAGTATATCAGCTCAGGATGATTACAGAGCTTAAATAGATTAGGTAGGAAGTGCAATGTGTAATTAGATGAAAGACAACTTGATGGTTATAATCCCTTGTATCCATCGAGAGGAACTCATGAACATTGGAATTAGACAGCTTCACTGAAATGTAGGCCTAAGTAGGAGCTCTACGGGTATTAAGCTATAGATCTCATTCAGAACAACATGATTTCAGTCCATTTAACCATTTCAACTATACGAGTACAAATGTGATGTGATTTGCTGATTATTAACTGATCAATCCATTTAAAAAAATCACATAATGTGTTTGTTGTGTCAGAAAATGTGTCCACCTATTCTCTTTCTATTAGGTTTATGTATTAATGTTTTTCTATTTTCCACTGTTACTTTGTTTGCATGTGAGATGTAGGCCTAACATTTAAAATGATACATTTGAATGTATCTCTGACTGCACTGTTTGGGGTGTTTTTGAGGCTGCAGCCACAGACCTGGACGAGCTCACAGATATTGTGACATAATATATCAGTTTCTGTGAGGACATGTCCATCCCTACTAGGACATTTTTTAACATTCCATAATGATAAACCATGGTTTACAGGAAAACTCTTAACAGCATCGTCATGTCAAAGTGGATGCTTACAGAAGAGGGGATTCTAAGGAATCAGAAGCTACTCTGAAAAACTGGAGAAAAAAATGTTTTCAGCCAACGATCCTGCATTTGTGTGGAAAGGCCTGAAAAGCATCACCAAGCACAAGACACCTCCCCTCACTCTTTAGAGAGTCAACTAATGGCTGAGGAACTCAGGAACTGAGGAACTGTGTTTTACTGCAGGTTTGAAAAGTCCAGTCTCCCACCCCTCCCCGTTCTGATCTTCACTTCACACACACACACCAACACCACCTATTGTCTTCTTGTTTAAGATCTAGTTGCTGTACCAATTTACTAAACAAAGTGTACATTTCAAGCCAATTGTTGGAGTGTTTAATGTGTTTACAAAATTTCATATTTCAGAGGAATAAATCACTCTGTGGGTTTTATCTTCAGAAATGGCGTTATCTTCCACTTTATGTCCCCCATTTCTGTGTGAAAAAGAGAATTTGTCTGAAACATTTGAAAGCTTGTTGACATTGTTTTTAAACACTTCTTTTATAATTGGTTTAGATTTTTTTACCAGTGCAAACCCCAAATAAAACTGAATCAGTGTAATGAAGACAAATTCACGGATATCCAAATTCTAAGACATTTTCATCTAATAAATTCTACATTTATAAATATCTCAACTTGGGCCTCTGCAATTTTCTCATTTGAGGACATCTGAAATGAAAGCACACACCATATTATGCCTATACAGCTCTAAATCATCCACTAATTACCACAACAAATGAACGTTCTAGTGAATTAGAAATTGTTTATATATATATAGTTTAATTTTGTATTTTTGCATTATGCATTATTTTACTCATACTTTGTGATCTACATCACTTGAAGCTGTTTGGAAAGTTTAGTGTGCATCTGGACTGTGCATATTAAAAACACATATTTCAGCGCCAGTGGAAACGTACGGTTACCTTTGTAATTCCACTGCCGAAGATGGAGTGGGCGGATGTGCAGCACATGTGAAACCAGCACAAAAAAAAAATAATGGCCAAGCAGCCTCTTTTTTGATACTGCACTTTATACTCTGGGAGAGTGAAGTTATTAAGTTTACTTGCAGCTAAAATTATATTTTTATCCATTGTGAATAAGCAGTGTAGCTGTGTATGAAGTAGGCCTACCGCCCGCCCACACCAAAGTCACTTCCAAACCAAACAACTTCCTATTGGTCAAGGCGGCCAATTCGCGTGTCAAAATTCACCAAACTTTTTCTCCATTAGAAATCAACGGAAGTCCATGGCACAGATTCTCATTAACCGTACATTTCACTAGCACGTTGTGATCGAAGCTGAGATAGCGCGAGTGCCGCGCTCGGAGAAGGCTGTTCCGTAGCATTGTGAGTGGCTTGGTGCACATTTCTTCTCCATTAGTAGAACCTTATGGAGTTATATTTGTGCCGCAATTCTGCGTACACAAAATTATATTTTGAGCGCACCAAAAATGTCCTGCGTTCGCATGGTGATTTTTTGAGCATGCAAAAATTTATTTGGGTAGGAGGAGAAAGCTAAATGTAAGAATTCTGATCAAATTCACTTTCAAGTAAACTTTATTAAAGCGCAAAAAATATTTTTGTTTGCTCAAAATCAATTTATCTTTGCAAGAAGATACATTGCTTTGCAAAACAGAGTTCAAGCACATGCAAAATAACTTTTTGTGAGCTCAAAATATCATCTTGCACGTGCAGAATATTACATGTGTGATCAATAAATCTTTTTATGGCACACAAAATATCTTGCGCTTGCAAAATAACTATTTGTATTCTCACAATGTCATCTTACGTGTGCAGGACATTTTTTGAGCACTCAAATTTCC
The DNA here is from genome assembly GCF_025860055.1 of Xyrauchen texanus. Taxonomy (NCBI): domain Eukaryota; kingdom Metazoa; phylum Chordata; class Actinopteri; order Cypriniformes; family Catostomidae; genus Xyrauchen; species Xyrauchen texanus. Next base: position 19,705,549 of record NC_068285.1, on the reverse strand, counting down.
ATCTTGCATGCACAGAACATTTTGTGCGCTCAAAATATCATTTTGCGCGTGCAGAATTGTGGCACTATATAACTCCATATAGAAACGAGGCCTATGACTGTATTTTGCCATGATGTGAAGGGTAATGTGATTGCGCCATTAGGGGTCGCACTCCCTTCAGCTATCACAAAGCGCAAACAGATACGTATTAACATAATTCCTGTTTAAAATGTATTCTATATAAACATAATTCTACATAATAATATTTTAGAAATATGTCTAACAAAAGTAATTATAAGTACTTAATTTAAAAACAACTGTAATCTGACGACAAGAATCTGAAATGTAATGCACTTCATTATTTTTTTTTTACTAAAAAGTAATTAGATTACAATAATGAATTACTTTGTCATTAAATTACACCCAACACTGACAGGTTATGCAAACAGTTTGAAATATATAATCTAAGATTAATTAATTGAATAATAACAATAATCATAATAATTAAATAAATAAATAATTTTCTTTAATGCAGAGTCTTGCTTTAGGGGTAACTATCCATGCGTCAACTTAGTGTATGGTGCAACTGCCCTGTGTTTTCTAAATGTCCATCTATAAAGTCAGACAGCAAAATGGATGTTGTGTCTCCTTTGATATATACTGATGCCTCCATCACAAATGCTGTTGTATCCAAGGACATTTTAAAACTATATGGGATATTATTATTGGGAAGAATGAAATTTGAAAAGGTATCAACATAAATTCTCACTTATTTTCCACCCATTGTTCCACCAAGGCTGACGATAGATGAAGGTCATCAGCTCCAGCAAGATATATAGGCTTTGAATTCTTGTGTGTACACAGAAACATGTGAATGCGTGTATATTAGGTGTCTGAGAGGCACTTCTTGATGTCAAGGTTGTGCTGACAGCATATCTATAGTATGTGTATAAGTGTAAGCGAGGACAGTTTGTGTTTGTTTGTTACCAGTCTTTATTTACCCCTCTGCTGTCTTTAATCAATTCTCAAATGAAACTATATTGGAAAATTCCTAATATAATCTGTTTTGCATTCCATGCAAGCTCATGATTAGTATTATATTTTGAATATGCCTTCATATACTCACATAAAAATGTAATACAAACCTCTCTCTGTGTATGTGTCCTACTTGTATGTCATGTTCTTTGTGCAGCTTGACTCATATACTATGTATTTTTGGTATAACTAATTTACTGTGCAGCCTAGCTCAGGAATATTTAGGTTTTTATTTGCCTTATCCATAAAGAAAAGTTATAAAAAAATACACCCGTCATTTATTAGTCTATAAATAATGCAAAGCACAGCATCTGTCACAGGATGATGTCCTATTTCTCAAATGATGAGGGAATATATCTAGATGCACACAATGAATGAAAACCATACAAATGACATACCCAGTGGAACAAATACATCATGTGTAAATGATGGTGATCAGAGGGAGGAAACCCATTAACTCGGTATTGTAACAAATTCAGCAGCAGACTTCATGTGTTGTATCCTTCTCAATTCAATGACAGAATACACACTTGGCCCACATTTTTACTAACAGTATTTTCCCCCCAATTAATCCAAGTTTTGATTCTCCATGTTCTTGATTATGTATATGATAATAGATGTGAATGAGGAGGAGGATGTGAAATGTAAAGAACTTTGTCTTCAAAAATCTATTGCTTTCACAATCTCGTCCTTTTTACTCTCATTTACCAAGATTCTTCCTGGAAATTAATTATTGTATGATTTTAATTACTTTTGCCTACATAACTGTTTATGACTTATTGCATGGAGCAAAAACAGACAAGCATGTCAATGAATTACAAGTTTTACTGGTATGAAGATATGTTTCACAAAACCACAGGGTGTGATAACAAAAAGTTCTGTAAATTGCACAAAGCCACTTGTGTGTTATTTCTAACCTATTTGCAGTGAAAGACTGTTTAAAATTGGTCCTCCTTGGAGCCACAAATGTTGAAACAGACACAGCGAATGCTACAATGTGTGTCACATATATATATATATATATATATATATATATATATATATATATATATATATATATATATATACCCATCTTTTATTACTCTGAAAGTCTGTGTAAGGTTTCTGTTCAATCCTTCCCCACAATTTTTCATTTCTTCTGTTTCTTGCTGTTTATCCCAAATAGTGCCATAAAAGTGGGTTGTATTGATAAATACCATATTTTAAATGGTAACAGAAATAGAGAACTGAGCGATGTATTTATTTGCATTTATGTGATATTAAAGAATTATTATTATTTTTATTATAAAGGCTTTTTATAGAGTAACACAAAACACAAGGTAAAACACACAGTAAGAGGCCTATAATATTATAGAGTTTTGCAGGACTTCCTGCATGTGCTATTAGACCTCTGCAAATGATCCAGAATGCAGCAGCACGTCTGGTCTTTAATGAACCTAAGAGAGCACATGTTACACCACTCTTTGTCTCTCTCCACTGGCTGCCGGTTCATGCACGTATTATATTCAAGGCCCTGATGCTGGCATATAAAACAGTCACTGGGTCTGCTCCAGCATACCTAAAAACATTTATGCAGAGCTACGTTCCCACCAGAAGCCTGCGGTCGGCTAAGGAACGTCGCCTTGTCGTACCAAAACAAAGAGGCACCAAAACACTTTCCCGGACTTTCAGTTTCATCATATCACGGTGGTGGAATGACCTTCCCAACTCAATCCGGGAAGCTAACTCACTCTCTATCTTCAAAAAACGGCTAAAAACACATCTTTTCCAAAAGCATTTAACCGGTCACTAAAAAAAAAAATAATAATTATTTACATTTCTTGTTGCACTTAAATCTGTTTTGTATACTATTCTGATGATAGTGAAACTTTGTAATATGGCACTTTTTGTAGCTGTCTCCCTAAGATGATTCGCTGATGTTCTTCCTCTTTTGTAAGTCGCTTTGGATAAAAGCGTCTGCCAAATGAATAAATGTAAATGTAAATGTAGTGTGTGTGTATGTGACAATAAACAGAATCAATGAAGAGGCTACTGAATAGAATTAATGTATAGGCTTTTGCACAGACTCCTATGGACAATCCTCTATTATTTTCTGGTCAAACGTCACGCTGTTCATTTGAAGAGCTGTGATGCCAACCCAAACCCCTTCATGTCTCACACATTACCAAAACTCTGTGGTTGCATCATTTCAGAATAGCACAAAAAAATATAATTGACAAAAAGCATAAACTATGTTTTTTCTTTTGGACTAAGTCGTTGTACTCTTTTCATGCTGGCCACCAAACCATGCCTAATGGCTCCTGGAGAGTAGAGGCCCAGATTGTGGCGTCTTTTCCCAACAAAAAGAGCTTAGAAAACCAGGCTTAAAATTTCAGGTTGCCACCCCCACGAACCCACCCCTCCTGGAGACATATGCCCCTTCAATCTCTGGAGAAACGTAAGATGAACTCAGAAGTGGACGCGAACATGTGAAAGCGAACATTCCTCTGTCATTTGTAGATTATACTCAAACGTTTTAGTTTTAGCTAGGTTAGGCAACTCATTTTGAATCTGATCCAGGCATGGAGGAAGTTGCATATGACTTTGGGTAAGAATCTGCTTGAATTTGTTTTGGCTATTCTGGTTCTGGTTAAAATTATTGCTCATGCCTTATGTTTTGCCATCCCTGCTTTGGGTTGGAGTACACAGATCAGTCATATTCAGGCTCATTACAGTGTGACTCACAGTTCAACAGATTACATGGTTAAAAGTTCAATTGATGTGCAGTATTTTTGGAATGCAGTATGTGTTTATGAAACCGAAGATGAAAAACAGTGAACTTGGGTGATGATAATGGATTCTGACAGTGTTTGCATGTGATGAAAAAATATATCATAAGACTTTGATTATAAAAATAGAACATTTGGGGTGATTATTTTGAGTGCCTTTGAGTTAAAAAAAAAAAAAGAAGTCCATTATCATGTCTTTCAGCTTGTTAATGTTTGTGAATGAAGATTTTCAAGTGTGTGTGTGTGTGTGTGTGTGTGTGAGAGCGTATGCAGATGTAGCTCCGGTTTGGCGACAAAATTGTACCTAAAAGTGAGCTAAATCTGACAAAACCTCTCTTTGGGAACATTCAGGGATGTCCTCAATTTTAATATCGATTCCTAAATAAAGTAAATACTGTTTATTATTATTATTATTTTATGTTTTTTACAATATAAGTCTATGGTATGTACCCATTTAGAGAGCTAAGGGTGAGCAAAAGAATAATGGAGCATGGTCAGGAGGAGTGAATGAAATCAGAGGAGAAAGAGACAGGAAAGGACAATAGTGAAGCAGTCAAGCAACACATAACTGAAATCATCAGTGACAAAAGAAAGCTAAGTCTCCATAGTGCATTTAATTTTTATCATCTCTGCTTAGTTGGAAAATATTCTGCTACATGCAACAAAAAGCCAAAACAAATGTGTGTGTGTGTGTGTGTGTGTGTGTGTGTGAGAGAGAGAGAGATATTTTAGTTTAAACTCTGTTTATTTGCTCATGAAAATCCCTACATTGTGTGAACGTGTGCAGATAATGTAATGTTGATGTGATGTTTGGATCAATGGCACCTATAGATTAGTGAAACAGAGGATGCTCAAAGCTGCACTGCAAGGTGGCCGATGCTGTACGTGTGATCAATTACACATACATACAGCATTTCCACCCTCTAAGTCGAGAAGATGAGAGTCGATTGATTTTCTGCTAGGTGTAAGGTGTGCTCCGATTGCTAAGGGGATCCCTACAAAAAATGTAAAGACAAATGCAGTTTTGTGAAAATACACCAATACTCGGAGACAGTTTGAAGATGATTTGTGAAGCCTTCCTTCGATTTTTGTTGTTGTTCTTAACGTAAATGCAATATAAAGTGAAACTAGCATGACATATGGATAATTTCTCTCCTATTTTGAAGACCATCTACAATCCTTCATTGGTAGCTAATCCTCATTACTAAGGCCTCTGTCTCACTAATCTCTCACTGATGTATAGCGTTGTAACCTGTTTTATAATAAGGCAAATAAGAATGAAACACAAAATGTCAGTCTGATGTCAAATAATAATATATTTCTTTAATATTTAATTGTATTTTAAAAATGTATATCCTTTCTCTTAAATACTTAAATGTATCTTATTTCTTTAGAGGTACACAAATAATTGATTTACACCATTTTAAACTAATTGGTTATTTCATTATAAACAAATTAGTTTTACAAAATAAATGTTTTAGGTTTATGTCTGTTTGCAGAAATTATAATCTATTGTCTAAATGAAAACAAATGCTGCCTTTAGTACTGACATTTTATGAAACAATTTTTGGATTTAGAATTATATATCATAATGAAATGGTTGATTATGTTGCATAGGTTTTTTTAAATTCCAGAATAAATGTGATAATTTTAGTTTATTTCTAAAAGGGTAAAAAGATTATTTAACCCAAAATGTAACTGTGTATTGCCCTAAAAATGCCAGAGGCAAAATTGTAAGATGTAACAAAGCAAAGACATTTCTAAGACATTGTTTTGAGTCTGTGGAAGTAGTACACTGTTGAGGATAAAGACAGACATGTGTTATTGATGTCCAATAGATTCTGTATAGGCCAATGACATTTTCCAAGGCTGTATTGGGGAATGTTATTGGAGAATGTTATTAGAATCTGACTGTTTGAATTTCATTAACTATCTGACACCTGTCATGCTGCTCTCAACATGAACTGAATGTAAGGTGCACCTCTTATCAAGTCAAAACAGTGAAATAAAAACAAATAGCTTTATTATTATTATTTATATATATATATTTGTAAATTTTTCTTTTTAAAATGGTTGTAATGATTTTATTTTTAAACTGAAATGATTCTTGCAATCCTGTATTTATTAACCCTGTCTTCATTTAATGCTCATTTCAATAATTTATTTTCAGTGCTATTTTTTGTTGTTTTTAATTAAGGTCAAAAGCCCCAAATGTACTGGAAGAGATAAGAGATCATGTCTGTGTTGGGACCAGGTCATGGGGGGTTGGGCTGATGAAAGGCATAAAGCACATTAAATTGTTTAGGACACTCCCACTATTCAGAAGCACTTAGTGTAGCCACTCCCCAAAATATGTACAGAAATTTACCATCTGAAGGTGAAATGAAAACACACTCAGGCTGTTAAAAACACTCATTTGGGAAGCCAAATTAGCTTTAAGTAATTAGCCAATGCCATTTCCATTTGCTCACCATTGAAATTAAAGGATGTAGGTAGTAATATTATGCTCTCTGTGTCAGTAATAATAATAACAATGTAATAATAACACAAGTTATGCTGCTCTAAGTTAGTTAAGTTAAGCAGTTTATTTGTTTATTAAGATGGAGTTTGACTGAATATTTATTTCTGATTGTTAAAATAAAATAAATAAAACAAATTTACAACGTTTGTGTTTTCTTTGATTTATTCATTTGTACTGTTTTCTGTGTCTGATTTAAAGTTGAATGTCTTTGTATATATTAGTAAACAGTAGGCTAATTCACGTTATTATTTAAAGTTAAATTGCAATTTGCTAGTTTTATTTTTCACCAGTGTAGAGGGAAAAACGTAATCATTATTTTGTGACAATTTGTTGCTTAATTTTTGTTGAACTAAAAAACATATATATATATTTTTTAATTTAATTATTCCAATTAAATAGAACCATGAACAGTTACAAATGGTCTGAACATCACAAAAATATCCTGCTAGAACTAAAGGAAGTAGGTTTCCGGAGCAAAAATATAACAGTGATAAGTGACATAAATTTATAAACTTGGCAGATAACGACTCAACAAATTATAAAAGGTAGACAGCTGAAGTAATTTAGCTATAAAACTGTGTAACTTAGGGACGATTTATTCTGGATATGGTTCTGCAGCAGAAGCAGTGTTTCTTGAATCCCTAATACAAACGTTACCTTATATTTTAGCTGCTCCCGACATCCCATTCAAAACACCCACATTCCAACCTAATGGACGCACCTCGCCCTTCCTGCATCTGCCATATTACTCCGCGCATACCACACACACACGGACCCGGTGTGGATTTAAAACAAACATCCAGACTTGAGACAAGGTCATCAGAATATAATATATAATTTATTCCCTATCACTTTTTTCTCCATACTTATAGTACTAACTCTTGGCTTCATCCTTTGTCGTGCTACAATAAGCTCTAGTTTTTTGGATGCGGCAGGATACATGAACCGCATTCCTAGTATAAGACCTGTGTCTGATCGACGCCATTTTAAGGTGTAGATGTACAGCAGCGCGGAAGGTTTGTTGCACCGCTAACGCAGGAGAACTGTTACCCGTCCGATAATCTCACCGGCTGCCTTGGCTGTTTCATTCAAGTAAGGATATTGACACGTTGGTCAGGCTTCGCCGGCCAGACAAAGTGATTCGCCGTTTTAATTTCAGGTAAGGTTATAAATGCTGGATGATTAAACTAGAGGTAGTTTGATGTGAATATCGGGAGGATCTTCCCAGGGTTTCCCTTAGAGACTTCGGGCTGGATCAACCTTCCGCGACCTGAAGATTTAAATGGCTTTTGGTTTAAGGTGTCTGAGAGTGTAACGCTTTTGCATTTCCAATGCTTTCCCCAAAAACTGCAAGTATGTGCCCGGCACACATTGAGTGTTGTTTATTTACGGCAGCTTGGTAAACATTGGCTAACGGTTAGCTAGCGTTAGCTTTCATTCAGTTCCATGGGTGCACTATACCTGCATATCTCAAATGATGAACTAGAATATTCATAAAACACTACCAAATACCGTGTCTTTGTGTTTCACAAGGGACACCCCGCGTAATTTTTCAACACTAATATCTCATTCTCACATTGGTTTTTCTTAACCACATCATGATTGAGTTTCTCTCCTTCAACAGTTTATGTATTCAAAAATTCGTCATCAAATCCTTAGCTTATAAAAATTTTGCCCTTTCTGAAATGCTAATTTTTCAATCAATAAAGAAGAATGAAGACATCGTGTTAATATCATTATAACACAGTGTTTGAATATAGCTTAGATTGCAAGTTTATATACGAACTTATTTTACATTAGGAAGCCTATCTACCCTAGTGTTATTGTAAACTTGCATTTGTAAGTCGCTTATGGAAAGTTTAGCATTTAACTCAAAAGTAGACTCTTTGATGATGGCTGTCTTGTCAAGCCTTTCAGCAGTACTACCGATCCCCAAGTCTTCTACGTTATCCAAGACTTGTTTGTACAGTTGTGAGAGTTTGAACGCAAACTATGTGTCGTACAAGATTTGTTATAGTTGTTCAGATGTAGGCCTATCCGTTTGCGTCATCCGATAGGCAAGTTTGACACAGGGTTTATTATCTCGATAGGGAAAATATCAGAATCGCAACATTTCTAAGGTTCATTGCTCTTCCTCGAAACAAAGGCCCAATTCCTCATTGCGTTCATTTGGTTTGTCTTTCCTCCCAGAGCCAGGAACAGCAAGTTCCTAACATTTTCTTTATACGTGCCCACCTTATGAGACACCGCTCTACTGACCTCAGATCAGCGTCTCTCCGGTGGTGTAAGTGTGGGCGGAGCTAAAGTCCGACGGCAGCGTGCGCTCTGGAAACTGAAGAGGTCGAAACTTTTCCACTAGTGTGTGTGGTTCGTCTGACGCTTCGGATTTCGTACCTCTGCGGGAAATACCCACAGTAGTCTGTTTAAAAACAACATATTTTCCCATACGACACAACTCCGAAAACGCAGGTAGAAATGTAATGGAAGAACTGGTGAAACCCTAAAAAATTATGTATTTTGACCTTTTAAATTCTTTATTTACAGTAGATTCATTTGGGTTTCATGTTGCCTCAAGCTACACCAAAAGCAACAATATAATTTGATTGTTGCTGTTACATGTGACTCATGTTTGCTTTTTGTTCATCAAAAGCTTAGAGTAACTTTTAGGTAATGGGTTATGTTTATGTTGGCTAATAGACCAGAGTATTACCATTTTTAATGGACCCTTTTCTAAGATTGTTATGTGTTCTGCCATATTTAGCAGCATAAATCTAACAGATTTTTTACATCCCAATAATTTGTATATTTAGTGTGAATTTGTAACCTAATACAACATTATACATCATATTACCCTGGAATGAGTTGCCACAGATGTGATGAGGTTTCTTATACAGCTGCTAAGAGAGTGACCGTAAATTTTCTTTAAGTTATCTCTCTTCTGACATAATCATAATGTTCTGTCAAAATGCATCACTCAAGTTTTTACTTAATTTGCAAAGCTGTGAAAATGCAATAGTGGCTTTTTATATTGGATCAAATGGATAAGCAATAATTATATTTGCAGTGGTCTCCCATTCACTGCTATCGAAGTTTACCCTGCCATCGCTTACTTCCGTGATTCCAAAACCATAAGTGTGAAAAGGGACCGTTTTTAATGTGGGAATGAATACGAGGCTGTGAGGAGTTGTAGACTTTGGGTCTGTTACAAAACTTAGTGAGCATACTCCGAAGGCAGCATTTTAAAGGGATGGTTCACCCAAAAATTTTAATTTGCATAATTTACTCACCCTCATGCCATACCAGATGTGTATGGCGTCCTTCCTTCTGCAGAACACAAAGATTTTTAATAGAATATCTCCGCTCTGTAGGTTCATACAATATAAGTGGATGTTGATCAACACTTTAAAGCTCAAAAAAGCACAGACAATCGTAGTAATCCATATGACTTCAGTGGTTAAATTAATGTATTGTAAAGCGATAAAATCTCTTTGGGTGCGAAGTCTAATATATATATATGTGTGTGTATATATATATGTGTATATATATATATATATATATATATATGATTAATATAAGCATTATTACATTATTTGTTTACTTCTGCTTGCTTTTCAATCCATGATGGGAATCAGTTTAGACTGCCTCTTGTGTGATGTAAGCATGTTGGCATGTTCAAATTAACTTCCAGTTGTATCATGTCAGTTGTTACGTGAACATGTCAACATGCTTACATTATGTGAGAGGAGAGCTTTGGGAGACCAGGTCTCCAGACTAACATCTGAGAGCGGTAGCACCGGGGTGTCCATGTTGTACAGATGGTTGCACCAGCAACTGACTTGGTGGGGGTGGGATCCTAACCAGATGCAATGTGATACTGCAATATTCATGCACTAAAATGATTATTAATGACTATAAAAGCTGATGTTACAAAAGTCAGATGGAACAGTCTGTTTATTGAATGTACCTAATTTTTTCACTGAAGCTGCATATGCAAACTCACTATGGCAAACCTTAAGGGGATAAGCACACGAACACATACACAGGGCAATATGAATCGCATCAATTTTAGTCTATTACAATTTTTTATTTTCTCGCACTTACGCAGTACTCTGTTATTTCGCTGATCTCCATGTGGCAGGGAGTGGAGATAAAGTCAAAAATATCCGGTGCATGTGTGTCTATGACAGAGCTCCAGTTGAAGAGAATGATACCTCAAACATAAGAAAAGTTTATTTTGAACCTGCTATTGTCACCCTGGCTTTAATATACTGCGAGAACGATTTTAGACCCATTTTTGACTGGGCAGCGCAATATTGCAGAAAATTGAAACCATTCCAAAATTAGAATGCCCTGTCGTGGTAGGTAAGGACAAAATCGTTGTTTTTCAGAAAAGATACCTTATTGCGTGTCGCGTCTGGTTAGATCAAGGTGTAACGGTGGGAATTTGTTTATTTTCATCAGAATCTTTGATTTAAAATACAGAGTAATCTGAAGACAAAGCCTTCTTCTACAATCAGAGAGCATTAGAAAAAAATTTACACAGAAGGGAAGTTCCATTGTATCTAGTGGGCGACTGATATGGGTTTTTTTTTAATGGCCGATGCCGATATCCTGAAAACAGGATATCCGATAGACCGATATATCACAATTTAATATAGTAAATAATAGGGGTGTAAATCGGACATTTCATCATGATTTGATCTTGAATCGATTCTCTTGGTCTGCGATCCGATATTGGCCGATTATTAAAGCATGATTCGATTCAGGGGCCTGCGATGGAACATTGTACACAATCAATTAAATTTTGTTTTGCCCTCAAATGGAACCAAAATATAATTTGATTGTTTTATTCAGCTCTCTATGTACACATTGGGACATGCACAACAAAATAAGGTACTTCAGATGTTGAAAAATGATACAGATAAATACTATTTAAAAAAAAAAAAAAGTCACACACAAGTGATTGGTACTTTAAATGGCAAATTCTCATGTAAAATTGAAATGAGTCGAATGCGCAACGATATTTATGGAAGCCCGAATTAATTGCTTATGTGAGCCGCTCTGCATTTGTCATGAGAGCTCACATTTTAAGGAGTCCGGTTGATGCACTTGCTCTGATCCTGTCAATGGAGCTCGCGTTTTGCAGGAAGGCCGGTTGACTCGTATGGACGCTGCACAGATTGCAGCGCACAGTTTGGCTTCAAAGACCACATGCACATACGTGTCCCACATGAAAAGCATATTTAGTGCTCATAAAGTCAAATGAGTGTAAGGTATGATGGAAATGCATACAGACGTGGCTAACATTAGAGTATTAAAATAGTTGCATCTTAAAAAAAAATCTATCGAACTTTACGCATTGTATCGGTAACATTTGGATCGTTGGTCATTGGATCGATGGATCGTTACACCCCTAGTAAATAAAATTGCTTCCAAAAATTAACAGTCTTAACACTATATTTACTAATTTTCATAAAACTTTAACTATGTAAACACATTATTTTGTATTTTAAATGGTAGATAACCGTTTATTCTGATTTTTAGTCATCTAATTTTAGTCATTTATTTGCACATGAATAAATATATTAGGAAGGAAATAACAGTACACACAGAAGTCCAGCAACCATGGATGGCATGTCCACGTTAGCAATTGCATTTTCTCAAAAAATGTAGAATCAAGTTTTACGTACTGTAAATGTGATTAAGATATTTACTTATAGCACACATGAAGCGTTTTTACTTGGAAGATGCACTCACACGCTCGTGCGGATCCAGCTAAAGTTTCTAGCAAGTCAGTCTGCTGTTAGCCATCTTTGGAAAGCTCCTGGGAGACTATTTCCAGTCATGACAGGGCAGTTCCTATCTACTTGAATGGGGGAACACCGAATTCTTAAAAACAGTTGGTCAAGATTTTGATCTAAGAACGTCTCTAATTGGGCATTATATCAGGTAGGATGCTGCCGTGGAAGACAGCTGCCATGTAATCAGGGGATAGCGAGGCATCTCGCTAAGGTTTGGAACAGACCCTGTACATTGGAACATGCGTCCATACTAATCATTTTGATTGAAAACACAGTGATTTTATCACGTTTATGTCTCCTCCACACTAGACTAGTTTTAAAAAATTTTTACTGAAAATTGAGCATTTAGAAATCTCTATTACTGCATACTTGGAAACTAAAAACGGACGTATTGAACTTCAGCAGATTAGTTTGCGGCATGGCTTAATCCATTTAACTTAAAAGTATTAATTTCGCTACATTTACTCCATGCTAGAACAAAAAATGGGGTTTAAAAAAAATTGCCATATACTTTGGAAAACAATCATGTTAGGAAACTGAAAACTAAAATGGATTGGTGTGGATGTCTTCTCAATGGCATGCATCTCATTTCTTTTGAAGTTTTTGGTGTACTGTAATTATTTTCAATCAGCAAAATGATAAACATGCTTTAACCAGCACAACCCATTGAAGAGACTGGTAGTCTATCCCATCACTGCCTTGATTTCATACCCATCAAAATTTTTATTTGTGCTATTCTGAAAAAGGTCTGTGAAACCTCTTCCCTTGCACATCAAGAATCTGTCTTGCATTGGCCCTATGCAGGAACAGCTTCCTTGTTTGTGTTAACAGGATACAACTTGTAAACCTTAAATGAGCCCATTAAAGAGTGCTAATCAAGCAGCCTTCCGAGTTTACTTTGAAGTTTCCGTTTCCAAATATGTTCCATAATCACATGTCTAAGCGCCCACCCCCTGAGAGCCAATACAGAATGCCAATCAGTGCCACATGAAGAAAAACCCTGTGGATTATTTGTGTCTGACTACCCTCAGTGTTTGTGTGGTAAGAGCCGGTCTAGTAAATTAATTCCAGGTCAGACTCACCGCTGTGGAGGGCTACACACACACACACACACACACACATTAGTTCATAAACTACCACAGCTGTCTCTGTTTGCTCACAATTCGGACCCTCTCCCTTCACATACACCCATAAAAAGCCTAATTTATTAACATTGGCTTGGCTTCACAGTGCTGTATTTCCTGTCAGTGGGGTCTTTCATTGCAGGCCAGCTTTTGAAGTACTCATACATGCACACTGGAATGTCCAGTGCTCACTCCAGGATGTTATCTTGCGAGGCTTCCTGTGTTTACCTGCATGTGAATGCAGCTCTTTTACTAAATGTCTCAGGTTGGAAATAAAGTTTATGTATATATGTATATATGTATGTATGTATGTATGTATATATGTATGTATGTTAGTTACAATAGCACCTCGGAATAGTGCGAAGTACATTTCTGATGCAGAAATTCTGCATGAATGTTTAACTAATGAATATTCTGGGTTCCGTGCAAGTTAAGCTAAATTGACAGCGTCTGTGGTATAATGTTAATTACCACAAAAAGAAGTTTCAACTTGTCCCTCCTTTTAATAGTCTAAAATCAAGGTTACAGTGAGGCACTTGCAATGGACATGTGGTCAATTTTTGGAGGGTTTAATGGCAGAATTGAGAAGCTTATTGGCTAAAAGTGCTTTACACATTAATCTGTTAATTGCTAATGTTACATTTGCCATGGATACAAAGTTGTAAAATTAGATATAGCCTAATTTTACACACAAAGTTAGTAAGCAATTTTATCATACTGAAAACATGTTAACATGCAATTAAAACATGTTAACATGCAAACATGCCGTTTCAAAAGGCTATACCTTTTGAAACTGTGATTATTTTAAAGTTTGAGGATTGGCCTCATTCATTACGGTTGTAAGTGCCTCATTGTAACCCAGATTTGTTTTTGTTTGTTTTGCTTTTTATAAAGATGCTTTTTTTGGTAATCAACATTATGCCACAAATGCTGTCAATTGAGCGTAACTTGTATTGAACCTGGAATATTCCTTTAAATCAATCAGTTATTTATGTTCTCGGGTTGCCTGGATGCTTATCCAGCTGAGAACCAGCACTTAACCTAGTTGCTGTGGGTTGTAATATAACAGAAGAGCTCTGGAGTGCATATGAAACATTTGTGCTAAGTGTGAACATGCTGTCTTGCAATGATCTCCTGTGCTGCAAGATGCTCTTCCTTTCCACACCGCCAAATCAGATGACGTGTTTGTGCTGAGATTAACCACATTGACATTGCTTACTGGCTATGCTGAATGGATAGTTCAGTTGTAAAAGAGCATAGTAGTTGCATTTCCGCAGTGATTGATTGCAGTGCATACTATGCATTTAACCCAGATATCATGACGTATTAGGCCCGCAGGATGTGAGAGCCCATGTTGTTCTCCAATGCAGCAGGAAGCCAGATTCTGTCAAGATTTCTATTTCCATAGATTGTCTGCTTCCTAGATGCTGTGCTGTGAAATGTCCCCTCAGGGCTGTGAGGTTGCGTCTATCTAAGACAGGTTCCGTTAAGCTGCCCCAAGAGCAGTTTCCTGTGAAAGTAAAACTTGACCAGTCGGCTTTAAACCAGGGGCTAGATTCAAGAAAATGTTCTTAACAAAAAAAAATTACGTTCTTAAGATAAATTAAAAGAAGTTTGTACGAACGTTCCGAAATGCAATTCTCGTTTTCTTAAGGATAAAAGACATTGTCTGATCCAGCTTGCTCATGGGCTTGCCTTGTCTAATAGCCTACAACAAATTCAGTACTTCAACAGTGGTAAATGGTAAGTGTGTGTGTGTGTGTGTGTAATTATCACTTTGTGGGGACCAAATGTCCCCATAAGGATAGTAAAACCCGAAATTTTTGACCTTGTGGGGACATTTTGTCAGTCCCCATGAGGAAAACAGCTTATAAATCATACTAAATTATGTTTTTTGAAAATCTAAAAATGCAGAAAGTTTTCTGTGATGGTAAGGTTTAGGGATAGGGTTAGGGTCATGGGATAGAATATATAGTTTGTACAGTATAAAAACCATTATGTCTATGGAAAGTCCCCATAAAACATGGAAACACAACGTGTGTGTGTGTGTGTGTCGCAATAATTGTTTTGAGTGTAAAGTGAGATGTTAGTTTAACGACATTAACCATCATAGGAGAATTTACATGCTGCTACCCATACGATAACTTTTAATTTGACATTGAGGAAAAGAAACAAAAAAAACTTTAGCAGATAAGATGTTCTTCTTGAGGAAATTACTGCAGGGAAAACGTTCTCCTTGGGAAGCTTTATAATAATACTACATCTGGAATTAAAAGGTGAGTAAATGGGGAAAAGGTGGCAGAGGCTGTCTCTGCTGTGCCCAACTCTGATGTGGATGGGGGAGAAAGAGTGTCCGCTTACTGAGTGCGGAGAGAGCACTCTAAATGCTGCGCATCTGTGTGAATAAGCATGATTGGTCGCCACATTAAGAAGCTTCAAAACAACATTGATTGTTTGAATTTGGTGATTTAATATTTACATGGTTTGAAAGCTGAAAATAAAAATCATTCATAAAACAATCAGAAACGTGTTTTGGTCTAAAATCAAATTTCTACATAAACAGCCCATTGCGACTTCAGACTCCACATGATGGAATGCATCACATTTAAAACCACCTAGTTAATTCATTAAACATCTTGCCTCTTAGAAGTTAAGACAACTGTGTCGTTATCCTAACTTTAAGATGCTATTAACGACAATTAAGAATTATTTTATTTTCTTCTAATTTGAATGCTGAAATGTTGAAAGTTTTTTTTCTTAAGTTAGAAATTAAGAAAATGGTAGTTGAACGTTTCATGAATCCGGCCCCAGCTTTGGGGATACTACTTTGGTGTTTTGAAGCTTTTGAACCCTCATGAACTGACATCCTTACCCCGAGGCTAAGTTAGACCGCATATAATTCCGTGCGTCTGAGGTTTATGGAGGTCATTACCGCACTGTGATATTCAAGAATCTTCCATGTTCTGTAGCAAGTGCATTGGTGTTTCTTCCACTTCTGGCACTTTCATATTGTCCCAGGGGATGTTTTTAATGAAAACAAGCAGATTTAAACTTTTTTTATTTCCATATGTGAAGGGCTCATTAAAACAAACTTGACCAGGCCTTCATTTATTTTTGGTACTTCCCAAATGCCTTTTATTGTAAAGATTCTGTTTTAACATTGTCACAGACTTTCAATATTAAACTATAAAATTCCAATATAACAATTTTTTTACATATTGACAATCTAAACACTGTGAAATAAAGCATTTCGGTATTTTGTTTATTTATTATTTAAATGGCACTGTGCCACGTCATTTCCACCACTTAAATTCTGTATCGTGTTGAACCAATATGAGATGTGGTGGAAGTGACACTGTAATGGGAATTTTCATGCATTTGAGATACAATTACATCTCCTGTGACGCGTGTTGAACGTTGATGGTAGACAAAATAAAAAGTACATTGAGAGTGTGAAAAGTTGTAATAAGACTTCATTAATCCAGTGCTAAATGTGCAAGTTGAAGAAACATTGACACACTGTTTGTAAAATGGCCTGCCTCAAGATTTTCTTTAAATATTCATGCATCAGTGCTAGTCAATGCTTACCTGGTTATTTAGACCCTACTCAATGCACACCAATTTCCACATCTAGCTAATCATTCCATGTGAGAGACCATATTAGGGCAATTTCATTTTTATTTATTTTTTCAGTAATTTGCTTGCTAATTATGGTGTCCGTCTGTTGTTGCAGTGCTCTGATCTGCTGATAAAGCCCCCCACCCCCTAAATAAGTCAGATGGAAATACATTTTTCAGCTTTGAGTCACTAAAACTGCACAATCTGTTTGATTTGTAGACTCATTTCTTTTATACTGCTTTTTTTATGAGAAACTGACAACCAAAAAATGTGATGACATTTTTAGTTGGAATTCTCATAGTATTTGTTTCCTTGTAATTTTGGTCTGTCTTCATTATCTCAGAATAATAGTCAGTCATTAGTAGTTTTTTCCAATGGTGGTACAAGTAAATCTGATTTCATGAAGGTAAAATTCGAATAAGCAACAAAGTCCCATTTGGTTTCGTGTCCTTGGGCTGTTTAGTTATAATCACTTAATTTGTGGTTCTTTATGCTGCATTGTTTTCTTTAACTTTGGATGAGTGAAGCTGAATAACTCTGCATGTTTTTACTGGCACTGCCAAGATGACTCACTGTCCCGTCTCCCTCATCTTCTCTTGACACCCTGCAGTCTAAATGAGGGGAGTTTCCCACAGTTAACACTACCTTGGGGGGTCTGTAATGTAGATTAAAGCCTCTTTCTCGCTTGTAAAAACAGCTGGTGTAGTGGAATAGCCAAATGTTACAGTGAGTTTGGAAAGTCAATCTTTTTCTTACCCGTTCTGTGCTTTGTGCTTGACTGGCTTGTTTATACAGATGATTTTTATTAATCATTATTGGAAATGTTTTTGTTCTCTTTCTACAGGTTTGGAAGTCACTCAGGCTGAGGGGTTGACACAACGATGGCTACCCAGTGTGAGTATTTCTTAAAGTTTGCATGACCGGTAAACAACATACTTGTCTAATGACAATGCGCTTTGACGCAGATACAGACATGCAGATTATCTGATAAAGAACAGGTTTATTTACCAAATATTTTTCAAATGACTGAAGGGTGTGACCAAAATGGAAAAGACTGGTGGGGTGTATAAAATTTAAAAAATTGGAGTAGGTTTATCAGTTACAATTTGAGGTGGCTTACTTGCCATTATTCTGTATCTATTACAGTTGCTAGGACTGTTATATTAATTGGTAAGAGGGAACTAAGTGATCCATAAGATTTTTACAACTCTTTTTGAACATAAGCTGTAATCCATTCAGAACGTGCACCTACGTGAATGTTTTTTTTTATTTATTTGAAAATGACTTTTTATTTTTTATAAAGGTTCTAGTTACGGGTTCAAGCTGGTTTTAGTTTTCACATTAAACTGTGTATGACTGATGTCTTTATCTCTCTCTGCCCTGTGTAGCGGACCTTATGGAGCTCGATATGGCAATGGAGCAGGATCGTAAAGCTGCTGTAAGTCACTGGCAGCAGCAGTCATACCTGGATTCAGGTATTCACTCTGGGGCAACCACCACAGTACCATCTCTCTCAGGCAAGGGCAACCCTGAAGAGGAAGATCTGGACAACCAGCTTTATGAGTGGGAGCAGGGCTTCAACCAACCCTTCACACCTGAACAGGTGGCAGGTATGTTATTTGTATATGCTTTTAAATGTAGCCCTATTTAGAGTGGTCTTTGAGGAAAGGGAGTAGGCCACCCAAAAGGAAAGTTTTCATTTGTTTACTCTGCTTCATGAAGTTCAAAAACTGGATGACTCTTTAAACTATGGAACACTGGGGGCCTGGGTAGCTCATCTAGTATTGAGGCTAACTACCATCCCTGGGGTCACGAGTTCGAATCCAGGGTGTGCTGAGTGACTCCAGCCAGGTCTCCTAAGCAACCAAATTGGCATAGTTTCTAGGGAGGGCAGAGATACATGGGGTAACCTCCTCGTGGTCACGATTAGTGGTTATCGATCTCAATGGGGTGCATGGTAAATTGTGTGGAGAGTTGCATGAGCCTCCCAAGCTGTGAGTCTCCGGGGTGTCATGCACAATGAGCCATGTGATGAGATGCGTGGATTTACAGTCTCAGAAGCGGAGGTGTCCTCTGCCACCTGGATTGCGGTAACCGCGCCACCATGAGGACCTACTATGTAGTGGGAATTGGGCATTCCAAATTAGGAGAAAGGGGATAAAAAAAAAAAAACATGGAAATCAAAAGGAGATGTTGATAGTATTTTAGTCGCCATTAATTTAATTGGAAAGGTTTCCCATCCAGTGAAAGTGAGGGGTCTGTCATGCTGCCTGACATCTCCTTTAGTGTTCCACAGAAGAAAGTTGTCATGTGTGCGGAACGACATGAGGGTGAGTAATTATTTAAAAACACATTTTTGGGTGAACTATCCCGAAGTAGTGGCAGACACGGGCCCAGTGTGAGTGTGTAAAAACAATACAGTAGTGGAATCTTCCTTGCTTGTGTGGTTGATCATGAGTTCTCCTCTTAGACTTGGATGGGCAGTATGCCATGACCCGTGCCCAGCGTGTCCGCGCTGCCATGTTTCCTGAGACTCTTGATGAGGGCATGCAGATTGCTTCTACTCAGTTTGACACTACTCACCCCACCAACGTGCAGAGGCTGGCTGAACCTTCCCAGATGCTCAAACATGCGGTGGTCAACCTCATTAACTACCAGGATGATGCTGAGCTGGCCACCAGAGCCATTCCAGAGCTCACTAAACTGCTCAATGATGAGGACCAGGTTAGGAGCATCTTTCATAGACCATTTTCATGTTTATTTCCCAAGGTGTTTTTAAGACATTAACAGTTATTTTATATCTGGCAGGCAGTGCAGGAAAAGTTGTGTCTGAAGCTTAAACTGAAAACTCCTTAGCCCTACAGAGCCTTAGTATTTTGAGAATTTTTAGCAATATAGTGACCAAAAAATGGAATTGGAAAAATGACAATGCACATTAAAAGTTTTGCTTCTGAAAGTGCGAGTGATCGAATGTTAATTGCATAAGGTGGTGGTTGCCTGTACAGATCTATGGTGGGGATAAACTGTCTCTGCAGTTTCTGTACTGTAAACCACTTTGAATTGAATGTATCTGGTGAATGGACAAGTGACAAAATTTACCATTTTAAAATAATATGCAACATTACTAATAGTGTCTCTTGGTCTTTATTTCTCCAACCCAACCTTTTTCTGTCAGGTGGTGGTGAACAAGGCAGCAGTGATGGTGCACCAGCTCTCTAAGAAAGAGGCTTCTCGCCACGCGATCATGCGCTCCCCACAGATGGTGTCTGCCATCGTGAGGACCATGCAGAACACCAATGATGTAGAGACTGCCCGATGCACTACTGGCACCTTGCACAACATATCCCACCACAGAGAGGGCCTTCTCGCCATCTTTAAGTCAGGAGGAATCCCTGCTCTTGTTAAGATGCTGGGGTAAGGGTGCTTAAAAGCTTCTGGAGACCCCTGGCTTGGCATTTCAGCTTAAAGGGGTATAATTCTGACAAATGGGGGTTAAAAGTATCGCTAGAGCTTTTTCAAAAGATGTCCTTGAAACTGCTTATAAATGTATGGTTTGAGCTAAATCCTCACTTTTGTTTGGATTCTTTGTTAACCAGTGTTTTCCCACAGGATTTTGTGAGACTGGTTTGTGGACCTCGGACCCTCTAGTGCAGGGGTGTCAAACTCCGTTCCTGGAGGACCACAGCCCTGCAGAGTTTAGCTCCAGCCATGTACTAACATGCCACCTCTTAATCTTCAAGCACTCTTGAAAAACTTAATTGGCTGCTTCAGGTGTTTAATTGGGAAAAGAGCTAAACTCTGCTGGACTGTGGCCCTCCAGGAATTGAGTTTGACACCTGTGCTCTTGGGGATCCAGCAGCATGTGCCCCATAAGAAAATGTTGTGCATTTTACAGTTAAGTGCATCAATCTTGTGCAATTTCAGAGCAAAATTAAGAGGCTAGAATTATGAAGAACTTTGCTCTTGTAAACAATTTTGTGCTCTAGTAGAAATGTAATTATAACACATTGGTTGTATAGATATGAATGGTGATGACCTAGCAAAAAAAGTCACTCCCACAAAGCATAAACGTAGTTCACAAATGGTCAAAACACTAAATCAACTAGGGCAAACATTTGAGTCAAGGCTCGACATAATGCATTGTCATGTGCTTGTCCTCTGGACAAATAAATTGGTCATTCATTTTGGGTTGCTCCAATACCAAAATCTGGTACGTTACCAGCCCTGGTTCCTTGGTATCTATACTAAATCTATATTATAAAGCAATAAATAAAAAGCCTCAGATTTTATGAAATTACTCCGAAAATTACTTTATTAAAAGAACTACATAAAGATACAATGTTAAATGTTTTAATTAAATGTTATGATCAAATGGTGTTTAAAAAATAAAATGATATTCTTATTTGATTAATGTATTTTGAATTGTAATTTTATTTTTGGTAAAATAAAATGCTGCACAACAGAGCTTCACAGTATTAATAAAAACATTAATGAAAAAAAAATCAGATTATCTGTGGCACAAGGCTGCTTGGGTTTGTGATGTATCTTGCGGATATTAATAATACAGCCATTTTAATATTACATAATTGTTATGAGTAATATTTCTACTTTTTGAATATTGTATTTTTATACAGTAGTTATAGTTTTCTGTCTTCAATTTAGCGTATCCATTTGAATAGTGCTTTCTATTATTATTATTTTGATAGACCTTTTTAGTTCTTAGTTCTTAGATTAGTTATATCAGGCTCCCTATTAATGTTTGGAAAATCCTGTTGTGACCTAAAATCTCTGAGCTGCACCTGGGGCTTTCATTTAAGTGTTAACCGCCATTTATACTCTAAACACACTACATGAAAATTAAGCACCAGCAGAATGTTACGTTTGTGCAAGTGTGCATGTATGCATATGTCCTTGTGTGTGAAGCTGACAGAGCAGAGTGTCACATCTTGTTCATTCTGTAGCATGCAGCACATGTGACTATAATATTTAATTAAATTGTCATTTGATTTAATTTTAAATTGGTATCATCTCATTTGATAATTTTTCTAATGACAGCATACTGTTATATGGTACTGAAATTAGCAACAAGATGATATCGTACCATTTAAATCTTTTTGGTATCGTGATCGCTCAACCCTACATTCACTTGACCGGAGAGAAAAAAGGACATTTAAGTTACATGCTCAAGTAACGTAAAAATATTTGTATATTTTTCTAAAATTATGACCGATGCCCTAATTTACTCCATTCTCTGCAATGGAAATGTAAACCGCATTGGGTAGGGGAAGAGGCTATTCTCATATGGTAATTATTGTTGCATAATATTATTCAAATAATGAGAGCCTCCATCACCATCATTTACAGCAGGGGTGCCCATACTTCTATAGGATGTGTTTTACTTTGTCATGTAATTGCAGCAAGATCTACAAAGTACAAAAAAGGCTATACATTATCACAATACCAAAATTTCAGTATTCGGTAGTTGAAATTTGACTATCCTCAATACCGATTTCAAAACCAATAATAACACAAACTAATATGTTAATGTTAATCATGGATTAGTGAAGTAGTTATTCAAGACTAGTAAATGGTCAGTAATAAACTAACAATAAGAAACGGCAATGAATAGAATGAATTAAAAATTCAGTGTTTTTTATTTAAAAAAATTTTTTAACTGCTTTAAAACCAATAGGCGATCAAGTATTCAAGTGAACATTCAGAATGAAATACAACAAACTACTACTGGTCTTCACTGTATGATTATTATACATTAATACTTTTTAAAGCTACTAAATTCAAGAGCAGTGAGTGTTCTTGTTATGGTTGTTTATTATAATGACACTAGACGGCAGCAGGTCTATTATCTTACATTTATATTTACAAATCCGACATTTTAATACAAATCTGCTTTTCTGTTTACATACACCATACCTCCCCAAGACGGGCATATTGGCAGAATTTTGAAATGTATTTGACTTTTCAGGTGCGCATTAGAGTGAGCATTTCCAGAACATGCACATGTTCGGCACATGCTGCCTGTCAATCAAACAGGGTGCAGCTGTTACTAGATCGCTTGCGAATTATAAAATAAAGTGCTGCTTTTTACTTTCAACAGCAGAATAAGAATATTAACTTTCAAATAAGTGACACATGCCTAGGCTATCACAAATATAGCTGGGTATTTTTTTTGTTATTGAGGTTTTAATCAGTCTGCTTGTCCAGTCGGGCAAGTAAAATTCTTTCTGACTGACTGGGAGAGAGAGATGCTTTGCCGAAGCAATGATAATTTTTTTTTATTTTTCGATAAGTATGTAAAGGGAAACACTTAGTTTTTCAGCCCATTGTGCAGAGATGCCTAGGTTTGTTCCTGGCAGGCAGCAGATTCCCTAACCCCCATCCCTAATCCTAACCATATGGATCCTGTAAGGCAAATGCTCCAGACACCTTTCTTCCATCGTGTAACTTTCACCAGCTCTGCATTACAAAGAAATTTCTTGATTTTTGTTTTGTAGATCTCCTGTGGACAGTGTACTGTTTTATGCCATCACCACCCTGCACAACCTCCTGCTTCATCAGGAAGGTGCAAAAATGGCTGTTCGTCTAGCTGGAGGCCTTCAGAAGATGGTGGCCCTACTCAACAAAACCAACGTCAAGTTCCTGGCCATCACCACAGACTGCTTACAGATCCTGGCTTATGGCAACCAGGAGAGCAAGGTATAAATGCACAGGAATGGGGGGGAAAAAAGCATTCTCAATGCATTAACCTCTTTGTGACGATGTGCAAACGAACTGTTGCATTCTATGTTATTCATTTGCCTGATCTTTCGCCAGTTAATCATCCTGGCCAGTGGAGGACCTCAAGCTCTGGTGAACATCATGAGAACATACACGTATGAGAAACTGCTCTGGACCACAAGCCGTGTGCTGAAAGTGCTGTCCGTGTGCTCCAGTAACAAACCTGCCATCGTTGAAGCTGGTACGTACACCATTTGTGTGCGCATGCGAATACCAGCACCTGTGATGTCTCGTTTTCATCTTTTGCTGTATCATGTTTCAGGTGGTATGCAGGCTCTTGGCCTTCACTTGACCGATCCAAGCCAGCGTCTGGTACAGAACTGTCTATGGACACTCAGAAACTTGTCAGATGCTGCCACAAAGCAGGTATATAAAGCTTTGTTACCTAGTTTGTATTTCATGGATATTTAAATGGGACGGTTTGTCACATTCCCTTTTGTGTTGCAGGAAGGAATGGAGGGACTTCTTGGCACTCTGGTTCAGCTTCTTGCTTTAGATGACATTAACATGGTCACCTGTGCAGCTGGCATCCTGTCCAACCTCACATGTAACAACTACAAGAACAAGATGATGGTTTGCCAAGTGGGTGGGATTGAAGCCCTGGTCCGCACCGTTCTCAGAGCTGGTGATAGAGAAGATATCACAGAGCCTGCTGTCTGTGCCCTGCGCCATCTTACCTCCAGACACCAAGATGCTGAGATGGCCCAGAACGCAGTGCGTCTCCACTATGGCTTGCCTGTAGTGGTCAAACTGTTGCACCCACCCTCACACTGGCCACTAATTAAGGTATGCTTACCTAAAGTCTCTTGTACACAAGCAAAAACCAAAGTTTGTGTTTGCATGTATAGCTCTAACTTTAATATTTTCCAAATCGTTTTAGGCCACTGTCGGTCTCATTCGTAATCTGGCACTATGCCCAGCCAATCATGCACCACTACGAGAGCAAGGTGCGATTCCGCGATTGGTCCAACTGCTGGTGAGGGCACACCAGGACACCCAGAGACGCACTTCTATGGGTGGCACTCAGCAACAGTTTGTGGTGAGCAAAACACTGTTGGTTTGAAGGTTGTTTTTGGTTTTTAAAAGGACTAATTTACCCCAAAATGAAATTCATTTACTTGTTGCTTGTTGAATGATGACTAAGGCATGATGCACAATTTTCATTTTTGGGTAAACCATCCCTTTTTATTGTAGGCTATTTTTCATTGTACTTTGCTGAAATAACTTACTGCACTGTTAAAAATAGGTAATTTTGGAAAGCCAGATGTTTATTTTATTTTAATTGTCCGATTGTAATATTAAGGAGGGGGTTCGTATGGAGGAGATTGTGGAAGGCTGCACCGGAGCACTTCACATCCTGGCCAGAGATGTACACAACAGAATTGTCATCAGGGGGCTCAACACCATTCCCCTGTTTGTGCAAGTAAGATTTACACTCAGTTGTACACCTGCACGTTCCTATATTGTCCAGAGAGCCTAAATGTGCGCACACTATGAACTTTCCGCTTATGATTATCGACAGGAAAGATGGTAGTCATCTTTAATCATGTATAGTAGACTCTGGGATTATTCATGAATGTCTAAGAGCATTCTCTTGTATTTCTCCTGTAGTTGCTCTATTCACCCATTGAGAACATCCAGCGCGTAGCAGCAGGAGTTCTCTGTGAGCTGGCTCAGGATAAGGAGGCGGCAGAAGCAATTGAGGCAGAAGGAGCCACAGCTCCTCTCACAGAGTTGCTGCACTCCAGGAATGAGGGAGTGGGTGAGTGACTGTCCCTACTGACCACAAACACCATCCAGCATTACACCAAATCAAGAATTATGTCTGCAAATTTAGTTATTTAATCAATGTTCTGATGTGGTGTTTTTCTATGTAGCTACATACGCGGCAGCAGTGCTGTTCCGCATGTCCGAGGATAAACCTCAGGACTACAAGAAGCGGCTTTCCGTGGAGCTCACCAGCTCCCTCTTCAGAACAGAGCCCATGGCCTGGAACGAGGTACAATCGCTAGTGCTCACACATAGGCAGTTAACTAATACTTGTTTTGATATTAATTTTAAACCATCTAACAATTGTTTTTCACTTATCTTTCAGACTGGTGATCTAGGTCTTGATATGGGTGCTCAGGGAGAGCCTCTTGGATACAGACCAGATGGTAAGAGATTAATTGTGAAATTTAAGTGTGATCTTCAATATCTCAACCCACTACACTTCAAAGAACCATGATTTGTCATATCGTGTCTCTATCGTGTAGACCCCAGCTATCGTTCTTTCCATTCTGGGTATGGGCAAGATGGACTGGTTATGGATGGCATCCTGGAACATGAGATGGGAGGCCACCACCCTGGAGCAGAGTACCCAGTGGAAGGTTTGCCCGACTTGGGTCACGCTCAGGACCTGATGGACGGCCTGCCCCCTACAGACTCCAATCAGCTGGCATGGTTTGACACAGACCTCTGAACACTCTCTCGCACAGTATAAAAGTAGTGAAGGTAAGGAAAGATTAAAAAATGGTGTACTCGTAATTCACTGCATTCTGGTTTGTTGATGGCTTGGATGTACATTAAATGATGTACCACTTTCTCTCCACAGCTATATTGTTGAATGAATCTGCATTGTGATTTTTGAAGAGTCGTGGAAGGTTTGCCAGAGGGTGGGCTAGTGTTTCAGAAAGTGCCTGACACACACTTGTCACAGACAAAAGTGATATTTCTAATGGGAAATAATGGAAGTCGGTCTCTTTTTATTGCTCCGACCCCTTTTGTTCCTTGCCCAACTTGACGCGGATGCTTATGAGCGGACATGAAGAGGATCTTTTAAAGATTGAACTATAAATCTTTTAGCCTTTCATTTATTACATCTTTTTTTGTACTCTTTCTTTTCACCCCAAATCAGCCTTTTCATGGTACTGACCCTAGCTTTATTTTAAAAAGTTTTTTTTTTTTTCTTCTTTTGACAATTTGTATTCCTTTTATGTCTTCTATGGTGTTAAGTTGTTGTGAACTTGCCTCCATTTTGTTTCAGGATCTTTATCACGTGCTAGTGTACAACACTAATCTCACTTCCTATGTAATCTGACTGAAAGTGTAACGATGTGTGGCTTTTTATATGATCATTTGTTAAAATGGTGGTTGTTGGGAGTAAAAATTATATGCATTCTTACAAATGCTTAAAAGGTTAGCAAAGAGAAGTGGTCTTCAATGTCACTATTGTTCCAAAAAGGGTGTGAAGAATGGGGGGTGGGGGGTAAATGGGGGCTTATGAGTTATACACAGAGATGGAAATCTTTTCTGTGCTATCTGGAGGCAGTCTCTATTGAAGCAACGTCATTGTTTGTTAGCCTGTTCGGCTTATTTTGGGAACATGGATAAGGACGTGGCTAATCATTAAAAGACTTCTATTCATTTCTCTGTGTTTGAGTGATACCTAAAAAAAAAAGTGATTATTGGATGAATTTTATAAAAACATGTCTGGGTCACATTTCGTTCTGTCTGTGCACTTTATTCATTTTTAGGACCCCCCCCCCCATGAAAATAAATTCTCATTTACTCATTAAAATACTTATAGAAAATTTAATTTGCTGAAGTCGTACCATATACCTATGTTTTTATTTGTTCAACAGGTTTCTAAATGTAAAATATACATATTTATTAATCTTTGTTCACTGTTACCCTCTTTTTATTTTTTTCCCCCTTATAGTTAAAAAAAAAAGATATCTCTATATTTGCTACATCTTGGTGTTCTTTATTTGTACTTATTTTGTATTTAGCAATCTCTTGTGTTTTACTCATGTAGTATTTTTGTATTTTTCACTGTAGTACATTTTGTTTCTTTCTGTATTTAAAAAAACAAAAACCTAATTTACTCACCCTCATGCCGTCCTAGATGTGAATGACTTCTTATAATTGTGTTCAGCAGAATATCTCCGCTCATCAGTGCAAGTGAAAGCTAACCAAAACTTTGAAGCTCCAAAAAGGACATAAAGGCAGCATAAAAATAAGCTGTAAGGCTCTAGGAGGTTACCCCATGTTGCTCTACCCTCCCTAGCAACAGTGCCAATTTGGTTGCTTAAAAGACCTGGCTGGAGTCATTCAGCGAGATGTACATAAAAAAAAAAAAAAAAAAAATCAATTTTGGTCTTCTCACCCAGAACCGATTGGATTGCTTAAATTTATTAAACCACTGGAGTCTTATTTATGCTGCTTTGTGTTTTTTTTTTTTTTTTTTTTGAGAGCTTCAAAGTTTTGGTTACTATTCACTTCACTGATGAGCTTACATATTCTTCTAAAAGTTGTTCTGCAGAAGAAAGTCAATCAGATCTGGAATGGCATGAGGGGTAAATGATGAGAGAATTTTCATTTGTGGATGAACTATTCCTTTAGAATTGTAGGCAGTACTAGAATTTTCCCACATTCAATAAGGTATTGAGAATGGGGAGGGTCATAAATAGGCTTCATTTTCTTTAAGCAAAGTTAAATTCCTTACTCTTGATATGGGGTGAAAATGGGACCTGAGAATCAGCTTTTCTTTGTATTGCAAACTATGCAGTTTTAATATGCCTATTAGCTTGATACATTTTCTGAAGCTGAATTTCCGTTGTCAAACTGGGTTTCTTGTCTCTACTGCTTGTCCTTCATTTCCACTACTCTGGGGTGTGTGTGTGTGTGTGATACAGGCACTGAACCTCTTTGTGAAATCAAATCTAAAGATTCCTTATCAGTGAATTGGCCTTGGAGGAGTAGAGAGGATCTCAGTTTCTTATCTGAATGTGTGAGGGGATGAGGGCAGGAAGAGATGAAATCTGCTTGCGTGCATGAATATGGGTGCATTAACTTGCAACCCCCTTTTTAAATGGGATACAGATGAGCCTCAGATCAGAAAGTGTTCCTATATCTAAATTGGCATCTTGGGCTTGACTGCATTTAATCAGTTGGATTTAATTAACACAAGCAGACAGTTCTGATATGATGTATTAATCTGGTTTTAGATGTGCTTTCAGTTGACGCATATCTATCTTTAGTTGCCAGTCCTTCAAGTTGTAATTGTTTATTAAGGAAAGAAATGAATGCTGTGTTGTAGGGCCATGCTGGGTACTTGATGATCCGGGTCAAATGTTTTTGTGGTCCCTAGATATGGCTCATGTCCCTCCTTCACTAATGTAAGCCTATGGGATTGATTCAAATGTTTTATCACTCACCAGGTGAAAATCGTTAATCTGATCACCTGGAAAAGGAAAAGCACTTCTCTCCTCAAGTCACGCAATTTGAGGCATAGCACAAATGGTGCAGGATTGAATAATGCACCAAAGTTTATTATGTCTGGTTGGGCCTTGTTAAAATCACTAGTCCCAAAAATGAGCAATATTAAGACAATCTGAAGCTGGCAACTTGTTTTAGGCACACATTTTCAATCAATAGATCCAGCAAGGTTTGAGTATTTAATTTTCTAGTTCAATGAGTTTATAGCCCCTTGAGCACATTTTGTTTGCTCGAATCTGAATACGTTGAAACTTTGTTATATTTTGTTCAGCATTTGTAAACACACTGCAAAGTTGGACATTTTTTGAACGTCTCCATTTTCTGCCTCCATATCTCTTTTTCTGTCGGCAGAGAGGGATTTCACTGAGGCTTTGCCAAACGGAGGATGCAGTTTGAAGTTTTGCCAGAGTGCTTTGTGCTGAGCAGCCCTTACCGCCTCCACAAAAAACACATTCATCCCCCTCTTCACATTGAAAGATGGGGGATGGAGTTGCCCAGTTTGGGCAGGGGGTGGGGCAACATGTACAATGGCCTATATGTGAGCCTGGAAAATCAGTGCTACCATGTCTGCTTAATACAAGTGAATTTGGACTTGTGTTTTTAATGTCACATATAAATATGTTTTTTATCATCTTTTAGGGATGTCAAAAGTACCAGTGCTTCGGTATCAAGTTGAAACTAAAACATACAAATATTTTAATATTGAGTAATAAGTATTGATTCCGATCTTTCTACAGTATAGGTTAGGCAGCAGTATTCCAGAAGAGTGCTTGCGACTCGTGATTGTGATTGTGTGAACCAAAATCTTGGTGAGGTATTGGAAACTGTGTTAACTTTGTCCATTCAGATGCAATAAGTACCCAATATTTAGTTACAAAACTCATATAATAAAGGGGGTTTGTGCAAAACTCTTTCATTAAGCTACAATGCCATAAACCTCGCTAACATTGGCAAAACCAGCAACTATTTTTTTCTTCTTCTTAACCCTTATGCATTGTTCATCATTAAATCCCTTTTCAGTTGTTCTTGGTCAAAAGTGACCGGACGCAATATACTTATGTAACAAGAAATGTAACAACTCTAAATTATATAATGTAAAAGCACATAAGTTTTGCATTTTTTTTATTTTATTTTTTTTGGGTGTATTTAGATATTTATTTATTTATTTTATTTTTTTTATGTTATTTAATAATTAATTTACCTATGTGAGCTTGAGCTTGAAAATGTGCTTTTTTAAAAAAACAATTCTTATGAATATTTTCCCAAATACTGAACCAATCCTCATATATTATATACCGTTTTAAATCTTCAAGTCTCAAGAATCAAACTCTGCTGTCCATTAAAAATGAAAAGACATGAAGTCACATCATTTGATCCAAGAGAGGAAGGTAAGATAGAGTATGGAAAATGTTGGCTGCCCTGGAGAGAGAGAGAGAGAGAGAGAGAGAGAGAAAGCCCAAGAACTCATTGACCTTCCCTCCCACATATTATCTTACCTCGAGACAACACACCTGTGTGGATGTCTGTGTGTGTGTCTCGTCCATGAGATCAAAGCTTATAGACGGATCATGATCTAGAGTCTGTCAGTCCCTGGCACTGTGAAGGTGACAAGTGGAAGTGTCAAGTTAGAGAAGTTTATTGGAGTTCAGATTTCATCCTCTGAAGCGATATGATGTGTGGAAGGAGCTATTGAACAAGATTATTAACTTAGGAAGGGCTTAGAAGCAGTTTTAGTTCAATTTAGAGTGCAATACTCAATGAAAAAACACAAATATTCATTTTAACTTTGAATGTTTCTTTATAGTGGCACTTGACTGTCTCCACAAAACATATTGTAATACTAATTCAATTGGCAATGTTAAGTGTCTTTTCCGATTGTGCCCACGAGGCTGTTTTGGGTGATTTAGCTGACTAAACAGGCCTAGTCCTAATTCACCATTCGTTTGCATTTTGTTAACTGTTAGCTTGCTGCCAATGTATTGTAGGTCGCAAAGACCTATAAACACACAGCGATAAACATGCTTATTCAGCCTCTCTGACAAGAGCAAGGGGACTGTTGCCTGGCAACCGGAGGGGTTTATAGCAGGAGAGGCACTTATAGCCACACTCACGCTCATCCATGCACATGTCTGCGGGTGTCTGTTGGTAGAGCAGAGAGGATGGGTGGGGAGAGACAAACACTTGAACCAGGGAGATGAAAGCATGCTTTTTACTTTGATGAAAGAGATGAACTCTGAGGTAAGCCCAGGTACTATGGGTTTTCTGTTAATGCCAACTGGTTTAGTTAAAGGAATGGTTCACTCAGAAATGACCATTCAAACTCGTATAACATTCTTTCTATTGTGGAAAGTAAATTGTGACTGGAATATGAAGTATGTAATGCAGTTATGTATGGCAAGCCACAAGATTCTTATATCATAAAATGAAAAGCGGAATGGTACTTCTTCGATTTCACAAGGTGCAAATCAATCAAACCACAAAAGGACCCACAAACAAACTGTCCGTTTCACTTTTGGGTTCTTTTACACATTTACATTTACATTTATTCATTTGGCAGACGCTTTTATCCAAAGCGACTTACAAAAGAGGATGAACATCAGCGAATCATCTTAGGGAGACAGTGGTACAAAAAAGTGCCATATTACAAAGTTTCACTATCATCATAATAGTATACAAAACAGATTTAAGTGCAACAAGAAATGTAAATATATATATATATATATATATATATATATATATATATATATATATATATATATATATATATATATATATATATATTTTTTATTTATTTATTTTTTTTTTAAATTTTATTGACCGGTTAAGTGCTTTTGGAAAAGATGTGTTTTTAGCCGTTTTTTGAAGATAGAGAGTGAGTTAGCTTCCCGGATTGAGTTGGGAAGGTCATTCCACCACCGTGGTATGATGAAACTGAAAGTCCGGGAAAGTGTTTTGGTGCCTCTTTGTTTTGGTACGACAAGGCGACGTTCCTTAGCCAACCACAGGCTTCTGGTGGGAACGTAGCTCTGCATAAATGTTTTAAGGTATGCTGGAGCAGACCCAGTGACTGTTTTATATGCCAGCATCAGGGCCTTGAATTTAAAACGGGCATGAACCGGCAGCCAGTGGAGAGAGACAAAGAGTGGTGTAACATGTGCTCTCTTAGGTTCATTAAAGACCAGACGTGCTGCTGCATTCTGGATCATTTGGAGAGGTCTAATAGCACATGCAGGAAGGCCTGCAATGAGAGCGTTACAGTAGTCCAGTCTAGTTATGACAAGGGACTGAACGAGCAGTTGTGTGGCATGTACAGAGAGGAAGGGTCTTATCTTCCTGATATTGTAGAGTGTAAATCTACAAGATCTTGCAGTTTTTGAAATGTGGTCTGTGAAATTTAGCTCATCATCAATGGTTACCCCTAGATTTCTGACCGTTTTGGAAGGCGAAACTGTAGTTGGACCCAGCTGCACGGTGATGTTGTGTTCAACAGCCGGGTTGGCTGGAAAGACAAGGAGTTCGGTCTTGTCAGGGTTGAGTTGAAGGTGGTGTTCCTTCATCCAGGCCGAGATGTCTGCCAGACAGGCAGCGATTCGAACGGTCACTGTGGTGTCGTTGGGCTGGAAAGACAAGTAGAGTTGCGTGTCATCAGCGTAGCAGTGGTAAGAGAAACCATGTGACTGGATGATGGGTCCCAGTGATGTTGTGTATATGGAGAAGAGAAGTGGCCCAAGCACTGATCCCTGAGGTACCCCAGTAAGTAACTTGTGTGGCTTGGATACTTCCCCTCTCCATGCTACCTCAAAGGACCTTTCTGAGAGATTACAGGTGTCTGAGACCACTTACGTTGTTCACATTTACATGTTATACCGCTCTGAGAGTGCTTGGAGTGCTCAAAAGAACTAGGTGTGAAATTGTAATAACTGCTTTATGCAGCACAATGAGTTAGTAGCTAACAGCTATCGGTCATGTTATTGTTTATGGTCAGTAATATTTCTATCGTGTTTAAGATGATGTCACAGCAGTGCAACTATGACGATCAGCCTATAATCCCACCCACATTGAGGTGGAACTAAACTGCAGTGGAAAAGCAAGCTCAGCGTAAGCGAGCAGAGACGAGTCGAATCGTAACGTGCTGTGGAAAAGTGCCATATGATCAGGGACTGAGTCCATCAAAAGATTAAAGTTTCCTCCCAATATTATATCATAAGGGGTGCCAGAGGCTTGCAACATCCCCTCAAGATCTATAAAAAGGCCCTGATCATCAGCCATAGGTGTGTAAATATTAGCCAAAATCAACCTTTGACCATGAATTTCTGCTCAAACAATAATGACTCTTCCTAATTTATCTTTTATCTGTTTGAGACATTGAACTGTAAATATTTACTTATCAATGTAATGACTCCCCTGCTCTTACTTGAGCCAGCACTAAAGAAAACATGTCCATCCCATATCTTTCCAAATTTTTCAGCTTCCTGCAGGGGAAGGTGCATTTCTTGAAGAAACACTATATAAAATTTCTTAAGTTTAAGAAGAGAAAATGCTTTCCTTCTTATTATGGGGTGCCCCAACCCATTCACATTCCACATGGAGAGAGATAATCCACTCATTTCAACATTTGACATTTTGACATATTAGAAAAAATGTATTGTGTCAAAAATAAAATTATAAAGACCGCATTCCAGAATTAGTGCAACAGTCAAATCCCAAACTTCCTCCCAAACCAAAAAAACGGAAAAAAGAAAAACGTGTGCGTTAACCCCCCGCACGAGAGTGCCAACCAGCGTCCATCCCTCCAAACTTAAACAGTCCATGTACGCCTACGAGAGCCACCGTGACAGCTTTGTCATCGGATTGCTCAAGTCCGGTGTTTCTATAAAAATTTTGTGAAACAGAATTACATAACAGAAAATAATCTATAAAACAAATGCCAATAGGTGGGATAAACACAAAGGACATGTAGATTCATTCACAAAACTGTCTCAAAGGTGCGTTCCTCCAGCCTCTAGCGGAACCAGCACAAAAAGAAACAAAACAGGTGCCCAGTTTCCTCAGATGAACAAGTGTGTGTTCAGCAAGACAAGCTCACTTGGAGGCAACGTAAGAAACACACCATGACTTCCTCAGTCCATTGATCTTATGAAAAACATCGCTTGTTGTGGGAATGTGAATATTTTGCAGCCATCCTTTGTATCTATTCTCAATTTGGCTGGAAACATCAGTGCAAAAGTGATCCCCCGTCAGTGCAGAGTTTCTTGAAGGAGAGTTACAACACAAAACAATCTCCAGCAGCTAGGTGGACCAACAGAGAGTCTAGTGTTTGCACAGCGAGACAAGCTCACTTTGGGGCCACGTGAGAAACATCAAATGGTTTGCTCACCCCATTGTCTCTATGAAAGACAATGCTTACTGTGGGCATGTAAATATTAGTGTCAGTTTGGCCGGAAAAATCAGTGCAGAAGTGATCTTCCATTGATGTAAGAGTTTCTTGCATTCCTTGAATCAATCACATTTCTATCTTTCGAATATGCAAAGTCTGTAAACAGGAAAATGCTGTGGTTCTTCCAAGAAAGCGTTCCTTTACTCCTTGCCTCACTTAACACAAGATCTTTATTGGATGATCTCAGAAATTTGACCCAAATTGATAGGGGCCTGTCTCCCTCATCTATCCATGTGAGCTCACTGGATTTCTTGCTAATTCCTGTTATGTTGAGCAGACTTGGGCAGAGCTCGTCTAGGAACTTCACCATATCTCGGCACTCCTCATGCTCAGGAATTCCAACAATTTGGATGTTGTTTTGACGATTACGATTTTCAAGGTCTTCCAGTTTTTCTCAAATGCACTGCAAAAAAAATCTGCTTTTGTTGCTAGTGGATTAGCAGCGAATTACCTCTCCGATGACCCCAGATAATCGATCGCTCTCTCGACGCCCCGATTCTTGTAACTAACTCAGAGAATTCCGCTTCAACCTTCGTCAGCATTAACCTTTGCTTCATTATTTGCTGCACTGTCCAAAACGAGTCCCTGGTCTGTGGCCCTGTCTGAGGTATCAGCTTGAGCATGTAAGTGTCTTTTAATATCTCCAGAGCCTGAGGATTTGAATTCTTTGCCATGTTGACTTCATAGAACAGTTATGTAGCAGGATGTATCGAATCTCACTGGTTTATGACATAAAAATAACTTAAAACTAGCAAATTGCGCAGAGCTTGTTGCTCACATGTCCGACTCCTACATGGCACCATGCGACTCTCCAGAAAAGTCTATCCTTAAATAAAATGCAACTGAGAAATCAACAATGTCTCCTGAGCTATGAAAGAACAACCTTTGAGCAAAACAAGGTTCCTCTGGGAAGCAGGAAATGCATATTAAATAACACATTAAACACTAGAAACATACATTTAAAGGGGTCATGACATGAGAAACCAAATTTGCCTTGATCTTTTGGTATATAAGAGGTCTTTGTATCATTAAAACGTCCTGCAAGTTTAATATTTTAAGACGTCCTCCCCATTCTAAACGAATCATTTATTTAATCAAGCTCAAAATACAGCTTGTTCTGGATTCATGGTTAGAAGTGACGTGGCCGGTTAGAAGTGGCGTAACAGCGTTTGCATATGACCGCCTCCAGCACAAGATAACTACGCTTTAAAGCGCAAGACAACTACGCTCATTTCAGTATCGCCGTGCGCCTCACAAGTGTTCAGTCGATGGACAGCGAGCTCTGACAGAGACTACTTGTGCACAGGAAAATTACGATGCCACACAGATGTGCTGTTCCTGGCTGTGGTCAAACAAAACCTCTGAATAAGCTGCCGAAAGATCCAGGCGTCAGGGAAAAATGGATGCAGTTTATTTTTTGCGGACGTCCCAGTCACGGCAGTGTTAACTTAAGCGTTTGTTCTGTACATTTTAAGGATGACTGTTTTGAGAACAAATCTCAATATGATGCTGGCTTTGCCAGAAAACTGTTGCTCAAAGATAAGTCCGTGCCGACTATTCTGGGAACAACGACGACGCAAACTGTAAGTAATCTATTTTAAACTTTAAACTACTTTTTAAAGCGCAGTTTCATTCATTATGAATAATCACAGTGTTTTTACTTCGTTTACTTGCATATTGTTCTGGCTGGGGGCGTCAATAATTGATACATAGGCACTGACGTTAGCCAATCATAACAGTGGGCGTTAACACTGAAGTCTTAAATGGAAAACGCCCCCAAAACAGACTGTTTGAATCAGAGGATGAGAAACAGGGTGGGAAAAGGTCATAAATCACTAGATTTTAAAAGTTTTTCTTAAAAAAAAATATATTAATACTATAATTGCACCTAAGGAAACATAATAATACAATAAAAAAACCCATGTCATGACCCCTTTAAAGTCTTGATTTAAAAAGATTAAGTCTTTGAGTTTGTTTTTTACTTTAAATCTGAAAACTCTATTGGAGTTGATACACTTATCTCTTTTTCTCTCATTCTCTCTTAATCTCTCCAAGCCTTGGGCACTAATTATCTGTTAAGCAGACTCTTTGTTACATTGAAATGAAGGAAAAGAAAATGGGGGCAGCTTGGGTTAGACAGCTGAAGAGATTCTCAGATAACCGAGAATAGAATTTCACCTGTCTATGCTGCACGGCAGCACAAAGGAGATTGCTCTAGATGAAGACAGAACCGCTTTATTGCCTTTTAGATCACATATGGGTAGTAGATGTCGTATCATGTGTCTATGGTCTTTTTTTTTTATCAACAGCAATATTTTAGTTTAAAACTGAATGTATAGGGAAAGTAAATGTCTTTGGTCCTGTAACAGGTCACCATCACCTCCTTTTCTTTAAAAAGAGCAAATATCAAGGTTACAGTGAGGCACTAACAATGAAACTGAATGGGGCCAATTTTTGGAGGGTTTAAAGACAGAACTTTTGAGCTTATCATTTTATAAAAGTGATTATATTAATTCTTATGATAAAACGTGTGAACTATTTGATCTGTAAATTTGATTAAATTCTTACATTTTACAGTTGTTTAAGGGTTTACGGCACTATGTCATGGCAAAGGAGTTGTAAAAGTGGATATAACTTAAAAAGGTTTGTAAGAATTTTTTTTTAACACACATATTATTTACATCTTATGACTATACTTTTGAAAAAGTGAGTAATCCATGTGTGTAACTAATACCTGTGCACACACACACACACACACACACACACACACACAGTATTGCATATTTGTATATAGCTTTGTTTTTTAAAGTGCACAAATCATACTAAAGTCCTACTGCATTAAGAGCAGAATGTTTTAATTTTCTGAAGAAAATGTGTGTGATGCTTCTCGCTGCATCGAGGGCATTGATATGTCATTGCTAAGGTGTTCTTAGTGGGTTTTAGCACTTTGCTGTTGCTATAGTGTTACTAGGTGCTTATGTTCTGGGTGGTTGCTTACTGGCTCATGTCAAAAAGCTTGTCTCTTTGATATGCTGGTCCATAGATATGGCTTTGGTCCCTCATTTAATCTAAGTCTAAGGGATTCTTGCACCGGTTTTATCTTCTCTTTGGTGAAATCTGCAAGGAACGCTGTACAGAATCTTTGTTGGTTTTGGTTTAGATCTGTTTCTTTACTCACAATGGTGCATTTGTGTGCTTATCCTAGATGTCTCAAACACGTGGAGAACGTGAGATTACGTCCGTATCATGGCAACGGTAATACATCACATGAGAGACCGCTTGAACTCCACCCTCTCGTGAAGATTACCTAAAGCAATGATTTACCTGAAAACATGTGTTCCGAGTTAAAAAAAAAAAACTTAAATATTTATATTTTTCGCACCAAAAGGGATCGTATCACTTTTGAAGACATTTGTTTAACAAATGGAGTCGTATCAATAACGTTTATGGTGACTTTATGTGATTTTTGTAGTTTCAAAAGAGAAATCTCCATCCACTTGCATTTTAAGGACCTACTGAGCTAAGATATTTTTCAAATTTTCTTCAAATGTGTTCAGGTGAAGAAAGAAAATCATACACACCTGGGATATCATGAAGGTGAGAAAATAAGGAGAATTTTCATTTTTGGTTGAAATATTGCTTTAAGGCTCTGAGTGAAGAACAAAGTTAAACTTTGCCATGAGTGTATCAAAGAAAGAAATAAGGGAAGAACTGGCTGCAAACATTCAGAAACCACCAACGCTCTTTGAGGAGCATTTAAATTTGAGACGCACACGCTCCTGTCATCAGATAACATGTAAAACGTTAATCAATGTGACAATAAATGTGTTATGATTTTCTACATGCCTCATTCTATGAATTGAGTCTACCTGAGATCAGTAAAAGTTTTTTGTTTTGACCACTTGATGATTTAGAGTAAATTATATGCAGCAGATCATGTGTGATTTGTCATGTTTACATTCTGCATTCATGGTGCTAATGCAACTGGTTTTAATCAACAACATCTCAATATAAATTTTACCGTCGTGCATTTACTTGGTAGATATTAAAATGGTCATCTTTATTATGAAAGATAAATTACATAAATAATGAAATAAATAGAAAAAGAAGTGCAGTTTTAATCTTCATTTAAAAACGATTTCCCTTTCGAAGAAAGAATACAAACAATGTCTCTTTTTTTAAGAGAAAATAAGGCTTTGACTTAATATTTTGACATTTGTGCTCGTCTTCTAATGATTTCTAAGTCTTAAAAAGACATGATGACATTTCCGTTAAGAGAGCATATTGAGCAATGATGCTCCCTGGTTTTTATGGTGCATTGTATATATTTTAGGGAGCAAACATTTCAATGCACTTGAATGATTTTGCAAATGGGACGCCCCTAGAAATGGCTGACTCCCTTGCCAGTGCCCTGACTACTGAACCATGAAGCTGATTGAGACACCCATAGTTAAATTCGTCAACCAGCAACTCTGCACTCTAGTGTGTTCATGATGACTAATCTTAACAGATTGATGAAATTAACCTTAACAAGACGTTAGCCTCAAAGTAGGTGGTGCACGGTGTCACACCCACCAATGATGTGGACCAATGGCGGTAAGAAGGTTTTTAACTGCTAGTATGACGTTTTCCTGAAAGTTTTCAGAATTACATCACACTCTTGTTTTTTCTTTGATTTCACTAGAGGTATATAGGGGCCTTTAGGGTTAGTTGAGGTTAGAGGGCTAGGGTAAGGGGTTAGGCAAAAGCAAAGCAAGGTCCATAGAAATGGTTTACTGAGTCTGGTGTGAAAGAACTTGACTAGACTGCAAAAGCCAAGCCAGAATGACAAACTAGGGCAAGAAATTCTGCAAACTAGAGTTTGAGTGTTAAATAAATGTGAATTTACACCCTCCAAACTGCCCGCTATGAAGGGGAGAATGTACTCGCAGTTTGAGTGTGCTTGACAGTGAATGCATGCTGAGACACATTAGTGGCTGTAAAAAACATAATTAACTGAATCTGCTGCTTTTCCATCTGTGCTTGAAGATTTTCTCCCTTTATTAGCTCCCTCTGTCATTTCTCTCATCTTCTCCTCATGCATCATCATTGGATAAAAAAATAAAAAAATCTAAAATTCGATGACATAATCGAATATGGCCCAGGGCCATGAAGTTCGACAATTCTAAAATCCCCTGAGGGCATGAAGAGTAGACTAATGACCCTTTTCTGGAGCTGTTGCATTTATGTATATGTTGTACTTCTGGAGAGAGTCCGTTATTTAATTGGAAACTGAAAAACTGGGACTTCTTGGTTTGAAAGTGTGGAGTTTCAGTTGAGCGACAGCTCTGTAGAATGAATTGGACAGGGGCCTCAGCCCAGGGGATTGGAGCTCTTTTTTGATGGGTGAATGCAGCAACGCCCCTTTTTGATGACTAGACACTCCCTCCAACTCCCAGAAGATTTTGCGGAGTCCACTGCCTCCTCTATGTTTCTTACTCCTTTCCTCCTCATCCCAGTCTCCCAGGGGATATATGGTTGGTTAGGCTCTCAATTGAGTGAGTTATTTTAAGCAAAACAGCTAAGAAGCAGCAATATCCTGAGTACAAGACAGGTGCAACTAACACTGAAATCAACTGAGATGTGTAATAAATGTGTGATTTGTGAAAATGTGCACCCATGCTAAAGAAATTTATTTGATCCTAGGTATAAACATATGCACCATAATAAGATCTGTACGCTAAGCATAGTAAAGTAATATCCATTGCAAAGGAATAATGTAATTTGTGGTGTGGGTCTGTGTAGTTAGTGTAGTTGTTTGTGGTTTCAGAGTGTGTTTAGACTATAATGGCTTTTTTAAATGTAAATGGTATTAATGAATATGATTCTTGGCTGTGAACAAGGGTTTCTTTGAAGTTAACAGAGTCTGGCCTGTGTCTTGATGGTATAAAGGCCCAGCAGAGATGTTGAGACTGAGCAAACACACACCCACCCACCTACACTCCCACAAACATTGATCCTTCAATACATATTTATGCTTGACCACAAGTGACACAAAATAGACAGATAATGAGGACCACTGGGATATCTCCATACCCCAAGAGGCCCCAAACTCTCTTTCTGACTCTCTCCCATGCTAGACATTGGTATTAAAATGTGCCACTGGACTCTGTGTCGTTGACCTCTAGAGGTTTTTCTGCACGCCCCACACACACACTCCACCACTCTGGATTTCAATATTATTGAGTCCTATTATTGGTAATTCTGGGATTACAGAGTTGTTTTTAATTGTATTCATATGTTTTTACGTTATTTCGTACATTTTAATATTTTTAAACTTTTTAAACGTAAGGGAGGAGTAAGGTTAAACTAAGCATATCAATCATAATGCAAAGGTATAGGGGAGACCAGGGCTAGTTGTCGCACATTTATTACTTCAGTGAAAATTTGTCAGGATGGGTTTATTTTTGAAAGTTAGTTTGTATCTAAAAACAAAACTTCTAGTCTTGGCCACAAAACACCTATTTTACATTTCCACTGTTATTTCCCAGGAAAAAATAAATAGTTTAGTAACACAAGTTGACTTTTTGTGATACACGTATTGTGGAGGGTAGGGACAAACTTTTGACTTATATCTTATCATTGCTGAGATAAAGCCCTTGTGACAACTTCCACGTGTGACAACTAGCCCCAGCCTCCCCTCTGAATGTTTGTTTACCCTCACCCCTGTGACAATTCTTCCAGCATCAAGACATGGGATTAAGACATGTTGCAGGCCAGATTTAAACCTGGATTATCCACATAAGCACCCAGGCTGAGTGTGTCTAGAGTATGTGTGTTAACCACTGCATCACAGCTCCAAGAACACTCATTTGAATTTATGACAGTATGATTTACAATATTTTCATTGCTCTGTGTATTGCAAGCATAACTGGCTTAAAGGGTTTTATCTGATAGGTTTCATGTATTTGAATATTTCTCATAGTTGATATCATAAATGGCCATGAAATTATGGGAATGTCTGTGTGTGTTTCTGTTTTTCATAGCAAACGCATAAATAGGTTCTCTAAGGTATTCTACTATTTGTAAAATATTTGAAATTCTTTGTATTCGTAGGAGTGTTTGTGTCTGTGTGTGCTGATTTTCTTGTCTTTGGCAACTCTCCTTGCCATGTCCTCTGAGTTTGTCAAACTCAATGATAATAAATATATAAAAAAACACAATAAAGTGATATATGAGTGATGATGGACAACCTCAATCCCATATTCACTCAGAAGCACACACATTCATATCCACTCCACTTCTCCAACACAGACTAAGGAGGGATTAAGCCAATTTGCATATGAATTGTTTTATCAAATATTTCTTCAAAAGGATTAATGAGGTGGAGTTTGGGTGCAGCAGAGTGTATATGTTTCCATTTATTTGCCATCCTGTAAAACAATCACCCACCTCTCCCTTGTCAACAGAAGAAGGGAATGTGAAAAAAAATCTTCCTATTTCTTCTCCCTTTCTTTCAATGTGTTGTTTGTCTTCT
Organism: Xyrauchen texanus; assembly: GCF_025860055.1. Taxonomy (NCBI): domain Eukaryota; kingdom Metazoa; phylum Chordata; class Actinopteri; order Cypriniformes; family Catostomidae; genus Xyrauchen; species Xyrauchen texanus. The sequence goes on along the minus strand of NC_068285.1, from coordinate 19,663,696 downwards.
TTCACTTAGTCTCTTGAGCTCACATCCATCCCTAATATTTCTTTCTGCTATTCCTCTATGTTTTTATTCAACTCATTCGGTAGATTTGGCCGTTTTTAGCAATTAAACCTAATGAGAGCAATGAGGATTTATCTTTTACTGTAATGGACATATGTTGATTAAAACAGCAAACATAATTCTTTAGAAACATTTTGATACAAGACACAGTTCCATCATCAATCTGCAATAATATTCAGGAGTCACAAAAATAAAAATGTAAGGATGCTTTATTAGCAAAAACAGTACACAAATACATCTATACTCCTTTTCAGAAAATGTGCATGATATACATTTTTTTATCTGTGCAAATTTTGGTTCAGAAGTGTACAAACCAACAAACAAGCAAGTAAAATGAGTATTAAATGGTTTCTTGTCAGTTTTTTGTTGTATCAAGGTCTTTCTAGAGACCATGTACTGTATATGTTCATGTATGCCTGAATGCGAGTGGGATGTCACTTGTGTGGTTTCATAATTTAGCTTGCTAACGTCAGACCATGATCTTGTCAGGAGACAATAATGGGCAATGATGACAATAAACAGACCAGTTTTAATTCTTTCATCAACTCTATTGACCAGTTCTGACGTATTCATTCGTTTTTTTCTTTGTCCATAGGACTTCTGTTTATATACACGTTTGCACGCATATGGAAAGGGGGTACAGACTGCATGTTTAGACATGTTTCTCCCTTGGATTGTCTCTCTCTCTCTCTCCATCTTTTTTATATAACAGAAAAAGACTATTTTTCTTACTCTCTGATCCTCTCAAAGACGTTAAATACTTTTTTCTTTACAACATTTATTCTTTGTTCTTTCAGCACAGGTGGGAGAGGGGCCTGCAAGGACATGACTCCCTTTTTTATGTGGGTAACCCAACTCAAAACACAGAGATGCAACTGCCCACTATTTGGGAGTTTTTGTTGTTCAAACTCTTTCTTTGGTCTTCTATAGATGGAGCTCTTCATGCCCTTTGGAGTTAAAAGCTTTCAATGTGGTCCTATTTCAATGCGGTAGAATCCATAAACCCACTTGTTTTGTAACAGGATAGCTAATCATCCATCATTTAGTGAAACCTAACAGATTTCAACCTTTATACATGTAATAAAATGTATAGTTTGAGATGTGGTTTAAAAGAAATTGGTTGGTTCAGAAAAACTACTTCATAAAACATGACAAAACTGACAGAATTGGGATGCATGCATACATACATACATACATACATACATACAGTATTATACTATATATACTGTATGTGTAATGGACAAATTAGTGGGAGTTTAAAAAAGTTGTTTTTAAAGGAGTTTTAAAAGTCCACAGTGCCAAAAGTGCCCATAGTTGATGAGAAAACAATCAATCAAACAAACAAAAAAACTAAACTAAAATATAATTTGTGTAAGTTTTGATACAAAAGCCTCCAAACTGGCAAGAAAGCTTCAAAACTGATCCTTAAAATATGTCTTTCCTCTCTCCCCTCTATTTCTCTCTCAATTCCTTCTATATTCAATCACTCACAGTTGCATATTTACTAAGATGTTCTTTTTCTGTTAAACGAGTATTCAGCTGCAGCTCCATCACTGACATCCCCTCAAAAACCGATTAAAATTCATAACTTTCTCCATGCAAATTTGCTGCAGCCACTAATCAATCCAATTTCTGCCAATTAGTCCGCTTCTCATTAATCTGACTTCAAGGCAGCGAAGGGAGTGCTAAGAGGAATATTAAATTTGATACAAGAAATGCACAGATCTGACTGAGCAATGAGAGTGTGTCAGAATAATATGAGTTATGAATAGGATTTTGTATTAATACTTAATAAGTGACAGAAGAAAAGAGGTCTTTTCTGTAAAATATATACTTCTTTTAAAACTGCAGAATGCTGTATAAGTTTACATTTAAAGCATGGTGACTTTAATGGGTTTATATTTCAATATGTATAGCACTATAATGATACACATCACTGAACGTTTTGACATTTTATAGTAATATAATAAATGTGAGTTGAGGAACAACCACAAGCAACATCCCAAAGTGATATCATTTTTTTGTTTTGACTTTAAAAACCAGCTAAATATAGACTTAATTTGTATCTTGTCATTTCTAAACACCAACCAAAGTGCAACATCAAAAGCACTACACATTAAATTTGGTCAAATTTAAATTGCATCGAAAACAAAATATCAAATGTAAAATGACTATGTAGGCCTCCATATTCTATTATAGTACAATTAACTATTATTACTAATATCTTACTAAACATTAGAAAACTAACAACACATGCTATTTAAAATACATGGTGTCTCTAAATATAATGCCTTGCTGAATATTTTTCAAAGAACTACACAGTAAAAACGGATAGCTTTCACTCTCTTAATTCATCTTTGTTGTGACTGCCCAGTTAACGACGGGTCTCTTTCTGGAGTTTTGCTTCACTGTGGCTCCATCTAGTGGAAAATGGCTCATTTCAGAGGTCTCAGCATTTGAAGTACCGTGGGAACCAACAAGATCACACAGATAATCGACATGCCCCTTCTGAAAGTATTTTGGAATCGACCACACTCTGCTATTATTGAGAATCTCCCACCAGGGATTTTTACATCAATTAAAATGTGTGTGTGTAATCTCTGAGACACGGGTTCTGGTCATGTGGAAACCAGGAAGTAAACGTTCACATAAACAATGGTGAGTGAGATTTGGATGTGGTATTTTCACTAATATGTATATATATATATATATATATTAGCGTTTAGTGTTTGGATTAGGGGTCGAGTTAAAAAAAATAAAAACGAATTCCTGTTGACTGTATCGCAACATGTACGTACATCTAAAAATATAACTCACTTTTGGCGCCACCCTATAGACATTTAAACCGGAAACCGGTCAACAACACTTCCAGGTTCAGCCACAGTCTGGGGGCAGTGGCTCAAATTTCGGTAAGGGCAGGCCGATTTCAGCAGCAGAACTTTCAACCTCCTGATGCCAAGTTCACACTGTGTTCAGTCTGAAAGTACTGACACCAAAATTGAGAGCAAATTCTCTGGACCTGCACAAGATTAATTTGCATGTTATTGTGATTTTAAAAAATGCCATAGAACACTTGGTATTTAATGTTGACTTACCACCACTGACACCCCTTGGGATATTTTAATATATTGATTACCTTAAAACTTCTGTCTTCATTTTCTTAATATTAAGATGTGAAGATGCATGAAGGAAATTAAAGCATGTGAATGACATTCCCAAACAGAATGGGGAGGAGCATTTATAATCTGATTTGAATAAAAGTGTTTTCTAAATGATTACATGTAAATGTAAATGGACATTTTGGGAAAATTGGCGTACAAAGTAATGATTACCCTTCCTGCTGTAGATTTCCTTCTGCATTTCAGCTCACATCACTTATGCCGAGTACACACTATTTGTAAAATCGTGTAGAACACACTACACGATTTTAAGACAGATTTTTGCTAGCTGACAGCTTTGTGGAGATCGCAACGATCGCAATGTTTTCAAAGACGCGATTTGAGAGAATCGCCGATGCGTCACCGATGTCAGCGAGATATCTAGAATCTAGAAACTTCGTCAATAGTGAAATGTTTTGTAATGTGTCACGGATTCATCGTGTAATTTGAAAACACTACGACTTAAGTGACAAGACAAGACCGGTACCACGATCCGACGTCTTTGAATGTCGTGTAGTGTGTAGGAGGCATAAGCCATACAATTTAAGTGTGTGAATGTGCATAATATACACGCCAGTCTAACTCTTTATCACTTCTTCACCACGGTATCTTTATACTAACTGGACAAGTGATTCTGCAAACTTAATTCAGCTTGAACCTTTTAATGTGTTTTTCCATTTACAACTTTTTTGGCTCCATTTACAGTTTTTCTCAATCGCTTAGGCACAATCGTCGAATGACTATTAAACTTCGTCAAACTATATGACTTACTATATGAACATTAGGTTATTTGTTCACATGACATTCCATTTATAATTGCTTTGGCACAAAATGAATTGAGTAAGTCTTGCAGATTAAAATAATTTGCATTAATTTGCTATTAAATGATATTACTCTCAAATGAAATTATACACAAATCTTTATATGCTAAATAGATCAACCAACAATTACAGTTACCTTTCACACATATATTAGATACATAATAGTTATGTGGTATTGTTGTAATAGTTGTCATGGATAGACTTGGGCTAGATGGGGAACAATTAAATTTCCTCACAATTTAAAGTAACCAAACGCAAATGAAACTCATAACCTATCAGTTCTCAAACACATTTATACTGCAAGGGTAAGACTGTATTTCACTGCTGTGGAGTATGGAGGAGGCAGGAGACAGACAGGGGGCAAGAGCTTGCGCATACAAGAGGAAGGAGCATTAGATTGTGGGGTGGTATGGTGAGGAGGGAGGAGGAAGGAGGAGAGGGGGGGTACAGTGGATGAGGAAGAACCAGAGAAAGGCAAATGTACAGAGAAATCTCAAATGAGGTATGGCAAACAATTATAGACCATGTCATCAACCATGGCCTAAGTATGACAGAGGCTGGTCGGAGAGTGCAGCCTAATCTGGGCCAGTCTACGGTGTCATCAATAGTCCAAACATTCAGGAGAGAAAACGGGTGTGTAATCAAATATTGTACTGCAGTATACCTTCACATTTGTATTCCAGTAAACTTGGCCAATGCATTTATCAGAATCTATGTAGAATTAATTGACTTTACTGTGCTGTATTTTCTGTCTATGATTGAGCCTCTGCCCCATGGAACTTGACATTTGTAATGGTTGTGGCAAACAATGCTATTAGACAAAAAAATATTCAAAGTGCAGTCTTACAAGATGACTGCATCTTTCAAAATGTCCACACCATCAGCCTGTCCACAATTGATAGTGCTGAAGAGAAATCAGATTGCAATATAGCAGCTCCACAAGGTACCTTTTGAGAGGAATGGTGAGGGTGAATGAGCTGAGGTACCAGTATGTAAAGGTAAGAATTCATCATTGTACACTACACAGTGCTGTAATCTCATCTTTCAGTATTGAAAAGTACAACCTGTAAATGCAGAATGTTACCCAATGTCTACTGTAAATTATTTCCTAAATTGCTTTACTATCTTTTATAGAGAGTGATGGAGCTGGAGGCTGATGAATCCCCACACATTTTTGTATATGTTGATGAGGCAGGATTCAGCTTAACCAAAGTCAGGAAACGTGGCCATAATATTTTTGGTCATCGAGCCACTGTTAATGTGCCAGGCCAGTGTGGAGGGAACACTACAGTGTGTGCTGCCATATGTGGGAATGGTGTACTCCATCATTGGGCCCAATAAAACAGAAGTCTCCTCAATTTCCTGGAAACTCTTTACAGGGATCTCATTCCTGAGAATAAGAGGGGGTTGGTAAGAAGTAGTTTGGGGACCTCGTAATTTTCCATCGTTCAAATGCAGTCAGGGAATGGTTTGTTGCCCACATACATCCCACCATACTCCATTCCTAAATCCCATTGAGTTATTTTTTGTATGGAGACTGAAGGTCTATGATCACCATTCTCATGACCAGTTGTCCTTACTGGTGCAATGGATGCTGGTTGTGAGGATGTAACAGCAGATTGTTGTAGCGGGCCTTGCTTCTGCTGCAGAGCGGTCGTCTGGCCAGAACTGGGTAATGAGGGATCTTTGGAAGCAGCAGTCTTGAATACAGGAAGTGCTAATTGGACTGTACCAACTGCCAACTTCATCAAGGGGGAGTGGGGATTATGCAGTTCAGTTACTTTGTATATTCATTAAGATTTGAGTTTGATATGTAAATATTGTTGGGCTTAGTTTAAGTAATGTGTATTTTAGTTAATAGGCTAGACAGAGGTTTTGTTCTTGTGTCTGCAGTGAATGTGTTAGTGTTTTATTCCCCGTTTGTTTGTAGTTGGTCTGATCAGCCAATATATGTCTCCTTTGGTTTTTTGGTTGGTTGTTTTTCCTGTTCAAGTTTAGTTCTGTTATCTTGACCGCTTGTACGGGGGGAATAAAATAAAACCCTGTTTTCTCAACCTACCTGTATTCCCTCTTGCTTACCTGTTCGGTCCCTCACACACTGTCATTTGACAAGATGTCTTTCCTTTTGACCGTCTTGGTCTAAGCAATGATAAAGTAACCTTTTGTTTTGATGACAATGATTTATTAACATTTGAAACATGAATTCTAAGTATTCACCTTTTGCAGGTCACAGAGTGGTGTACTGAATGTACCACGTGAGTTATTGTACTTGTAGTTTTGTCAATTGTCTCCACACTGGCCTGTGTGTGTTTTTTTTTTACAAGCATAATATTAAGAAATATAAGATTAAAGAGCTAGTTCATGGAAAAAATTAACATTCTCTCATTTACTCACCCTCATGCCATCCCAGATGTGTATGAACGAAAAGCAAATAGACATAAAGTTAATCCAAGAGACTCCAGTGGTTAAATCCATATCTGAAGCAATATAGGTGTGTGTTAGAAATGTATTCCTATTTGAGTCCTTTTTTACTATCGGTCTTCACATTCACATTCTTTTGTTTTTGGCAATTTGCATTCTTTGTGCATATCACCACTTTCTGGTCAAGGAGGAGTAATTATAGTAAAAAAAATATATTTTTGATCTGTTTCTCACCCACACACTTCTGAAAACATACTGTAGCTTTAACCACTGGAGTCGCATGGATTACTTTTATGCTGCCTTATATATGATTTTTTTCAAAATTCTTCAAATTCTGGCCATCATTTACTTTCATTTGAACAAAGTGGAGATATTTTTCTAAAAATCTGTTAAATTGAAGAAAGTCCTGCACATCTGGGATAGTATGAGAATTAAAACTTTTGGGTGGACTATTCCTTTAAAGCTACACATTTTCCCACTGAAACAATGTAAGACATTCAAGAGCTGCTGTTAAGGTCCCACTGTATAATAGTAACCTGTAGTTGTTACCTTAAGGAGCCATTTCTACCAGATCTCATTTTGTTGCTGTAACGTGATGTATTCAGGTTGAATTATTGGTGTTAAATAATATTTTAACTTGAATAAAACCAGTTAAATTAGATGTTAGGCCACCGCATGAAACATTATTTTTTTCAGAGCAACTGGGTCGCATCCTCTGTCTCATATTCTTGTGCCTTTTTTCTCCTTTTTGATAATTGTATTAAAAACTTTTCCTTATTCTATTATAAAAAATATTCCTTTTCAAACCTGTGCAGGTGAATTTCAGGGAGTTAATTCTGGTAGCTGGAATTCTATGCGAGAAGGATTTGGGTGGGTGGAGTCTTTTCTGCCTCAATATGCAAACTGTTCTCCTGACTTTATAATGGTTTGCAGTGGAAAGTGTATGAGTGAACATAATAGAGTTGCTATCGCCTGCTCATGCTATTGGCATCAAATATGTTACAAATTAATCGAATTGGACACATCTTAAGTAAACCTGTATGCGGAAATCAACTCTAAAATTCTCAGTGGAGCAGAAAGACTTTGGGTGGCATCTATAGTGGTGAATCCAAACACTAGACCTATAATAACAACCACCAGCAGCCCGTATCAGGAATGGTTGAATTGTGTGTAAATATAGCCTATTAACTTATTCAAACTTAAATGTTTTTCTTACAATTTTTTTTAATTGTGAACAAATTCAACAGGCTTACAATACAGAGGTTATTTTATGGTGATTTTTAAAGCTACACTATGTAACTTTTATTCTGTTAAAAAATAATAAAATGTTATTAATGAGAGAGTGCAACAAAAATCCATCTTCCAAACCATGTCTTTACCCAAATACACTTGGCTAAACCTATAATTATGATTAATATTTTAGAGCTGTTGGGACGGATTTAGCAGGAAATTGCATACATATATCATTCGCCCTTGTGTGTTGACGTCATATCCGTACACAGAGAAAATAAGCTCCAGCTACTGTAGCACATGAGTAGGAGTTGTGTGAAGCTGAAAGTTTGATGTCACAACGAACGAGAAAAATTTACCTTGGATCATTCAAAACAGCAAGCCTCTGGGGAATCACTGGTTGTAAAAACAAAGAAACCCGGAACAGAGCAGAGTCTTCAAGCAAAAAGGGAAAGCAACAGAGTCCTCAATAAAATCAGAATCAACATCAGCTTGGCTTTTCAGAGGTTCCGACAACTCGGAGATCTGAAAGGATTTAAAAGCGACCGTAATCGGTGCAGAACATTTCACTTGCTAGCACACGTTTTTCTTTATAACGGCAATCATTTTATATAAATAAATCCTTTAGTTCTAGGCTTGCCAAAGACATGTGAGTCTTGAAATGATGTTGACCACTGGTTGGTAATAATGACAATATATTAGTTACTGCCATGGTCTATTTGGCCAGAACATACTGCAGTTATAAAAACTTTACAATGTTTGACCTTATCAGACTAGCAATCATTATGTCTAATGTTAACAAATGTAGCAAATGTAAATAGTCTGCCCTTATATAGCACCTTTTTAACCTTAGCGATATTCAAAGCGCTTTACACTGCGTCTCATTCACCCATTCACACACCAATGATGGCAGGGCTGCCATGCAAGGCACTAGCCTGCCATTGGGAGCAACTTGGGGTTCAGTGTCTTGCCCAAGGACACTTCGGCATATAGAGACAGTGGGTTGGGAATCAAACCACCAACCTTGTGATTAGTAGACAACCTGCTCGACCACCTAAGCCACAGCCGTTCAAAACATCAATGTCTCCAATAAGTCAAAACAACAGCATAAGATATGGCACTAACCTGGTCCGATGACATGTTTTCGGATATCTCTTTTCCTTTCTTTCGTTATAAATTTGTCCATTCGCTCTGATAAGATGTCCGGTATCGAGTGTATACCGGTGCCTCAACCACATTCATCCGCACAGAGGAGCAGAGCCGAAGCACAACTTACATCATTTCCAAAACAATGTTCTTCCGCAAGACACATGCAGTTTAATTTTATAACCACTAGAGGGCCAAAACTTACATAATGTAGCTTTAGGTTTTTTTAATTGCCATGGTGTCTACTTTACCACATCTCAAATTTGATCTAAACTGTCCAGTATAGGTCCTTTGTGATTAAAGAAAGTGTAAAAGGTAACAGCCAGTTTACACCTTTTTCTCCCGAAATCTAGTTTAATGCAAACAATTGGTAGCATTTTAATTTTAGTTTATCAGATATTTATATTACTAGCACAATAGCTGTTTGCAAAGTCACAGTTGATAGTCACTGTAAAAGTAGGGATGGAACGATAAAAATGTTTCTCTTCCGATTCTGATACCTGAACTATCAGTATAAGCCGATACTGATCCGATACCAGTGTTTTTTTTATTTTTTATTTTATTATCTCCCCTTTTTCTCCCCAGATTGTAATGCCCAATTTACAATGCACTCTAAGTCCTCGTGGTGGCATAGTGACTCGCCTCAATCTGGGTGACGGAGGACAAATCTCAGTTGCTTCCGCATCTGAGACAGTCAATCTGCGCCTCTTATCACGTGGCTTGTTGAGCATGTTAATGCGGAGACATAGCGTGTGTGGAGGCTTCACGGCATCCAAGCACAGCTCACCACGCGCCCCACCAAGAGCGAACCACATTATAAGGACCACGAGGAGGTTACCCCATGTTACTCTACCCTCCATAGCAACCAGGCAAATTTGGTTGCTTAGGAGACCTGGCTGGAGTCACTCAGCACACCCTGGGATTTGAACTCCCAAACTCCAGTGGTGGTAGTCAGCGTCTTTACTCGCTGAGCTACCCAGGCCCCAGCGGTGTTGTTTTTTCTTAATGAGTTTAGAACATCTATAATTCACTGTTTGGAACTGATTGGGATTACTCTGTGTAAAGAAACCTCTAATAATACATTATTTCATTCTAAAATAGGAAAACAAAAAAACAATTACATAAGAGCATGTGCAAAAAATGTCTGCAGGATGCTGCAGCAAAAATAACAGTAATTCCAGTGGTGTCTGCCAGAGGGCGGAGAAGGCCAATGAAGAACAGTTTGTTCATTGTCATGCTCATGAAACCAGTTTGAGATGACTTTTGCTTTGTGACATGGAGCATTAATTATTATGCTGAAAGTAGCCATTAGAAGATAGGTAAATCGTGGCATTCAAGCGATGATTGATTGGTATTAACAGGCCCAAATTGGGCCAAGAAATCATTCCCCACACCATTACACCAAGTTCACCAGCCTAGTCTTTTGACACAAGGCAGGTTGTGTCCATGGATTCATGCTGTTGACATCCTACCATCTGTGTGCCTCAGCAGAAATTGAGATTAATCAGACCAGGCTTTTTCCAGTCCTCAAGTGTCCAGTTTTGATAAGCCAGTGCCCACTGCAGCCTCAGCTTTCTGTTCTTGGCAGACAGAAGTGGAGCCTGACATGGTCTTCTGCTGTTGTAGCCCATCCACCTCAAGGTTCGACATGCCGTGCATTCTGAAATGCTATTCTACTCAATACAATTGTACAGAAGGATTATCCGAGTTACCGTAGCCTTTCTGTCAGCTTGAACCAGTTTGGCCATTCTCTGTTGACCTCTCTCATCAACAAGGCTTTTCTGTTTGTGAACTGCTGCTCACTAGGGCTACAATGGTACACAAAATTCACGGTTTGGTAGGTACCTTGGATTTGGGGTCACAGTTCAGTACAGTTTCGGTACAGCAGGGAAAACAAAGAATATTTATTTTGATAACACAGTGGCTGATGGGCAACAATTCTTATTGTTAAGGCTCATTTATACACAACTGCAATGTTTCTATCAATGAAATTACAATACAAATGTAAGAGCCTCTTATGCACATTGTACAAAAACAGAAATAATAATAAAAGTAAATAAAGTGCAATTATAATAATTGTAACATAATTAAGATATTAGCGGTGCAGATTTCTGTGTCTTTTGCATTTCATCTCACCACTTGTACATATCACTAAATTCATAAAATTTTTAAGGAAAATTAGAATATCCACATTATCAGAGGAGAGGGCAGATCTGCTAGCATTGACAATGTCCCCTGCTGGACAATTACAGAGCGTGCTTGTTTATATAGAGCGGGAACCATCATCTCACATGTATATATATACTTTTAGCAGGGACATTATGTTATTTACAGTGCACATTATGGTTACTGCAGGGATGCTTGTGCATCAGACGCTGGAAATGACTGAAATGGAAAATATGATTGGTTAGCAAATATCAAATCATGTCTGAAATTAACGTTTTGATTGTTGTATCAGCTTAGTCGGACTGTCTGCCTTGCATGTTAGAGAGAATCTCTGTAGCCTACACTTCTTAAAATAAAATAAACAAAATAAAAAAGACAAGTCACTCAACGGTGCTGCGACATCGCGTTAGTAGATTGAAAAATTCCAGGGTCAAAAGACTACTCGTTGTTCTGGCGGCCATACTTATCACCTATGCCTTTGCATGCGCAAAATCCTACGAAAGGCCTACGTATGCCCCAGACTACACTACTGACTTTAACTTACTTCTTTAACTTACTTCTTTTTAGTAATGTGTTCCAGTTGTAATTCATGCTCTCAGGCTTCTTCTAGTCCTGCAGTGAGAAAACTGAGCAATCAGCAAAATAGACCTTTTTCGAAGACTGTGATGACGCGCTTCCACCTTAATTAGCAGCATAGGCTATATTTCGCAAACTTTTTTACATGATTTTTTTATTATTATTATTTATTTATTTTTATATTGAGGGTACATTTATAACACCATGCTTATTGTTATTGCCATGAATGACCTCAGCTGGGAGGGGATTTCTATGACAACTGCTGAGAGAGTGACAGTCAAATATGTCATCTCCCATCTGACTCCCGTCTTAATCCACCGCTCTCTTTAGTTATTTATTTCTGGAAAGTCGTTCAAATGTAATAGTGGACTTATTATTTTGCTCTCGGTGCAAATTAGTAAGTGAAAATAATATTTGCTGTGATCTCCCATTCACTGCTATCGAAGTTTACCCTGCAAACTTCTACTTCCGCTTCCAAAACGCAGTGTGATAAAGGTATATTGAGCAACTCTGGTTGAACGTTTCAGATCCCGTTTACCATGCGTAATTTAAACTGAAACCGCGCCTTCCGTTGCACCCCATATACAAGACTACAACGCTTTTAATGACGCAACATTAGCAGATAGCTTCAGCTTCGTTGATTATTATGAGAGCGTGCGTTCTAGTGTAGTCGCGTCTTTTGCAGTGCATATATAGTGTCACGGCGATACTAGCCTACTTCGACAGATGAGATAATGATGATGGGGACTTTTATTAGACTTGACTACTTACGATCAAAACAAGGAATACTTAAGATTGCTCAGCACGTAAGTAATTTATTCAATCAACAGATATAAGTAGTATTCATTTACAATAGCATTCGGTAGGCTATTTTACTTCCATAAACACGTTACTCATTTTTGTTACGACCTCGCTTAATTCAAATGTCATATTAGGGGCCGTTCACACCGAAAATATTCTTGTTTCTGTGCGCGCTGTCTTCTTATTGATTCCTGTGTAAACATATGGTCGTTCCGCTGTTTTTAGCGCCGCATTTTTAGACGCCGTGTCAGTTTAAAGAACTTCAAATGTTTAAAACTCGCCCCGAGACACTTGCGTTTGTTCTATTTGTGGCGCTGTGGCGAACTTTTCTGATCGTAAATACGGGTTCGGTGTGAACGGCCCCTCAGTAGTAGTGCGGTGATGTTCGTTTTATATTTGACATTCGCGACGGTACCCATTAAACATTTTCACGCCAAACCAACTTGGAAATGCATGAATAGGGTTCTTTGCCTAGCACAAAGCTGATAAAAAAAAAAAAAATATATATATATATATATATATATATATATATATATATATATATATATTTTTTTCATATACATTTTCTATGAATCAATTTAACCATTTGACATTATGACATCACAACATATATGAAATGTTGTTAAAAATATCCCTTACATGACACAAGGCTCTGTTTGTGGAATTTACATTCTATATGCTTTCATATACAGTAGTGTAAATGTTGGTACATTTCTAATTCCATTAAACTCAATGACCGTTTGACCTAGAGACATGAAACCAACTGCAAAACAATCCAAATATTGTATTTACTGGAGAATCAGTCCAATTGCAGCAACCATAGGTTATTTGTCTAGCTCAAGACCGGAATGGTGATGGCTCATATCTCATTCATTATGCGACTTTGAACCAGCAACCTTATGGATACCAGTCCTGAGCTTTAAACACTCACATTAACACCCTTAGATTAACCAGTCAATGACTACTGCTCCTCTCCCCTAGCTTCGTGGAAGTTCTTGTGGTCCACAAACAGCACAAAATTCCTCTTTCTTACAAGAAAACATTACAAATGTACTATTCTGGGGGGCATATTTCATTGCTGTTGTGTGAATTTGTTTTATACATTTTATGATTGAGGATGGGGTTGATGCAAAAGGCCTCAGGAATATGTGGAAATTGAGCAATTGATTGTTTGGCCATCTGAAGGATTTAAAAAGTCTTGGGTAGAATAGAATAAAAGCATACAGAATATAGTGTTTACACCATTTCCCAACAGGTTTCTTAAACCGTCCCCATCTGCAATTTTCATACAAATACAAGTAGTCCCACTCAAAACTGACAGCACAGTTTGAGCCAGATGTTGATATGTCAGGCTACTGATACTAAACAGAAAAAAAATGTAATGGTGAAAAAGAGCTGCAGTGTAAAAGGGGCATTTACATGGAAGTCTTCAAGGAGTGTTGGGAGAAAATTCACATGTTTTATCTTTCTTGGTATTACCTCAATCACAAAGACCCCACAGCTGGTGAATTCCTATTGGATTGTGTGCTGGATTGTCCCTGGCTTCCATTTTACTGTAGAGTCGCATTCTGATGTAATCTCTGCAAAATTGTGTTCAATGCAAACTTCACGTTTTACTGGTATTTTTTTGCAGATTGTTTTAAGTCCTCAAGGTCCTCAGAAACTGCAGGGTCCACCATGAAAATTTGTCCAGACAGAGCATGGAGATACTGGCCAAATATATATATATATATATATATATATATATATATATATATATATATATAAATGTGTTTACCACAAGGAGTGGTGTTGGCATAGTGGGCTAAAGCACATAACTGGTAATCAGAAGGTCGCTGGCTCGACCCCCACAGCCACCACAATTGTGTCCTTGAGCAAGACACTTAATCCAGGTTGCTCCGGGGAGATTGTCCCTCTAATAAGTGCACTGTAAGTCGCTTTGGATAAAAACGTCTGCCAAATGCATAAATGTAAATGTAGTTCATACATGAATATATAGATATGTATATGCATGTATTATTATATATGTATGTGGCACCTATTATGCCCAATTTCACAAAATGTAATTTAAATCTTTGGTGTCCCCAGAATTTTTCTGTGAAGTTTCAGCTCAAAATACCCTACAGATAATTTATTATACCATGTTGAAAATGACAGTTGAACCGGAGTCAGACACCGATGAGGGAGTGATCCAGGAAGTTTCCGAATGGTTATTTGATCAATGTATTTATTTGTTGTAGAGTTTTTTCAGCTATGCGCTATAACGAAACTACACACACAAACAAACATGTCCGTCAACAGTCGTGAGCAGTGCTTATGATTAATGGGGATTAAGAAAATAGGACTGTGTGGATTTTTATTATTATAGGGTGGTTGTGTACACACACTGCCAACACACATTTATGTTCAAACACCATGTAAACGTGAATTTTGCACAATAGGTCCCCTTTAAAATGTGTATATTCCTATTGTCAATATTCAAATCTAACACAGTTTGCAGTACCCACTACAGTTGGTTTCATGTCTCTAGGTCAAACGGTCATTCGAGTTTAATGGAATTCGAATTTTACCAACATTTACACTACTGTATATGAAAGCATAAAAGCATCTTATTTGTGTACAGGTGATTCTCCTCGCAGCGTTCGCATGTGTTCGCTCCACGTTTTACAACAACTTGGATTCCTACAGGTTCTATGAAGTGGTCACACTGGGTTACGCTGTTGCAATCTTCATTTTCTTAGTCCTGACTGTCTTTGGGGTTCCGAAAAGGGTGCTATTTGTGAACTGGGCTGTTACTGTGAGTACTTTTCATTTACTAATACTCAAATAACTATGTCTGCCATACAGGGCATACATCTCCCGATGGCTAGTGCGCCCCTGATCGGCCCCAAAGTGCGTCGGCCCACCGGGAAAATGCCCGGTATGCCAGACTACCAGTCCAGCCCTGCTGCCATATATATATATTAGATTATTTATACTATATTACAATAGTGCAGTAGTATATATGATTTAAAAAATAATTAATATATAGCTGTGTTATGTTGAACACTCACACTCTATCTGTTCTAATAGGAGTTTATGCTCGATACACTGGGATTCATCTTTGTCTCCACTGGTTCCATTGTGGCTGCTGTAAAATCTTGTGAAGTCGCATTGCTGGTTACTGCCTCAGTAAGGCCTTCATTATGTATTGACAGAACCAGTGCTGAATAGTTTGCTTG
Source organism: Xyrauchen texanus (assembly GCF_025860055.1). Classification (NCBI taxonomy): domain Eukaryota; kingdom Metazoa; phylum Chordata; class Actinopteri; order Cypriniformes; family Catostomidae; genus Xyrauchen; species Xyrauchen texanus. The sequence continues at coordinate 19,648,099 of NC_068285.1, read as the reverse complement.
TGAGGTGGAATATGCTATAGAGTACAGTACATTCATTTTCAAAGCACTCACAACCAACATTCTTTAACACCGATACCAATGTATGTTTGTATTTCAGGTGTTTGGTTTTCTGGCCTCATATCTTTTAGTTTGTAGTGTAATGTTGTCATTTGTTGCCTCTCGCCACACACAAACTGCGGGTAAGTTTAAGGTTTGAGTGTGCTTTCTATGTGTATTTGGCATTTTGCATTTATTTACAACTTGGTAACACTTCATAATTACTACATGTTTTAACATATTTATAAACTTTAGTTTATAGGTAATTACTAATTTATAAATTGTAGTTCCTACATTACTAATACATAACAGAGTATATACAAATAGTATGTAATGGATTTATATTTTCTGCTGCAAATGGTTTATTATTGTTTACTTCATAGGAGTTTCATAATTGGTTTTCATCTTTAGTAAACCATTTTTAAACCATACCTTACTAATGTATTTTATTTGAGGCAAACCAGTGGTAAATCAATGTTTGTGTGCATATTGAAAAAGAAGACTGGTACACTGCTACATATGCTCCCATATAATTAAGTAGATTAGACAAACAATGTTTTGACCACTAAGGTCTTTGTCAGGCAATGAGAACATCAAGTGTTGAAGGATTATATATGAACAATAAATATTCACACCTGACAATGGTGGAGACCAAACAATATTTTTCAAGCAGATATAGATAGAAAAAGATTCAAAAAAAGATTAAAAAAGAAAAGATTTCAGAAAAATGATGGAGCCCTTTTGGAGAGAGGGTGTTAAGTGTATACTGTATATGTAAAGCTGCTCTCTCTGTAAGAAGTGTTTGTTAATATCACCTCTCATAGGTATCTTAAGATATTAACGAATTCCTCTTACAGAGAGAGGCACTTTACATATACACTTAACACCCTCTCTACAAAAGGGCTCAATCATTTTTCTGAAATGTATAACATACTAGTTGTATGTAGCCTATTATTGAATTAATAATGTAGGAAAAAGTATTTATCAAATAACTACATATTAATGCTTTACAAATACTTTATACTGTGTAGTAAATTGTTTCCTAAAACCGTTTACTAATAGTGAACTTTGCAAAGTGTACGTGCAGTCCATCGTATGATTCTCAATCAATTTAAACATCATGAACAATTTGATTATGTGAAATAATGTTATTTATTTTCCAGGTCCACCGATACAAAACCACTGTCTGGAAGATGGTTCATAAGATTAAGAATTATTCTGAAATATCACACGACTTCACACTGATGTGGAAATAAAGGGCAACTATAGTTGAAGTCAGAAGTTTCCATACACCTGTACATGGTTGCTTTAGTTACAGTGGCTGTAAAAATATATTGTTCATTGTTATTTCATGATACCGAATACATTCACTAATGTACGAAGGGAACCATATTGTTAAGTGTTACCCAAATTTATCTGGAATATATATGGTATACTGTGAATTTTTAAACATTAAAGTCTCAGCACTGTTTTGTTATAATTTCTCATGTTGACTTATTTCACATGATTTATTGAGAAAAATCCTTAAATCAATTAACCCCTTTTGCAAACTTTAAATGAAAAAAGAAATAAAAATGTACAAATAGTAAAAAAGTTTGCTCATTATCTCAGAAATGAGCAAACGGTTCCAAAGAAGAGCTTTTTTTTTTTTTTGCTGATGTCACAATCTTCCTGTGTCATAACATCATGTGGGTTCTTTCGGTTTCCTGTCCCTCCACCCACACCAGTGAATGACACCAGAGACAGCTGAAATTCCCAATAAATACAACTTTAATAGAATGATTACAGACCTGAATCAGAGAAACATCACTACATCTTGTGAAATTACAGGACCATGTTAGCGCATGTTTATTTCCCCTTCCCTCTCCGAAGAAGTTTGGTTGATGACTGTACATGCAGGTGAGAGTGACCTCAGATCTCACCTGCCTTGCCACTTCTGCCTCTCACGCCTCCCTTCACAATACTAATTTCTAGCCGTTATAGATGCTAAACAGAAAATTCCACTAAGTTTCCGGCTGAAATTACTTATTTAGCTTGGAACCACCCAAACACACTCTCACACAGACAAACACACACATACACCAATGAAAAGACAGTAATACTGATCTTGTTTGCATGATAGTGCATCCATTAATAAACAGTGTCATAGATGGCTGTAGTTGAGAAATGAGAACAGGCATACAAGGAAGCATCCCATTTTCAAAAGCTATTATGAATACACACCAGACATAGTTCTCAGTCCCATCTAGAATCACAAAGATAAACCTTCATAGCTGAAGATTTTTGTCCAAGCTTAGATAGACGACTTCATAAACCACGTCTAACTCTCTCGGTTACATTGCTGTAGTGTTGAAACATGTTGTTTCCAATTGTTTCCTCAAAACATACCTGTATTACTCTGCTACAATCAGCATTGTAAGAGATTTTTTTCAGTGTCATCGGCTACTATTGTGTAAAAGTGCAATATTAAGATACTTTTACTGTACTCAATTGACCCCAGGTGAAGACTTAACTTGGTGACTCTTTGCTAATTTCTCAGCAGCAAAAAAAACTTCAGGGGTCACGGACATTAGAAAATAAAGTGAAATCAAGTCAGTAAATTTGTTCTGCAGTTGCTGGTCCTGTTACTGATTCGCTTTAGAACAGGGCAGTGCAGCAGTGTGTTAAATGGATAGTTTACAAAAAAAAAATACCAATTCTGTGATGAGATAAGTCATGGATGACTTACTTTTCTCCGTGGAACATAAAAGGAGATGTTAGATGTTAGCCTCATTCACCATTCACTCACAAGTGAATGGTGACATACTGTCAGTCCCAACATTGAGCCTAACCTCTCCTTTTGTGCTCCCTGAAATAAATGAATTTGGGTTTGGAACAACATGACAATTAACATTTTTGGGTAGACTATCCCTTTAAGAATGCTGAAGACAACATTTTAATGAAAATACCAACACAAGGTGACAACATTCAATATATTTGTTTGATCATATCCTTCTCTGTTGTTACAATGACTGAAATCTGATAATTCCCTTTATTTTTCAATTCGTTTTTGTTCCCGAGGCTTAATAAGACATTTAGATAAGTAAAAATGAGCGTTTGTTTGTGATAAGCCGAGTGACATTCACTGTAGACATTCAAGGTTCTTCTCTCGCAAGAAGATAATTCACTACCAATACCATGGGAAATAATCTAACTTGCATACACAAAAAGTGTACATACCCACTCACTTTCTAATTCTGACTTGGCTCTACATTTCCATTTCCTTTCTAAGAATCTCTTTTAGTGTCCTTAATTTCTACATTAACCTTCCTTCAGTCTGTCTCTGTTTAACTGAACCATCCGCTTTACATGTGTGCGTTTGTGTGGGGACAGACATAGCATAATTTTATGCCCAACATGCAACTTCCAAGTCACTGGCCCTTATAAGGAATAAACAGGAATACCCCCCCACCCCCACATGATCAAGATGAAGAGCGAGCAAGAGGAGGGGAGGTGGCAGAAGGGAGGCATGTTCAGGGTGGGCGGAGAGAGAGCAGTGTAAAAGGGGAGTGGCTTAATCATGAATAAACCCTGCCTCTTGTTCAGGATTCATCATTTTCAGCAGGGGGTGTGGTGGCAATAGGAGCCGAGTCCAGGTCGGATTTATTGGAGATCCGGTCCAGCTCAGCCTGGACGTCTGTTAAACCCAGCTTGGAGCCTGAGAACGACAAAGTTACAGTCAGAGTGAATTAGTTCATGTACGGTGACTTTTCGTTCACCACAATTCAGTCCACTTCTTTGTTAGAGTGGTGGTGGCGTAGTGGGCTAAAACACTGAACTGGTAAGCAGAAGGTTGTCGGTTTGATCCCCACAGCCACCACCAATGTGTCCTTGAGCATGGCACTTAACTCCAGGTTGTTTGGAGGCTTCCATTGTCTTTGGATTAAAGCGTCTGCCAAATGCATAAATGTTGTTATTTTGGACCAGCATTAACCGGAGCTTTAAAGTCTGTTATGTGCATTTCATACTTGCGACAGCAGCAATACATATACACTTTAGCATGTGAGTGTTTCAGTAAGTGATTGAGTAAAGCAAGTGGGAAGCCTAATATATAAGAGAGATTCAGTACGTGTACATGCACAGTTATCATCGAGCTACAGCGGTTTTTGCATAGTTGAGCTACATTCTTAAACTGTCTAGCCAAGTACACATGACATAATGCATAATCGAATATTTGAAGAAAAGACATAAGCTTCGGAGAATGTGCAAAATTTGAAGGCCAGTTATGGTCAGATTAATGTGTATAAATGTTGGACGATGTTGAGCTTCAATCACATTATCTAGGCCTGTTAGTTTGACTGACAAAATAAGACGAATTATCGTTTTAGTCAGACTGAAAACTTTTAAAGTTCATGTAAACATACTGATTGATTTGAAACCCAGATTTACAGAGATATAAATACAAAAATGTAAAGCTTGAAGGGAGAATAGTAAATACAAAAGGTGGAATGAATGTCTGAGAAATTAGTTGAAAAACTTGAAAAGTATTAACGAATCTGCACATGCACACTGGCTTCACACATTCAGGGTGTTAAACTGGACTTGTGATATGCCACGGTAGAACATTTGAGGAACATAAGAGCAAACACAATAATATTAACCATGCAATAAGACCTTCCTAGTTGAGGGTTTTACATGGAAATTGTGCTGTGAACCATCTGCTCATTCAGGGCTTTAGAAGGTACAAATCACAATGCTGGTGGTACTCAGCAACTAGAAAACCATGTCAAATTAAAGGCAACCAGTGCTTTCAATTACATTTCATGCAGTGATAATCAAGCTGTATTGATTGGGCAATTTGAAACTCAACATGAAATTCAGCAACATAAATATGAGAAGGCCATACAAGGTGAAGACACCAGACCTTCCACAACAAGGATGATGTACCATAAAGGAGGACATTAATAAACATGTATGTGTACAAGTCACACTCACATCTCAGTGGTTATAAAGAGGGAGTGCAGCATTGGTTAAAGTGATAATTTTTATTTTTGGGTGAACTATCTCATCATTTACTCACCCTCATGCCTTACCAGATGTGTATGACTTTCTTCTGCAGAACACAAATGAAGATCATCTCTCACTGTAGTTCCATACAATGCAAGTGAATGGTTGCCAGACTCCAGTGGTTTAATCCATGTCTTCAGAAGCGATACAATAGATGTGGGTGAGAAAGTAATCATTATTTAAGTCCTGTTTACTATAAATCTCCACTTTCACTTCCGCAATCATCATCTTCTTTTGTTTTTTTGCCGATTTGCATTCTTTGTGAATATTGCCACCTACTGGTCATGGCTGGTAAAATGTGGAGATTTATAGTAAAAAAGACTTTAATATTGATCTATTATATCACTTCTGAAGACATGATTTAACCATTGGAGTCATATGGATTACTCTTATGCTGTCTTTATGTGCTTTAGAGCAAAGTACTGGCAACCAACAGAGTTGAGATTTTTCTGTTCTGCAGAAGAAGGTCATACACATCTGGGATGGCATGAGTAAATAATAAGACAATTTTCATTTTTGGGTGAACTAACCCTTTAAAGAAAATGTATCAGATGCAAGTGAGGGAAAGCATGAACACACACCTTAACGTGGCCAACATCCCCTGGCTAACACACATGTGATGGAAGACAGTTTTAAAGGGGTTACACATTGAGACTGATGAACAGTGACACGACTCAGCATAAATGAGCATGAACACAAATGATGCTGACTAACACTCATTCATACATACATACAGAAAGAGTAAATAAAGAGTAAATATACACACATATACACAAAAAGAATATAAGGGCATAGGGTGATGACTGGGAGATGTGTCTGTGACCAATGAGTTACTTTACCTTTAATACACTCCCATAAAATCAAGCTGCATTATGGGTTCAAAAACAAATGAAGATGCAAAACAATAATATGAAAGGAAACAGAGTGGAGATAAAATCCGCCAATCTGTGATGGAAAATAAGACCACTGCACATGCTGTGTTAGTTTTAGAGTGTGCAATTTTGAAATTTGAATTTGAAATCCCTAAGCAAGCATGTTAACATGTCCTTACTGCATGTAATTTAGGCCAAACACTGAGTCCTCATTTTCAACCACATTACTATAACATTTTTGCTTCATTTTCAGTTTTTAGGAGTTTACATGTGTGCACGTAACTTGATTCTTTCAGTCAAGTTATGTGTTAGATTACTGGGTTATTACACAGTAATCTGATATGCACTGTGTGAACAATGAGGGTGAGCACATGTCAGCTTGACAGATTAGCAGGGTTGAGTTTTCAGCTGCACATGCAGAGGAAATTTCACTGAATATGTTTGTTTTACCGTCGCTGATGTCAAAGATCTGGGATGGGAGGATAAAGGTGGAGGAGAGCAGGGGTGATGAAGTCAACATAACGACAAACAAAAAGGGAGAACAGTGGACAAACTTCAGTGACCTCACACATATATAACATGATAAAAAGAGGCAAAAGATTTGAAGCGTCTTCAAATGGAGACGTTCTAACATCAAGCTCATTCATCAACTCTTCCTGAGGTCTATGATTCATAAGATGCAAGTCTTTCTTGTGAAACTCTTCATTCTATTTTAAGACATAGATGGTCAAGACAAATACACTCAAACATCTTTTTACTTTTTTATTCTTATAAAGCTTTCATGATGTAAACAAATTGTGGAGAATCTTAAAAAACAGGCCTGAATCTAACTGACAACAGGTTGTATCATCTATGAGAGCAAATTTAAGAACATATAGCTGTACTGGAAGTCTGTTTTATACAAAACTTAAAAGGATAGTTCACCTAAAAATGAAAAATCAATCATCATTTACTCACCTTCTTGTAGTTCCATACACGTATGACTATCTTTTTTTCCATAGAACACAAAAGGAGACGTTAGACAGAATGTCAGTCTCAGTCCGTGGCTTCTAATAGACATTTTTATTCGCATAGCATAAAATTTGATTGCAAATGCGAGAATATCTTCTGGGATTTAAGAATCAATAGCTAGGTCGTTCAAATGAAGTTTGCGATGCATCGGAAAATCTATATATTCCATTGTATGGAAAACAGATCCTTTGGTAACGGAGACTGACATATTGAGAGTAACGTACAAAGACTATGACGCCTGACTATGATGAATGACGTCTATGATTAATTTGTATTTTTGGGTGAACTAGCTCTTTAAGGCATATGTGAAAACACTGCAAATACACCAGATTTCCAAGGTGACATGGATTTCACACATGAATGAATAAGGGTATCAATATTTAAGGAATAAGAGTATCAAGGATCTCTCACCTGACTTGCGGACTGTTCCTGGTGTGTTGCTCCCTACCCCTGTGGACTGACCACCTGGGCCGGGCGAGCCTGCTTTTTTAGTCAGCAGACTGTTGAAGAAGTTAGCTAGCACACCCTCACTGGTCTGGCCTCCTGCCACAAGAGGCAAACAATAGTAATAAATACAATAATAAAGGCTGAGGCTACAGCAGATACTGACCTAGTACCAGCCTTCTCGAACTAACCATAACACTAAAGGAATGTTACAGGTTCAAGTTATGCACAGTGGCATAATGTTAATATGCATGTAATAACCACAAATAAATAATTAAATAATAAATCATAATTTTGACTCACCCCTTGTTAATGAAAATAAATAAATTTTTAAAATCAAACATTGTGGTAATAATGCAGTTCCAATGGAAGTGAATGGGGCTAGTCCATAAACACTGAAACACACATGGTATTAAAAAGTATAGCCACAAGACATTAACATTATACACATAAACATGATTTTAGTGCAAATAAAATTGCTTACTAACTTTATCGGTGCCAACTTTGTTGTCATAACGACCATGTGATCTGGAAAATGCTGTCATGGCAGTAAATTCCTGATTTTATCACACTAAATTCATGTTAACATGTATAATATTTACATAATGTGGCTTTAGCAGGGTTTCTGCAGGTTTTATGAAGCTACATTTAAGACTTTAAGACCTTTTTAAGACCAACTAAAGACAATTTAAGGAATCACATGTGTGTATGTGTGTTTTTAAACTGATGGATCATGAAAATTGAATTTTGTTTGGATTTAGTACTGCCCTTAAGAAGCTATTTGACATAACACATCCTCACATATATTCCACACGACAAAATAATAACTGAACTTACACACATGATCCTGTTAAGAGGTTTACATTCCCTTGGTTTCTAATATGGTGTGTTGTTTGTGTAATAATTGTTCATAAATCCCTGCTTTGTCCTTAGCAGTGGAGATGTCCACTTTTCTTAAGAAAAAACTACAGTCAAATTATTTGGTTTCTCTGCATCTTCTGCACATTTGAGTTCTTCCCAACAGTGGTTATATACGAGGTCCAGATTACAAAACTACTACAAAAGGTGCAAACCATTATGGATGCTAAAGAAGGCAACATAAGAACCACCAAGGGGTGCAAACTTTTCAACATTATGATTTGTGTAAATAAGAGCAAATTTTGTGTAATGTAGCATTTGAAGGGCAGTACTAAATAAAAAATATAATCTCTTATAGGCTATTTGTATACGTTCTGAAAGGGGTGTGGAAACTTATAAAAACAAAAGGGTTATGCAAAATTCTGCACTTAACTGTATAGGCTATATAGTTTGTGAACATTTCTATTTTATTTTAGATTTCCTTTTTTTCCTCACAATTTAACCACATTTTAGCTTTTTCTAAATGTACAAATTCCATGTAGCCTATCCTATCCATATGATGCCATATTGCATGTTTAATTATGAAATGACTTCACTAAAATTCATAACATTGTAAGCAAAAACTTAAAATACAACCCCCACATTTGAACATATAAGTGCTTGTACAACGTAAAAAGTGCAGTGTAGCTGTCTAAATGTGACACTGTCTGATTTACCTCCGTGCTCGTGGGAAATTAACATTACAGAAATATTCTCGCTTACATATTCACGTGCTGCACGAAGAAATGTATCGGTTTCTTTCAGCTCATTGTTGAAATTTTTTTTTTTATTGGTGCATTTCTACTTGTGCTGACTGACAGGATGACAAAGATAGCGTGCCAAACATATGACGTCATTGCCATGGTATTCAGATACATTTCAGCAGACTTGCAGAAAGACTACAATGAAAGTATCGTCAAATCAACGTGCAAAAAGTGAGCCTACCAGCTGAAACCAGGACATAATTACAATGTTTAGAGAATAACACCGGGACACACCTCTTTAAAACGGGACGTCTGGTCACCCTACTTAAACGCAATGACAAAACAATCCTCATACAACATTTAATGCCATGACCTCATGAATTAAAGACTTGTTGCTACGATTTAAAACCTTTTTAAAGCCTTATTTTGCGGAACAGTTTAAGACCTTTTTAAGACCCACGGAAACCATTGTGTGTATTTTAAAGTTTATGGACTCGTTTTTTGTTGTTGTAAAAATTAGAGGGGTCAGATACATTTTTTTGTGGTAATCAACATTATGCTACAAATGTTGTCAACTGAGCTTAACTTGTACTGAACCAGTAAGATTCCTTTAAAAAAATAGTCAAAGATCAGCTCTTATGGTAATCTACTAAACCCTAGGCTGGAATTAGAAACATGCTGAAAGTCGGGATTAAAAGTCTGAGGGGAAATTCAATGTGGACAGCAAGGAAAAAAGCCAAAGCAACCTTAATACCAATAAATCCTCCCCAAACACGGACAGCAATTTTCATATGCTCTAAACCTACGAAGAACAGCTCCTGAAACCCACTGTAAATCTATTAATTAACACTGTAGTCCAAACTAATCATTTTTCCAAATAAACCCACGCACACAGGCATTGCTACATGAAAGAGGATGGGATCTTAGGTTGAAGGTCAAATGTTGCATTGTTCCGAAGATGAATAGGTGATGAAAACCAGATCCAGAGAGTTAGAGAAATAAATCCCCAGGAAGTAGAAAGGTGTGATCCCAAAACTGTTGCTCCCAAAAGTTGGAAAGCTGAAGACACAGCCAAGAAAAAAGGAAAGAATACAGAAGCCCTTTCCCAAAACCTAGTGAGCTGCTAACGGAAGCAGCATTTTAGTGCGCACCCAACACAAAGACTGTTTCAAAAGGCAACGCAATTATGCTGCCTCCTAAAATACCTGATTTTATCCAGATTCTAAGGCAGCATCGCATGTATCCCTTATAGAGAAGGCAATTTCAGAATGCATTACGATGGGCTCAGTGAAAAACGAGTGTTGATTATAAAAACACTTTTCATTCAATGGCAAAAATAGTGATAAATGTAGTTCAATCTAATTAGAAATGGTCTATTTTACCCAATATTTGTGTGTGCTATGATTTTTACACTTAAGGCATCACACTAATTCCAAAAAGGCTAATTCCAGGTAATTCCAAGTCGCCGCTTTATGTCTGACAGGCTGAGAGTTAGCTTAGCAACATGCTAACATCAGATTCTATTGCAATCAATCGAGAGTTGAATTTTGCATGTAAGGTGCCCAAAGTTGCTGCCAATGTAAAGTGTTCCAAATCAGTCACTTATAAGGTTTCATCTCAGTGAGGATGTTGACTTAGAAGGCAACAAGGCAGCAAACTAGGTTTTGGGACAGACCCAGAGAAAGATGAGAGAAGAAATGCATCCGAAATATGTCGCTTGCATACACACCTATCATGTTGGGATCAATCTTCTTGGTACCTGATTGCATGGGCATGACGTTAGCCACGTTTGCTGCAGCAGAGCGATTGGTCGTCCTCGGTGAGCCGGTAGGAGCTCTGTTTGTTGGGTCCTGATATACACCAACAAAACAAATACAGTGTTGAGAAGTAACGAACCAAGGTAGCGGCACTACTAACTAGATTTTTCAGTTGCAGCTCAGTTGTTTTCCAGAGAGTACAAAACGCTACATGACTAGCTGGGTTTCCATCCACGTATTTGTATGCGCATTTTGAAATATTGCATAAAAACTGCTGGATGGAAACACTACGATGCAAATAAAATCTAAAACAATTGCATAAAATACTACGCACGCTTGCGGTTGATAATTGTTATTTTATTTTTTATAAGAAATTTACATAAACTATGATGGAAACAGATTTACTGAATAAACTTAGAATCATATTTTTTAGGAATACAAAACAAGCATAAAGTCATGTGACTGAATAATTTGTTCATAACTGGACTAACCAGCGTGCCAGTTATCGAATCTGAAACATTGCACTGGTCAGCCTGAAATGTCCTGAAAATCCAAAGTCGGTATAGAGTTTGCAGAGCAAATAAGTAGAATTCACACTTGATCTCTGCCGAAGATCAGGTTTATGAAAACTATCTTTTAGATCTGCAGAGTAAAGTCATCAGGATTGAGGAACGCATACACATATTGCTCCCAAAACTGTGAGACACGCTGTCACTCCCAGACATGAGACAAGTTTTTACAGTGTTTTATTCTTTAGAGTGTTTCTAAACGGCAAGTATTTTATTAATAAAAGAGTCACAGTGGCTACAACCCTGATACACATTCATCCACACGACAAGGAAATGTTTTTGTGATATGAAAAATGTGTCACGTTAGTGTCTGTATTTTTCCTGTCTCTAAGTCGCTTTGAAAACAAATCATCTGCTAAATGAATATTTTTAAATGTAAAAGTCTCAAAGCAGGAAAAAAAACATTATTCAATACAAAGTAACACATTAAAATGTAATTGTAGAATATGTAAAAACACTTACAACTGGCCTTCCTGCAGTGACTGGAGGCTGTTTAGCTAACAGAGACTGAGACAGGATAAATCAATCAGTGTTTATTTACTTATTTAATATTAAATAATGATTCATTTGACCTTTTTAATTCATGCACAACCAACAAAACTCCTCTGGTTACTTGAAAATGTTGAGCTGCATTCTCAATTAATCTCAATTTATACCACATTTAGTTCAATCAAAATCTAGTAGTTTAATACACACAAATAATGCCTAGTGAGCCACCAGTTACTTTGCTAACACAAAACAGCATACCATCTCAGTATGCAGGATTAAATCATTTGATACTGTGCACATGTAGAGCTGTTACCTGCAACTTTACTAGAAATACTTGGTCATCTTCAGCTTGAACTTCTTTCTCATGTACAAACTGGAAATCAATGCCAGAAATGAGTAATCGTAGGTTAAGAGAGACTATTGAAATTGCATATGCATTGGCAAAAGCCGTAAAATTGAATTTAGAGTAAAACCTTACCTTTCTAACTGGGGGTTTCACTATTACATCTTCAAAGTTGTCATCTGCTTTTACTGTCTGAAAGTTTTCATGCAGGATGGCAATCTTTTTTTCATTGTCCCATCCTGATGGACTGAAGGCAATAGACACAACTTTGAATTTATGCACCTTCAAATGATGTTACTTCAATTTGAGCAATGTCATGTTTCACAGTATGAAATTAGCATTATAACATTATGAAGTAATACATGAAAAACCCTCCCTGATATGTTCTACAGAAAAAAATTAAAAGTACATCATGCTTAAACAGTTTTTTTTCCTTCTTCTAGAGGCTGCATCTGCGGCTCGCCTCCCAAACACTTACATAAACACTGAGTCTTTCTCCACCACCTGAGCCGGGATGTTGAAGGGAAAGCCGTATAACCTGTGTACAAGGTATTTATATAACAAGTCTATATTTTTGTTCTCCTTCATGGATGTGTAGAGTAATGCTGCCCCATCTGAAGGTCACTTATAAAGGAGAAAAACAAGAGGCGGCTACATTTAGCAGGAATATCTGAGCTCCGGTAACTTGTCGAGATTTTTGGAAAGCAGCCATTTTGCTGATTATTACAGGTCAGCAGATCATGTTACTGCTTTCCACTGTTAAACCAGACATTAAGATGCAATTACTCTACTAGAGCAGGCCCTGCTTTTGTCTTCAAAAAAATTGCCAATACCTTCATATTAACAAATACAAATGAGCAAAAAATAATCAGCAAAAATAAATATAGGCATCATTAGAGCTCTTGTTTGGATGTGGTGCTGGTTAAGGATACACTGCAGGCAGAAGCGTCGAATGTGAGACTGGATAAAGTCTAAGTGCTCATCTTTATAATCATGCTCTTTCTCCAAAGTGCTGATAGCATCACACTGCAGAGAGAGAGCGAGAGACAGAATTTTGAAAAGGCAGACTCCACTAATAAACTATTCCATCCTTGCTTCATAACATAATGTATTTGGGCCTTTTAGTAAAACAAATCAGAATTGCAAAGCTTATCTTATTTAAAGAATGTGCACAAAAATAAAATCACAATCCTATACCAGCTGAATTCAATTCAAGCATTTTATTTTTCAGTTTGGAATTTGATATGTGAAAGTTGTCAGTGTATACTACACATCCAGACATAAAAATAAGTATCAATACATTCACAACATAGTGAAGAACATTAAACACTCTGCTAGTTGCAGAAAATGCAAATTAACCTTAAAGGGATAGTTCACCCAGAAATGAAAATTGTCTCATCATTTACTCACCTCATGCCATCCCAGATGTGTATGCATTTTTTGTTCAGCAGAACACAAACGAAGATTTTTAGAAAAATGTCTCTGCTCTGTAGGTCCATACAATGCAAGTGAATGGTGATCAGACATTTGAACCATCACAAATTACATAAAGGAAATGCATATGACTAATGCAGAGTTTAAACTACACGATTTTAAGCCCGATTTTCGCTCGCCAAGAGTTTTGTGGAGATCGCCGACAAAAGCCTGAAATCATAGGCAAATCGGAGCTCGCTCTCGTGAACGACGAACGCAATGTGTGAACAATCAAAGACTTGATTTGAGAGAGGTGACGATGCTTCACCGATGTCAGCGAGATATTTAGGATGTTGAATATCTGGACCTGTGTGCGATTCCAAATCGTGCAATGTGAAATGTGTTTTGACTGAATACAACTGCAGCATTGACCCAAAGAGAGCCAATGAGAGAGCAAGAAACGGGGCATGGGATGTTTCAGTGTGAGGAGTCCTGATGTACCTGCAACAGAACACCAGCTAGCATGGCTGCGGTATCAAGAAAGTCTCATTGGACCAAACAAATGTAGGAAATATTAGTGGAACATTGGCAGGAGCACCAGTGCCTATTTGATGTTTCATCTGAACTGTACCATAACCGGGTGGAGAAAGAGAATTATCGGAGAGAAATTGACCATTCTCTTGGACAGTCAGGTAAGCAAAAAAATGATTTTTCAGTTGGAGGCACTTTTTCATATTGTAACCAATAAAATACATTATGCCTTTAGGCAATTAAAAACATTCACATCATATTCTGAAATGCATAACATATGATCATGCATTTGTTTCCTTATCTCGTATCACTTCTCGCATGTACTCTTTCGTGAAACGTAATTTGGAGTCCAGGCAGAGTCATCGGGGATTCATCAATAGTGAAATGTTTTGCAATGAGTTTACCCCTGTCGCCGATTCATTGTGTAATTTGTAAACTCTACGACTTCCATGACAAGACAGACAATTGTGTAATATGAACGGTACCACAATCTGACGTCTTTGAAATTTGTCTAGTGTGTAGGAGGCATACGAGTAATGCATATGACTCCAGTGTTTAAATCCATATCTTCAGAAGTGATATAATAGGTATGGGTGAAAAACAGAACAACATTTAAGTCCTTTTTAACTCTAAATCTCTACTTAAACTTTCACTTTCAGATGTGATAGTGACACTAAACAGGCACCTCATGTGACTTTCAGAAAGTGAATGTGGAGATTTAGGTTTAAAAAAAATACAAAAAAGACTTAAACATTGTTCTGTTTCTCACCCACACCTATTACATTGCTTTAGAAGATATGATTTTAAACACTGGAGTCACATGGATTGCTTTTATGTTTTCCATTATATGATTTTTGGTGCTTCAAAAGGTCTACTCACCATTCACTTGCATTGTAAGGACATAAAGAGCGGAGATATTTTTCATAAAAACCTTTGTTTGTGTTCTTCTGAAGAAAGAAAGCCATACACATCTGGGATGGCACAAGGGTGAGTAAATGATGAGAGAATTTGCATTTATGTGTGAACTATGCCTTTAAAAAAAACAAACATGAAATCAGAATTTAACCTTTAGCAAATATATGCATTTAAAATGCATTTCTCTCCTCTGTGAAAATATAACAAAATTTAATGATGACTCATCTTGCACAACACAGATTTCTGTCCAATAAAATGATCTCTAGAATGAGAATGTCCTGCCCCTAATACCACCAGCAACCAACTAGCATGAATTAAAACATGGTTCATAAAAAATGAACTGTGACAGCCTATTGGCTTTGAAAAGAAAAGGATGAGCCCTTCGATATGTCTCACCTAAACATCCTGTACGTCATGGGGTATTTAATGTTATTTGAGGCAACAGGTATACCTTAGTGCAGACCACCAATATAGGAAGGCCCAGGTTGTGTGTGAGTGTGTTGTCCCCCAGAGGCAGCAGGATGTCCTCGTCCTCTGATTCTGGATTTCTTCTCTGGGGCATGCCATCCAGGTCACTTCCCGGTTCCACATACTCCTGGAACTGCTTAACCACTGCATACAAACACAGTCATTATCAGCCACTGAATTCTTTACAATCCCCCCCCCCCAACAACTATTGGGCCAGTTTCTATGTAAAATCCTGTGCCGATTTCTCTTCCCAGTCTGCCCCTGATCTTCACTGAACTGTAAATTTTATATAAGCAAGTACAAGACATATCATCTAGCAAAGCCTGCAGCAATCTTCAGCACTCTCAGAGATCAAAATGCATCACCACACTACACCATTCCTATAGGGTGCTTAGCATGCAAACACACCCTCACCAGTCGAAACACACACACAAAGACACTACTCACATGTGTGCTCCAGCTCTCGCATGGTTTCAGGAGGCACTCTGAGCTTGTCCAAATAATCCCTCACCACGCTGCCCCACTTCTGCAATGAATCAAGGGCCAGCCAGGGTCGGGATAGATCCACCACGAACAGGACCAGTGAGTCTGCCAGGTTCTCCGTGGACAGAGCAAACTTCTGCAGGCCTTTGTGATACAGGTCTCCATCTAGCACCCATGCATTACACTGTGCATGATCTGCCAAAATGTAGCAAAGGCTGGTGAACAGTACTATTATTGAATGTTGCATGCCCTTATTGAATTACCTTGCTGTTTGTTATTAGGCAGCAGTAAGTATGATATGTGGAACAGTATTAGGCTTGACGGCTTGATAGATTGGCACAAAAATGCATTTCTAAAACACTAACAGTAATTCTGCTTCATAAAGACAAAAACAATGCTTAATGGTACATCAAAAAGGCATAAAATGCAAATTACACAAAACAACTTCTGAAGTCTGAACTAATTTCAATTAGGCTCAATTGTGCTTATCTATAGCATATACAATAGTGCCTAATTAGTTCTCAATAAACAACCTACATTTCAGTAAAGGACATAACCAATTCCTGCTCAAAAATGTTCAGTCTACAACCAGATTTCTCTAAATGACTGTAATTTAAAAAGGCTACACACCCACTTAAGATGGACAGCACTTCACTGGTCCACACATTAGAAATATCGAACAGCATTATAAAAATAGACAGGCTCCTAATTCTTACCATCAATGTCATCATCATGAACATTGAAATACAGGTACTCTAAACCCCGTCCCTTCATGTACTCCTCTACAACTTGTAGTTTGGCCACCAGGGTGGTCTTCCCAGACCCCACCTCACCTGTAAAACATGTCAGCGTATATATAAAAAATCAGACAAACATTAAAAACATTTAACATTGAAGACATTTTTTATTGTGCACATTATTACAATAAACACCAGAGAAATACAAATAAAAACTAGTACAATGTGAAGCATAAATATGTTTAAAGTGCTTTTAACTAAAGACAAAAATGAAAATTCTCTCATCATTTACTCGCACCTCATGCCATCCCAGATGTGTATGACTTTCTTTCTTCTGCAGAACACAAATTAAGATTTTTAGAAGAATATATCAGCGTTGTATAGCAATACAATAGTTTAGTCCTTTTTACCACGAAACTTCACTTTCACAATAGTTTTTGTTTTTAGCGATTCTAATTCTTAATACATATCGTCACCTACTGTACAAGGATGAGAATTTATGGTAAAAAGGACTAAAATATTGACCTGTTCTCACCCATATCTATTATATCACTTCAGAAGATTAATTTTATGCTGCCTTCATGTGCTTTTTTGAGCTTCAAATTTTGGACCCAGTTGACTTGCATTGAGCTACAGAGCTGAGATATTCTTCTAAAAAAAAAATATTTGTGTTCCGAGGAAGAAAGAAAGTCATACTCATCTGGGATGGCATGAGGGTGAGAAAATAATGAGAGAATTTTCATTTTTGGGTGAACTATTCCTTTAAATGCTATGAAATTAAAAACATGTGCCACTCTTTAAAGTATTCTATGGCCATTTCATAGAAAACATAAAGACCTGTATCTCTTAATTCACGTTTAATTATTTAATAGACACTCATTAAGTAAAAACAACATCCAACAGCCTTTAAGGGAGTTTGTAATTTCTGACGCCAAATGAAGCACTTCCACTGAATCAGCAATAATGAGCCAATCAGTGGGTGTGTCTCAAAACCTAGTGTGCTGTCTACCTAGACAGCATATTAGAGCATATGCGCATGGAAAGCACGTGTAAGCATCATACGCGTCTAAAAACCATTTATAGGCATCGTATGAGCTTAAAAATCATATTTAGACGTCATAAAAAAAAAACATTTCCCTAGGCAAACATGCCCTCTAGGAAGGCAGCACACTAGGTTTTGAGTCACAGCCTATGTCTGAGAGTGCGGATTATCTGCATTCACCAGACAGTCTCAAGACAAAGCTTTGAAACGGAACAAATGACCGAAGATGGAAAAATAGAATTCCCGCAACTGACACGTGTGTTTATTTTCTGTGTCTGACGGTGATCACTGGAGACAATGACTAGCGCTCAGCCGACCTCTCAATAACAGCTCACAATCACATCAGTGCACACATACACGCTTTTGATATGAAATCGGACCATGCAAGCAAGCCCTTGCATTCCCCTTACGCTACACGTTAATTAAAAGTAACGAGTCACTGAATGCAGATGAGGAGGCAGGGATCACAAGAGACATGAAACAGCATTTATTTGTGAGAGAAAGAGGGAAAAAACACCCACCCATAACCACCACATTTTTTCCTGAAGGCAATTTTGATCGGGAACGCGTAGATACCTCACTCAATATCGACGACCTGAACAAAGGAGGAAACCGAGTGGAGTTAGCTCTTAAAATCACATGGGTTTGCAGAATTAGCATCATTGCAACCATTGAACCTGGGTGTACCTGCCCGGCTGGGGTAATTTGTAAGTTAGCGGCTAACTGTCACATGCGGATCTGGGCCACCTAAAGGCGGGCTATGCACATTAATCCAGGATTTAATTGGGGATAAAAGAACCGGTTTGGCCTACCATAAATTCTGTCCGTCATCTTCATCGGGGTTTTGGCTTTCGGAAGTGCTGTTATTTACATTTGTGCTAGCCGATAGGAGTGTATTTCTGCCTGTGTTCGCCATCTTCGCAGGCTTGAGTGACACCCCTGAGCGAGCCCCGGATGTGTCGCACAGAACCAGAGCGCTGATTTTCTGACTGGACGTAGACAACTGCGAGCCTCAATCACAGCCCAAATCGAGAATAGAATAGAATAGAATTATAGATTCCACTGCGAGCCACAATCATAGGCTGAATCAGTGCAGGATAATAAATCAGGATAGAATAGAATTATAGATAGGGCAGAGCGGGGCACAAACTAACACTTTTTTGGTTTTGTGTATATGTACCATGGGGTTCGATATATTTTTCTTTTTTCACTTTAATTTCATACGTGTCTATTATACATATGTGGTCTTGTTTCATTAACACAGCATATACTTCTTTTTCGCAATCTACCTCGAAAAAAGACATTGAAACGGGGCACATTGTAACAAGACCATATAACATCTTAAAAACCCTCTCTAACAACGGTCTCTTATCTAATTAAAAAGTCTAGAAGATAAACTCATGTAAATAAAAGCCAATTATTATCTGTGTCATTTATAATATATCAATAATTTTGACACTTTGACAATAAATACACAACAAAGCCACAACATTGACCAAAATAATGCACGGATTGATGACCACACACACACACACACACACACACACACACACACACACACACACACACACACACACACACACACACACACACACGTTGTGTTTCCATGTTTTATGGGGACTTTCCATAGACATAATGGTTTTTATACTGTACAAACTTTATATTCTATCCCCTAAACCTAACCCTACACCTAAACCTAACCCTCACAGAAAACTTTCTGCATTTTTACATTTTCAAAAACATAATTTAGTATGATTTATAAGCTGTTTTCCTCATGGGGACCGACAAAATGTCCCCACAAGGTCAAACATTTCGGGTTTTACTATCCTTATGGGGACATTTGGTCCCCACAAAGTGATAAATACACGCTCACACACACACACACACACACACACACGTCCGTATTTTTGTATCTGGGGCACATTGTGTTACATGCAGTGTTACAAGGTTCCCCGTCGGCGCAACTGGGATTTAAACCTGGCTGGTCACTTCTGCGGAATATATGAGAATTAAAAGACTATGCTAGATGATAGCTAAAAGATTGGAGATTAAAATGATACCAAGTTTGCCATAAATAAACATTAGAAACAGAGTACGATATCTTCCAATAGTTTTTGTAACTTTTCTGAATTTTTTTAATCTACACAGCGTTGATATGGCAACAAGTAAACAAATGAAGTTTCATCTTACCAGCATGTGTGGAAACATTTAAACCACGTGTGTGACAACTAACCCTGCGTTAGTTTGTGCTCCTTGCTCCCTACCACTGCAAGCCACAATCATAGCAATAATTAAAATTCAGGATATCAGAAGAATTGAATACAATAGAATAATAGATACCACTGTGAGGCACAATCATAGCCTGAATCAAATTTCAGAATATCAGAATAGAATCTAACAGAGTTATAGATATCGCTCTGAGCCACAATCATAGCCCAAATCAAAGTTCAGGATAATAGTATAGAATTATAGAGACCGCTGCAAGCCACAATCATAGCCCGAATCAAAGTTCAGGATAACAGAATAGAATTTTAGAGACCGCTGCAAGCCACAATCTTAGCCCAAATCAAAGATCAGGATAATAGAATAGAATTATAGAGACTGCTGCAAGCCACAATCATAGCCCGAATCAAAGTTCAGGATAATAGAATAGAATTATAGAGACTGCTGCAAGCCACAATCATAGCCCGAATCAAAGTTCAGGATAACAGAATAGAATTATAGAGACTGCTGCAAGCCACAATCATAGCCCGAATCAAAGTTCAGGATAACAGTATAGAATTATAGAGACCACTGCGAGCCACAATCATAGCCCGAATCAAAGTTCAGGATAACAGAATAGAATTATAGAGACTGCTGCAAGCCACAATCATAGCCCGAATCAAAGTTCAGGATAACAGAATAGAATTATAGAGACTGCTGCAAGCCACAATCATAGCCCAAATCAAAGATCAGGATAATAGAATAGAATTATAGAGACTGCTGCAAGCCACAATCATAGCCTGAATCAAAGTTCAGGATAATAGTATAGAATTATAGAGACCGCTGCAAGCCACAATCATAGCCCAAATCAAAGTTCAGGATAATAGTATAGAATTATAGAGACCGCTGCAAGCCACAATCATAGCCCAAATCAAAGTTCAGGATAATAGAATAGAATTATAGAGACCGCTGCAAGCCACAATCATAGCCCGAATCAAAGTTCAGGATAATAGTATAGAATTATAGAGACCACTGCAAGCCACAATCATAGCCCGAATCAAAGTTCAGGATAACAGAATAGAATTTTAGAGACTGCTGCAAGCCACAATCATAGCCCGAATCAAAGTTCAGGATAATAGTATAGAATTTTAGAGACTACTGCGAGCCACAATCATAGCCCAAATCAAAGATCAGGATAATAGAATAGAATTTTAGAGACTGCTGCGAGCCACAATCATAGCCCGAATCAAAGTTCTGGATAATAGTATAGAATTATAGAGACCGATGCGAGCCACAATCATAGCCCAAATCAAAGTTCAGGATAATAGTATAGAATTATAGAGACCGATGCGAGCCACAATCATAGCCCAAATCAAAGTTCAGGATAATAGAATAGAATTATAGAGACCAATGCGAGCCACAATCATAGCCCAAATCAAAGTTCAGGATAATAGAATAGAATTATAGAGACTGCTGCAAGCCACAATCATAGCCTGAATCAAAGTTCATGATATAATATAACAGAATAGAACTGAATATAATAGAATTATAGATACCACTGTGAGCCACAACCATAGCCCAAATAAAAGTTCAGGATAATAGAATAGAATTATAGAGTCTGTTGTGAGCCACAATCATAGCCCAAATCAAAGTCCAGGATAATAGAATAGAATAATAGAGACCATTGCGAGCCGCAATCATAGCCCGAATCAAAGTTCAGGATAATAGTATAGAATTATAGAGTCTGTTGTGAGCCACAATCATAGCCCAAATCAAATTTCATGATAATAGAATAGAATTTTAGAGACCGCTGCGAGCCACAATCATAGCCTGAATCAAAGTTCATGATAATAGAATAGAATTATAGAGACTGCTGCAAGCCACAATCATAGCCCAAATCAAAGTTCAGGATAATAGTATAGAATTATAGAGACCACTGCGAGCCACAATCATAGCCCAAATCAAAGTTCAGGATAATAGAATAGAATTTTAGAGACAGCTGCGAGCCACAATCATAGCCCAAATCAAAGTTCAGGATAATAGAATAGAATTTTAGAGACTGCTGCAAGCCACAATCATAGCCCAAATCAAAGTTCATGATATAATATAACAGAATAGAATTGAATAGAATAGAATTATAAATACCACTGTGAGCCACAACCATAGCCCGAATAAAAGTTCAGGATATCAGAATAGAATAGAATAGAATAGACATGTAGATGTTTAGCCACAATTGCTAGCCACAATCATAACCTGAAACAAAACCTCAGGATTTTTTAGGATTAGAATAGAATCATAATCTTCTTGTGACTGTAGCCTACTCATTTTATTTTTGAAACCATCAATGGGATGAATAAAAGCATCATAATCAGAAATAAACAAACCATATTTGTAATGTAGAATTTTTACTGTCTTGTGGTCATAAGAAAGAAAGAAATTAAGAAAGAGTTTCATTTCATAAACATTCAAATACAGTTTTTCTTCCATCAAAACAGATCTGATTTCTTAAAAGGTTTACCTCTTATTTCATAGCCATTGTGATTCACTAAACTAACCACCAGAGTGCAGGGTTACACTATGTTCGCACCCTGCACCTGCTTTCCAATTTCCACAGAAGGGGAATTAACAGTCAAGTTAGCTGGAGTGCGCTCTCCTGCCCTACTCTTATGTTGAGACAGGAGACTGCGGGTCGGACTATCCATCACCTTTACGCACAAACCGATGGAGCAGTTTTTAAAATCATCGTAGAGAATCTGGAAATGGAATCGGTATCTTTGGATGAAAATGAATCCAGTGCGCAAACTGCACTCATCACGATCTGAACACTAAATAACTTTTTCTGGCATTGTTTAGGATTTGTTCTTATACTTACAGAGTGGGTAAGTATTGTGCCTTCAATAGCAAAACATCGGAACTCGTGAATTCACAGAAACACTATTTTCAGATGACTTGATGTTTTACGCATTTAAGGAATAACAGTCATCTTAAAAACCGTGACCAAATATGCGCATGTTTTTCTTTTTATTCTGACGTATAAATATGTCTCGGTTTTCTGTTTTTGTAGAAAGTAGGACTGGGACATAGCCTGCTGTCTATCCCATATCTGTATATGCAATGCCTATGGTTCGCATAGTTTGCAGTAAATGGTATTCTACTATGATACTCCTCTCTATTTTCCTTTTAGGAAAGTAACCACTGATTTGTTGAAGGCTATATACATTTTTTTGTATATGCTCTCTATCACAGATAGAATCAAGGAGTTTAATATAAACTTGCATAGAAGATGACGAGTTGTTTTCATTCATTTTTCATCCACATACAAACAGAGCATGTTGTTTATTTAATGTCTACTTTTTCCAAGAAGTTGCACAAGTTTTGATCAGCCTAGGTGATACTGTACGATCGATGCCGCATTGGATTAAATTCAGCCGTTGTCACATTGAATAAAACGACCACAAAAAGGAAGGTGAGAGCTTCTGAATAGGCATTTGAACTGAAATAACATTTCAGCGGCTGTTGTACAAGCACCATATAGGTTGAATTTTATACCACAATTAACAGCATGAAAACTAGGCCAATGCCACGCTCTGCAATGCAATCAGGCTGTCCTATGGAGTTATATATGTGCCAAAATTCTTTGCTTGTAAAATGTTATTTTGGGCGTGCAAAATGATATTTTGAGCTCACAAAAAATATCTGTACGCACAAGATGATTTTTTGAGTGTGCAAGTTGACATTTTGAGCACACAAATATGTTTGTTTTTGCATGCACAAGATTATGTTTTGAGCACACAAAAATGTGGTTGGAGATGAGATGGCTGGTGGACTTCAGGGCACCCAATTGTTTTTGGGGTGGCCTCATTCCGCCCCTGCAAGATGCTTCCCCAAGCGGCTGTCCATGTCGCCCACGCCTAAATCTGCCCCTGGCTTTTCCAACTGTATTCCGACAAGTCCTGCCTCTTATGTCAGTATTGGCTACTAGCAGTGATGGGCAGGAGCTTCGCCACAAATAGCAAAGCATACAATGATAACAAAAAGAAGAAGGGTCAGTGGTTGCTGATATATGTAATCTGATCACTTTTATTTTAATAAACTGCTCTCTCAGAATATCCTGTGAGATAGATAGAAGTCAAATTATGTTCCCCAAAATGACACTATTATGATGGTCTAAAAGAGTTTTTACACACGGGAGAAATTATATTAATATACTTTCAGTTGATAGTGGTAGCTAACATGGCAAAGCTAGTAGCTATGTAAGTGTAACTGTAACCTAGATAGCTACTATAAATAATACTAAATACTAGAAAAAACTTTTTGGTCACTCGAAATATCATCTTGCATGTACAGAAAATGTTTGTGTGCTCAGAATAAAATCTTGCATGCTCAAAGTATAATTTTGCGCACACAGAACATTTTTGTGCACTCAAAATATATTGCTTGTTCAAAATATAATGTTGCGCGTGCAGAATGGTGGCACACATATTACTCCATAGCTGTCTAGCAGCACGAATAAAGCACGAGTGCCTTATTAATTCATAATATTACAGGATACTCCATGCTTTCCAGGATTATTCCAATAGAGTTTATGCAGAACAGTTCACGCGCGCAACACGAACACCTGCAAAGCGCTATTCACGCGCAGCCACTTAAATTAATCTGAGCGCGCGAGAGGAGCCAGGTGCATTGAAATAACGCATCAAAGTGGGACACGCTTACTGTAAAAACTGAATGGTGTTACCATCAGGAATTACAGTTATTTCCACATTGCAGGATTAGGAGGCTTTGAAGTGTTTCAGTAGACCGTAACGGGACGTCGCCATCCTTTATCTAAAAATAACAATAATGATAATAAAAATGTGGCACTCAAAAGAAGCAGAGGGCATGAATAATTGAGTATACTCAGAGAGGAAGAGAGACGTTCACTGTGGTGTGGTCGCAGTCAGAGTATTCGGGTCAGCTCTGCCCTGTGTTCCAGGGAATCTCTCCCACAGGGACAGCGCTGAGCTCATTTCATATAGGTGAACAGCAAATTCATTACAAGACAACGTTATCGGTGCCTCTGACTTAACAAGTCCCAGGTGTTCTGTTTTAATCGACACAATTGTGTTAGAACTTGTAGCCTAAAGTGAAACATAATTCCATTCAAATTATTTTAAGGACTACTGCAAAAATGTATGCCATCAAATGTGGTTCTGATTTTAAGATTTTTAAGAAATGTATATCTACACACAGTTGAAGTCAGAAGTTTACATACACTTAGGTTGGAGTCATTAAAAAAATTTTTAAACACTCCAAAGATTTCATATTATCATCTACTTTGTGCACGTCAGGAGTAATTTTTCCAACAATTGTTTACTGACAGATTGTTTCACTTTTAATTGACTCTATCACAATTCCAGTGGGTCAGAAGTTTACATACACAAAGTTATCTGTGCCTTTAAGATGCTTGGATAATTCCAGAAAATGATGTAAAGCCTTAATTAGCCAATTAGCTTCTGAAATGAGGTGTACCGAATTGGAGGTGTACCTGTGGATGTATTTTAAGGCCTACCTTCAAGCTCAGTGCCTCTTTGCTTGACATCATGGGAAAATCAAAAGAAATTAGCCAAGACCTCAGAAAAAATAATTGTGGACCTCCACATGTCTGCTTCATCCTTGGGAGCAATTTCCAAATGCCTGAAGGTACCACGTTCATTTGTATAAACAATAGTACTTAAGTATAAACACCATGGGACCACGGAGCCATCATACCGCTCAAGAAGGAGATGCATTCTATGAAAATCAATCCCAGAACAACAGCAAAAGACCTTGTGAAGATAATGGAGGAT
Source organism: Xyrauchen texanus (assembly GCF_025860055.1). Classification (NCBI taxonomy): domain Eukaryota; kingdom Metazoa; phylum Chordata; class Actinopteri; order Cypriniformes; family Catostomidae; genus Xyrauchen; species Xyrauchen texanus. The sequence continues at coordinate 19,622,312 of NC_068285.1, read as the reverse complement.
CTATATCCACAGTAAAACAAGTCCTATATTGACATAACCTAAAAGGCTTCTAAGCAAGGAAGAACCACCATAAAAAGCCAGACTGCAGTTTGCAAGTGCACATGGGACACAGAAGATGCTTTTTGGAGACATTTCCTCTGGTCTGATGAAACAAACATTTAACTGTTTGTCCATAATGACCATCGTCATGTTTGGAGGAAAAATGGTAAAGCTTGCAAGCCGAAGAACACCATCCAAACCATGAAGAATGAGGGTGGTATTATCATGTTGTGGGGGTGCTTTGCTGCAGGAGGGACTGGTGCACTTCACAAAATAGATGACATCATGAGGAAGGAAAATTATGTGGATATATTGAAGCAACATCTCAAGACATCAGCCAGGAAGTTAAAGCTTGGTCACAAATGGGTCTTCCAAATGGACAATGACCCCAAGCATACTTATAAAGTTGTGGCACAATATCTTAAGGACAACAAGTCAAGGTATTGGTGTTGCCATCACAAATCCCTGACCACAATCCAATAGAACATTTGTGGGCAGAACTGAAAAAGCATGTGAGAGCAAGGAGGCCTACAAGCAGTTCTGTCTGGAGGAATGGGCCAAAATTTCAGCAACTTATTGTGTGAAGCTTGTAGAAGGCTACATAAAACATTTGATCCAAGTTAAACAATTTAAAGGCAATGCTACCAAATACTAACAAAGTGTATGTAAACTTCTGACCCACTGGGAATGTGATGAAATAAATAAAAGCGGAAATAAATAATTTGCTCTACTATTATTCTGACATTTCACATTCTTAAAATAAAGTAGTGATCCAATCTGACCTAAGACAGGGATAGTTCCCTTTACAAAAGGCTTCACTACAATGTTGCGCTGCTAAGCGCTAGGGGAACAATCTTGCATTGTGAGCAGCTGTGAATTTGTGTGAAACACGTCAATGAACATTGACCTGAATTTATAGCCTCGGCTGGTGAAGATCATTAGACGCACCTGTGGCCAGGCTATAAAATAGAGGCGTCACCAGCGTGTCGACAGATTTTTTTCATTCAGAGCATACTATGCTGTGTGTCTCACAACCTGCTACAAAACTTTCTTCCCTCTTTGTTAGGAGTTAGAAATTGTTAGGCAGTGCGCAGAACTTTCTTTCTTTATCTCTCTGCTCTGAAAGAGTATATTTATATATATAAAAAAAAAGAGAAAAAAAAGAGAGAATGACGGAGAAACAGAGCAAGCGATGCGTGTTTCCTTATCAACGTCTCATGACAGACAAGGACACGCATGAGTTTTGCTTTGTTTGTTTGGGGAAGAGCACGCGGCTCTCGCGTTGGGGCGGGCGGTGCGCGCATTGTGACCTTCTTTCGGTCGGGATGCTTCGGCTCGCCTAGCTTACTTCGAGAGCCAGCACCCGCACTTCATTCGTGGGGCTCTCGTATGGATCTGGCTGAGGAGCGAGAGACGGGTGCGTCCCTTTCGCTCGCTCTCTCCCCAGATCCGGCTGGTCCTTCTCGTGTTCTTGAAGGCGCTCGGCGCCTCTTCATTTCAGGAGGGGACCTCGATTCCCTTGGGTCTATAGAGTTCGAGTCACCCACATCAGAGCACTCAAAACAGGATACAAAATCCTCTGAGGAGTTACTCGATGTGGTGACTCGTGCTGTGGCCAGACTTCAATTAGACTGGCCACGTGACCAAGAAACCCCCAAACGCTCCAAATTAGAGGATAGATTTCTGTCTGATGGCCAAGGGAAGGGAACACCTCATCAGTTCCTTCCCTTCTTTGATGACCTCCACGATGAGCTTGCTCGTTCGTGGAGGAACCCTTATACCTTGCTCGTTCACGTGCCCTCGACATCGTTATATTCGACTATCGTGGGTGCTGAGGCGCGAGGTTATTCGAGGATGCCGCCGGTCGAAGAGACACTTGCGGGTTATCTCTCGCCGGGTTCGGCATCGTCCTTGAAAAAACCTGCTCTCCCCTCTAAGCCATGCAGGACTACCTCCATGCTAGTGGGGAGGGCTTATCAAGCGGCAGGTCAGGCTGGTGCTGCGCTGCACACCATGGCTGTGTTACAGGCGTACCAGGCCGACCTGCTAAAAGATCTGAGTGCAGGTGAAACTCTCGACGAAGAGGCCTTTTTAGAGCTTCGTCGAGCTACGGATTTGTCTCTCCACGCGACCAAGCAGTCAGCCCGTGCCATTGGCCGGTCTATGTCCGCTTTGGTCAGTACGGAGAGGCATTTATGGCTTAACCTGTCAGGCATCCGAGATAGGGACAGAGTTTTCCTAATCGATGCCCCGGTTTCGCCTTCTGGTCTCTTCGGAGACGCCATGAATACGGATATCTCCAGATTCCAGGAGGCGAAAAGCCATGAGGAAGCCTTTGGGCAGTTTCTTCCTCGCCGCAATCAGGGGGCGGGGCCGTCGGCCACTCAGTCTCGCCCCGCCTCTGCTAGGAGAGAGGCTCAAAAACAGAGCGTGGCGAGTCGTGCTCCCCCTCGTAGGGACTGGGGACAGGCTCGTCGCCCTCAGCAGCCGCCCAAGCAGGACCTCAGGGCTGTGATCTCTAAAAGAAAGAAGCCCTGACGTTCTTGTACCCAACCTTGTGAGGGTAGTTCCCTTCGGGACGGGGCGCGTGTATCATCCACTTCGGCCCTCCCGATACCCTCACGAAACCTCTTCACTCCCGCCGCCTTTGGTGTTTCGGGTGATAGAGGCTTCCAACAAAGAGTTGGGTGTACCGTTGCTTCCTGCCTTAGTCCAGGACACGGAACACTCAACACCCCCTCAACAGGAAGTGTTGAAATTAGTACCCATCTCAGAGAACCTGGCAGCGTGGAAACTTCTGCCAGGTATTTCTATGTGGGTTCTAAAGACAGTAGAAAAAGGCTACAGAATTCAATTCGCTCGCCGCCCTCCGCGTTTCAACGGCGTGGTTCCCACTACCGTAAGACCGGAGCAGGCATGTCTACTGTGGAAGGAACTGCAAAATCTCTTGGCAAAAAGGGGCCATAGAACATGTTCCCAGAGAAAGAGTCCGGCTATTACAGCAGATACTTCCTGGTTCCCAAGAAGGGTGGGGGGTTGCGTCCAATTCTAGATCTTCGAGGCTTGAACCGCTCAGTCAGGGTGTTCAAGTTCAAGATGCTAACTGTCAAGTCGGTCGTGTCTCAGATCCAACATCACGATTGGCTGGTCACGATCGATCTCATGGACGCATGGAATTCTGCCACAGCACAGGAAGTTCCTGAGGTTCGCTTTTGGGGACGAAGCCTTCCAGTATCGAGTTCTTCCGTTCGGCCTAGCCCTATCACCCCGCACATTCACGAAATGCATGGATGCAGCACTGGCTCCTTTGCGACTCCAGGGCATCCGCATTCTGAATTATTTAGACGACTGGCTGATACTAGCACAATCTCAAGAACTGGCAGTATAGCACAGGGATATCGTCTTGGCTCATCTAGGTTCTCTGGGTCTGAGACTCAACGTCCAGAAGAGCGTTCTTGCTCCAACCCAGGAAATTACCTATCTAGGGATTATATGGAACTCGTTCACGATGCGGGCACGGTTGTCTCCCGCTCGTGTCAGCTCCATCCTGAACTCCCTGAGCAATCTCAGGCTAGGTCAAAGTTGCACTGTTCTTCAGTATCAACGAATACTAGGTCTCATGGCGTCTGCGTCCACGGTTATTCCTTTGGGCCTTCTCCATATGAGACCGTTTCAGCTGTGGCTAAAAGCCAGGGATTTCATCCAAGGGCCAGTCCCCTAAGGCAAATAAGGGTTACGCGCCGAGCGCTCGTTCCCTTTCTATGTGGCTCAGACCCCGGTTCCTTACCTTGGGTCCCACTCTCGGTGCGTCATGTCGTCGCAGGATGCTAACGACAGACGCCTCCCTGATGGGTTGGGGTGCGATCTTAAGTGGTCGTCCAGCCCAAGGGGAATGGGAGGGTCATCAGCTCGATTGGCACATCAACTGCCTCGAGCTGATGGCGGTATTTCTGGCCCTGAAATACTTCCTCCAACATCTCAGAGGCTGCCATGTCCTTGTGCGTGGTGGACAACACAGCAGCAGTCTCCTACATAAACCGGTCAAGGAGGTCTACGCTCTCGCCACCTGCATTTGCTGGCACGTCGGATTCTCCTTTGGGCCCAGAGCAAGCTCCTGTCACTCAGGGCAATTTACATCCCTGGACGCCTAAATGTGGGAGCAGATTTGCTGTCCAGACAAAACATACCGAGGGGCGAGTGGAAACTCCACCCCGAGGTAGTACAACAAATTTGGGAGAGATTTTACAGAGCAGAAGTGGACCTCTTCAGCCTCTCAAGAGACTGCGCAATGTCCCTCTACTTCTCTCTGAGTCACCCAGCCCCCTGGGTCTGGACGCGATGGCGCATACATGGCCCAGAATGTGTCTGTATGCTTTTCCCCCGGTTTCTCTGCTCCCGGGAGTCTTAGCCAGAGTTCACCAGCAAGGGTCTTGCCTCTTACTGATAGCGCCTCACTGGCCGAACAGGATTTGGTTCTCAGACATTTTATCTCTCCTCGACGGCTCGCCTTGGGCGATTCCGGACAGGAGGGACCTTCTGTCTCAGGCACAGGGGACGATATTTCATCCCCGGCCCGAATTGTGGAAACTTCATGTTTGGCCCCTGAAGGGTACCAACTGAGGAACACAGGGCTGTCACCTGAAGTTATCGAGACCATTCTTAGTGCTAGGGCTCCCTCCACCAGAAGAATCTACACCAATAAATGGGGTGTCTTCGAAAGGTGGTGCAGTTTACATGGTGCAGATCCAGTTCACTGCCAAATTGTTTCAGTTCTGGACTTTCTGCAGGAAAAACTGTCAGCAGGCATATGTCCCGCTACTCTCAGGGTTTATGTGGCCGCCATTTCAGCTTGCCACGCCTTGATGGACGGGGCGCCTTTGGGGAGGCACCCTCTTCTCGCTCACTTCATTCGTGGAGCCAGGCGACTGAGGCCCCCTGTTAGGACCAGAACTCCCTCATGGGACTTAGCAATAGTCCTGGAGGGTCTGGCCGAAACCCCCTTTGAACCTCTAGAGTCAGCGTCTGATAGACTTCTGACTCTCAAGCTGGTTTTTCTTGTGGCGATTACCTCTCTTAAGAGAATCGGGGATCTACAGGCTCTGTCTGTTTTGCCGGCCTGTTTAGAGTTTGCCCCAGGTATGGCCAAAGCTATCCTGCATCCTCATCCTGACTACCTTCCTAAGGTGCCTTTTTCGACACTACACCCTGTCACTCTGGAAGCCTTCTGCTCCACGCCGTTTTTAACGCCGGAGCAGGAAAGTCTTCACGGACTCTGCCCAGTCCGTGCCCTTCAAACTTATGTCCACCGCACTAGCCAGTGGCGTAAGTCTGGGCAATTGTTTGTCTGCTTTGGGGGCCGCAACAGGGGAACAGCCGCTACCAAGCAGACTATGTCACATTGGGTGAGGGATGCAATTGCCCTGGCCTATGAGGCACGCGGTCAAGCTTCGCCAGTAGGTGTCAGGGCTCACTCCACCAGAGGGGTCGCCGCCTCTAAAGCCTTGGCTAGAGGGGTCCCTCTGCAGCAGGTTTGTGATGCGGCAGGCTGGTCCTCTCCGCACACATTCATCAGATTTTATAGTTTGGATGTTCATGCTACTCCGGGCTCTTACGTCCTTGAGTCGACATCCCAAGCTCATGCCTGAACGGGTTTGTGACGCGGCAGGCTGGTCCTCTCCACGCACATTCTTCGTTTTTTATGGCAGTATTCATGATGCGGCAGGCTGGTCCTTTCCGCACACGTTCATCAGTCTTCATGGGTTAGATGTTTCTGCTACTCCGGATTCTTACATCCTTGAGTCGACATCCCAAACTCATGCCTGAGCAAGTTTGTGACGTGGCAGGCTGGTCCTCTCCACGCACATTCTTCAGTTTTTATGACAGGCTCATGCCTGAACAAGTTTGTGATGCGGCAGGCTGGTCCTCTCCGCACACATTCATCAGATTCTATAGTTTGGATGTTCATACTACTCCGGGCTCCTATGCCCTTGAGTCGACATCTCAGCTCATGACTGAACAAGTTTATGATGCGGCAGGCTGGTCCTCTCCGCTCACATTCATCAGTTTTTATGACAAGTTTGTGTTGCGATAGGGTTCTCTTTGCACACATTCATCGAACTTTATGGGTTAGATGCTTTGCTACTCCGGACTCTTATGTCCTTGAGTCGACATCTCAGCTCATGCCTGAACAAGTTTGTGATGCGGCAGGCTGATCCTCTCCGCACACATAAATCAAAAATGAATGGCTTGGATGTTTATGCTACTCCGGGCTCCTATGCCCTTGAGCCGACATCTCAAGCTCATGTCTGAGACCTCTCGTGTTTTTGTGAGTACACTGCACAACCGTAGGGGTCCGGACAGCCCCAAGTGCGGCGGCGTGGGTATTGCGTTCCCCTAGCGCTTAGCAGCGCAACATTGTAGTGAAGCCTTTTGTAAAGGGAACGTCTCGGGTTACATGTGTAACCCTTGTTCCCTGAAAAAGGCGGAACGAGATGTTGCGCTGCTTTGCCGCACTGGGACGTCCCAGGACTGCTCTTCAGAAAAGGTATCTGTCGACACACTGGTGACGCCTCTATTTTATAGCCTGGCCACAGGTGCGTCTAATGATCTTCACCAGCCGAGGCTATAAATTCAGGTCAATGTTCATTGACGTGTTTGACACAAATTCACAGCTGCTCACAATGCAAGATTGTTCCCCTAGCGCTTAGCAGCGCAACATCTCGTTCCGCCTTTTTCAATGAACAAGGGTTACACATGTAACCCGAGACGTTTTCTACGATTATATGTCAGGAATTGTGAAAAAATGAGTTTAAATGTATTTGGCTAAGGTGGATATAAACTTCTGACTTCAACTGTGTGTGTGTATATATATATATATATATATATATATATATATATATATATATATATATATATATATATATATATATATATATATATTTATAAAGTTTTCCGATAAATATATCTAAACAAGAAAAATGTATTTGAGAAGTAGAATGCCATAGGATCAGGGGCGTAACTACAGGGAGGGCAGCACACACTAGGGACCTGGGTGAGAAGGGGCCTGCTACGGTCAAACAAAAGGAACCATAAAAATGTATATCAAAAATGAAATACATATGCATGAACAAACATACACTCATACACATGCCAGTGTCTATCTAGTGCATGAATACATCAATCATGAGGAGAATGTTGTGCCAGTAGCGCTGAAAATATCTGGGTCAGATTCCTTCTAAAATATTATAAAAGGGTTTCATTGTTAAACATTTTGCCCTTAGCAATAAATGTAAGCTTTTCCATAGCCAAACAATGAGATAATTCCTGTATCAAGTCCTATAAGGTCTTTGTGGGGTATATGTTAAAACAAGACAAACTACTTGCAAATGGAGTTAAAATAATCAAATTAGTTTCCCTTTGAATCATTTAAAAAAAAGAAATCAGATTTCTCTGACAACACATGCCATTTTTCTTTTCAAGTAAATTTGTCTGTTTTTAACAATGTTTAAATATTTTTACTGGAAAACAAGACAAAATACTCTATTAGAAAATTATTATTATTATTATCATCATCATATCAGTGTAAACATGTTCACCTTGAATGTACTCACTGAACACGCACATACTGGCATTAATGGAGCCTTGGCACAGACTGTGATGATGCGTTTCCACCTTATTTAGTGGCATAAATCTATAAAACTTTTTTATATTTGCAAGTTTTTAAATGTTTTGTGTAAATTTACGTATAACATTGTACTTTTTAAAACACGTTACAGATGCAATGAGATTTCCAAGACAGCTGCTGAGAGAGGAACTGTAAATTTGCCATCGTCTCTCTTCTGAATTTCATAATCCATCTCTTTCTACATTTTTCTTTATTTGGAAAGTTGTGGTTACGTAATAGTAGTTCTTTTATTTTTATGTTGGAGCAGATGTGTGAGTTGTAGTCTCCCATTCACTATAATTAACCACTGTCAAAGTTTGCACTGCAATCGTTTATTTCTGCATTCCAAAACCCAGAAGTGTGAAAAGGGTCCACTGTGTTTGAGTGTAGACTAGAATATAACAGTACAGCATTTGACCTACGACTTTTTGAAATGAACATGGAGACTTTGGAATAAAATGACATGGAACCGTAAACAGCGTCATGCAGCACTAACATTGAACTAAACTTATTGTCTTTTCCATCACAGTTTGAACGCAGGAAAGCAAAATGAGCAACATCTATGAGTCAGCAGCCACCACACTGGGCCTCTTCAACAGCCCATGTCTAGCAAAAGTGGAGCTCCGTGTGGCCTGCAAAGGAATATCTGACAGGGATGCTCTGTCCAAGCCTGATCCCTGTGTAGTCCTCAAGATGCAGTCCCATGGACAGTGGTTTGAGGTATGTTCAAGTCCCTACTGGGCTTAAGCTCTTGTTTAGTTATTTTGTGTTGTAGGTTTTGTATTTTCCAACAAAGGCAGAATGACATATTTCATAAAGGAGTATTGTATTTTCACCACCAAACATTAAATGACAGTCAGAAACATTGGCCTAGTCTAGAGCTGTGGTTCAAAATCAGGTCAAGTAACTGTTTGCATTCAGCACTGCCAATGTAAACTCGGGTATGTTGGTTTTTAATGATGAGATCAGAAACAAATCAGAAATTAGAAATAAAACATGGAAAAAAATATGACTTGTATTATATTTGTAGTATATTCAATTTCCAAAGTCACAAGGCACTCCACATACCCCTGGTGGTACACATACCACACTTTTTTCCTTCACTTTTTAAACAGCTTTGCATGTACTGAATATTTCAATATTATGGTATTATGTATATGTTTCCATGTGAACAGTTTTAAAAAAATCTTTTAATCATAATGATTGCACAAACACTAATCTGGACTAAAGAGAAGTGACTAAAGAAGCGAGTGCTTCTAAAGGTGACTTATAGTTTATCAGATAGTGGAACTGGTTCTTTAAAGTTTAATCTTGTGATGTGTGTGTGAATGGCTGTTATAGGCTTATAGGGTTCTGAGGCTGCACTCTATACTGTGATGTGAAAGCAATGTAAAACAGCTCCATCAGATCAGATAAAAAGTCTAACAGTCATTCTGTCTTGTGCCTCACTAATAAAACTAAAGAAGGTGAGGAGGTGCAGTGCTGCAGTAATTCAAGTGCTGCAGTAGCTCAGGGGTTTGAAATGGCCTGTTAGCTTTTGCTAGTTGTCTGTGAAGAGGATTCAGTTTCAGAAAATAGCTGTTTCTGACATATGTTTTTTTTTTCTTTTTTCTACTTGGCACAGTTAAGCATGCAATCCATAATTAATGAGGCTGTGGCATTTGAATCCCATCTGGCAGTGCTAAAGCTAAAAGTAATGTCTAAAAAAATAAAACAAAGACAGACGATAGATGGATAGATGGATAGATGGAAAGATAGATAGATAGATAGATAGACAGACAGACAGACAGACAGACAGACAGACAGACAGACAGACAGACAGACAGATAGATAGATAGATAGATAGATAGATAGATAGATAGATAGATAGATGTGAGCAAATGTGCTTAATTTTCCTAAAAATAATGTTGCAGTGCATCTTTCTAATGGTCTTAAATCTAGGCTTCATTCTGATTATGTAAGATATATACAGTATACACAGTATTGTGCACAAGTCTTCGACACTTTTTTGAAAAATGTTGCATAGTGAGGATTTCTCTGTTCTGGTAAGGGTCAGTGTCATTGATTTGGGATGTGACTGAATATGAACTAAATCAGTTCAGGATGTGAACTGGATTGAGGAAAATCCTTTTCATCATCCAAACAATCAGCCTGCAATTGGGATAGAATTTGTATTGATCCCAGAGGGGGAAATTTGTAAAGAGCTTTAAATTTGCCTCAACTGAATATGGTAAATTAAATCAAAACCGATGTTTACCATGTTCTGATTGGTTTCAGGTGGACCGGACAGAGGTGATTCGCAGCAGCATCAGTCCCGTCTTTTCCAAAGTCTTCACTGTGGACTACTATTTTGAAGAAGTGCAGCGGCTCCGTTTTGAGCTGCATGACATCAGCAGCAACCATAATGGACTCAAAGAGGCTGACTTTCTGGGTGCCATGGAGTGCACGCTCGGACAGGTGATTGTACTGAAAAGCAGCAGAGTGCAAATTTAGCAGAGATGTAGTAGGGAAGATGAAAGCGTGTGTATGGATTGAGTACATGAGAAAGTGGATGATCTCATGAGAGGCATTGTGTGTATTCAAAAGGGTAGCAAAGTGCTCGAGAGAGCAGCAAGGTGCCTGGTGGGCAGAAGGACTATTAGGCCTACTCAAAACTCTTTTAATCTAGTCTAAAATAAAACAAGATTACAATTAACATTATATAGTTAAAGGAACATAAGAGGGTAAAGAGGATTTGAGGGAAGTAGAGCACAAGAACAAAATGGAGGTGGATGCTGAGACATCTTTTCACTGTAAACAACACTGATGTGCTATAAATTTTGAACAATGCATTATACATATATACAATATACATAATTTAAATTTGCATTATTAGTGTTCACCACTTATTTTTGTAAACAAGTGTATATGATGTGATTTGAAAATACAATTATTTTTGTGAGTTGAACAAACTCAAGTCAGTGTTGGAGGAGCTACAGTACTATGAAATTGTAGCTTTCTAAAATTCAAGTAGCTAAACCAGCTACACCCATGCTAACCAAAAATGACTTAGCTACACTACAAACTACTAAAAGTAACTAAAGTGGAGCAAAAGGAATAACTTTTAAACAATATAACAATCAGAAGATACTATGTAATTTTGCAATCAGAACAGTTTTTATCTGGTAAAAAAATAAAATAAATTTCTATGAGGCTGACCAAGTGACAAACAGCAGAAATTAACTAAATATTTCGCTCCAGAAATTGATTTATTTGCTCAAGTGAATTGGTGAACTGATTCATTTACATCAAAATTAATCTGCCTTCCCAACATGACATTTTGGTGAATCAGTGAATCGTTTATTTTTGCTGTTGGAGCAAATGGTTTAGCAAAAAAATATTTGCTGCCCTTATAAAACACATACATCACCAAGATATCTATTTGATGTGTGTTTACATCTGGAAGATGTGTTTTTCAGATTGTTTGCTCATCTGCAATATGCCTGTAGCAAATCCCTTAGTTGTTATGGAATGAGGAAAGAGGAGATGGCGTACTTCGTTCCAAAATAGTCTTTTTAAAAAATATAATCCCAATTTGGAATGCCCAATTCCCACTAATTAGTAGGTCCTCATGGTGGCACGGTTACTCACCTCAGTCCGGGTGGCGGAGGACAAGTCTCAGTTGCCATCAATACACGCATCTTATGACGTGGCTCGCTGTGCATGACACCACGGAGACTCACAGCACGTGGAGGCTCATGCTACTCTCCGCGATCCATGCACAAACTTACCACATGCCCCATTGAGAGTGAGAACCTAATTGCAACCACGAGGAGGTAACCCCTTGTAACTCTACCCTCCCTAACAACCGGGCCAGTTTGGTTGCTTAGGAGACCTGGATATAGTCACACAGCATGCCCTGGATTTGAATTCGCAACTCCAGTGGTGGTAGTGAGCATCAATACTCGATGAGCTACCTAGGCCCACCCAAAATACAGTCTTAATTCACACAAACCATTTTCTTTTCAGCAGAATGCTTCCAAACGCACACACACACTGTTGAAAGCTCAGCTCTCTCTCTCGTCTGCCACCGTCTCCTCCCCTTTTATCTCCGTGTCACAGCTCACTGGGAATGCAAACAGGTGTTAGTACAGGTGTGAATCCTTAACCACTCAGCTTTCCTAGACCTCACTCTCCACAGATCGACACTCGATCACACCCCCACCTCCACACACACCCACCACCTGAGTCAGGCAGGGGAACTGTCTAGCCTGCAACCAAATCCCCCCCATTCCGAGAAAGAAAATTGGCCGCAACCATCTGTGCCCCTGGCCTGTGGACCACCTCGATTTTAAAGGGCTGAAGTGCAAGATACCAGCGAATGATCCACGCATTGGTATCCTTCATGCGTTGGAGCCACTGGAGCATGGTGTGATCCGAACAGATGGTGATGGCCCTCCCAAGCAGGTAGTACCGCAATAGCTGCTGTTTTATAAATTTTGGGATGCACTTGTCCATGACCCAAATGGAAACCCAGATACCCGTCCACCCGTCCAATTGCACACTTCCTCAGATTCACTGCCCATCTCAGCGAACTCAGGATGGCCTTCAGATTCTGGCTATGTTGCTGGCAATTATTAATATAAATAATAATATCATCCTGGTAGGCAGTGGCATATGCAGCATGCGGGTGGTGAACTTTGTCCATGAGTCGCTGAAACGTCTCCGGGGCACCAAACAAACAGAACTTAAGGGTAACGAACTGGTTATTTTTTATTATAATTTTTTCTGGGGACATGGGAGTCAATGGGATTTACCAATATCCCTTAGTTAAATCCAGTGTGGAATAAAAATGAGCCTCACCTAACCGATCGAGCAGTTTGTCAACGTGAGGCATTGGGTATGCGTCAAACTTAGAGACTGCGTTAACTTTTCTAAAGTCCACACAAAACCAGACCATCCTGTCAGACTTCGGTACCAAAACCACCAGGCTGGCCCAGTCACTGTGGGACTCCTCGATCACAACCATATCGAGCATGGACGTGAGTTCCCCTGGACCACTTATTTCTCATGTTCCAGTAACCAAAATGGGTTGGGACATACAACCACTCCTGGAGTCATCTCAAGGAGGTTTGTACGACCGGGAAGAGATGAAAACATGTCAGAAAACTACTTTTGCAACCTGGCAACCTAATTGACTTGGAACAGTGAGAGGTGGTCTCACAGGGAACTGGGGTTGTTTCCCTTACGTGAAGCTGATGTTGACATCTCAGGCCCCACATCCATCACCAGGTATCGTTCCTGAATGTGTCCCAGTCCCCCGCAGTGCCAGCACACCAGCCCAGATCTCCACACCTATGGCCCCAGATTTACCAAACTGGCGGGGAGAGGGAACAGAAACAAAGGGGTTCGGAGCAATAGAAACCTCGGGTCCGGGGAGCCAGCTTCAGGAGAATGACCCCTCATCGCCAGGGTAGGGATAGGAACAGTATGGGATGGGGAAGGGGAAGAGAGAGAAACAGAATCATCATCTCCTGGAAACTCCCTGGATCCACTCCGCCACTCCCTTCAGCAGACATTTGGCGAAGTGCTCCACCACCATCAGGTTGATAACTCCAACAGCACCACTGTCCTCAGCCAGAAACCACCTCCAATAAGCATCACGGAGCTATCGGTTGAAGGCAAACGGAGTGCCGAACTCACCAAATGGTCAACCCATTGCAGGATGGCTTGTTTCAGGTCTGAGTAATACAGCAGATTCGCGACAGGTAGCTGTTGTTCTGCAAGCTGATCCTCCCCCAACAACTGGTCTGGACTGCCCACTGTACTCGGAACCACCCTGACCCTGACACAGCAGGCGGTGTTGGGGTCGCTGTTGGAGTAAAGTTCATACTAAGAACAGGTAGTGCAACCAAATTAAGCACCGACTTAGTTACAAACTAACTAGTAGTTACTACAAACTATTAACTTCTAGTTAGTTTGTAACTTGAGTCAGTGCTTAATTTGGTTGCACCACCTGTTCTTAAGGAAAGATTTAACTAGAAGGTTGTAAGCTCTCTGTAAAGTTATCCATAATATATTTACCTGTATTGATCCAATATACAGCCTTCAAATTTGTACACAGAAGTATTAAAAAGCCATGAACTTCAATTTGATCTTGATACAGTTGATGTTCAAACCTTGTTTGCTCACATAACTCTCAGCTGTAATAAATGATATCCCCATTAATATACGAAATGTAATAAAAGTAGATTTGATAAATAGTATATTTGCCCTGTGTAAATAATATATATAGGAACTGTATCTAAAATGGTTTAATACTAATACAACAGACATTTATTCATTTCAATATCCTATATACTGTATATTTTGTATGTGTTGAACCTTGATGCTGGGCGACACACCCTGAAAACTGTTTCATGCTAAAGAGCAGCTTAAAAGTTTTTTTTTCTCTCTCGTAAATGTAAACGAGTGTAAATGTCAACATCATACTATATGTCGACATGGTTGATGACTATCACGCAAAACACGAGCTCATTGATGTCATAAAATATCATTCTCATTTATATGTAGGGTTACATCCTACCTAAGTTTAATGGTGCAACACTCAAATATTTAGTAGTGCGTAAATTGTGCTTAGTGCCCATTTACGTCACAACTAGGTTAAGTTGAAACTCACGTAAAGCTGGTGCAACTGGCCCCTGGACCACAGATCGCTTGACCAGCACCGATGCTGTTGCATATGTCGAGTGTTTTTAAACTCACTGCTGAGTTATGCGCAGAGGGGGCTCAGTTGTTTACAGCCACGATTTTATCAAAATAATTTGGAAGGTCAGATAAAAGTGATTGGCTGGCCTCATCGAATCACTAACTTACATTAAATAAAGACATTACATTGTACCGGGAGTTTCTGAGAAGTGGTGGTACGCAAGAAAAACGGCCGTTACTCTGTAGACACAATTAGAGAAGTGCAGATACTGCGTGCTAAAAAAAGCCATTTTGAAAATAGGCGAACGACTCGGTTACTAACGTAACCTCGGTTCCCTGGGAGGAGGGAACGAGTATTGCGTAAGTAGCTTACGCTATGGGAAAACTCAGTTTCTCGAGAAATATTGAAGTCTTTATGTAAAACGCATTGCAGCTGCACAGCAGACAGCAATGAGCGAGGCAGCTCGGTCATTGGCTGTGCTGCGGCAACTTGCTCGAACCAATGACGGGGCGACTCTGAACGTGCGACCAATGAGCGCGCTTCACGCCCGCGGGCTCAGAGCCCGCCAAGATTGGCGTGGCTAAGGCTATATATTAGGCGCCCCGTCATGAGAGTTCTTTAGGTTTGTTACGACCCCTCTCAGATTTAACTAGGGCTAGAGGAGCAACATTAAAGAAACATGGCAAAACTGTGGAAATAACAGTATGTGGCAAGAAACTATGAGCGAACACCAACTGTCAAAAAAAAAAAGATATTTATTATACAAAAGGAAAAAGATAACCTATTAGTAGTAAAAGAATATACAACAATGTGGAGGCTAAAAGCCACAAACAAAATGAGCAATGTTACAATAAAGAAAACAAAAACAAATAATGAATAAATAAAAAAAAAAACACTAAGCAAAATTTACCCAAAAAGAAAAAGGGGACTCAAGTGACGCCAAACGAAAGAAAGAAAGAAAAGAAAACAATTCTAACTCATTTCAAACCTCTTACCTGGCTAAAGAAAAGGAAAGGAAAGAACTGTTTCTTCAGCGCCAAGCGCCATATTCTTCCCTACCCTAACTAACACAAACAAACATACAATGGGTGGCGTTCACCTCTTACCTGGGGTGTCTATGCACAATGGAAGTCGTACGACATCTTCCCTATCCCCATTCCTTGAAGCAAAGGTAAACAAAGAGCGCAAGCTCTACACAGGTCGGTAAACAAACGCCATCCAAGAGTTAATCGAACAAAGTAATAAACCAAGAATTAACAAACACAAACTAGTATAAGCAAATAACAAATCAAACGAGTCCCAAACGAAAACAAATCACAATGACAGCAAAACCGGAAACAAAACGGGACTCCCCTCCACTCTTCTCCAGCGGCATTTTAACTGGCAGCGAGAACGTTACGGACAGCGGATAGGTCGACGTCACATCCCTCAACGATGACTGACAGTCTCCCGAGCCAATCCACGAACGAGGAAGGTCGACCTAAGAGATCGATGGAAAGAGAGACAGAGAAAAAAAACAGGAAAACAAACAAACTCCCACAAAAATACCTACGTACGTAACACTCCCACACTTAAGAACAAACTCGTTTGTGAACAAAACACAACAGACGCTAAGCTCTCGAAAGAGCGTCAGCCAACACATTTTCTGACCCCTTCTTATGTCGGATATCCAGGTTGTAGTTCTGGGCGATAAGAGCCCAACGCATCAACCGTTGGTTGTGATTACACATTCGAGTCAAGAACACGAGCGGATTATGATCTGTATACACCACAATCGGAAGACTACTAGAACCGAGATACACCTCAAAGTGTTGTAGTGAAAGTAACAAAGCAAGAGCTTCTTTTTTGATCGTTGAATAATTAAGCTGATGTCTGTTAAACTTCCGAGAATAATAACTAATAGGATGGTCGATGCCATTGGCATCCTCTTGAATAAGAACCCCCCCCAGCACCCACGGCGCTTGCATCAACCTCCAATTTAAAATGCTGGGCACAATTAGGTGCCATTAAGACAGGAGCATTGCACATCAGGGTTTTAACTGAATCGAAAGCATATTGACTCTCAACTGACCACTCATAAGCATTAGATGGACTAAGCAGTGAAGTAAGGGGACTCACAACGGTCGAGAAATTCTTGCAGAAACCACGATAGTAGCCTGCCATTCCCAGGAACCTCCGCAACTCTCTACGGGTAGTAGGGATTGGAAATTCAGCTATGGCAGTCACTTTGGCTTCCACTGGTCACACTTGGCCTTGACCAACCTCCTTACCTAGGTAGGTAACAGTTGCTTTGCCAAATTCACATTTTGCTAAGTTAAGTGTCAAATTTGCTTTAGCGAGTCGCGCGAACACTGTTCTCAACAGGTTAATGTGTTCTGACCTACTTAGTGAATACAACACCAGATCGTCAAGATACGCATTGCAATCTGGCACACCATGTAGGACGATGTTAACGAGACGTTGAAAAGTTGCTGGGGCATTTCGAAGCCCGAAAGCCATCGACGTGAACTGGAGGAAATTGTCTGGAGTTACGAATGCTGAGATTTCTGAAGCTTTTGAGGTAAGTGGCACCTGCCAATAACCTTTTAGCATATCGAGTTTGGTAACGAAACGTGCAGAACCGATATTATCGATACAATCTTCCATTCTAGGTAACGGATAACTATCTGGCACAGTCACCGCATTCACCTTACGATAATCTGTGCAAAATCTAACTGTGCCGTCAGATTTGGGGACAAGTAGACATGGAGAACTCCACGGACTGTAACTGGACTTGGCCAGACCATTATCCAACAGATACTCCACCTCTTTACTCATTACAGACCTTTTCATTGTGTTTACACGGTAAGCATGTTGCTTGATAGGACGAGCTCCGTTCACATCAATATCATGTTTCAGAACATTTGTTTGTGTAGGAACATCACCAAACAGGCATTTAAAATCAGAAAGTACTTTCACAATATCTATTCTCTGATTCACAGTCAAATGACTAACATGCGAATGGAGAGCTCTTAAAATCTCAGAATTTTCCAACCTTACACCCTGCTGAAAAGCATGGCGAAGCACCACACCATCCGAGTCTACCTCCGAGATATCAGGAGATGACTTCCGATCCACGGCCATCGCGACAGAAGAAACAGCGGGCCCTGCCGTCTGTCCTGCGACGCTCGCCGTTGACGACTCTCTAGTATGGTAAGCTTTCAACATGTTTAGATGGCACACACGGGTCTTTCGTTTCCGATCAGGTGTACGCAACATATAATCAGTCTCACTCATTCTCTTTTCCACAACATAGGGACCAAAGAAACGAGCAGATAGCGATGATCCTGGAACAGGTAACAACACAAGCACTTTGTCTCCAGGTTGAAAAGATCGCGCCACTGAGTGTTTATCGTATGTACTCTTCATACCTTTCTGAGCACCTGCAAGACATTCTCGGGCCAGTGACCAAGCAGCATGAAGACGATCTCGAAACTGACTTACATAATCTAATATGCTGAGGGTTGTATTCGAGTTAGGTGCTAAAACACATTCCTTAAGAACCCTCAATGGACCTCTAACTTGGTGTCCGAACACAAGTTCGGCTGGGCTAAAACCAAGGGATTCTTGAATGGTCTCCCGAACAGCAAACAACACCAAGGGAACTCCCTCATCCCAATCGTTGGCAGTATCCTGACAATATTTCTTAAGCATTGACTTAAGAGTTTGGTGGAAACGTTCAAGTGCGCCCTGGCTCTGCGGATGATATGCACTTGAGACGCTATGGGAAATTGCTAATGACTCAAGCACTTGCTTAAAAAGTTTAGATAGAAAATTCGTACCTTGATCAGTTTGCACTACCTTCGGTAGACCGAATGTGGAAAAGAATTTCACCAACGCCTTGCTGACTACAGGTGCAGTGATTTTCCTCAAAGGAATCGCCTCTGGAAACCTGGTATTCACACACATAAGAGTTAACAGAAACTGATTGCCAGTCTTAGTCTTAGGTAAGGGACCGACACAGTCAACCATCACATGTTCAAACGGTTCTCCGATCGCTGGTATAGGAATCAAAGGAGCAAGTGGTATGCTCTGATTTGGCTTCCCAACAATCTGACAAGTGTGACAGGTACGACAGTATTGAACAACATCTTTCTTTAATCCTGGCCAAAAGAAATGACTAAAAATTCTGTTATATGTCTTGGTAACTCCTAAATGACCAGCAAGCTGGTGATCATGAGCTAGAAACAAGACGTGTTGTAGGTAAGGAAACGGAACCACAATTTGATAAACAACATTCCAATCTAAGTTCTCGTCAACATGAGAACACCACTTCCTCATCAATAGATCCTTATCAATGAAGTAAGCAAATTTTCTGTCCTTACCGACATCCACAGATACAGCAGCCTTAAAAGTGTTAACGAGTGTTTTATCCTCCTTTTGTGCAGTAATAATTTTCTCACGAGACACAGGTAACTTCAGTAACTCTGCATCAGACTCAACTACACCTTTGTCTCCTGTCTCTGAACTATTTTTCCTTTTCTGGTTCACATCCGATAATGTGTCCCCAGTCAAAAGTGGAAACATGAACGAGCTAGACAGATCCACTACATCACCCACTCTGCATGACTGAGCGCGTGTGACAGCGCAAGCTGGAAAAACTTCAGGGTAAGTTTCAGCTAATCCTTCTAACTCACAGGACACATTTGGTTCTTCAATGACTTCAATCACAGACATTACCTTCCCACCTGCCAAGTCATTTCCTAGGATAAAATCAACACCCTTCACAGGAAGTGAAGGACAAACAGCGACTCTAACAAAACCAGTGCACAATTCACTCTGTAAGTGCACTTGGTGCAGTGGAAATTTCATACAACCCATCTCAATTCCCTGCACAATTACACTGGAACCACAGAAAGTATCACCAGACAGCTGTATTTTATCTGCCAAAATAAACGATTGCATCGCACCAGTGTCTCGGAGTATCCCTATTTCTTTCTGATCTTCTGTTTTTCCAGACAAAGATACTAACCCTTTCGACACGAAAGGCCGATAACTCTCATCAACTCTATCCTCAGTATTCACTTTAACTGCAGTTTTAACAGTTTGCACAAACCCCATGCCCTTCAACTGAGACTGTGGCTTGCGTTTCAGTATCAAACAATCAGCAATCACATGTCCTTTCTTGTGACAATAGAAACATTCACGCTGCTCTTTATCACGAGATGAACTAAATCTTGCATGTGATGTTTTAGACTGTGAGCTATTGAACTCCAACTTTGCAAAATGTGTAGAAGAAAATACATTCCTGTGCGTTAACACAAACTCATCTGTGAGTACAGCGGCGTGTGACAGAGTAGTTACCTTCTGTTCATTAAGATATACTACAGTGCGATCAGATAAGCATCCTTTAAACTCCTCTAGTAACGGCAATTCTCTTAAAGCATCAAAATCACTCGCTTTACTGGCAGTACACCATTTGTCAAACAACACTCCTTTCTCCCTAGCAAATTCCGTGAATGTTTGCGTAGGACTCATTTTGTGTTTTCTAAAACGTTGCCTATAAGCTTCCGGAACCAACTCATAAGCTCGCAAAATAGCGGTCTTCACAGACTCATATTTCAGACTCTCTTCCAATGACAACGTAGCACAAATTTCTTGCGCTTTACCAAATAATCTACATTGCAAGAGCACAGACCAAACCTCCTTAGGCCAATGAAAAGAAGTTGCAATGCCTTCGAAAGCACTCAAATAAGAATCAACTTCTGTCTCTCTAAATTGAGGAACGAGTGCAATGTGTTTACTCACGTCAAAGGTATCTGGGCTTGAACCAACACGCGGCGCAGGAGAAAAAACTGAAGCGGTGTTCAGCTGTACAGCTGAGTTAGCAGTAATTCTGGATGCCTCCAGCTCAAGCTGCCTCAGTTTCACCTGCTTCTCTGCTTCGATTTCCAATCTGCGTACCTCCAGCTGCAAGTTCAGGTTAGCTTGGCGCGCCTGGGCTTTCTCTTGCGCTTCATAGCGCAAACGGGCAAGACGGACTTTCAGTCGCGGACTTTCCCGTGAATCAACAGAGCTGGGTGAGAACAGCTCAAACGGTGGTAAGCCGGCCTTGGCTTCGGCCTCCGCCTCCGCGTCAGCAACAGCTCCGCCACTCTGCTTGTCCTTCTCCCCATGACGGATTTGCGCCAGAACCACATCATCCCCATTAACCTCTCTGCCTGCATCAACATCCCTCACGTTTGACATAGGCAACACCTGCAACTCATTCAACTGGCAGACCAAAATTCGTTTTATTTCTTTCGTAAGAGACTGTTTACTCACCACAATCTGGAAATGGTCTGCGATCTGCACAGATTAAGCTGCTCTACAGATGGACTAACAACAAAATCTTGCAAGTTAAACATTTCCATAATGAATAACAATCCGATGAGCACAACACTACCACACTGCACGAGTGATTCCCATACTGTCACAACACCACAAACCGCGCAATGTCACTCTCTTGCCACCACTACCATGTCCACAAAATGACCATCTTCATTTATTTTTCCAGGCTCTTTTTATATATATATATAATAACAATAATCTTTCATTATTATTAGTATCCCGGACAAGCCCCCATTTAATGTTACGACCCCTCTCAGATTTAACTAGGGCTAGAGGAGCAACATTAAAGAAACATGGCAAAACTGTGGAAATAACAGTATGTGGCAAGAAACTATGAGCGAACACCAACCGTCAAAAACAAAAAGATATTTATTATACAAAAGGAAAAAGATAACCTATTAGTAGTAAAAGAATATACAACAATCTGGAGGCTAAAAGCCACACACAAAATGAGCAATGTTACAATAAAGAAAACAAAAACAAATAATGAATAAATAAAAAAAAACACTAAGCAAAATTTACCCAAAAAGAAAAAGGGGACTCAAGTGACGCCAAACGAAAGAAAGAAAGAAAAGAAAACAATTCTAACTCATTTCAAACCTCTTACCTGGCTAAAGAAAAGGAAAGGAAAGAACTGTTTCTTCAGCGCCAAGCGCCATATTCTTCCCTACCCTAACTAACACAAACAAACATACAATGGGTGGCGTTCACCTCTTACCTGGGGTGTCTATACACAGCTTTTATCTAGATGTTGCACAATGGAAGTCGTACGACATCTTCCCTATCCCCATTCCTTGAAGCAAAGGTAAACAAAGAGCGCGAGCTTTACACAGGTCGGTAAACAAACGCCATCCAAAGTTAATCGAACAAAGTAATAAACCAAGAATTAACAAACACAAACTAGTATAAGCAAATAACAAATCAAACGAGTCCCAAACGAAAACAAATCACAATGACAGCAAAACCGGAAACAAAACGGGACTCCCCTCCACTCTTCTCCAGCGGCATTTTAACTGGCAGCGAGAACGTTACGGACAGCGGATAGGTCGACGTCACATCCCTCAACGATGACTGACAGTCTCCCGAGCCAATCCACGAACGAGGAAGGGCGACCTAAGAGATCGATGGAAAGAGAGAGAGAGAAAAAAAAAACAGGAAAACAAACAAACTCCCACAAAAATACCTACGTACGTAACAAGGTTCAATCGACTGAAGCGACTGACCAAGCACAAGCACGGCAGCTTACACAATACTCGTTCCCTCCTCTCAGGGAACCGAGGTTACGTTAGTAACCGAGTCGTTCCCTCTCGAGAGGACTCTCCTATTGCGTAAGTAGCTTACGCTATGGGAACACCATGCAAAACACCGTGTGTGCTGACTTCACTCTATAAAGCCAGAGGCAGATGCCTGAGCCTTAAAGCAAAGTGATTATTCAACGAGCTGGCCAACGGTGAGCTATATAATGGGATAATACAGAGCGCCTTTGCCCCAAGGTGGCCCATGGTGGGGCGCTCATTGTAAAAACACAAGCACATATCTTATGTACTGATTTTTCTATTTACTGATATGCATAAAAAACCAGTCAGAGTCAGTCAGAGACAGACCTTATAAGGGAGGAGATAATGCTCAGCATATACGTACTCCAGTCCATACTACAGTCAGGCTGATAGAATGTTGTAATGCAATGAGGGGACCTGTAGGTTATAAAACCTGATAAATGTCGAAGGCGAGGCCCAGCCTGCTGCCGCACAAATATCCTCAATGGGTATCCCACTCGACCACGCCCACGAGGAGGCCATGCTCCTCGTAGAGTGAGCTCTGACGCCTAAGGGGCATTGAAGGCCCTTGGCTTCATAAGCCAGCGCTATAGCATCTACTATCCAGCGCGATATTCTTTGCTTTGAAACTGCAAGACCTTTAGTGCGGCCGCCAAAGCATACGAATAATTGTTCCGTCTGTCTGAACGAGGCAGAACATTCCAAATATACTCTGAGCGCCCTGACCGGGCACAGTAAATTAGCGTCACTTTGTCTGCTGGAGACGATAGCGCTGCCAGAGATATCACCTGTACTCTGAAGGGTGTGGAGAGCACTTTAGGAATATACCCGTGCTTTGGCCTAAGGACAACTCTGCAGTCGTTAGGTCCAAATTCCAAGCAAGCAGCGCTTGATGACAGCGCGTGCAGGTCGCCCACTCTCTTGACTGAGGCGAGTGCCAGCAAGAGCGCAGTTTTGAGCGAGAGCTGTTTAAGGTGCACGGTTCGGAGAGGCTCAAACGGGGCACTCTTGAGTGCGTCCAGGACCGTGGCCTGGTCCCAGATCGGTACCGAGGGGGGGCGAGGAGGGTTCATCCTCTTAGCGCCTCTTAGGAAACGAATGATTAGGTCGTTTTTCCCTAATGAGCGTTCTTTATCAGGATTGTGTGACGCTGCTATGGCAGCCACATAGACTTTGAGCGTGGAGGGTGTGCGGCCCGCCTCCAGCAGCTCTTGCAAAAAGGCGAGGACACTTGGTATCTCGCACGATTTGGGGTTCAAGCTCTTGGTATCACACAGTCATTGAACACTTTCCACTTTTGGGCATATAAGCGCCTCGTAGAGGGCGCTCACGCCTCAGTGATGGTTCTCAACACTCCGCTGGGGAGGTTCTCTGGAACCCGTTGAGGGGCCATGCATGAAGGGCCCACAGATCGGGGCGGGGATGAAGAATCATCCCGTTGGCCTGCCTGAGGAGGTCCAGCCTCAACGGAATCGGCCATGGGGCAGATTGCATCATCTGCATTAGTTCTGGAAACCACGTCTGGTTCTTCCAGAGTGGGGCTACCAGGAGCACTGCACATTTCACCTCCCTGATCCGACTGATGACCTGAGGTAGCATCGCGATCGGGGAAAAGCATACAAGGGGCTGCTCGGCCAGACTTGGGTGAGCTGTCCGTGCTCTTTGAGAAGAAAAGAGGGCAGTGCGCATTTTCCCTGGAGGCAAAGAGGTCGACCTCTGCCTCGCCAAAGGTTTGCCATAACCACTGAACCGTCAGGGGGTGGAGAGACCATTCTCCTGGGAGAACTTTGTCTCTGGACAGCATGTCCGCTCCCTGGTTCAGGACGCCTGACACATGCGCTGCTCTCAGCGTGCGCAGGTTGTGCTGTGACCATAAGATGAGCTCCCTGGCCATAGAGTGCAGGGAGCTCGACCTGAGTCCACCCTGGCGATTTATATACGATACTACCGTCATGTTGTCCGTTCGGACCAGGACGTGTTCGTTTTTCAGGTACGGAAGCAGGGCTCTGAGAGCCAAGGCGACTGCTTTCATTTCCAGACAGTTTATATGTAGGCGCTTTTCCGGGTTTGACCAAAAACCGGAGACAGGCCTGCCCTCGTAAAGGGCCCCCATCCTATTTTGGAGGCATCTGTCGTGATAATTTTTCTCCGTGTGTTCACGCCCAGACTCACGCCGGTTTGATACCAGTCGACGGCCTTCCAGGGCGTCAGGGCTTTTATACAGCCGTGATTCGCTCTGATTAAAAAGTGGCCCGAGCGCCACGCGTGAGTGGGGACACGGCTCTTGAGCCAGTGTTGGAGAGGACACATGTGCAACAATCCTAGCTGGAGTACAGCTGATGCCGAGGCCATGAGACCGAGCATCCTTTGAAATCGTTTGACGGGGGCGCGCGCGCCCACTCTGAATGATGTTGCAAGGCGCCGAATAGCGAGCGCGTGCTCTGATGAGAGGCGCGCCGTCATCTGCACTGAGTCTAGCACTATTCCCAGAAAAGAGATATTCTGGCTGGGGGATAGCACGCTCTTTGCAAAATTAATTCTTAGACCCAGGCATTCTAGATGGCTGATGATCCAAGATCTGTGCGTCGTTAACTGACTCTCTGATTGTGCTAGGATTAGCCAATCGTCGAGGTAATTCAGTATTCGCACTCCCCGCTGTCTCAGGGGGGAAAGTGCTGCATCCATACATTTCGTGAATGTACGGGGCCAATGATAGTCCGAATGGTAGTACTGTGTACTGGTATGACTGTCCCTCGAAAGTGAATCTCAGAAATGGCCTGTGATGAGGCGCTATCGGAATGTGAAAGTAAGCGTCTTTCAAATCCACTGATAGAAACCAATCCCGGGCTAACTTGCGCGAGGATATGTTTGGTCGCTAACATTCTGAACGAGCTGAATCATTAAAGCTTTGTTCAGATGTCTGAGATCTAGGATGGGGCGGAGGCCACCGTCCTTTTTCCGGACGAGAAAGTAGCGGCTGTAAAAACCCGCCTTGCTCATAGAGGGAGGAACAGATTCTATAGCGCCCTTCTCTATCAGTTTGAGCACCTAGGTGCGTAGAACATGTGAAACATCTTTCCTCACTTTCGTCTCGACCACCGCTGAAAAGCGGGGTGGTCTGTGAGCGAATTGAAGCGAGTAACCGTGTTTTATTATGTTCAAAACCCATTTCAGCATGTCGGGGATTTTTTCCCAGGCTTTTGCTTGCACAGATATTGGCTGAATGCTGGCTGGGGGCGTGTCGCAGTGACGTATGGGCCCTGCCGGCGAATTGCCTTGTGCTAACACTGAGCTTACAGGCGCAGGAGCGCACTGAGAAGCTTTGTTGAGTGCCGAGCTATCTCCGTAATGCTCGCAGCATGAGCTGGAGAAATGTTTGAAACTTTATTGATAGTGTTTACGGGTGGGGGTGCATACATTGTAATAGGCACGCGCGGCACTTTCATAAAGCTTCCCGTTCTTAGCGGGGAGTTTCTTGGCTCGCGCGTCGCATCTGTGAAGCTCGCGGCATGAGCCAGAGAACTGTTTGAAACTGTATGGGCAGCGCTTATGGGTGGGGGTGCATATACCGTAGTAGGCACGCGCGCCATTTTCATAAAGCCTCCTGCTCGCGGCGGGGGGTTTGTGGGCATGCATACAGTGTTTGTGTGTAGGGGTGCATGCATGACAGCAGGCATGCGTGCTACCTTTATAGTATTTCCCGCTTTTACTGGGGAAGTGTTTATAACTGTGGGAACAATGCTTGTGTGTAGTGGTGCATACATGACAATAGGCACACGATCCACATTTATGGGGCGTCCAGCTTGAGCTGGGGAAGTATTCGGCACTGTTTGGACAGTATTGATATGTGGGAATGCGCACTTTAGTGTGGACACGTGACCCCTTAGTGACACAGGCAGAAAATGACTCTTTTTGTGATTTCTGTGTGTTGCCGTTAAAACGGCGTTTGATTGCAGGTGAGCGAGTTCTGTGACTGGCCCATTGACTGCTGTACAGACATTTCCAGCCGCCTGTAAGGGGACTGGGTAATGCCTTGCAGGAACCACTCGTCCAGCCGGCTGCGGGCGGGTTCTTCCGGATAAGACCAGTTGAGCCCAAGGTCTTCCACGGCTTTGGACAGGATGCGGACGATCTCTGAGTCCATGCTGGTGCCCGTGCTCGTGTCCGCTAATGTCGACGGCGCGGGGTCGAAGGCCGAGCCCGGCCAGTCGTCGGATGCAGCGTCAATGGAAAGGCTGTCATCCTTTTCACCGTCGTCCCCTGAAGTGCCGAACGAGACGAGACCCACCACTCTGGAGGGGTGCTGGTCTGCCTGCGTGAATTGAACTGGCGGCAGGGATTCCTCGGGTGGTGGTGAAGCACGCTCTGGCGGCCTCCGTGAGCGGCGCTTTTTCTTGCGCAGCTCGAACAGAGGGGATGGCAGCACGGTGGTAGCAGGCTCGTTCGCGGTGAAGGCGGCAAAGCGAGCGTGCAGCTCGGTGAGGCCCAGGGAGTCACATTCGGGGCATCCGCCTCGTGTGAGAGCAGCTTCTGCGTGGTCAGGTCCCAGGCAGCGAGCGCAGAAAATGTGACGGTCCCCGTCAGGAAGAGGGCCTCTGCAGGAGGCGCAGGTCGAAGGCATTTGAAACAACGCCTCAAATTTGCTCTTTTACTAAATGACAAAAAAGCATCGCAGAGGCGAACACTTGCAAAGTAGCTTAGTAAAAGGATATCAAGGTGATGCGCGCCGGATGGCGTAGCAGAAGGCTTTGAAGGTGGCTGAAGGCGCCGGCGTCCTCGTAGCAGTCCTGCTGTAGGCTTGTCGACGGCGGGCGAAAACACTCCAATAATCCGGAGGATCCAGCGAAGAGAAGGTCTTTGCTGAAGGAGATTAAATCTAAAGAACTCTCATGACGGGGCGCCTAATATATAGCCTTAGCCACGCCAATCTTGGTGGGCTCTGAGCGCTGGGCTTGAAGCGCTCATTGGGCGCGCATTCAGAGTCGCCCGCCATTGGTTCGAAGCAAGTTGCCGCGAGCACAGCCAATGACCGAAGCTGCCTCGGCTCATTGCTGTCTGCTGTGCAGCTGCAATGCGTTTTACATAAAGACTTCAATATTTCTCGAGAAATGGAGTTTTCCCATAGCGTAAGCTACTTACGCAATAGGAGAGACCTCTCGAGAGGGAACTACTGTTAATGTTATGTTACTGAAAATGTAGTCGCGTCACTACTTTTGGTTGCACAACCCTGCCACTAAGTAAGTTTTAGAGTTGTTTCCAATGCTTCTTACTGATTAATTGACCAATTGTGAGAACACCTTCTGATTTAATCTGACTAATTCTGCACATTGGGTTGTAAATATATAAAACACGATGCTCTATTTAGTGTAGCTTTATTTAATGTTGTTGATATTGTTTGTTATGAATTGTTATTTGAGTGTTTGTGTGTTTGATTGTACAGTACCTTGGTGACAAATGTTCCCATTGGCGCACATGACAACTTTGCATGTAAATGTAAATTTCAAGTAATGCTTCATGAAGTTTTCAATTGCATTTAGGTTTAGCCATATAAGCAACACTATGTAATTGCAAAATTAAGTTAAGCATACTCGAAACTAGTAAACTGTAATGAAATTGATAAGTTCACTCATGACAACCATCAGGTTAACTTGATTACACACTTATTGGGAGATTTACATTATGACTTTTAGGCAATTAATTCACTTTGAATGATTCTTCTCTGCTTGAATGATTAATTTGAGTATGTTTAACTTATCGGGGTATACCAAATGGGGTTTACAGTCTGTCTGTTGTCATGTCATTGTTTGCTTTTTCTCTTCTTCAAAGATTGTATCACAGAGAAAACTCTCGAAAGCTTTACTAAAGCAAGGAAACACAGCCGGAAAATCATCTATTACAGTAAGAATAGACTCCCAACCACACCCTCCAAATTAATTCACAAACAAAAGTCACTCTATATTGTTAAAACCTAAGCGATGACCTCTTTGAAATCACAGGTCACAGCGGAAGAGCTGTCTGGGAATGATGACTATGTGGAGTTAGCCTTCAGTGCCAAGAAACTGGATGACAAGGTGTGACATCTTTGTAATTGCACAGGAAGCACTTTTTAACAATGTATAGACAAATATTTGGTAACATTGGTGTGGAGGTGAGAGTGTGTTTGAGCACCTGTCTGGAGAGAGAGAACGCAGTAAGGAGTTCCACCTGAGATTAATTGCTACTAATTACTGTTTCTATGTTCGCAGTGAGAGATGAAGATAAAAAGTGATGCAGTCCACAGGGAGAGGAGAGAGAGTTGCACACAAGAGACTGTGTTTCTGTGTCACTTGATACAACCGAACATTTATAATTGAAAAATACGGATATTTGCAATGCATGGCTGAAGGTGCTGACCATCAATTATTTTCACTTGGTCAAACACGCGCTTAAGAGTCTCATCTCACATCTGCTCCAGAGGGAAATACCCAGTGGGAATTCCGAGGCTTCCCCCTCCCTTTCGTCATCCTGACGTGGAGCTGACGTAGAGAGAGAGAGAGAGAGAGAGAGAGAGAGAGTGGGACGCGCTGGCCCCCGGATATGTGGCTAAATAGTCTTCCTCCAACTGTACAACTTCATCCAGCAATGCTGGTCGGTGGCACTGGACCCACACTGCCGTTCCTTTCAGTAGTCGGGAGATGAATTGTTCCAGTACCATGAGATCAATGACATCCCCGACGTCGCTGGGCTCCTCAGTCAGCAACCACAGCCAGCAGGCGTCACGGAGCTGTTGAGCTAAGGCAAACGGGTGGCTGACTTCACTCAGCTTCAGGGATCGGAACCACTGGCGCCGCTCTTCTGGACTGTGGCCGACCTGCTGCAGGATGGCTTTCTTCAGCTTGGGGTACCTCAACAGGTTGTCAACTGGGAGTTATTGGGCTGCGAGTTGGGTCTCCCCGGTCAGCAGCGGTAGGATGTGGACTGCCCATTGTGCCCACGTCCATTCCAGAGCTTGGGCTGTGTGTTTGAAGAGCTCCAGAAAGGCCTCTTCCCGAGATGGAATTCCAGAAAGGATCACCTTGTGCCCCCATGTTTGCAAGGATTACACAGGGGTTCGCTGAACCTGCTGGGGTCATGAAGTGTGCACCCTCCTGGGTTACCAAGCTCCACAATGCCAGTCGGTCCTCCTCTTGGCCTCTTAGGAGCACCTCGAACCGTTGTTGCTGTTCCACCCACAGATCCATGAGGGCCTGGTGTTGGCCTCTTCCTTCCCGGGTATCAGTGTGAGCTGAAAAGTGATTTCTGTTATTTTGATAATAAACCTTGACTCACATGGACCGTGAAAACTGGCTCCTTCTTCCTCCTGTATCCGTCACACAACGAATCTTGTCACACAACAAAAGTCTGTGTTTCTGCATAAAAGATAATACAGATCAGCTTTTCAGCACAACACTCTATAACACAGAATTGCAGTCTCTGGTGTGCAAGTCTCTCTCCTCTCCCTGTGGACTGGGTCGCTTTTTATCTCCCCATCTCTCACTGTGAACATAGAAACGTAATTAGTTGCAATTCTTCTCAGATGGAACTCCTTACCACTTTCTCTCTCTCTCCAGATGGCGCCTGACTACACCTCACCTCCACAGTTGGCAACAGAAAAAAACTTCCTTTCAATCCTGCTTTGACATCGAGACATAAAAACTAGTATAGTTTGAGATTGCTCTTTCTTGAAACAGGAATTTGGGGCAGAGCATAACATAGGGTTTGTCCTTCCTCATTTCCTCACTCCTCCATCCTTGAGCCTGTGACCTGGAAACCAGTCAAAGTCTGCCATAGTGTAGGACGTATCAATTTGCTAAATGCACCACGAGGAGGCGAGGATCAAGGACCGAGGGCTGAGGAATCTTACCGAGGATGCTTGAGTGAGGAAACACAGAAGCTTCCTATGCGGAAGACTTTGGTCAAAGCACCTGACACGCATAAATTCTCTTCCCCCTTCACATCTGACACAACAGTTATAATTCATGAAGCAAAGAAAGGAGATGAGGATGCACAATTTCAGAAATGAGAAGTACCCAGTCTCTCTGCTATGATCAATTACTTGCAACTTGATATTGCTAGTCAGAAGTAGTATTTTACTGGACACAAATGTTGTGCGTGCAAGATGGGTCATCAATATTTTTGGTCCCTTTTCCCTTTTAAAATGTAAAATGTGTATGTCTGCTAAAAGATAAATTTGTCAACTTTTAAGAGTAAACTAGCATATAGATGCTGACCTCATAGCTAAAGAAATCAGTTACTACAAAATAGGTTCTTGTTATTAATATACGCTCAAAATAACTCTTTCTTTGTACTTCATTAAATCATGGACAATGGTTCCACATATTTTAAAAGTTTTCTTAAATTAAAATTACCATGTAAGTTCAACTTTAAATATTTCAATTTAAAAATTTTACATGTCAAAATAACTCAACGAAAATCTTTCAGTGATATGATAACAGGAAATGTTGGCATGCTAAATACATGCTGGTGGGAAGCACTATTGAGTGCAACTTAGGGTGCTTCTCATTTCCTAAATTGTGCATCCTCGATTTCTTGCTCCTCCATCCTCGAACCGTGACCCGGAAACCGATCAAAGTCTGCATAATTAAGGACATATCAATTCTCTTAATGCACCGCAAGGAGGCGAGGACAGAGGACGGATGAAGCTTAATGAGGATACTTGAACATGGAAGCACAGGAGCTTCCTATGCTCAGGACATTGTGGTCGAAGCACCTGACGCAGGCATATATTCTCCTCCCCCTTTAGATTTAACACAAAAGTTTTAATTCATGTTTCACTTTTGCAGTTTAAATAAAATGTATTTGTCACATACTTCAACAGTGCATCTTGAGTTGTTTGGAATTATTATGATTATAGTAATAAATTAAGTTTCAATAGCATAAAGGCAAGTGTACCAAGTTACTGCAGCTGCGTAAAAAGTGACGCTTGAGTGAGCAGGACATTTAATTTACAAATCCATCTTGCTTTGATTCCTCTGTCCTCATTTCCTTTCCTTCCATCCTTTCCCAAGAGGGTGGAGTAAAGAAACAAGAAAAGGAAGCACAGAATTTAAGGAATGGGAAGCATCCTCGATCACGATGCTACAGTTAGCACAGCAATTGCTCAATGGATAAAGCAATATGTATCATACTCATAATGTATCGGCCCTCAACCTAGGCTCCAGCTCCACTCTCCACCATGATGGTTACCTCTAAAACTACAACACATGTTCTTCAAAAAAAAACATTAAACTTTAACAAGTCTATGCCTTTATATTCATCTTGCACAAAGACACATAAAATTAAACAAAATTTAAATATTTAATCTCCCCATCGAGTCCTTTAGAAAGCATGCATGGAACTGGAAATCCTCTGCCCAGTTTCAGTTAACCAAACAAAAATGATGTTTTCCCAATGCAAATGGATTTAGTAAAGCTGACGAGACACTTTTTATTAGTTGAATCAACAATTTTCCCCAATTTTTGGAATGCCCAATTCCCACGACTTACTAGGTCCTCGTGGTAGAGCGGTTACTCACACTAATCTGGGTGGTGGAGGACAAATCTCAGTTGCCTCTGCTTCTGAGACCATCAATCTGCACATCTTGTCATGTGGCTTGCTGTGCATGCTACTGTCCGCGATTCATGCCAACATACCACATGCCCCATTGAGAGCGAGAACCACTTAATCGCAACCATGATGAGGTTACCCCATGTGACTACCCTCCCTAGCAACTCAGCACAATCTGGATTGGAACTCGTGACTCCAGGGATGGTAGTCAGCGTCAATACTTGCTGAGCTACCCATGCCCCCATCAACATGGGAGGATTGAGTAAAGTTGACAACAGTGAACTTTTTTTTGAGAATACCATCATCAAAATGAACACAGTTTTTAAATGCACAAAGGACCTTTTAGAAAAGCAATATTGAAAAGATGTGCATTCAGGTTAAGTCTCGTTCCATCCTTAAATGGGAGTAAGTCAGGACAGGCCATTCATTACAGCAACAGATGAGCCTAGGATTGCCGCTCAATCAATCAAAAATTCATTAAAAATGCTGCTTTATGAAGCGTCAACTCTTAAACACACTTTATTTTTCTCTTCTCTTATCCTAGTATGAGTGTTTTATGTATCTTATTCATGAGAATGAGTTTGGGGATTTTTAGAAGTTGTTTTTATTTTCTTCAGGACTTTTTTAGCAAGTCAGATCCATTTCTGGAAATCTTCAGAGTGAATAACGATGGAACAGCATCACTGGTGCACAGAACAGAGGTGAGATGCACACATGTAAACACATATATTGTATACATATTCAGTAAATAAAATGCATTAACTGATTAACTGTTCTTGATTTTTTTTCTTTTTTATAGACCATAATGAACAACCTTAGTCCTGTCTGGAAATCATTTAAAGTTTCTTTAAACACACTCTGCAGTGGAGACCAAGAGCGAGAGCTAAGGGTAAGACTGACTAGTTTCCTTTTCATGTTGGCAAGCTCTTAATGTAGACCTGAAATCAAGCCACCATCCTAATATGAATTAGCACCACAGGTTTTAAAGTGATATTCATTATAACCATTGACTGAACTATACCTTTAAATGCTATTGATGACATTTTTAAAAAAGTATATTTTGACTGGATCCACTATTAATATATTATAAATCAATAATCTAAGCAATTCTAATTATAATTAGACATGCTCTTTAAGATGTTTATAAAATCTCATAAACCAATGAATCATCTTATTGACATACTACTGCAGTGGTATCAACACACCCCTTACAAGGCTTTTATTTCAGCATAGTTTTTTCTTGCACTTTATTTCAGTTTCAGCTTGACCATTTGGTCACATCAGAATCATCTTGGCAGATTTATGTAATGCTAGTCCTTTCCATTCTGCATCACCATTCCAGCTGACATCTCTCATAGTGAGCTAATTACTGAGTGGGTAAATGGAGCTTGGCTGTGTGAAGGGTCCTGACAGTTAGCTGAGAGGAGCAGACATGGTGGAACCAAGGACAGAAATTGATGTTATTGCCCTTTAGTCCATCCAAACCCACACAGTCCTGGTTTTGAGCAGTCAGGAGCCACCAAGAAAACTTCCTGTCCTTTGATGCAACTGTAAACATGAAAATTACAGCAGCTCTATGGAGAGCAAACAGCCTTGTTTGCTGGAACCAGAAAATAGGCCTAGACTCAAAGTAAATCATACTATCTAGGCTTATCTTGAGATGTTGGTGTTAAAGGGTAACGAATGGAGTTGGAATGACTAGAGCTTCTTATTTTCTTAGCAGATGCAAAAACTTGACAGATGTACTGTGACAGACTGTCACGAACCCCGCTCCTCTGCCCCATCCCCGCTTCCTCGAGCACGCACACGCGCTCCCCTTTGTCCAGCTCACGCGCACGCTCGGCTTCACCGAGCACACACACGCACTCTGCGAGCTGCATTCGCCGCTTCCCGCCCTCGCTCCGCCCCCTCGAGCTTCTATGCTCGTTTTGCTCGCTCGAGCTTGCACGCTCGTTTTACTCCTACGAGCTCACATGCTCGTACACTATCTCCCCCCCTCGGGCTCACATGCCCACTTCTATCGCCAGAACATTATGTACACCTGCACTCGCGTCATCTGCACTCCTGTTCATTGTATACACCTGCATTCGTCCCTATCACCTGTCATTGTTTACACCTGCACTCGTCTCTATAAATATCACAGCACATTCGTCTCCCACTTGTTGGTTATTGTATTTAGTGTCCTTGCCCCCCGCTAGTCTCGCCTAGTTTTGAACTCCTCTTGTTTACCCCTTAGCTTGCCAACTCCCCTTGTTCCCCTGTCGTCAATCCCGCTAGTCCCGTCTTGTTCTACGCCATAATTGTTAACTGTTTTCCCGGCTTCGACCTCCCGCTCTCGTTGACCACTCTCTCCCGGATTTGCCCCTTCCTTCTATTCTGATTCCCCGGCTCCTACATCACGCTCCCCTTTGACACCTCTTCACTGGATTTGCCCTTTTTTTGTACTTTGCACGCTTTGTGTTTAATAAAGCTGTTTTGTATTCGACATTGTGACTGTCTCTTCTTGTGCGGGTTACAGAATAACCAACCCTACCGAAGACAGTCACAATGTCCCGCGCTGACGATGTACGCAGCTCAATACAGCGGATTGTCGCGGCGCGTTCTGTGCGCGGATTTACCGTTGGGAGTCATGATCGCGCGCTCACAGCCCAGGGACAGCAGGTACGTGCAATTTTTGATTTTTGTCACCCTGTTCTACCTGTGTCTGTCCCTGAGCCCGTTTATGCTCACAACGCATTTCTGAGCGCCGTGAGCCTTCAATCCCCTGAGAGGTTTGACGGCTCTTCGGGCGTTTACCAAGAGTTGGTTATGCAGGGCAGCGGTTATAGAACGAATAGCCGTGCCCTTAACATTATGGACCCAGCGGCCCAACTCTTGGTTTTGCGTCAGGGGAGTCAACCCTTGGAGGCTTATGTGACTGACTTTTGTGCCCTGGCTAACCAGGTGAATTTTGATGAGGTGGCTCTAAAAGACATTTTTCAATATGGACTGAATGAGCCAGCCTCATCATTCATGCCTGGTGGTCGCTGCTCTCTCAACCTGGCTCAGTTCATTGACCTCACCCTACTGTACGCTGGTTCCTCGTTTACTGTGGGGGAGGCAGAAACTGAACCAGCGTTCCACACCACGGCCCCAGTCTCGAAGCCTACCACGGCCCCCGTCTTGAAGCCTACCACGGCCCCCGTCTCAAAGCCTACCACGGCCCCAGTCCCGAAGCCTGACACGGCCCCAGTCCCGAAGCCTGTCACGGCCCCAGTCCTGAAGCCTGTCACGGCCAACGAGCCAGCGCCCATGCCCACCACAGCCAACGAGCCAGTGCCCATGCCCGCCACGACCAACGAGCCAGCGCCCATGCCAGCCACAGCCAATGAGCCAGCGCCTGTAGCCTCGACCGCCCCAGAGCCAGCGCCTGTAGCCTCGACCATCCCCATGGCCACATCCCCTGTTGGCCGAAGACGTCCGAGAAGGAAGAGGGCCCCTTCTCCCCAGTCTCGTGTTGTGCTCAAGACCGCAGAGGTTCCCCCAGGGTCTTCCATGACTCTGCCGGGCTCTACTCCGCCCTCAGAGTCTTCCACGACTCTGCCGACCTCTGCTCCGCCCTCAGAGTCTTCCACGACTCTGCCAGCCTCTGCTCCGCCCTCAGAGTCTTCCACGGCTCTGCCAGCCTCTGCTCGCCCCTCAGAGCCCTCGCGGCCTCCACCTCACGAGCCTCCCAAGGCTCCTCCTCCCAAGCCTCCCAGGGCTCCTCCTTTCGAGCCTCCCAGGGCTCCTCCTCTCGAGCCTCCTAGGGCTCCGTTTCTTGAGCCTCCCAGAGCTCTACCTCCCAAGCCCCCCAGGGTTCTGCCTTTCAAGTCTCTCGAGCCTCCCAGAGCTCTACCCCTCAAGCCTCCCAGAGCTCCGCCTCTCAAGCCTTCTCCTCCCGAGTCTTTCAAGGCTCCTCCTCCCAGGCCTCCCAGAGCTCTACCTCCCAAGCCCCCCAGGGTTCTGCCTTTCAAGTCTCTCGAGCCTCCCAGAGCTCTAACCCTCGAGCCTCTCAGGGCTCCGTCCCTCGAGTCTTTCATGGCTCCACCCCTCAAGCCTCTCAGGGCTTCTCCTCTCGAGTATTTCAGGGCTCCACCCCTCAAGCCTCTCACGGCTTCCCCTCTCGAGTCTTTCAGGGCTCCTCCTCCTCTCAAGCCTCTCAGGGCTCCCCCTCTTGAGTCTTTCAGGGCTCCTCCTCCCATCGAGCCTCTCAGGGCTCCGTCCCTTGAGTCTTTCATGGCTCCACCCCTCAAGCCTCTCACGGCTTTGCCTCTTGAGTCTCTCAGGGTTCCTCCCCCTCTCAAGCCTCTCAGGGCTTCCCCTCGAGTCTTTCAGGGCTCCTCCTCCCCTCGAGCCTCTCAGGGCTCTGTCCCTAGAGTCTTTCATGGCTCCACCCCTCAAGCCTCTCACGGCTTCGCCTCTCGAGTCTCTCAGGGCTCCTCCCCCTCTCAAGCCTCTCAGGGCTTCCCCTCTCGAGTCTTTCAGGGCTCCTCCTCCCCTTGAGTCTCTCAGGGCTCCTCCTCCCCTCGAGCCTCTCAGGGCTCCTCCGCCCCTCGAGGCTTTCATGGCTCCACCCCTCAAGCCTCTCACGGCTTCGTCTCTCGAGTCTCTCAGGGCTCCTCCTCCTCTCGAGCCTCTCAGGGCTCCGCCCCCCAAGCCTCTCGAGCTTTCCAGGACTCTGCCCGCCTCTCGGGCCTCCTACGGCTCCCCCTCCAGAGCCTCCAACGGCTCCACCTCCCGAGCCTCTCACGGCTCTGCTCCCAAAGACTCCAGAGCTTTCTACGGCTCTGCCTCTCGAGCCTCCTACGGCTCCGCCTCTCGGGCCTCCTACGGCTCTACCCCCCGAGACTACAGAGCCTGCCAGGTCGTCGCCTCGGTAACCTCCCACGGCGCCACCTCCCTTGGCTCCACCTCCTGAGCCTTCCAGGCCTTCGCCCCTAAAGCCTCCTTCGGCTTCACCTCCAGAGCCTTCCAGGCCTCCACCTCCAGAGCCTTCCAGACCTACCCCCCTAAAGCCTCCCTTGGCTCCACCTCCAGAGCCTTCCAGGCCTTCGCTCCTAAAGCCTCCTTCGGCTCCACCTCCAGAGCCTTCCAGGCCTTCGCCCCTAAAGCCTCCTTCGGCTCCACCTCCAGAGCCTTCCAGAACCCCACCTCCAGAGCCGCCTCTGACGGCACCGCCTTTCACGGCTCAGCCCGGACCTCCTGACCCCCTTCCTGTCCTGTGGCTTCTTCCCTGGCCTCCGGACCCTATTCCTGTCCGGTGGTCACCTTCCAGACCCCCCGGACCCAGTCGCTGTCCTCCAGTCGCCTTCCAGACCCCCTGACCCAGTCTCTGCCCTTTGGATGCCCCCTAGATCTCCCGACCACCCGCCTGTCCGCTATGTTCCCCTTGAACTTGCCTTGAAACTGCCCATTGACCCCATGGACTGTCTCATTTCACTCTGTGCCCCTTGGACTGCCCTCAATTTTGTTTGTGTGTTTTGTGGGTTGTCTGTTCAGGGTTTTTTGTTTGTTGGGATCGTCAAGCACCACTTCCCAGAGGTCGCGCTCCTCACAACCGAGCGCGGCCGTCAGGAGCCGTCCGTTATAGAGGGGGGAGTACTGTCACAAAACCCGCTCCTCTGCCCCATCCCCGCTTCCTCAAGCACGCACACGCGCTCCCCTTTGTCCAGCTCACGCGCACGCTCGGCTTCACCGAGCACACACACGCACTCTGCGAGCGTACTCGCTCGCTTCCCGCTCCCTCGCTCCGCCCCCTCGAGCTTCTACGCTCGTTTTGCTCGCTCGAGCTTGCACGCTCGTTTTACTCCTACGAGCTCACATGCTCGTACACTATCTCCCCCCCTCGGGCTCACATGCCCACTTCTATCGCCAGAACATTATGTACACCTGCACTCGCATCATCTGCACTCCTGTTCATTGTATACACCTGCACTCGTCCCTATCACCTGTCATTGTTTACACCTGCACTCGTCTCTATAAATATCACAGCACATTCGTCTCCCGCTTGTTGGTTATTGTATTTAGTTTCCCGTGTCCTTGCCCCCCACTAGTCTCGCCTAGTTTTGAACTCCTCTTGTTTACCCCTTAGCTTGCCAGCTCCCCTTGTTCCCCTGTCGTCAATCCCGCTAGTCCCGTCTTTTTCTACGCCATAGTTGTTAACTGTTTTCCCGGCTTCGACCTACCGCTCTCGTTGACCACTCTCTCCCGGATTTTCCCCTTCCTTCTATTCTGATTCCCCGGCTCCGACATCACGCTCCCCTTTGACGCCTCTTTACTGGAAGACGCCCTTTTTTTGTACTTTGCACGCTTTGTGTTTAATAAAGCTGTTTTGTATTCGACATTGTGACTGTCTCTTCTTGTGCGGGTTACACAGTCAATTCCTCTTGACAAGTTATTTTAACAGTGAAAGGAGTGGACAATGAAATTACTTTTATTTCTGTGACAGCCTGATTTGACATTTTAAGTTTTTACTTTGTAAACATTTAACCCAAAAGAAGAGTAGTGATTCAGGTAACTGAATCAGATACAGTATAATTACAGGCAAAGTATCCATTAAGTATGCATTTTGCATATCTAAATAGTGTGGCCTTAAATACTGTGAGTGTTTGTGGTAAAATCATAATCCTGCAGTATCAGTTGTCCCTGCAGTCTTTAGTTATTTCAAGTATTATGCATTTATTCAGTCAACTGAATACTCAGTTTCTGTGTATGTTTGCTCCCTAGATTGTATTACTTTTTTTGTTTTTTTTTCTCTTCAACACACACAGAGAGAGAGAGAGAGAGAGAGAGAGAGATTTTAGATTTTACAAAGACTTTATTAAAAACAATTGTAAAAAAAAAACAACACTCAACCAAGTGAAATCACATTAAATCAACACACTTTTGAAAAAGAGATTATTCTCTACAACAGAGCAGAGCACGTCCGTGTGACACCAAATATTGGAAAACTTTCCCAGATCATTCATCAGACTGTAATAATTAAAATCTATTCTTAAACGTGATTTTAACATTTTAACAAATACAAAAACAGCATCATCATCTGTAGATCCTTCAACCTTATTTCGTCTACTCGTATACGCAGCCATCTTTGCTCTTCCCAAAATAAAATTAAAGAGTTGACACTGCTCCCTCTTTTTTTGGGAATACCTGTAGCCTAGAATAAACAGCTGCTTGGAAAAACTACACCAAACATTTTAAAAAGATCTTCCAACATAGAGAACATTGGCACAAGCCGACAACAGTCCGTAAAACAGTGAAAAACTGTCTCACGCAGCGTACAAAAGGGGCAGTCATGATTGATATCAGGATTTAAAACAGAGATAAAAGAATTAACAGCCACAGCTGTATGTAAAATTCTCCATTGCAAATCTGCAACCTTCTTCAACAACGGTTGTTTATACAGCGCTCTCCATTCAGGTCCATCACCCTCTATCAGCCCCAAGCGAGCTCTCCATGGAGTGTCAATTTTACCATTTAACTTATCTTTGTTCAAAATTTTTAGGAACAATCTGTATAACAGTTTCTTATCTGCATCATGAATAAACAGACCTGAATTTTTGGTTTCTAAAAAAAAACCTGTACAGTCCTTAAAATCTGGGAGAACCTTCACCAAAGGGAAAATATCATCAACACTCTGTTGAACAGAACCATCACAATAACAATGCAACAATGTGCGTTCGGCATCTGTTAAAAACTCTTTCCACTTTTTAAGCAACAATTCAATCATGCGAATAGAATGCACCTTCAGATGAGAGGCAAGGAGTAGAGCATTGTCCATGTTTGCACCTGTAAGCTGAATTACATGTCCCAAAGTCACAACATTAGACGAACAGAACTGTTTGAGTAAACTGGGACCTAGTTGACAGGTTACACTCAAACGGGTCCCATACACAACTGGCTCTTGAAGAAGCCAATAGAGTGACCTGTGATGCTCTGTCCTCTCCATTTTAAATAAATTCCAAACTTTGAGCAGTCCACGGTAGAAACTTGACAATCCACTGGTGTTGAGCTGTTTTAAGTCCAACAGAAACAGTGTTCTGTTTAGGCCCAATCCACCTAGCTGGTTCAAGATAGTACATGCCAACGGTCTCCACACTAGATCTGCGGGACCACACAGAAACCTCTGCACGAACTGGAAACGGAAAGTTGCCCCTCTACTGTTCAGATGAACTAAACCTTGTCCTCCTTCATCTTTCGGCAAAATTAAACGCTTTGAGGTGTCCAATGCAGACGATCCCAAAAGAAGTCGACAAGAAGTGCCTGAATCTTTGACAGCAGATCTGGAGGAGGATCCACACATGATAAACGATGCCATAAAGTGGAGGAAACCAAGTTGTTAATAACAAGAACTCGACCTCGATAAGACATTTTCGGTAAAATCCACTTCCATCTGGCAAAACACCCTTTAGTCTTTTCAAGAACATTATCCCAGTTTTTAAGAACAAAAATTTCATCACCCAAAAATACACCCAAATATTTTAACCCCCCCTCTGTCTTCCAATTTAAACCCAAAGGCAATTGAAACTGTTTTTCTGTCACTCCTATACAGAGAGCTTCACTTTTGCTCCAGTTTACTCTGGCTGAAGAAATTATACCATATTGAACTATAACGTTTGCTAGGATATCAATATCTTGTTGATTATCCACCATGACGACTAAATCATCATATGCAGATAACTTTAAAGGTATATTACACCCTGGTAAAATCACACCTTGTAAAACAGATCCACGTCTATGTAATAAAGGTTCAAAAGCCAAAGAATATAACATGCCAGAAAGGGCACAACCCTGTCTAATTCCCCGCTGAACCTGAAAAGGAGCGCTCAAAACACCATTGACTTTTAAAACACTCTGAACATCACAATACAAAGTCTTGAGCTTATTGATAAAACCCGGAGTAAAACCAAAAGCAATCATTGTTTGCCATAAATATTCGTGTTCAACACGGTCAAAAGCTTTCTCTTGATCAATAGAAACAATTCCCATTTTAAGACCAAAAAGCTTAGAAATTTCTAACAGGTCTCGAATGAGAACGATGTTATCAGAAATCAGCCGGCCAGGGATACAGTAGGTCTGATCAGGCAAAACAACTTGTTCCATCACTTTGCTAAGTCTATTCGCCAATACTTTGGAGAGTAGCTTATAATCAGTACAAAGCAAGGACACAGGCCTCCAATTTTTTATGAGCTGCAGATCACCTTTTTTTGGCAGCAAGGTAAGAACTGCCCTCCTACAACTTAGAGGCAGACGTCCATTGGCTAGGCTATCTTTCAGCACTGCCAGAAGATCTTCTCCAATTATAAACCAAAGAAACTTATAAAAATCAACAGGTAGACCATCTAGTCCTGGAGTTTTTCTGCTCTGCATACTCTGCAAAGTTATATACAGTTCACCCAGGACAATATCTGCTTCCAGCACCACATTACTGTCTTGTTTAACCTGGGGAAGACCAGAATAAAAACTCTGAGCCAACATCTGTTCCTCTTGGTGTTCACATTTATACAAATCACAGTAAAAACTAACAGCATGTTTACGAATATCAGCATGATCAGACAACACACGTCCAGAGTCAGACTTTAAACTGTGAATGTATCTCTTTTGACCATTTTTCCGCTCCAATCCCAAAAAAAAATGAGATGGAACATCCATTTCTACTACGTTCTTAAAACGGGACCTAATAAGAGCCCCTTGTGCTGATACCCCAAGCAAGTTCGTTAACACAGACTTTTTGACCTCAAGAGCTTCAAGATAACATTGATCCTTTGTGGCCTCAGCCAAAAACTGGAGCTCCTCTACTTCAGACTCCAGAGCTTTTACTGACTTCAATAAGACTTTGGTAACATTACAGTTATATTGCTGACACAACTGTTTTGTTTGAACTTTTCCAAAGTCCCACCATTGTTGTAAAGACATAAAATCATTTTTTGTACTTTGATGGTTTTTCCAAAAAGATACAAAAACTTCTTTAAAATGTGCATCTTCAAGTAGAGCTGTATTAAAATGCCAGTAGGCACTACTGGGCTTTAAACACTTCAAAAAGACACAAATCACAACGAGTGAGTGATCAGAAAACCCAACAGGGCTAATAAAACAGTTTTTAACAACATTGAGATGATACTTAAAACAATAAAAACGGTCAAGTCTGGCCATAGACAATAAATTGTCTTTACAATGAGTCCAGGTGTATTGACTTTGTTTATCATGTAACCCTCTCCACACATCCTGTAACTCAAGAGTCTCTACTAACTGAATCAGACGGGTGCGAGAGGCAGGGTGAGGCTCTACATGATTTCTATCAAGTCTACGCTCTGTGCAATTCCAGTCTCCACCTATAAATAAAAACTCTTTATCATTGCAGTCTCTAATAACATCATTTACA
Organism: Xyrauchen texanus; assembly: GCF_025860055.1. NCBI lineage: Eukaryota > Metazoa > Chordata > Actinopteri > Cypriniformes > Catostomidae > Xyrauchen > Xyrauchen texanus. The sequence continues at coordinate 19,580,289 of NC_068285.1, read as the reverse complement.
GTTTCCAAAAAAGTCAATCTCTCTTTACCAACGGCTGGAGCATATACAGTGATGAACACAAGTTGTACATTTTCATACATAACTCTGACTTTTAACAGTTGACCTTTAACAATCTCTTCACACTTAACAGATTGAGGATTGAAATTGAAACTCTTGGAAAAAATAACACCTACTCCACAACTATTACTAGTTTTGTGACTTAAAAAAACGTCACCCTCCCATTCTCTCTTCCAATCAACTTCGTTTTCAAGAGTACTATGTGTCTCTTGTACAAAGATCACATCCAACTTTTTAAGGGAGCACAGTCTGAAAAAAGAAGCTCTTTTTCTTTCATCTCTAGCTCGATTCAAATACAGGCTGCCTATTTTTAACTCACTCATGAAACAAAAGAAAAAAAAGAAACCAAACAAAAAACAAGAAAAAAACAAAAATTAAAAACTAGACATATTCGCCATCTTCTAGCTGTCTTTAAACTTTCAAAACAAGTTTCTTTAAGCGATACATTTCTTGATTAGTAAAAATTTTCTCCCCTGCACTTTCAGAACTTTTTGAAAATTTTTTTACTGAATCAATGAAAAGTTGTAGATCAGGAAACACACTCTCAAGGTTAACATTCCTAGCCCCTTTGGTACTCTTAAGAAACTTCTTAATACTCAACATAGAGTAGCCACCTCTTTCCAGAGGCAAAGACTGTGAGGAAACTATAGATTCTACATCTGAGTCTACCTCAACATCACTATAAGAGGTTTGGGAGCAATCATGAAGAGGAAAAGTTTCCATTTTTCCAGAGAATAGAAAATCATCTCTTGTTTTCCTTTTCTTAGCATTATCTTCACCAGATCTGTCATCTACTAACATCTCACTTTCTTCAGTCAAAGAACATACTACCTCCTCTACTTCCTTCTGAAAGCTACTACTGCCTTCTTCCATATCCCGCTGTTGGCTGTCCTCAACTAGAGAGGGAGCCTGAAAAAGCTCTTCATTCTTTTGTGGTGAACTTTTATTTTGTTCAAACTTTTGAGTTTTATATGATGATTTTGTTTTTTTTTTTAAACCGTCTGATTCATTCCGTTTTTGTCCCTGAGAATGTTTTGGTTCATTCTGTTTTTGTCCCTGGGTTTTATCCGATTCACTCTGTTTTTGACCCTGAGTTTTAACCGATTCACTCTGTTTTTGACCCTGAGATTTATCCGATTCACTTTGTTTTTGTCCCTGAGTTTTATCCGGTTCACTCTGTTTTTGTCCCTGAGTTTTATCGGATTCACTCTGTTTTTGTCCCTGAGTTTTATACGATTCACTCTGTTTTTGTCCCTGAGTTTTATCCAATTCACTCTGTTTTTGTCCCTGAGTTTTATCTGATTCACTCTGTTTTTGTCCCTGAGTTTTATCCGATTCACTCTGTATTTGTCCCTGAGTGTTATCCGATTCACTCTGTATTTGTCCCTGAGTGTTATCCGATTCACTTTGTTTTTGTCCCTGAGTTTCATGTAACTTACTTTGTTTAGGTCCCTGAAAAACCTTTACTACATTCTGTTTTTGTCCTTGTGATTTATTTGTTTTGTCCAATTTTTGTCCCTGAAATTCGTTTAATTCATTTTGTTTTTGTCTCTGAGATGTGCTTTACTCACCCTGATCTAAGGTCTTATTACTAAATCCCGCAGGGAATTTCTCTGGGCATGATCGTATAATGTGACCCTCCATTCCACATCCAAAACATTTCATTTTCTCAGACGTTACATAAACGTTGTAATCATAATCATCCACTCTGAACTTAAACACTAAATTTAAATCTTCATTGCTATTTTTAAGAACCATGAAAACCTGCCTTCTAAAAGAGACAACATGTCTCAAATTCGGAGATTTACAGCCAAGGCCAATTGTTTTAATCGGAGACATTAGCTGTCCATGTCTCGAAAGTTCCCTCTCTAACATTTCGTTGCTGATGAACGGAGGGACTTGCGACAAAATAATCTTTTTAGCCGGATTAACGAGCGGCACCGCTTGAATCAAGATATCTTTGATCGTTACACCTTGTTCAACAATTGTTGCAACTTTCTCAAAGCTATCTACAAAAATCACAACACCGTTGTTCATCCTCGACGCGGATTTAACGCTATCATATCCAACAATTCCTCCGACTGCCAAAGCGCAATCCTCCACCGAACAGTCTATAGTTGGACAAAGTTTAAAGGCATGTCGACGCGTGAGCGTTTCCAGCCCCGCTCCTCCAACACCACGAGCCGGCATGACTACCGGTTACACCGGTTGTCGCCGTCACCAAGACAACTAACCCACTTAGAATACACCACTAACAATAAACTAAATAAAACTAAAACAACATAGAAAAAAAAGAGCAAAAAGGAGAAATAAACACTCACGCAAACACCACGCTCCCAATCTCGCACCACTCACCCAACTTCCGCTCAGAGAGACAGAGAGAGAGAGAGAGAGAGAGAGAGAGATCGATTTCAGCACTGCCTGTGTAAAATACTCATTGGTATGCCAATGCAGGTTGGGGGATTGGAGCTGTATCGTAATAATCTGTCTCTAAGGATGATTCTTTCTATGTATTCTCATAACGATGCAGCATTGAGATAAGATTTAGTCTATACTGAGAACTCATCAAATCCTGAACAAAATTATGTTTGTAAAGAAAGTAAAAGACAAGCACCAAGAGAGAGATAAAGAAAGAGAGTATAAAACAAATAGAGCCAACATCCTAATTTATTAAGCTGAGAGAGAGAATTTAATACCTTGATCAGCTCAATATTGGCACTTTACTTTGCTGCCCTCAGCCTTAGTTGAAAATAAATGGCACTTGAACTAAATGCTTGGAAACTTGCCATTCTGGATTAAGCTTTTGGTAAGTGGCTGAATGAGCAGTTTTACTAAATATTCATTTAAAGCTTGTTAAAGGAAAATTTCAGGCATATGTTCAAATATTGCTCATTGTACTAAATATTTGTATCATGTCCCTCTAAGGTGATGTTGGACAGTCAAGGGCATTAGACAGATGGGAAAACTTTTCTTTAAGGTGGCATGAATAAACATGAACTGTTTTGTTTAATATGCATGGCTTCTTGACTCTGTGTGCTCCACAGACAGTGATGTTTCTGCAGCGCAAACACATATTTAATTCAGATTCTTAGAATTACAAGTCAGAACCGAAAACCACTTCGTCACTTGTGAATCATGTCTTTTGTGAGACATATCAATAGATATAATGTATAAGATAGGAATGTTAAACTGTTTGCTGCAACCTGATCTCATAGCACAATGCTACTATACAGTATTTTCATTTTTACAAAATGATTTTTATGTGCCTTGTTGTTCATTTCGCGGCAGTTTCCTTGTCAGATATACACGAGGTGCTACAATAATGACTTTTATACACTTTAAAACAAATCACAAGTAAACGGCAGGTTAGTAGTTCATCACCCCTTACTTTTCATCCTGTTCCTCACACTGCTTCCTTATGACATAAAAAAAATTATTTACCATAGCAAAAAGTGTCACAGAAGCACCCAAAAATGACATGGTTCCTTTAGCATTTTTACACTAAGGTTTAGGTTTAAGGTTTAGGTTAGGGAGGAATGTTTTTTTTTTAAAACTCAATAGAATATCTACCTTCAAAACCTGCATATCACATTTGCTTTTTATGACACTATCAGTTACGTTTAGGTTTAAGGTTTAGTGTAGGGATGCTGAACCCTCATCTGTCTGGGAGACAATTGCACTTGCTTTTAGCTAGGGATGTCCCGATACCACCCTCATGTACTGGTACTCATACTTGTAAAAATAGAGTTATAGAGACAGTGACAGTAATAGAGACAGTGTTGTACTGATGCTCATAGCTTTTAAGGCTCCTGCTTGGGTCATACAGGGAAAACAACATCATGAGCACCGCACACTCTGTTTGTAGCAGATGACAGGTTACAGATATTGGCGAGTCCCAAAAATGTAGTATCTCAACTCATTCTCAAAGAAACGGTATCAGCCACACAGTGGAAATTTCACGTTGGAGATCTCGCAAAAATGTTGCCATATGTTTGCCACAGTTGCGTATTTTTCATGAAATCAGGGCTGTGTTTCCCAAAAAGCATTGCAAACTTAAGTTGATCGTAGAGACCATTGCCGCCAATGGTTTCTACAATCTACTTAGGTTTATGATGCTTTTGGGAAACACAGCCTGGTTATGTTGCTTGTTGTTTTGAGAGAGCTCACTCTGTGAAACTAGATAAGGTTTCTTCATACATTACTGTAGTAATGCTACTACTTTCTTAGAGTGCTGAGTTTCATTTTGAGGTACTCTCATTGTCAATTGTTTGAGCCCCTTCTTATGCAATGCTTATTTAGAAATGATGCTAGACAATTATTCTAGAAGGACAAAATAGTGTTTTTGATCAATTATTCTGCTCTATTTATTTTTGTAAGCATTGTTTTTATGCTGATTTGATAGGACCAAGTGTGTATGTAATATCATAATGAATTCATTAATATCTTCTGGAGATATTTTTCAAACAATTTATTGCATAGAAGAGATGTGAGTTTTAAAAGTTGAGTTATTGCTTGCTCTCGCTCCAGTTGAAAAGTCAACCACAGCATTTCTGTATTAATTAATATTTTAAATGGCCTTCAAATTTTGATTACCACCTGCTTATGTCTCATCATCAATGATTTATCAACAGCAATGCTTCAGTGTGCTGTCTTCCTGCCACCCTTGTCACACACCCCCACACACCAACACTCACAATGACACACACACTCCACCGTACAGATGTGAGTGTTAAATCTTTAAACCAGCAACATGGCAAAGGATATAAAAATGTTATAATTGTTATGATAACAAAATGACCTTCTACAGCAGTATGCCTCTGTAAATGTCTATGACAATCTCTTTTCAAGACAAGATCTTGAAACTTTCGACTGCTAAGCTTGTTTCAGATTAAACAATGGCTAGATAAAAGTGCTATCAAATGAATTGTGACATCTCAGTCTCACTGTTGCAAGAAAGGTTTATGTTTTTTACATGCTGGCTGAATTTGTGACGTTATTAATTATCTCAGCGCTTGGTGTTTGGACTTACTGTTTACTTCACTGTTTACTCGGAACAATCTATAATTTCAGAGACACTGCTATCTTTGCTTCTGGAAGCATCTGCAGGATAAACACAGATGTATGAATTCTTATGAGAAGATTAGGTTTGAAGTTAATACATGACCACTAGCACCACTAGTGTCACCAAACGGAACTGCAAAAATAAAGACTGTTTTCAAAGGGGTTTCCTGGGCGCACAGACATTGTTAACTGGCTTACTTATAGTTGTCTCTGTAGATTAAGATGGAATAGGAGAAACATATTGTAATGTTGGGGGAAAAAAGCACAGACTTTACCTTTAAGTTTGTGTCTTTACTATTTAACTATAATGTGTTTTACCTTTATACCTGCATAATCAAAATGTATTCTACCTTAAAATATATTTTTTACCTACAGTCCATTCTTTTCAATTCTTTGAAATCAGATGTATCTTTTTATCTCTTTCATAGACACATGCACAAACACAAATATTCATGTGCATATGTTTGTGTGTGGATAAAACCATGTGACCTGTTTTATTTGTACTGCTATACCAATCTAATTAGAACAGGATATTCAGCTCAGTTCTACAGGGACTGATCTCTCACACCTAAAGCAAAAATAATGTATAGATAAAATATACATGGGGTTAAAGACCTTAGAAATGTAGGATTTAGCTGGTTCTTTAAGTTAAAGGGCATTTTTGCTTTTAAATTTAACAATGTACTGCTATTATCCTGTGATGATTCATATTGCCAATTGAAAATGATTAGCTGTAATTCTGAGGTTAGAATCTGTCACATAGCTATTTTGGTCGTGTCATCTCTTGCTGCTAAATTACCATCTTTTTCTTGTTCTAGTGTACAGTATGGGACTGGGATTCTAATGGCAAACATGACTTTATTGGAGAATTTCAAACCACCTTCAAAGAGATGAAGTCAGCCATGGATGGGAAGCTGGTATATGCATACAAACACACATCAACAAAACAGACACCGCAATACAATAGATCACTTCAATGCAGTACACATGTCAAAGTGAAAAGAAAAATACTTTTATTAATTAAATAAAAAAGTTCCCCTTTGTTTGCTTTGTGCTTCTCTAAGTCACATGTCTTGTGTGCTTGCATAGTGTTTCACCTAATTTCAAGATATATTAAACTGCGCATGGGAGTATCCCCAATGCATTATCAAAAAAACATTAGTTTATGAAAACCCAGAAACATTCCACATACAGGTCTTTGAAGAAAAAAAACAAAAGGCCAGCAAGGGAAAGGATATTAGAATACTTACAAAGTGCTGAATATACAATGAAGTGCATTGAACTGAGCAACAGCAATAGCATGCATACTTCATAACTCCAGCTTATATGGACGGCTGGAAAGAAAAAAGCCTTCATTAATAAAAAATTAAAAACGAATATCACCTCTCTCACTGGAGCGTGCCCCTGTGCATGTGAAAAGCAGTGGGAATTTGGGGAAGATTTTATAGTCCAATGAGGTCAAAATTTAACCTTTAATCCTGCTATGTGCATTGAGCATTTGTGGAAATTGTGCAGCTCCTAAATGGTCTCAATCAGACTCGATGGAAGTTTTTCGATGAGTTACTCTTTGTTTTGGGCGATGTCTTCCTGTTAAGATCAAAATCCTATATAAACATTGAATGCACAGTGATGTAATGATGCTGTTGGGTGCTATTGTTTAAAGACCTAATAGGTTCATTTATCTGTAAAATGTACCTTATAAAACATTAAAACCAATGGCTACCGCTGGAAAGTTAATATTATGTAGAAAATTATTAATTTCAGTCATGACAACTCTTGTAAAGGTTTAACATGTTAATATCGATATAACATAACAGGGTATTGGTCTTGGCAGACTAGAGCTGTTACGCTGCTGAAGAGCAAGTACAGAGACTTGCAACTGCTTGAACATACACAGACATACTGAGTTAAGCATGTGGACATGCTGCTGCTGCCTTGCAGCACAATTGGACAAACGCAAGACATGCTGCATCAAGCATGTATGACTGCTGCTGTGCAATCAGACATATATACATGTTGAAGAGCTAGACTTTTGGAGGGTTTCAGAGAAAACTCTTACAGTGTGCTGCTGTGAAACCAGCTTACTTGCAAAATGAGCTTTAATATTAGGCAAAGAGAAAGAAGGCAAGTTGATTGCCTACCTGATTATATGTCAAATGTCAAATGACCTATCAGCTTACACCATTTGAGCTGATTGGCTTAATACATCACATGTGAGTGAGCTGATTTGATAACAGATAACAAGTTTAAAGAACTTAGCTTGCACCAATAGAGTTCATGCCTGAGCTTAGTCATTTTGGTGGAAAAAGTAGAAAATAAATATATCAGTTAAACCGCTTATTGAATATATGGATATTTTGAAACCACTTGTTATTGAATATATTGAGTTGTTCCTGTACTGCTGTTTTCTATGGTTGCTCTTGACTTTTGACTCTCTCTTTCTATCTTTTATTTCTCTTTTTGTCAGTTTTCTCTTACTTTACATCTCCAGCTACCCTTTTCATATTCTATAGTACCCCCTCCCTGTCATATCTGACACTTTATTCAAGTCTTCTCTGCCTGTGTGTGTGTCTCTCCCACTGATTCACCCTTTTTCTTTTGACCTTCTTTTTGTCCTTGATTATGTGGAGACATCAAATCTATTGTCACTTTGAACACGATTTTAGCAGCAGAGAAAAATAAACAATGAAAAAGAGCAAGAACGAATACATGTAAAAACAAAAAGTGGTGGCCAAGAAAGCAAGCTAGAGTGGTGATTTCAGGTTTTACTATCCTTGTGGGGACATTTGGTCCCACAATTTATGCTAAATCTGACCTACAGATAGCTATCAAGCTATAAGGGGACTATATTTCTAAATCACCATTTAGATAGCAAGCTATCTAAAATGTATATTTTTCTATAATGGTGGGGACTTTCCTTTGTCTTCTATTGTTTTACACTGAGCTAATGATATTTTCTATCCCCTAACTCTACTTAAAGGTTGTACAGAAACCTTTTTGCATTTTTAGGTTTTCATTTAGACATTATTGCTTATTTAAGCCATTTTCCTCATGGAGACCATTTGCTGGTCCCCAAAATGTAGGTGATTTCAGGTTTTACTATACTTGTAGGGACATTTCGTCCCACAATGTGGGCAAAATCTGACCTGCACAGACCCACTATTACAATATCAAATACACATTATACCTCAGTCTATATAGTCTGAATGAGTTCACTCTATTCTGTCGCCTCTCTCATTTAAAATCTATTACAGGCTGTGCTGATTAGTAGTCATTGTGTGGCTTTAAATTCCATTAACTTCATATTCACTACCATCCTCTTGAGTGCAAAGCAGACAGGCTTCAACTAACGCATCCTGTGGCATTTGTTAATCAGTGGAATACCTCGTCTGTTAGCGCACGTTGATTACTGTGATAGCGGGGTTCACAAACAGGTGCTTGAACGGGAAACTGAGATTCCTTGAGTCCCCAGGGGTGGAGGGAAATTCACATATGCTTTTTAGAAAGAGAACCTGATTTAATGAGATCTTTAGAACAGACTGAGATAATTGTGTGACTGAATGTCTGTGATAGTAATTAGATAATTTTAACTAATTCAGCCCAATTTCCAAGGATTACAGGCTTCTTTGGATCTTTGAATTGTTAAAATTGTCAGTAGGCTCATTGAGATTTGTACAGTGGTGGACAGTAACGAAGTAAATGTAATTCGTTACTGTACTTAAGTAGCTTTTTTGCGTATCTGTACTTTACTGAAGTATTTAAATTTGGGGAGACTTTTACTTTAACTCCACTACATTTCAAAGTCAAATATCTTACTTTTTACTCTACTACATTTTCAAAATCAGTCGTTCCTTTTTATTTATGAGTGGATAAAAACGTAACTGGTCAAACGAGCCACCAATCACAGTACAGCGCGCGCGCTTTGTTTTGAACTTGCCTTGGCGGCATCTACTAAGCGCGAATCAGGGGTGCGTTTCCCAAAAGCATCGTTAGCCAACTATGGTCGCAAGTTCCGTCGTTATCATCATAGTTCAACGAGTCGGTGTTTCCCGAAACCATCGTTCCAACGAACATTCGCAAACAGCATCGCAGAGTTGTGTGGTTGGAACGACAGCTCTCGACCTGTGGTTAGAAGCAGAGTTTCTTGTTATTATAACATGTGGGCTTAATAAATTATTATCTTGAGCCAAATAAGCAAGATGACATTCAGTACAATGAGTATCTTTTATTTAGAAGACATACAAATGTCTTTTAGTTTGTCAATAGATTTAAAGCACCGTTTTTGAAGAGTGCGCATGTGTGAACGTGCTCTAGTGCGTAAGAACGAGCATATGATTGACTCTGGAAATAAAGCAAATAACTGAGAAAAATATGTGATAGTCCTCAGATGACATGTCCGTAATTTATAGCAAAACATCTAGCATTAATTCGATCGCAAACAGATTCATTAAAAGTAGTTTTTATTCCACCACATGTGTGACATCATTAACCAACGTGGTTGAACAACCAATTTGCGACAATACGGTTTCGGGAAACAGTCGTGACTAGCAAGTTGATTTCTTCAACAGTGCATCGTACTACGGTAGTGGAGCAGCAAGTTACGTCTTTGTATGGGAAACGCACCCCAGAGCCGTTAAATATGAGAGTTGCGAACATAGACGGTTGCGACAGTGATCTCGCCGCCGCGCGGTCACGTGATTCGTGTAGCTCTCAATAGTTCCAAACAAATTGCGTTGCCAATGATTTTAAGCGGGGCAGAGAGCAGCAGCTATTATTGCAGCAATTATCGGTAAATATTGACGCATAATGTACATTGCTTATTATGTTGACACTAAAATGACTTGCAGCATTTTTTTTCTGGGGAGTAGCAGAAACACTGCATTAATACGTTTTTGTGTTTAATTTTGGAGGGAAATTGGCTGCTCCCATAACATAGAATATATATATATATATATATATATATATATATATATATATATATATATATATATATATATATATGTATATATTCTATGTATGTATGTGTGTGCGTGTGTGTATATATATTTATTGGCGTTGTGCAGGTTTATGTGAATGTATCATAACATTAGGATGTTAATAATTATGACCATAGACACTCGAGAAAAAATATATACATACAGTAAATACTGTAAATGTATTATACCTTATGGGAACAGTCCCCTTCCCTCCAAAATTAAACACACAAAAAATGTATTCAATTCAAATATATAATATATATATACATCTGACTAATTAATGTCATTTTATTAATAGATTGGTGTGCCAAGAGTGACATTAGTCTTCATGTAGACTGAGTTAAGCAAGAGTCTTGTGACAAATTATAATAGGACATTATGGCCATAAAAAATCATAGTACTTGGATACTTAAGTACATTTGAAGGCAAATACTTTTGTACTTTTACTCAAGTGAATGTTTAAAGGCAGCACTTCTACTTTTACTTGAGTAATATTTTACCTTGAGTATCTTTACTTTAACTCAAGTACATGGTATGTGTACTTTGTCCACCACTGGATTTGTATTCACACACTAGAAACTGTTTGGCTTGGATAGATGTTTCTCTCTCTCTCTCTCTCTCTCTCTCTCTCTCTGATCATTGACATCTTAATTTAAATAGATGTTTCTATTAAAAATGAAAATTCGGAATGAAATATAGATAATATATATAATATAGATAAGATATAAATGAAAATATTATCCCTTGATTTAACAATAGTGGATGGGGACCAGAGATAGATGTGGACACAACTCACTTTCATTGTATGAATAAGAACATATTGCTAGATAACTTATTTTTCATAAAAAGTCACCAAAAGGTGAATCATCAAAACTGACATGTTAGTTGAAGTCTCACATGCACTGCTAGCTCACAGTCAATCATTCTCCCATTTTCTGAAAAGCCTAACTCCAGACACTATGTTATACTGAGTCTTTTAGACATATATCTGTCAAGTTGCCTGAAAACCTGTGGGCATCCTTCTCTCATACTAATTGATCACAAGTGTACCACAGAATAAAAGACCTGCAAGTCCAAGCAATCCATCATGTGGTTCAATGGGGTTTATGGCAGAGATGAGTGATGAATGAATGCAATACTCATGTGTTGTGTTCTATTGACTGTTTCTGACAGATACAGTGGGAGTGCATCAACCCTAAGTACCAAGTGAAGAAGAAGAACTATAGAAATTCTGGGATGGTGATTCTTACCCTGTGCAAGGTGAGATTGTTTTTTCACTCTAATAATTGTATTCTGGTGGTAGTTTTATGATTATGGATCTAGGCTGCTAAACTCCTGAAAAGATCAGCTAATCCACCAACCAGATCACCACCAAACCAGCATAAACTAGCCTTGAATAAGCTTAGCTGGTCTAAGTTGGTCTTTGTTAGAAAGGAAGAATATATCCCACAACTAAAGGTGAACATTTAACATGTTCTTCTCCATGGAATGGATTGTTAAGGATGTAAGAGTAGATCTGGAATAATTAATAATAATAATTTTTGAAGTGCTCAGTAGGTCACTTGCAATGATTTTTTTTTTGGATTACTGAAGTAATTTTTTCATTAATTGTTTTATCTCTGTTTTAGATTATTAAAATGCACTCTTTTCTGGATTACATCATGGGAGGTTGTCAAATTCAGTTCACAGTAAGTTTTGGAAGGCATTCCCTGTTTTTACCACTGTTTATCTTAACCCTTTCATACATACCATCATGCATATTAATAACTGGGCCCTGCAGAGTAGCATCACACATGTGTGTTTCTGCAACAGCCAGTTACGTTACAAGCTATCAGATTCAAGTCTTTCATGCTGATACAGGCTGTGCTGGTCAAGCGTCTGTAATTTATATTCGCTCAAACAGTTACTCATATAGTCTTTTAAACCACAGAATAATTTATTTTATATACATCCAACTCATCACCAAAGTACCACGATAAAATGTTACAGCTCTTATACACACAGTCAATACATCAAGCACGATCTTCCTCCGATGCGTACTGTCATTTTTTTTACGTTAGTAGCGGTTGTAATTCATCAAACAAACAGCTACTCAAAGAGTCTTTTCAAGCACATTATGTTTATTTTATGTAACAAACAGCCTAATTGTCACCAAAGTATCATGATGACAGGTCACAGCTTGTACATGCACAGCCATCATATCTAAACACAATCTTCCCATAAACGCAGCCACGTCTGCTTATTATTAGGTGCATATGCAGTTTATATTCACACATACAGCAACTCAAACAGTCTATTCAGGCATATAATATGTTTGTTTTCTGAAATTGACAACCAACTTATCACAAAAGCACCATGACAACAGTTTAAAACTTGTATACTCACAGTGAAAACAGGCTGATCATAGCTTGATTATCTGATGCATGCAGCCAAGTCTGTTTAGATTAGCGGTTGTCACACACACACACACACACACACACACACACACACACACACACACGTATGCATAATGTCTGAGAAGTCAGAAGGTGCATATAGGCAAACCAGACTGCTGATATTATTTGTTCATTTGTTTTTTACAGCTATAAAGATTAAATGACCAGCTGTGCAGTGTCACATGCAAAAATAACTGACTCCAAGGGGCACTGCAGGGGAATTTAAACCCTACTCATGAAAAGTTTAATGTAATTTTAAAGACTTTGAAATACAATATAATATAATACAAATGTAGTTCTATAGCACATTTAAAGCAACAGCAGTTGAATAAAGTGCTTTCCAAAATAGTAAGATTGAAAAGATAAAAAATTATACAACATGTACATTCACACACCACATTAACAATAATTAATTTTGCTCAACCTCAAAAGCCAGACAAAAAAAATGCATCTTTAAACAAGACTTAAAGGGATAGTTCACCCAGAAATGTTAATTGTCACATTATTTACTAACCCTCATGGAATACCAGGTGTGCATGACTTTCTTTCTTCACCAGAACACATTTGAAGAAAATTTGAATAATATCTTAGCTCAGCAGTTCCTTAAAATGCAAGTGAATGGTGATCCAATTTTTGAAGCTCCAAAAATCACAGGCAGTCAGAAAACGTCATCGATACGACTTCAGCTGTTAAATTAATGTCTTCTAAAGTGACACGATCACTTTTGGTGCGAAAAAGATAAATATTGAAGTACTTTTTTAAACTCTAAATCTTTCTTCTGGTGAGCAGAGGTACACGCGTGTGACGTAATCACATTGGTATTTGAAACACGCTAGAACTGAGACATGTGCATCACAGCAGGATAAGCAGCGCTGTTTACATACGATATACAAAGATGCCTAAGTTTGTTCCTGGGAGGCAGCAGCTGTCCTTACCCTGCCCCCACCCTAAGTCTAACCATACGGAGCCTGTAAGTCTGAGTCACCTGCCAGGAACAACACAACAGCACCTTTGCCCCATCGCTGCTGTATATAAGTGAGGAGAGATGCTGTACAGAAGCTAGGTTGGTTTTAGTTTAGATCTGTATTTATCTGTTTCTTTGCTCACAATGGTGCATTTGTGGGCTTATCCTGGATGTCTCAAACAAGTGAAGAACGTGATATTACATCTGTATCCATGGCAACGCAAATACATCACACAAGAGACCGCTTGAACTCCATCTCTCGTGAAGCTTACCGGAAGCGATGATTTAAATAATAATAATCTTTTTCACACCAAAAGCGATCGTATGACTTTAGAAGACATTAATTTAACCACTTAAGTCATATTGATCATGTTTATGCTGACTGTGAATTTTTGGATCTTCAAAAATCATATCACCATCCACTTGCATTTTAAAGACCTACGAAGATATTTTTCGAATTTTCTTCAAATGTGTTCTGCTGAAGAAAGAAAATCATACATACCAGGGATTTCATGAGGGTGAGTAAATAATGAGTTTTTGGACGATCACATTGAAAGCTGTTGCAGATGAATAAAATAAAACCAACCCCCACTGAAAGCAAGTCAATATAGACTGGATCTTTGTAATTGTAGTTCAATCAAATAGTTTAATCAGGAAACTATTGTGTTGTGTTTTTTTAATGGTCTTAAAGGGATAGTTCACCAAAGGAAAAAAAAAAACATTCTGTCATCATTAGTTCACCCGTATGTGTCCAAAACTGCATGACTTTCTTCCGCAAAGCACAAAATGGAGATGTTAGGCAGAACCACAGTTAATCTTGGTCACCATTCACTTTCATTGTATGGAATGAAGATGCAAAAAAGTGAATGGTGACTAGGCTAACATTGTGCCTAACCATTTCCTTTTGTGTTCAACAGAAGAAAGTCAGATGTGTTTGTAAGGTCAAGAGGGGGAGTAAATATTGACCGAATTTTCCGTTTTGGGTGAACCATTAGTTTTACTTAAAGGCTAGAATTGGCATCTATCATAGTGTTGTTGTTCTGCAGGTGGCGATTGATTTCACTGCTTCAAATGGTGACCCTCGAAACAGCTGCTCCCTCCACTACATCCACCCTTACCAGCCCAACGAGTACCTCAAAGCCCTGATTGCTGTTGGCGAGATCTGCCAGGACTATGACAGGTAACCCACCGATCAATCACTCAATCATCAGTCAGTCAGTCAACCAATAAATCAGTTAATCAAGTGGGCATGCAGCCATGATTTTTGCCAAATAAAATTTAATAGACCAACTAGATAATCTAGCCCATTAGAAAATTGAGCAATCAACTGTTTACATCAGTTGTTTTCTCAGTACAGGCCATTAACCAAACTTTCAGAGCAATTAATCGATTAATTACACATGAAGTCAATCAATCAACCATTCAGCCTTATGACTGCCAGGGCCTGTAGGATGTAATGCTGTCATGTCAAGGATTCTGTGTGTACGCTTCAATCACTCACTTAAACTCAAGTCAATTATATTTGACCCCTCACAATGTCACATTCCTCCTCACCTCATTGCTCATTTCTGGGGCTCAATGCACTTGGATTAATCCTCTCTACTTCTGATATTTTTTCAGCGACAAAATGTTTCCCGCTTTTGGATTTGGAGCCCAAATTCCACCAGACTTCAAAGTAAGATGATTGTTTTATATGTAAAAGAGCTTTGGTTTTGATTAAAATTAATCATAACATTTAGTTCCAGGGCTGGACGGGTAAGAGAAATCGGCCTGGGATTTTGGGGGTGGATTCTGCATATCGTGGGGCCATTTTGTGGTTCGTTCTGCATAACGCGACGGCTCATTTTAACTTATCGCTGCCCATTCAGCACGTTTCACTGGCCTGCTCGGTTCTCCCGATGGCCATTCCACCCCTGATCGGCCCCAAAGTGCATCGGCCCACCTGGAAAATGCCCGGTATGCCAGATTACCAGTCCAGCCCTGTTTATTTCCATTCAGTTGTGTGCAATTTAAAGGGATTTGGGAAGTTATTTTAAATGACCAGTCACTTTGACTGCGGTAGTTACTACAGAGAAAAACTGGAAAATCTGTTTGAAGATCATTTTTGATCAATGTTTGTTCTGTTCGGGGCTAGAGGAGCAGAAATTGCACACTTTAAGATCAAATGTTTAATTCACTAATCACCTTTACATGCATTTGAACAATTAAGTGGTTTTTATGATTTATGATTTTTTTTTTTTTTTTTACAAATTAATGTACAATAGAGAATATAAAGGATTTTCTTAGTTTAACTGAATTTGTAAAGTGAAAGAGGTTTCCAATACAATTCAATGAATCACCAAGGAAACCAGAGTACTCTGAATCCCTCACAGTTACCTGACAGGAGATTTCTGAATAATTCATGAACTGCTGATGCCCTTTTACAATAATCACCTCATCACCTGCTAATCTATGGCAATCACTCAAAATCAGGTCACCTGATTTGTTGCCATGTTCTAATCAGTGGGCATGGCCAAAATGGGGTTGAATGTAAGTCTAAAATACATTTTACTTGACTGCAGTTCAAGCTACAGAAAGGCTCCATGTTTTATGCATGGTCTTCTTATCCCATTCATTGGTTGCAATGAATGAATGAATGAATGAATGAATATAAATGAACCATACAAACTCTATGAAGAAATGGAATGTTAGTTCTTCCAGTACAGTATATGGGCTCTAATAACATCATGCCAACAACAGATAACAGTTCACTTCAAAGTTTGTAAATCTGATTGAACTGATTTTATATTCAATGTGCATTCAGAGTAAAAACGGATCTAGTCTTTTTCTCTGTGCCTTTGGAAAAGAAAATCAAAGCTGCCGTCATGTCACTGTTTTTTTTTTTTTTTAGATTTTGACACTTAAGCTGTCTTTTTTCCCCTTTTTTTTTCTCTTTAGGTTTCACATGATTTTGCAGTGAATTTTGATGAGGACAACCCAGAATGTGCTGGTGAGTCATAGAAGACATGACAAAATGTCTTTGCTTTTCAAAAATACATTTCAATAAAGTCCTATTTGATCTTCATCTATGGGGCAAACATCTTACACTTTTACCCTTGGGATAAGCAGAAGATGATCGGTAATTCAGAGCATAAACTACAGTATTAGCTGTTATGCATTTAAATGAGGATACGCCTGTCTTTTTATAAACAAATATTTGTGCAAACAAGACTGCCTTATAACCCCTATTATAACTTCATATCTCTGAGGTAAAAGGTTATGCTATTATCTGGTATTTTCATTTAGTTAGTAGCTGTGGAATATAAATGACAATCAATATAACATTTTCCATCCATAAAACAGATAGTTTAGGTCTTGGATTCTGATTAGTCTGTATAGCATTCCAGCCATGCTAAAATACTTATTGCCAGTAAAGGTACATGTCACTAATAGAATAACAATCTATTATTGTTTAAATATTAGGGACCATGTCGTCTAGTGGAAGGATGGTACTTGATACAATTATGCTTGAATGAACATTTGTGTTCTTAAAAGGAATCGTTCACCCAAACATGAAAATTCTCTCATTTATTCACCCTCATGCCATCCCAGATGTGTATGAATGAATTTTTTTTTAGAAGAATATCTTTTTTAGAATAATAGCTCTGTAGGTTCACAAAACTTTGAAGCCCCGAAAGCACATAAAGGCAGCATAAAAGTAATCCAAATGACTCCAGTGATTTAAGCCACATCGTAAAATGTGATGGGTGTGGGAGAAACAGCTTATTAAAGTCCTTTTTTCTATAAATTCTCTTCCCTGCCCAGAAGGTAGAGATATGCATGATGGAGGTGAATTGCCGAAAACAACAGAAGAATGTGTAAGTGAAAGTAGACATTTACAGAAAAAAGGACAAAAATATTGATCTGTTTCTCACCCACACCTATCATATTATTTCTGAAGACATGAACTTGGCCAATGGAGTTGTATGGGTTACTTTTATGCTGCCTTTATGTGCTTTTTTTGGAGCTTCAGAGTTTTGGTCACCTTTGAATGGATTCAATGCATTGAATGGACTTGCAGAGCTGAAATATTCTCTAAAAATCTTTGTGTTCAACAAAGAAAGTCATACACATATGGGATGGCATGAGGTCGAGTAAATGATAAGAGAATTTTCATTTTTGGGTGGACTGAACCTTTACTATTTTTATGCAGTAATGGTTTTATAAAAGCAGTAAAGCATTGAGGGTGTGCTATATTTTTAACACAGGCACAGCTTAATGATTGTCATTGACATGTCATTTTATCCCTGTTTGTTTATTTGTTTAGTTTTTTTATGAAATGACTGTACCCATGTTGTTTGTGTTTTGCAGGTATTCAAGGTGTGGTGGAGGCTTATCAGAACTGCCTGCCGAAAATCCAGTTATACGGCCCCACTAATATTGCCCCCATCATCCAGAAAGTTGCCAACTCTGCCTCTGAGGAGATGCATACCAAAGAGGCCATGGTTAGTGAGTGATGGAGAAAGAGTGAGAAAGAGAACCCCTTTAATTGGACTGAGGAGCTTAATTCTTGGACCACACCATATTGCTGCCATCTGCTTTATTGCTGTCAACTTTTTTTTTATCACAAGTCGAGTAGCAGATGTACCTGAAAGAAAACCGTGTGGAAGAAATTCCCATTTTATTGCCTACTACTGTGATGTTCAGTGGGGTACAAAAGTCTGAGAACAGTCTGATGATTGAAAATTTGGGATTTTTGTTATTTAAATCTGGAAATGAACAACGACATGATGTAAAAGAAATATGTAAGATTCTGCATTATTTCCAGGTCACTAATCAAATCAAAGCTAATTTGTCTCCTGTTTACTCCTTTGTACAAAATTATTTCCTTGCTGCAACTGAAGCACACAGGATGCTATTTTGAATATTCTCAGTCCATGCTGGAATAACAGGCATCAAGTTTTGTGAAGTCCGTGCCACCTCAAGTAAATGCTACCATTAAAGCAAAAGGGGATATACCAAGTACTAAAACATTTGTTGTAAATCGGAACAGATTGCAAAATGGAAGCATTTTCCTTAATGGTTTCAGACTTTTGGATCATCTCCATGTTGGTTATCATTGAACTTTAAGCACAAAATAAAAACGCAAACACCTGGTGATCATATACTGTATGTGTGATGGTCAATATTTGTATGTTTGGTCACATTTCCTTTTTCTGTTTCCTCCCTCTATCACTCTCTCTCCGTTCCTTCATCTATGGCATTAGGAGTACTTTATTCTGCTAATCCTGACGGATGGAGTGATCACAGATATGGCAGACACACGAGAGGCCATCGTCCACGCCTCTCACCTGCCCATGTCTGTCATCATCGTTGGCGTGGGCAACGCGGATTTCAGTGACATGCAGATGCTGGATGGTGATGATGGAATTCTGCGCTCGCCTAAAGGAGAACCAGTCCTGAGGGACATCGTTCAGTTTGTGCCCTTCCACAACTTCAAACATGTGAGTAAAAACAATAAGAAAATATAAACAATCATATGACCAGCTACATGTAATTTGGTGTGTATGTGTGTGTGTGTGTGTAAGTGTGTGTGTAAGTGTAAACCTCACTCCCCTGGCCTCAAGAGTCGCGCGACTGATGCTTTAGCCTCATAAGCGTTGCCCAAATCTGAAGACGACAGTTTCGGATCCCGTTCAGAGCAGGTTGAGCAGGACTGGTTACATTGGCTAGACAATAGTCAACATTAGAGTTTTATAGGGGTTGCCCCTCAAGATTTTTTATTTTTTTTTAAGGATCAATCATTTTATATATTTATTAAAATAACATTTTACTTGTTCTTTTATTTTATTATTATTATTTTTCCTCAATCTGATTTTCTTCACTCAAAAAAAAGTTTCTTTTTTTTTTTGGGCAAAAAACATTGTGGTCATAATATAGTTTCTTGTTTTTAATAAACGGGCTGTTTTTGTGCTGCTCTGCAAATTTCCATGTAAACAGCCTCTTTGCACATAAAAGGAGATACAACCCTATGCTGCACTATTACTTGCGAGCTGCTGGTTTGCTGTTCAGTCCAATATACTGTGTTTTACCTTGTGTGTAACTGCCCCATTCTTCAATAACTGTCTCTTTGCAAAGTTTGCATTACATTTCGACAGGTAAACAAAACATTTTGCACTGAAATGTACCATTATCCATGACAAGGTCAGACTGAAATCATCAGGGGTGTAGGCATCAACCATTCGTTTCTGATGTTGGGATTTTTCAGAAGTAAATTCAGAGTGTATGTTGGTGCTACACACAGCCAGTAACAGCACAAAGTTCATCCAATTTTTCTACGTTGAACCTGATCAGAAATGAGTTATTCGGGTATTAAAAAACTGATAGTATTTATAATGCTTTCTACTTATAATGTCACCGTGAATGGGCAGGCCATGTTTCTTGTTCCAAAGAGACGTCATTCATGTGTTCAAATGTGTTCACCTCTCTGATGTCAGAAGGTTTTAAGAAAATTTGAGTTCTGAAATGTCCATGTCTTCTACATAGTACAGAGTACTATGAACTCAAAAGATCAAGTAAATTTTGATTAGTCAAGATATGACTTTAATTATTTAGGAAGTAAAAAAAGTTGCTGTCCATATAGAACACTAAGAAGATGCTACAAATAGTTAACAAAGGAATACATGAACAAAGTTTTGGAAATTTCACAGATGACCAATACATCAAAGCTTCATGGACAGTTGATTCTAATGATAACAAATGCTCCATGCCAAGTTTAGGGATTTAGAAGACTGTATGGAACCTCTGGTCAGGGATTAGTCCGCAAAGAAGGTGTAAGAGGGTGTCGTACATCTGAAAGCATGCCTCCCTTCTTTTCATCTCTCCCCTTGCTCAGGTCAGTGCTTTTCTCTCCCAGCTGTCTGTCTCGGCTCCAATAACAAGCATCTGAGCTGTGGAACTGAGGGAAGGAAAAACATCAATGTTTCTAAGATTTTAGGGCTCTGTGTTTAATTTCATTTTGTGTATAACAGTCTTCATAGTTTCAAAGTTCAAAATTCAATTAAAAATGTTTTTCTCCCATAAAGCCTACATGAATAGAGAATGAAACGTTCACTCTCAAAAAAAAAAAAACAGGATTTTTAAGACACTCAGACAACTATCATTATTCATAAAAATGAATTGTCAATCATGAATACTTTATTCTAACTATTATGGTGACAGCTGTGAGAAGAACTCTTTTGAATGGCGTTATTTTACTGGACGACCATTCTCTCAATTTACTCAATCTCATTATGCTCCAAACCTGTATGACTATCTTCAGTGGAACACAAAAGGAGATGTTAAGCAGAATGTTAACCTCAGTCACCATTCACATTCTTTGTATGGAAAAAGGTAGTAAGTTGCACTTTAAATCTTTCAGGGTTTTATCATTATTAAAACTCCTCCTCACAGTAGGAAATTTGCTAACTCAGGTCAACTTAGGCAATATCACACAATTCATAAATATAACACAACTCTGAAGGTGTGAAGTTGGCTGTCCGATATGAATGTTCCAGTGAGAATCTAAGCGTTTGCTTTTATTTTTAGCCCTCTCCTGCTGTTTTCTCCTGTCTTTCTCCACCTGTTTTGCAGACAGAGAGAAATGAGAGTAACACCTTTCCTGTATCACCTACTCATGCAAAAGAGAGTGAGATTTCATTTCTATCCTTTTCATCCCTCTGTATTTACTTCAACACAGGCCTCTCCTGCAGCGTTGGCTAAAAGTGTTCTGGCCGAGGTCCCCAATCAGGTCGTGGATTACTACAATGGAAAAGGCATCAAGCCAAAATGCCTATCGGACTATGAGACTTCCAGAGCATTCAGTCCCTGAGCTTCGCACAGCCATAGAGCTGCTTCAAGAGACACAGTTTTCTACGGTCAACTAAAGCTGGAAGACAACTTCTTTGATCATTTCAGAGCTTGCAGCAACACTACAATATTGACAAGCAGGTCCATCCTTGTGTTTTAGATATTTATCACTCATGGTTTCGTATTCGATTTTCCTTAGCGGGTATTTTTCTTCTTATACAACTATTTACGTAGTTGCTCAAGAAGTATTTGGATATTTTTGGACACCGAGGTTTCACATATTGGAATTTCATTGCATAGATAACATTTTAAACCGTGGAGTGATGTATACTATATATTTATATATTAGTACTGTGCCAAAGTTTTAGGCACTTGTGAAAAATGATGCAGAGTGAGGATGTCTTCAAAAATAATACCATAAATAATTTTAATTTATCAATTAATTTCATACAATATCCACTAAACATAAAATAAGCTAAATCATTATTTGGTGTGACAACCTTTGCCTTCAAAACAGCCCAATTCTCCTAGGTACACCTGGACACAGTTTTTCTTGGTTGTTGGCAGATATGATGTTCCAAGCTTCTTGGAGAATTCGCCACAGTTCTTTTATTTATTTATTTAGGCTCAATTACTCAATGATTTTGAGACTTTTTTTTAAGAAATTGCTGTGTATGTAAACATAACTGTGCCCAAGACTTTTGCACAGTATTATTTACAGTATACACTGCCTATATATATATATATATATATATATATATATATATATATATATTAGGCAGTTCATTTTAAATGGAGGTATGAAGTCAGTTCACAATGGGTGTCCTAGCAGAGTAAACATGGATTTAGTACATCACTTAGACGTGCTTCACTTAGTTTGACAACCACAAAGTGTCCTAATACATTTTATCTGAATTTTTAACATGCTATATGTTGTTTTTTATAATTCCCAGCAAAGCCTTTTTTGGGGGGAAATATCTTGCTTGAAATGTGTGTTTGTGCTATACATTTTATCTATCTATCTGTCAATCTATCTATCCTACTATACAGGTTTATAGCGTGTGTGTGTGTGTGTGTGTGTGTGTGTGTACACTGGCAGCCAAATGTTTGGAATAATGTACAGATTTTGCTCTTATGGAAAGAGATTTGTACTTTTATTCACCAAAGTGGCATTCAACTGATCACAAAGTATAGACAGGACATTATTGGACACAATCACTATTTGAAAAAAGTTTCCAGCAGCCATCACTCCAACACATCCTTGAGTAATCATACTAAATAGCTAATTTGGTACTAGAAAATAATTTGCCATTATATCAAACACAGTTGAAAACTATTTGGCTTGTCAAATGAAGCTTAACATTGTCTTTGTGTTTGTTTTTGAGTTGCCACAGTATGCAATTGACTGGCATGTCTTAAGATCAATATTAAATCAAAATGGCATAAAACAGCTTTCTCTAGAAACTTGGCAGTCAATCACTAAAGGCTATACAATGCTTGAAATTGCCAAATAAAAACCAGAAGGACAGAAAGAGATGTGGAAAGCACAGATGTACAACTAAACAAGAGGATAAGTACATCAGAGTCTCTAGTTTGAGAAATAGACACCTCACATGTCCTCAGCTGACAGCTTCATTGAATTCTACCCGCTCAACACCAGTTTCATGTACAACAGTAACGAGAAGATCCTCTGCAGTCCTTATGGGGAGAATTGCAAAGAAATAGCCACTTTTGAAATAGAAATGCAAAAAGAAAAGGTGAGAGTGGGCAAAGAAACACAGACATTGGACAACAGATAATTGGAAAAGAGTGTTACGGATCTTAAACCCATGGAGCTTTTGTGGGATCATCTAGACTGTAATGTGCCTGAGAAGTGTTTGACAAGACAGACACATCTATGGCAAGTGCTACAGGAAGTGTATTTGGACAAACTGACAGCTAGAATGTCAAGGATCTGCAAAGCTGTCATTGCTGCACGTGGAGGATTTTTTGATGAGAACTCTTTGATAATAGTTTAAAAAAAAATTTAAATGTAATTGTACATT
Source organism: Xyrauchen texanus (assembly GCF_025860055.1). Taxonomy (NCBI): domain Eukaryota; kingdom Metazoa; phylum Chordata; class Actinopteri; order Cypriniformes; family Catostomidae; genus Xyrauchen; species Xyrauchen texanus. The sequence continues at coordinate 19,556,924 of NC_068285.1, read as the reverse complement.
TTTATTTGATTAATGTCCTGACTATACATTATGATCAGTTGAATGCCACTTTTGTGAATCGAAGTACCTATTTCTTTCCATAAATGTGTGTGTGTGTGCACTGATTAGCCACACCATTAAAACCACCTTCCATGCAATTATCTAATCAGCCAATCGTGTGGCAGCAGTGCAGAGCATAAATCATGCAGATACAGGTCAGGAGCTTCAGTTAATTTTCACATCAACCATCAGAATGGGATACAGGTCAGGATCTCAACACCAAAACTGGACCAGACAGGGGAGTCAGGATCGAGACACCTTGCTTCGGACATGAAACGAAACAAACCGAAGAGTGCATGGCAGGGAAATACACCGAAGCTGTGCGCTCAAACAAAGACAGACAGAACTTGGATCCCGACACAGGTTAGTGCTGTTTTGGCAGCATGAGGGGTACCAACACAATATTAGGCATGTGGCTTTAATGTTGTGGCTGATCAGTTTATATATATATATATATATATATATATATATATATATATTTTTTTTTTTATGTATGTCACTTGCTTTGATATTTCGCTATATCGTGCAATGACGGTTTTACATTTTTAAATGTGACTTAAGTGTCCAAAAAAATTTTTGGGCTGCTTAAACTGTGAAAAATGGGACATAGAATTAGTTTCATCACAGCTCCAACCAATCAACAATCTGCCAGCACCTTTTGGTCTATGGTCACATATTCTCTGTAAATGGGAGAGAGTTGAAACATGCAACTGTGGACAGTCTTCCTTTAGATACAGATGTCAGAGTGATTGCAACTTGCATTTGTCAGTGCTTTCTTCTTCTTCTTTATATTGTTATTGTTATTTTGGCAGACCTGCTATAAAAGGGATATATAGTCCAATATAGCATAGTATTCCAATAAGTGATAGTGTAGGAGGCAAGTGGTTATTGACCATTGCATAACCAATGCTCAGTTAGTAAACACTATTAGTCCTCTATAATCCAAAAAATGTGCATTTTATCTGTGCTTTTTCAGATTGTTTAACACCTAATTATTTTATTCTATTTAAAGATTATTTTTGATGTGGGGCTTTTAGGACTACAAATGTTACATAAACTATACAGCATATAGCTATAAAACATATTTATTTTAAAGCAAGTGGAATGGACAAAAATCTGTGAATACATACAATATTTAGGGATCATTGTTTTTGTTTTTTTACAGGTTTCCTTGACATTTATGTTTTGCTGAATTTATAAACATAATCTACAAGTTCTTTCAAATGTTTGGAAATAGTAGGAATTTTTATAGTGCTGTATTAGCCTTTCTTTCCTTTTTTCTCCCGTGTGTGTGTGTGTGTGTGTGTGTGTGTGTGTGTGTGTGTGTGTGTGCGCCTGCACGCGCTTCAGACACCAGGACTGTGTTTTGCATGTTGCCAATAAATAATCTGATTTCACACTTTTTGTGCTGCATTTAATTGTTTTACTTTGTTACATTATAAAATGCTGATGTTCATAGTTCAGTATGTATAAGTATAGTTTCAGCATTGCTCACTTTGCAAGCCATTAAGAATTATTAGGTATTCACAATCACATTCCATGCAGTAAAATTGATTCATAGTCTTTAGCAACTAAATGTTACATTTTATTAGGGATCCTTGAATGTAGAGGCTCTTTAACAGGCATCAAAAGACCTTGAGAAAAGTAGTCCTAGAAGTGTGATCGACTCTTTGTGAATCAGAGGACTCTATGAAGTTTAAACACACAAACACACATTTGCACACACTCCCTGGCACACATGCACCCAGCCTTGCAATTAGCTCCATCATGTATAATTAAACACTCATATCCATGGGACAAGACCAGAGACAGAGAGAGATCATCACATACAACGATTCCATCAGTCAGAAATTCATCAGTGTTACGATGCAGAGAATGAGATAGGATCAGGACCCAAACACAGAGTTAAATATAAAATAATTTATTCATACAAAAACCAAACACAAAATTGCCACAAGGGGGAAAAACATGAACTACAAAAAAAGTAATCCGGGCTGGGGCAGAGGATAACGGGGACCAGGACCGGCTGGACGGAGTAGGATGGGAACAGGACCGACAAAAACACGACCAACCAACAGGACAGACGGGAAACACACAAGACAAACTGGCACACACGAGGAGACTAAAATAGGGAGAGAAATCAAACAGGTTAACAAAACAGGGCAGGTGTGACTAATAAACTAATATCAAGCAAACAAGGCAGCAGGGTATGACACAAGACTGAGAGACTCATGGTAATACAGAAACAAAACAAAGCCACGTGCTCTCACAAGACAACAAAACACCCGAATGGCATGAGCACACATCGCCAAGACAACAAGGCAATATATACTCATGCCAACTGACAGAACAGACACGAGAATGCATACCAAAGGCAAACAAAGCAATGCCATGCATTTCCACACTAAACAGAAATCTGGGCATACATTGCCAGGCAAACGCCACGTGATGCACCTAACAGGCGACAAAACAAGACGGGACACCTGTGCGAGAGTTCCGCCACACACACATGCAACACTTCAGACCGAAGTGGCCGAACCTCAGCACAACGTGCAGACAGCTCAGGTGTGTCCGCGGCTGCGAGATAGAACAGATTATTGTGCATGCCGCAAGATGACAAGCGCAATGCAGTCACGCCAATACAAGACAAGACATGGAACATGAGTGTCTGAATCTCGACACCAAAACCGAACCAGACAGGGGAGTCAGGATCCAGACACCATGTTGCATACATGAAACAAGTCAGACCCCAGAGCGCACGGCAGGGAAATACACCGAAACCATGCGCTCACACAAAGACAGACATGGGACTATGGTGCCATGTCCCATCACATAAAAACCCTGAATGACAAGAGTAACAGGACCGTGACAATCAGTTTATTTACTAGTGATTTAGCAGATGCTTTCTTGTTCAGAACATCTTGCAGTAAATTCACAGCAGGTACAGAAACCTGCACAGAAATGTCTGGCACAAAAGGTTACATTTTAGACCCCGGTAAAACTCCAGTTCATTGACCGCACCTTCTGGGGTTTGAACCTGTGAACCTTGGTTCAAATAAAAGTCAAGCCCTTAGAACATACATTAAGTAAATATTAATGAATGTTCACTAAAGTGATATTTTTCATTATCTTGATAAATATTATCGTAAAATATTGTCATATTGATTGGAGAAACCAGTAATGCTCAAGCTCTTGAATCGGTAACAAATAACAAAGTTCCATAAAATGTAATTGAGTAATCTTTAACCAAATTAAATTAATAAAAGTTTTATCAATATAAGTTTGTTAAAGATTACACAATTCGATGGAAATTGGATATTGAATTAAAATACATGAAAATAAGCTGAAATATTTTTTGAGTGAAAAGTAACCAATAACAGTAAATATTAAAAAATATACTTAGTATTTAAATGTTTATATGTTATTATTATTATTATATATTTATATTTTATAAATTATTCTTATTCATGAAAAAGCAATTGGCAGGGTGGTTTAGGTAGCAGGCAGTGTGAACGAAGTAGCAGCTGGCAGGGCAGTTGAGACAGCTGGCAGGGCAAAGGGAGCCGCTGAGTTATTGGTAGAGTTCAGCCAGCAGTGGTGGTGAGGTCTTTATGGAAAACTCCTGGTGAGGTCATCAGTGAGGTCCTCCTCAAATCCCTTACCCTCCTGATCTTACATTGACTTCCTCCAGCAGCTGCTCTGTCTTCTCAGCATCTTGGTCCAGCCTCCAGTATGGGAGGGTTGTCCATGGTGACTAGATCTCTTAACCCTTGTAAATTACACATTTTTACTCAGCGGTCCCTAGAGAACAAAAATGTCCACGTCAAAAAACTGCCATAATAATATTATATATTAATATTATTTTCAACTTTCAATTAGTTACTTTTTTAATCAACATCAGTCCTGATCTTAACTACCAAATATTCATACATTTTCAGGATTTTAACCCTTTAATTTTAATGGGGAAAAAACACACACGAAAAAATATTTTCCATATTCTATATGCAAAGGGGAAATTTGTTTTGGGATTATCACAGTCTGGGATATGTCTGTGATTAGCAACAACACTTATTTTGATGCTATATTTTTGTTGTGCAGTGTCAGATAAAGAAAACACACACACACACACACACTCAGTACCTTAGAGGACAAAAATATCTGCATCAAAAACTGCCAAAAAATATGATATATTAATATTATTTTCCACATTCACACACCGAATTATGAATATTCAGTTAATATTCATTAATTTTAAGGATTTTAACCCATTAAAAGCCATTTTGTTTACATAATGCCACTGTTGTTTTTTACACACACACAAATTTCTCAATACACACATACAATACACACAGACATCCATACCAACACAACCACACAATTTTAGCTGCATCATTTATTCAGTTGGCCTGCAGTGCTCTATAATACAGCAAATAGAAAATACGAAAAAAGCATGTATTTGGAAAGAGGAGGCCTTAATGGACAGAAATCCCACTGACCACTGCCAAGTCCTGGTTGCTGGTACTGGTTCTTAAAGGAATATTTAATTCAAGTTAAGCCCTAAACAGTATTTCTAGCATAATACATATGTTTTTTTTACAGTCATTTATGGTTTTAGGTTATTGGCATTACATTGTCATGGCAACGATGTTGTAAATTGTCTATAACTTCACAAAGAAAAGGTTAGTATGTGATTTTATCGCACTAAAATCACGTTAACACACATATTGTTTATGTCTTGTGGCTATACTTTTAAAAAATGAGTATTTTAACCCAGAATATTCCTTTAAGGCTGTCCAGGAGCTTCTTAAAATTCATGTCATGTTATCCAAGATTCTACGTATTATATTATAAAATGAGGATTGAATGCATACAGCACATTTTCTCACATGTAACAACAATAAAATAATTAGCTCATTAATAATTAGAGGATTAGTGCTTCAAATAATAAACATGTCATTTGGAAAAAAGGGAGAATTGATAAAGGGTCTGCAATCAGGAAAGGTGCCCTTTATACAAAATTATGGCAATTTGTGCATATAATCTGTTTTGTAGTTGTTCATTATTTTTTACTGTGCAAAAAATGTTCTCTTCAACTCTGGCAACAACTGTCATCTACTAAATTTCTACAATTTCTCCACCAATCACATTTTTGTTTATTTATTTATCCCCCTTTCTCCCCAATTTGGCATGCCCAATTCCCACTACTTACTAGGTCCTCATGGTGGTGCGGTTACTCACCTCAATCGGGGTGTTGGAGGACAAGTCTCAGTTGCCTCCGCTTCTGAGACCGTCAATCCACGCTTCTTATCACATGGCTCGCTGTGCATGACACCACAGAGACTCACAGCATGTGGAGGATGATGCTATTCTCCTCGATCCACACACAACTTACCACATGCCCCATTGAGAGCGAGAACGACTTATTGTGACCACGAGGAGGTTACCCCATGTGACTCTACCCTCCCTATGAACTGGGCTAATTTTGTTGCTTAGGAGACCTGGCTGGAGTCACTCATTACACCCTTGATTCAAACTCGTGACTCCAGGGGTGGTAGTCAGCGTCAATACTCACTGAGTTACCCAGACCCTTGCATGTTTGTTTATTAAATATTTGGCTAATTTTATGATTCTTTCAGCTCCATTGAACACATTTTACTATGTTAAAAACACATCCGTGGAATCTTCTTTCAAATTTGCCCAGAAAATGTGAAAAATGGGCCTGGTTATTACAGTGTTGTTACTATGACAACATGCTCCAGATATTAGGTCTTCGGCAGTTAACAGGAAGGTTGGTGGTTCAAGCACAGAAATACGCAGTTTAGTTTTACATATTTAAACATTTCTTCTCGGGAATCATCAAAACATCAATTTATCTTAAATTTTTAGGGCACACACACACACACACACAGCACACGCACGCACGCGCACGCACGCGCGCGACGGACTAGACCTTCGGAGAACTAATAAGTTAAAGGAACGAAAATTCAGCGTCAGAAAGCAGCGATCTTATTTCTGTGTTACACCGGAACTGAAAGGAATGACATTCTCGATCAGGACAAACACACGAGACATGCCTGACACAATGTTGCGGTCTGTCTGAATGATTTAACTGTAATGTGTTGTGTGGACCTTGTAAATAATAACTATGGCAGCATGGACGTGTAGATTTTTCAGGCTTGGTGATTGTTTAATAAGAGGAGCGCCAGGACGCTTTTGCAGAACTGGAGCAACACTAGAACGGTATTTGACAACGTTTACACTTAAACAACATAAAGGTGACTTACCTGTAACTCTACAACATATTTGATCTCATACATACAGAAAATATGTCAAACATTGTGTTTGTAAATTCGTTCTTGCACTTTATTCAGTTATTTAACTAAAGTGTTCCGTTAACAGTTAACCCAAAAATGAAAATTATCTTATTTACTGACCCTCATGCCATCTCAGTTGTTTTTGACTTTCTCTCTTCTGCTGAACACAAACTAAGATTTTAGATGAATATTTCCATTAAAAATGCAAGTGAATGTTGGCCAGATCTTTAAGTATAAAAGTAATCCAAACAACACCAGTGGTTTAATCCATGTCTTCTGAAGAGATCTTACCATGTTTGGGTGAGAACATACCAAAATATAACTAAATTTTAACTATAAATCTTGATGTCTGAAGTCTCCTTGACCATCATGATCTCAAGCTCGATTACACTTCCTAGTGTCATCTAGCGCTCCGCACACTAGGAAGTGTGATCAAGCTTGAAATCATGATTGTCCTAGAGACTACAACAACAAGATGTATTGTGAAAAATTAGCTATTTTGGTCTGTTCTCACCCCAAAACCCTTAAACCTATTACTTTTATGGTGACTTTATCTCCTTTTTGAAACTTCAAAGTTCTGGCCACCATTCATTTGCATTGAATGGACCAACAGAGCTGAGATATTCTTCTAAAAATCTTTGTGTTCTGAGGAAGAAAGAAAGTCATACACATCTGGGATGGCATGAGGGTGAGTAAATGATGAGAAAATTTTCATTTTTAGGTGAACTATTCATTTAAATTCTTAAAGCATAAGCATAGTCAGCAGGCACTGTGAAATCCAACCACCTAGCCTGATACTAACAGTTTCCATCATACCGCTGTCTGTTTCATCTTTTTCATCAGAGCCCCTGTCGTTCATTGTGTTAGGACCCATCAGACAGACACATGGTGGGATGAGCACCTCACAGAAGATAATGCTTCTTTTCTAAAAAAGTCTATTGGGGAGGAATACAGAAAACAGGTGACAGACAAACTCAACCCCCTTAAGGATGAACCCTGGCCCAGGCATGAATGGCTGGAAGGTGGGTCACACCAACTCTGGAGTTTCATCTCCAGCCCTAAAGAGGTAGTTTGGTTAAGATGATAGCATTTGGCTCATTATTGTATTGTTTTATATGAATACCCGAGTAATCTAACTGTTATCGTGGTTGCATGGATATTGAATATGTAAGGTTTGAATAATCTGCATTTCCTTAGGGAGTCGAAGGGTTGGCGTAGTGGCTGTTAAACTTGGAATGATGCCTGTGTGGACCAAATCTGGAGAGAGACACGTAGTGACCATGCTGCAGGTAGAACAGCCTGACGGGCCCAAGATCATGTCACTTTGGTGTCTGTTATTCTAACTGGAAAATTAGCATTAAGTAGGGATGCACAATATATAGGCGGCCATATCGGCTGATTAAATGTGAATTTTAAAGTTATCGGTTATTGTTCCAATAAGAAAATTTGGCCGATATTTTAAAGTCGATAAAAAAAAATTCTCTAGTTATAATTAATACGGGAAAATAAGATCATGTTGATGTACGTTTACATAGAGACTGAGACTGGCTCGTGTGATAAATGTTTTAGCCTACATTTGTGATAAACTCCTAAGTAATACCTTCGTTAACAGAACAAACATCCATTAACAAACATCCATCCAAGAAAAATCATGTGAATAGCTCCAAAGTCTGAAATATAATATACATTTTGATAATATAACACTAGAGGACAATATCTGAGAAAAAAATAAAGAGTGAACTAATCCTTTAAAGATCTGGGCTGAATCAATCTTGGGTAGGGCAGATCCTTGGACTAAAGGAATACTGTGATGGTACATGATATATATTTTACATCTCAATCAAATGTGACATGAACACACCAAAATCTCTCTCAGGTCCAGGATTGTCATGTGGTGAAACACCTATCCAAAGAAGAGTTTGATGGCCGCACCGCGGCTCTTGTTGTGGGAGGAAAAAGCGTATCTCCATTTCACGTGAGTCAAATTTTAATCAGACTGCTCTGGTCAGTACCTCTACCCTTCTGTTCCCTCACCCTTCCTGTGATCCTTGACCTCTCTGAGGTGGAACTGGATAATAGACTAGCTTTTGTGCTTCTCTGGAGAGGGAGGATAATAAGAACTGAAGAGCTCCTAGAGAGAAATTACTGAGCTCTCAGTAGATGTAGAGGTGACCTGTGTGTGTCTGTGAGTGTGTTTGCATGCGCGTTTGGGGAAATTAAAATGGGAGGCAAGACTGCTCATCTTTTGAGCAACTTTGTCATTGTATTCTTCTCTCGCTCCTTTTTCATGGTCTCTCTCTTACCCCTTTTGTACCTGTGAACCTGTATCAGAACTGGCCCATATTTCCAAGGATCTGAGAGTCAAATGACTACATTAATGACTTACTGTATTATGATCTTTGTTTATACATTTTATTAGATTTGAGAACATATTGAAACATCCAAAGTCATTTTATTCAGTCTCTTTGTGCAATCCTAAGCTACTTTTAATGCAGCGGGGAGAAGTTATTAGAAAAAGAACTTTGCCGTCAATTGAACATGGAGACGGCTTTCTTGGTTTTAATTTTTTTACATGACTCCTATCAGACTGATTTGTTGATCTTTTGAAATATGATCTTGTTGGGCACTGGCTTCGGCACCATGATAGTGGATAATTTGCTCCCTGTCTAATTCTCTCGCTCGTCTTTCTCTCTTACACCCTGTATACAATGGAGCAACGCATCCGTAAATGGGTGTCCCGTTCCATTTTGCGCTGCACAAATTAAATGGTTTAGAACATTTGTGTTGTGACTCGTGTCGCTCATGTAGACAGGGTGTTAGTGAAATTTGTGCCTAAAAAAGAAAGTGACAAGACAAAATTGAAGGAGATATTTGTTTAAACGGCTGAAATATACAGTTCTATGGGTTTTCAAAAGAAAAGTTCTGTCAAGAATAGGCTATCACCTCTAGTGTGGTCGTGTCTATGTACATGACAGCTGCCAAACTAAGAGAGGTTGAACTGCAATTGTCCTTTGTCCTGACCTTCAGTATGAACCTTCAATCTCTCCTGATTCAGTCAATCAGCTCTCAAAATACAGCAGAGCAGTTTGACTTTAATATATTCTCTTTCTCTCGGTTCAGTTCCTTTTTTGTTTTGTTTTTTTAAGAATTAGGATTCTAAAAGTTAGTAGATATCTTGAAGTAACTTAAAGTCAATCTATCTCTCTCTCAGAGGACAGAGGGATATTTAGAGATTTTCCGGAATGCAGGAATTCCTCCAAAACAGAAAATCACCACATTTTGTGTGTCAGACAACGCTATCATCAAACCAGGTAACTTCACTTGACTGAACTGTTTCTTTACCAGATAAATCACTTGGAATAATTTCAGTATCATACTAATATTTTCACATTTGCATATCTCATGATGTCTGTTACACTAATGTTCTTGTTTTGTTTTTGGTTTATGTTTGGTTTTTGTGTTTTGTTTTTTTTTTGTTTTTAGGCACTCCTCTATATGCAGCTCACTTTCGTCCAGGCCAGTATGTGGACATCACAGCCAAAACGTGAGTCAACAATACATATGGAGTGTTAACACAAACTTTTTTTATATTGGAATCTTACGCTTTGCAGTTTTATGACTTTATGATTATACCATAGAATGAAGCTTAACATTGTACTTTACAGAAATATTGTTTTTTTGCTCTGGCTTAGAGGGATTCAGAGTGAAATGCATTTTTCAAGTGCTGAAAAGCATGACTGACTGATATTTTGGTCAGCAAAAATTTGCATCTTCCTGTCCCTCCTTACGCCCTCCCCTCACATCCATCTAATTCCAAGAGCCTCGTCTCCTCATCAGAAAATGTGTGTGCGAATCTCAGGGACAGGATGACAGGGCTGGCTGAGAGCCACTTCAGTTCTTTCTGCAGTAAATCAGTCTGAGATTTTATTTCTAAACAGATTACACTTGATCACTTGATTATAGTTGAGAAAAAGACCTTTGAAAACCACAGAGAGATCATTATGTTTCTTCAGCCTTTAGGTCCTTGATTATAATGTTATATTAATAATGAAACAGGGGAGAAAAATATTTTATAATAATGAAACTGAATTTACTTTTGGCAATGTTCTGTTTTGTTGTTTTGATTGTCATTTCTGCATTTCTCATTGAATTATAGAAAATTAACTATATTCTAAAATACTTAACTATATGTATTTTTTTGTGCATTTACACTGCAATAACAACTACAGTTGTTGAAATTATTGTTTTAAATAACCAATTAAAAATCTATAAATATGAAATTAATGAAAATATAATGTATAATTTTAAAATACATTGTGAGGATGTCTTCAAAAATAATGAAATAAATAGTTTCTATTTATCACTTAATGTCATACCTAGTCCAGTAAATAAAATAAAAAATCTAAAGCAATATTCGTTGTGACCACCTTTGCCTTTAAAACAGCACCAATTCTTCTAGGTACGCCAATAAGTTTTTCTTGGTGGATGGGATGTTCCAAGCTTCTTAGAAGATCGGTGGTGAATTCTCCATCTATTTAGGCTGTCTCAATTACTTCAGTCTCTTTATGTAACCTCAGACTGACATGATGGTGAGTGGGGGTCTTTGTGGGGGCAGTGACATCTGTTGCAGGGCTCTCTGTTCTTCTATTCTAATCTTTTCTGTTTGCAAAAGTAATGCTTGGGAGTCTAACATTTATATTTCCACACTATATTGACACTAATGCTGAAGATATAAATGCTCATCTTAAGACATGCTTTTGTGAAAAAGACGTTTACACAGTACTGTATATATGCTCCATGACAACAAAGTTTAAGGCTGCTCTGATGCTGCATTTTATTTACACAGAACCAAAGCAGCATCAGAATTGATTCTAAGGGCTGAGGTGGGTCAGAGCAGGCTTAATTTAGACTGGCTTTTGCATCTTTACATAATTTTAAGCAGGCACAGAACAGGCATATCTTGGCTGTGTAAAGATGCCTAAAGTGTCTCAGTCTTGCCAGCACTATTTCACACCTGAGATTCTCTCTGTCGGCAGCTTCATCCACATACTTTCTCTAAAGTGGTTACACAGCATACAGTGCATCCGGAAAGTATTTACAGCGCTTCACTCTTTAGGAAGAGTCCTGGTGGTTCCAAACTTCCATTTACGGATGATGGGGGCCACTGTGCTCATTGGGACCTTCAATGCTGCAGAATTTTTTCTGTACCCTTCCCCAGATCTGCGCCTCGATAAAATCCCGTCTCGGAGGTCTACAGACAATTCCTTGGACTTCATGGCTTGGTTTGTGCTCTGACATGCACTGTTAACTGTGGGACCTTATATAGACACGTGTGTGCCTTTCCAAATCATGTCCAATCAACTGAATTTACCACAGGTGGACTGCAATCAAGTTGTAGAAACATCTCAAGGATGATCAGTGGAAACAGGATGCACCTGAGCTTTTGAGTGTCATGGCAAAGGCTGTGAATACTTATGTACATGTGATTTGTTTCGTTTTTATTTTTAATAAGTTTGCAAAGATTTCAAACAAACTTCTTTCACGTTGTTATTATGGGGTATTGTTTGTAGAATTTTGAGGAAAATAATTAATTTAATCCATTTTGGAATAAGGCTGTAACATAACAAAATGTGGAAAAAGTGAAGTGCTGTGAATACTTTCAGGATGCACTGTATAAAAACAAAATGGTGTTTTGTTTACGTCTTATTAAAAATGTTTTTTTGTATTGTAGCATTGGAAAAGGTTTTCAAGGTGTAATGAAGCGCTGGGGTTTCAAAGGTCAGCCTGCTTCTCATGGCCAAACTAAGACGCACAGGAGGCCAGGATCTTTGGGACCAGGAGGGGTGAGTGTGTTCATGTGTTTGTGGATAAAATGTATGAAAGTCACTCCATCCAAGTGGGCTCTGCAGTCATACTTTTGCTGTAGCAAAAAGTTATTTTTAATGTGGATATTTCCATCGAATAAATGGGTTAAATAAAAATGAAACTATAATTTTGCCACAGAAAAGAATAGGTTGATAGAAATTCACTTGCTATGGAAGTTTATGAGGTAATTGTACAAATGTTGATAACCAATTCATTTGTATTTAACCCAGAGGATTTCTTTAATATCTAGCTGAGCTTTTGCAAAATAAGAGGCAGAAATTCAATGCTGACTTGACATTTTGTCACACATGTGCTCCAAAATTAATTCAATGTCTGCCCTGGACCACAAAATACATTCTGCATTGCAGTGTCTCAGAGAGGATGTTTCTTTAGATTGAGGGTTTTTCTCAGCCTGAGAAGTTTCATGTCAATCCTTTCGGGCAGACATAAAAGTAACTGTCCGGTCTCTCTGGAGAGCTTTGCTTTAAGAGTGTAGTGTGACCTCAGTTTGAACTTTGCATGTTTGATGGCTGTGTATCTTTACTTGTAGGACCCAGCTAAAGTTTTCAAAGGAAAGAAGATGCCAGGCAGGATGGGAAATGTTTATGACACTGCTCATGGCTTAAAGGTACACCAGTCGGAATGCACACACACACACACTTACTTTCATACTTGGTGTTACATGCTATACTCCATCTAATACTATTTTTAACAGCATTTGGCAGTGTTTAAGACCTTGAGAGACTGAATGGGATATTTGTATGTTTAGAAATGCATTTTTCACTCAACCATTTAAATGAACTAGTGGCAAAAGGTCGTAAAATAATTGTGAAAAACTTAACAGGAATGGTGACCATTTGGATCACACAAAATATACACTTTCCGTCATACATGCATCCCCTACCCATACAGTATATCAAGATACAAACAGTACACAGTGAGCAGAATTTGAATCTCAGATGCACACTATAATATTTACTTCAAAAATAGTGCAACCTCAGCACACCAAGGCTATTTATAAAGTGACCTGGTGTCACAGTGTAATGAAGATGCATGATAGAGAATAGTGTGTGTATTCATTTTTTAAGTTCACTCAATTCTTCTCTCTGGCAGATATGGAGAGTGAACACCAAATATAACGTTCTTTATGTCAGCGGTTCAGTACCAGGCCACCACAACTGTCTGGTTAAGGTAAAACCCCTTTCACACACACACACACACACACACACACACACACACAAGTATGCAAGTCTTAAACACTTGTCCTCAGGAATTGCTTTTTGAAGGTGAAGACTGAAAGTAAATGAGTGTCTATCTCTGCTTTCATTTTCCTGTTGCTGTCTTCACTTTCAGCAGTTTTTAGCTAAAATAAGAGCTTTGTACTGTACTGTCCATGCCAGCACAAGCACTGACCTTGGCACACTTGCATATGCTCGTATTGAGAGATGAATCTATATACAGTGAGACACTTGTGGGTACAAAGTACATTAAAAGGCATCAGTGAATCGATCATATATTGTCAGCATTCTATCTTTTATAGTGTGCTTGCATGCTCACTTCTCCAAAAGTATTGATAGATGATGACATAATACCTTGTCAAATGTTGAGAAACATCATACCTATGATCTAGACTAACAAGAGTAGATGCTGCATCAGTAGTAAGCAAAGTTCTACTCCAATTGCCTGAATGTTGTGGTTATGTTTACCTGATCAGGTCAGAGACACAATTCTACCCAATCGGGTGGTGAAGAACAAGAACCCACCCTTCCCCACATTCTTTGCTGATGGAGATGAGGAGCTTCCTGAAGACCTCTACGATGAAGACATGTTCCAGTTTGGAGAGCCCATCCTTTAATGACATCATGACTTCACAACACTCTGCTTACACTCTTTGAAAAGACATGGACCCCTTTACCTGTCTTGTGTCTAGCGGGTTCAGTGTTGCAGGGCTCCTGTGTCATTGAAAGACTGTGCAAATTAACTTTTTAAGAAGCAACTGATTTTGGCATCAACACACATTCAAACTATATCTGTGTAAAACCAAACACCCTCAAACTGTCTAAAGTATGGGTCATGTTGGATTTAAACAATAAAACCTGTTTGATCTAATCTTTCTGCTTTTTATTGCAATCATATTTTATATGTATACTGAACATACTGTATGTCATAAGTTATGACTAGGGTCCCCTGGGGGTCCATGAAGAATGTATGTAATACAATGATCTTTTGAATGTTATTAAATATTTCCAAGAAAAAATATCTTCTTTTTTTTTTTTTTATCTTTGGGGTCCCTTGGACAGCTAAAGTTGAAAACCACTGTTTTATGGCAATTGACCCTTAATTACTGTTCAGGTCACAGGCGAGACTATAACACATCCTCAATTGCAGAACACACACAGAAATGAGGTGAGACTATTACGAAGTACATTTTAAAAAATTTGTTAATTCAGTCATAATGCAGAATACACACACACTTTAAGGTCAAATCAAATTCAAATCTTTCTCCCATAATCTCTTAATAGAAGTTAAAGCTCTCTCTGAATCAGTAGGGAGTAATACACTGATGCCTCATAACCTTTCCCAAAGGTCCAACAGATAGGGGACTTGTTGATACATAATTTTGGGTTAAGCCATATGCTTGAGGCAACATCTAAATAAATGCCTGAATTGAATTTGGTCACTCTTGTCCATAACGGGTTGTGACTTAACTTCTTCTATTAGTTTGATAGAAATGCGTTGCAATGGCGAAATAGGGGGAAGGACTTCCTGTTCAATAGAAAACCAGGTAGGAGCTTGTAGCAGGGTGGATGGCAGGGCCGGGTCGTGATCGTACACACCCGGTCCCGTATTAGGCTAATCAAGCCTCCCGAGAGGGATAAAGGTTGACTGCAGAGGATCATGCGGGAGAGAGAGAGACACTTATGGGCATGTCTGTCATGTGTGTGTTTATGTTTGTGCTTTTGTTTTGAGTTTAATTAAATTATTATTTATATTGACAAGCCGGTTCTCGCCTCCTCCTTGCCCATCTTAACCCCCTTACGTTGGTGTGTACGATCACGACCCGGCCCCGCCCTTCACCCTGCCACAGAACTCTTTCAGGTGCCCAAAATAAACCCAACCTGATCTATATGTATAAGATATGTCGTAACTTTTTTTAATCGGTTAGCCAAACCTTTTGACAAACATCTAGCTGAATCAGGGAAATTGGAAGGTAACTCATACACTCGCTTGGATCTTTGTCCTTTTTAAAGATCAGACTGATCTGGGCTTGTGTCATGGTTGGCGGAAGCTTTCCATTCTTTGATTCCGTATAAACTTCTTACAAAAGTGGAGCCAATTCTATAGCATAATATCTGAACAATTCAGCAGGAAAACCATCTGGCCCCGGAACCTTGCCTGTAGGCAGGGCCTTAATTACCTCGTCAATCTCAGAATCGAGAGAGTTTTTTTGCTCAGTCATCAGTTTAGGGAGAATCTCTTCATCAGTAGACTAACACTTGGAACTATAAAGATCAAGATAGAATTCTTTCTGAGGCTGTAAAAATGTCAACCCCAGCAGATTTTACTGAGGGAATGCTAGTAAAAGATTCTCTCTGCTTTATATCTAGCCAGAAGCTTCCCTGCTTTGTCTTGTCCTGAATAACAAAAACTCCACTTTCTGTGACAAAATAATATTATATCTGTATTTCAATCGTGTCAATTCTCTGAGGCCATCAGACCACATTCTGCTCTTCAGCTCTGCCTCTGAAATTTTAATATTCTCTTCTAACTCCATGAGTTCTCGTGGTTTGGATTTTTTGGTGAATGAGGCATACTGTATAATCCAACCCCTAAGAGCCACCTTAAGTGCCTCCCAACCCATGACCACAGAGGATACTGAGGACCAGTTGGTCTTCATATAAACAATGATTTCAGCCTTTAACATTTGTTGGAAATCAGGATTTAGCAAAAGGGATACATTAAGGCACCAACTATATGATTTATTTTTCTCCGTATTTGGCAACATCTCTAAATTCACCAGTGCGTGATGTGAGACTAAGATGTTTCCAATTTAGCAATCCACAACAGATGAAACGAGGGATTTAGATATAAAAAACAAAAATCTATTCTAGAATAAATTTTATGGACTGATGAAAAAAATGTATAGTCTCTACCAGATGGGTTCAAAAGTCTCCATATATCGGTACAGTAAGACCAAGATATTTACACATCCTGTGAAGCGTCACTGTTGCTCAAGGGGGCTTACACACTTTTGCTTCAATATGATCAAGGATTGAATTCATCAATAGATTAAAATCTTCTCCCAATATTATATCATGTGGGGTGCCAACGGCTTGCAGCATCCCTTCAAGATCTTATGGCCTGTTATGTTGAGCAGACTTGGGAAGAGCTCGTCCAGGAATTTCACCATATCTCTGCCTTCTTCATGCTCAGGAATTCCAACAATCCGTATATTGTTCCTTCGATTCCTATTTTTGAGATTTTCTAATTTTTCCAAAATGTATTCCAAGTCCGTTTTGGACGTGAGCAGGTTAGCGGATAATTCCATTACCGATGACTCCAGATAATCGATCCGTCTTTCAACTTCTGCCACTCTTGTGACCAACTCAGATAATTCTGTTTCCATCGCAGTAATCGATCGACGTATTACAGTAAGATCCTCCAAGTCTGCAACAACTTTCGTCAGCATCATCGAGATGTTGGACAGTTGACGCTGGATTTATTCTCCCGATGAGCCTTCCAAATCGAGTCCCTGGCTCGCTGGGCCGCCAGAGGATTCAACTAGAGCATGTAAGTGTCTTTTAATGTCTCCAGAGTCTGATGATTTTGACTTCTTTGCCATGTTTACCTCAAAGAGCTAATACTGTATGTAACTGGGTATATCGAATCTCACCGGATTTAACATGAAAATAATTAAAAACTAGCAAAGTGCGCAGAGCCAGTTGCTCATACATCTGCTTCTCACATGGCGTCACGTGGATCTCATCGATTCACGACATATTTTGATGTTTTGACAATTTTTATTTATTTTATATGAACATGAATTAAGTAATTGTGTAATTTAGAGATAAATAAGGTCAAAAATAACAAAATCCCAAAAGCTCAAAAATAACATAAAATCCCAAAAGCTATGTATTTCCCCATTTTATGTTTCTGCTCAAATTTTACCCGAACAGATGAATTAATTCTGTCCGAACAGAACATTAATACATAAAACTGCATGCAAATGTGTTTCTTGAACAAGGTATATGAGAAATCAAATCTATCGTCTCTCGATTTTGGAAACCCAATTTTATTCTGACCAGCAAATTATGTGATTGTTAAAGTTGTGTCAATCAAGCATTATAGTGTTTGTGTTGATGTTTATTTTAGAAGTATAAGTTTTGTCAGCATTTCCTGACTAATCCAGCCGTGTCTGCATGATTGAAGAGAAAGTTGACAGCAAAACTCTGTAAGGACACTATGCTGCTGACCTCTGTCCATTAGAGAAGATAGCGAGAGGAGGAGTGGAAGGATGAATAGATGCTGACAATGGTTGACATTTCTCTCTCTCTCTCTCTCTCTCTCTCTCTCTCTCTCTATCAAGGCATTAATGTTGCATGAGTTAAAGCTTACTGGCAGATGAAGGGAGAGAGTGTGTGGATGGGACGGCTACATTAGAGTGAAATGCCCTCAAACCTGGTTTCTTATACACAGTCTTGTTACATTGTAGAAAGGTCACATATACTTTACACTCTGCCTGTTTTCTTCTCTCCCTCCCATTTCTCTTCTAAAGAATAGTCAGTGTAAAACAGCTAGCGGGCATTTTCTGTAACTCAAACTAACAAGACCGCTATAAAAATATTGAATGGAAAAAATATTGCAGCAAAACAACAGTAATAATAATAAAAATCGCAACAAATGTCTCTTAATTGGTTACCTATAATTTACATTTCTCTTATTATTAATAAGAGAAATATTATATATATTTAAGACAACACATACAATTTCACTTTAAAATATTATTATTATTATTATTTTATTATTATAGCAGTAATAATTGTGGAACTAAAAACCTGAAATACCTTAAAAGGTATAAATGTATATTTGGGTGGATTCAGATAAGCTGGGCCATTTTTGACAGTCAAAATGTGTTTACAACTTGTGCAAATTCACCCTGAAATAAATTTTCACCATACATTATTAAACAAGTCGTTCATGTACAAAATATTGTTAAACTCTGTTCAATGTATAAATCACCTTATAATTTCTGGTAAAACACAGGGGCTCTCAGACATCTGATAATGACCCATCACTTTTCACTATTTTTTACTTAAATATGAATGTTTCTTCTTATTTTTGGGATTATGTTGGCTTGACATAGTCAATTATTCTACAGATTTTTCCAAAATCCCTATACCAAGATCAAAAAAATCAATTGGAACAAGTGGCATAGCCAAAGGTGGGCCGGGGTAGGTCTGAGCCCACTCAAATTAGACCCAGGTCCACGCAGAATATTAGAGATTATTTTATGACTTCAAATATATATTCATGAAATAGTTTTAAAAAATGCATAAATTCGGATTTCTGAAAGTGTGAAAGAACTGTTTGAATGTGCCACCTCTCTGTTGGTAAGGAAAATTTGGTAACTTCTCCTTGAGCTTTCAAGCTGCATCCACCAAACTCAGTACAGACTTTCAGCCTGTTCCCTTTCCGGTTGCTATGACTTTTCTAACCGATCGAAATTCTGTTTTTTGTACAGTGGATGACCAAATATCCTTTGACTTACATTGATGGAATGTACAAATGGGCCAAGATTATTTTACTCCAACTGTCAAAAAATTCAAATGTAAACAAAGCACAATTAATCAAAGTCTATTTAGCAAGTCATTTCACTCGGCAGACATTATCGGAGCACTCCCGAGCAGAGGTGTCAAAAGTATTCACATTCATTACTCAAGTAAAATTATAGATACTAGGGTTTAAAAAGACTTCTGTAGAAGTTGAAGTATCAACTCAAGCTTTTTACTCAAGTAAAAGTGTAAAAGTACTGCTTTCAAAACTACTTAAAGTATAAAAGTAAAAGTAATGTAAGGAAAAAAAATTCCATTAATGACAAAAGCTTAGGCCACGACACAGGGGCCTATAGTGCACTACCACCTCCTAAAAAAACATGTTTCTAAAGGCCATAATGACTATAATGTTATATTAAAACAAATTTGGGATGAAGGCTACCTGTTTCAGCCACATATATGCCCATTGAAAATGAACGCATTTCAGTACAATGCAAATACATTAAAGAACCATATGTATACTACTGAGCATTAAGTGATAGCTGGCACACAGCTGGGAAGGACTTCAGTACCTCTACTGTGTCTCCGGGGCACCCCAGGTATGCATCCAACTGCTGGGTCATTTCAAGAGGGCTGGTCTTCAAGGAGGAAAAGAAGTCCTCTTCCTCAGATGATTGGGAGCCCTCCTCACTGATGAAATTCTCAGCCTGACAGTCCAAGTGGCTTCTAATATAGTCAAGACCTGTGGAATAAAAAACAAAAATCAGGACAATTTATACCATATGACTATTGTAATTGTGTATTGGATAGTGTGTGTGTGTGTGTGTGTGTGTGTGTGTGTGTGTGTGTCATTAAATGTAATTTCAAACCCATTTCACTGTTTCCATAGAAATTACACGTATTAAAGGGAAATTGAGAAGTGAGACACTTACCAAGTTTGAGGATATTTTCGTCACTTGTCCAGCAGGTCTTAAATTTGGGAACTAGGATGGCTGCAGCTATCAGCTCTGGATCTGCAAGCATCTTGCTGAAGCGTTTTTCAAGGCCTGAAAGAAGTGCAGCAATCAAAGGTTCACAGAACTTGGAGGAGCTGTGAAGGTGCCGGAGCTTGGTCCTTAGTAGAGTTATGGTGGGACCAACCATCCCATCTGCACACTGGTTTCTCCCTGAAGAACATCCAGTGCCCTGGCAACTTGGCTCATTGTCTTCGCATATTCTGCAAGAAATGCAAGTTCCACTGGAGTAAACCTGTACAAAGAAGAAAAGAAAAACACAACATGGAACATTTAGCCTACTTGATGTAGCACCTTCAACTGGAGGATTATTAAAAAGAAAAACATTGTCATCTGAGACTTTTAGAAATTCTAGTTTGTTGCTACAAACAACACCCATAGTAAATATCGGGACTGCATATTGGCATAGTGCATACATGTGTTCTACATTATTCAAAGTATAAAACTATGACTTAATCTATTGTTAATCACTTAAATAACTGAAAGGCAGAAAAAAAGCACTTACTTAGGTGTATCTAGTTCACTGCAGACAGCTGCAAGGGCTCCTTCGCCTTGTTCTCTTGTTATTCTCACTATTCTTTCTACGGCTGAGAAGAGTGAATTCCATCTTGTAGCAACAGGCCTTACGAGTTGGAGTTTGCAGTGGTCTTCAATTACTTCAGATGCGATGGTTGATCTTGAACTTTTGTTCCACAGGCTAGAGCATTTGGCAAATGTAGACCTTGACAAGCGCTTGTACAATGGGCTGACCTCTGCTTTTGAAGCATCAACTGTGGACACTAAATTGAGGAGGTGGCAGGCGCAACGATGGTGCTTGGGTAGCTGGTATTCCAAGTAGTCATCTTCGTCCAACAGGGCTCCGGCATCAACAAATTCAACACCCTCAACGCTTTCCTCTTCTTCATCGTAATCATCATTTTGGCCACCATCATCCTCTTCTCCATCACCCTCTCCTACAGGTTCAGGATTGTTGTTCTCGTCAGTCTGCCCATAAACTCTGAAGGCTTTCAGGAAGTTTGATCCGTTGTCAGTTGTAGTCTGAACGATCTTATCTCTGATGTTGAATTCTGTGTGAATGTCATTTAGGGCACAAGCCAGGGCAGAAAAGGTATGGGACCCTTTAAGTTGCTTGCATGCCAGGGCAGCACAGGATCTCTGCATGGTCTGGGGGTTAAACCAGTGCGCAGTGACACCAATGAAACCACGATGGTGTGCCATCCAGCAGTCTGTTGTTGTTGCTATGAACTCAATTTCACTAAGGGCAGCTTTCAGTTTTCTTTTCATTTCAACAGAGGCCTTTGTGACTTTGTTTACAACAGTATTGCGTGTCATGACATTTGTATTTGGCTGAAGATGTTGCACAAGATCAATGAAGCCCTGTTGCTCAACAATGTGTGGTGGGTGCAAGCCAATGAATTTGATGACTACTTTATCCACACTTGCCTGGGACACTCTTTGAGTCTCCCATAGCTTGGTTTGTTTGGAGGGTGGGGCCAAAGAACCATCAGTGGATGACTTCCTTTTGAGGGCTGCTGAAGTTAGTTGCGTGTACCACTCTAGACGAGTGGTGTGTTTCTTCTGTCGAGAAAATGAATGCACAGATTGAGATTCATATTATCTCTCTCAAACCACAAGCTCAGACTATCTAGGACTTCCGCTGTATTAAATGTCATGCTTGAAGTTCATGAATGAAGGTCAGACTACAAGTTTGGGAGCAGTTTAACTGGTCTATGCAATTATGTTGCGCAGACCAGAATATTGCCACTTAAAGCTGTTTTAGGACCACAAGCAGCTGCTGGCATGACTGAAAAGTAGCATTATTGATGAGATAGTCTGACTAAATTCATTTTAAACCGCATTTTGCTGATAGTTGGGCCTATCACCTTTTTACAAGGACCCATAGGGCCTGCCCCACACAGGCGCGCACACTCTCATACACAGACAGGATCATGCCTATCCTTAGTACATGCTTTATCAACCAGCTGTAAACTATAGCTTTGCACATTTAACTTACAAATATTGCATATTGTGACCCTGGACCACAAAACCAAATCACATGGGTACATTTTTTAACATTGAGATTTATTCATCATCTGAAAGCTGAATAAATACGCTTTCCATTGATGTATGGTTTGTTAGGATATGACAATATTTTGCAGAGATACAACTATTTGAAAATCTGGAATCTGAGGTTGCCAAAAAATTGAAACATTGAGAAAATCGCCTTTAAAATTGTCCATTTATGTTCGCGATTGTGCTGCATCCACTCACAAAAATAAATGTTTTATATATTTATGGTAGGAATGAAATTTACAAAATATCTTCAAGGAACATGATTTTTATCCTAATGATTTTTGGCATAAAATAAAAATCTATTATTTTGACCCATACAATGTATTGTTTGGCTATTGCCACAAATATACCCATGCGACTTGTGACTGGTTTTGTGATCATAAGCTCAGATAACATTTGGCTAAAGTCGAATTTCAAATCTCACACAGAGCCCACCAAACGAACTTGAACGTTGAATCATGGCCTAGCTAGCAAGCAAACCATGGCATGTCTTGGCATGTAACGTTACCTAGCCATAGCAAACATTGCAAATTTACCATTAGTACATTACTAGGTTACTACAATATTTTGTCAATAATTGACTGATAAATAACTTTCAGCTTACCTCAATATGCTTTTTCAAATTAGACGGCGAGTTTTTGAAAGCCATTAGCTCGTGGTACTTGGGTGCGCAGAGCTTGCAGTGCATTCGAAAGGAATTGTTTTGCATCCAACCATTTCGAAAAATTCTTCCATGTACGGCCAGGGATGTATAAGGGTTGGCTGGTCTTACTGGCTACCAACCTCCTCGCTGGTGCTTGGTTGGGACATTTCGCTCGAGTTCTCTTTGCCACGGAAATCTTCGTACTTGGCTACATACGTCTGCTATGTGTTCATAATGTGATTTGTGTGTGTCATGTGCAGGTGCGATGGATCGCGTACAAACCAATAAGGTTCCTGAATGGTATATGTTTATACTTCTCATCCAACCACAATCAAATTCAGTCTATCCAGATGTCGTGATTTATCTGGATAGGTTTTTTTAAAAAAAAATTAATGATGACAAGCCGAATGAAAACCAGCTGAAATGAAATAGGAGTAACGAGGCTATTTTTAAAATGTAAGGAGTAGAAAGTACAGATAATTGCTTGAAAATGTAAGGAGTAGAAGTAAAAAGTAGGCTGAAAAATAATTACTCCAGTAAAGTATAGATACCCAAAATTTCTACTTAAGTAAGGTAACAAAGTATTTGTACTTCGTTACTTGACACCTCTGCTCCCGAGCAGCTATTTTTTATGTTAACAAGAGGCATACAAGTTTAGCTCCTATCAACTTGAATGGGGAAAGACCGAAATCTCCAAAAGAGTTGGTCAAAATTACAATCAAAGAACATATTTCAAATCAGCAGTAAAATCTCACAACACTGGGATCATAAATTGTGCTGCTTTATGTAAAAAAACCCAGATGTGTATGACTTTGTATAGCTAATGCACATCTGCGTTATCGAGTTGATTGACAGGTGATGTCTGGAACTAAAAGGTGTTTGGCTTTTCCAAATTCTCTCATTCATTTTAATAGAAGTGACCAGTCTCTGCTAAATAGTCTCTGCCTTAATCTTAAAATTGTTCTCTCTCTCTTTTTAATGCCCGTTATCTGTTTTTGTGTGGGTAACACTTTCAATATATTGTTCCACCTGTGTTATTATGGTGACTAAAAGGCAAATTTTGTAGTTAAAATATGGTGGTATAGTAATATTATCCTTTAATAATATATACGGTTATGAACTGAAAATGTCCACAATGCCTGATACATTATCCCAGTATTTTTATTGCAAAGTTATGGAAACCACAGCTACAAGGTTGTTGTTAGTTTTGTTTTCCAGTAAAGCCTATTCAGCTTGTTCAATTCATTAGCCTTGGAGCGACTGCCTGGGGGTAACAGTTATGCTTTTTAGGTTAACAAGCTACACGCATTATTGCATACAAGCCTTATACATTTAACAGACCTGTCACATATTGTGTTCATGTATTATTCAGTTTGAAACCTTACTCTGCATTCTGTCTCCACTATGTTTCAAAACACCACCATTAAGATGTGCAGTTTACATTGAGATTTACAACCAAGTCTCTCTTTTTAATTTTTTTAAAACTTTTGAGTCACTCCCCTTTTGCTCCTTTCCCCCCCCATTATAATTTACAACTGCCAACATGGAATATTTACACATGCCATGATTGTTGGCCATTCAAAGATGTATCTATTTTAAACATTTCACGCTTTATGAAATGTGACCTGCTAATGTTTCAAGTTTTATTGGTCACATTCATAACATATACATTATGACATTTAGTGAAATTCTTGGTACGACTTTTCTCCACACAGTTTATGATAGATAGATAGATAGATAGATAGATAGATAGATAGATAGATAGATAGATAGATAGATAGATAGATAGATAATGACAGATGTAGAGGTGGTGGTAGCAGCAACAGTTTGACTGGCAATATGTACATTGTGCAATATAAAGTTCAATTGTGCAGTAATGTTGATCTGCAACAGGCTGATGTTATAGAGGTGATGTTATAGATGTATAATAACGATAATATAATAATATGAGAATACAGAGTGTTATATTGGGGTGATGCTTCAAGTGTGTGGTGTTGAATAGTGAAACTAGTCCTGGTGTTGTCCTTGGTTCAGGACATGGATGGCCTGGGGAAAGAAGCTCCTTCTCATTCTCTCTGTTTTGGCCTTCAGAGAGCGGAAGCGTTTCCCTGACCGCAACAAAAAGAAGAGTCCATTATTAGGATGGCTGAGGTCTTTCATGATCTTCCTGGCTTTGGTCCAGCATTGTTTGCTGTAGATGGACTGTAAGTCAGGGAGTTTGATGTGGGTGATGTGCTCAGCTGATCACACCACTCTTTGTAGAGCCAGTCTATCTTGTTTTGTGTAGTTTCCAGACCAGGCTGTGATGTTTCCTAACAGGATGCTCTCAATGTGCAGGTGTAAAAGTTAGCACCATAGAAGGCAGTTTAAAGTCCTTTAAGCACCTGAGGTGGAAAAGATGCTGACGGGACTTCTTCACCATGGTGTTAATGTGGCTGGAGGACAGATCGTGTGAGATGTGTATGCCAAGATAACGGAACCTGTCCACTCTTTACACTGTGGCCCCGTTGATCATAACGGGGTGGTAGTTCCTCGCCTGCTTTGTGCTGAAGTCCACTATCAGCTCCTTTGTCTTGCTGACATTCAAAAGGAGGTTGTTCTCCTGGCACCAGTCCTCCAGGCCTTTGATCTCCTGCAGATAGGCCCTCTTGGCGTTATCAGAGATCAGGCTCACCACAACAGTGTAGTCAGCAAACTTGACAATGGTGGTGGAGTTGGAAGTGGCCACACAGTCATAAGTGTACAATGAGTACAGCAGGGGGCTTAGAACACAATCCTGGAGTGCTCCAGTGCTGAGTGTGGGTGAAACATGTCTGCCCACCCTTACTGCTTGTGGCCTGTCAGCCAGGAAGTTGGAGATCCCACTGATGCAGAGATGGGCCAAATCCTAGGTCCTCCAACTTGGTGGTGAGTTTAGAGAGAATTATAGTATTAAAAGCTGAGAACTGTAATCAACAAACAGCATTTTAACATAATTTCCCTTCCTCTTGTCCAGATGATCTAGAACTGTGTGGAGGAGATGTGTGATGGCATCGTCCGTTGAGCAATTTGGACGGTAAGCAAACTGTAAGGGATCCAGGGTTTCAGGTAGTGAGGAGGTGATGAAGTCTCTGACCAGTCTTTCAAAGCACTTCATCACAATTAAGCTCAGTGCTACAGGACGATAGACATTAAGGCAGGAAGGTTGGGGTTTCTTCGGGACAGGAGCAATGATGGACTGTTTAAAGCAGGTTGGAATTACTGACTGTTCCAGGGAGAGGTTGAATATCTCTGTGAACACTGGTGCTAGCTGGTCAGCGCAGGCTCAGAGGACCCGACCTGAGATTCCATCTGGTCCTGCTGCCTTCCTGATGTTCACTCTCTGGAAGGCCTTCCTCACATCACACTCTGTGATGGTGAACACGTTTCAGCATTAATGCTTTCCGCATACAAGTAGCCGTTATCACTATTGGCGCTGTCAGCACCTTTAGCGCAGTATACTGCAGCCTCTAAGTGAGCAAAAAGTGTTCAGCTCGTCTGCGAGAGAAGCATCTAGTAAGACAATTTTGTAATTTTCCATGTTCCCAGTGGCGAACCCTGCTTTATAGGCAGCGGTGCGTGATGAAAGAGTGTCACAGATGGATTTATCCAACCACGGCTTCTGGTTGGGAAACATCCTGATTTTGCAGACTGTATCATCTACCAGTTTCCCGAATGCTGATTTGTTCTAGGGACGCAGACTCTGCCAGAGAAATTATATGTAGACTTTAGCAAATTAAGGGTCTTAAAATGCCCCTTATAAATCCTTACAGACCCACATTCACTTGTGTCAGATTCCTGACCTAGTAATAAATAATTTTGGGCTCTCTCCACACATGCATACATAATGCAAAGGGATTTTTTATTTCAGTGCCACCATCGCATGAGAGAATTCCCTGATGTCAGCACTGCACAAAAAAACACGCATTCACTTGTATTTAATTCACACACACACACAACCAAATATATTGTTTAATCCAGCAGCACTATGGGGTCTTCATTTTCTAGTTCTGCCCCCTAACGATGGCACATCTGCACCCTCACAGAGTGTGCACAAGTGTGTGTTTGTGTGCATTGGACCCTAGTGAGAGTGTAATGCCAAACGCTCAGCCAATCTTCCAATCTAATCCTCGGAACATACACACATCCTGTCCCTCCACATTTCCGCCTCAAATCGCTCTTGATCACTCCACCGAACCTCACAGCAGTCACACCCCCTCCTGGAACCACACCTGCTCAACACAGCCCCCTACCAATGCATCCACACACACATCTGTGCCGGAGGCCAACTTAATGAGATATAAAAGCCAAAGGGTGCAGCTGGTAGGGTTGTGTGTATGTGTGTTGTGTATGGTGTGTCCACACCAGGGTGAGGCCATCCCACACCGCCTAATGATCAAGAGCCTCTGCCAATTCTCCTGAGTTTTGGTGACCAATCAGGAGGACATAAACAGTGAAATTGAAAAATGAATTGGTTTGAGAAAAGCACATTAATATTTCTTTACATTACTACATATTTAGTGGTGTATATTGATTAAAAAGTATAATGGTATACTTAGTCATTTATTAAATATGTTTAAATGGAATATAAGCCAAGTAATTATCACTGTTAATATTGCTCATAACACCCAACCCAAAATATGAGCAATAATAATAGTGATAATAGTGAAAAATGTAAGAAAAAGAATAATAACAAAACAATTGTACTATGGAGATGAATAATACTTTACATCATGTGGCATGTTGAGGAGATGTGTGCTGTTGCTTTTACAGAAGATAAAACAATGAAAATGTCTTTGAATTAAAGACGATTACAGGGGTCTTAAAAACCCTTAACAGACCTTGGCAACCCCCAGGATAACCTTGTGGTGGCGACTTTTGCATGAGCAACCACCACAACAATTAACACTAGTACATTTGGTTTGAAAACATTGATTTTGTTACATTCACGACTTCCCACACTGGAACGGCATTTCCCTTCACCAAAAAATTAGCGTTTTTCGAAAACGGTCTCCATTAATTAATACTTTTGAAAACAATTAGGCCTACATTAGGAAACTCCAAACACTGCTGTAGTTCTCAAACGAAAACAGATTAATGTGGATTCTGGGCGATTCCGGGCGCCGTTCGGGCTTCATGCCATTAGAATTCCATTTTTTGAAAGCGCGTGAAACGAAGATTAACTATTCAATACAACCACCATTTCAACCCCAACATGCTTAACCGGGTTCTGCCTAGGTGATGCCCGTCAGCCTCATTACCTCGCTGCAGCTTGTTTAGGCGCGTGCTCTATTCTAACATGAGTATCACGATTGTTTCTCCCTCCAAAGTGCCTTTCGGAGCGTCATTTATTTCATTCTGAACACAGGGGCATCATGCAACACAATTCCATTCAATCGACCCATAATCTAATGACAAAGTACTTTTCAAACCAACGCAACGACATTTTAACGCAAGCTCGCTGCCGTGCAGCACTCTGACCATTTAACAGCAAACTGCAGTTCTACACGGCTTCTGTGTAGCCTACAAATACCGCGTCCCAACTCATTCATAAACATCCCGCAACGCGTCTCGATTGCTCTCAGCATTATTTACGTATTGTACAGCAGGGGGCAGTCATACAGAGATTGCTAATGTGACGTCATCGTGACGTGTTACGAGTGGTGAACGCAAAGCATTTTGGGAATCCGCGGCACAAACTGAAGGCGCCAGACTTGATTGCATAGAGGGAAGAACGCAGTGTTCAAGATGCCGTCTACCTGCTGTGTTATAAACTGCAATAGTCGTTCTCACGATAGAAGTGGCGTAAAGCTTAAGAACGGAAAATCCTTTTATCGTTTTCCAGCGTGGAAAAATAATACTACAAGCCATGTTTCAGAGGTGACAAAAAGGTGACGAATGGCATGGATAGCAGCAGTAAGGAGGCCCAAGATTACCTTCGATAACGCTCCACCACACATGATGGTGTGTTCAAAGCATTTTCACAAAGGTAAGTTACCATTACTCTCTGTAAATGTTATTTTTGTGAGCAAATAACCAGCGTGTTTTGTTTGATTTAACTAGACCATTAGATTTGACATTAGGCCAATGTTAACTGTTAACTGGCATGAAATGGCTAGAAAATGAGCTTAAGTTACCAATGTACTAAAGCGTAACGTTAATCAGTTTTAAATGTTGTACATCTAGGCTACATAGCAATTTATTTGGTGACTGTGTTTGCAGGCAAACCTGCCTATGAAATGTTGGAGTGTGATCCTGACTGGGCCCCTTCTTTATACCTCGGCCATACTGAGGTCAAAGCTACGAACACAGACCGGTTCAAGCGGTTTAGGAGAAGAGCGACGAGGTCACAACAACAGCAACCCCCATCGCTAGGCACTGACAACACTGGTCCTGAGGCTGATTTGGATAATGCAGCACCTTTATACCCAGGTAAATAGTAAAAGAATACAATATATGTTGCCCCCTGTTTATATCTAATCTGGATTACTTTGGAATAAAGGTTGTGATGTGACATTCAGTAACATTCATTTCAATTGTTACTGTCAGACAACACTACACCTGCAACTGAGATGGAAGGTCCCGTGAATCCACCCCCATCGCCGGGCACTGTCCACATTGGTCATGAGACTGAGTTGAATGAAGCAGCACATTTGTTCTTAGGTAAATATTGGTAACAGACGCAAGTACACCAGAGGTTTCAAAATTTTCAATTTTAGTACAATGCAAATACATTAAAGAACCATATATGTGTACTACTGGGCATTAACATGTTTCATGAAGCGGAAGATGGAATAACCTATCACAGAAAAATTTCTGCATTCTTACATTTTCACTTAGTCTGTTTATAAACTGTTTTCCCCCCAAAAAAAACATTCCCCACAAGGACAAGTATTTCGGATATTGCCATCTTTGTGGGGATATTTTGGCCCTATAATGTATAGGGTTGCACGCACAGTCGCACACACACTCTCTCTTTCTCTCTCTCTCTCTCCCTCTTCTCTCACACACTAACACACTCTCTCTCTTCTCACACACACACACACACACACTCGTGGAACATTTTTATCCAGATTATACTGTTTTGAAAAAAGTGGGCCCTGAGCATCAGGCAAGTACAGAGATTTACAGTGTATGCTTCTTAATGTTATTACAATCAGACTACTCTGCACACGTGGCTGAGATGGAAGGACAAGAGACTCAGCCCCTGCCCCTGCCACCAACCCCAGACAATGCAGGGAGAGAGGAAGATATGGAAACTGAAACATCAGGGGATGATGGTGCTCCAGTGGGGAATGCAGATGAACAGCAGATGTGCATCATGTGTGGCCTCAGACTCAAAGAAATAATCCGCTTGCAGGAGGAGAATCGAAAACTGAAGGGAGAGCTCTCTAAAAAGGCCCTGGATGAGATTTTTCTCAAAGACAATGATTCAAAGGTGAAGTACTACACTGGCCTTCCATCTTTCAGTCTATTGATGGGTGTGCTGATACAAATCATTCCCAGTCTACCAAAAACAAAAGAAAGAAAACTCTCCCATTTTCAAATGCGCCTCCTGACCCTTATGCGCTTAAGACTTGATCTGCCTGTTGAACATGTTGCACACCTCTTTGACATTAGCCGACAAACCGCATCCAATCTGTTCATTGAGACCATCAATGTACTGCATGCACACCTCAGCCCTTTCGTGTACTGGCCAAAGCGACATTTTATACAGGCAAGTATGCCACATCAGTATGTAGAGATGTTTGGTAATCGTGTTACTGTTATTATTGACTGCTTTGAGCTTTTCATAGAAAGGGCACAAAATCTACGTGCAAAGGCACAGACATATTCAAACTACAAAAGCAGGCACACAATGAAATATCTCATTGGCATAACACCACAAGGTACTATTTCTTTCATTTCCAAAGGGTGGGGGGCGCGTGCCAGTGATAAGCAGATCACAGAGAACTGTGGCTTTCTTCAGAAGCTCTCGCCTGGAGACCTAGTGTTAGCGGACCGTGGATTTGATATTAAAGAAAGTGTTGCCCTTGTGGGTGCTACACTGAAAATACCTGCCTTCACCAGGGGCCACAGCCAACTTAATGCAAAAGATGTTGAATAGACCAGGAAGTTAGCTCATGTCAGGATCCACGTGGAGCGAGTGATAGGGTGTATGCGCTCTAAGTTTAACATATTAAATGACACTATACGCCTGGGATTTGTGGTGCCTTGTGAGGGGGAGGATAAGACTTTGCTGGATAAAATTGTGGTTGTGTGCTGTGCTTTGACCAATATGTGTCCAAGTATTGTTGTGAAGCCGTCGTGTTAGAATTATACACCATGCTCACATCTAACATGAAAATGTTTTTCTTTTTTTTTCAAAAGATGTTTTTATGTCACTTCTCACATGTAATGATTCTGAGCAATCTCTGTAAATAAAATACACAAAGACTGAATGAATTTCTGCCTCATTTATCTGTATTAAGGAAGAATTGTGCAAAATCAGTGTTATTTGGTTGCAAACACATTTGCATTACTTAAATAGTAGTAAAAGCCAACTTAATTCCAGTTTCTTTACATATTTAACATATATATATACATTTACATGAAGACATTTACATTATTAAGGCTCCATAGAAAAGATAACTGGAAATGTATGAGGTAGGTTGTTGGTGATAAGTCACTGACATGTGCAAGCATCGCATTGCCATAACTCTTCTCTGGCTGGTGCGCTGCTGAATCCTACGCAACCTAAATGGAACCACTGTATAGGACAGTTCTGATTATCACAAGCAACCATGTCATCAAGCTCTTCAGGCTGTCTGCAAAAGCACCACAACACAGCCTTTTCACATGCCCTTCTTTTGGGCTGGGGTGTGTTACCTGGCGTAAGTGTGGCAAATGGTGTTTTGATTGTGTTTTTTCGTGCTCGTTTTTTGATTTTTTCTGTGGGCTGTGAATGAAATAATGGCACAGGTAGGTCAGCTGAAGGGGGGGTGCTGGTAGGGGCTGGTGGGACAACCTTGTGCTTGGGTGTTTTACCTGGCTGTAATGTGGCCAATGTTTTTCTGACTGTGTTGTGTGCTCGTTTTTTGGGTTTGTCTGTGGGCTGGGAATCGGCTGATGGCACAGGTAGCTCAGCTGAAGGCACAGGGGGTGGGGGTTGAGTGTAGTGACGGGCTACAAGCTCAGGTAAGACAACCGTGTTAAAAAAAATTTGTGCGGTTGGCAAAAGTGTCTCCCAAAGTTCTATGTCAGGCATGACACGCTTGCAAGACTTTTGGTCGTCCAAACAACAAAGTCACAGAAATGTGACTCGGTGACAAAGATCTGGGTTTGTACCTGTTTATAGTACTTGTGGGTCTGCTTCAACTCCATCCTTCCTTCTGTGAACTGCAGACAAAACTCCTTGTCAGTACATGCCTGCAGAATGTTATGGTCCTGGTGCTTAAAAGGGCATTTAATCTCCACACATCCTTTCCCGCAACATGCACAATGCACAAGTGCATCAGGAGTCGCACCTATTTCGGGGAAAGAAGGGTTGATTATGAATCCACAGTGTTCCACTTTCATGTCCCTGTGCCGCAGCTCCGTCTGTGTGATGTAGGAGAACCTTGCCGTATCCTCTTTTTCTCTCCCCCATTTAATAGCCTCTGGGCAATTGTCAGTCTTTCTCAGTGAATGTTTCTGTGGATAGCACACCTTCTCCACAGTTGACTTTGCTGGTCTGGTTATGGAGGTGGAGACAACAGCGTGTATGATGGAGGCGGTTATCCTTCCAGCCCGTGTGCTGTGCCATATGTCAGACCTGTGCTGCTATCTTGTGTTCTTTTCCAGTGCAGCTACCTCTGTGGCTGTCACTGCCACAAGGTTTGTCAGGCCCTCACAGTGTTGAAGCAGGACCGACAATTCACAGCCATCCATTCGTGGGTCGCGAAGACGCAGCAGTGACTTAGGCAGGACACATGGCTGAATGGGGTCAGCATAGAGGTGGCAGAATTCCTCCATTACAGAGCACAGTCCGGACCTGTGTGCATGCATGAGTTCTGTGAGGGGTTTTAAATTGGCAAGTGTCTTCTGCGGCAAACATGTGCCACCTGAGCGGGTCCGGATCTTGGGTGCTGTGCTCGTGTCTCCACAGACTGCCGATCAAGTGCATTTTTTCGGGCTGAGCTTGTTGTAAAGTCAATAGTATGGCCAGGCACTCCCCGCACTTTGGTTATATTTGAGGGCATCACCCAGTATGCTTCAACATCTGTTGGAGTTACATTTCCCCGCAGACGCACAGCTGCATCGATCTTGTACAGGAGGGCTGCCACATGTGCGCACTTCTCGGCCATGCCAGCCATACAAGTGCAGTGAGCGCTCTCCACTTCCCCACATGCTGTAAGGATGACCCATGGCTGTAGGGGCTTCTGGCTGAGTCGCATGGAGTGATTCACCTAAGACAATAAAAGCATTATTAATAGCTTGTAGAGAAAATAATAGTACCATTAAAAACACATATGATTTTCTTTTTTAATCAATGTAGAATATGTATCTCTGCTCTGAGGACAAGAAATTAAAATCAATGCGATATGATTAATGTTCAAAAAGATGGAACCCACAGACTGTTTTGAAATGAGGTTTGATAAATATGTTTTGCTTTTAAAACTGTGTGTGTTTGGTTGGGTGACAGTTGTAGGTTACAGTTTGACAAAAGTTTAGAATGTGATAAAAGCACAATGTTGTGTTTTATTGCGAGTGTACACATATGTAAACACTTTGCAGTTTGAATGACGTCCTCTATGAGTCGTGGAACGCTCCTTTTTCGGCCAGGACCCGTTCCCACGTCTCCACCTCTCTCGCGTTGGTGGACGGCGCCACCGAGAGAGGCTACTCCTCCATCCCTCCGGTCGAGGACTCGGTAGCAGCACACCTTTGCCCGCCCTCCGCGAGATGGCGGTCTAAGCCTGTGCTCCCATCTAAGGCCTGTAGAGCGACTTCTGCCTATGTTGGCCGCGCCTATTCCGCCGCCGGCCAAGCCGCATCTGCTCTGCACTCCATGGCCGTTTTACAGATCTTACAAGCGGACCTTCTTCGGGAGTGGGATGAGAAAGGCAGGCACCCAGAGGCTGTTACTGATCTACGAAGCGCGACAGACCTCGCCCTTCGCGCTACCAAAGCTGCAGCTCAAGCCCTAGGGAAGTGCATGGCCTCGCTGACTGTGACCGAGAGACACCTGTGGCTAACGCTAGCCGACATGGGAGAAGCAGAGCGCTCCACGTTCCTCAACGCACCGCTCTCTCCGACCGGTCTCTTCGGCTCCGCGGTGAGTGGCATTGTTGACCGCTTCTCAGAAGTCCAGAAAGCCACTCAAGCCATGAACCTCTTCCTGCCGCGCTGCGCTTAGCTCCTCTGCAGGCCGCTCACGTGATCAGCCTCCTGCACGAGCCTCTTCACAGCGGCCAGCTCAACAATCTCAGACTTCTCAGCGTCGACAGGGCGGCCGCCCTCGATCAGCGCTCAGACAGCCGCCGCAGACCGCCGCCCCGCGGGCCTCGATTTAAGGTAACGCTGAAACCAGAGCAACCGAAGTCTTCCTAACTTTGTTGAACAAACGACGGCTCAGTCCCGCCGTGGCCGGACCACCGTCAAAGCTTTGCCCCTGTCAGTCCCCTTCTCTCAGGCTACTACAGTGGTGAATTTAGCAGCCAACAAGCCGGTGACACTGCCCGCTTGCTCTGCACTCAAACGCCGCTTTCACGGCGACCCAAATAAATCTTGTAAAGAGCAAACATGTCTTATGTGTAGAAAATGTGCCCACAACCCAGTGTTCGCCCCTACACACAAGCATAACACATCCCGTGCCCCTATCAGAGCACGCTCTCATAAAGCTGTTACTGAACCGCTCGAAGCGCCAGAGTCAATGAAGGCGCTCACAAATGCGTGCGCGCTCCATTCTCTGGCCGCTCTGTCACACGCACCAGCCCTATGTGTAGAAAATGTGCCCACAATCCAGTGTTCACTTCTGCACACAAGCACTGCATGTCTCGTGTCCCCACCAGAGCACGCTCACATAAAGCGGTTACGAACTACTCGAGCGCTAGAGTCAATAAATGCGCCCACGAATACGTCGCGCGCTCCATTCTCTGCCCGCTCTGTTACACGGCCAGCAAACATTCCTCTGTGTGTAAGTCCAGTGCCCATGACTATGCTTAGCGATCACGTAACAGATGTGACTCTTTCCCCATTCATTCCAATCGGAAGTCACTCACAAAACAGCCTGTTCATGCTGTCTGCGAGCAATCATGCATGAACACACTAAACGCGCCACACATTTTGTTCAGCTCTGTGTGCGGCAATCAGAGCGAATTGGCCATTCACCTCTAGCTACGCTCAAAGCGTGGGAAGCTATTCCAGGGATATCCAAGTGGGTGTTAAGCACAATACAACAGGGCTATTTGCTACAGTTCGATCGCCGCCCTCCGCTTCAGAGCTGGCTCGAAACCACTGTGAACACGGAAGCAGCTTGCATGCTTCGTTCAGAAATAGCAAGCCTTCTGTGCAAAAGGGCCATAGAGAAAGTGCCACCCTCTCTGAGCGAAGTCGGGCTTTACAGCCGTTATTTTCTTGTTCCCAAGAAAGACAGCGGCCTCAGACCCATATTAGATCTCAGGGTTTTGAACAAGGTGCTTGCAAAAAGACCGCTCAAAATGCTTACAATCAGGAAACTCCTCGCGCATGATGCGCCAGAGGGACTGGTTTATTTCTCTCGATCTGAAAGATGCATACTATCAGATTTAGATAAATCCCCGCCACAGGCCATTCTTGAGATTCGCCCGACGGCCAGGTTTATCAATACACCGTCCTCCTGTTCGGCCTGTCCTTAGCACCTCGTACTTTCACGAAGTGCATGGATGCGGCGCCGCACCCTGTGGAGTCAGGGTTTGCGAATTTTGAACTATTTGGACGACTGGCTGATTATGGCACAGTCACATATGGAGCTTCTGTCTCACAGAGCAGTTCTCCTCAGCCATCTGAACAGTTTGGGTCTTGCAGTCAATTGGACCAAGAGCTCACTACAGCCCAGTCAGACAATTTCCTTCCTTGGAATAGAACTAGACTCCGTGGCAATGACGGCTCGCTTATCTACACAGCGTGCGCGCCGTGTTCAGCTGACTAGCCGCATCTTTTCAGATGAACAGCCTCACGCCTCTGAAGAAATTCCAGAGAGTGCTAGGTTACATGGCCTCAGCCGCAGCAGTACTTCAGCTGGGTTTACTGCACATGCTCGCTTCAGCATTGGCTAAACACCAGCGCCTCGCCGGGCTTGGGCCACAGGCCGCCAGCCCATCAAGGTGACTCAGACCTGTATATCAGCTCTGCAGCCCTGGACAGTGGCCGAATGGTATCAGCGGGAGTGACAATGGGAGCTGTATCTCGCCGAAAAGTCATCTCGACAGACGCGTCCAACACGGGTTGGGGCGCGGTCTGCGAGGGCTCTCCGGTTTTCGGCCTATGGTCAGTTCAGGAAAAGCTCCTTCACATAAATTGTCTGGAAATGATAGCGGTCGAGCACGCCGCGGCGCTTTCTCCCGGTCATTCAGGGTCACCACGCCCTGGTCCGCTCGGACAACAGATCTGTGGTATCCTACCTAAACCGCCAGGGCGGTGTCAGATCCAGGAACCTCTTCCATCTGACGAAACGCATACTGAGTTGGTCCCAGTGCCACCTGCGCCGCTGAGGGCGACGCACGTGCCAGGCCACCTGAACGACGGCCCGACAGACTGTCCAGAGACAATATTCCCCAGGGAATGGTCCCTGCACGCTCAAACAGTCCAGACGCTATGGCACCTATTCGGCAGAGCAGAGATAGACCTCTTTAGCGCCCAAAGAGAACTCTCACTGCCCAATATTTTTCTCGAAAGCGAGGACGCGCTGGCCCAGGACTGGCCCAGACGCCCGCTTACGCCTTCCCTCCCGCCTCGCTATTGCCACAGGTAATGCAGAGGATCAGGAAACGCGCCACTCGGTGCTCCTCATAGCCCCGCGTTGGGAGAATCAGACATGGTTCCCGGAGCTTACGCAGCTGTCACTGACAGCGCCGTGGCCCATCCCAGTGAGAGCAGATCTCCTCTCTCAAGCTCGCGGCACAATCTGGCATCCCCACCCAGAGCGCTGGGCTGCATGCGTGGGTGATCAATGACTACCCGTCGCTCTGCCAGAAGGAGTAATAAACACCATCATACACGCTAGAGCCCCTTCCACGCAGAAGACTCTATGCGTCAAAATGGTCTGTGTTCTCAAAATGGTGCACCGACAGAGACCTGGACCCGCGGACATGTGGGGTGTCGTCGCTGCTCGTATTCCTACAAGAGCTGCTGGATAAGGGCAGATCCCCATCCACGCTCAAAGTGTATGTGGCGTCGCTGCGGCGTTCGCTGAACCCCTGCACGGCCAGTCATGGGGTAAAAACGAGCTGGTCATCCGCTTCCTCAGGGGAGCTAGAAGGATGAACCCCCGCGCCCCATCGGTTCCTATCTGGGATCTTTCTATAGTTCTCGAAACTATGAAAGCCCCCTTTCAAACCACTTCAATCCGTGGATTTGAAATACCTTTCACTCAAAACCGCTTTTCTGACTGCCCTGTCATCAGTCAAACGTGTGGGAGACCTTCACGCGCTGTCTGTCAGCGCTGCGTGTCTTGAGTTTGGACCAAGTGACTCCAAGGTCATTTTAAAGCCTAGACACGGCTATGTTCCCAAGGTGATCGGTACTCCTTTCAGAGCACAGGTCATTTCCCTATCGGCGCTGCCAGCATCCGATAGCTGAACGCGACGCCAATCTCCTTTGCCCGGTCAGAGCACTGAGATTGTATACTGCGCGCTCCGCCGCTTTCAGACGCTCTGAGCAGCTTTTTGTTTCGCTCGAGGGCGCACCAAAGGTCTCGCGCCTCGAAACAGACACTATCTAGATGGATAGTGGACGCTATTGCTGCTGCATACGCGTCAAAAGACCTGCCATGCCCGTTGGGCATTAGGGCTCACTCCACTAGAGGCATGGCATCCTCGTGGGCATGGTCCAGCTGGATTTCCATTCACGACATATGTGTGGCAGCGGGATGGACTTCCCTCCACCTTTGTCAGATTTTACAATATGGAAGTGCCCGCTCTGCAGGCAAAACTACTAGCGGTTTAATACGCTACAGCTCCCCTGGTGAGCTGCACTGATGGGTCACATTCCACACAGACCGGCACCGCCGCTCTGTCGCTCCCTTCCCACTATGTGCTTATGTATTACACAATCAATGACCCGCATTCTTGCCGGCCAAATATTATTTCCCCACTCATAAGGGCTCCCCGGTCCCCCTTAATTCCCTGGGGCTCATACAGTGGATGCTTGGCGCGACGGCGTTGACAATGGGTTCCCGTAGCGTAAGCTAGCTTACACAATACTGAGAGAACCTCTCGTAAGAGAACGTATCGGTTACCTAACGTAACCTCAGTTCTCTCTAGATGAGAGAACGAGTATTGCGTAGCCGGCCGTGCTCGCGCCAGCGACTTTTCGCTTCAGTCAATGAAAACCAGGATTCCAGCCTCACGAACTACGCTTATATGCACTCTAGTCACGCCCATTTTGGCGGGCTTTGATGCAGTGAGCCGCGGATGCCTCTCATTGGATGCGAGTTCGCCCAAGCTCGTCTATAGGCTGCAGCAGTTGCCGCAGAGCAACCTATGAGCTCGCTAGATAGCCCACTCAAGGTCTGCAGCTGCCGCACTGCGTTGACAATGGATACAAAAATTAAGGATAATTTTTGGGCTTCAATATCTCAGAAAAGATGAATCTTTCCCGTAGCGTAAGCTAGCTTACGCAATACTCGTTCCCTCATCTAGAGAGAACCGAGGTTACGTTAGGTAACCGATACGTTTTTATGTTTCCACTGTTCGATCGCGCCCGCGAGGCGTGTGGTGCTTAAAACATTAGCATACCGTTGAACGGACGATAGTTTTCTGCACCACTTTTACAATCTCCAGGTCCTGTACCCATCCATCTGTAAAAAAGACCTGGGCCTGCTGCAGCGACTTGAAGTTACTAAAAACTTTGTGTGTGTATGCTCTAACACTTAATATCATGTAATTGTATATATAAGGGTGCTGGAAGTTGGGCAGTAGGTTGACGTCCCCTGACCAGTCACTATGCTCGTATGGGTCCAGTCCTTTGATTCCCTTTATTTTCTCCTCATATCTCGTCTTTGCATTATGATTTAGTTTTTGACGGTATGGTCCAACAATTTTTTCTTTATCCCGCTGCATTTTGTTGGATTATATTCTGTTTTTCTATTTTCATGCCAGAACACTAGCCTGCTATGCGCCGCCAGCCCATGTAAACTGGCCAAACGTACCCATCATTCATTGCGTTCTGATGACGTTGCCGCCCAGTTGGTCACATGTCTTAGCAATCTCTACTCCTAAGGAGCTAATGACCACAAGTGTATCCTACAGCATGCAAGTCCATTTCCTATGCAAGATGTATATTGTAATTAAGGTGACAGTTATACTTCTAAGGAGCGAATGGCCTTTAGTCAATCCTTCAATGATGATTGCAAGTCCATGCATATCTGCATGCATTACAGAGTCAAAAGATCTTATTTCTCAGATAATTTTATGCTATTTTTTCACATTGTTTATGAAGATGTACTATATTCCCTAGCACATTGTTTTTAAAGTTTCACCTAAATATGATTATTTTGTCTTTTCTACAGCAACACCTGAAACTGCGCCTTTCATAGGGTCTCACCAATATATGGATTGTACACAGGTTTACCTCTCACTTACTCTATTTAGGTTTCTTTACAAGACTTCACCATTACCTACTGAAGAGCCAAAGTTGGCAACGATTTTAGATAAGAGCACAACTGCTGTGCTTCTGCTTTTGGCTAAAAATATCCCTAAGCAGTACAAATGTGCTGTCCACGTGCCACAACTGCAGCATCTTTTGGGTCATGCGACAAACTCTCACCACACCGCAAAGCAGTGCAAATGTGCTGTACAGGTGCCGAAGCTGCAGGTATCCTTCGGACCATGCAACAAACTTCCACCACACGCAAAGCTAGCGCAAATGTGTTTTCCAGGTGCCTCAACTGCGGCATCTTTCAGGCTGTCCCACTAAATCTCCCACAACACTGCAATCATGTTTCCTGTTTCCTCTTATGTTTCCTCTTATTAAAACTCTAAGAGCACAGCTCATAAATATATACCCATCACAAACTGTAATTCAGAAAGGTTCTTTACCCTGAGCCACCCGCCATTTTGGGCTCTCCCGTTTGAATGCTGTGTGAGCCTCAGCACATTGGTCGCAGACTCTCCCGTTCGAATTGCAGTGTGAGCTCTCCCTTTTGAATGCAGTACGAGCCAACTCTAGCTATTATTTTACCAGTTGGACTGCTTGCTTGCTGGACTTACCCATTTGAATGCTGTGAGTGCTCTCTCTCTATAGAGCAGTCTCCCATTCGAATTGCAGCATGAGCCAACTGTCATTCTCATTTGATTGCTTGCTGTGCCTACCCATTTGAATGCTGTGAGCTCTCTCTCTATCAATAGAGCAGTCTCCCGTTCGAATCGCAGTATGAGCCCTCCCTTTCGAATGCAGCTTGACCAACTCGCGTTCTCATTCTGCCCGTTCAATTGCTTGCTGTGCTTACCCGTACGAATGCCGTGAGTGCTCTCTCAACTGAGCAGTCTCCTGTTCGAATCGCAGTGTGACCCCTTCCTTTCGAACGCAGCGTGACCAACTCTCGTGCTCATTCTCCCCATTCGACTACTTGCTGGGCTGACCCGTTTTAATGCCGTGAGTGCTCTCTCTATTGAGCAGTCTCCTGTTCAAATCGCAGTGTGAGCCCTCCCTTTCAAATGCAGCACGACCAATTAGTGCTCACTTTTCTTGTTTGATTGCTTGCTGGGCTTACCCATTCGAATGCCGTGAGAGCTATCTCACTATAGAGCAGTCTCCCATTCGAATCTCAGTGTGAGCCTTCCCTTTCAAAAGCAGCACGAGCCAACTCTCATTTTCACCTTCCCTGCTCGCATACCGTGTGCTCACCAACTTCTACAACAAGTGGAGGTCTCTCGTTTGAATAGCAGGAGCGTAGCCCTCTCGACCAGTCATCGTGCTTAAAACACTCCCTCTATACAGATTTTGCGGAGAAGAACAATTCAGAAGCATACACTAAGCCAATTTACCAAATAGAATTGTTGCTGGCTTGCTGTTCTAAATAATTCCTGCCATAGTCATGGTACTGTTCTTTCATATTAATGACTTCTTGGGGGTAATCAGGACTCAAGTCGAGTCTTGAGCTCCGAGCCCTCCAGTTTACGGACAACAAGCCAAATACGTTTACTGCTTAAACATAAGATTACATTAACATATGAACTACTGAAACTGAACATTTTGAAGACAGTCTCCATTACAACATACTTTAGAAAACAATGTTAGGAAACACAAAACTGATTCACATGGATGTTGATTTAGTTTGAAAACGCACTGATTTTTGGTACACTTGTGCAACTCATCCACACTGGAACGCCATTTTA
Organism: Xyrauchen texanus; assembly: GCF_025860055.1. Lineage (NCBI taxonomy): Eukaryota > Metazoa > Chordata > Actinopteri > Cypriniformes > Catostomidae > Xyrauchen > Xyrauchen texanus. Next base: position 19,515,629 of record NC_068285.1, on the reverse strand, counting down.
CTCCAATTGTCTCCATAACCGCATCAGGTAGAAAACTATGACATTAGGAAACTGAAAACAGAGTTCGTAAACAAAAATGGATTTGTGTGGATGTCATTTTTCTTTGAACATGCATTGATTTTGCTATGTTTAAGCCTCTCATCCACACTGCAACAACGTTTTCTTCCAACAAAAATGGATTAGTGTGGATGTGGCCTTAATATATGCCAATAGAGATCACCAACACATATTTCATACCCATCTTTTTCACGCTTTCCTTGCATCTTCTACTCTTCTGTTTAAAATCTTTTATCTCTTCTGAGGTCTGTTCAATGTGTGAGGAGGTGACCTTTGAAAGGAGCTTCTCTGGAGCTGACCTTGTGTGTGACTGTTTCCTCAGAAGTGTCCTGGCACCCTGCTGTCATACACCCACACTCTCAGAGACACACATACACTGAAATTTGAGATAATTACTCACACAAACACAGTGACTGAGAACAAGAATTTCTGATGAGTAGTAATTTTGTATAACTCGTCCTCTTCCATATACCCACCTGAGATGATTAAAATTTGCATAGCAAAACCTGCTTCCAAAATTCACTCATAGTATCCTCAGTAGTGAACTGTAGTGATACCTGTCAAAAACTGATTGTAAGGAGATTTGAAGTAGTACTCACTATTTGACAGGCTTATAAAATGGCCAAATCAAGTTTTTCTTGAAATCTATTAATGTCAAAATGTTAGGAAGAAAGGGTGGGGGTCCAATCCAGAATACTGCCACCCCAATCCACATAAGTCCTGTGGCCTCCACATGCTGTTATATGCTTGGGCACATTAGCATCTATTAATATTAAAGAATGGGTTCTCTCCGACAAACCGGGACACATTATAACGTACTGGTGCAATCATCCATTCATCACAAGCATAGAATGCCACCACACCACCATTCCCATAATTTCCTCCATCATTAGAACCATGACAATACTCATGACATCAGTCTTTCCAATATCCTCTTTTGTAGCTGTCAAAGACACACATGCACATGCTCACACACTTCTGCCAAGCAAACTTTGTTCCCTTGATAACCCATTCAAATCTTTTATCCCCCCTCTCTTTCTCTCTCTCTCTCTCTCTTTGCAATTTCTAATCCATTCAAGCCACTCTAATTCTGCAAACTCTGATTCAGTTCAGTAAACTCCAATTAAAGTTTCCAAGTCTTGAGTCCATGAGAGACCAGGTGTCACCATGGTTACGGTAAAGAGACTGCTAACTGTCAGTCAATGGTTAGTCAGAGGCAAGACCCAGCTGGGCTTATAAGTGATGAGATATGAAATATTAACACCTTATTAATTATTGGGAAATGATTTCAACTCATTAAAATAGATACAAGTTTTGGATGGTCACAGCAGAGAATCCACTAAGCATCTGAATATTTTACATCAAATATCGCCTGATATTTCTGTTCCAGAACTGATCTTTTTACTCATGTCGTTTGTATTAGCACTTACAGCCCTAACTTTGGGAAGATTGCATCACTTAAAGCTAAGTGTCTTTCTTCTATCCTAGCTTTAAGGGATAGTTCACCCAAAAATGAAAATGATCTCATCATGTACTCACCCTCATGCCATCCCAGATGTGTATGACTTTCTTCTACTAAAAAAATGAATTAACATTTTTAGAAGAATATCTTTGCTCTGTAGGTCCATTCAATGCGAGTAAATTGTGATCAGAATGTTGTAGCTCCAAAGATTTAAAATAAATATAGAAGTAATCCATACGACTCTATATCTTCAGAAGTGATATAATAGGTCTGGATTAGAAACAAATCAAAATGCAAGTCCTATTATTACCCTAAATCTCCTGTTTCACTTGTGGTGCCTGTTTAGTTTCACTTTCACATCTGAAAGTGGTTGTTAAAGTGTAGATTTAGAGTAAAAAAAGGACTTAAAGGTGCATTTTTTGAAGTATGTTGAAGTAACTTATATCGGCTTACAGTGACTCCTAGTGACCTGGATACTGCATCATTCAAACTCATTAGTTTTCTGTTACCAATGCCTTTGTAGAAATTCACTATGCTCAGTAAACCAGGATTAATTTAATCCATGAATGAACGTGTCCAATATTGAGATTAAGCGAGTAGTATTCAGCTGGTCATGTGATCCTAACATGGCAGCACCATGAGGTGCCCCTGCCATACATCGAATAAAAGAGCATTTACAAGGTTACTGAAATGACTGAACTCTTCATCTCTCATGAGTGTTCATGATTTCATACATATGTTTCAATAGTACTATTCATTTCTTTAGGAGTAAAACCTTTTTAATTAGGAAAAAATTACTGATTGCACCTTTAAATATTGTTCTGTTTCTTACCCACACCTGTTATATTGCTTTTGAAGATATGGATTTAACCATTGGAGTCACATGGATAACTTTTTTATTTTCTTTATGTTATTTTTGGAGCTACAAATGTCTGATCACCATTCACTTGCATTGTATGGACCTACAGAGCTGAAATATTTTTCAAAAAATCTTTGTTTTTGTTCTGCTGAAAAAGAAAGGCATACACATCTGGGATGGCATGATCAGAAAGGAGAGTAAATCCCTTTAATATGCAGAGACAACTATAAGTGTGCCATTAGGCTGATTTTCCTGAAAGGTGTCAACACTGTCTCTGTGGCAGTCCATTGATCTGTTTGTTTGAGCATCCCAACCACCAATTTTTGCAATTCTGTTTGGTGACTCCAAAATTACAAACTGCACCTTTAAACTTGGAACTTCACAAGTGGCCTGTCCCTTTTTCTTGAACTAAAAATACCTTCCAAATTCTCCTTTGATCAAGTTGAAATATGTTGTTTTATTGTTCTCAAATGAAATGGTGTCTCATAAATAGAGGATGCAAATTGATAATTATTTTACAGATCGTTACACTGGCAAGCTGTGTAAACCAAGAGAAAACATCTTCTCACTCTCAAATGCACCCTTTTATCTCTCTCAACTCTCAACTCTCCTGATATCATAGCATAAGCTGTTGCCTATTTGATTAAGAGTTTATTATGTTCTCATAATTCCTGAGTAAAGGTCATGGCCGCCACATGCAGGCAGATTAGCACCCCACCCTACAGAAGTGGGAGGAAAGATGGCCTTGCTCCTAAGAAAGACTGTGGGATGTTGAGCAATCAATATAGAGTAGCAATGTTCTAAACGCCTCTGGAGACACGAGCACGAGAGAGATAGAGAGAGAGAGAGAGATAGATAGAGAGAGAGAGAAAGTGACAGCAAGAGATAGAGAGACATGTTGTTCTCCAAGCTTTTTGTAATATTCATTTCAAATGATCACCAAGCATCTGCAAAGTTGCCCTATGTTCATATGCCTTAGATTCAATATATAATTCAAGTAGCTATATAATACATCTGTCACACTAAGCCAAATATACTCATACACTCATATAGTCTCACACGTGCACAAAAGTGACATTTCTCTGCTCTGAAAATAAGTCTTATAGCAGCTTCCACAGGACAAAAGATCTGAGCACAATGGCCCGAAACCAGCCATGTGTTAAAGAGCTATTCAAAGTGTATGAGTTCTTGCTCCCCTTGACCTAACACAGCATGGTGCCGTATGCACTTATCCTCCAATGTATGTGTATCTTGATCTATAGAGCTTGTCATATTCTTTTCATCACCATCACTATCTGCCCATGTGTGTGTTTGTTTAAGAGAGAGAGAGAGCGAGAGGTACAGAGAGAAAATGTGCAATAGAAACTCACCCACCCCTAATATTACTCTTACGTCACTCAGACATCTATTTTATTTATATGTTTGTATGTGGAACACTGGTTTTTTTTTACGTTGTTTGCTCATCTGCGATATGTCTATAAGACATTTATCAATAATTACGCCTCATAGGTATGCTACCTGGGAATATGTCACTGTCCCAGACAGCACACGTACACCCCTGAAATATCTGTTTTAGATCTTTTCATCTGGGAAGCATCACAATCTAATTGACATCTGTTAAACATCTTAGAAAGATCAGATTTGTAAACAATCAAAATCCTAATTGTCTCAAAGCTCTGCTGAATGTCTTATTGACATCCAAGGCATATTGACATACATCTCACAGAAATTTTGCAGATGAGCCAACAATGTCAAAAATACATCTTCCAGATGTAAACACACACAGCAAATAGTCGTCTGGGTGATGTATGTGTGCTATCAGGGTTATAGTGACCTTTTCTGTGAAAACATTTAAGTTTAATAATATCGACATTTAAATTAAATTTGTTCTGAATGGCTCTGTTTCCAGCAAAGTGTCAAAAACACCTTAAATCTTGTACACCCAACATGTCATTCTCAACACTACCTACATTCTTAAAAAACCCTTATAAAGTGTAACCTACAGACCATATTCGGGGTAGTGATAACAGCCTAAAATTTGACGCATCTCGTAACATATAACTTAGCATAATAAATTATCCAGCCATTCTATTGTTCGTTGTTATGTTGACTTTATGTTAACACACGTGTTTTTCTTGTCACTGCAATAATGTTCTGCACTTCATGAGGTTTTATTTTAACTCGATTATAACGGGAGTCAATCAGCCACAACGAAACCTGACGCGTTGCTGCCACCTAGTGGATACAAATCTAAATGGAGCGCTCGAATGAGTAAACACAGGGAATAACTATCCAAAATAAACACTATAATAATGTTTTTTAAGATATAAAAATTATAGAAAATAAGAGCTGAAGAATGCATCCATTCTTCGAGCTACAATGCAAAAAAGCTAAAATAGATTTGTATCTGTGATGACGTATTTCCGGTGACGTATTGTTTTGAAGAGCTAAAGGTGGGAAGTTCCGTCGAATCGGACGTGAAGTGAGTTTTCCGATCCAAAACAGCCATAATTCGCCACATTTTGTTGGTATATTTAAACAGATTTTATGTGAAACACACTCAGAAATTTTTTGTTTGTTTGAAATAGTTCTTTGTGGAGGCGAAATGGAGGCTGTTCCGCGTATGCCGATGATTTGGCTGGAGCTGAAGGAAGCAGGGGAGTTTCAGTTTAGTTCCTCTGTCAGACAGGTGAGACTCCGCGGCCCTTTAATCCGACCTCTTACACAACACTGACGATAGACAGCTTAACATACAGTGTTTGGAACTTTTTAAAAGGATTTGTGATCTTAAAAATAGCTTTTGGGGGATATTTTACTCTAAAAGCCGTGAACAACATATATGAGGTGTGTTCTCGTGGATTTCTTGCCTGGTGATGCGGTAAGCCTAATATTGGCCTTTGTATTTTAGTGTTTTTAGGACTTTGTATTTTAGTAATTAGAAAAACAAATAGTCTTTTTTCCCAAATTTGCATAAAGTCAGCTATGGGACCTTTGTTGACAATGAGGTGTTATATTGTGTATAGCTGTAAACGTTAATATATAGATTTTGCTCTTATGGAAAGAAATTGGTACTTTTATTCACCAAAGTGGCATTTAACTGATCACAGTATATAGTCAGGACATTAATAACGTGAAAAATTACTATTACAATTTGAAGAAAACAACAACAACAACAAATTGTTCATAACTTCTTAAATTACTTCAAAGAGTTCTCTTAAAAAAATCCTCCACATGCAGCAATGACAGCTTTGCAGATCCTTGACATTCTAGCTGTCAGTTTGTCAAGATACTCTTCCTGTAGCACTTGTCATAGATGTGGCTGTCTTGTCGGGCACTTCTGACACACCTTACAGTCTAGATGATCCCACAAATGCTCAATGGGGTTAAAATCCATAACACTCTTTTCCAATTATCTTTTGTCCAATGTCTGTGTTTCTTTGCCCACTCTAACAGTTTGTTTCAAAAGTGGCTTTTTCTTTGCAATTCTTCACATAAGACCTGCACCCCTGAGTCTTCTCTTTACTGTTGTACATGAAACTGGTGTTGAGCGGGTAGAATTCAATGAAGCTGTCAGCTGAGGACATGTGAGGTGTCTATTTCTCAAACTAGAGACTCTGATGTACTTATTTTGTTTAGATGTACATACCTTTGATGTATCGGAAGGAAATTGGTACTTTAATTCACCAAAGTGTCATTCAACTGATCACAAGGTATAGTCAGGACATTATTGATGTAAAAAAAACAGCACCATCACTACCTAACATCTCTTTCTGTCCTTGTTAGGTAGTGATGGTGATGGTGCTGTTTTTTTACATCAATAATGTCCTGAATGTACCTTGTGATCAGTTGAATGACACTTTGGTGAATTAAAGTACCAATTTCCTTCTGATACATCAAAATCTGTACATTATTCCAAACATTTGGCTGCCAGTGTACATACGCGCAGACACAAACATTACTGCTATACTGTCCTCATTTGTAGATGTGATCACAGCAGGTTAGAGGAAGATGAAGTTATAATAGTTAACAGTAATGTATGACTAGAAAATGCTGTTGCAATACATGCTGTCAACAAAAATGTATGCTGTCGACTGATTTTTCATGCTGAACCATGCAGCCAACACCAAAACATTGTTAATAAACAAACAAACATGTGCTTTTACTCATTTTTGTCCCCAGTACATTCAATTAAACTATGGTGAGAATCCAGAGAACTACAGTGAGGCACTAAAGAGGCTGGAGCAGCTTAGGCAGGTGGGTTAAAAGATGAAATCTGCATGATATACCCTGCATTTGGCTGCAGTAATCTGCCTTTGATGATAAAAATTGTGTTAATATCTTGTTCTAATTATTAGACTGTGGCAAACATACCGAGGGATTTTGAGGGCTGCAGCACTCTTAGGAAGTACTTTGGTCAGCTGCACTTTCTGCAGAGTCGTGTTCCCATGGCATTTGGCCAGGAGGCTGCAGTGCCTGTGACATGGTAAATTTTGCTGTCAGTGATCACTTTGTTGCAAGATCACATATTTTACAACCAGTTTAATTTTAAACTATCATTCTTCTTTTTCTTGTGCTTTTTTTTTTTTGCTTGCAGGATGGATATATTTTCAGAGAGAAATGTCACACATGATGATATTAACTATGAGCAGGCCTGTGTCCTCTATAACCTGGGTGAGTTCAATTCAATTAAAGCATAAACATAAATTAAATGACCCCAAAACCTATATGGACACTTAAAGGAATAAGGTTCCGCAGAAGAAAGAAAGTCATACACATCTGGTATGGCATGAGTAAATTATATGAGAATTTTCATTTTTGGGTGAACTATCACTTTGTCACTCCAAAAAAATGCATTAATAGCATTGTATTAAACAAAGGGACACTCACACACTTTTTTATCAATTGCATTTGTAATTATTACTCCTCTGTGTAACTATTATCTTATTTTAGGTGCCTTGCACTCTTTTCTGGGAGCTGTGGATAACCGCCTGTCTGAGGAGGTGAACATTCAGTCTATTACAACTCCTGATAAATCTGCAATTAGAAAATTATAAGAAAGATAAAATGTTTTTCGATTTTTATTTGTGACTTTCTCACAGTGACTAATTTTTTTATTCCTCAATCTTTATGTGTATTAAGGGGATGAAAGTGTCCTGTACACATTTCCAGTGTTCTGCCGGGGCTTTTGCCTACCTTAGAGACCACTACAATCACAGCTACAGTTCTGACATGAGCAGCCAGGCCCTGTCAATCAACATCAGCCTCATGCTGGTAAACATAAAATGTGTAATATTGAGCTCAATTCACCTAGGAATGTCTGAATATCCAATGTCCTACATGGAAAAGTGCAATGAAACACTACTTGAAGTTGAACACTAGAAATTTCCAACACTGTCTTTGCGGCTGTATGATATAATGCGAGAAAGGCAGCACCCAGGAAGCACAGAGTTAATGTTGAAATTTCACTTCAATAAAAAAAATATAAAGCATTAGGGTGTTCCTATACGAAGTTAAAATAAAACCTGTTAAGCAAACATTTATAGATAAATATGTGTGAAACACTAAGTTTTCTCTTTTAATAACTGAACGCCTGCAAAACAAATACTAGCATTTCACACTTAGAGGTGCATTTTAAGCTATCCTTACCATCTTTCTCCTCTAAATTATACTTTTTTTTTTTTGTTATCTTTTGCTTTCTGTCTGTCTGAAGGGACAAGCTCAAGAGTGTCTCTTGGAGAAAACTCTATTAGACAACAGAAAGAGTCATTTGGTAGCAAGAATTTGTGCCCAGGTAGGAGGAAGCTCTGTACATGCATGTCACCAAACAAAATTTAACTTTGCCATTGATTAAGCAGCGTACTTGCCACTGCCACACTTATTTTGAAGTCTGATTGCAGGTGTGTGCCTATTATAAGGACTGTCTGAGAGTTTTGGATAATTCTGAATGTGTGCCTGGAAGGATTCAGAAGGAGTGGAGGAAACTTGTCTGCCTGAAGATCAGTTACTTCAGTGCCATCACACACGTGAGATCACCACACTCACCATGCAGCAAACAACCAAACATTTACTATGTATTATAAACTTACTTTATGCATGTCTTTCTTTTTTTCATTAGTTGCACACAGGAAAACAGTCAGAGGAGCAGCAGAAATATGGAGAGGCAGTAAGTGTATGTGTGTGTCTGTAAGTGCTCTTTTGAGAAACAAAAAAAGTGCATCATGCACTAATAAATGTTTTTACATTGTGCTGTCCCATATGACAATTTGCCATAGAGACAGCATCACATAAAACCTTTTTTTCCTGCTTGCCAACATCATTGTACAAATACTATAATTGTATGTTTATTTGTCACCTGTGATTAATTTACTCTGCAGCTAAAAGTGCTTGCTAAGGTGGGGGGCTATTGACCACCATATTTATTATGTAGAGGTAACTAGCTTTTTCTAGGCTATTGACATGACTGGAGTTGTCATCTCGTTTGTATACGTTATTGTTTATGTTGTACATTTCTTGGTGTACCTTTACAAAGGTCTTTAACTTCCAAACTCACCAATGTAATGAAGTGTCTCTGGAGAATAAGAGTAGTTGAATGTACCATCGTATGTTGACAGTGTCAGACCACTTATTGTTTCTCCACAGGTCACTTATTTTCAGTCCTCCTTGGACAAACTTAATGAGGCAATTAAGCAGAGCAAGGTAAAGATTCACATGCTTATTGTACACAAACACATCTGTTTATTAAATTCAGTGACTTTCTAACTATTCTCCTGTACACATTGACCTCTTCAGGGCCAATTGGAATCTGTGCAAGGAGCTCTAAGATTCACAATGGATGTGATTGGTGGAAAGTATGACCTTTTTGAATTTTTATTTTGATGTGCATTAATTTGCAGGATGGTATACTTAAATCACATATGAGTCATGAGCTTTTAGTATAGGGCGTGTTTAGACTCTCCAAAAAAAATCTTTAAAACATTTGTACTTCTAGCACAGAATGTTTGTAATGTTTTTTTTTATGTTTATTATGTGCATATTGTGCATTGTACATCTCATTTAATTTTTTTCCTGTTTCAGGTTTAACTCTGCTAAGAAAGACAATGATTTCATTTATCATGACTCTGTGCCAGGTTTAGACACTCTAGCGGCAGTAAAAGGTAAATCTTTGTTTTAAGATTATATGAACACATTTAAGATCATGATCTTTTTCACATTTGACATTGTTTCTTCTATGATATTTGCTGTGCAGGTGCATCCTTGGTGAAACCCCTTCCTGTGACCCCAACAGATCCGAGTGTCACCGGTCCAGACCTCTTCTCTAAACTTGTTCCCATGGCAACTCATGAGGCCTCCTCTCTTTACAGGTCAGCTGTTGTCTCGCTAACATGCTTTTAGAATATTTTCATTCATCATTACGGTATAATTCTCTGATGTGTTTTAAACTGTATGTGGAAATATTCAATTTGAAACCATTATGACAATTTTTTTCTCTCTCTATTTGTTAGTGAGGAGAAGGCAAAGTTACTAAGGGACATCTTGGCTAAGATAGAGGACAAAAACCAAATCCTTGAGTAAGTTACACAGAGGTGATTTTGTTTAAAATGTTTATATATTATTCCATATTATATGGCTGAAAGATCAATTTCATTCAAAGAATCATTTTCCTTCTTTTCTGTAGGAGATTTATGGAGTCTCTAAGCAGTGACTTTGTGGATAAAGCCGACATGTTTAAATCACTTCCTGACACTTTGTTGGAAAAATGTGCATTTCTCAGTGTACGACCAGACACTGTCAGGAACCTTGTTCAGGCTATGCAAGGTGAGAGTATACACACAGACACATAATTTAAGTCAATAAAAATTTTAATGTTAACATTTTAAACCAAGGGCCTCATTTATAAAGACATTCATAAAATTATCTTAATGTGAATGTACGACCATTTCCAGATGTTCCTACGAACGATTTATAAAACGTCCGTATGCATGAAGAAATGTTCCTTAATGCATCCCACTTTATAAATCGCAATTCAACTTAAAAGCATGTGTATTTGAATGAGCACATGAACGGCCACAAATTCCCTAATGTGAGACAGAATACAATAAAAGCGCTTGCGCAAGTTATTCATTCGATAATTCATGAATTCATATGGAATGTTCTTGTGTGGTTGGTAAAGTGCATCTGCCCATAAAATGCAGCATATTCAACAACTCATCAGTTATTCATGTTCATTATCAATAATAAATACATTAATTGTCCACGTTTACTGTAAATCAACGCCATTTTTCAACCAATCTCCATGTTCTTGCTAAATCTTTATTCCAAAAAGAGGTTTACATTCTCATTTACATACAATGAAATATGCATAGTTTAGCTATATTACAATCTTGTTCTGTATAAAATACGTGCATTTTCCTGCTAAGATCTTCTGTTCGCTTGTGTCATTGATTACATTGCATTTTAGTCAAATTGTTTGTTTTTATTTAGGTACTCAACAACATCAGACAAGAGACTGAAGGATCATTTGAAATAATGTTTTAGGAAAGTTCTATGTTTTAATTGAGAATGTTGCTGTGCTTTATGAATTTGTAAATTTATTTAGCTATGTTTAACAATCTCTCCTCCTCGCTCCAAAAATGTGCTGAATATATTACATAGGCTACCGTATACAACACCTGTGTGTTATGTCGTAGGTCTCAACATTTATTTATTTATTATGGAAACATGCACATAGGGCTACATTTCCTCTGTAAACTTCATTACAGAGGTTGGCTGGCTCAATATTAAATGATGACTCCCATCCTTTGCACAGTGAATTTCAGCTTCTTCCTTCTGGACAAAGGTTTATAGTTCCAAAATGCAGAACAAAATGGTATAAAAACAGCTTTGTTCCGGCAGCTGTAACTCAGTTGAATAAGTCCTAGCAACATTGCTTATTTGATGATATAGATGCAATGTCTATTTTATTTAACTATTTGTATATTGTTTTTAAATGTTGATTGGAACGTGGAGCACTTTTTATCATGTCGTTTTATATTTCTTATGTCGTACACTGTTTGGGTTGTCTTTGTAAAAAAATTGGTCAAATGTATGAACTCATCCACTGTAAATCAAATCTACCTAAGGGTATAAATAATGTAACCTGATCCATGGAGTTTAGTATCAAATCTGATCGTACGTCCATTTTATATATGAGGCCCCAGGTTTTTGTAAAATGGAAGATATGTGTTAAAGACTTAAGCTAAAGAGATAAGTAGGAATAGGGTTGTAATATACAATCAATACAATTGTAATTTTGTTAATGTTACTGGGTCAGTCTTTTAGCAGATTTAGCAGTTCAAATGTCCTATTTCGTTTTGATTTCAGTTTGATGGATTTGATGACATCAATTCATTTATGTGTTGTAGCACTATCAAATGTGTACACTGACGTGGGCTCATCTCTGGAGGAGGTCCATAGTGCCCTGGAGGAAGATGAGGCTGGGGAGAAGAGTTTGATGGAGGTGGTGGGGCAAAAGGGACTGCCAGCCAGGCCTCCAGCCCTGCAGGAGATTCAGAAAGAGTTGAAGAAATATGAGGCTGCCCATCAGACAGCTAGCCACACCAACACTGAGCTCCACAGAGCCATGAACCAACACATACCAAACCTACGTCTGTTGCAGGGACCTGTTGAGGAACTCAGAAATAGTCTGCCTCAACCACAGCTCAGCCAAGGTAAGAATGTATCTATGTGTGCATGTCTGTACTTTTATTATGAATTAGAATTAAAATTGTGAGAAGCTACCATTGTAATTAAAGTAAATAGACTTTTCTGACTACACCTAAGTTTGTACATCTGGATTACCCCTAAAAAGTTGTTGAAGATTCTCTTTTAACTTCTAAGATGATATGGCATCTTTGCAAAAAATGAAGACAATTCTCAACAAAGTTGATGAAATGCAGAAGCAGAGGATCTCATTGGACGGCCAGCTTCGTGACCTTATTCATAAAGATGACATAACTGGAGTACTAGTAACCACAGATCGTGCTGAGTTCAAGGTTAATGACCTACTGAAGCTATTGTAGTGCTTTTTCGATAACACTTTACAATAAGTTTCCATTTGTTATCATTAGTTAATGCATTAGGTGTCATGAACTAACAACTTATGGTATTTCATGGTAACTTATGGTAAACCACTTTTTCTTTATCTCTCTGTACTCATCTGCTGTCATTTTATATTGCACAAATTACCATTTAACAGTCCTAAAATCTGCTTTCTTCTTTGCTTCTATACTCTTACAGACATTGTTTGAAGAACAGTTGAAGAAATATGATCAGCTGAAGGGGTATATAGAACAGAACTTGGTAGCCCAGGATAACATCCTGAAAGCCCTAACAGATGCTAATGTGAAGTACGCTCCTGTCCGCAAGACGCTCACGCTCACAGAGCAACAGTACGTTTTTCTCTGTATATTTTTCAAAGTGATTATTTGTGTAGTTACTGATTCTATGCCATATGTTTATAATTCTCTTGTCCTGTCTTGCAGATGGAACAGCACAGTTCAGTCTCTTATTGCCTCATTTGAGGCTTATGAGGACCTGATGAAGAAGGCTGAGGAGGGAAGAGACTTCTACCAGGATCTGGATAAGAAGATTTCCAGTCTTTTGGACAAAACCAAGTCCTATTGTCAAACCAGAGAGGAGGAACGAGTTTCCTTGCTGGAGAGGTAAGTCATCTCAAGCTGATGGTCATGATACTTGGGGTTAGAGTTTGCAAGTGAAGATAAAGTCTCCTGTTTGGAGACAATTCCATAGTGTTAGGTTAAGTGGTTTGCACTATGGTGATAAGTAGTTTGGAGTGGGACTGCAATAACTCTTCAGGTTGTAGGTTGCCTTTAACCTGGACTGAGTCAGCAACCTTTTATCAGCCGATCAGATCCATAATCAGTAGACTACCACCACCCAATACTAAGATTATTCTGTTTCAAGCAACCATTTTTCCAAGTACACATCTGCATGATTGTCTTATCTGTGACATTTTACAGGGAGATTGGAAAAGTGCCACCTCCCAGACCTACTGCCCAAAAGCCTGTGGTCGGGCAGAAAGTTCTTGGTCCTAGATCTGGCCCCTCCAGTCTTGAGGCAGTAGGTCCTTCTGTCACTGCTTTTGTGGCTGGAGATCTTCCAAAAGAACTGCGAAGCCTCCCTCCGAACATGAATTTGGCCCGAGGTCCAGTACCTCCAAATCCTGGTCCCCATGGTGGAACCCCTCATATCTGGCCACAAGGGACAAGCCCATTTCCACCTAGTCAGTTTCCAAACCCACAGTTTCCCAATACAGATCCAAAGCTCAGGCAACAGTTGGCACAACATCTCCCACCAAATCATGCAACTTATGGCCAAGCCTCAGGGCTTCCACTGCCCTTGGCACCCCTTCAGATCCCTGGGCTGCCGCAGCAGTTCCAGGCAAGATCAGTTGGAGGTATCACACCTGTGTATCCTTTGGTAAACCATTCAACTGCTTCACAGGTGCCTACTCAGGGCTACAATCCTGCTCTATGGCAGCAAGCCCATAGTGGACCCATTGCTGTTTCAGGGGGGTACATTGTGCCTCCACAGATGGGGCAGATGCATCAAAATTCCATTAGGCCTGGTCTACCAGGGCCAGAGGTATCAATGCCAAACTCCCTTGGACAGCAGATGCCGCCCGGCATGCCCCAGTCTTCCTCTGCCCAACAGAATATGCAGGGGACCCCGTACCAAAGCTTTACCCCCCAGCCTGGACAAAGTGTCCCCTCGACCACACCAAGAAGTGTATTTCCTGGGCAAATCCTGCCGCCCTTCCAACCTGGACAGTTCCAGCCTCCCAGGCCTTTCCAAGCAGAGCAACAGTCTGGCTTCCCATCCGGCTACAGACCAGCATTAGTTCCACATACTCAACCCCAACATGGTCTACCAGTCTCCCATCCTCAGGGAGCCCAAACCCAACCTCAGTCTGTTCCTTCTCATCAGTTCCATCCTGGACAGCTTCCACAAATCAGGCCTCAGCCTTATATGAGCTATGCTCCCACAACTTTTCCATCCTCACAACCTCAGCAACTCTCTGCAACCCTCCAAAATCCACATCAAGTGCAGCCAGGGTCTCAAATATTTCCACAGGTACCCTTCATCCAAAATTCTCAAATAAATTTTGGTCCTCGTCCAATCTCTCAGCCCCCAATGCCATCAGGAGCTGTACCACCTCAAGGTAACATGTATTCTTTTGCACCACCACACATGGGCCAACAGGCCGTTTCTCCCCAATTCAACGGCATGTTTAATGGAACAGGGGTACAACCCATGTACACTCCCATTCAAACCCAAATGCTTGGCCCGCAAAATGTGTCTCGCCCTTTGGCAGGACAAGCAGTTGCACCAGTGATGGACAATCCAGTTCCTCCCTCACTTGCAAGCACTCTTGTACCTACTCCATCATCTGCTCACTTTTCGCCCCAAAGCCAGATCTCCACTACTAAGCCAGATATGCCATCCTCCTCCTTGGTGAACCAAAATTTGGAACCACAAGCCACAATAAGTGCTACTCGATCTGACGAAATAAGGCAGCAATCTTCCGGAGAGTCCCTCCCTTTGGAGATAGTGTCTGACTCCATGAAAATTCTGGATTCTCTTCAGAACAAGGTGGATCATCTCAGCATTGAATCCCAAAGTGAGGCATCTGATTGTGGAGTGGATAAAGGCTAACAAGTTGTCAAGTCAGAACTCAAAAACAGTTGTGCTGATGATATCAATGATAGTCAGGATACCATGCAGAGCACAATTGGAAATGATGACACTGACCAGGGGGTGCCAAAAAAAGATCTGTTTGGTGAATTTGGATTCTTTGTGGTCACTACACAAGATATGATGCCTGAAAACACTTCTACATACACATAAGCTTCACTACATGTACTAACACAGAACTGCACCATACTCTTTGTACCTTTACCTACACATTATGATATATCAAATTGATTATTTACAAGCAAATAGAAAGCATCTTTTGCACTTTAACTCTATGCAATCCTCTGTTCTTTTGTGTCCTGTATCACTCTGTATTTCCAGTGCTAAATAGCACTTTATTCTGCACTCTGTTAATTAAATGATAAGGACGTTGTTTTTGAGGAAGTGGTGATGTTACATCCTTGATTTTTCCTTGTTTCAGAAAGTAAATCTTTTGATACTAAAATCTCTACTAGCTTTTAAATTTACTTTTGTTAAACAGTGTAAACACAGCTTGAATTATATCTCTGTATACATTATAATATTGTAGCTGTTAAAAAACAGTGTGACACCACCAGTGTTTTACTGTATTGTGCCACAATAATTTGAATTTGTGACTTTAAAAACAGGGTCCTCTTCTTAAAATTCAACATTAAATCAGTTGCTGAAAAATACTTCAAAATGTGTTTTTGTGTTTTCATATGTACCACTATAGAAAGTATGTTTCAGTCTCATTCAGTTACAGGGCATTTATTTCTATTGTTGTAAATCATCTTAAGATCTGTCAGATTGCATGGAGAATATCTGTGCCCTACAACCTTTCCGTCTCTCCCCAGATGTGCTATGCTAAGGGATTAAAGCACAAATTTTGGCTGAGCCATTCTAAGACTTGGCTTGACATCAGCCATTTAGATGAAGTTGAATTTGTCACCCTATTCTAGGGCTGGTCATGCTTTAAAGCATGTTTTAAAAGAATCTCTGTTGGCTTAGTGTTATTTTTCCATCTATACTTAACAGTTTCCCAGTTACTGCCCACATTGAATCCCCACAGCATGATGCTGCCACTATGGGGATGGTATTAGGGGAATGATCCTGTTAACAGAAGCAGCAGTAGATGGGCTAAAAGTTTTTTGGCAAACTCCAGGCAGACTCTCAAAAGGCTTTCACTTTAGCTTCTATACAGTCATTACCATATAAACCTAATTGAAGCATTGCTGCAAGTTATATTTGTCTAGGGAGAAACTGAAGCTCTAATCAAGTGGGCAATAAGTTCTTGGTCATCTCCATGTCTAAGATCCTTCTTAGTGGAATTACTGTGTGTATATACTCACAATAATACAATATGCAAAGTATGTTAAACTACATCTAACTTGCATGTCATTGAGTATTATACAGTAAACATGCAGTGTGTGTATATATATCTATATCTTGCACACCACCAGTGTTGTATTGTAATGTATCAATGCCCTAATATGGCCATATGATGGCACTGTCTGGTTGTGTAGTAGAGAAGCAGGGTGGGACATTGTCTATGATGAGTGTTTGTATGTGTCCCTCTATGGATTACTGGAGCCATCTGGTTTAAATCAACATGCTTCGTTCATTTGCCCCATATACCAAAAAGCCCCAGAATTTATATACGCACATCCACCCTCTCCAAAAATGTAAAAGGAAGGCTGTAAGAAGTTTGACAGGTTAAAGTAAGTGACGGAGATACAGACATGATTCAAGTAAACAAAATTATTTTTTCCAAACAATTGTCCTATACTGGATTCATAAAGAGGTAAGAGGGAGGATATTGGATTAGAGGTTTCAAAGTTAAAATTGCGTACTGAACACCGTATCGACGTGTTGCAATTAAACATGAAAATGGCAAACGTGATGCATGCATACATACTCAAATGCATGTGTGCATAGATGCAGTGTTTATTGCTAATCAGAAAACGTTTTATTTTAGCTGCAAGCTCAAGAGCCCTTCTCTCCTCTAAGACACTACATATTATTTCTACAGTCTGTGCACGCCGTCGCTGCTTTTGACTTGCTTTGACAGTGTGAGCTGTGGGAGAGTAACTGACCCAGTTTTTAGATGGTTTTGGCTTGAGCAGAATAGTTTAGATTACCAGCATACTCCAAACTTATAATAGCACATGTGCATTGCGTGTACAAGAACTGTGTAGTTAAATGTGTAAGTTAGTGCAATTTTAGCCATCACCGGCTGACTTTGTGTTGTATATTTTGATATATACTGTATGGAATTGTACAGAAGTACGTCCTTCAAGAGTGGGGCAAATAGCAACTTCTACTTACAATGTTTGTCTTTCCAGATGATGAAGACAACAACGTTTAAGTCACTTTTTTGTGTCCAAATAACCAGCAATAATGGCATCGGTTAACAATTCTAAAACTCTTTATTCTTAGTTTAAGTATTAGTCTAACATTGAAACACAAAAATTACCTTGTTAATTATAATAGTTATAAAGTTGATTGTTTCCCCTGAATGATTACAGTTTCCATCTTTTCTGTGAATGCATGTGTGTGTGCAATATGCTTGTGTGCTATATGACAAAATATGACATAAAACATGGCATCATAACTCATATCCACATTTGTGTAATACCAAATAATAGTGCTTTCATTTATTATTTTCCCCATTAAAATTCTTTAGATTTATGTTGGGTAATCCTGCTAATCATCTTTCCATTCATGATCTACTTTAAAGCTGAAGTGTGTACTTTCTGCACCACGAGCGTCACCAAACGGAATTTCAAAAGGAATTGCTGATTTGAAACAGATTCCAGAAAACATCCCTCATCTTCCTTTACAAACAGATAGTCCCACCCAAAACACACACCATTGGTTGAGCCAATGTTGCTGTTGGAATGGATGGCTGCTCAACCAGAGGAATTATTTAACAGCATCACAGAGCCACAGCTTTTAGGTGAAAACAACCAACAAATGTCTTAGAATTTTAACATTAAAAAATTGCACACATCAGCTTTAACCTTCTTTATCATGCTGCTGTGCTATTTTGTTTCGGCCATACACGAGTCAAGGCCAATTCTTGTAAATTTTGTCCCCAATCATGTACAGTACAGATGCACATAAGCTTGTGATACATTATTAGTGTTTTCTCTTTAACCAAAAGACCCTCAATTCATGTCTCACCAGCAATCGCAATGTCTCTAAAATTGTAACAGTCAAGTCACATACATGAATGTGTAATTTGTCATGGCATTTCAGGTTCATCAGTTTCATCTCATTGTTAAAGGCTTTCACTATTTTAAGGTGTGTAGGCCGTGCCCAGACGAGGGCTGGATGACACGGAGAGCACTCCCGGTAGGGAGCGTGTGCTAACAGGGCTGTAGCCGGGCTCGGAGCTGCGTCTGGGGCAGAGCTGGGACAAAGGCCGTCCCTGTCGAGATCTGCCAGGAGGCCGTTGCAGCACAGGGGACTTTTTGGGGGACTTGGGAAGCTTGTAGAGGAAGACATTGTAGTGCAGTGGGGGGCTTGTCTCAGGGTGCATTTTTGCCTCTTTGGGGAGGAGCAACTCTAAGTCGATGGTCACACCACCCTGGACATGTATACAAACACACACAAAGGCAAAGGTACAAGAACACAAAAGCATAACACAAATATAGGTACAGATTTAGAAATATTTGACGAGTACACATTAATACATAGATAAAACACCAACAGAACACCAACAGAATTGAAAAACAACAACAACTAAATTAAATATGGGTAAGTTGTGTTGGTTATGACTAAAATAGACTCCCTCATGAACTGGCTCTACCAAACTGTTTTAATTCAGAGTAAAAAGAGGAAACTAGTGAGCCATTGAAATTGACCATTACGGTGATATAAGTATTTGTCACATGAGGGCAAGCTGAGTGAATGAAAATGGTTATGGCTTAAGAGAACGTAAGAGCCTGCTGGATTTGATCAGGTATGTGTAAGCTGTGGTAAACAGGATTGTACTTTACAGTATATATGTCTATGTATACAGTGCATCTGGAAAGTATTCGCAGCGCTTCACTTTTTCCACATTTTGTTATGTTACAGTCTTATTCCAAAATGGAATTATTTTCCTAAAAATTCTACAAACAATTCTACATAATGAAAACGTGAAAGAAGTTTGTTTGAAATCTTCTGGAAAAAAAAAATGAAAAAAGAAAATCACATATTCATAAGTATTCGCAGCCTTTGCTCAATACTTTGTTGAAGCACCTTTGGCACCAATTACAGCCTCAAGTCTTTTTGAGTATTATGCTACAAGCTTGGCACAGCTATTTTTGGGCAGTTTCTCCCAATCTTCTTTGCAGGACCTCTCAAGCTCCATCAGGTTGGATGGGGAGCGTCGGTGCACAGAAATTTTCAGATCTCTCCTGAGATGTTCAGTCGGGCTGGGCCACTCAAGGACATTCACAGAGTTTTCCCGTAGCCACTCCTTTGTTATCTTGGCCATGTGCTTAGGGTCGTTGTCCTGTTGGAAGATGAACCTTCGCCCCAGTCTGAGGTCCAGAGCGCTCTGGAGCAGGTTTTCATCAAGGATGTCTCTGTACATTGCTGCATTCATCTTTCCCTCGATCCTGACTAGTCTCCCAGTTCCTGCTGCTGAAAAACATCTCCACAGCATGACGCTGCCACCAACATGCTTCACTGTAGGGATGGTATTGGCCAGGTGATGAGTGGTGCCTGGTTTCCTGCAGACATGACGCTTGCCATTCAAGCCAAAGAGATCAATCTTTGTTTCATCAGACCAGAGAATGTTGTTGCTCATGGTCTGAGAGTCCTTCAGGTGCCTTTTGGCAAACACAAGGCGGGCTATCATGTGCCTTTTACTGAGGAGTGGCTTCTGTCTTGCCACTCTACCATACAGGCCTGATTGGTGGAGCGCTGCAGAGATGATGGTTCTTCTGGAAGGTTCTCCTCTCTCCACAGAGTAATGCTGGAGCTCTGTCAGAGTGACCATCGGGTTCTTGGTCACCTCCCTGACTAAGGCCCTTCTCCCCCGATCGCTCAGTTTGGTGGGGCGGCCAGCTCTAGGAAGAGTCCTGGTGGTTCCAAACTTCTTCCATTTACGGATGATGGAGGCCACTGTACTCATTGGGACCTTCAATGCTGCAGAAAGTTTTCTTTACCCTTCCCCAATCCTGTCTCGAAGGTCCACAGACAATTCCTTGGACTTCATGGCTTGGTTTCTGCTCTGACATGCACTGTTAACTGTGGGACCTTATATAGACAGGTGTGTGCCTTTTCAAATCATGTCCAATCAACTGAATTTACCACAGGTGGACTCCGATCAAGTTGTAGAAACATCTCAAGGATGATCAGTGGAAACAGGATGCACCTGAGCTCAATTTTGAGTGTCATGGCAAAGGCTGCGAATACTTATGTACATGTGATTTTTGTTTAATAAATTTGCAAAGATTTCAAACAATCTTCTTTCACATTGTCATTATGGGGTATTGTTTGTCAAATTTTGAGGAAAATAATGGATTTAATCCATTTTGGAATAAGGCTGTAACATAACAAAATGTGGAAAAAGTGAAGCACTGTGAATACTTTCCTGATGCCCTGTATATGCTCATTATTACCAGCAATCAATTTTACAACACTGAGCGCTTGTCATGC
This sequence comes from Xyrauchen texanus, assembly GCF_025860055.1. Taxonomy (NCBI): domain Eukaryota; kingdom Metazoa; phylum Chordata; class Actinopteri; order Cypriniformes; family Catostomidae; genus Xyrauchen; species Xyrauchen texanus. Next base: position 19,494,885 of record NC_068285.1, on the reverse strand, counting down.
ATTGCTTGTTTCAGTCTGGTCTGTTCATAATTGCTTTGCAGACATCTGGCATTAGCAACCAATTAAATTCAAATGTTTTGCTGTTGTGAATAATTAATTCAATAGATAAACTCTCTCAGGGAAAGGCAGCTTTTCAAACCTTACCACTTTTGCATAAGAGAAAGCTAATATTTTGGTGCTAGCTTTATTATTTAGTAATAAAAAACCACCTCCAAAATGACCTATATATAAGTATACACTATATAATATATCTGAGTTAAAAGTTGTGAAAAATGTTGTGAAATCACTGAATGATGGCTGATGCTAGATGTGTTCCTAAGGAGCAACTGTGCACATCAAAACTAAGAAAGCTAGTAACCAGATAATACCTTTTCCAACAAATTGTTTTTACATAGTGCACAAGCTTAAATATATAAATGTATATATATTTTTAAAATATAAACCATATTTTAGAAAAATAAAAGGATTTACACCTATCAGCAACAACATTAAAACCACCTGCCTAATATTGTGTAGGTACCCCTTGTGCCGCCAAAACAGCGCCAACCGCATCTCAGTATAGCATTCTGAGGTGATATTCTTCTCACCACAATTGTACAGAGCGGTTATCTGAGTTACTGTAGACTTTGTCAGTTCGAACCAGTCTGGCCATTCTCTGTTGACCTCTCTCATCAGCAAGACATCCACAGAACTGCCCCTCACTGGATATTTTTTGTTTTTGGCACCATTCTGAGTAAACTCTAGAGACTGTTGTGCGTGAAAATCCCAGGAGATCAGCAGTTACAGAAATACTCAAACCAGCCTGTCTGGCACCAACAATCATGCCACTGTCAAAATGATTGAGATCACATTTTTTCCCCATTCTGATGATTGATGTGAACATTACCTAAAGCTCCTGACCCATATCTGCATGATTTTATGCTCTGCACTGCTGTCACACGATTGGCTGATTAAATAATCACATGGATGATTGTTGGTGCCAGACGGGTTGGTTTGAGTATTTCTGTAGAATTTACTCCGAATGGTGCCAAAAACATCCAGTGAGTGGCAATTCTGTGGTCTGAAATGCCTTTTTAATAAGAGAGGTCAACAGACAATATATATATGCTGTTTATATTTAATCAATCAATTATTAATATATTTATCTTGCAATTATATGGAAAAACTTTACAATAATGTTTTAATTTTTTTTGGTTAACAATAGTTAACTACATGAACTAACAATTAACAGTAGTATTTTTTTTTAAATAATTTATCATCAGCCAAGATTCACAAATGCTGTAAAAAAAGAAAAATCATTGTTTGTTCATGGTAACTAATACATTTATTTGTGTTGACAAATTCAAACTTACTATAAACTGTTATCAATTATGGATTTGTTTCCATTTTGTCAATTTGATTTTTGGGCTTGTTGCAATTACAAATAAAAATGGGATGGAAATTGTTTATGTTTTGTCATACATACCCACTTTGTAAATTCAGCCAATTATCTGACTTTAAAGCTTTGTTATGAAGGTGAAATGTCCAGTATGGCTCGTAGTACCTCAGGAATGCTAAAGCCATGCACAGGAGCAAAGCAAAAGAGTGAGAGGAGCAGTGAAAGTGAAGGAGTAAGAACAGGAGTGGTGCGGTTCAGGAATAGTGATCAAGTGTTTTATTCCAAACAAACTTGACTTTATTCTCATTTGTTATCTCCAAAAAAGTACAAAAACAAAAAATTCAGTACATCAATATAATTAGGAATCAATTAATTCCAAAACACATGAGTTTTTATGGTACTGCATATAAATATAAATCTAGTATTTGAATATACTGTATATTCAGACAAATTCACAGAATAAGTCAACAAACATCTACAAATCTCAGATATTTTTTTTATCACTGTCTGATTAACTATGTTAGTTACATTAAACCCTTTACTTATATTTTTTTTATTTTATTTTTTTTAACAAAAGAACACCAATGCATGCTGACTTGGAGTAAGGCAGGACAGAGAGAAGTTTAGAAGGTGAAGGTGCTTGGCATTCAAGGTACAAGATCAAAGGTTGTAAACCTAGGGCTAAACCTTTGGGTTTGGGTGAAGTGTTTCATAGCTTAGCGTGACAGCGGAACATAGCAAAAAATAAAAAGCATAACCAAAACATGATGCAGCGTGACATCAACTGTGACAGCAAGCAAAGACGAGGTGAAAGTGGTAACGCCAATCTGCTTGTAAGGTACTCTTAAGAGTAGCAGAGCACCATCATGGGTTAGCATGCTAGTTCAGTTATTTGGTTTTGTGACTGAGTTCGGAATGGCATACTACGCATAATATTACTACTTCTGCCATATGTGGCTATGGCAGAAATAGTATGAGTAGTATGGTAGTATGCAGTTCCGAACTCAGCTACTGTTTTGAAGTCACAGTTTCTCCATCTTGAGGTGGGAACAAGGTAGATTGTCATGTTTGATGTGAGAGTTTTGGGCCCTTCAGTGAACTAGTCTGTCAAATGAATGCTGCTGACTTTTACACCAATAAAGACCCAATGAAATGTAAATTGGAAAATTGTAGCTTTTAGTCCAAGTCCATTAGCTTTGAAACTATCTACATTCTAGTGTTCTCCTAAATGTTGGTAAAATTAACTTTTACCAGATATATAATATATACATTTCCATTCTAAACTTACAATTAAAAAGACAAGACTTGAGTTTCACTAATTTCAGATGGAAAAGGCTTTGAAGAAAGTACCTGTGTGGGAGAAATCTGTATAAGCATCGCCATGGAAAGCGATACTTACTAAAGTTCAGCAATTCTTTACATTGAGTGGAAAGTTTCATTCATATTAAAGATTTAAAAACTAGCCAATGAATTGACAATCGGCCTGTTTCCCCACCTTAGTTATCGGAATCTGTAAAACCCACTTGTCAACCTCTAGTAGGTCCTTATATATTTAAAAATATTTTTAACTAAATCTAAATATATTGTTTCTAAAATTGTAATCAAACAATTGAAAACAATAGTTTTAAATTTTTCCATTGCTTTTAATTAAGCTCTTCGATTACGCCATTTGCAACGCTTCATGGGATTGTAGTTCATGCCCTCTTTAAAGACGGTAAGTGCCTATCTTGAATCTTTTTCAAATAGTTCACTACTTCAAATCAAAGACTGTAATGTTATGATTCACATCAGAGCACACAGGACTATTTAATGAAGGATTTTATGAAATCCCTATGGAAACAAAATTAATGGGAAAGGTGCTTTCTAAAAGTGGGTGGGCACAGTTTTTTGTCCAATCAAATGCTCTCCCCATAAAGCAACAAGCTAGTTGCAAATCATGGTTCATGACTGTGATGAAAGAAAAGAATATTGGCTATTTGGCTTTGATATGTCTCTGCCAAACTTCCGGGTCAATAAGAAATGCATCAGCTAAGGACAGAAAACTGCACTCATCGTGAGTGATTTCATGGGGCCTTTAATGTATGACCATTATGGAATTTCAATAATTACAGGGGTTCATCGGATGTGTGCCTTCTGACAGTCACAGAGCCAACTTGTGGCAAAGGGTGGTATTACATATTATTCATGTTGTTCTGCAGTGAGTTTACCTCCTCTGCATTGTCTTCATTGGCAGCCTTATTATTTTCAAGTTTTGGTGTGAGTGAGTTCTGGATGTTCGAAGACTTGTCCTCTTTAGGGGGAGATTTGACATGTTCTTCCTTGGCAGTGTCATCCTGTGGGTCAACATACATACAAAATCTGAGATTACTAAAAGCAAACAACAATGCCACAAACCTTTTACCTTCACTCCAACTGTCACACAGCTGGTATTAACACTATCTCTAGTGTGTCTCCAGTGACCACTTTGTGACTACGTACGTCTATGTACATGTAGTGTTGTACGGGAAATAGCAGTGAGACAGATTGTCAACACATCTCTTTTAAAGGGTTAGAATGGCACGAGGGTGAGTAAATAACAAAATACTTTTTTTTGGGGGGTGAACTATTCTTTTAAAACTATCTAGCAGGTCTAAAACCCTTGTTTTGGCACATTAATTATGGCTTACATTTGAAGACAAAATTATTAGCCCCCCTATTAAATTTCAATTATTTTTCAAATATTTCCCAAGTGATGTTTAACAGAGCAAGGGGATTTTAACACAGTATTTATTATTATATTTTTCCTCTGGAGAAAGCCTTATTTATTTCAATTTGCCTGGAATAAAATACTTATTCAAATTTTTTAAAACATTGCTAAGGTCAATATTATTAGCCCCCTTAACAAATTATCTGTTTGATTGGCTACGGAACAAACCACTGTTATCCAATGACTTGCCTAATTAATCTAACTCGCATAATTAACCTAATAAAACCCCAAGCCTTTAAGTTGCACTTCAAACTGAGGATTAGTATCTTGCAAAACAACTAGTGAAGTAATATAAAACTGTTATCATGGCAAAGACAAAAGAAATTTGTTTAGACTTCAGAAAAATAATTGTTAATGCTCACAAACATTTACATTTTACATGTTATGTATTTGGCAGGTGATTTTATCCAAAGTGACTTACAGTGCATTTATTACAGGGACAATCCCCCCAGAGCAACCTGGAGTTAAGTGTCTTGCTCAAGGACACAATGGTGGTGGCCGTGGGGCTCAAACCAGCATCCTTCTGATTAACAGTTATGTGCTTTAGTCCACTACACCACCACCACTCATCAAAGCAGAAGGATATACACGTTTATCAAATCGTTTTCAGGTGTCAAGAACTGCCGTGAGAAGTATTATCAAGAGGTTTGAAGAGACCCACACAGTGGAGAACAAGACTGGCAGACGCAGGAAGTGAAAGATTTCAAAAACCTTAAAAAGAAAACTGGTGAGAGAGGTTTCTAAAGACCCAAGAACAACTGCCAAGACACTAGTGAATGCCAAGTCTGGGATTGATGTCTCAATGAAGACAGTCACTGGAGCCCTACACAGGAATGGACTGTGAGGTTGCAGACCAAGAAAAACTCCACTTCTGAAGAAGAGACACCTCCAAGCTAGACTAAAGTTTGCCAAGGACAACCTAGAGAAACATTATGCATACTGGAAACGTGTCCTTTTGTCAGATGAGACCAGATGAGATTGGCCATAGAGATGTTGCCTATGTTTGGAGAAAGACGGGAGAGGCGGTCAACCCAAAGAGCATCATTCCCACAGTGAAATATGGCGGTGGGAGTATAACGCTGTGGGGATGTTTCAGTGCGTCTGGAACTGGGAATCTCAACAGGGTCGAAGGAATCATGAAAAAGAAAGACTACGAGAAGATTTTGAAAAACAACCTCAGGCAATCTGCAACAAAACTTGGTTTGGGTCGACATTTCGTCTTCCAGCATGATAACGACCCAAAGAATACCTCACTTCTGGTGAAGGACTACCTCCAAATGAGCAAAGTGAACGTCCTTGACTGGCCTGCACAAAGCCCAGACTTGAATCCCATAGAAAATCTGTGGGCCACACTGAAGACTAGAGTCCATGCCATTAGACCAACAAATCTGGAGGAGCTTGAGAGATTTGCTAAAGAGGAATGGGCTGCGACTCCTCAGGAGAAATGCCTAAAACTTGTTGAGAACAACAACAAACGACTAAACGACTGTTATCAAGCAAAAGGGATACACTTTTGACTATTAACATCAGAGGGCTAATAATTTTGACCTGTAGATTTTTTTATTCTTGGTTATAATTTTGTTTCTATTTGTATTATAAACACTCTAAGTTGCCTAAATAAACTATTATGTTTAAGAAAAGATATGTTGAAAAAAAATATTTTTTAGCTTAGACTAGGTTCCTAGATTAGACTTTTAACCTAAGAAAATGTCCTAAATCAAAAGCACACGGTCTGATGTTTCTTAAGTTCAAGGTTCAACAGGTATTACATTCAGGGCTGCAGGATAACATGACGCTGGGTGGTTAAGAAAGCAGTTTGGTCCTTTTTTAAATATCAAAGGTAACAGGTTCAACAGAAGCAATGGTTAGGAGTCTATGAAACATTTAGTCCAGGTAATCTACTCTGAAAAGTGACCTCAACATGGCAGCAAAGAGAACGCACAGAATATTATATGTTAATCTTAACAGCTTTGTACGCCGTAAAGAGCCCCGTTTGTGTGGCCTACTACATTGATTCCAACTGTTCGTGTTTTTGCATGAGAACATGTGATGAATTAATGCTGGTCCACTAAATATTTCTAAACCCATTATACAAGTAGCATAATAAATTGACTCTGTAATGAGTAGGGTAGAACAGGACTAAAGGCACCCCTTAAGGAAAAATATATTTATTTTTATTGAATATTGCTGGAACAACATAATTTGTGTGAAAATAAATAATCTTGGATGGTTGATTTGAATAAAATTCAGTTAAAAAAAGTGGTGAGGGAGCCTTTTACCCCACAATTGGGGTAAAAGCCCCTAGGGGGTTTAAAGTGATATTGTGTAGATATAGGGGAAATAGTTATAGTGCAAAATCTGTCAACTAATGCAAATAATTTTGAGACACCAAGATGTTTTTTTTGAGTGACAAATTAAAGTGATGTTATTTAAAATAACTACTTTAGAAAAGTCAACAATTTCCTGTTAATTACAAACACATTTGGCATTTTATTATATATCAGGTATTCTCTCAAGTCAATGTAAGCCCACTTACATGAAAATTTTCATAACAAACCTATTCACCCTACTTAAAAAAAAAACTAAAACAATCTGTTTAATAGGGGCCTTCAGCAGCCAAAACAGAAAATTATAAATTTGTATTTTGTCTCAAAAGATATATGTTTTTCAGGGATACATACATTTGCAACATTTAAAAAAAATATAAAACATTAGATCAAATTGCCTCAAATCGACCTTTAGACATTACACTTAATGAATTCATGGAACAGGAACTTTCGCAGTGCATAGTGACAGGTGTTTGTGTTGCTATTTAGTGTTTTGGGAGAAAATAAAATCAATGGAGCCTTTTACCCCACGGAGCCTTTAACCCTGTTATACCCTATTAAAAGTAAGGAGGAAACTGACACTTACCCAAAAGTAATGGCAAAGTGACAGATCCTTCACAACAACTATGAGTCCAATGGCAATTTATGTGAATGGAACCAAAACTTCACCAAAATCTTTAGCCCTCTTAGTATGTCTTCAAGAGGCCCTCAGGGGTCTTTCTGTGAAATTTGTGGTCTCTGGGACCTCTTAGCACGCTGCCAGGGTGAATCCCATGAGCAATTAATTCCATTAATTTCAATAGATGTTTCGTGGACACCCGAAACATAAAAGCAAAAAGCACTTACAAATTTGCTTGAAGTGAAAATCAGCCGTTTTTTCCTGTTGAATTAATCAATTGTACGATCATGCAGAACATCTCAGATTTTTAAATACATAAGATCTCTATCTCAATGGCATTAACAGCAGTAATGACAGCCAACTCATCAGCAAGATCTTGCGCTCTTTGCTTTCAAATTAGGTACATCACTTAAAGCGTGATTGCGTCACTCAAAGCCAGCTAGAAGGCTGGACTGGGACATATCTAAAAGACCACACCCACCAAGAACAATTAAATCAATCTGATTGGCTGATGAATCTAACAATCTGACTTTAGATGCCTATTCACTGCAGTGTTCAGGGATTCTGCAGATATTCTGAAGGCCTGACGGGGTGGAGCTCAGACTCATACGCTGCTTCGGTTAAGGAGCGTGGCTTCAGGTATGTGACTTATGAAACAGTCGTCATAATTTGCTTGTAAGCATTGAGGAATAAATTCTGATTGGATAAACCTTTTGTTTTTTGCTGTTCGATTGTAGATGAATTAGGAGTGGAAAGCGATTGAAAATACATCAATGAGTCAATGAAAATGAAAGGATGAACAAATATTTATTTATTCGGCATGTTATGCCAGCAGAGAAGGCTTTGCTGCCCTGAGAAATCACCACTGTTTCTGGACACCTTTCAAAAAGGTCCAAATGTCTCTAATTTCAAATCTATAGCTTCATTGTGAATTTAAAGCGACAATTATTTTTTCGAGAATATATTTGTTGATTTTTTTAAAGTACTTCCCAAACTCTGAGGGGCACAGCTTTTAATATGTTGTTTCTAAGGGCCTTACAATGAAGCAGTCAAATCTCCCAGGTCTTAGGACCGAATTTATGGCTGTCCAAGTAACCCCTATGGAACTGCATTGGTTTAATGAGCGAGTGGGATGTCTGGAAAAGAGGGGACAAAAGGTCGCAGGTTCTTGAAACTCCAGATCCTAGAGCTTCAGGGGCCCTCGAATTGGGCACCAGACTTTGGGGGCTTAAGACCCTTCCTGAGCATATATCAGGAACCCCTCAAAATCAACAATTTCTTTCTTGGGTCTTGGCTAAAGAGGCACTGAGATTGAAGTTAGGCTTTCAAATACATCCACAGGTACACCTCCAATTTAGTACACCTCCTATCAGAAGCTAATTGCCTAAAGGCTTGACTTCATTTTCTGGAATTCTCCAAGCTGCTTAAAGGCACAGTTAACTTAGTGTATGTAAACTTCTGACCCACTGGAATTGTTATTTAGTCAATTAAAAGTGAAACAATCTACCTGTAAACAATTGTTGGAACATTTATTTGTGTAATGCACAAAGTAGGTGTCCTAAACGACTTGCCAAAACTATAGTTTGCTGATAAGAAATTTGTGGAGTGGTTGAGTTTTATGACTTCAACACAAGTGTATGTAAACTTCTCAATTCAACTGTATATAAGATAAGCCAGTTATCGCAGTGCATCATTCAGTCTGAAGTACCTCAAATGGCCTATCTCACATGTGAGTCAAGATAAACAGCTTGAAGTGAAAATGCAAGGAATGACAGAATCGCTTTATGTATCTCTAATTATCCAACATAATCACATGGTTCTTCAGAAAGTGAATGTACCCTGAAATCATCCCCATTCAGCCAAATTACTGACATGATTAAAATTTTGTAAGTACAGAATGATTTCAGCAGCAAAACTTTTAACCTACTTTTGAAGAATTCACAGTAACACTTTACAGTAAGGTTCTATATGTGTTATGAATACCCTGTCTTGTTTCACTGTTGCCCTCTTGTTTGCCATCTTGTCACTTTTTGCACTTCTTAGTTTTCACTTTAGTCCCTTATGTAACTCCATAGTCTCTTTGTTAGCGTTCGTGTTTCCTCTGTTCATTGTTTTCACCTGTCCTCATTAGTTTGCCTTTTACTTCTGTTAATCACCTTGTTATCTTGTTTGAGTTCTGTTTGTTCATTGGTCCCTTTTTCCTATGTTCATGTATTTATACCCTGGCTTTTGGTTCAGTCCTTGTCTATCGTTGTTTGGTGTTAACCCGGTGTGTGTTTCCTCCTCGAGTCCCCTGTTTTGCTCAGGTCGTGTGTAGTTTACCATTTTATGTTTATTTCCCCATCGTGGGTTGTTCCTTTGTGTTTTCCTGTTTTGGTTCGTTTAATAAAGTTCAAGCTGCGTTTGGATCCGCATTTCCTCGTCTGCCTCGTTACTCAAGCATAACAGAATGATAGACCACCCATGGATCCAACAGTCCAAAGAGCGAACTACTGAACTGCTCTGCCTGAAGCAAGGGGACCGACCGATAGAAGACCACATCCACGACTTTCTTGTCCTGGCAAGCGTTTCAGACTTCCCTAATTCCTCCCTTGTGGTCTTCTTCGAGGCAACCTGAGTGGCGGGCTGAAGGAGCGGTTGCCACCGCCAGCGCGACTGGGCGCTCTGCTGGCGTTCAGTAGAGAGACCCTACTGGCCTGCGGTTCTCTTCTAACAGTGGACATCATCGAGGAGAACCCGTGGCGCCTCCCACAGTATTGACCCTCCATTCAGCCCGTGGTTCGTCCTTTCACGCCTGTCAGCGAGCCAGCGCGGCCTCTTCGTCTGCCGGAGGAGGAGAAGACAGGCTTCCGCCTCCCGGCCCACGCCTGCCCCGGTGTGCGAGCCAGAGCCCACGCCTGCCCCGGTCTGCGAGCCAGCGACCACGCATGTCACAGTGAGCGAGCCAGCGGCCACGCATGTCACAGTGAGCGAGCCAGCGGCCACGCATGTCACAGTGAGCGAACCAGCGCCTACGGCCTCTACCGTCAGCGAGCCTGAGCCCTCGTCAACCACGGTCAGCGAGCCTGAGCCCTTGCCAGACACGGTCAGCGAACCTGAAGCCACGCTGACCAGGAACAACATCCCAGCTTCGCCAGTCGCATCAGCCCGGAGGAAGAGGAGAAAGGAGAGGTCTCTGCACTCCAGCCTCCGCCTGCCACAGCCCCATGCTCTGAACCCCCCTTGGCTCTGCCCTCAGCGCCCAGCGAACCCAAGCCGGCGCTTACCACGGTAACCCAGCCAGAGCCCGTAGCCTCAGACGTCAGTGAGCCAGTGCCAATAGCCTCAAACGTCAGTGAGCCAGCGCCTGTAGCCTCGACCGTCCCTGAGCCAGCGCCTGTAGCCTCGACCGTCCCTGAGCCAGCGCCTGCGGCCTCGACCGTCCCTGAGCCAGCGCCTGCGGCCTCGACCGTCCCTGAGCCAGCGCCTGCGGCCTCGACCGTCCAAGAGCCAGCGCCTGCGGCCTCGACCGTCCAAGAGCCAGTGCCTAAAGCCGTGACCGTCCAAGAGCCAGTGCCTAAAGCCGTGACCGTCCAAGAGCCAGTGCCAGTAGCCGTGACCGTCCAAGAGCCAGTACCAGAAGCCTCGATCGTCCAAGAGCCAGAGTCTGAAGCCATGACCGTCCAAGAGCCAGTGCCAGTAGCCATGACCGTCAAAGAGCCAGTGCCAGTAACCGTGACTGTCCAAGAGCCAGCGCCAGTGGTCGTGCCCATCCTAGAGTCAGCACCTCACGAGCCTTCCAGGGCTCCCCCTCTCGAGCCTACCAGGGCTCCGCCTCCCAAGTCTCTCAAGTCTCTCGAGTCTTCCAGGGCTCCTCCTCTCGAGCTTTCCAGAGCTCCGCCATCCGAGTTTCCCGAGCTTTCCAGAGCTCCGCCATCCGAGTTTCCCGAGCTTTCCAGAGCTCCGCCATCCGAGTTTCCCGAGCTTTCCAGAGCTCCGCCATCCGAGTTTCCCGAGCTTTCCAGAGCTCCGCCCTCCGAGCTTCCCAGAGCTCCACCTCTCAAGCCTCTCGAGCCTTCTAGGGCTCCGCCTTCCAAGTTTCCCGAGCTTTCCAGAGCTCCGCCATCCGAGTTTCCCGAGCTTCCCAGAGCTCCGCCATCCGAGCTTCCCAGAGCTCCACCTCTCAAGCCTCTCGAGCCTTCTAGGGCTCCACCTCCCAAGCCCCTCGAGCCTACCAGGGCTCCGCCCCTCAAGCCCCTCGAGCCTTCCAGGGCTCCGCCTCTCAAGTCTCTCGAGCCTTCCAGGGCTCCGCCTCTCAAGCCTCCCAAGCTTTCCAGAGCTCCGCCCTCCGATCCTACCAAGGCTCCGCCCCTCAAGCCCCTCGAGCCTTCCAGGGCTCCGCCTCTCAAGTCTCTCGAGTCTTCCAGGGCTCCGTCTCTCAAGCCTCCCAAGCTTTCCAGAGCTCCGCCCTCTGAGCTTCCCAGAGCTCCGCCTCTCAAGCCTCTCGAGTCTGCCAGGGCTCCGCCTCTCGAGCCTGCCAGGGCTCCGCCCCTCAAGCCTCTCGAGTCTTCCAGGGCTCCGTCTCTCAAGCCTCTCGAGCCTCCCAGGGCTCCGCCTCTCGAACCTCTCGAGCCTTCCAGGGCTTCGCCTTCCAGGCCTCTCGAGCCACCCAGGGCTCCGCCTCTCGAGCCTTCCAGGGCTCCGTCCCCAGAGCCTCTTGAGTCTCCTACGGCTCCGCCCCCAGGGCCTCCTACGGCTCCATCTCCCGATCCACTCAAGCCTTCGACGGCTCTGCCCCCAGAGCCTCTCGAGCCTCCTGCAGCCCCGCCACTCGAGCCTCCTGCAGCTCCGCCCCCGGGGCCTCCTGCGGCTCCGCCTCCAGAGCCTCCTATGGCTCCGCCTCTCGATCCACTCAAGCCTTCGACGGCACCGCCCGCCGAGCCTCCCGAGCCTCCTACGGCTCCGCCGATCGAGCCACTCAAGCCTTTGACGGCTCCGCCCTCAGAGCCTCCCGAGCCTCCTATGGCTCCACCTCCCGAGCTTCCTCCGGCCCCGCCTCTCGAGCCACTCAAGCCTTCGACGGCTTCACCCTCAGAGCCTCCTACGTCTCCGCCCCAGAGCCTCCAGAGTCTTCCTGGTCTCCGCTCCTAAAGCCTCCCACGGTGCCGCCTACCTCGGCTCCGCCTACCTCGGCTCCGCCTCCTGAGCCTCTTTCAGCTCCACCTCCTAAGCCTCCCTCAGCCCCGCCTTCAGAGCCTTCATCGCCCTCGCCTCCTTCGGCTCCGCCTCCTGAACCTCCTTCAATTCCACCTCCCGAGCCTCTCCCGGCTCCGCCTCCGAAGCCTCCATTGGCTCCGTCTTCAGAGCCTCCTTCGCCCTCGCCACCTTCGGCTCCACCTCCAGTGGCTCCGCCTTCTGAGCCTTCTACACCATCGCCTCCCTTGGCTCCGCCCAACACTGTTCCGCCTCCTGACCTGCCCAAGGCCTTACCGCCTGAGTCTGCCACGGCCCTGCCTAAGCCTCCTTTGGCGCCGCCTCCCAAGTCTTCTACGGCTCCGCCTCCGAAGTCCTCCTTGGCTCCGCCTCACACGGCTCTGCCAGCCTCTGTCCTGAGGCCTCTTCCCCGACCTCCTGACCCAGTCCCAGTTCCGTGGCCTCTTCCCAGGCCCCCTGACCTAGTCCCTGTCCGGTGGCCTCCACCCAGGTCTCCTGACCCTGTTCCCGTCCTGAGGCCTCCCCCCAGGCCTCCTGACCCAGTCCCTGTCCAGTGGCCTCCTCCCAGGTCCCCCAAACCTGTCCCTGCCCGGTCGATACCACCCTGGCCTCCTAATTGTCCCTTGTGCCCCCGTGGACTGTCTCATCTCCCTTTGTGCCCCCCGTGGACTGTCTCATCTCCCTTTGTGCCCCCCGTGGACTGTTTCATCTCCCTTTGTGCCCCCGTGGACTGTCTCATTTCCCCTCGTGGCCCCCCCGGACTTCCTGCCTGCCCTCTGTGCCCCTTGGACTGCCTCCTTGTTCTTATGCCCCCCTGGTCTGCCTGTCTGCCCCGGTGCCATCATTTTGTTCTCTGTGGGTTTTTTGTCTTTTGTCTTTGTTTTCTAGGATCGTCTGGAAGCCGATCCTTTGAGGGGGGGCTCTGTTATGAATACCCTGTCTTGTTTCACTGTTGCCCTCTTGTTTGCCATCTTGTCACTTTTTGCACTTCTTAGTTTTCACTTTAGTCCCTTATGTAACTCCATAGTCTCTTTGTTAGCGTTCGTGTTTCCTCTGTTCATTGTTTTCACCTGTCCTCATTAGTTTGCCTTTTACTTCTGTTAATCACCTTGTTATCTTGTTTGAGTTCTGTTTGTTCATTGGTCCCTTTTTCCTATGTTCATGTATTTATACCCTGGCTTTTGGTTCAGTCCTTGTCTATCGTTGTTTGGTGTTAACCCGGTGTGTGTTTCCTCCTCGAGTCCCCTGTTTTGCTCACGTCGTGTGTAGTTTACCATTTTATGTTTATTTCCCCATCGTGGGTTGTTCCTTTGTGTTTTCCTGTTTTGGTTTGTTTAATAAAGTTCAAGCTGCGTTTGGATCCGCATTTCCTCGTCTGCCTCGTTACTCAAGCATAACAATATGTTAACATTAGTTAACAACATTAGCAACCATGATCTAACAATGAATAATACTTTTAAAGTGTTTATTAATCTTGGTTAATGTTAATTTCACCCTATACTAATAATTTTTTAAAATCAAAAGTGGTGTATGTTAACATTAGTTAATGCACTATCAACTAACATGAACTAATAATGAACATTTGTATTTTTATTTATTAACATAAATAAAGATAATACATGCTGTAATACATATTTTGTTCATTGTTAGTTATGATACCTAATGCATTTACTAATGTTAACGAATGGAACATTATTGCAAATTGTTACCGAATTCACTGTGTGGTCAGTCTGAGTTCTTTCAATATTTATTAAGATGAGGGACAGAAAAAGAGATCTCCCATGCATGTCAAGAAATAAAGAGAATAATAAGACAGAAAGAACATATACCACCTGGGTCGAGAGACAGAAAGTGAGAGACAGAGAGCGATAGAGCACTTTATACCTTCAGTCATACTCATGCAGTACTGAAGTGAGGGGAAGAGAGGAGAGGAAAGTTACCTGACAGATAATGTTATCATAGTAAGCCAAATCGCAGGCATGGGGGAGATTAGTCAATGTGTCACACAGTTTCCTTACATTTGCCTGAGATCCCTCTGCGACAGTTGACAGTGAGAAGTTATCGATGTGTTGCTCCAACTGTGGCCGGTACTTACTGTAGAGATACAGAGAGAGGAAAATGTATAAACAGAAGTGACGTTTTTGGAAATATTACCATTAAATTATTTCAATAAAACAATGTTCCAAGTTCAGTACAAGTAAAGGTCTATTGATAACCTCTGAGGCATGCTGTTAATTACCACATTTTATAAAAAACAACTTGGTCTCATGAGAAGTCATAACAATAGTACTAAATGCCGCAGTTGTAAGAAATTACTCGAGTTGGCTTGTACAAATCTGTATGACTTATAGTCCCATCGAGAAAAATAAGTTTAACCCGACACAAAATTAAACCTAACCATAAATTCCAACCCAAACCCTAACCATGATTGAACCATAAAAACATTGGGTGTGGAACGAGATGAGGAAAGTGTATAACAGATTATTGACATACAGCATATTGCATAAATAAATATGGAAAGAGTAACAAAAATTGTTTACAGATGTTTCCTTAAAGGAATGTACAGGGTTCAATACAAGTTAAGCTCAATCAACAGCATTAGTGGCATAATGTTGATTACCACAAAAATACATTTTGACTCGTTCCTACTTTTCTTTAAAAAAGCAAAAACTGAGGTCACAGTGAGGCACTTACAATGGAAGTAAATGTGGCCAATTTATGTAAACACAGAAATGTGAAGCTTAGAATTTTATAAAAGCACATACATTAATTCTTCTGTTAAATGTTTGTATTATTTGAAGTTTCAATTGTCATCTTTACAGTCGTTTCTTTTATATTATCTCTTAATGGTAGCAAAGTTATAAAATTATGTAAAGCTATAATTTTACACAGAAAATGTAAGCAATTTTATCACACTAAAATCACATTTACACGCATATCTCTTGTGGAGAGACATAAAGGATATGCGTGTAATTGTGATTTTTAGTGTGATAAAATTGCTTACTAACGTTTTCTGCTTGTAGACTTTTTAACATAAAAAATTGGCTCCCTTTCACTTCCATTGTAAGTGTCTCAAGTGTTTGCTTTTCTTAAAGAAAAGGACAGACAAGTTTAAATTAATTTAAGTGGTAATCAACATCATGCCACAAATATGTCTTAATGCGAGCTTAATTTCTATTGAACCCAGAACATTCCTGTTGGAATGGAGGCTAGTTAAAATGTAATGCCTGTTTTGTATCGTTATGAAATTCTGTCTGTTGATTGGCTGGTCTCTTTGGGAATAAAAGTCAAACCTTTTTTTATAATTATGAGTTGTCATGAGACTATGTTGATAAAAAGAAAAATCATACTAATAGAGACTTAATAGAGACTACTTTTTAAATACACTTGTGCAGAAATGTATTTATTAATTCCTCAGTAAATATGTGGGTTATTTGATGATTAAGTTGTTTGTTGATATATAAAACATATATTAGCAAGTGATTTCATCACATTACACTCATATATCATATAAAATGTTTAAGTTATATGTACAGTATATTTATCCCATCGTAATGTCTTGGAATATAGACATAAGACTATGTTTAATGGGGAGAAACATTGAAGACAGGTGGCTCCCGGCTGATGACCCCGCAACTGGGCTGAAGGCAGTGGTGGAGGTGTGGCAGGCAATAATGCCTGGCAGGTTATTACAGATAACTGAGCATCTGTTTAGTTTTTTTAGTTTTTTGGAGTCCAGGGAAGACTAGAGGACAGGGTAGGGAAATTTAGTTGTATAAATGGTATGGATTAAAGTTTACCTTCACCATAATATGAAAGGAATTTTATAATGGGATTAGCCGTGTTCGACCACCATTATAAGAAGGATAAATGACAAATAATTAGATTATTTGTCTGAATAAAATTCTCCACTATTAAAATCATAATATAATGACTCGTTGTATCCACTCATAATTTATACTGCAAGGAATTGGCTTTAATATAAGAATTATGACTAATTCACTTATTGGAGTTATACTATTCTCGTGGCTTATTGAAAATAATATCACAGATATGTTTAGATAAGGTTCCAGCTTCAGATTGCAGATCTTTGAAAAATCAAGTGACAAAATTATTATTCAAAATATACCACTGTCAAAATTAACCTTGAGTACAAACAAGACTTTATTGCTAATCTAAAACATCAAACTAACTTACAGATATAGACAAAAATAAACAACAGGTTGGTGAGTGAGCTGTAACAGAAGGAGAATGAAATGATCTGTACAGACAAAATTAACTTCATGGAGCCTATAGATAATGCCATGAGAACCATTTGATACTTCTTTTAGTATACCTTGATTTGCAATCGGATTACCGTAAGTATTTAACTAAAACAGCAGCACTTTCAGCAAAAGTCTGGAGATGTACTTGCATGTTGTTGTGTTTCTTTACGTTGCTTTGGTTCTTTGGCTCTTTGTAGAAAGTTCTGGTTGTTCCGTCAATGTTTTGGACCTTTGTTAAGATCGTGGACAATTTGTTGATGGAATGAAGAGGCGGCTATAAAGCAAGGCCTTCCACATGGAAGACTTGTGACTCCCATCACGTACATGATTTGTAGAGCTGAGAAGGAGAAAAGCTTCTTCGGAACTTTGCGTTCCATGCTTTCCTGGACTCTACATTGTACGGAACTTGAGGGGTGCCAGAGAAGGCTAAAGCCACTAGGGAAAGAGAGGAAGCAGGAGGATGAAGAGAGGTGAGGGAGAGAGAGTTTAAGTTTGCCAGAAACCTGCTGGAATAAAAGTAGTGGAATTTGACGTAGATCCACCTAAGCTGAGTTAGTTGAGTCAGGCGGTAGAAAAAGCCAGGACAACCTCAGCCCCAGGCCCAAATGGGAAACCATAAAAGCTGCAAAAGAAGAGCCCTGTGGTTCTTAAAATGTTGTGGAGACTGTTGAGGGTTGCCTGGAAGAAGCAGTGCATACTCATGGAGTGGCAAAGGGCAGTGGCCATCTTCATACCCAAAGTGCAGGGATCCACCAACATTAGTCAGTTTAGGAGCATTACTCTATTGAACGTGGAGGGAAAGCTTTTTTTTTTTCAGTGGTAGCAAGGTGGATGTCTGACTACCTCCTGAAGAATCGGTACAGAGACACAAGCTTCCAGAAGGCAGGTGTGTGGAACAAGCGTCAATAATATGGGAGCAGATCCAATCTGCCAAGAGAGATAAGAAAGACATCCATGTAGTCTGGATCAGTTTGGACCAGCTTGCTAGCTATGCACTGGAGATTTTCCATGTTCCATATGGGGACCTGAAGATATGTCATGCAACACAGGACTACACGATATGATGGCAGCAACTGGAAAAAGGAATAGCGATGGGATGTTCAATCTCTCCCATTCTGTTCACAGCTGAATTCAAGATCATCCTAATTGGTGCAAGACAAATGGTCCGAGGAATCCGTGCACAATCTGGGGTGAGATTGCCAGCTCTGCACAGTTACAGTATGATGTCACAAGCATCCTCCAGACTGCTGAATGTACTAACCGTTTCTTGAAAAGGCTGGAAGAGCTATTGGCATGGGCTATAATGAAGATTAAGCTAACAAAATCACATAGTATTTCTATTAGAAAGGGGGTGAGGGACGATCAGATTTTGTTTGAGGTGGAGGGGGAAAGAATCCCGGTTGTGGCAGAGCAGCCTATTCGAAGTTTAGGGAGAGAATACACAGCAGATCTTTCAGACAAACACATGGCAGAGTTGGTCCTGAAGCAACTAAAAGAGGGTCTGGATAAGGTAGACAATTGTCATCTCCCAGGCATCTTCACGGTTTGGTGTTACTAATTCATCTTTTACCATTGCCTGATGTGGCCACAAAAAATGTGTCAAATTTCTGAAGTGGCAAGGATGGACACCAAGGCCAATAGTTATATCAGGAAGTGGCTGCAACATTGGCATTGTTTGGAAGAAATGCTTTAAAAACTGCCTCTAAAATCACTCACTCTTGGCTGCAAACAACAAAGGACCAGGCTTGTTTTGGAGCAATGGGAAATGACAGACCAGGCAGTGAGGGCAGGTCAATTCCATGTCCGAACATGCATAACTTATAAGGCCGAGGAGGTCGTAAACCAGGCGGTTTCAAGACTGAAGCATCAAGAGATTGTTGAAAGAACACAGTCAGGAAGAACAGGCGTTGGATGGGGGGTGGCTCCCAAATTGTGGTCAGCAGCCTTCCGAAAACAGAGGAAAGCAATGGTAGTTACAGAAGTAACTTCGGATTGAAGAGGAAGGGTATACATTTAGGGCAGTCAGCCAGCAGCAGCGAGGGCACTGGACCATATGGGAGGGGACATCTGTTAGAGTGTTAGGATGAAATAAACATTCCTTAAATGTTATTTTGGTTGAATATGTGTTCCAGTCCTGAACAGAAATAGACAGCAGCTTGGCAAGATATTATAATGAATGCAATGTATTAAACCGTCATCTCATTTCTGAAATACATGTGTGCATCACGCACACAGCTGTTACCTGCAACAGATGGTGCTGATGTAAACTATACCGAGTGCACAAGTTCAGAATATACACACTTGTCATGCATTTACTCTTGCATTTACCACCTGTTTCTTCATTGTTTTCAGTTGGAAAACACTCTTTTCTTCACCACTGTGTTCCCTTTTCTCTCCTCACCTTCTTTTATCCTCCCTTCTCATAAAGGGATTGTTCACCCAAAAATTTTAATTCAGTCATCATTTACTAAGATAGAAAGTCTTACAGGTTTGAAAAAACTTGATTGAGTAAATGACAAAATTTTAATTTTTGAGTGAACTATCTCTTAACTAACTTAACTCTGGTCGCAAACTCACCCCGCTCTTGGACTGGTGCTTAAATGCCTTTGGTTGCAAAGTATATAGGTCACCCTCTCACAGATTGGCCTACTTTCAGGAAAGAAGGGTGATATCATTGTGTAGTGAAATCCCATGTTAACACTTTACATTTTATTGTACTGCAGTGCATGCAATGAAATGTATTCAGCACAAGCAGTCAATATTTACACTGTCAAATCTGAAATTAGGACTGTAGACCATCAAATCTGAGATGTTATCACTGATATTAGAGGAACAGTCTCACCTGCGCTTGCGAAGTCGTCTGTTTTCAGTCTTAAGCAAGTGCAGCCTCTTGGAGAAAAAGATGATAACCATAAAGAGGAGCAGCAACATGATTGTGGCTCCGCCCACTGCTATACACAGCACCTGGAAGTCTGAAATGACAGATTCACACCTGGAACCCTTGTTCCAGATATACTCCTGGACATTACACCTACACAGGGTTAAATAGAGAAAGAAAGGGGTGTTGGAGAAGACAATTAATTTAATTTAATTTTATATGTAAGAATATGTTTTACATTATAGAAGTTATACATTATTATATATCTTGGGACATTGCAGACTCTATGCATATGCATTGCCTGATCAAGAGGTCTGTATCACTAGAACCTCAATTATCATTCACTCTAATTACATATTTTTTTTCTCCATACAATGAAAGTGATGGAGGCTAACATTCTGCCTAACATCTTGTTTTGAGATCTATGAAAGATAGAAATCATACAGTTTTGATCCTGTATGACACTGGTTTTATTTTTTGAGGTGAACAAAATTGAGATGTTAAAGAGATCTCATCTTCAAAAAAAAGAAAAGAAAGATTTGGCTGAGAAAAGAAAAACATGCAAAGGGAATTGGGTGTGTGTGTGTGTGTGTGTGTGAGCGTGTATTTATCACTTTGTGGGGACCAAATGTCCCCATAAGGATAGTAAAACCCGAAATGTTTGACCTTGTGGGGACATTTTGTCGGTCCCCATGAGGAAAACAGCTTATAAATCATACTAAATGATGTTTTTTGAAAATGTAAAAATGCAGAAAGTTTTCTGTGAGGGTTAGGTTTAGGGGTAGGGTTAGGTTTAGGGGATAGAATATAAAGTTTGTACAGTATAAAAACCATTATGTCTATGGAAAGTCCCCATAAAACATGGAAACACAACGTGTGTGTGTGTGTGTGTGTGTGTGTGTGTGTGTGTGTGTGTGTGTGTGTGTGTGTGTGTGTGTGTGTGTGTGTGTGTGTGTGTATTTGCTCATACGAGAGACATTTTGGCTGAAGATGTTGCCTAACATTATCTTTTTCCACTGGGATCCACACAAATTGGCCATGACACACACATCTGTGCAGAGATAAAAGAGACCATTATATGCTATAGATAGTAGGAAGGTAGTATCCTTGTTCACTATGATTCACTATGTGTGTGAGCATGGCCTGCTGACCCATTTATCATTACAAGGATTTGACAGCAAAGTTAGTCTCTTGTACAGCTTACAGCTGCATCACTGGACAGATGGCCCTGTCAAGGACGTATTGTATATGTGTTCCTGTATTTGTGCCTGTCCCAGTAACAATAAAACACCTGAGCTGTGATCAGGATGAAGTGCGCAGCTTCTAAAAATGTGCATAGGCCAAAGAAATTGGTTATTTTCAGTGTAAAAAGGATAGTTCACATAAAAATACAAATTCTCTCATAATTTACTCACCCCCATGCCATTCCAGATGTGTATGTATGTCTTTCTTCTGCAGAACACAAATTAAGATTTTTAGGAGAACCTCTCAGCTATGTACGTCCTTACAATGCAACTGAATGGTGATCACATATTTGTAGCTCCACAAATCACATAAAGAAAACATAGAAGTAATCCATAAGATTATGGTTATATACTATTATAAGCAATATAATAGGTGTGGGTGAGAAGAAGATAAAAAAAGTCATTTTTTTACTAAAATTCTCCACTTTCACTTTTACATCTGAAAGACACATGTGGTGCCTGTTTAGTTAAGTTTCTCACCCACACGTATTACATAGCTTCTGACGATATTAATTTAACCACTGGAGTGATATGGATTACTTTTATGTTTGGAGCTACAAATGTCTGATCACCATTTACTTGCATATTCTTCTAAAAATCTTTGTTTGTGTTCTGCTAAAGTAAGTCATACACATCTGGGATGACGTGAGGGTGAGTAAATAATTGAATGAATGGATGGATGAATGGATGGATGAATGACTTAATTTGCTGGCTTACTGTCCCAATTTAACAGATCCTATCCCCAAGCCTCTTATTTTCATCCCAAGTCAATGAGATTTTTTCCCCCTCACATTTATCAACTACCAGACGGAAATCAGATTGCGTGAAAAAGTCACATATACCTCTTTTCAACAAGCTGGGTGATTTGACGTCTCATTCATACCTGTAGCACAACCGTTTGTTGTGGGAAAAGCTATGTCCCAAAGTTTAAAACTAGGGTATTAATATGATGTCCTTAAGCTTTAAGTATGAGCAATATGCCTAGGTAAGCATCACTAATTATTAATGTTCATCAGACTATAGGCATTTAGTGGGATGTTGGTTATCCACTAACCATAAATACTGTTTAAACATACAGTTACACACAATAGGCTAAGTTTACCCAGAGGCTTCTGAAAGCATACAGTGTGTTAAAGGCTGATCAATACTGTATGTAGGCCATACTTACTCTCTAGCCTAAAAGTGAGATCAACTGGAAATTTGGTTGAATGTTCTACTACTTCCATTTGGTGTATTGGGCTGAGCTGCATACACGCACTTACACACATTACTTTTTCTATTATGGTTGGGTACTTTCAATTGACATCTGTTGTTGATATTCTGTGCTATTGACAATTTCTATCCTCTAACACTTCCCCTAAACCTCCCATAAACTGCTTTGCATGTTTATATTTTCATTAAGACTATACTAGCATCTTTATTTGGCCATTTTCCTTGTGGCGATCATTGGCTGGTTCCTAATGTAGGCAATATCAAGTTTTACGATCGTAGTGGGGACATTTAGACGCACATTGACTTACATAGACATCCCCTTTGGAGCACCTAAAATCCAACAAATATTTTTAATGTTCATCTAATAGGCTATAGATGCTCTACAGATGGAAACCTGGACTTTCTAATAGCACTGACCCCATTAATGTGGACAGACTAGAGCAAACCTCTGTCACCCTCTTTTTTCTCTCTCTCTCTCTGCGATCGACACATTAGCCCTGCGGCATGTAGTGCCAGTCTTGAATGTGTTCTGCAGCTTATACTGAGCCAAATTGTGTTTTTATGTGTCGGTTGGATTTTTTTAATAATAGTTGTATATTATATTATATTATATTATATTATATTATATGATATTATATGATATATACTACTTATATTAATTAATATTTTAATTATATAATTACGTAGTTTTATATTACATTACATATATACTGTATATGTAATATACAATACTTTTACTTTTTTGTAGGTCCTGGGTTATGACCGATGAATAGTGCAAGTCCATATATGAGGACATCAAAACTTTTATAATAATTATTAATGCATTAAAAATATGTTTGAAATTGTTTTAGATGAAGTATAGCATGACTCTTCCCACTTGCACTAAGATGCAAAAGCTTTTACGCTTACAGGATTTATACCTAGAACAAAATGAACTATGTCAATCAGTATTACACTTTCCTTCTCTATAAATCCTTATTTGTGTCAAACTGGAAGATAATGGTTCTGAAATTGTGCCTGAGATGAATTACCAAACCATTATCAGGAAGGTAACTGTGACCATAAGAAAAACTTGGTGAATTGCTCTGTTCTATACAACTCTTCTCTAGATATACATTATACTGTACTGAACTGGGCCAAGCATGTTTAAGTAACAGCCAATAATCTTTGATGCTTCTAGCAGATAAGATAAAATGATTAAGTACACTGTTGGCTCACTAAGGCATAATATTCCACCACTCTATAGCAATGTCATGAGAAGCTGATTTTATGCAAGCAGCAGCAACTCTAGGATAATGTTTGGACAATTTAACCAACATCAATGGTGTGGCCTGTATGACCTATTAATTTACGCTATACAGTACAATGTATATAAATAATGTCAGAGTGGTTGTAGATTATTGTCTTGTATAATCAGTATTTAGTGGAAGGCCTAAAAGCTTTCCTATAAACCCTATGGCAATTGATTTACAGTGTAAAAAGGCTTGCATGACCCGGTTAGCCCATTTCACATGTTTGCATGAGATTAGCCCAGTTTCAAGATCATTGAGGGTATGGAGTTTACTACTGTTCTCAAGAAGAGCCTACAACTAAGGCTCAATCTGTCTTCAATCCCCTAATATTTGATTTAGGGACATTTGAGAGACTAGCACTAATCTTCTCTTGAAAATGTAAAAACAAACATAATCCCACACCATGAACAGATGCACAGTGGACATATCTGAAAAAATGTCATCTTCAGACTCTTTTTGATATTGTATGGCAGAAAATCAGTAGGGTCCGATTTTTTTAAAGATTAGAATCTGTTGTAGCGGTTCATGTTTTACTGTATGATATATAGTAAATGTATGGGTATGCACAAGTGACCAGTCTTGTTTTGCCCTACTGGAAAGACCAACCTACACCAGCATGAATTTCCTTGCTGGTCCAGCCTGGTTTATGCTAGTTTGGTGCTGGTCTAGCCGAGCCATGCTGTTTTTTCAGCAGGGTCTCCAAGCAACACTCAAACTTTGATTCTCAAATGGGAATGGCCTACATGTTAAAAACAACATGGCTTCATCTAAACCACATTATAACCCCCTTCATTCAGTTATATGTACATGTGTGCATCTTACCGACAGAAAGCACCAATACTGTCAACCACATAACACTGTCCTCCATTGAAGCAGTAACTGGGGTTGATCTCACATGGCGAGACACATGTGCCATTGCTTTTTACAAATCCAATAAGACAACCAGAGTTGTCTGCCAGATCCTTTGCTCCTGCAGGGTCATAACCTCCTGACGCACCGTCATCAGAAGCAAAAGTTTTAGTGTTAGAGGGCACTGTGTTAGCAACAAGACGAACATTTTCATCTTGCATGTCAGGGGATGTTGGTTCACTCTCGTCTGGGTAAACTTCGGATGGGGAATAGTCTGGTGACAAATAATCATAAAAGTTAGAAAGTGTCCACGATGTTGGATCTCCTCCCTGGAGCATCTGCGCCCGAGCAGGAGTATCAGGGACTATATAATGGGGAGGAGGATTGTAAAACTTCACTGTGATAATATCTTCTGATTGGGAATGGATGGACTCATAATGAGGAGGATGTTTAACTGGATGTGTTTGGTCAAGATTTAACAATGTCCCGTCTGCTTGTAGTCTCTCATTCTTCCAACGTGGGGTGCTGTCCCCAATGCCCTCCTCATTGAAGTCTAGCAGGCCATGTGCCCAGGTTTCAGCCAGAGTTGGCAGTCTGGCAGCCATGCCACTTAGTGTCAGATCTGTCGGGTGTTCTCGCTCAGCAGAAACAGCACTGATGTCAATGGTAGCACTGGTTGAGGTCCCACTTTCTTCAACACTACCAGACTCCTCCCCAGACCACAGATTCCGAGAGTAAACTTGTGCTAGGGCAATGGGTGTGGCCACGCCAGGAAGTGCAGACTTAAGCCCCACCCCTATTAAGTTAGAGGAGTTAGTGAGGGTAGAATTGGAGATGAATGAACTGCCTGAAAAATAAGAAACAAAAGATAAGTAATAACCTTATTTAGTGGGCAATTTGGAGAAATAAGCACATATTTTTCTTTCAAAGCATTTTAAGGTTCCAAAGTTCTTCTTCATTCAGAGCTAGAATGGTTGAGCAACGGTATACTGTTTACACACATTCAGACACCGCCCACACTTCTGGGGCTGGCATTTAGAGGAGCATTTAAATGAGATGCATGCTGTTGTCGCTGTTTACAAAAATTGAGAGTTCACTGCAAATTTGGCACAAACTTGATGCAAATCGCCACAGATAATTTTTCACATGCAAATGAGCTTTGTGTACTACTGGTATTTCTGGCAAACATTTGCAGCAAATCAAAAACTAATTTGCAAATGAATATAACATGCGTGAAAATTAGCAGCAAGTTTGCAGCCAGTTTAGATTTTTTGTAAGGGAGACTACATGTAAAACTAATGTGATATGTTTATGTGACGTTTAATGTGACATGTTACCCCACTGGTGTTGTATTTACACATTAATTCTGTGATGGAGGGCGATGGGTCACGAGCAATTCGCCATTCGAAAGACACCATACTGTCAATTATACAAGCATATATGGGCTCACAGACTTAGGTAATCTATACATGGGGTAGGATTTACATTGTTTTACCCTATTAACTAACTAACCAAACAACAATAACAAAAAAAACCTGAAATATTGAAAGTTAAAATGATTTTACTATGGGAAAAGAAAGAGACTGTAAAGTGATAGGAGAGACATTAACTTAAGCACAGCTATACAGAAATCAGTTGCCTGGGACAATGGTCAGTTGTACAGAAAGTGGTCATTATACCAAGTATTTGGCCTCAGAATATCGATTGTCCGATCAGAATCAATGTTTCAGAACTGGCAGGTGGCTGCTGTCTAATGATAAATATTCATATTCCCCATTTCTCTCCATTCAGCCATTTATTACATACTATGTTCAGATTCACATAATGAAGGTGAAATCTAATCCCTAAAGAGGGTTTTTTAAAGATAAATCCAAGCAGTATAAGAGTACCTCCACAAGCAATCAGTTATCTTATTACCATACTGCAAATCAGCAAATCTACAGTCATACAAAAAGAGAACAAAAGACACAGAATATACTCTGTATCATATACTTGCACAAATCTGCTTATTTATTTAATTATACCCTAATGTGTACGAACCAAGGCCCCAGATTTATTTCCAAAGCTGCTTGTGGTAGCTGGATTAGGAGCTTTGATTTACTAATGTACCTCCCTGAACATGGCCAGAATTGGGATTGAGTGTAGGATTAAGGTTTGTAGGCTGAGACTTGCATTTGTCAATCTAGAGAGACAGAGAGATGGGTAAGGAAAGCTTGGACACACATAATGGGGAATTCCTCTTTCACACTGCAAAATCTCACTGGCCTAATTGACTGTCCTATAGAGGTGGCCAAGAGGAGTAAATAGTCTAATACAGTCTCCCTTAAACATATACAATAGAATATGTGGACAAACATGGAAATACCATCCATTTTTCCTCATTTGATTCTTTGATGGGCTCACTAGAATTATTTGACAATATTGTATGAAATAATCTCAAATTGCCTTAAATAGGGACGGTCAAAAACCAAATTATTTACAGATATATATGATTTGATTAATCACCATTAAGACTGGTTGTTGGATATTGATGTTCGTAGAATCAGTAGGAGATGATGAAAATATTTAGACAATGAAAAACAAGTTTAACTGAATATTCGGTGTACATAATACAGGGGAAACAAACAAGAACACAGATATTGCATCTCTTGTTTAAACTTTGTGCCATCAAAGCAAGGGAAGGTGAGAGTGACAAAGAGGAAAATAATAATCTATAACTCTCAATATTTGATTGATAGTGTGAAATCCAGTTACTATGGGGCATTCTTGGTTTAATTCCTCTTCTTTGTAAATAAAATGTGAGTCACACATCTACCCCTAACAGACACTCACAAACACACTTGCCAAGAAGCAATGTAAAGGGGCTGCCATTTTGGAACATCTCAAAAGCTATGTAGAACAGAGACCCCTCTGTTCTCCCCTCTCAAATCATTTCCTCTCTTTCTCCCATTCATTCATTCATAAAATCCCCCATGAGAGGGTAACGGAGATTGTTGCGTATGAATGAACCTTTTCTCACGTACCCACACATGACTTTCAAGTCTTACCAGCGTGGAGTTTAATAGGAATGCAATAAAATTGTCCATCTAAAGGTGAAATACTATTTTTATAGCTAAATGTTTTTGAACCAATGGACTGACAAGGGTAAAACTGAACAAAACACTGCCCCCTCTTAAAGCAAGCGAGCAGGAGAGAGGGTACAAGAGGAAAACAGTAGTTTTCATTTGCATAAATCTTTAGAAAGGGGTCAACTGACAGAAAAGTGAGGTGAGGGGAAAGGAAAGGAAGATACTGAAAGAAAAACAGCACACACACACACACACACACACACACACACACACACACACACAAACACATATTTGTGCTGTCCACAAAGGGAGCAAAGATGAGGAAAAAGTGAAAGTGTTTGTTTCTCTTTCCGCCTATTTAAAGAGCAGCAAAGCCTTTGAGAGGAATTTCTGCTCCCTGTTTAGTAAACATGTCAAGACAGCAAGAGAGAGAGGACAGTGAGGAAAAAAAGGGGGTTTGAAGAGCAAGAATAGAAAAAGAAATAGGCGCAAGTGCTGCTTTCAAACTATTTTCTCATGAGCTCACCAGTACGACATTTTAATTTGAACGTGTGAAAGTATGTTGTTGTCTTTGTTCTCTTAACATGCTCATAGCCTCTATTTACAACCAATATCATGTGAAATAAATCAATGAAAATGAATAAAATACTTTTTTTCTGAAGAACATATGAGTGGTGTTTGCTCATCCACAAGTCACCACTACAATATGAGGGTGTTGTGGGTGGTTGCCAAGGCATTGCTACAGTAGGTGGTTGCTAGGGTGGTTGCTAGGGTGTCTTGGGTGATTGCAATGTAGAAGCCTTTGCCAGCACTACTTACAGGATATATAAACCGATCAGCCACAACTTTAAATCCACCAGCTTAATATTGTGTATGTCCCCCAAATAGCATTCTGAGGTGCTATTCTTCTCACCACAAATGTACAAAGTAACTTTAGACTTAGTCAGTTCTAACCAGTCTGGCCATTCTCGGTTGACCTCTCTCATCAACAAGGTATTTCCATTCACAGGACTGCTGCTCAGTGGATGTTTTTCGTTTTTGGCACCATTCGGTGTAAATTCTTAAGACTGTTGTGTGTGAAAATCCCAGGAGATCAGCAGTTACAGAAATACTCAAACCATCCCATCTGACACCAACAATCATGCCACTGTCCAAATCACTGAAATACATTTTTTCCCCACTCTGATGGTTGATGTGAACATTTACTGAAGCTCCTGACCCATATCTGCACTGCTGTCACTCTATTGGCTAATTAGATAATCGCATGGATCTGGTCTGAGTATTTATGTAACTGCTGATCTCTTGGGATTTTCACATACAACAGTCTCTAGAATTTGCTCCAACTGGTGCCAAAAACATCCAGTGAGTGGCAGTTCTAGGATGGAAACGCCTTGTTGATGAAAAAGGTCAACAGAGAACTGCCAGACTGGTTCGAACTGACAAAGTCTACAGTAACTCAGATAACCGCTCTGTACAATTGTGGTGAGAAGAATATCAGATGCGGTTTGGCGCTGGTTTGGCAGCACGAGGGAGACCTACACAATATTAGGCAGGTGGTTTTAATGTTGTGTCTGATCAGTGTATATATATATATATATATATATATATATATATATATTAGGGGCAGAGAGAGAGAACTAAAGTACTGTAATTGTGACAATGAAGTGTTAAGAACCCTCCACTCAACTTTACCAGTTAATTTAAAAGCAGAGCATGGCAAAATCATCCTTACAGTCTCTAGCTGACATTTCTCCTTATGTAACACACTTGAGGGAAATACTCTCTTGCAAAACATGGTAAATTATCATGGTCTCTCTCCTCAATTGTTCTAGATCATCTCTTCTGCAATCTGATGACCTAAGCAGACCTATAATCTGGAGAAGAATCTGAGGTAAAATGTCTTTCCTGGAGCTTCATGATTGCTTTTCAGTGTGTATTATCAAAGGTGGTCTATAATACCTGGAAAGTGCAATCAGTTAGCATTCCCCTTTAGTTTAAATGTAATATTGGCTAATGTCAATGGTGAGAGATGCTTTTTGCCACAGAATGGTGTAGTTACAGCATCTGCCAGAAGAGGCTAACTGGGCCATGCTAACTAGCCAAACTCTGAGCTAAGAGATGAGGTCATGGCCTCCATTCAACCCTCAACTGCCATTGAACATTTGTAGAACCAACTTAATTGACAACCTAACATTTAAAGGAATAGTTCACCCAAAAATAACAATTCTCTCATCACTTACTCGCCCTCATGCCATCCCAGTATGACTTTCTTTCTTCTGCAGAACACAAATTAAGATTTTTAGAAGAATATTTCAGCTCTGTAGGTCCATTCAATACAGGTACTGTAAATGGTGGCCAGAACTTTGAATCTACAAAATCACATTGTCAGCATATAAGTAATACATAAGACTCCATTGGTCTTCAGAAGCGATATGATCAATGTACAAGAGAAATCGTTCAATATTTAGTCCTTTTTATTTACTCACCCTTTGTATTTTTATTTGTGGGTAACCTATCTGTTTAACTCACCTCAGCTAATTTTAAAATCTGACTAAATGACTTAGAATGACACAACTAAAACTCTGCTGAATAAAGTCCGAACTCTTTGTTTTGTTAGAAATACAGTAATGCTGCTTGGCGAGGTATCTGGCATGGTTGTCCTTGGCATCAGGGATGGCGTGTAGGTGCACAGCAGTGACAGGGCAAAGCCAAGCAGACATATAGAGATGCCAGACCTGCTTGTTTAACAGTACCAACGCCATTCTGCACCCCATCCATGAAACATGAACTAGTTTCTATTAAAACACCTAGATCTGTATTGTAAAGTATGATACATTAAAACTGTAGATGTACCATTTAATTTTAAATTAATAGAAATTATTTTGAAAACAATGGTCAAGCCATGAGCTAGGAAAATGTATCAGATTGACTGAATTTTAGTTTGTGTGCATGCATGAGCATGTAATAAAATTTTTAGAGCATAATAAGTACAAAAGCAGAACGTTTTATGCTGTCTTACTGCATTTCAACAAATGCATTTTCCAGTTCACTCTTTCATTATTAAAGTCAAATGTTTGTTTTCTATAAATATTATGGCTTCACAGGGGTTTACTGTGGTATTTTGTTACTTATGAAATGTATAGGTTTTAGATTCTGCAATAAAAATGCAACATCTTTAAAATATATGGGTTAAGAAGAAAGTCTCTTTGAAGAGTTTTGCATATACAATTCTGTAGCTTCTGCATGAGAGACACAATCTCTCATAGGTCATTAGCTGTACAGAGAAGGTTAGAGGCCATTTTTGATGGATTATGGCTTTATTAAAAATGACTAACTTCCCCTATATCCTAGTGAAGTAAATATAATTTAGTCAGAGGGATGTATATTTTATAATGTAAGGTATATATATATTTGATCAGATATACACTTTATCCAGGAGTAGGGCCTGAGCCGTTAAAGTGGTTTCAATATTTCAAAACCCCCAAAGTATTCTAAGCACATCACGTGGCCATGATTAAGATGCCTTATTAAGGTTCATTTCTTTTAATACTTGTTAAATGTTTTTCTCTCATTCTCACTCCAAAAATGAGTTTCTTCAATTACTGGACTTTTCACCACTCCCTGTGTCTTGTAGCACCTGGAATTACTTTTGTTCAGACACTAACACATATGAATTACATTTCTGTTAAAGTAATTATTCAGAGTAAGGATTTACAAGGATATAGAATTCAGATTGATGTAAACATTTGCCATATGTCTTATTCATATATCTAGGAAGCTGAAATTTGGCTTAATTAGGTTATAGCAATTTACATGATACATTTATAATCAGAATGATCATCCATCCATCCATCCATCGTCAACCGCTTATCCTGTCAGAATGATCAAATTCTGATTAATATTGGAATATGCTGTGCATGTAGTCAATGTGTGTGCAAGGCATCAAGAGATTGGTCTCCTTGTGCACAACCCAGTGTGCCTACAACTGTTCTATCGTTGAATTTAACGAGTGTCAAATTGTATAGATTCTACTTTAAGTATTCTGAATGTGTGCTTTGTCTGCACAGACATTGCAAACCAGCAAGAGTCCAACAGCGTAGGCAGGTCTAGTGTTAGCATCCGGCAGGATAAATACTGTTAGCCCTCACAGGACGCTCCATACGGACTGACTAGGTGGGCGCTAACACCAGCGCATTGACACTAATGCTCATTGACAGTCTCTGCTGTTAGGAGAACTCGGTGGCAGATGGCTTTCTTGTGCTGTCCATTAAAAGGATCTTAGCAACTCTAGTGCCCAAAAGGAATGATTTTAAATTTGTTTAAGACTTTTAAAATAAACATTATGACCGACCAGTTTCAAGACATGCCTTAAAGATAAAGGACTGAATTTGTGATTTTTTTAAATGCATCCTGCCTGTCTTTATTTCTCTCTCTTAACGTTGAGGATGTGAGTGTATAGCTAGGAATGCAGCCAAGTCTTGGCAAAAATAACAAAGTAAATAACAGCCTTTTGTCACCACATGTCCACTAATGCAATTTCAGCCAGGCACTAGCAATGTGTTTCAATTTTATAGAAATGATTGTACCTAATTTACCATATTAAAAACAGAAAAGACAAACAGAAGGCACAATTGCCACCTACTGACAAATAGCAACCACATACACTCAATTAGGTATTCATTTGGCTAAACACTCTTTTGTTTTTAGTTTGTTTTTGTTATGTTTTATTGACTGAACTAATTCCGAGGACACACTGATTGCCAGTATAAATCAGATGAGAATATACAGATATTTTTTTAATCCTTCCACAAATCTTTTCCCTATCATTTGATTATGCAACTGGTACAATTTTGCTCAGTTGACTGTGCATATTTAAATTGACTTTAACTGCACAGATGTTGCATTAGTTACAGCATAGGCATTAGAGTGTATATCGGTGATGGATCAAGTGACACTGTCCCTGACATCAAAATCACAGTGTTTAAATTCAACAAGAAACAGTGTTCATGATATAACCTATTTTACTTCCATAATTGATGCGTGATGATTTTCAACGAGAAAATAAAATGTGGGGTAGAACTCGATTTTATCCATTGTGAACTGATTCAATTGTGAAATGTTGTGTCTGTTTGACAGGTGGCTTAATTAAGTTATTGAAATTGGGTTAAAGAAATAATTCACCCAAAAATGTATATTCTCTCATCATTAACTCATCTCGGGCCATCCCATGCAGATGTGTATGGCTTTCTTTCTTCTGCAGAACAAAACGAAGATTTTTAGAAGAATATCACAGTTGCAAGCGAATGGTGGCCAAAACTTTGAAGCTACAAAAAGCTCATAAAGGCAGCAAAAAAGTAATCCATAAGATTCCAGTGGTTTAGTCAATGTCTTCTGAAGCAATCCAATCGGTTTTGGGTGAGAACAGACCAAAATATAACTCCTTTTTCACTCTAAATCTTGACATCAGCAGTCCCCCTGCGATCGTGATTTCAAGCTCGATCACACTTCCTTGCGCCAACTAGCGCTATGAGCATGCGTCAAACACTTGGAAGTGTAATCAAGTATGAAATCATGATCATGGCAAGAGACTGCAATGGCAAGTACAGTGAAAAGAGAGTTACATTTTGGTCTGTTCTCACCCCGAAATCAATTAGAGCTCTTATGAAGACATGGATTTAACAGCTGTAGTCGTATGGATTGTTTTTATACCGCATTTATGTGCTTTTTGGAGCTTCAAAGATCTGGCCACCATTCACTTGCATTGTGAGGACCTACAGCTCTTAAATATTCTTCTAAACAGCTTTGTGTTCTGCAGAAGAAAGAAAGTCATACACATCTGGGAAGGCATGAGGGTGAGTAAATGAGAAAATTTTAATTTTTTTGGTGAATTATTCCTTTAACATGGTTACAATTTGGGCTGGAACTTTATCCATTGGGAATTGATTAGATCGTAAAAATGGTCTACGACAGGTGGTTGAGGGGAGAGGCTGAAAAGTAAAAAGGCTAAGCAAGTTATTACATTTTGATGCAAGATTACCAAGACAAACTTTTTTCCCCTTTGAAATAATGTGTGCAAATGAATCATTAACAGTAAGACCAGGAACGTGTACTTTTATAAAGTCAATAAATAATGTCAAATTTGATTTCATGCTGCCTTTAAATCCCACCCTCTGCAGTACTGTATATGGCTGATCAATACTGTAAATCATCATTAACCAGGAAGTGTGTTAATCAATTATTCCAGGCAACATGTCCTAGGCATGAAATGTACATGTCCCCACCCCCACAAAGGTCTAGTGGGACAAGAGATCTATGGCTAAACCAAACTCTGTGAAAGGATCAACAAAGCAGGAGAACCTGCTGAAGCTACGAAAGCACTACATTTCTGTTAAATGGGTTTATTATAGGCTAATCATACTAAAATTATATGGAATAAAAGGTAACATTGGTATGTTTTTAAAGGCATGCCTGTGACAAATACACGCTTTGGAAAGTCGGCTAGGAGATAACAGGTTCAGTCAAATTATGAAATGATCATTTCCTGCATTGTTTAAATGGGCAACAGTTTGGCTGAGCTCGCGCCATCGTGACAATTGGCTGCCTGCGTGCAGCAAAAAAACTGACCTCTTCACGTTGCTCGATGATTTATTAAGGAAGGAGCACATGTTGTGTTTGATTTCATGTTTGATTGATGTGTCAACTTGTTTGATGAGGTCTACTTGGCACACAGTCTGTTAGCGTGTCTTTATTACATTTATCACAGGTGACACAAACACTTTTGGCAATAAGGCGCATGCGCAGTAGTTTGCGCTCTTGTTTCAGAAACAACCTAATTGAATTATGACACATATGTTTACAGTTAGCGGCAGGTATATTAAAACGGCAATAATGCGTTTTAAAGGTTGGAAAGCAAGCAATCTGCCTTCAATCCCTAATTCCAACAGGTCACAGCTGTTATCATTGTTGAATGGCACTCTACAGAAAGAGGGTTTAATGGTAACTCAATCATCTACTCACCATTAGCATACAGAGCGACGTGAAAGAGCAGGACGCTGGACAGCACCATTGACTCACAAACAGCTGAACAAAACGGCGCGCTTCTGGAGTTCATCGTGAAACAAATTATAATTATTACAGGAAATATTGTATAGTATTTGAGCAATAATCCTGGACATAAAACCTCATTAGACTGATTGTGTTAAAAAGCGCGCTACTTCATGCCAACTTCGGATGTTGTCTTCAGTTGTTATTCCTTATTTGGTCGCGATTCAGGACACCTTATGCGTCCGCTATGAACCCGTCATCTCTTATCCAACTTCAGAAAGACACAAGACAGATAAATGGGTCCACCTGGTTTGAACTCAAGAGCGTAAACTTGTACTGAGAGCCAATATTAGACGTCCACTAAGGAAGCGGATAGTTTCAGTATAACTGCACACTGGAAGAGAACTGTATACACATTTATATGCACGTCGAGCCCGCAGACAGTTTTATGTGCCAGTCGAATTCACGGTTGATGCGAAGATATGTGCGCATGCGCGTTATTGTCAAACGCATTTGTGTCATCTGTGATTGAATCGTTGAAAAAGTCGGTCAGCATTGCTTATTGAAGGGTTTCAACCTTTCTCATAGTATACTAGAACGTGGCCTTAAATTGTATGATAAAATGCTAATAAAATAGCCAGTTTCTTATTAATTTCCATTTGTTTATGATACATGTTTACAGGATTTGTATCATGTTAATGCGCGCATGCTTTGGAACTGAGGCGTCTGTTCCAGCCCGAGACTAAAAAGGGGTGCAGAGCAGGAGGTTCCCCCAAACAAAGCGCCTGAAAATGGGTCACAGACACCAAAGATCGGCTCAAAATAACTCCACACATATGTGCTTTTGTTTGTGTGTGGGAGGGACCGTCCTTAACTAGCTTCTGGATTACTAAATCAGAGCAATCGTTGCTGTTCCAAAGATGAGATGCAACACATCCCAAGCAAATTAGTTTAATTCTCGGAAGACTCAAATAGTTAGCATAGTTCACTGAAAATTTTAAATTCTATAATTTGCTCAGGCTAAGGGATTGTTTTAAACCTGTATGGCTTTCTGATGTGGAAAAAAAGAGCAGAGGATATTTTGTACAATGTCATGGCTGCTCTTTTTCATATAATGAACGTGCATGGGTACAGAAGTGTCCCTCTCCAAAAATAAAAACAGGAAAAGTACAATACAAATGTTGCATTAGACTCTGAACATTTTGCACTTCTGAAACCATATAGCTGTGTGGGGAACAGAACATTTAAATATTTTTTTTCTGAAAGTCTTCCCCTCTGCCTTCCTCACAAATCATTTGTGAGTAGTCTCCATAGTTAAAAACCAGTTTAATACTGTAAAATTGTGGATATTGTTTAAAAACAAGATTATCAATAATACTATCATGAATGTGAGATTCTGAGTTCAAATTTTCAAATCTGCATTTTATGATGCTGTCTTGTTCAAATAAACTATATATTAAAAGAAAGTCAATAAAGCTTTATAATCTTAATGCTAGAAAGACTTAAGTGGATAGTCCGCTCCACATATATTTGTAATACAAACAGAAAATCTCTCAGATACAAAAATAGAAAACTCTTCAGGTAAAACAAAGCTCATCAAAACCAAACTTTATCAGAGACGAAGCTACAACTTTTCAGAATGTGCTGTGTAAATACAACTTGGATAAATTACACATTTAAAAGGATTGTAAGTGACGCTCTAATGAATTAACATTTGAAATAATTGTGCATTCATCCACAAATGAGCAAAAACTCACTCAAGCAGGGTATTAAGTTCATATAAAAGATTTATTCAGCCTCAATTGTTTTAGTGCTTGCTGGCAATACAAAACAGATCTACAAACATTACGTACAGACAGATGTGGCCATGTAAAGCCTGAAATCCCACTCTCAAACGCCATCATAAACGCTTAAAAATATACACAAAACAAGCACTATTGTAGAGGTGAATATGAGCAACTTGTACAAGACTTGACGGTGTCTTTTATCTGATGTTGTTGAAGGAGTTTGGGATTTAAGGCAGTGTAGACTTAACTCTCCATTAGTGGCCGTCACATGGATGCAGCCCCATCAGCCTGTGAGGAAGGTGGAGTTTGGTCTATGAAGGAAAAAGGTAGCCAGATTTAAAACTTTACAGCACAACAGCTCCGCTGTCACAGGATACTGATTGTGCCAGTGTTGATCAATAAATGTTCAGTGTGCATTTGGGTTGAGACGTGTTACTCACACATGCCATTGGGAGCTCCGGGTTGCCGAGCACCCATCACCTGACCAGTACCAGCACTGCCCATCGAACGACCTGAGAGGGGTGCGAAAACCAAAATGTTATATGCATGAGCTAAAAAGGCAAAATAGAGCAAAAGACAGAGGCAGTGAATGTGGAAACATTTTTGTGTGTGCAAGTGTATAATCGCACTACGCACAATCATCAACAGATCAGTCATTGAGTGTTTGTACCATGCTGAAGAGGGTCATATGCTGTGCTGCTGCTGCCCTGTGAGGCTCCTGCTTGCTGCTGCTGTTCCATGTGCTGTCGTGCTTTCAGCTCAGCATACTTCACCTGCTCTAGGTGGAAGTTCTGCCTCTCAGACAATAACTGCTGTCTCTGCTGCTCCAACTACAAAAGAAACAGACAAAAATCCAAGTTTTAAATAGTAGTTTACTAAAAAAAAATTTAATTCGAAACCCATATGTCTTTCTTTCATCTTTATAACACATTATAAGATATTTAGAATATTTTGAAGATATTCAGATGTTTATTGTAATTGTCATACTACTATGTTGCTTGGAACTGCACCCAAGACTTTCACCCACTGTTTCACTTGTGTATGTGGTTGAGTGAAAATAAAGAAATTTGATTTGAGGAATGTCAAAAACATTCAAATGAACGATATGAGGGTGAGTTGATGATCAAATTAAAATGTTTTGGGTGAACTATACCTTTAAATAAAAATACTTGATCTTTCTCCATTTAAATATCCTTCTTGTTTGCAACATATTATGAATGCATTATTCAGTACATATAACGGTCAAATATAGATCAATGGCTGACAAAGCCAGATCTTTGTAGACCACATTTAGAAATAATTTAGTGTCCTCTCAAAGTCTCCCAATTTTCACAAATGAATCTATCGTATAACCTTGGACAGATGCCAGGTCTTGCTTGTCTGCTTTAATAAATCTCACAGAAAGAGTCACATTAACTCACAGCCTCTTTTTCTCGATCCATAATGGTCTCCAGTTCTTCAAAGTGTCTCAGTTTGATCTCCAACTTTTTCATCTGAGTCTCAACCAGCAGAGCCACCAGAGACTTAATCTTTCTCTCTTCCACTGCAGCCAAATGCTAGAGGAATAGGACAAAAACAGGAAAGAGCAAGAAAGGAGAAAGTGGAAGTGAGTTCAGATTAATGGGTTTTCAGTTGGTTTATGTTCATAGTTTTGTTTCGTCACTATTAGTGGGATAGTTTACAAAAATAAAATACAACATTTTCCTGTCATTTATTCACCCTCATGACTTTCTTTCTTACATGGAACAAAGTAGATGTTAAGAAGACTGTTTACATCTGGTATTAAGATGCGTCCCCCCCATCCAAATGTTGCTTTTGTGCTTTGATTAAATTTCAAATGCATTTGGGGGTAGTAATTGTGCACAAATTATTTTCACTTATTTGTTGTGGTTTATTATCATGCAGTAACACACTGACATAGTGATCAATGTTGTAGCCAGGAAATATTGGGTGGGCCTCAATAAAAAATGGATGGGCCAAGATTTCGCCCAATTTTGCTTTTTTTTTTAACCATATTTTTACAACAGGGAAGCAGCACATTCACAAAGTTTAGAAATCAGAATTTATGCATTTTTAAAACATTATTATTATTTTTTTATTTATCCCCTTTTCTCCCCAATTTGGAATGCCCAATTCCCACAGCTTACTAGGTCCTTGTGGTGGCACAGTTACTCACCTCAATCCGGGTGGCGGAGGACAAGTCTCTGTTGCCGCCGCTTCTGAGATTGTCAGTCCACGCATCTTATCACGTGGACACACAGCATGTGGAGGCTCATGCTACTCTCTGCGATCCATGCACAAATTACCACCCACCCAACTGAGAGCGAGAACCACTAATCGTGACCACGAGGAGGTTACCCCATGTGACTTCACCCTCCCATGCAACAGGGCCAATTTGGTTGCTTGGGAGACCTGGCTGGAGTCACTCAGCACACCCTGGATTCGAACTCACGGCACTAGGGGTGGTAGTAAGCACCAATACTCAATGAGCTACCCAGGCCCCCAGAATTTATGCATTTGTAAAACTATTTTATGTCGTCATTAAACAGAGTCCCTCCCCTCCAAATCCGATCACAATTGGCCACAGGAGATGCATTTATGCGACCAGGTGTAAACAGCGATGTGTCTCACCTGACCACATGTGATCGGATCACCCGAGACACATCTTAATAGCAGGTGCAAACGGGGTCTTAGAGACTCACATCCTCAGTCACCATTGACTTTTATTTTAAATCTTTTTTTTTCTCCATACGATAAAAGTGAATGGTGACTGAGGCTAACATTCTGCCTAAAATCTCTTTTTGTGATTCAAGAATCCATACATTCATACATGTTTGGATCAACATGAGGGTCAGTTAATGACAGAATTATCATTTTTGGGTGAACTAACCCTTTAATGTTCTTTGGTGGGTGCCATGAAAGAGGTCTGTTATTATTCAGGAAATTCAACATTTACCTTTGATTTGGAAGCTGCAGATGCTAACGCTGCAGCAGCGGCTGTGGCGATGTTTCCCTCCACCAACTCAAGCTCCGCCCTCCCCCTCATGTCCTCCCCCTCCCCTTGGGCATGGCCCAACTCAAAACTCTCCTCTGGATAAACAAACAATGGAGAAAAAGGAGATATCATATACAATCACACAACCTACTAAGCAGAATAAAATACAGTACACAAAAAGCCGCAATGGAGGTTGTGTGAAACAATCTGGGTTACTGAAATACATCACATTGTAGACTTCAAATTTAGGTGAATGTGTGAAGTCATGTGGGTACAAATGCATACAGAAAATTTGCATCCAATGCATACTGAATTCCTTTCAAATGTAATATGGGTAGTGTGGTAGTAGTCTACTGCAGATTTAGTGTAACTAGGCTTTCACCACAACTACATTTTCATGATCAACATCAAATCTTTAGTAACATTTCAGGATTATGTTTACTTGATGCAAACTAATAGGCAATAAAGAGTGCGAGCGTGTGACACTTTAAGAGTGTTAACATGCAAACGTGACTGTATCGGTCATCAGAACATCTGTACTTCACTAACCTGCAATGCTCTCCTCTCCCCTCTCTCCTTCACTCTCTTCTTTCTCCTCATTCTTCACGTGCCCTCCCAAGACACCATCACCCTCAGGCTACAACAGATATTACAGAATCAGTCAAGATTACACAATCAGCCTCTCATAATACATCAATTCATAGATACATTCTCCTGACCTTTAAGTGAACTCAGTGGTATAAAAAAAATTAAGCTTTCACAGGCATTCCTAGAAGCTCACATAAAGAAAATAATAACTGTAATCATATGATCCCGTATATAGCAGTGCTTTTTGTGTCACAGAAAAAATAATTATGGTTAAAATTATGTTTTTGTAAGGTAAGAGTTTGCAGTTTGAATTAAATGCAATGAGATAAAAGACTTGGTAGCAATAGACAACATGTCATCTGATTCCCAAATGAATGACTCATAGGAGCCTAATCTTTTCATTAATCTATCAAAAAGACACAAACTTACAAGTTATCAGTTCAAATCAGTCTAACAAATTACTTGCTAAATCCGTCAGAATCGCAACCGAATAAACATCTGATTCACTTAACCCTTGTGCGACCTTCGGGACATTTTTGTCTTTTTAATTTTTTATGTTATTTTTATGTGTTAATGCCAATGGCATACATTTTGCCAAAGGTGTATATTTTTTGGGAAATTTTGATATTTCAACCTCAGTTCCTATAATACAATGTGTACACAAAATGGCTACACTCAGGAACTTCAAGACAAAAATGTCCCCATTGAAACCCATTAAAACTGCCATATTTGATCCCAGTGCCATTAAAGCATAAAATCAGATGGTGCCATTTTTCTCATGTTTAGCCTATGGAGCAAATGCATGCTTTTTCCAATTTTCTGTTTACTGCATTATAGAGCACTGCAGGCCAATTGAATAAATGATACAGCTAAAATTGTGTGGGTGTGTTGATATGGATGTCAGTGTGTGTATTGACAAATTTGTGTGTGTGTAAAAGAAAAGAAAAAAAGTGGATAAAACTGACATTTAAAGGGTTAAAATCCTGATAATTAATGAATATTTGATAGTTATGATCAGGACTGATGTTGGTTAAAAACAATTTACTCATTGAAAGTGGAAAATAATATTAATACATAATATTATTATGGCAGTTTTTTGACGTGGACATTTTTGTCCTCTAAGGACCTCCGAGTAACATTTTTTAATTGATGCACAAGGGTTAATGACTGGGCCTTTATCTGACTGTGTAGTCAGATACAAATATACAAAAGGGCCATTTCTGAGCATATATTCAAGTGAAATCCCACTTGAAGACCCCACACAAAACCCGCATCTCGGGTCATTGCATTCTCCCTTCCCTCTCGGGCCACAAGGGGGCCCCCTACACCCATCTATTTGAGCCATAACAGATGCCTGAGTCTTACTCAAAGCTTTTAGAATATTAAACAAAAAAAATGTAATACAAAAACAAAAAAG
This sequence comes from Xyrauchen texanus, assembly GCF_025860055.1. Taxonomy (NCBI): domain Eukaryota; kingdom Metazoa; phylum Chordata; class Actinopteri; order Cypriniformes; family Catostomidae; genus Xyrauchen; species Xyrauchen texanus. Next base: position 19,453,983 of record NC_068285.1, on the reverse strand, counting down.
ACCTTGCTTTCTGGGGCCCCCTGGTGGCTCAGGGGCCCTAGGCACCAGCTTACACTGCTTATAGCTAGAAACGACCTTGGATATAATATCTACGGTTTAAAAAAAGAAAAGGGTAACACTTCACAATAAGGTTCTACAGTATTTGTTGACATTTGTAAATGCATTAGTTATCATGAACAATAATTATTTACAGTATATATTAATCTTAGTTCATGTTAATATATAAAAAATAAAATTTTTCATTGTTAACTCACGTTAGTTAATAATGCATAAAGTACTGTTAATATATACAACTTTTACTTAATTATTAGATTGTTTAGAAATAACATTAAGATAAAAAAAGCTATAGAAGTATTATTCATTGTTAGTTCACGTTAACTGGTGTAGTTAACTAATGTTAATGAATACAATCTTAATGTAAAGTGTTACCAAAAACTAAATATGCTGCAAAAAATAGTTATATTTGTTTAGTATGTAGTTCAGACCAATTATGGGGATGCTGGAGGAAAATTCTGTAAGAAACAATAGAATAAGAGTATTCTCTTTTCATTCGGATTTGTGAAATAGGAACACAAACAGCAGAATGGATGATAATTTGTCTCCAAATCAGCTTCTCGTACCTTTTCAAGCTGCTCAGATTCGGCATTCATCTTTTCTATACCAGCCTCATCTAAAATAACAGACAAACACCATGATCATGTAAAATCTGTACACCATATAAAATGATAAACTGCCTTATGCATTTGTAAGTGTTTAGAATGCATAGAAGGTGATTGTTTAAACTGCATTAACATCATGAAAGTTTTCTCCTTTCCTTTACTGCCCTCCCCAGGTTGTTCTAAGTAATATGACTATTCCAATCATTCTTTAAATACTCTAAAAACGTAACGTGTGTGTGTGCTCATGTGAATGCGTGAGAGACAGAGAGATAGATTTGGAGTACCAGTCTTTTCTGATTGGTCTGTCTCAAGCCCTGCAATACCAGTGAAGGAAGCCTCTAAATTATGCCCAACTCTCTGTGCTTTGTGAAAGCTGGCATTGAAGAACTCTGGTGGGGCTTCCTCTCTTGCTCTCGAGAACTCCTCTGAAAGAGAGGCAAGCAGCATCAAATACATATTCTCCTGTACCTCAAATATCAGCCATGCACATACTAACAAACTCTTACCCAATGCTGCCTTGGCGGCTGCAGAGGCCACTCGAGGGTCGACCACAGATGCAAGGAAAGCAACAGTGCTCATTACAGGGTTCCCTGACTGGCTGAAGGGAACAGGCTGATAGGCTAGTGGGCCCATAGAGGCTTCGGAGTTCTCTAGATACGGGTCCTCTATGGGCAACCGCAAGAAGTGAAGAATGCAGTCATCCTGCGTACGGCTGCCCACGTGTTCTGACACCTTGTTCCAGTCATCTTTATACATCTCTAAAGCCTGAGAAGAGGAGAAAGAAAGACAAATGAATAACAAAGACAATATAGTACAGTTTAAAGCATTTACAATCTTCTTGACTTGAACTATTGGTTTGTTCACCTCCAAAAGCAACAGTGTTTCCTGTTCTGCCCATTCTTGTCCTGCACTTGCTCCTTTACTCTACAGATGAACAAGAGAAAGGGGAGAAGAGAAAGAGAGCACATAGGTGACATTTGCTCAGAACCATGGACAGCTCAAGGGACAAAAATAACACAAATCGATTATAGAAAGTTCTGATTGAACACTGCAAATTGAAACTGCAGACAAAGCAGAGAAGTGTATTTTTGTGCGTATGCATGTTTTACCTTAGGATGTTTCCTGGCATAAATGTCAGTCCGCAGACCAAAGTTCTGTAGGTCAGATGGCTTTTCTATGGACTTCTCTGGGAAATGCAACATATGCTGAGAGGCTGACACCTTAAAACACAAAATAAAAAGACACATGAGAACCATGTTACAAGATATCTCATTTATTCATCACATCAGAGTAATAACACTAATAGTCAGTAAAATGGCCCTCTGGAATACTTGATGGACTGATAATATAATGATTTCAACATATATCACCCAACTTGAGGATGAGTTAATGACATGACTTCAACAAATTAATGTTTCATGTCCATTTATTGATTTTATTTGCCAAGTAGCTGTTTAGCAAGCAGGATAATGGTCAGTCAGCCAATCACCATTTTGGGTTTATTTTGTGATAAGGACCACTTGATTGTACATTTTCCCTTACATTTTAAAAGGCAAGATTTTGATGTTTGAGCGAATAAATGTTTGTGTTAAGAGTGTTTGTGTATTACCTGTAAGGGTCTGTGCTGTAGCGGGACGAGTCCTGAAGGTGTGTCTGATAGAACATTGAAATGTGGTGTTGGGGGTGGGCCCATAGGGAGGGGTCGGCTCTCTGCATCCACCTGATAATTTATCAACCCCCATTGCTCCAAAAATGCATGAACCCTAAAATGCAAGCACATTGGTTTATAAATAAATTTTAAATGATGTTTGCACAGGTGTGAAATCCTTAATGCAATTAGAAGTGGCTAAATGCTTCTTGATAGCACTTTGAAAATTATGAAACATGAAAGTAGGGCTGCACAATTCATTGAAAAAATACAATTGCAAAAGAGTGTCTATTACATTATTCAGTTTAGGTCTCCTCCCCTAGCATCAACATTTTCTATTTACAACACAATTTTTGGTCCGTTGCATGCATGAATGCAATAGCAGATTGGAGGCATTTAAATTAGTCTATTAGCATATCAGAAACAACAAACTAGTATTCTAGTATTGCTGCATGCTCACTTTGTTGCATGAAAATGTATAAAAAAAATAATAATAAAGCAATTCAGAAACAGTTCTGGATATGTAGCCCACAAAGAACATGGTATTCAGTTGTGCCACACACAAAAAAAATATGTTTTTTTTATATTTTAATATAAACATATTTGAAATATTATAATATTTTAATGTAAATTGCAATTACAGAAACATACTAATATATTAAAGGAATATTCTGGATTCAATACAAGTTAATCTCAATCAACAGCATTTGTGGCATCATTTTGATTACCAAAACACCAAAATACCATGTATTTCGACTCATTTCTCCTTTTCTTAAAAAAGCAAAAGTCTGAGTTACAGAGAAGAACGAACAATGGGAGCCACTTTTTGGAGGGTTTAAAAGGCAGAAATTTGAAGCATATAATTTTATAAAAGCACTTACATTAATTCTTCTATTAAAACTTATATATAATTTGAGAGTTTAAATTGTCATTATTAGTCATTTTAGGGTTTGTTGACATCATGGCAACAAAGTTGTAAAATTGGCCATAACTTTACACAGAAAAAGTTAGTAAGTGATTTTATCACACACATTTTTTTTACAGGCATACTATTTATGTCTCGTGGTGATACTTTAAAAAAAAGTGAATACTTTAACGTTAAAAATATTTGCAGTTCCCAGTTCACTTTCAATGCAAGTGCTTCACTTTTGCATTTTTTTAAAGGAGAGGTAGGTCAAAATAAAATTTTGTGGAAATCAACATTATGCCACCAATGCTGTCGATTGAGCTGAACTTGTATTGAACCCGGAATATTCCTTTAAGACATAATACAACATATACACACCTTATAAGTGCACAAACATCTCCCGTCAGGTTTCGTCTGCAGGAGGTTGAGGTTAAATACTCCTGAGGGTTTAGCCGGTACGTGTCAATCATGAAGTTTCGGTATGCCAGATATCTACAAACGACAAACATTAACAAATTAAATATGATGAGTCTGATACAGAGGGTATGTGCCGGAGAGCATACATGCTTTAACTTACATTTCGGGTGTTTTGGACTTATTTTTCCCATTGAAGAACTTGGGCAGTGCTCGTCTCTCAATCTGATGAACACTACCAGACAGAAAAAAAATAGAAATCCAGTGTCGCTCTTTGCAAAATGTATTAACAAGGTTTGTTAAATCTCTTGTACAAAGAGATTTTTTTTTTTATAATCAATCTGGCACTGAAGTACAGTTCATGGGTAATGTTTGCAACAGGAAGCTCTTAAAAATGAAGACATGAAGGAATGGTGGGCATGCATTATATTAAATATCATCTATTACATTTAAACTTTCCCCCGCAGTTGACATCTCAGTAGTCACAAAAAGCTGAGAACAGGAAAAGTTGTATGTCTGAGTATGAAACGGTCTTTTAATTTCAATAAGACAAAAGACTTCCTGAAGAATTCAGTTTTTTTTTTAGATACATTTGAAGACATTGGGCCAAGGCATGCAGTAACTAACTATGTTTTGGTTGAATTTCATTATTTCTAATTTTACGTTTCACAATGTCAAATGTCCAGCTTATGTCAAACTGAGGACACCTAGCATGAAAGAGATCTTAACAGATGTTCAATTAAACTCTTACCAGTTGTAGTCAAACCAGGATGCATAGGTGGGTACAATGATGTGATGTGTTTGCTCTGTGGCACTCTCCTCTGCCTCCATCCCACGGCCAAACTCCCTCTGCTCTTCTTCATCCTACACACACACACAATAGATCAGAACTCAAACTGTTAAAGCACATGGACATAATGGAACTATGACAATTGAAAAATACAAAAACTGACTTACTCTAACGCCAGAGAGAAGGTCTTCTTCCTGGTCATCTGAAATATTAAAAATACTGTCGAACATATACAGTGCATCCAAAAAGTATTCACAGCGCTTCACATTTTCCACATTTTGTTATGTTACAGCCTTATTCCAAAATTGATTACATTTATTATTCTCCTCAAAATTCTACAAACAATACCCCATAATGACAACGTGAAAGAAGTTTGTTTGAAATCTTTGCAAAAAAATTTTAAATAAAAAAAAATGAAGAAAATAACATGTTCAAAAGTATTCACAGCCTTTGCTCAATACTTTGTTGAAGCACCTTTGGCACCAATTACAGCCTCAAGTCTTTTTGTGTATGATGCTACAAGCTTGGCACAGCTATTTTTGGGCAGTTTCTCCCAATCTTCTTTGTAGGACCTCTCAAGCTCCATCAGGTTGGATGTGGAGTGTCAGTGCACAGCCATTTTCAGATCTCTCCATAGATGTTCAATCAGGTTCAGATCTGGGTTCTGGCTGGGCCACTCAAGGACATTCACAGAGTTGTCCCGTAGCCACTCCTTTGTTATTTTGGCTGTGTACTTAGGGTCGTGGTCCTGTTGGAAGATGAACCTTCGCCCCAGTCTGAGGTCCAGAGCGCTCTGGAGCAGGTTTTCATCAAGGATGTCTCTGTACATTGCTGCATTTATCTTTCCCTCGATCCGGACTAGTCTCCCAGTTCCTGCCGAGGAAAAACATCCCCACAGCATGATGCTTCCATCACCATGCTTCACTGTAGGGATGGTATTGGCCAGGTGATGAGCGGTGCCTGGTTTCCTGCAGACATGACGCTTGCCATTCAAGCCAAAGAGATCAATCTTTGTTTCATCAGACCAGAGAATTTTGTTTCTCATGGTCTGAGAGTCCTTCATGGTGCCTTTTGGCAAACACAAGGCAGGCTGTCATGTGCCTTTTACTGAGGAGTGGCTTCCGTCTGGCCACTCTACCATACAGGCCTGATTGGTGGAGTACTGCAGAGATGGTTGTTCTTCTGGAAGGTTCTCCTCTCTCCACAGAGAAATGCTGGAGCTCTGTCAGTGTGACCATCGTGTTCTTGATCACCTCCCTGACAAAGGCCCTTCTTCCCCGATTGCCCAGTTTGGCCGGGTGGCCAGCTCTAGGAAGAGTCCTGGTGGTTCCAAACGTCTTCCATTTACGGATGATGGAGGCCACTGTGCTCATTGGGACCTTCAATGCTGCAAAAAAAATTCTGTACCCTTCCCCATATCTGTGCCTCGATACAATCAACAGACAATTCCTTGGACTTCATGGCTTGATTTGTGCTCTGACATGCACTGTTAACTGTGGGACCTTTTATAGACAGGTGTGTGCCTTTTCAAATCATGTCCAATCAACTGAATTTACCACAGGGGGACTCCAATCAAGTTGTAGAAACATCTCAAGGATGATCAGTGGAAACAGGATGCACCTGAGCTCAATTTTGAGTGTCATGGCAAAGGCTGTGAATACTTATATACATGTGATTTTTTTCGTTTTTATTTTTAATAAATTTGCAAAGATTTCAAACAAACTTCTTTCAAGTTGTCATTATGGGGTATTGTTTGTAGAATTTTGAGGAAAATAATGAATTTAAATCAATTTTGGAATAAGGCTGTAACATAACAAAATGTGGAAAAAGTGAAGCGCTGTGAATACTTTCCAGATGCACTGTATATGTAGATTTATAATGACATGTTATAATAGCTATATAATTATTACTGAATGGCCAGACACCTGAAAATTGCATAGAGACAAGAAAACACAAACATACCCAAGTCAGCCATTATCCCTCCTTTGACTGGGGTGTTTTCGCTGTCTTTTTTCAGATTCACTGTAGCCAATAAGAAAAAGGTATGGTGATACTCTCCCAACCAAACAGACAACTTAAGAACGGAACACAAAAAGAAAAACAGAAAAACTAAAATAAGTTACCATTTTTAGGCAGAATAACTTCCTCCATGTTAGGGACAGGTATTGGATCCTCCATGTCTTTGGTGAGGTCTTCCTCTGGCTCCACCTCTTCTGGTTGTCCACGTCTCTTATATGCCCCTGAACTACAGGTTTATACCAGAATAAATAAGCTATAGATAAAAGCCACTTATCATACTACAGGAGACTTTCAGAGGAAAGAATGTGTGATAAATCAAGCAGTGACGTTACAGTGATGCAAATGGAAGAATATAAAGAGAGAGAAATGTAACTCTACCCTTTCTTTCCTCCCTTCTTCCTAGAGTCAGAGGATGATGGAGAAGGGGAGCGCCGCCGCTTCTTCCCCGATTTCCGTTCCTTCTGAAAGGGAAAGGAAATAAAAAAAGACTCAATCTAAGAGGATAATCAGAAATAAACCTAAACTAACAGCAACAACAACCTCAAAGAATGAGATGACAGAGTCGAGGGAAAAGTATACCTCTTCACTTTGGTAGATACGCCGCCGGAAGATGACACTATTCCCATTTTCGTCTAGCTCATAGTCTTCCTCATTCATCCACTCATTAAATCTCTCAGTGTCAAGGACCCATTTGGCATGAACCTGAAAAAAAACAGGCATTTTAGAAGACAATCTCACTTAAGTTTACAATGTCACTACAAATTAAAGCCCATCTCAATATTTTAATGATTGTCTGGGGTAAACAACAGACAAAGTGATCTTGAGGTTAGAGTAGAGATTCATGGGAATTCAAGGAATTAAAGGGATAGTTCACTCAGAAATAAAAACCCTCTCATCATTTATTCACCTTCACGCCATCCCAGATGTGTATGATTTAATTTTTCTGCAGAACACAAAACAAAAATGATATAGAAGAATATTCCAGCTCTGTAGGTCCATTCAATGCAAGTATATGGTGGCAAGAAATTTGAAGCTCCAAAAATGCAGCATAAAAGCAATCCATAAGACTTCAGCGGGTAAATCTATTTCTTCAGAACCAATATGATAGGTGTGGGAGAAAAATATAAATATTTGAAGAAAGTCCTTCCTTACTATAAATTCTCCTTCCTGCCCAGTAGGTGCCGATATGAAGAATGCGAATCGCAATTAAAAAAGAATAAGTGTGTGGAAGTGAATGTGGAGACTAAAATATTGTTCTGTTTCTCACTCACACTTATCATATCACTTCTAAAGATATGAATTTAAACTGCAGTCTTTCAAGTATTACATTCATGCTGCCTTTTTATGCTTTTTAAGCTTCAAAGTTTTGGACCCTGTTGACTTACATTGTGAGGACCTACACAGCTGAAATATTCTTCTAAAAATCATTGTTTGTTCAGTTGAAAAAAGAAAGCATTCACATCTGAGATGGCATGAGGGTGAGCATATGATTAGAGAATTGTCATTTTTGGTTGAACTATAATTTTTTTTTTTACCTTCCAGCACCTGTCTGTGTTGGGGGGTTCCTCCACATTTCCAATCACATCGCTTGCTGAGACTAGAGAGTCATAACTAAAAAATATATATAATTTAGAAGAATAAATCATAATTTCATCATAAGGAAATGCAGTATGAAATGTAGCAATTTCTAATCTGTGAATTTTAAAGCTGCACTACAGAAGATTTTTTGGTTCAAAATGTAAAAAATGTCATTATTTATTGAGTACATCAAAAAACAGTGTTCAAAAGTGTTCATTTGAATTTTGAGCTGCTGGGTCGGATTTAGTGCGAAATTGCAGGCCTATGTTGTTAATCCATACGACATTATGTCATGTTCGTAAACACAGAAAAGAAGTACCGGCTGTCATGTGTTCCGGCTGGCTATTCAGCCTGTCACTTACAGACAGTTCTGAACAGCATTACAGCAGTCTAGATGGATGTTTATCTGTTAACTGTTTGGTGAATTTCATTACATTCTATAATGCTTGGATATAATGCCTGGTAGGGTTGTTGAAGCTTATATTGCTTGTCATGCTTTTATGAATCAAACATTACCCGTGTGGTAACAGATCACAATGTACATTGTCTGGTGAATTTACTTTAACATGTTTACTATTATTCATGACTTCTGAGTATTTTATAACATCACTGTAGCTTCCAGGTTCTCCAAATGTGTGTGCCACTGTTTTCTCATTTATTTTGACCCAGTCACAAATAACTTATTGTCCTTTTAGCAGATTGCCTTTTTACAAATATGTTTAAAAGTCACTTTAGGTGCACGTTACTACAAGGTAGTTCCCCATGAAATGTATAATAATCACAAGTTGTTCAAATGTACCAATTTCATAGCACAGTAATGTACATTTTAATTTGTTTAGTGTGTAACCATCTCTCCATTATAACTTTGCTGATAAGAAAATTGTTAAACTTATTATTGTATTTGTTATAATGCATATTTCTACATTTTATTTTCATGTAAAGTATATTTCAACCCCATCATTACTGAATCACTAGTATTACTGAGGTACTAGTATTACGGTTTTACGGTTCATTATCAGCTGAGGCTCTACAATATAATATACAGTAAATTAAATGTCTTAGATTGAAAAAATATTTAAATACGAGTGTTGTTTATCTTTAAAGCAAGTCATATTTTGGTTTTAAATGTTTCATCGAATAACAAAATATCAACATGAAAATGATGTTATGATTCCAGCTCTGGATATCTCCCAGTCATGATCACACACAGGCAAAGTCCAGGTAAACTCAAATCATGAGATTCATCCACGCAGAAAAGCAAGTAAACTCACGTAAAGTGTTCTTCCACAAATTGCTTACAATTTTACATTTAAAATATAAAGTTCTGTAGTGCAGCTTTAAAAGGTGCACTCAGTAATTTTTTGTTTGTATTATCTTGCACTTACAGTGACACCTAGTGGTGTGGATGTATCATTTAAAATCAATAGTTTTCAATTAAAGATGCCATTGTAGAATTCACTCTTCACAATCAGCCATGATTAATTTAATCCAAGAGTGACGGTGTCCAATAACAAGACTGTTACTGAGATTAAGGAAGTAGTATTCAGCTGATCATGTGATCATTACATGGCAGGCTCCATGAGGCCAGACACCTTGCCCCATGTAGATTAAAAAAGCTTTTATAAGGTTACGATATGACTAGAGCCCTCATCTCATGGGAGTGGTCATGATTTTATACATGTGTTTCAAAATTACAATTAACTTCTTTAGGAGTAAAGGCCATTGCACACTGAGTCCGAAATTTTCGTATGCGTTTTTCCGTGTTCATCAGCCTAAAAATTCGTCACGCACAGAAACCTTGCACACTGAGTCTGATGCGTATTTATTAAACCTTTGCGGAAAAAAACGCAAAAATTACAAAATGGATTCGTCAAGCAGTGAGGATGATTTTGTTGCCCTCTCTCTTCTTAAAAAGAGAAAAAGAAAGAGGAAATATTGGGTCCATCCAATCCTGAGATTGCGCCGAGAGGAAGGAGAGTTTCAGCTCCTTATCAAGGAGTTGTGAAATTATCCCGAGCGATTCAAAATTTACCTCAGAATGTCTGTGGAAAAGTTTGATGCTTTGCTAGCGATACTGGAGCCACACATTAAAAAGAAGACTACAAATTTCCGTGAGCCAATCGATCCTGAACAGAGACTGGCAGTATGTCTAAGGTAGCTATCACACACACTCACACACACACACACACACACACACACTCACACACACACACACACACACACACACACACACACAGCCGGCGAAAGCGCTGGGCAGACAGAACAGCTGTATACAGGTTATATTTTGTACCCTAATAATACAATAGTAATCGAATTGGCTGCTCAATCACACCTAAATCAATCCGAAATTTCGATCTGATTGAAAGGGGAGGTTTATTCCTTTTCTATTCCGATCGAGAGAACATACACTTGATCGAGTTGAACACCGAAACTGAAAGGACTGCGCATGTGCAATGATGTGCGGAACGAGCTGTTCTCCCCCCACCCCACACACACACACACACACACACATTATTGAAACAACATTAAGTTGTGCTCTATAATAATATATGTATAATTTCAGGTATCTGAGCACTGGGGACTCATTCACGAAGTGTATCAACTTGTCAGACTCCATTCTGGATTTTGCCGGTCACTTGTACGGTGGCTCCGATTTGTCAAAAAACCTCTCAAAATGCTGGCTGTGGATGCGAAAAACGCAGAAAATCGAACCCGATCCGAATTTTTTTATTACGGACGAAAGTTTCGGAGGCAGTGTGCAAAAGTGATTGAAATAACGTGAGGTCGATTTTTTTTTTTAACGTGCGAAAATTTCGGATACGAATTTCGGACTCAGTGTGCAATGGCCTTAAATCTTTTTTTATGGGGAAATAATTACTGAGTGCTAGCGGTCGACCGATATATTGGTTTTGCCGATTAATAGGCACGATATCACATTTCTGGAAATATTGGTTATCGGCAAATATCCACACCAATAGTTCAACCAATGTTGTGTCCGGTGCTGGCGTGGCTGTGAAGGGTCCGCTGTCATTATACAGTATGAGAGCAGCACTTCACTGATACCTTGTGGGGTTTGTTTTGACACGTGAGACTACACGCATGGAGCAAAACACTTCAGATGCAGATTTAAAATCAACAATGAAAAGTATGTACACATGTACATGTTGTCATATCATTGTAAAGTAATTAATTTGTTGTTATAACAAATATAGATGCAAGTCCTACTCAAATGTTTAGATGTCATGATTGTTACCATCTATTACCATCTATTTGCATTAGTTTATATCCAGCTGGTCACATTTATGCATTCGTTAGCCAGTTAAGTTGCATATTTAAAGCTAGTGACATGAGAAAGCAAAGTAATATCTTCATGCAGCCAAGAGAGTATAAACAAATCAGAAATACATAAAAGAAAAGTGTATCGTCACTGTAATATGAATTAAAATCAATCACATTCTTGTGCTAAAAAAGGCTAGACACAGCACAAATGGATGGTTGCAAAAGTGTTCGGTGTGAACAGCCCCTTACAGTTGGTGGATGTCTTTGGCTGTTGTGTCTTGCTCTCGTATAAGTGTTTCTCAGATTAAGCAATGTGTTGTTTAAATGCTTTGTCAGGAAAGATGTTCAACTTGGAAATATGTGTCCAGTCTGTTGTTCCATCTGTTTGAACAGGCCCTGACCTTGGCTCATAGTCTGAGCCGCTTCATCACTGAGTTCAGACGAATGCCACTGCTGTCTGTGAATATTGCTAATCTACATACAACTGTACTGAATAAAAACAATGTGGTATTTCACTGTTATTATGAAGCTTGAGTCTGGAGTAGTAGGAATCACAGGAAGTGTAACACCATGTGAACTGTCTATTGAAGTGTTTTCCACCCTCATTTTACTTTTGACTTTTAACTTTTGATAATATGGACTAAAACATTTTATAAATTCATTTTATGCACATTAGTTGAAAATGAAATGCTATTTTTTAACAGCCAGGACAAGAATGTTCTATGCAATAATATAAAATTGCTGAATGGTTTATGTATTTATTGCACTCTCTTGTGGACTAAGGAAACAACATCAATTTAAAAATCAGCTGACTTAAAAATTGTAATATTAGTATATATATATATATATATATATATATATATATATATATATATATTTTAATATATTGATTTCATTTTAAAAAGTACAATACATTTTCATGGTTCAGCCAGTACTGTTTATTTTTGTAATAAAGTTCAGCACTATTTTACTTTGAGTGTTATTTTTTCATTCAGTATCAATTGGTTGATTAAGTTGGGCAGTTCCTGCTGGTAACTGATCAGTTATCAGTAAGATCAACTATAGGTCGACCTCTACTGAGTGCAGCTTTAAGTAAACGTGTGTGATGTATTTTCTACCTGTCTGGGCACATGCCCCAATGCACCATCACTTGCTGATCTAATGGCATGACTAGTCTTAGCCACTCTTCTGTAAAAGGTAAATAAACAAAACCATCTATAATAAACATTATATGCACAAATATGTCTATTAAAGCAGATAAAACCAGGCTTCCACATTCAGAAATTAAACAAAAACCTAAACACACCTTCATCTGCTGTGGAGGGGGATGGGTATATCTGGTGTGTGGCTTGTGACTTCTCTTCTGCCATTGTGCCCTAAAAAAATTAGTAAGAAAAGTATTATACATGAACATCAATATGTGTACAGGTTAGATTTCCCGAGTTCTTTTGCCATTACAACTTTTTTTCCACTCACCTGGTGTCGCATGACAATGTCTTTGAGTTTGAGAGCCTGCTTCTGTTCCAAGTCAGGGGACAGGTACACTACAGGTCTTCTTAATAGATTATTCTAGTATAAACAAACACACAAGTCAGATATTGTCCATAAAGACTCTCATGTCTTTGCTATGATCCAAGCACAAATACCTGTATTAGTGTTTTCTCCACACAAGCGAACATTTCAACATTTCGATCCACTCTGGATGGGTTCTGAAGATCAAAGCGTCTCCTTTGATAAAACAAAAATACACACTGGATGAGTTACGTCTGAAAGCAACTTTATTGTAAACAATTTTATTAGCTTAGGGATCACCTGATTTGATATCCATCTCGCATCCAATTACAACTGTATATTTGAGAACAACATACATTCAAAGAGCTTAAATACACTGTTAATACTAACCAGCCCTGTTCTGCCTTAAACTTGTACACTGATCCCAGAATATGGCAGAGAGCACCGCCCGGCTGCAGATCCAGAAAACACTTTGCCTGAGGACAAAGAAACAAATTCATATTGATTATTTGGAACTTTTTATGAAATGAATGATCTGGGTTTGGTGATGGTTGTTTCCTTCCTCAGTCAATCAGGTTAGAAACTGAAAGAGAATTACATTAAACTGTGCTGTATGCATGAGACACCATGTGTGGTTTTTTTTTTGTTAAGAGAGACTGAAAGAGTCAGAGAAAGACAATGCCCATAAAAGTGAGGAAAAAGCAGTCTCACCGGGAGTTTTGTAAAGCCTGGGTTATTTGCTTGGCGGCCAAAAGAGTCTTCATGAAACTGCAGCAGCTGGGTGACCAGCCCAGACAGTAACTTGCTGGAGGGAGCATCAGTCTGCACATACTTGACATAAAAAACAGATTAGTGAGATTGAAAGTAAGGCCTGTAGTTTTAACTTTGAAACTTTTACTCCACTGGATTTATACCTTCCACACACAATACTAGCAATATTAATTAATTTATACATTTTAATTAAGGATATCATATGCAACATGACATGTGTTACCTACACAGTGTAGGTAGGGTGATCAGTGATAGTATGGACACCGAGAGGGGGTGTGTCACTTAGGCCAATTAAACAAACATCTCTACAACAAGCGCCAGTTTCCTCAACCTCAAAGGTGCTAGTATGCTAAAATGAATATTTACTCACATTACGCGGTAACTAAAAACCATCATTTAATTTAACCCTTAAGCAAAAGGTGCTGTTGTAGAGTCTGATCTAAACCAAACTTTACAACAAACATGACTACTGGATGAACGTTGTAATTTGTGCTCTGTCGTATATGTTTAGACAGTTTTCTGTTTAGCTAGCTGTTAACTTCTGTATCTTAAACAAAACAAAAGCCAATATATTACCAAATAAATGAGCCTTTGGCATTTTTAGACACAGACGAGAACCCGAAAACACTAAAAGAACAATAGAAGTGTCTGTAAAGCAATCAAAGAAAGATGTAGGTAACCACCACATCATATGGGGTTTCCCGATTCAGCTGGCAAACCTTTTTATAATGCTTTCCGATCCAGCTGCGGACCGTTTCCATCTGATAGATTATCTCTGAGCTCTCCCAGAATTGACAACACGGTCCACCATCCATTCTTCGGCTCAATGAGGAGCTACAACCGGCTTGACTTGTGGTAGGTCCCGCAGAAGCAGATCCTGGAGGTTGTGTGGCCATTGTTACATGCTAATTAGCCTCCGCTACAGAAAATGACTGAATCCTCTAGAGCGCCTCTAGCGGTCACACTGACGATGGCGCCAAACGACTCTGGGGACTCTTGGAATACTACTGAACTGCCTTCTGCATGCTACACATTGTATGCTGCCTTCTTGTTTTTGTAATGGAACAGTAGGCTACTATAAATGGTTTAAAATCTTGTATGCAGCAAGTTTTTTCATCCCAAACTAATACTAATACTAATACTAATACACACTGTTGAAGAACATTTTTAAAAATATAATGTAGATTTGAAGTCAGAAATGTACATACACTTAGTCCTTAAAACTATTTTTTTTAAACACTCCACCGATTTCATATTAGCAAACTATAGTTTTGGGAAGTTGTTAAGGACATCTACATTGTGTATGACATGAGTAATTATTCCAACAATTGTTTATAGACAGATCCATTTTAAATGACTATCACAATCCCAGTGGGTCAGAAGTTTACATACAATAAGTTAACTGTGCCTATAAGCAGCTTGGAAAATTCCAGAAAACGATGTCAAGCCTTTAGACAATTAGATTCTGATAGGAGGTGTACTATATTACACTAAATTAAGTACTAAATACACACATGTGGATGTATTTGAAGGCCTACCTTCAATCCCAGTGCCTCTTTGCTTGACATCATGGGAAAATCAAAAGAAATTAGCCAAGAATTCAGAAAAAACTTGTGGACATTCACAAGTCTGGTTCTTCCTTGGGAGCAATTTCCAAACACCTGATGGTACCATGTTCATTTGTACAAACAATTGTACTTAAGTATAAACACCATGGGACCACGTAGCCATCTCCTAGAGATGAATGTAGTTTGGTGTGAAAAGTGCAAATCAATCCCAGAACATCAGCAAAGGACCTTGTGAAGATGCTGGAGGATACAGGTAGACAAGTATCTATATCCACAGTAAACCGAGTGTTATATCGACAGAACCTGAAAGGCTGCTCAGCAAGGAAGAAGTCAATGCTCCAAAACCACCTTAAAAAAGCCAGACTACAGTTTGCAAGCACATGAGGACAAAGATCTTACTTTTTGGAGAAATGTCCTCTGGTCTGATGAAACAAAATTTGTATCAAAAATGTTTATGTTTGAAGGAAAACTGGTGAGGCTTTCAAGCCGAAGAACACCATCCCAACCATGAAGCATGGGTGTGGTAGCATCATGTTGTGGGGGTGCTTACTGGTTCACTTCACAAAATAGATGGCATCATGAGGAAGGAATATTATGTGGATATATTGAAGCAACATCTCAAGACATCAGCCATGAAGTTAAAGCTCGGTCCAAATGGGTCTTCCAAATGGACAATGACCCCAAGCATACCTCCAAAGTTGTGACAAAATGGCTTAAGGACAACAAAGTCAAGGTATTGCAGTGGCCATCACAAAGCCCTGACCTCAATACGATAGAACATTTGAGGGCAGAACTGAAAAAGCGTGTGCGAGCAAGGAGGCCTACAAACCTGACTCAGTTAAACCTGTTTTGTCTGGAGGAATGGGACAAAATTCCAGCAGCATATTGTAAGAAGCTTGTGGAAGGCTACCCAAAATGTTTGACCCAAGTTAAATAATTTAAAGGCAATGCTAAAAAATACTAACAAAATGTTTGTAAACTGCTGACCCACTGGGAATGTGATGAAAGGAATATTTATCTCTACTATTACTCTGACATTTCACATTCTTAAAATAAAGTAGTGATCCTAACTGATCTAAGACAGGGAATGTTTCTACGATTAAATGTCAGGAATTGTAAAATGTTTAAATGTATTTGGCTTTGTATGCAAACTTCTGACTTCAACTGTACATACAGTGCATCCAGAAAGTATTCACAGTGCTTCACTTTTTCCACATTTTGTTATGTTACAGCCTTATTCCAAAATGGATTAAATTAATTATTTTCCTCAAAATTCTACAAACAATACCCCATAATGACAACGTGAAAGAAGTTTGTTTTAAATCTTTGCAAATTTATATAAAACATTATTTTTTTTTTTAAACACATGTACATAAGTATTCACAGCCTTTGCTCAATGCTTTGTTGAAGCACCTTTGGCACCAATTACAGCCCCAAGGCTTTTTGAGTATTATGCTACAAGCTTGGCACACCTATTTTTGGGCAGTTTCTGCCAATCTTGTTTGCAGGACCTCTCAAGCTCCATCAGGTTGGATGGGGAGCGTCGGTGCACAGCCATTTTCAGATCTCTCCTGAGATGTTCAGTCGGGTTCAAGTCTAGGCTCTGGCTAGGCCACTCAAGGACATTCACAGAGTTGTCCCGTAGCCACTCCTTTGTTATCTTGGCTGTGTGCTTAGGGTCGTTGTCCTGTTGGAAGATGAACCTTCGCCAAAGTCTGAGGTCCAGAGCGCTCTGGAGCAGGTTTTCATCAAGGATGTCTCTGTACATTGCTGCATTCATCTTTCCCTCGATCCTGACTAGTCTCCCAGTTCCTGCCGCTGAAAAACATCCACACAGCATGATGCTGCCACCACCATGCATCACTGTAGGGATGGTATTGGCTAGGTGATGAGCGGTAACTGGTTTCCTCCAGACATGACGCTTGCCATTCAGGCAAATCTTTGTTTCATCAGACCAGAGATTTTTGTTTCTCATGGTCTGAGAGTCCTTCAGGTGCCTTTTGGCAAACACAAGGCGGGCTATCATGTGCCTTTTACTGAGGAGTGGCTTCCGTCTGGCCACTCTACCATACAGGCCTTATTGGTGGAGTGCTGCAGAGATGGTTGATCTTCTGGAAGGTTCTCCTCTCTCCACACAGAAATGCTGGAGCTCTGTCAGAGTGAACATCGTGTTTTTGATCACCTCCCTGACAAAGGCCCTTCTCACCTGATCGCTCAGTTTGGCCAGGCGGCCAGCTCTAGGAAGAGTCCTGGTGGTTCCAAACTTCTTCCATTTACGGATGATGGAGGTGACTGTGCTCATTGGGATAGTAGCACCAATAGCACCTCCCACAACTGCAAAGACCTGCAAAGGGTGGTTTGAACTGCCAGAAACATAATTGGAGGTGAGCTTCCCTCCCTCCAGGACATATATAACAGGCGGTGTGTGAAAAAAGCTCGGAGGATCATCAGAGACTCCAGCCACCCGAGTCATGGGCTGCTGTCACTGCTACCATCAGGCAGGCTGTATCGCAGCATCAGGACCCGCACCAGCCGACTACATGACAGCTTCTTCCCCCAAGAAATCAGACTTTTGAACACTTGATCTCTTACGATCAATCATCAGCACTGCACTTTATTAATCTTATTATCTCACACTGGACTGTCAAATATATTCTCCACAATGTAACTACTGCATATTTATTTTTATATACTCTTATTTTTTATTTTTGTTGTATGTGTATTCTATACTGTACATAATATATTAGTATTGTGTAGGTATGTGTACATTAGACATGTAAATTGTGTTGTGTAATATGTTGTTTATTGTAAATTGGTATATGTCTCGTCTCTGTCATGACTGCTATGTTGCTTGAAACTGCACACAAGAATTTCACCTACTGTTGCACTTGTGTACATGGTAGTGTGACAATAAAGTGATTTGATTGTTGCAGAAATGTTTCTGTACCCTTCCCCATATCTGTGCCTCAATACAATCTACAGACAATTCCTTGGACTTCATGGCTTGGTTTGTGCTCTGACATGCACTGTCAACTGTGGGACCTTATATAGACACGTGTGTGCCTTTCCAAATCATATCCAATCAACTGAATTTACCACAGGGGGACTCCAATCAAGTTGTAGAAACATCTCAAGGATGATCAGTGGAAACAGGATGCACCTGAGCTCAATTTTGAGTGTCATGGCAAAGGCTGTGAATACTTATGTACATGTACATTTTAATTTTTTTATTTTTAATAAATTTGCAAAGTTTTCAAACAAACTTCTTTCACGTTGTCATTATGGGGTATTGTTTGTAGAATTTTGAGGAAAATAATTAATTTAATCAATTTTGGAATAAGGCTGTAACATAACAAAATGTGGAAAAAGTGAAGCACTGTGAATACTTTCCTGATGCCCTGTATATGTTCCAAATTGCATACTTCTGCACTATCCTTTGCCATTTTGTGGTGTCAGTAGTGTGTTCACTAAAGATTTAATGAAAAGAAGAGTACTACAGGACACTTTATGCACTGCTGGACACAACGGGCATGCTAAAGCTAGTTTCATACATTACTTTCATCAGCTGAAAAACAACTTATAAAGAAACAAAAATCTTATTACAATACAACACTTTGAAAATTCATACATTGCCACGTGCAAAGTGCACAACATATAGTGCATCATTTGGGAGACAGCTTCAAAGTATATAAAAGAGGATATATATATATATATATATATATATATATGTGTGTGTGTGTGTGTGTGTGTGTGTGTGTGTGTGTTTGAAGTTGAATTTCCAACTTGGAAATTTTCAACTCCGATTTCGCCGAGATGCAGGTGCATGACTTCACACATGTGATAAAGGTTCACTAGTATAAAATAATATCTATATATGAGTCAAAGTTCCTACATTACATGATATTAAAGCGTGTTTAACAAACGTTAGCTAAGTAGCAGGAGTTCATGGTAAATGATACTCTCTTTTGATAATCGTACACCTGTAGCACAAATGCTAGCGTTGGAAATTGTTTATGAATTGGGTTGCTTGGAGACATCTCTGGTGACAGTCAAACACCTGCTAAGCTAACAGAGTTTGGTTTCATCTTCCGAGCATCTGGCAATGGAATGCATTTATGGTTGGAGATCGGAGATATCAAGTAGGAATATCCCACATCCAATTTGAATGGAATGCAGACTAAGCAGACAGAAAACATTTGTACTAGGACTGTGAGATATGGCTTCAGAATTTATATTTCGATATTCGATATTGACG
This sequence comes from Xyrauchen texanus, assembly GCF_025860055.1. Lineage (NCBI taxonomy): Eukaryota > Metazoa > Chordata > Actinopteri > Cypriniformes > Catostomidae > Xyrauchen > Xyrauchen texanus. The sequence continues at coordinate 19,434,583 of NC_068285.1, read as the reverse complement.
ATATTCAATATATATCTCGATAATTATGTTTTTGCTCTGAAATGGCGTAAGTGTTTTGTTTTTGTTTTTATATCAGAGGAACCATCATTTCATCTAAACAGCCACTGTAGCCATGTATAATTAATATTTCAAAGGTATTAAATAAAAATCTAAAAGCAGTTTTCTTTTAAATTAACACAAGGGACAATGTCATTATTTTCATTGAACATACAATCATAAATGGAAGTTTAATACAATGCTAATTTACCTTCATATATTTTTACTAAATAATTTTTCTTTGTGAATGAACAAGGTGAGCAAAAACTACTTTTCTTATTTTTTGGAAATCAGATGAATATTGCATAGAACTAAATTATTTTTTGATATTTACTTATAATTATTTATAAGTTTATTATTATAATATAAAACATATTATTATTTTCAGGATAGGATTTTTTAAAGATAAGTTAATATATTTCTGTCCTATTTAGTTCACCCTAAACTGGGGTTTTTATTTTGGCACTGCAAGTGCAGTCGTGTTCTATGGAAGCATATGGGTAGCAATATTCAATTTGACATTTAATATGCAAAATGACAATGCAATATGTAAAATGGCAATGCTTCCATAGTGTTCACTTTCACCAGGCGCTTTTATTATGAAACGGAAAATACAATGTTATGAGTTTCGCTTCTTGTGAACCGCTGTCAAACACTCCTTTACTGTTCCGCATTTGTAGATTTGTATAATAACTTTATAGTTTGGAATTGTACGAATGCATGAACCTGTTGTACTTCACAAGGCAGGTGAACTGCGCTAAAAACACGAGCCCATGAGCCCCGCCTTCCCCGCGCGTGCACACACATGTGCGCGTCACCGGTTCATTCTGAATCGCGCACAGAGTCAGACATATATATCTGTCTTTAATCGCAGACTTTGGCAGTTAAATAACCACATATCTCCATCCTGATGTTGTTTTAATTAATTATGCCACCCTGAGGGATAGGGAAATTAGTCTACTGATGCACTCTACGAAAGTTAATGGCCAAATAAAAGGCTCATTAAAATCATCGCGATGTTCACAATATTGTTCAGTTTGACATCCTCAGCAAAATCATCGCTATTATATCGTGGGTATTCGATGTGTCGCCCAGCCCTATTCGGAACATAACCGCTTGAGTGCCAGTTGTTGGTGCTATATTTCGTCTCGGTTGTAACTTCGGTTTCCTGAGATGAAGGGAATGAGACATTGCATATATTTACACATATGGGGAAGTTGTGTAAAAAGATGGTGAGCACATCCTTAAAGGGAGGAACATAAGTATATTTGGCCAATGAAATAGCAAGCTCTCTAAACAGAGAGGACTTGTGAAGAGAGAGATGATACATTTAGGTTGTGAATGTGTTTTGAGAAGACCATCCTGCTGCAAAACATGTCTTTTAAGGACACACAATTCGTCCCTGCCCATGAGGAGACCATGCCTCTAGTTGAGTGTGCTTTAACACCAACTGGGCAAGTCTTACCATGCGACTCATAAGCTATGGCAATTGCATCGAGAATCCAGTGAGAAAGTCTTTGCTTGGAGATGGACATTCCTTTCACGCATCCTCCATAGCACAAAGAGCTGATCAGACAGTCTGAGCTGGCGTGTACGCTCAACGTATGCATAGTTCCCGCACAGGGCATAACAAATGCAACGATTGTTCCTTGTCCAAATTAAATGAGGGAAGATTGCCTGAGGGTGAACCCCCTGCTCTCTGAAATTCTGAAGAAATGGTGATTGTGCACCTGTTTTTATAGCAGACAGTTTTGCGCCAAAATAGGTGGGGCTTAAACACCATAGTCAATATTAGAATAGTGGCGTTATTGTAGAGAGGTTTCAAATAGGTTGTGTAAGAAGGCAATCCCCATATGCGTTAATAAACGCAATGTCAAGTGTACTGAGTCGTAAGAGAGCTGTAGATTCAATACAATTTCTTAAAGGTGCACTCGGTAATTTTCTTAATATGTCATCTTGGACATAGACTGACATCTAGGGGTGTGGATGCAGCACCATTCAAGCACAATAGTTTTCAGTTGCTGATGCAATTGTTGAAATTCACTATTCATATTTAGCTATAATTAATTTTATCCATGAGCAAAAATATCCAACAACAGGGTGGTTACTGAGATTAAGCAAGTCGTTTTCAGCTGGTCATGTGATTCTAACATGGCAGCCCCCATGAGGGCATCCCTGTCCATGTGTAATAAAACAACTTTGAGTTACTGATCTTACTAGAGTAGAGTCTTATCTCATTACTGAGCGTACATTTAAGGTGTTGGAAAAGGCCACAGCCATCTACTGACCATCTTAGATGGTTCTTATATGGTTTTTATTCTTCAGTACACTTCCACCACATTGTTATATAACACTAGAAATGGCAGATAACAACACAAACACATGTTAAATATTATAGCATTTTATTAAATAACATTTATTGAGCTTTGGGCCTGCCTGTGTTTGTGTTAAAGCTCTTAAAATAAGCAAATAAACCATATTAAATTCTTTCTAGCCTCATTGACAAGAATGTCGAAATGTAGCTGCCCTTGAACATTGCTTTGTCAGCCCAGCCCCTCATTATACACAGACAGCCTTTGTTCTTTTTTGTGCTATATGCTGTCAATACATGGCACATTTAATAAAAGTGAAAAAATGGGAAAGAAATTGTTATTTGTTTTTTATTTAATGTTTCATACTTTCACGCAAGGAGGATGAAACATGCATTTGTGACAAATGAATTGCGTGAACTAGTTTTTGAAACGCCCCTAATTCTTTACTGAAGGTTGGGCCAGTGAATGGCGCATGCTCAGTACGAATAGGGAGTGTTGGAGAAAACCAACGGCGCAGGGAAAGGCAAGACGGGTAGAACGAGAAACCCGTCTTCCTTTCGAAAAGAAAAGAAAAAAATACGTTAACGGAGCTTCGATGTGTGTCCTCGCTTCACACCCGGCCATGCCAACGACACGCGATGTATTATTACTGCAATCGGAATAAAATGAGCGCCAGTGCAGCCGGGCCCGGAGCGGAGAGTTGCGGGGCCGGGTGTCCGCATAGCGCCAGCCGCTGCTGCGGGGGAGGAGGCTGCGGTGAGCCCGTCAGTGGTGACGGAAGATCGGCCGCTGCGGCTACAGCCACCAGCGCTGCCTCTGCGCGGAGCCCCAGCGTAGCCGAGGCCCAGGCGTTCTGCGAATGGGACGATGCCACGAAAACCTCCATCGATGCGGATCCGTCACAGAAAATGAACAAGGTGGGCTTTTTTGCGAACGGTACTGCTGATATCACACGGGAGGGAGAAGAATTTGCGGATTCGGGAAAATACGGACGCGAGCGTTTTTGTAGACAAAGCACGGGAGCGGGCGAGGATAGCAGCATTAAAATAGACCACGAAGAGGTCGAGCGTCGGTGTTTTATGAGCGCTATGACGCGGAGGGACGGGTGCAGAGCGAGTGCGAGACTGCCGCTACTGCGCACCGGGAGAACCCGACGAGGACAGACGGTACGGACCGAGACTGAGGGTGCGATGATGACAGCCGCTGCAAGGTGTGGTCACGGGACTCCCGAGCTTGCGGTCATCAAGCGCCGGGGATGCAGTTCTACGGGAGCCTCCAAGAGGGTGTGTTTCTCCGGGATCAGCTCGGTGACATACTGCGGCAGCTCCAATGGGGAAGCTGATGTGAAGGGCTTCGCGTGCAGCACAGAGACTTTCAAATCCGGACGTCAGACGGACACCCCCGAAAACAGGCGAGTCCAATCCGTGAACACGAACAGGGCTCAAAAAAACAATTTAGCGGGGGGTGGCAACGGCATGGAAAATACCGAGCTGCCCACATACAGAACGGCCAAGGGGCGCGTTCGACTGGACAGGGTTCGCTCATTTCTTGCCAGCTCTGCCAACCATAACAACGGGGTGAGCGGAAACGGAGCCCCTCACGTAGGTAGTAACAATATATCTTCTTCGCAATCCTCCTCGTTGTCTCTCCAAGCCCCCGAACCTGTGCGTGACCAAGAACAGCCTCAGCCGCAACATGCACGGATACACGGACGCGTAAAAAAGCCCCTGTGCGCCGTTTCTCACACTGAAAGTACTCAGTCAGGGAGTGGGCCTCCTAATGGGACAGAACACTATAAAGTTGAAATTGAACAGAATAATAACCCATCCAAGTGTGACAGTACAGGTGAAGGTCCTTCAGAGCTGGAGGGCCTCAGCACAGAGCAGATAGACGCAGTCAAGGGGGAAGCTGAACGGCGGCAGGTAGAGCTGGAAGATCGGACGGATCATATTTGGAGGCGTTTGCAGGCCTTTCAGGTGAAGCAAGTGGAGAGGCATGTTACACAGCAGCTTCGTGGCCTGTACAGGAGCCCAGGTTTGAGCTGCAGCAGGAGGCCTGGTGCCCTACCTCGAAATTCAGCAGATCTGAGCAGGCTGGCACGCAGCTGCAGTGAGATTCTCCGAACCGCAGAGAGTGCCCTGGACTCGGACCACACAGCCAGCAGCTCAGGAGGTGACAGTGAGGATGATGAGGGATTGGTGAGAGGTGGTCGCCGCCTACGACCCCTCCCGACAAAGTCAATGTAAGCTTCACTGTTAGGCTTTTAACACAGCACTTAACGTAAAACAGTGCTTCACATTTGATTTTGAAAGGTGCACTGCTTTTAACCCTGGGTTATGAAACCCATTAAACCTGGACCAGTGTCATATCTGTACAGTGTCAAATTATGGATGTTGTGAAACATGGAACAAGAGTTCCAACCTAGGATTATGTTTGAAGGGATAGTTCACCCAAAAATGAATATCTTCTCATCATTTAATCACCCTTGTACCATCCCAGATAGAAGAATATCTCTGCTCTGTAGATCGAATTAGTGCAAGCTAATGGTGGCCAGAACGTTGAAGGTCCAAAAAGCCTTAAAGGCAGCATAAAAGTAATCCATAAAACTACAGTTGTTTAATCCATGTCTTTTGAAGTGATATGATAGGTGTAGGAGAAACAGATCAATATTTGAGTCCTTTTCTTACACAAATTTCTCCTCCCTGCCCAGTAGGTAATGATATGCATAAATAATTTTAGTTGCCAAAAGCAAAAGAAGAATGTGAAAGTGTTGATTTGTAGTAAAGAAAGGGCTTGAATATTGATCTATTTCTCACCCTCACTTCTGAAGACATGGACTAAACCACTGGAGTCATATGGATTACTTTTATACAGGCTTTATGTCCTTTTTGAAGCTTCAATGTTCTGACACCATTCACTTGCAATGGACCAACAGAGCAGAGAAATTCTTCAAAAAAATTTCATTTGTGTTTTTCAGAAGAAAAAAATTTCATACACATCTTGGATGGCATGAGAGTGATTAAATGGTATGAGAATTAAAATTTCTGGGTGAAATATCCCTATAACAATTTAAAGCCCAGATGTTCAGCTCAGCCTGCCTGTGTAAACATGTATTTACACCTACACATGTACAAAGGCTACAACTGAGTCATTGTATGTTGGTGTCACCATTTGAATCACTGCTTCACTGTACAATGTACAATTCATCCCTGTACTGGAAGTTGATTCATGGCTACCACATTCAGAGAATACAAAGCCATTTCTCACTGGGCTGTTGGGAGTAAACTTGCTTCATTCACTACGATATCTATTAATTATAGTCTTGGGTCCCCAATATGTTAATTCCTAATTAAACTAGCCTTTGACACTTTCACACATCCCATTCTTACCTAATGTATATGGTTCATGCTTGGTTATATTTGTTTGGGAACAATTCATAAAATTCTAGGAATATTTGTTTAGGTTTGAACTTTTATAACAATAAACTAACATTACCAGAATGTTCCAATAGGCTCTCACTGTCATAGGTTCTGTTTCTAATCCATTCTCTTCCTCCTTCCAGTGTCACTGGCAAAGAATGGCAGTGGGCAGAGAGTAGGGCGTGGCTTGGAAGCAGATGGGTGTGGCTGCAGACTCAAGTATCAGAGCTGGAGTTCCGGATCCGAGCGCTGAATGAACTTTACACACAGCTCAGACAGGGAAAGGTATACTACATTTTCATTTGTCTAGTTTAAAGAACTGTTCTCATTGTCATTTTTCATAAATGATTAAAATGTATTTTATGTGCAGGTGCGGACTGCTTACTCTCTGCCTGACACACCCCTCAGAGCATCAAATCCCTCCCCCACATCACACAACTGCAAGTCAGTAACAGATTTAACACACACACACACACACACACACACACACACACACACACTCCTATATTTTTCTGATTTGACATTTTATGTACTATTGCTTATAATTTAATTTATTTATTGTTTATTTGGCAGGGACAATGCACAGTACGTATATTGTACCAGATATAGCTAAAAGTTAATTTTCAGCAGGTTACAGAGATAAAAAAAAACAAAAAACAATCAGTTGTAGTAAATCAAATCCTTACACTTTGAAAAACAAATATAATTCAACACCATACAAAAACAACCCCCCACCCCTCCCCCCCAAAAAAAGAAAAACAACAACCAAAAAAAAGAAAAAAAACAACCTAAAACTAAATGGTTTCCAATTAGGGGGCACACTTTCAACCCTCCCAACACCATTTAAAAAACAAACACTTCATCAGTACATTACATTTCCAACCAGTACCAATGTTAACCACATTCTGTGTCTCTAGATCAATGACTGCAGACCTGAGTATCCTTCAGCCACGTTTTCAAACTATATTTAAAATGTTTAAAATGACTGCACTGTCTGATACTCATTGGTAAAGAGTTCCATGTCCCAGCTGCCTTAAAGTAAAATCCGTTTTGCCCAAATGTTGTAGGCCGAAATGTAACATATTAGTACCCTCTAGCGGAAGCTCTTGTTAATCAGTTATAAACTATCTAAGATGTTGTGGTGCTAGATTGTAAATTATCTTATACAGTAAGCCAATATTTGCCATAAACAGAACATTTTCAAATGTCAAAAGATTATACATTTTAACTATTTTGCAAATAACAGGTCTGAGAACATGTTGTAATACAGTATGAAAAATGTGACAGTATCATTGAGTGCCTGTACAGTTTTGCTGCAACTCTACTCATTTGATTTCTTATAAATCTAAACTGAGCAAGATTATGCTCACCTCTAGGTTGTCCTCTGTTGGTGACCCAAACAAAAAGTGGCAGACAGAAGACGCCCCCATGCCACACACTGTGCCCAGTTCACCTTCTGCTGCACGGGTTCAACCGTTACTCCGGCAACGGCGTCACAGATTTATTCGCCTTGAGGATTGTTCTGCGCTGGGCTCAAAGGTGAATAGAATCTTGGAGTTGGCCTTGCAGTTACCCTTTCTATTATGTGAAGATACTTAACCGCTGCTCACTTGTACATCAGTCTCTGTTATAGTGTACTGAAGAGGGGATGGAAAATAAAAGCGTTCACTCTTGAACACTCAAGAGTACAGACTGATCTTGAATCGATTTCTCACACACTTTGTGTGTCCTCCTCTCAGGCGGTTTCCTTACAGTGCTGGTGTGAACCCCCAACTGTGTGTGTGTTATGTGGTGGTGCTCCTGCTTGCTCCACTTCAGACAAGGGGAAGGACAACTCGACACGTCAGGCCTGGCTTGATATGTCTGTTCACCCCGTTCTCTCTATGCCATCAGGTGAGCTCTTAATATATACTCACCTGGCCGATGATAAAATGTGCAAAAAAAAACCTTAAGACTTGCAACCCAAGACATATCTATGAACCAGAATATCACCCACCCTGAAAACCCCAAATAGGAATAGCTGCAGGCCTGAGACCTCCAAATGGAGGCGGAATCTCCAGAAGAGAGTGGGTTTACTCCAAAAGGGGTTGCGTCAACTCAAAAAGGGGGCGTCACTTCCACTCATGGTTAAGGTTAGAGAATGGGTTAGGTAAAGGGCTCCCTATATCTTTAATGGCGGTTTGGAGCATCCGCCCCATTTTGGAGCAATGCCTGCAGCTATATCCTTCTCGAAAACTAAAGTAATTTTATAGCAACAAACTAAAGACTAAAGCAATCGCTTTGGATGGGTGAGCACCTCAAATCTATCTTAATTGTTTCTTTTTCTGCTGCACAGAATTTCAGTATTTTAAAATATGTTTTAGTTTGGTGCTAGAAATTCATGTTGTATAACAATTAGACAGTTTACAGAATTTATGTATTTAGCTTGTATTTCAATATTACAGTTTGTTGAATGTTTGCTAAATTTAGAAAAACTGTTTAAATGGTGCCCTTTAATTGCAGGCCTTGAAAGTAGCACTTCTCTTTGGGTTTCCCCCATTGCAGATTCACCCTTCACACTGCACTGTGGAATCCGCCCGCTGGTCGGGCATCATTCTTATAATTCAATGCAGTGGATGAACAAGTCAACTTCTTTGTCTTGGCTGGGGAGGCGGGGCCAAGGACGAGCTGGGAGAGTGAGGAGGAGATTAGTTTGTCCCCGCCCACCCAATACACTGCCTCCTTTATTTAATGCACCCGGTGGGTAAAATATTTGCTTATTTGTGGAAGGGATAATGTACTGTGAGCTGCTCATTGCTGCAAAATTCTGTAAACAATAGGGTGGTCTTGTATCACCCTGACTGGCTGAATGTACATAATCCAACTTGTTACATTGCTACTTGCCAAATAGGTAAAATTAATAGTTCTCCCAAAATGAAAATTCTCTCAACATTTTCTCATCCTTATGCCATCCCAGATGTGTGTGACTTTCTTTCTTAAGCAGAACACAAATTAAGATTTTTAGAAGAATTTCTCAGCTCTTTTGGACCATACAATGCAAGTGAATGGGCGCCAAAACGTAGAAGCTTTTTCATAATTATTTTATTATGTGAGAAGAAATAGACTAGAGATGCAGTATGTAACTAATACAGCTATGTAGGAAATCTGGTCAAGAAACAGTCTGTTATTCAGTTTAGTGCAATTGACCACAATCAAATATTCCAAGAGAGTCATCTAGTAAACCAGTGCATCGCTTACTTATACCAGCGAACAATACTAAGTGTGTAATTGTATTTTCAGGAATTTAACAAACTGCTTTTTTTGTAGGTGGTTCTGGTTGCAGAAGCCAGAGAGGTGTGATTAGCCCAATCTGTCTTCCTCAGCGAGCCACAGATTTTCCCATCCTGCTGGCAACACCCCCAGCGACAGACACACCCTCTCAGGTAAAAAAGAAAAAAGTGAGATTTACAAATATGCATATTCTACATGTTGGCAGTAATTTATTGAATTGTTCTTGTTTCTCAGCCTTTGCGAAGGAGGAGAGTGGAAAGCTCGTTTGACATTGACAATTTAGTGATGCCTTTGGGCCTGGCTGGACTACGAGCACGAGTACAGAGATTACAATACAAAGAGATTATCACACCAAGGTAAAAAAAAAAAATGCAAGAATGAGAGATTAAGCGATTCAATTATAAACTTTTTGCTTGACTTTTGTGGTCCTTCGGTCAGGCATTGTGGAAATTGGCTTTGGTTTCAAGTAATTTCCCATCAATTATTCAAGCATAGTGCCAAGTATCCACTGTTTCTAGTGTCCCATTTTGTGATACCATAGAGCATGTACATTCCAAACTGGAGCCAGTCTGGCAATATATGTGTAGTGTCATTATGTCAAGAGGTAGCAAAAACAAAGCCATGCTACCTATATCGGTTGGTCTGTGTTGGACCAATATGGGGTTTTCAGTAAAAGTTTATATTACAGAATGTTTACTTAAAATTTTACACATTTTTAAATGCATAAAATATAAATGTTTTGGTTGACCAGGCTGTTTGTAATTTTTGAATATAGTTACCAGTGCATATATATATATCAGTCACTCATTATTGCTAAAGCAATCGTTCATCCAAAAAGTCTATCATTTACTCGCCCTCATGGCTTCCCAGATGTGTACGACTTTCTTTCTTCTGCAGGAAACAAACAAAGATTTTTTTTTAAATAATATCTCTGCTCTGAAAGTTTATACAATGCATATTAATGGTGACCAAAACTTTGAAGCTCCAAAAAGCACATAAAGTTAAGCCATAAGACTCCAGTGGTTTAAACCATGTCTTCTGAAGCGATCTAATAGGTTTTGGGGAAGAACAAACCAAAATGTAATTCCTTTTTCTCTATAAATGTTGACATCATCAGTCTCTTTTGTGATAATTTTTTCAGGTTTAAATACACTTCCTAGTGTCATCTTGCACTCTGCTTATGTTTCAAGCACTAGTGTAATCAAACTTTAAATCATGATCACCAAGCAGACTGATGACATCAAAATTTATGGTGAAAAAGGTGTTTGTTTTCACCCAAAAGTAGCATATCACTTCAGAAGACATGGATTTAACCACTGGAGTCTAGTGGATTACTCTTATGCTGCCTTTACATGCTGGACCTAATGTATGAACCTAAAAAGCTGAAATATTCTTCTAAAAATCTTCATTTGTGAAGTGCAGAAGAAAGTAATTCACATCTGGGATGGCATGTGCGTGAGTAAAAGATGAGAGAGTTTCTTTTACTTTTGGGTGATCTATTTCTTTTAGTTAGTGAATGTGATTTCTAATAAAAATGTGTAACTGTTCTGTGTCTTGCGTTTAGCTGGAGAGAGCTGGACTCTCTCTCAGGGGTCTTTGAAAACCAGGAGGGGCCACATGCCCAGTTGTTAAATTACATTAACAAACACCACCAGCCCGATGAGGAAGGACTGGAAAATGAAGAGGAGGTGTGAATGCTTTTAATATGTGTTTTTAGATGTGTAGCATCTTGACATGCTTTCTCACAACAAAACTCTTTGACATATGACATGTTTACTATTACCTCATTGATGATTCAAAATATCTCGTGGAGTCTGTATCTGAACTTGTATATATTTTTGGTCAATAGGAGGAAGATCTCTCTGATGCCGTGTTTCTGAGTCGCCATGCTTTGTGTGAGAGTAGAGAGAGAAGTCGGTGGGGGAGTTGGGCTCGTAGACGTCGCCGGGGCAGGTGAGAGTAATTAATGCGTGTTATAGAGGGAGTATATATGTGATGAAGTATGTTCAAACAGGTGACCAACTAAGCAGTTCTAATTATTAGTATAGAAACACATTTGTTTTTCAACAGTGATCATTTGTTAGTTAATAAATAAATGAAAGATACACTTATTGACCATTGTGTACACCTTTACACTTATTTATCGATGCCATAAAAGATGTTTCCGTCCATAGAACTGCCACTCACTGGACATTTTTAGTTTTTGGCACCATTCTGAGTAAACTGAGACTGTTATGCGTTAAATTCCCAGGAGATCAGCAGTTACAGAAATGCTCAATCAAGCCCATCTGGCACCAACAATCATGCCACGGTCCAAATCACTGAGATCACGTTTTTTTTTCCCAATACTGTTGGTTGATTTGAACATTAACTGAAGCTCCTGACCCATATCTGCATGATTTTACGCAATGCACTGCTGCCACACGATTGTCTGATTACATGATAACATCAGTAAGTAATTTCAGTGGTCACTGAGTGTATATATCTGGACCATTGAAAAGGCAAAGACATAAGGCTCATGAAGGCAATGAAGGTTACCTCAATTCAAGTGAAGACCACATCTCATTTATGACCTTTATACAGACCACTCCTGAAAATCCCTGTATTTGTGTCTCTCAGATCTTCCTCCTATCATGGGGATGGGAAGAGCTCCAGGGGGTTGGAACAGACACCCGACTCTCCAGATTCCAGGCAGATTCATTGTGCAGAAGGAGACGTATCGCCATCCAGCACTTTCTGTACTGCAGCAGAAGATCCCTTCAGCCAGGCTGAGGAAGAACAGCAGGTGTGTGTGTGTTTGAGGGAGAGCACTGAATGTTCTGTTCAACTTTATTATTTCTGTAACCATGGGAATTATTTTAAACATGCTGCAGTAATAAAAATAAAAATAAACATCTGCAGTTTTCTAGTTCTGAGAATTCTGGTGCCATTTAAAAGGAATCGTTCACCTGAAATGAAAGATCTGTCATCATTTACTCAACCTCATGTTGTTGCAAACAACTATGACTTCTGTGGAACACAAAATGAGATGTTAAGCAAAATGTTAGCCTCAGTCACCATTCACTTTCATTGAATGAAAAAGGAGATGCACTGAATTGAATGCTGACTCAGGCTAATATTTTGCTTAACATTTCCTTTTTTGTCCATAGAAAGCATTCATTTAAACTGCGAGCAATGTTGTTTTAAATTATTTCATTTTGGGTTATGTCACAGTGTTTAACGTACTGTTCCAGCCACACTTAAAGCAAACAATGCAGGTTTTTCTCTCCGCGGACCACATCTTTAAGCGCTGTATCACGTCTTTGCCTTATTAAACTTGTCCCAGCTCCTTACACTTTTTAAAACTCAAACCTCTTTCTACTCATTTGTCATGGCCACTCTGGCTTTGTAGAGTTTGGGTTGCAAATAATGTAAAAAAAAAAACGATACTTCTGCACAATCTATCAGAGACTAGCTTTAAACATATCCATTTTAACGACAGTAACCTAGGCAACAACTCCTTAGCTGGCATGCACTATTGTAAATAAAAAAAAGTCACATCTAAACCACACCCACGAATAGTTTTATCCAATCATCAGTGCTATTCGACCAGCCGAGTTCTCCTTGATCAAGAATTTCAGAGATGTACGCGAACAGGAGAAATATCACAAAGCGAACACATTGGCAGAACATAAACGTCACTGCACTTCGTCATCATTTGTAGGTGAACTAAGCGAAGCCTGTTTGGCCAGTAAGTATAAATTAGCCTGAAGAAAGTAAATCACACTAGTTTAGAACGAGATTGAATTATCATTTTTGGGTGAGCTACCCCTTTAATTCCTTCACTTCGTGTCCAATTATCCATACTTCACTACAATTGTATACAGTATAGTATGCCACAAAAGTACACCAATGAAGTGGTATGTCCAAATCCTCAGTATTCATAAAACAGTAAGTGAGAAATACCTGAATGACCTGCTATTTTCAGCGAGATTTTGAAGTGCAGGTGAACTGGTCACTTTATAACCCCATAATCCATTTGAAACTATGAACGGGTCAATACCCACTTTCCCGGAATATGTATTTCCAAAATCTATTCATACTACTCCCATGCATAACTAAAGAATGCACTGTTTTACCTGCCAAGAAGTGCATTCTTCATCAGATACGGTACATACTCTGACAGTTCGCAATTTCGGAGCCTGGTTGTACTTGTTCATGAAACTTTTCCTGACATATATACATATTTAAAATTCTAAGAGATATGAGAGCATATAAGAACCAATTAACCCAATGTTTTGGAAAATAATTCAATAAGCTTTAATAAATCATCGTCCTCTTCTATGTTTGCAGGCTGTGCTGCCATGGGAATGCCGGTCGTTCCCCTTGCAGGAATCTGAACTTCGGTGGCTGCAGGAGGAGGAAGAGACGGAGCCTGATGAGGACCCATGCTCAGCCAGTGGCCGCAGCCAAAGCACGGACTCGGGCATCTCCGTGGGCAGCCTGGAGCTCTCCCCGAAGACACCTCAGCCTTGTCAGCAGCACTCAGGCAGCGAGCAACCCACCCCACACACACTGTCCTGCAAACCAGCCACCCCGAAAACAAACTCTACAGCTCAGGATTCTTCCACTCTTCCTCTTTCGTTTAACTCACTCACTCATTGATCATATCGCATCAGTTCTCCACCTGTCTTTGCGTCCTCTCCACCCAGCAGTTTAGTTTGGAGGCCCAGTAGAGTCCTGTAAGAACCAGCTTAAAGGGCCCTCATTTACTCACCCTCATGCTGTTCCACACCCGTATGTCTGTCTTTCTTCAATGGGACACACAGGAAGATTTTAGGCAAAATGTTAGCCTTGGTCACCATTTACTTCCATTTAAATTGAAAAAAGATGCAATGAAAATGAAGCCTAGCATCTCCATTTGTATTCCACGAAATGAAGAAAATCATTTGGTTTTGGAACCACATGAGGGTAAATGTAAATCATTTAAGGGGAAACTATCCCTTTTAAGGGTTTTTTTCTGCTAATATCAAATCAACAAGACCACACACCCTTATGTCATTGACCCTGTTATCATGATTCCTCACACTAATCTAACCACAAGCCCTCCTGTGTCCTGACACCCTGAATCCCATTGGAGGCTTACATAAAAACACAAAGCCTATTATTTATAATCTTTTCCCAAACCATCATCCATTCAACCTAAGCTGGTTTGCTGGTCAGTCTAGGAAACCTGCTTAGACCAACAAACCAGCTTAAGATGGGTTAAGCTGTTTTCTCCTGCAGGGTTGTCCACTACTCATGTTTGTTTTGTTGTGTATTTTGATTTTGATTTTTTTGGACCTGCCTAAAGTGTTTTTTTTCTTCAGCTGTATAGCTAAGCTCTCTGTCATTTTGTGTTTTTGTTGAATCGTTACATTTCGAGATCTACTTGCTTTGCAATCGACAATGTGAGCTCGAATCCAAACAGATCTTCAGATGTAAGCTCTTGGTTGATCTCCATATACAGGCACCTCATATTACCCTTTGCGTGATCGCATTTACTGGGTTACCTTATTCATGTGTTGTATTGTATGTATTTCATGGAGATGTGCGCATACTGCCAGTCACCAATCTGAATACACAAATCATAGCATTGAAAGTCTGTTACTGGCTATGTGGATTCTGCAGTGGCTGCCTGTGTGTTTCCACAAAATTATGCTTTGATTTCCACACGATCTGTAAAAGAAAGTGTGATTGCTCTTGTGTTTATGCATATCTGGCAGAGAGTATATGCGTGTGTTTGATTTAGACAGGCCCACTGTACTGCTGCATTAGAGGGTAGTGTTGGTGAATAAAAGTCATTGTTTTGTTGGAAAACACAAGAAAAAATGTTAATGAGAGTTTTTGTATTTAAACGCACATGATGCTCTCAATGCAAAGACATAATAAAAGGAATAAACACAAATGGACTATAATGCTTCTTGTCTATTTAGTTCATTTACTATCTTAAACCCCTTAAAATTACATGCATTCCTTCCAAATGTGACTTAAACTTCGTTTTAGTTAAACGTTGTGTGTTCATTACAGATGTTATTTCCTAGGAGCTCATTTCAATAGGTGGCGCTAATGCTCTAAGGTCCAAGTGCACTCCCACTTTGTTAATGGCGAGGCGGACAAAATACAGGAAGTGAATTCAAAGCTTGACACATGACGGGACGCTGGTGAGTAATACTGCACAATTCTTTCGGACCGTTTAGTTTAAAATGTAATTCTTTAAAATTGTATTGATGTGCTACTTAGCTAAAGAAATGATTTTGACAGCATCGTTATAATGGCTTATTTCAAAGTCTTGCAGGCTCGTGTGGTCACATGATGATGCAATACATAGTTAAATATTTGCACATCTGTAAACATCTCCGCTGCACAAATAAACTGTTTCGCACATTACTACTTTCGAACGGACAGCAAACATATTATTTGACAAAATCAAGACGTGTAAAACCTGTTAATTTTGTAAACTCTTTCACTAATCTAAAACTTAAAAACTAGAATAGCTCATTCAGATGTGTGCATGCTTTATTTATATTGAATATATTGATATAACTGAGATCCACTTTATTTTTAAGGAATCTTCTGGGTTCAATACTAGTTGAACTCAAACAACAACAACATAAGAGTAATCAAAACAAACATTAATTTCGGCTAGTTTCACCTTTTCTTAAGAAAACAAATCGCTGTTTAAATACAAGTGTTGGAGGGTTGGAAAGCACTTGCATTAATTCTTGTGTTAAATCTTGTGCATTATTTGAGCTGTAAAGTTGTTTAAATCGTCGTTATTGTGGAATTACAGGGTTTACAGAATGTCGTCATGGCAACAATGTTGTAAAATTCTATATTACTAGGGATGCACCGATACCACTTTTTCGCTTCCGGTTCCGATATCGGAAATCTCAGTATCGGCTAATTATTTCAATATAAATTTAAGAAACACTTTATTGTTAACTAGTATGCTGGATAAGGTAGCAGCAAAATGAACATAACAGTAATTCCAGTGTAAGTCATCATTTTTTTTTTTTTGCTATTTTTATCAACATGTTTCTGCATTTTAAAGGATTCAGATCTCTTTTTTTGTTCAATTTAGTTGTATGATATCAGCTCATTTTTCATTCACACAGTTATTTTTTGGAACCCATTCAACTTAAATATTATTATAATTTGTTAAAAAAAAAAAAAAAGATTATATATTCTAATAGTAAAATGTAGTAATATATCTGAATCGTGCACCTCATGGATCCACTGGTCAGTCAGTTTCTCTCTCTCTCTCTCTCACTCACTCACTCACTCAAGTCAAGTCAAGTGGTTTTTATTGTCGATTCAACCATATACAGTTAGTACAGTACACAGCGAAACGAGACAACGTCCCTCCAGGACCATGGTGCTACATAAAAACAACATAGGACAAACACAGAACCACATGAGACTACACAACTAAATAAAATACCTATATAAAATACCTATATACCTATATAAAGTGCACGTGCTAACATGTGCAAAAAGTACGGGACAGTACAAGACATTTCTGACAATGGACAGGACAATAGGCACAGCGAGAGACAGTGTAGCGCTGAACAGTACACAGTAGTGCAAAAAGATGACAGTTTCTAAAAATGTAAACATAACATACTATGAGATAGTGTTCAGTTATTGAGGTAACACACACACATACACATACACATACACACACACACACACACTCTGTGTCACAGCACTCACTCTCCCCTGAGTTCTGATTACATGCACCTGCATATCATTAGTGGCTAATCAAGGACTGCATATAACCCGCTTTCACACACGCTTTGTCTGTTCTCATCTATAGTATCTCTGAGACTCTAGTCCTTTCTACTATGGCAAACATACCTGTGTCTTCATTATTGCCTGCAAGTTTCACAAGACTGTTGTGAGTTATCCGTTCATCGTGTCTATAACCTTTCTGGATATTACTCATCTGCTGTTTGCCGCTCTGCTCAACTGAATTTACAATGTTTACATCACTGTTTCAATTATTTGTTCAATAAACCCTGCTACGGATTTCAAATCTCTGCCTCCGTGAGTCTCTCTGTGACACCTTTAACTTTTAATACATTACGCTTTAATTTTGACATTCTGAACTCTCCAAGAAGTCCTGTATGTGTCTGTTTGTAGTAAAATTCATAGTAGTTTAATTCAGTTCTTATTCTAATTCTGGTAAAATTCTAAATGCAAATAAGTGAACCAAATTATAGAGCATCTACATCTGAGATGCTGTTCGTGAGTAGTGCTCGATTATTGCGCAAATGCGTGAAGTCTCAAAATAGCCGCGAGTGTGTGTAAACGGAGCAGCGCCATTCAATAACACGCTACGCTGGAGCTGCGCATGCATTTGATATATTTACTTATAAAACACAGCCTTTTGTGATTCACAGGGCTATTGCATGTCTTTAAGTGGCTTTGAATAAAATGCATGAGTCATATGAACTACTTTAGTGTTTTAATGGTTCTCTTATGTCATTTAAAAACATCGAATCAGCGCATCCCTATATATTATATTACAAAGAAAAGTTAACACGGGTTATGTCTTGTGGCTATACTTTTGAAACAGTGAGTATTTTAACATTTACGTATTGGCCCCATTCTCTTCACTGTGGATGTGATTCACTGGAACCCACATTTTTGCTTTTTATTAAGAAAAGGAGGGACAAGTTTAAATAATTTTTGTGGAAATCAACATTATGCCACTAATGCTGTAGATTGAGGTTAACTTGTATTGAACCTGGAATATTCCTTTAAGAACAGAAAAGCTACTGGGCTTCATTAACAATGTTTTCCCTTTTTTATGACTCAATCTCTTTTATTATATTTTTATTGGTAAATTATTACATTTATGCAATGTAAGAGAATGTGGACACAATCTACAAAATAATAGCTGTTAACCCATTTTCTAATGTCTTTTTCATTAATTTTAATGGCACCTATCCTCAAAGTGCTCTTTACCACTTTCAGATCTTAAACCAATCATTATATGTTACACTATTAACAAATGGCAAACTGAATGGTACCAATGCATCACAATCTACATGACATCAAACCTGTAGTTGGAAAAAATATATATTTTTTTCACTTTCAAATTATTTGTATCCTCTGTTGAATTGGACACTATCACATACACTGATGAGCAAAAACAATATGACCACCTGCCTAATATTATGTTGGTCCTCTGCGTGCTGCCAAAACAGCGTTATGGATTTTACAAGACCCCTGAAGGTGTCCTGTATTATCTGGCACCAAGACATTAGCAACAGATCCTTTTAAGTCTTGTAAGATGCGAGGTGGAGCCGGTGTGGATCAGACTTTTTGGTCCAGCACCTCCCACAGATGCTCAATCGGATTGTGATCTAAGGGAATTGGGAGGCCAGGGCAACAACTTGAACTCTTCATCATGTTCCTCAAACCATTCCCAAACAATGTGTGCAATGTGGCAGGATGCATTATCCTGCTGAAAGAGGCCACTGCCATTAAGGAATACAGTTGCCATGAAGGGGAATACCAGGTCTGCAACGATGTTTAGACCCAGCCCCAGTGTTTCCCAGCAGAACATTGCCCAGAACATCACACTCATCCACTGGCTTGTCATCTTCCCACAGTGCATCCTGGTGCCATCACTTCCCCAAGTAAACGACGCACATGTACACGGCCGTCCATGTGATGTAAATGGGACTCGTCGGACCAGACGACCTTCTTCCACTGCTCGCATGTCCATTGTAGGTGCTTCTGACTGGTCTTAGCCACAGTAGACCTTCTGTCGGTTTGGACCAGATGGGATAGCCTTCGTTGCCCTCGCGCATTGATCCTTGGGTGCCCAACAGCCTGTAGCTGGTTTGTGGTTTGTCACTCATCGGACCACTGTTAGTAGGTACTCACTACTGCTGACCGGGAGCACCCCACAAGGCCTTGCTGTTTCAGAGATGCTCTGACCCAGTCATCTGGCCATAACAATTTGGCCCTTGTCAAAGTCGCTCAGGTGTTTACTCCTGCCCATTTCTCCTGCATTCAACTCATTGACAACGAGAACTGATTGTTCGCTTACAACAATCCTTGACCTTGACAGGTGCCCTTGTTAAGAGATGATCAACGTTATTTACATCACCTTCGAGTGGTCATAATGTTTTGGCTCCTCAGTGTAAGTATGTAATTTCAGGAGAAGATACAACATTATGTGCCTCATGCCAGAATCCATTGTCTTTTAAGCATGTTTTATTGGATTGTGCCGGGATTAACTCCTTGAGGAAATTGTTTTGTTCAGCTGACATTTTGGAATAGATTTATTGGCCTAAATCAGTTTGAGTTTTTAGCAAAAATAGGTTTGAAAAACCTTTTGTAGGTGTAACGAACTTTAATCACCATATACCTTTTATGTAACTTTTTTCGCCATAAGAATAGCATTAGAACCTGGCATGGCATAAACAAACAAACAGACCACAAACAAACAAACTAAATATTTTTATAAAACAACTTATATTCACAATATAAGAAAATGGGGCAAATGTAGGCTTAAGGACATATTACAATATTGGTGACTGAAGTAGGCAATGTAGAATGAAATGATTGCTGAATAGTAATACATGGAGTAATACATAATTATCACTACCCTATTTTGTTGGTTACATTTCAGGCTTGTAGCTGCAGTTTGTTTTAAAATGTGTAGAGACTAACGCAATTTTGTTTTACTTGCAAGAATTTCTGTTGCATCATGGGGGTACATGGACTTACAAGTTATGTTGAAGGAAATCACCATTTCTTCACAGACATGAGATTTAGAGACTGCCGCCTTGTGATCGATGGGTGTAGCTTGTATTATCAATTGTATTTTAACTCTGGATTGGATCAAGCAAGGGGTGGAGATTATGACATATTTGCAGTGTTGGTGCGACAGTTTTTTGCAGCACTTTCAGAATGTAAGGTGCAGCCATTCGTCGTGTTAGATGGTGGGATGGACCAGACGGACAAAAAGTTCAAGACGCTGCTGGAACGAACCCAAAGCAAGATCAAAGCGGCTCACACTCTTTCCAGAGGATCTCACGGTTCTGTACTTCCTCTGCTTACACACGAAGTCTTCATACAGGTCCTCTCTGAGCTTGGTGTGCCCTTGGTGCAGTGTATTTCCGAAGCTGATTTTGAGATAGCTTCTCTTGCCAAACAGTGGGGATGTCCGGTTTTGACCAATGACAGTGACTTCTACATCTTTGACTTGCGTGGTGGCTACTTACCATTTTCTTTCTTCCAGTGGAAAAATGTCAGTGGTAGGGCCACAGAACGATACATTCCTGCCCGGCAGTTCATCGTGAACCGCTTCTGCTCGCACTTCAACCATATGAACAAACAACTTCTGCCTCTGTTTGCTGTCGTGACTGGCAACGACTACACTCCTGATAAAATAACCGATATGTTTTTCCGCCGAGTGGAGCTTGAAAGAGTACCAGTGGGTCGTAAGTCTGGGCATAGTCGAATCGAGGGCTTTCTGCTCTGGCTGTCTCAGTTTACTAGTCCTCTAGATGCTTTTGAGGAAGTTCTGGAGATTTTGGGTGGACAGCACAAAGGAAACCTTCGTATGCAGCTCTCGGTAGGAATACAGGACTACCAGCTCCCTCGTACTAGCATTCTAGCTCAATACTTCTCAAGTGCCCAACCTGCACTACCAAATACCCAAAGCCTCCCTGCAGCACTGATTTCTCAACCAGAGTGGCTTTTAAAAGCATTTGCATCAGGTAACCTGCCCTCCTTGGTCTTGAATGTGCTTGTCCTCCAGAAAGTTCTGCTGACTGTCCAAGTGGAGAATAGTCACCAGCTCAGCAGTCATAGAACCTCGCTGAGTATCCGAAAGACCATCTACAGCCTGTTGCTGTTGGAAAAGACAAGACAGGATAGTCAAAGGCAACAAAATGTCACCCAGAGAGGCAGAGGAAGGGGAAGACAGAGTATGGGAGGACAACAGTGTGACACTCCATGTGTTGTTGATGAGTATGACAGACAAGACCTCAATCTCAAGAAGAACACAGTGGAGGTTCACCTACCCAACTCTGTGCCACAGCTGAATCTTACTACAATTGACAAGGTGAGCTTTGGTAAAATGTTTCCAATGCCTCAGCCAAACTTTTTGCCCCATTTAAATTATATAAACTTGGTGGCTGGCACTCAAATTTTTGTCAAGGGAAAAGTCTGCATTTGTATGTTCCTCCAATTGTTTTTCTTAAATTTTAGGCGCCTGTACAGGTGAGACTGCAGGTGTTGTTGGGAACACTGGGTATGTTGGACCATATTTTGCCACCATTGCCTCCCCAATTTTGCCTGCCAGTGTATGTGACGTATTTTTGGATGAATAACTCTAAACCAAAGCCCAGTCAACCGCTACTAATGGCCATGTTGTTGGGACTGGTATACGGTGAGCTCAGCTGGAGAACGGCACATCCTGATGGTAAGAGGACACCTGATCTTCTTTTGTAATGTCTGTAGCCACTTTCACACATGAAACCCATTAAATTGCAGTGAATTTACCAGATTTACTCAATCGATTTGCCGGAAATCACATTTAATCTTTTAAACTGTTAAACTGATCACCTGGCTGAAGGAGGCTATACAGTATTTGTAGAATATCAATTGCTTGACAACAGTTAATTGTATTATTTAGTAGCCATATAATTTTTTTTAGTGCAGAATGCACTTTGAATGAACTTTGCACAGTCATCTAGAGCCATAATGTTTTGCTCTCTCTATCATCTCATGCAGACCCACTATATGGCAGCAAAGCTGCTTCCTCTGTCTGTCAGCGATTGTCTGTGTTGAGGGTCAACCCAGGACAAAGGCGGGGCCTAGATCTGGGTGTGGCCCATTTGCTCAGCCAGTGGCAGTCCTGTATGTTGGCGGGGCTTTACCTGAACCAATTACTGTGTTTCCCACTACTTGATCCTAGATATGCTTGGTATGAATTTGCCAAAATAATTATTTCACTGAAATATATAATAGTTCTGATACTTTTACTATTTCTCAGTACGGGTGGGAACCGAGAACGGGTTCAAAACTATTTTTTAATACCAGAACCATATGATTTTCATGGCTTTTAGTTCCATTAACGATTCACAAACGTTCAATTTCCTGCTGATGTGTGTGGAACACATTCTAAAATTAAGAGTCGTCATACTCCCTCAACAGATATTTTGTTGTGTGTATTTTAATCAAGCATTAAACACCTGGGGGAAACGAGTGTTTACAGACTTAATGCAAATCCTCACTTGTGTGATGATTAAAAATGCTGTAATTGGTGTGTGATAATGCCAGTAGTTTGGTCACTGGCTCCAAATGTGCTTGGACTTCACAGCACTTTTCAAAGCTTGCAGAAGATGCATTCTACATCCCCCCTCTCTTTCTGAGTTTGTTATTCCAAGGTAGCTTGACAAGACTGGTCTTCATAAGTCTGTTCTTTGCATTCTTGCCATTGAGAAACAACCACAGTGTGACCAGTGTAGTGTGGTTTCTGAACAAATGACTCTTTTGAGCTGGCTCATTTTAGTGAATCAAAAACACTTAAACATCATCATATCCAACTTGAAGCAAGAACTGTTACTGAATTATGTAATGTATTACTGACCGGTTGTTCATTTAACAATGTGTAATTAATGAGATACTTTATCCAAAAATGAAATTTCTCTCATAATTTACTCATCATCATGTCATCCCAGATGTTTATGACTTTCTTTCTTCTGCTGAACACAAATTCAATTTTTTAGAAGAATATCTCAGCTCTGTAGGCCCATTCAATCCAACGTAGGTGGTTAAAATTTGTAATGTCCATAAATCTGAAAAGTCAGCATTTTTTTTATTTTCTTTTGCTTGCTTTAATAATTTACATAGAAGACATAATTTATTTAAATCAGCATATAAGTAATCCTAAAGACTCCAGTGGTTAAATCTGTATATTTTGAAGTGATATGATAGGTGTGTGTTAGAAACAGATCAGTATTTAAGTCCTTTTTTAGTGTAAATCTCCACTTTCACATCCACATTTTCCTTCTTTTGCTTTTTTCAATTCACATTCTTTGTGTATTTTGCCACCTACTGGTTGGGCTGGTCAAAGGTTAAATTTATAGTAAGATTACATTTTAAGGTTAAAAAAGTATTGATCTATTTCTCATCCACACCTATCATATCATTTAAGAAGACATGGATTTAACCACCGGAGTCTTATGGATTGCTTTTATGCTGCCTTATGTGATTTTTGGAGATTCAAATTTCTGGCCACCATTCACTTGCATTGTATGGACCTAAAGAGCTGAGATATTCTTCTAAAAGTCTTCTTTTGTGTTCTGCAGATAAAAGAAAGTAATACACATATGGGATGACATGAGGGTGAGTAAATGATGACAGAATGTTCATTTTTTGGGAGAATTATCCCTTTAAAGATACTTGTGAGTTTTGTTGAAATAAGTGGAAAAAAGGAATGAAATATGCGATCACATTTTTTGTTTGTTTGGAATTTGTATTGAATATATACAGTAGTTAGGATCAGTTACTGGATTGCATTTATGCCTCAAAAAACATGCAAACAAGCCTTCTACTAGAATTGTATTAAATGTATGTCTGATTTGTTATATCTGCTCTGCAAAATCTGAAATTATCATTTGGCAACAGGCTGCTGAGGGCTGTTAAAAAGAATGCTATTTTTTTATTTCCAAATAATTATTTCTCAAAAGTACTGAAAGAATCGTTAATGGAACCGTTGGGGAACCAGAATCGCTCAAATCCCATCCGTATTGATCAGATGTCATATGGGAAAAAACTGCCCAATGCCAGTTACTTGCTCAACTCGCTCTCTCTTTCTCTAAGTCTATACAGTGGTACTCTGTTACATGGGCTTGAGGCTGCAATAAGAGGGGGTTACCAGCCTGAGTCTCTGCTTGCAGGGGACACTGAAGCTTGGCAGCTATACTCCATCCTCCTGAAGGCGATAACAGGCACAGCAGTATCAGGAACACCAAGAATGAGTAGAGGAGGGGGGCAGAGAAAAGCACAGCAAAGAGGGAGGGGCAATGAAGGAAGAGGAAGAGCCAGTGGAGGGAGAGGGAGAGGCTATGGAGGAAGAGGGAGGGATAACAGAAGCAGGGGAATGATGCCTGCAGACAGTGATTTCGATAACAGGTTTACTCTGTTGACCTGTAATGATGTATATTATGCTTGAAAGAGGAGAGGGAAATTATATTTGAAAGAAGCTAGTTTAGGAAGGTAGGATAAAATAAACTATTTTTAACTACATTCGTTTCTTTTGAGGGAAAGTTTAACTTTTCTCTCAGAGCCTTTTATTAATGTGGCTGAATATGTAACTAGCCATATTTTGTATAATGAGAGCAGCTTGCAGTGTAGGCCGACATGATTTCAGGCAACATGAATGTATTATCATGACCGCTATCATTATTAACTTGCTTATACTAGACTTGCGCTTGCACTGAAAATGTTTTACAGCTACACCATATACATTTTTGTATTTAATATAGCTTTTTATTCTATTTAATTGAATTAATTTTAATAAAGAATCGTGTTGACTTTGTATATTATAAAATCTTACATTTGGAACCAATATTTTTAATGTGATGTTATATGGTGCCTGTTTTGTCAACATCAGTAGGTGCTCATATATATCATCTTAAACATTTGAAATGTATATCGCTGATTGTTGGGTTATGCAGAACATATCCTGACTGTGAGTACCGAACTTAAATGCAGGGTTGGGAGGGTTACTTTTTAAATGTATTCCACTACAGATTACGGTTTACATGCTGTAAAATGTCATTTGTAACGTATTATATTAGATTACTTACGGTCAGTAATCATCTTGTTTTGACTATAAAACTCTCCCAGTACAGTGAGACAAAATACACATGTTAAAACTGCATTCTCTGAAAAACTAAATATCTTATGCGGTGTTGTTTCTAAAACAAGATAAATCAAATTGATCTTATTTTAAACATGCATGTAAAATGGCTAGAAATAGCATTTTAAATTAGCGTAAACCTGACAATTTACACAAGGTTTATTTCTATTTCTTCTGCACCAAACTTAATTCAAACTTTCTTCTCTGTCTGCTCGTATGAATGTAACACATCATAAGAAGGTTTTTCACCGCTGTTCAAATGCACTTTGGATCGCATCATTTATATGTATAAAAGTTTTCCATCTGAAATTACGATATATTAAATGAAACAAATGACAATAAAATGCAAAGTAATTTCTTCAGTAATCAAAATACTTTTGAATGTATCTGTATTCTAAATACCAATTATTTAAATTGTAACTTTAGTGGAATACAGTTACGTATATTTTGTTGCAAATCAAGGGGATGCAAATCAAGACAGATACTTACTGGAGATTACCATATGTAGTTAGTACAATATAATACAATATGTCTTGGCGGGTGGAAGACCATGTTTCATAAAATTCCACCCCATAGATAGGATGTTTTGTCTTAGAGGTAAGAACATCAGTGAGAATAACAATGTTAAGCCCTTCTATAGTAGAAGTTGTCAGATTGGATCATTGTTATTCTTCAAAGGTGTTTTTCCAAAGATTTCTGATTGAACTTTTAAAAATAGCCAACATGTCCGAACTGGATGTATGAATTCACGAATAAGATTTGCTTATGTTAGTTATCACTGCACAAGTTAATCATCATTGCACTTACAGTATATCATATGATGACTCTACAAAGCAGAACATTATAGCAGGTACAATACAGGTTAAGCTCAATTGACAGCATTTTTGGCGTAATGTTGATTACCACAAAATGTATTTAGACTTGTCCCTCCTTTAAAAAAAAGAAAAAAAGTTATAATGAGGCACTTACAATGGAAGTGAATGTGGCCAATTTTTTCAAGGTTTAAAGGCAGAAATGTGAAGCTTATAATTTTATAAAAGCACTTTATTCATTCATTCTTCTGTTAAATCTCATATATTATTTAAGCTGTTAAATTGTTTAAATTGTCAGTTTTAGACATTTTAGTGTTCTAGGGTTTGTTGACATTACAACACCATGTCAAGTAAGTTGTAAACTTGGCTATAACTTACACAGAAAAGGGTAATAAGTGATTTTATCACACTAAAATCATGTTAACATGTCACGCATATTGTTTAAGTCTTGTCTTGGGACTGTACTTTTGAAATAGTGCGTATTTTTAACATTGAAAAATTGGCCCCCATTCACTTCCATTGTAAGTGCCTCACTGTAACCCAGATTTTTGCTTCTTTTTTTTTTTTAAAGCCAATAAGTCAGTCCAAATGTATTTTTTTTTTTGGTAATCAATATAATGCCACAAATGCTGTCGATTAATCTTAACTTGAACCCAGGATATTCCTTTTTAAAATCTTGTGGTTGCTTTGATTTGTCAGTGAGATTCAGTTTATTGCTTCCTTTTATGTGCTAGCTTTTTTAAGTTTTGCTGATTGTAACTTTGATTGCATACTCCTCTGCTGTATTAAAATGCAAACCCAAATAAAATGCACTTTTAAAGTGATTTAAGTCATGTGTTAATAAAATATTTTTTTTCCCACTACATTTTGGATCTAAACTTTCATTCAGAAACATATATAGTCATGTAACAAGGGCAATGTTTTGCTAATAAATACCTTCTAAACATTGCCCTTACCAGACAATTTCACAAACGTTTGGTTCATTTTATGGACACTAAATCTACCATTCAAGTGACCTGTTGTCTATTAAAACCGTTGCAAATATTTTCACCCTGCATCGTCACTTGCCGTCAAATCTGACTGACAGGTTCACAGGTGCAGTTTTCTGTCTTGTTTTTTTACTGCTGAAAGATGTGAATTTGTGAATTTCAGAAAGAAATCTATCTAAAGATACATTAAAATAATTTAATTAATTACATACCTGCCTTGTATTATAACCGTACCGTCTGTAATCGTGTTTTGAATGTATCATGGTAATAACGGGGTCTAATATTGGGCATGAGGGACTGGAGAGGCTGGATCAGATGTCAGCTCCGTGACTGTAATAGTAGGCTATTCGCGCCCGGAGATTCCCATAAACTCAGTGGGAAGCATTCTTACGACTTAATAACACAGCCACACTGACAGACGAGTCAGAGGCCGCAGAAAAGGGTGAGAGGGAGAGCTGCTGGTATTTTAAACTGAATGAGAGAGCATATGGCGGGCACAGGCTCATGTATTTTTTGACTGATATAGGAACATGGCCGTGAGCAGGATTGGGATGCAGCTGCAGATTTTGCTGTACTCTGTGTCAGCATATCTTTCACAGTACAATCTGGACAATATTATCCCGATTCCTACAGGTATGCGAGAGAAAGATTGAGCGCGCGGATGCATGTTTGTGCGCGTGTGAGCTCGAGCGTGAATATTTGTTTGGGATTACGAGAGCACGTGGTGGTGTCAACTATGTTTGTAAAATTTTAATGTATATTATTTCTATTTATTTTAATTAATATGCATATTTCTAATCAATGAATATAATTAGAAACATAAATGTGTGTGTGTATAATTATAGGCATAATTATAGGTGTATATTTGGTTATACACCAATATTTGGATTGATTGGCTCTGTTTAATGTTTTCCATATTCTCCACATAAAATGCTTAAAAAGGCATCAATAAAGTTTGCATTTCAGCATCATGAAATACTGTTCAACATTAATATATATGTGTATAACCAATTTGCATATATATTTAAAATGATACCAAGACTAGGCTCATATCTGTTTAAATTTACCTGCATAATCATTTTCTTCTTCATGTTGCCATTTAAAAACATGCATGCACATATACAATAGGCCTACATGCTCGTTTATGTGTTTAGGTCATTCATGAGTGAAATATGTGTAGTATGGTGATATCTTTAATGGCAACAGAGCATCTGAAGAGCACATTTACTAGACTGCAATGCTTCAGTTAATCAGTGTAATTAATACTTGCTGCAGTTCATTCATGCCAGTCATGCTGTAAAGTTGTTGATTATCTCATTCATTTTAATCACTCTTTGGCTTCGGATTGGTTGTACAGTTTATGCTGTAGCCCAGGTCCCAGGCCCATATGATGGCTTGAAAAGATTTGATCCATGTTGTCTGGTGGTCCCTCCACCCCCTCCTTTGTTCCTACCTCCTCCCAGTATGTGGAAAATGAGTTCTGTGAGTAATGATAATTGCATGAATAATTTTTACAGCTGTGATTAATGACAGCATGTCTGTTTCACATTGAAGTCTATTTAATCTGTTTTTCGAGGTCTTCCCTGGGCCTGTGGAGAGGGTAATAGTGAGAGTGGAGGATGAGGAGCAGGTGACAAAGCACTGTGTGGTGGGACCACCAGGACCTCCTGGGCCTGTTGGACCACAGGTAAGGGAAAGAGATAGAGAGATAATGAAGTCATCCACAGCTAAATCAATGAGAAAGAAAAATTAAAGTTCACCCAAAATTGAAAAGTCTGCAACCCATGACTTCCAGTGGAACACAGGAAAAATGTTCAAGAATGTTGACTTCTCTTTCCCATACAACAAAAGCATAGAGTGACTAGGGGGCTTGATTGCTGCAAAATTGACTGAGAATTACCATAAATGTCATCTGCACGATTTGTGTGCTATAAGTCTTCTGGAGTCATATATAGCTTTGTTTAAGGAACAGCCTTTACTGTTGGATGTCAATAGCACCAAAAGCCTTTGGCTCTTGAATGTCTTGTAACCAATCTTGTGATCTCACGAACATTATGTGGGGATGGCAACATTGTTGATAAACTAAATTAGGTGCCTTATTACACGTTTTGCTGCAGAATCCCAGTGAAATGTCCAGCGGGGAGCATCAAAAGCAAGTGAAATAGTGTTGTAATCAGATAAGGTTTTTAAGGTGAATATTAAATGGAATTTTTAATGAGTAAAACGTACCCCTCTAAACTAAAACGTATACCTATACCTAACCAGTAGTGATCTAAGATCAAATGAGAGGTAAACAAAGCAGAAATCATTACCCTAAACCAACACCTAAACCCAGTGTTGTAGTAGTGTCTGAAGAGGTGGGCATACTGTGAATTTATGAAAATAAAATAAAAAAAACACATGCACCCAATTTCTAAAATTAATTTACATTTATATATAGTACATACAGAATGTAAAATGTGTAAGAATTTTTTTTCCATAAAAACAAAAAACAAAAATACTCTTGTAATTAGAGTCCCACTGTTATGACGCAGACGAGGAGTGAGGATCTAAATGCAGTTCTTTAATGAAGGAACAAAAGGGTGAACAGGATAACTCAAAATAACTGAACAACACAGGGAACAAACAAAACATCCATGAGAGGAAAACAAAATATAAACACGAGAAACATCCATGGAGAGCACAGGCAGGAACACAATCAAGGACAACCATTACATAAAACGACCGACAACGAATGAACAAACAACAGGGCTTAAATACACAAGGATGATGGTTAAATTAAACACAGGTGAGAACAATGAAACTGGCAGTGATGAGGGCAGGGAATTGTGGGAAGTGTAGTTCGGGACAGCTGACAAGTGAGAAACACAGGGCAGACAACAGGGGATCGTGACACCCACATTAAACTTACAAAATGTATATTAGGGTAAGTAATTCATAATATGCAATAAACCGTTAAGCATTACAGATAATATGAGTGTAGTAATGTTCACATTATCTCGTTATCATATATAGCCCACATAAAAGTGAAACTGTTTTCCTATTTAAATATAAATTGAAATGATTTGATATCACGAGAGAAAAAAAAAGAGCATCAAAAATTAGCAGGAGTGGAATAATATGCAGTATTTTCAGTTTAACTGCATAAGTTACTATATATATATATATATAAAAACGTCCTCTCACTTTCAACTGCTTTTATTTTCAGCATATGACTTAACATGTGTAAATATTTGTATGAACAAAAAAGGTTCAACAACTAAGACATAAACTGAACAAGTTTCACAGACATGTGACTAACAGAAATGGAATAATGTGTCCATGAACCAAGTGGGGGTCAAAATCTAAAGTAACAGTCAGTATCTGGTGTGGCCAATCAGCTGCATTAAGTACTACAGTGCATCTCCTCATCATGGACTGCAACAGATTTGCCAGTTCTTGCTGTGAGATGTTACCCCACTCTTCCACCAAGGCACTTGCAAGTTCCCGGACATTTCTGGGGGGAATGGCCATAGTCCTCTCATGTCTGAAATGGACGTTCTGATTGGTGGATCAGCTTAGTCGGACTGTCAGCCTTGTCTGTGCCATCAGTTGCGCTCCCGCAGCTCCGTGCACGTTAAGAGAGAATCTCTGTACACTTCTTAAAATAAAATAAAATAAAATAAAAACCACTCAATGGTGCTGCGACATCACGTTAGTAGATTGAAAGTTCCGGGTCAAAAGACTACTTGTTGTTCTGGCTGCCATACGTATAATCACTTATTTTAGTTGGGCATAATCCTAAGAAAGATAGGTGGGCATATGGCGTATGCCTGCGTATGCCCTAGACTATACAACTGTCTAAACCTAACCGATAGTACCCAAAAACCAAAAGCGAAATTAAAAGCACATTTATTGAAGCATCCTCTTCATTTGCGTTGCTTCTATGATACTTTGATCTTATGTGTCAGCTTGCAAGTTTGGCTGGGCTTAAAATGCGGATTTATGAGTCCAAATTCCAACACTCTATGAGGTGAGCTAACTTGGAGGCCAATCACATTGAATAAGATTTGTTTTTCAAATGATGCGTTAGAGTAAAAGTGTTTCGATATTGTAACATAGCAGCGTTCAAGTGAAAGAGGGAAAAATAAATGACTATGAAGTCATAATCAGCCGTTGAACTCGTGATTTGTGTTAAAGTGAATAAAACGTACTGTTGTTGTAGCGCCTCTAATGTAAATTTCACCAGGAAACTGCTGCGAAACATGGCATGTAAAAGTCAGTTTACAAAAATGTAGTTATATTAACATTTATTCTATGAGACTATGTTGCTTGTACCCGAACACAATATGGCAAGTTTTGAATATGCCAAAGTGTGAATGAGATTTGAGAGCTATGGCAGAAGGCAAGATTATCAATGAATATCGATTTAAATTTACATTTACATTTATGCATTTGGCAGACGCTTTTATCCAAAGCGACTTACAGTGCCCTTATTACAGGGACAATCCCCCCGGAGCAACCTGGAGTTACGTGCCTTGCTCAAGGACACAGTGGTGGTGGCTGTGGGGCTCGAAATTTCAGTCTCTTTCTCAAACAAAGCTATTGTATTTTAATTTTTTTTGTCAAACTAGTCCTTTAGCTTTTCATGTTTAGATTGAAATGTTCATTATTTTAGGGTCATGGTGGCATCCCAGGGCTACAGGGACCCAAAGGAGATAAGGTGAGATGGCTAATCTTTCTGTAAAAAAAAAAAAAAGAAGAAGAAAAAAAGAAATATTGCTTCAGGCTCTCTTACTATGAAAATTTGAATGAAAAATAATTGTTATCTTCTTCTTTAGGGTGACATAGGACGACCAGGGTCAAAGGTCAGAATGTGTTCTTTCATTTTCTTCATTGATGTGGGCAACATGCATGCATTTTATGGGTCTGTTCCAAAACCAACTGAGCTTCCTCTAAAGGTAGCACTTTAAGGCATCGTATCCACCTTTTTCCTATGTCCCATGTTGCTTAGAGAGAAATGTGGGAGTTACTTCCGTTGTCAAGTAAACAGCTGTTGTTATGATGTACGTCCATTCATTCTTTCATTGTGGTGTTTGGATTTTGAGGAGAGCGTGTATGATTTCACATGGACATACATCAATCACTATATCATTGTGTTACTGAACGATAATAAACTGCAGAAAAGACATAAAGACAAAGAAAGTGTGAACAAAACCAGGGTGCTGTTTCTCCCAGATGTTGTTGAGATTGAATCTAAGTAAAATGCAACCTTTCGAGCAGAATTGTGTTAGTTCAGCTTTAGATGTGTGTGCTTGTCATCTTGTCACCCTGCATGTTCAAATCAGACAGACACACTGAGGAAAAGATTTGAAGTTCTAATACTTGGGTATGTAATCGCTTTTTCAAGTTGTCCGATGGGATGGATATTTCCTTTTTAAATTCGCACATAAGTTTAAACTTTTGTTCGGAGGGGGATTGACTGGTGAGAGGTGGTGTTTCGTTGCCATCCAGAACACATCAACACAATGTTTTAAACCTCAAATGCGATGTGGTTTTGACTACATCTGTATGTGTTTTTGTGATCCAATCACAAAACATTTTGCAACCCGTTTACGACTATATTTAGCACTGACCATTTGCGATCAGATCATCCGAAACGTCTCTTATTACCAGCTGTAAACAGGGTCTTAAAGAGACTGCAGCTAGAGCTAGGGAATGCTATAGTATTGAACAACATCCTGTGGAAGTCCCACCCACATTCGTTTCTCCAGTATATAAATACTATTAAAGGTTATAAATCTAGGGTATAATAGGAGATGGCAGTGGCGATAACTTCACCTTGGACACGAGCATGAGTAAGCCTGCAGTGTCAACAAAGATGCAAATTAATTCCTTGCAATCAGCTGTCTCCTCAAAAAACGCTGTTTGCGAGCAGTAGCAAGCTGCCTTCCCTTGGACATCTGATGAGTTACGCCATGAAGCGCACATATACGCAGTTGTCGATCACTCTGCTGTGCATAATGGCAACAAAATATTTAAAAAATGTATGATGAGTCACGTTGTGTTCACCATGCGTGTTTGTGATGATGTGAGATGAACGCAAATGGACCGGGTTCGATAGAATCAAGAGAGTGTGAAACCAGACCAACGCTGCGGGGGGCACCGGGAACAATCGCACTCAGAATCGGACCACAGCAAATGTGCCCAGTGTGAAAGCCCCCTCAGAAGCTGTTAGGAATTTTCAGGATTGGCCCCTAAGTATCAAGTCAGGTCTGCAGTCGCTGTCTCGATCCGGATCCACATGAGGGGAGAAATTAATGACACAGACACTTAAGTGTGCATCAGAGATTATTGTTCAGCACAGCATTATATATCTTTGTAAGAACAGGAAAAGCAGTACACTAACTACATTATCCAATGAGATTAAACATTGTCTTATTTGGAAATACATACATAAAGATTCTGCATTAATTATGTAAATGAAACAAAATATTCTAGAATAGAGGATTGATATTTGACATTTAAATCGAGACACTCAGAGAAGAAAAACAGGGATCCCTTTCCACATGATTTCCGTTACACACACACACACACGCGCACACACTAACACACACACTATGAAAATAGGAACTGAGTACTAGTTGTGAAATATCAGCTTATTTAAATATATCAACTGACAGGTCAGCTTTTCTAACAGGATGTTTTATTTCTCATTAGAGACATTTTTATGCTGGATAGTTATTTTCAATAAAAACTGATAAATTCAAGGATTCATGCAGGTGGATATACATTAAATCTGCTTCAGCAGGACCTATAAAACAAAGAATGTATTAAATACTCATCCAATAAGAATAAATGACTTTGATTGGTTCATTCTATTCTGCGGTGAGAAAAGGAACATGTACCACGTGACAGCGCCATCTATGCGCTGTTTCGCCTTTAAAGTCTTACACCGTTTTGTTTTTCATTGGAGATGTTTTTACTCTGGATAGAAATGTTTTAATAAAAATGCATATTTGCAAGGATTAATACCTGTGAATGTAAATCCACCTCAGCAGAATCTATAAAAGCATTTATAAAATCCTCATCCACTAATAAACTTTGATTGGCCCATCCTTTTCAGTGCTGACAAAAGGAACGTTTTCTTAGTAGTCTGGACCTGAAGTATCAGTGAGGTTCAGCCATTCATTTGGACTATGTTTCATTGTAAAATATGACCAAAAAATACTCTTTAAATGCAATACTGTACTGCTAGGGTAAACAAACAAATTGCCAAACCCCACTGCTGTTTTTACTGCGAGGATAAAATAACACATTCCTGTAACGGTGCACTTTTTCTCACCACATACAAGAAACCTTGAATTCAATACAAATAGGTAAAGGTTTAAAGGTGCAGTAAGTAAGATTCAGAAAACCTTGCTACCTGTTTCCATAATTCCTTTGGTGAACATGGCACTAAAGTGCGTGTAACAATAACAACAACAAAAATGGTGCTTACAGCAGGTGGAATTTCTTCTTAGTGAAATTCCCTAGAAATGTTTTAGAGAAATGAAACCTGGATGGCTCTCAGAAAAGGAGCGAGATTAGATGGGCTGATATTTTAAAGAAGCCTGGAGGGCTGCCGAGAGGCAGAGATGCTGACTAGGGGTTTGTCTTTGATTAAAGCTGCTCTGTATACTCAGCACTTCAGCCACAAAACCAGATTTTTGGGGGGGTTGGGGCTGCTGTGGATGTGCGAGCAAATTTGCACATCAACTATTTCTTCCATTTAGGGTCGCTCTGGGCGTCCAGGTCTGTCTGGAAAACCAGGTGCTCCAGGATTGCCCGGCTCAGAGGGACCCAAGGTGGGTGAGTTTAGTCACTAGGCTGCACTTACCTCATTAATAACAAGACATTTGTTATCACTCCCTGTATCTAGTCTTCAACGTAATGGTAAATGATGGAATCAAGCTAACTGCCAAGGCCATGATCAGAGTCAAGTGTCACCCTTGACTGTTGCCACTGCCATCAAAACAAAT
Source organism: Xyrauchen texanus (assembly GCF_025860055.1). Taxonomy (NCBI): domain Eukaryota; kingdom Metazoa; phylum Chordata; class Actinopteri; order Cypriniformes; family Catostomidae; genus Xyrauchen; species Xyrauchen texanus. Next base: position 19,399,829 of record NC_068285.1, on the reverse strand, counting down.
AGGCCTAAGAATAGCTCATTAATGCACAGTGCCCTTTTGATTGTTTATATGTGACCTCATTGGCAGGGAGAGAAAGGAGACCCAGGACTGATGGGAATACCTGGGATGAGGGAACCAGCCGGACCTAAAGTGAGTCATATTCTTGCCTTCTCCAGTTGTAAGGGGTGTGGTCAATGTAATGTAATGTAATGCGGTTTTAAGAATGATGTGTGTGGTGATATGTACCATTCACTTAAGTTTCTCAGACAAGTACTTCCTCTCTTAATGAGAAAAGAACCAGTTGGTACATTTGAATAATTTCTGTTCCCATAGGGATTGCCAGGACACAAGGGTGAGAAGGTATTTCTGTGGAACTCAACCTAAAGGTTCTATTATCATCACCATCTTAACACTCACACAAGCGTAAATTTAAGTGAGAATAATTATAATCTTTGCAGGGAGTACGGGGTGATTATGGACCTGCAGGTCCTAAAGGAGACATGGTTAGAGACTAAGTATGAAATCTGATATGGTTGTTTCTTCTAGATGACACTCAGATGGTGATTCCATTAGCTGTGCTCTTTTAATTGTGATAAAGTTGTAGAATTGGTCTATCATTTAGCATGTTTTGTTACTCAAGCACAATAGCACAATAGCACAATTGTAAGCTTTATTTGATTAGTAAATCTGGTCTTCTCTTTTTAGGGTGAAAATGGTCTGCCTGGGATGCTGGGACAGAAGGTTGTGATGTTACATTTTAACCATTAAAGGAATATTATGGGTTGACTTTAATTCCAGAAGTGAAAATCCCATACATTTTCCCCACAGATTATTTTTAAAGGAATAGTTCAACCAAAAAATGCAAATCCTCTCCTCATTTACTCTCAAGCCATCCCAGACTCTTTTTCTTCTGCAGAACACAAACAATGACTTTTAGAAGAATTTCTCAGCACTGTTGGTCTAAACAATGCAAGACAATGGTGGCCAGAACTTAGAAGCTCTGAAAATCACATAAAGGCCCATAATAGTAATCAATATGACTCCAGTGGTTTAATCAGTGTCTTCTAAAGAGCTGGAATATTCTTCTAAAAATCTTTGTTTGTGTTCTGCAGAAGAAAGAAAGTCATACACATCTGGGATGGTAAATGAAGAGAAAATATTTTTTAATTGTATTAATTTTTGAACTATACTTTTAACAATAAGTTAGAAATCTTTAATCAATGGTAAATGTGTGGGGGTCTGGGTAGCTCAGCGAGTAAAGGCACTTACTACCACCCCTGGAGTTTGCGAGCTCGAATCCTAGGTCGTGCCGAGTGACTCCAAATTGGCCCGGTTGCTAGGGAGGGTAGAGTCATAAGGATTAACCTCCTCGTGGTCACTATAATGTGCTTCTCAGTGGGGCATGTGGTCAGTTGTGCATGGATGCCGCACAAGTTCCACACGTGCTATGTCTGTGCGGTAACGCGCTCAACAAGCCACGTGATAAGATGCGTGGATTGATGTCTCAGACATGGAGGCAACTGAGATTCGTCCTCCGCACCCTATGCCACCACGAGGACTTAGAATGCATTGGGAGAAAAAGGGGAGAAACAAATCAATGGTATTTGTTTCTATTGAAGCCATCAGTCTGCCTTATTTCAACTTGATTTAAAACAAATCGTCTTAAATAGTGGAATTCCTGGTGATGAACTACACTAAACATGATCCCAAATAAAAGACACCAATTAGAGAATTGTGGACAACAAAGCCCGCCAACCGAGCTCATATTCTTAAATCAAATTTTTTAATCAACAATTTGAAAGCAATAGTTTTATATTTTTCCATAGTTTTTAAGTTATATTACTTCATTAGCAATGCTTCGTGGGATTTGAATTCTTTACTTCATGAAAGATGTTACACAGCCTTGTGCCTTTGTCTTTTTGTCCAATTTTTAAATAATTTTTTGCTTCAAATCAAAGTTTGCAATGTTATGATTCACCTCAGAATTGTTTGTTTTGTTCATGGCTTAGAACACTTTTACAGAGGATTTTATATAATCCCTATGGAAGAATCAAATGGGGAAAACCACTTCCGGAACCAAGGCTAAAAAAGGAGGCAGGCACTTTTGCGATCTATTACTAGGCAGAGGCTGGTGGTATCAGGGACAGGGGCATTCTCATTCTAGAGAGAATTTTATTAGACAAAACTTTGTACTGCATGATGAGTCATTATTTTTGTTCCCTTTTCGCAGAAGATAAAAAAATACTATTTTAAATGCCTGCAGTGTATATACATAAAGTTAATGTACATGTATCTACTTTTAGGAGTACATTACCATATACTAGATGGCTTGAATGCTTGAATGCTAAAAGATGGACTAAAGCCACAAAACTCCCTTTTCGATTTTACACAGTCTTTAAGTTGTCATTACATGAATTTAACATCAGTATGCTTTGGTTGTTATATATGACTGCCTGCCTCTCTGTACTTCTCCCTCTCCTTGTTACTCCTCTAGGGTGAAATGGGACCCAAGGGTGAGCTGGGTGTATCAGGGAAACGTGGCCCTACAGGCCAACCAGGCAAAAGAGGCAAACAGGTGAGGGCACACACACCACTCTACAAGCATACAGACATAAACAATCAAATATATTATGCTGTGTTGTTGATTTGTTCTGGGTGTTGCTTTACATCAGTGTTCCTCTAGTTTGTTTTGATACTGAGACCTTGAGTGTATGAGTGATGATAAGGGAGAGGATTATTTGGGCGTATTTGAAACACAGACACACATGCTTAACCATTCCAGGAGTGTCCTACTTGCTCTTCATCAGCCATCTGTCTGACTGCGCCTGTGTCACTTTTACTCTGATGTATATTTGTATGTATTCTGTATATATTTTGATTGTAGGACCTGTAAATCTCACTGAGTTGGTTGCTGGATTTGGACCAGCAGAGCCTCTGAAGTTGGGTCCTGCCTCTCCTGTTTCAAAGCTCTTGTATTACACTGTGTGTAGGCACTTCCTATGAATGTCTTTACCAGTTCCTGGGAAATACCAAGTGACTGTGACCATAGCCATTACCCAGCATACATTCCTACAGTCAATCATACCAACACTATGACAAATAGAAATTTAAAGGAATGTTCTAAGTTCAATACAAATTAAGCATATAATCAATAAACAGCATTTGTAGCTTAATTTTCAACTGGACCCCCGTTTATTAAAAATAAAAGCAAAAATCATAGTTAGAGTAAGGTGGTTAGAGTGAAAATATATAGGGCCAGTCTATAAACATTAAAGTACACACTGTATCAAAAGTATAGGTAGCAATTTATTTTACAGTACTTTTCTACATTTACACACTATATAATTAAAACAACTACAGTAATTACTTGGTACTAACCCTAAACCTTACCCCAACTCTAACCGTAACCCATATTAAATACATGTAGTTACCTAATATTACTCAGTACTTTCTTTGGTAAGTACACTGAAAGTAAACTGAATGTACACATTCTGTAAAATAAAGTGAAATCAAAATATAACCCCTAAGATGTAAACATGTAGACATTAACATAATTTTAGTGTGATAAAATCAACAAGGGTTTACTGGCAAAGTTGTATTATTTGATATTACTTTACACTGATATGGTTAGTAAGTGATTTTATCACACTACAATCATGTTAACACATATGTTTATGTCTTGTGGCTATACTTTTGAAACAGTGTGTAATGTTGGATTGTAATGAACTGCCCACATTCACTTCCATTGTAATGTAACCACAATTTTTTATTATTTTTTTAAACAGCTGAGAAGTCTAAATTATTTTTGTGGTAATCAACATTATGCCACAAATACTGTCGATTGAGCTTACTTGTATTGAACCCAGCACATTCGCTTTAAGGTTTTCTTCTAGATGCCTGAACAGGCCTCTGACTCTAACTAATTTAGTGCAACCACCTTGTAAGATGAATACATAGACCTCACCAGTAGGTGTCTTGTGAGTGTGTAGTTTTGGTTTTGAGTTTAGCTTAATTATGTTTATGTCTTGATGTAGGGGCCTGAAGGAGAGAAAGGTTATCCAGGGCCCATGGGACCTAATGGTCCACCTGGGCCCACAGGCCACCCTGGACCTCCAGGAGTACCTGCATCAGGTGAGATAACACATGCAAGCACGCACGCACAAAGATCAAAAATTCCCTTTGAAAATGATTTATCTGTATAGTTATACAGTATAATGAACAGTTAACTTTGGAGGACATTTTTCAGCATGTCCTAAATCATTTAAACACACACATTGACTAATCAGGGACACATGCAATAACATTTCAGTAACTTCTATGAATGTATTACTCAGTGTAATATTGACCTTTAATGAAATCTTGTATATTTGCTGTTGTTAATATGTGTCTGGAAATGACGTGCAGGACTGTTTGTTGTTGGAGAAAAGGGTGAGAGTGGATTGCCAGGCCCCCTTGGAGACTGCGACTGTAGCTTCCCTTCTCTCAGCAGCCCAGCCAGTGCCCCATTACAACACCGGAGCAAATATGACAGAGTTCCAGTGGTAAGTCACACTCAGTGTACCCATCCAGCAAGCTTTACACATTTTACAGAATAATCCGATTTAGTTTGCCTTTTTCGAATGGAATCATTATGTTTAGTTTCTATGCTTTTTATCAACTCTCAACCAGTCTGTTTTGTGATCTTCCTGGCCAGATATTTCTTGTAAGCAGCGAGGAAGAGCTAAAAGGGCTCCACGAAGACAACGTACTCACCTTCAGGAAAGATCAGAGGTCTCTTTATTTTAAAAATGAAAATGGATGGGAGCCCATTCAGGTACATGATCGACTTGAATACATGTCACATGCTGCCATATTTAAAGGTTCACCCAAAATGAAAATTCATTCATTATTTGATCACCTTCGTGTTGTTTGAAACCCTAAAAGTATTTTAAAAGAATGTTAGCCTCTGTCACCATTCACTTCAATTGCATCTTTTTTCCTAAACAATGAAAAAGAATGGTGACTTGGCCTAACATTCTAAATCTCCATTTGCCTAAAAGTCAACATGAGGGTGAATAAACGATGACAGAATTAAAATGTTTGTCTGAATTATCATTAATTGGCATTATGAAAGCAGGAACTGTGGTTTGCATTGTAGCTGATGCCGCTCCAGGCAACAGAGAGGCTGATGGGAGAGAATGGATTCTGTGGGGATGGGGAGGTGCAGGAACTCAACAGGGAGGAATGCGACGATGGAAACAAGGTTGTAACGGACAACTGTGTGGGTGAGTCACATGTTGTGTGTTGCAATCTTAATCAGTATATATGTGTGTGTAACAAATCTTAACCAAAGTATGCCTGTTAACAAATGATGAATGATGTGTGTAACTAACTAGAAAATATATGTAAAACCAAAAATGCTAAAAGGAAACTGCAGCTGCATTTCTGACACAGGATATGAGGGGAACCTAGTGACAGTTTATACATTGGAAATTCTTTAGGCAGGGGAACCTTGAAACAGTACCTACATTGGAAATGTATGTATCTTTAGGCAGGAAACTGATAAGGACAAACCAATAGAAGGCAAAACCAGTAATCCCACTGCAGCAAAAACTAACCAACGGGATGAGTGAAACTTATCTCTTAAAATATTGGAGATGCCCCTGCGGCAAAAATAAGCCAATCAAAAGAGTAAAAAAACAAGAACAAAGGAACACATCCTGGGTCAGAAATGTAGAAAAGAAGGGAACACAGGAGAAACAGGGTCTTTTTGAGCGGAGCTTACGGGTGAAGCAGACCCCCAGCTGGCTGAATGATTTTTGTACTTATTCTTTCTTGTTAATAAATACAATTTTTACCTTGAAAACTTGACTTCGTCTCCTGAAAAACGAACACGACACACATAACTAGAATCACATAACTAACAATACAAATTAATTAACATAAAATGAATTGGTGGCAAGTATCACTATTACTATTGCTTGTATTTAGGGTTAGGGATTTAAATAAGCCCCTAATAGACTAATTATGTAATGAATGCACATTGAAGGAGGGACTTGAGATATATCTAGAGACCAGAATATCAAGCAACACCCTGGAAACCTTTTGTTTCTCCTGTTCTGCTTCTGTCATTTCTTTATCTGTATCTCTTTCTGTGTGTAGGCTGTAAAAAGGCGATCTGTGGTGACGGATATCGTAATGAGCATGTGGAGGAGTGTGATGGGAAGGACTTTGGCTACTACACCTGCAAATCGTATCTGCCAGGGTATGTACAACCTACACACACACACACACACACACACACACACACACACACACACACACACACACACACACACACACACACACACCTTTGGGTTTTTGTTTTTATAAATATGGACTTTCCATTGACTTTGTTTTAAACTGAGCTACTAATATATAGTAATACCCTACATATAAATCTAACCTTTATGCATTTTTAGATTTTCATTTAGATATTAAGAATATTTACTAAGTTGTGATTTCATGTAGATCAAACACCCCTCCCCCGTATTACACTCACACAAACTTTGACCTCCTGCAAATGTAAACTAGTTGTACACTGTTTGTCTAAAGGCCTGTAAACACCAAATCCGTGATGCTTTGCGAGACGAACCGTTAACGGAACCTTTATTCGTCTATTCACACAGAGTCCGTAAAAAAGTCAACTAAAAATGATTTCACTCCTGTACTCTGTAGGCGGCGTGAGATGAATAAAAAGCACTGTTTGATATTTATTTGCACATGTATTTTGCTAGGAGTATATTAAAAACAAAAACCTGATGCCAACTACTCTTTTTAAAATGGCTAATATAACACAAGGTACAGTGATATAAAAACATATGGAATAATGTACAATAATGTTTTATAAAATATGATGGTTTAAATAGGTAGGCCTATTACCCTGGCTCTCAGTCTTTATAAACGTTATTGCAATACTTTGTTATATTACACTTGCTATAAAAATAGCAGTGTGGTTCTGCTATTCCTTTAGTAAAATATAGCATGTAGAGAGTCTTTTTCAGATGATTTTCTATGAGCTCAGTGCAAATGAATTGCTGAACCTCGCTGCTATTTTTAAAACCATAAGAATATAACAGGCATAGAGATGTACATATTAAAAATGTAACTAAATAAAAACATTTACTAAATAAGAAACATAAGCAGACTTTCAAAAACAGACCGGGTTTATGTTTGAACTGCAACTATTTATTTTTAATGATATCATTTTCAGGGGTGTATCATAGCGGTACAAAAAAAAATCGGAACGTTCTCTGTAAAAAAATAAATAAATAAATAAAAATCTTTGGATTGTCGGTGGACAATTTTTTCGGACCCAATATGGATAGTGCCATAGGAATACATTGTTATTGTACAAAAGCTTGTTAGGAACAAACAAATGTACCGAAAAAACAGACTTGGTGTGAACAGGCCTTATGATTTCTCCATGTTTTTGTTTGTACAGTACCTTTGGGCAGCTCAGGTGCACTGACTCCTGTTCCATCGACTCAACCGGCTGTAAATAAAGGACCTGAGGCCCACAAAAGTTTACACATTCACACATGCACATACAACACACAGATGTGGAACAGTCTCCTGAGATCAAAGTATTTAGCAGGCTATCCAAGAGGATTTGGCTGTGTTTCTTTCTGGCTCATGACTCACACACACTAGGCTAAAATTAGGCTACACACAACTTGGCGGAATATGCACTATTTGCAGTATCTGCTCTTTGAATCTAGGATGCTTTTAATGGCAGCTGAGCTGGTGGATAAATGTTTGAAGCAAGTAAGGAGATGTCATTATGAAGATCATAAAATTTGTAATTATTTAAATGAAAAGAATGAATGTATAATATATTTATATGAAACACATTTTTTGATTTTGCAAATGCATGAGTACATACAATTATTATTATTATTATTATTATTATTATTATTATTATTATTATTATTATTTATTCGAAACAAGTATGCCTTGTAATGTTTGGGTTAGACAATAATTTATTCAGTCATGGCAATAAAATTGCAAGTATGTTAACTCCAGCTGGTGGCACTCTTTCTCTTTGAACATAACTGAAATACAGCATTTCGAGGTGGCACAGATTTTAAAAACAGATAGAAGTGAACATGAAACATGCATAATGTGACAAAAAAAAAAAAAATGTTTTTTTGCTTGGTGCCTTAAAGTTCTTGATTTTACAAGTTAGATGTACAAATTAGTAACAAATGGCTCAGAAAAACTTTTTTTTTTTCAACTGGAGTCATGTGGATGATTTTGATGCCTCTAAATATGCATTTTGGACCATCAAAGAGTACATTCATTTGCATTGTTTAAAGGAGGAGGTCTGAAATGAAATCCTAAAAGTCTTAAATTCTGTTTTGATGAAGAAAGAAACTCAGATCTATTTTGGGTGATCTATTCCTTTAAAATGATAGCTGTGTTTTGGAACATGGTAGCCAGCTGAATTAAGCTGGTCATAAACACATATTAAGATTTTTAGAAAAAAAGATCTCAGATCTGTTGGTCCATTCAATGCAAGCGAATGGTGGCCAGAACTTTGAAGTTCCAAAAAGCACAAAGGCAGCATAAAAGTAATCCAGACGACTCCAGGGGTTTAATCCATGTCTTCAGAAGTGATATGATATGTGGGTGAGAAACAGATCAATATTTAAGTAAATTTTTCTATAAATCTCCACTTTCACTTCCACATTCTTAATTTTTTTTGGACGATTGCATTGTTCGTGCATATCATCACCTACTGGTTATGACTGGTCAAAGGTGGAAATGTATATTAAAAGTACTTAAATATTGATCTGTTTTTCACCCACACCTATCATATAACTTCTGAAGACATGGGTTAAATCCCTGGAGTCATCTGGATTACTTTTATGCTGCCTTTGTGCTTTTTGGAGATTCAAACTTCTGGTCACCATTCACTTGCATTGTATAGACCAACAGAGCTGAGATATTTTTCTAAAAATCTTTCTGTGTTCTGCAGAAGAAAGAAAGTCACACATCTGGGATGGCATGTGGGATGGGACCATTTTTGGCAAACTATCCCTACTAGTGTTTTACTATATAGAATTACAGTATGTCATGATCCAGTTCCCCAATTCTTGTCATGCTCCAATAATAATAATAATAATAATAATAAAAACGAATGTGTTTTTTTACTTTAATAATAAATTATATATAATAATAATAATAATAATAAAAAGAACAGTGTTGCAAGTTACTGTACATCTGCATCTCTTTTCATCCATCCTATGCTTTTATCTATTATGTTTTTCAATAATTTGCCCTTTTACTTTCTTCAAGGCATGATGATAGGATAATGAAAAGAAAACTGCTATGATAAGCACAATTTTACAACAGTTAGTTCCACTCCAAAAATGTAATTGGCCAAACGATGTTCCAACAGTGCTAATACTTTTAAAAGCAGTGCAATGCTTCGCTACTTTTAGCACTTCCCTTGTCTGTGTTCAGGCCTTTCAAAATATTTCCATACATTTTCCATTTGTGTAGATTGTATGTTTTTCCACAGGCAGGTGGTGAAAAATACCATGTTTTATGTTGTGATTGTGTCAATGAATCTTTGTCTCAAGTGATTTGTTAAACAACACTTTTTCACAATCGAAGCAATGCAAGTGAACGAGAACTATTCATTCAACAACACAGATTTGTTTACGAATGAAACAGAACGGAGTTGTGCTTAATGCTTTGGGCTCTTTTTGAACTATTTTCACTGCCAGTGAAGAAATGAACAAATTAACTTTATTTTTTGTCTGAAAGTTAAGTTATTTAATATTATTTACTTGTCTGTTAAACTGTTGGGAAAAACAACCAATTTCACACTCGTAATCATGCTGTTGGTTTATTGTTAGCGAACAGCCTTTCGGGGGCCCTAAGCAAAAATGTGTGTGGGGGTTCCCTTCAGTATGTTCCTATCACTGATTATAATGTATCTGACAACATGGGGGGCCCCTGGTGGATCAGCACTCTTAACGATTAATAACATTTGTTACAAAAACTGTAATATCAAAGCACTTTCTTGGTTATTAAGTCAAACAAAATGATAACGCTTTTAATGCAGAGGTAAAAACGCTATAGCTGTAACAATCATTTTTGAAATGTGGAAACGTTTAATGCTCATTGTACATGAAACATTAAGTTTGTCACAGAGTCAGTTGGTTGACTGAGGTGATTGAATTGAATAAAACTAAAATTTTGGCTGCTGTTCTTCACTGATAATGGAGTTGATGATGATTATAAATGTCCAGATAAAGGTTAGCACCAAACATGGTATTGTCACATTTCATCTTATATGAGTCCTCATGGCAGGAGGTTGTGGGTTGACTGTGAAAACAAAACAGGAAGAGTTCATTTTGCCACTTGTTACCAAGAGGAAAGGTAAGTTTTCCATTGAAAGGGCATAGTTTCAGATGTTTTTTAAATTAAACCAATCCTCTGAGAAACTCACAGAAACATGGTAAATGCAGTTCTACAAAATGCAGTACATTATGTGTAATGTTTTGGCTTACATCTCCTTATAACCAGGTACAACCAGGTTTTCATTGTAACAGAGACTTATGTATGTGTGGCAGGGCAGAGGGTGGGGCCGGGTCATGATTCTGCACACCCGGCCCTTAATCATGCTAATTAGCCCTTGAGAGGGATAAAGGCCGACTGAAGACGGCAGTGCGACAAAGAGAGAGAGATTCACGGACAGCTGTCCAACACCTTTGTGTGTTTGTCTTTTTTGGTTCAGATCTATTAAACTATTATTTATATTGTCAAGCCGGTTCACCAATATGCCGTAGCTTGGTCCTCGGCCACTCGTCCACCCTCTAATGGACTACAGCTGCACCTCCCTGGGAGGATCAGTGGCAGTCCTCTGGCCCCTGGTGGACGGAATGCCCCGCCGTATTCCGATGGATGGAAGGGGTCTCCCCCCTCCCTAGCAGCAGTTCTCCCGCTCCAGGCGGTCGGCCATAAAAATATCCCCTCGCAGTCGCCTGTCTCAGACCCGCCGCATTTCAGCGGCTGCTAGGGGTCTCCTCCGTCCCCTGGCTGTGGCTCTGACCTGCTCCAGGCTGTAAGTTAGGAGCCCCTCCTCCCCTCGCGGTCAGCGGCCGTACCTCCACTCTCAGGCAGCCGGGCTCAGTGTAAAGGGGGTTCAAGGGAAAGGAGGAGGCAAGAACCGGCTTGACAATATAAATATAGTTTAATATAAAACTCAACCAAAAAGACAAACACACAAAGTGTCGGACAGCTGTCCGTGAATCTCTCTCTCTCTCTGTCGCACTGCCGTCTTCAGTCAACCTTTATCCCTCTCGAGGTCTAATAAGCCTGATTAGGGGCAGGGTGTGCGGAATCACAACCCGGCCCCGCCCTCCGCCCTGCAGCAGTATGTTTAGGGAATTTGTGGATTTTGCATTACAGTGAGTAATGTACATCTGACCATCTGTATTAGGCCTGTCTATGAACAGAAGCCACAATGTGAGCACTGTCATTGAACAGAGACTTCACCTTTCCACTCATACACTCTCACACAAAGAGGTTTTTGTACCTCTGTTCTCCTTGCTGGGGTAGATACGTGGGAAGGGCCTGAACTCTTCAGGAGGGGGGAAGTCCTCAATTGGATGAAAATGAAACTTTGATTCAAAGTCATCTGAAAAGTAGACAAAAACACTTCTGTAAGTTGAAAAGAACAGAAGCGGCATCTTACACTTGATATGCAAATATATACTGTACATAGACATTATATATTCAATGCCTGTAATTATGGCATTAAATCTAATGCTTTTCCAGATTAACTGCTTATTGTTATTTACATTGACAAGTACCTGTTGTTAATAGACCATTTAGGCCTTTAGTTTCTTTCCTGTATAGTTCACGTCTAATGACGACCCAGAGTCTCACCTATACTGGTGACCAGGTGTCCGTTCCGTACTGAGCTGGGTGGGGCTGATGGTGGGAGGGGAAGTGTGGGCGGGATCCTAATGGACAGTTCAGTGTTAGGAGAACGAGCTGGTGGAGCGGGAGGTGGAGCCAGCCGTGGAGCACCTGTTAATTCAACAATCTTAACAGATACACCACTTCAAATACATATCCAACACATGAATGAAAGTGTTTTACTGTGGTCATTTGCCATTAATTCTCATGGTCATATAAATTCATAGATGCACTTAATGGAAGTCAAATAGTAGTTATTAATTATCTACCTGCACTTCGAGGCACTGCAGGGGGTCGTCTACTGGGGGCAGAACAAGGGTAGGAGGGTGGCAATGGTGGTACACTGGGCCTGTATGTGGGTGAAGGCATAGCAGGTACTTTTGGAGGTGGGAGAGGAGGGCCTAAATGACTGTCATTCATTTGTAACAGTTCTGGAGAAGGGGGCGGAGGGAAGAACACTCCAGATGACCTGTTAGGGAGTGAGGATGGCGGTAATGATGGATGAGGTGGAGGAGGCGGAGGGTAGAAGACCCCAGATGACCTGTCAGGTAGAGAGGTTGGAGGAGGGGGTGGAGGATAAAAGACACAAGATGACCTGTCAGGAAGTGAGGATGCAGATGCCGAGGGAGGCAGTGGAGGAGGCGGAGTTGTGGGCATGGGAATGGAGTGTGACTTGACAGACAACCAAGAGGGTTTGGCCATATAAGGAGGCGGGGGAGGAGGTGGACCAGAGGGTAGAGGAGGGGGTTTATTACTATGAGGAGGAGGAGGGGGAGGGGCAGAACAAGGTGTAGATGGAAGTTTGAAAGTAGGATGTGCTGTTTGGCTGGGGGAGGGTGGAGCCGTGTATGAGGAAACGGGCCGAGCTTTAGACAAAGAGGGAGTTCTGTCCAAAGGTTTGTGGGGTGGGGAAAGATCAGGTGCACTTCTTCTAAATCGGTCTCCCTGTGATGGAGGATTCCAAAGAGGATGCTTCAGACTGGTGGTAGAGCCTGAACGAGACACTGAAACAGAAGCAACCATATCTTGAGTTATCACAACCAAAATATCACAAGTTATATCACAAGAAATAATTTACCCACCCTCATAACTTTGTCTGCCATGGAACATAAAAGATACGTTTGGCAGAGTGTTAGCCTCAGTCACCATTCACAAAGTTCGATTTCAATCAGACCACTGTAATGCGATTGTAGCTCAGCTTCTTTAAGGGATATGTACAGTCAGCCGGATGTTATCGCAAAATAAACCTTGACTGGCCCCGAAGGGGTTTATTTTGTGATATCAACCAGCTGACTGTACATTATCCCGCTTATTACATGGCTACAAACCATATAAATAAAATAATGGATGTAAAAATATAGATTTGCGTTGAAATTATTTAACTATGTAAGAAGATTGAAGTCCACCTCCGGTTCGCGTTGAAGTACTGTTGGTGTTTATTTAGTAAACAATGACTGTCTTACTGATAATTATCCAGCTTATTACAAAACTACTTGCCAAATAAATAAATAAATGGACATGAAATGTGTTAACAACATTGAGTTGAAATTATTTTATTAGCTTACTGTGGCAGGGCGGAGGGCGAGACCGGGTGTGTAGGATCACGACCCGGCCCCGCCCTCCACCCTGCCTAATACGAGACCGGGTGTGTAGGATCACGACCCGGCCCCTCCCTCCACCCTGCCACACTTACTTACAGAGATTGCGAAGTAATCAAAGAATTAGAAAAGCCTTGCAATACCCGAATTACCAGTCTCATATCACTTAATTCCCAAATGTGCGGTTGTTACGCAGAAATATCACACCACTAGATGGCGTCATTGGCCAATCAGAATCAAATTCAATTCCAGGTGGCACGGAACTAGGGTTGTCAAACATCCCTCATGTTTTAATACGTAATCGTCCCATATTTAAGGGAATAGAATTGTGTTCCATATTAAAAACCAAATGGGACACAGTATGTCAAGGAAAATAAATGACACTTTGCACACATCTTCTGTCATGTTTCCAATCAAAATCAGGGGAACTGAAACTGCAGAATTTAGTAAATAATATGACATTCGAGTACATGATTATTGTTTCCCACCATTGTGTTTGCTGTTTAAGTAATTTACATTGCAATAAATCACCTGTAAACACACCTGTTCATGATATGGCATTAAATTGCATATGCCAGTGCTCGTACAGTGGAAGAAAGAAAGTCTTCCGAGTTTGGAACAACATGGTCAATTATGACAGAATTTTCATTTTTGGGTGAACTATCACTTAAGTCATCATCAGCCATTGTAAATTAGATTGTTTGAGCATAAATATATCTAACTTCAATACCTGTGTTGTGCTGTGGCTGTTTGTCTCTTTGTCCAGCTGGTTTGAGTACAGGAAATCCCCCAGCAAACAGTCCTCCAAGACTTGGACCCATTGCAGGTGCAGCAGACCCTGTTGTGTTTGCAGAGTTCCCAACAGTCCCACTGTCATCCACACTGCTCACTTTAGGCTCTGCAGACAAATAGAATCACCATCATGGCTACTGTGATCTCTCTTGTTGTTCCTGGATCAACAACATTTCTATCAACCATTCAGATTTCAGGATTAGGGCAGGGGTTAGGGCTAGAACAATACTCTTTCAACCTTTCATTTCCCTCTAATTTTAGTGGTAGTTGATAGATAGGGATGGGATTAGGACCATGTTTTTTTGACAGAAATGCTTCAGAACCAACATAGCTAAAAGAACCAAAAAGACAACAACAAAAAAAAGACCTCAAAACATCAAGACAAATACTGATGGTGCAAAAAAATCCATGAACTTTGACCTAACGTAAGCCAATAGCTTTTTAAAGCAGGTCCTGAGCCCAGCAGAGAATTCTTCTGTCCTTTGTAATAAAGAGGAAGACAAGGAGCATTTTGACCCCATCCTCTCTAAATGATTCTCACTCCACCACTTCCTAAAGTCTGTCTTAACCCTGTTTATCTGCTACTGCATATTGAAGTTTAAGAACAGTTGTTGTAGACCTTGAACTCAAATATTGCTCTGCCACAGATAAGTGCTTACAGCTTATCAGCAATTCAGACTTTCTCAGACGCCTGGTTTTCTCTGGCACTCGTTTGTTCTCTAAAACTCCTTTATTTTCTTTATGAGAGATTCATTTTGTACAGGCTCCCACAGTGAACAATGTGAATAACAGCAATAGAACTGAAACTGATATGTGGGTAGCTCTGGTTACACCAATAAACAACATTCCAGTGTTGACTATCATAGAGGAGATAAAGATTTAAGTTTTGGTCTTCCAAATCACATCAACCCCAATTTGGAAATGAACTTGAAACTTTTTCAGTTTAGTATCTAGAGTACCCAAGCTTAAAAACAGACTGATTGTTGCTAAGTGACCCTGACTTTTTCAATTTACAGTTGATTAGCATTCTCAGGGTTATTAATACCACATTATAGTACTGGAGAAGTTGTGTGATTAGAAACAAGATTATTTGAATGAATGTGATTTTGACTCACTGTAAAGGATGGGGGCACTACGGTCATTGACCTGTCCAACTTTTTTCAGCCTTGCACCCTTCTGAATGTCATCCAGAAGTGCATTACGACCTCCTCCCTCAGAACGTTGGAGTTTAGGAGGGTCTATCCGTGACTGTAAAACAGAGCTGTGACTGTCACCAAAATGTTTTAAATGTAGGTAGTGCATGTCCACACACACTCAGTTGAGGATCACTTTGCCTTTGCTTTTACTGTGGTATAATTTTTTAAACCGTATCCAAGAAACACCAAAATAAAATGGAGACAGTAGACAGATACTGATTTCTAGCATGAGTAATTAGGTGTGATCCTCATCCTAGTGTGAATTTTGAATATTTCTGATTCTTTACATCTTATCTTCAGTCTGTTAGTTCACCCAAAAATGAAAATTCTCTCAACATTTACTCCATCCCAGATGTGTATGAATTTCTTTCTTCAGTAGAACACAAATGAATGTCCTATGCACAGATTTTGACACTCAAAAAAGCACATAAAGACACCATAAAAGTAATCCATTAGACTCCAGTGTTTTCATCCATATCTTCAGATATGATATGATAAGGTGTGCGTGGGAAACAGATCCATATTTAAGTGCTTTTTTGTGAGTACTTTTTCTCCCTGCCAGTAGGGGATGATATGCATGAAAAATATGAATCACCAAAAACAAAAGAAGAACAATGTGAAAGTTAAAGTGGAAATTGATTGATAGGGAGGAGAATTTAGAGTAAAAAAGGACATATATATTGATCTGTTTCTCACCCACACCTATCACATAATTTCTGAAGACATTGATTTAAGCACTGGATTCATATGGATTACTTTTATGCTGACTTGTGTGATTTTTGGAGAGTCAAAATTTTAGCACCCATTCACTTGAAATCCGCACTTGAGTTCAGCAGATGAGAGAAATTCATACATATCTGGGATAGCGTAAGGGTGAGTAAATGATTAGAGAATTTTCATTTTTGGGTGAACTATTCCTTTGAGGCATCTTTACACAGTCAATGTAACCTGCTCAAAATGCTGTGTAAAGATGCAATGCAACATAAAAGCCAGACATGTTTATTTAATAATTTTTGTTTCATATTTAAAAGTTCAATTTCATTGTTTCATTTATTTCATATTCATAATATTAGTTTTAAAACATTATCTCATACGATTATTGTAATTACTGTGTAAATGCATTTATGCCACCTTAGAGCAACATTAAACGGTCTGTGTAAATACACCTTGTTTTGGTATATAGAGTATGCCACCTCAGATGCAGCTTCTGTGCAACCTTTGCAGTGTAAAGATGGCTTTATTGTGCTATATCTTTTGGATGATCTAAAATCCAATAGATCACAGAAAATGTATGACTGTAATTCTTTCTAGAGCTTTCAAGATTCATGTCCACTAAACTCTGCACAGTCCCTTTCCGTCCCTGTCTAAAGGTTTTCAGCTTTTAGACAAGGGTTTGTTAATGCTGAATTATGTAAATTTTTCTGTGTTAAAATACTTTCTCCCATCCCAGCTTAATATGTAGAGACAAATATAAGCCATGCATAGATTAATTTTCTCAAAAACAGTGAGCACTGTCTTTATGTGTTGCTTTGAAAATTGCTTTGTTTGTTTTGGCGACCAGCTTAGACCCGCCCCAACACCATTACTCAACTAATGGTGTGAGTTAGGGGCGGGGTTATCTCTTTGTTTGGCCAAGGTCAGAAGGGAGCCTTATTCAGAAAGCTGTTTTGCAAACAAAGTTTATTTTTGCTATTCCATTTGTTGGCACTAGTGGTACAGAAATTACATACTTCAGCTTTAAGTTAACATGACGTCTTAACCAACTTTCCTTTTCTAGTTTCAATGTCACATGTTTATGAGAATTGTCGGATAGACTATTTAAATGTTATTTGTTTGCAAAAGACATGCATTAAACAAGAAAGCCAAACCCGAACATGTGTGCCAAGTGTGCATGTGAGTGTACATTGTGTGTGTAATTTTATCTCTAATTAATAATGCAAATCTAGCCAGGTGGTTGCCAGAAGGAACTGGGTGATGGGAAACAAAGAGAGAGGTGGACAGAGAGAGAAAGCGACAGTCAGAGAAAAATACATAGTGCTTGTGTGCATCTAATAATGTGCAACAATACAGTACTTTGAATGCTTTGGTATTATGAACTATCTTACATGTGTGTGTGTGTGTGTATCTCACTTGTGCTGAAGCCAACGCAGGTGGAGTTGGGGGTGGTGGTGCTGGGGGAGGTGGCAGAGGAGGTGGCAGAGGAGGTGGAGGGACAGGCATAATTCAGGAACCTGAAAAACAGCCACAAATTCATTCACTGATCTGTAACCCCAGCACATATTTTTGCATGATTTAGCCCCTATTCAGATCCACTTGGGTTAAGTCTTAATATACCCACACCGGGTTAAGTTAGAGTTAAGTTTAGTATCTCTTAGCTGCTGTTTTGTCTGACTCTATCTCTTTGTATGGTTTTGTGTTTCAAAACACATCTGACCTTCAGTTGGGGCTCCAGCTCACAAGTATTAAAAAACACCAAGAACATTTCATTGGTTCATTGTGGTTTCTACGTGACAAAGCGGTCTCTCTTCTCTCCTCCCCTTTTCTCTCTGTGAGTCTACATGTTCCACTTGGAAGCAAGCTTGTTCATCACAAGATGCTCCAAACAGGAACCCTCCCTTCTCTTAGGAAAGCCAATCTCTTGCTTCTGCTTTGGCCAGTGAAAGGTTCCAGATATCATGCTGTATATTATCTGCTCTTAACACCAATTTAGGCCTGTCTTCCTGCAATAAACTTCTGAACTTTTCCTTTGAAAAAATTAAATAATAATAAGATCAGAGTAAATGGGCATCTTTTATCAAGAGTTGTAGGGCTCTAGACCTAACAATGGAGTCAGTTGTTTTGAGAAGTAGAGCTATACTCAACCTCTAGCAAGCCCAGCAGCCACTAAGAGTTACTATGTGAGGAATAGAAAAACACACAAAAAAAAACTTAGCAATGTAGAAGGAATTTAGTTAATATGTTAATATACTGGAATGTTTATTCTTGCCAAAATAGAGAGACATACTGTAATAGTGGTATACTCAATGGAAGGTTTATAGGAGAATTATGGGTGAGAAAGAAAGCACAAAAGGACAAAGTTCAAGTATTATGAAAACTGGTAATCTGAAATGAATTTTCAAAGCACATTCATGGAACATTAATGGACATAAAAGTTCAACACAATTTGTAACTTAATTGAGAGTTGCGTGAAAATCCTGCAACTCAGCTGTTGGCCTCTTTTATGATATGATTGTATAAAATCTTGAGGGGATAACTTGCTCATTCCCTAGAGTCCCATTAACAGCTTTCCCATGGAGATGTTAACTCACGGTTGTGCTGGTCCACTCATGTGAATACATGTTTTATCCACCTGAGGTGAGACATGCTGTATAATGCTAATCATGACACATGTGAATGATCTGGATTCTGTTTATATATCAAAACGAGAGTTAATATCATTAAATAATTGTGTGTAAATGCATCATTCATATTTAAATATATACTGTAGGCCTAGTTTCTTTAAGGGCCATGGACACCATTTTAACCGGTAACACTTTACAATAAGGTTCCATTTGTTAACATTAGTTAACAACATTATTTAACATGAACTAACAATGAAAAATACTCTTACAGCATTTTTAAATCTTGGTTAAGGTCAATTTCAACATATACTAATACATTTTTTAAATTAAAAAGTTGTATATGTTAATATTAGTTAATGCATTATGAACTAACAATAAACAATTGTATTTTTATAAACTAACACTAGCTAAGATGAATAAATACTGCAAAAAATATATTGTTCATTATTAATGCATGATACCTACTACAATAAATAATGAACAAATGGAGCCATACTGTAAAGTATGACATTTTAACCATATGCTATTGCAAATAATACTACTGTGCTATTCGAAAGGCGTTAAATGTGTATATGGTTCACATTTAAGGCTTGTAGCTATTTGTCAGCGCTGTGCCAATGACACCTCAGGACGAGTTCAGCAGAGAGCGCAAACCAATTACGTGTAGTCATTCCACAATTAACATAACGGTACTGCTTTAATGGTCATATGCAAAAACTAATTTACTTCAGTTTAGTTTTCAGGTTTAAAAGAAACCACCATACCTTTAAAAGCTGAAGTTTCGTGCGCTTTTTCTTTCCTTCAGTGGACCCAGGGAAGCTGTCAGAGGCCAGTCGGGGCGCGAGACTGTGTGCGCATGGCGCGCGACTCTGACACACGAGATACTGTTACTGTCTGACCGCGAGCTTGGGTTTTAATTAGGCTGAAGCCAAGGACGCAGCAAAGTTTGTAGGATTTCACGAGAATCATTCGCGTTTAATTTTCCGTTTAGTAAAGTTCATGTTCATGTTACTGTCCGTGCTTACAGTTCAAAATCACATGACCATTTGAAGTAGCCTAAATGCATAAAAATAGAACTTGCTGTCAAATAAAAATTATTTGTCTATCAAAAGCGTTAGTGATAGTGATATACTTTTCAGATGCTGTCCCACTTTCTGTGCTTGGAATTTGAGAGTGAACTGAACTGTACTAGACCACAGAGTCCGCCTGTTGCGTCTCGCATTGCACGCAAATGACAACACTGCAGGCGGCGCATAGCGGGAAGTTATCTTGACCGTGATCCGTGAACCCCCTGGCTTTAACATTTCATATCTTGTATGATTTACGATTTGGAACCAACTCGCAGGCTCTCCATCACACCCTTTGATTAAAATAGTATAGAGAGGATATGTCATCTTTCTTCGACTAGTCAATAAAATCACTCATCATAAATCTGGTTTATTATAGGCTGGAAGCTGAAACGTTGGCTGCTGAATGCTGTGTAGTACGAGCTCGCTCTCTAGTGGTAGTTTTTGTCATGGTCAGGTGTGTGTGTGTGTGTGTGTGTGTGTGTGTGTGTGTGTGTGTGTGTATGTGTGAGCGTGTATTTATCACTTTGTGGGGACCAAATGTCCCCATAAGGATAGTAAAATCCGAAATGTTTGACCTTGTGGGGACATTTTGTCGGTCCCCATGAGGAAAACAGCTTATAAATCATACTAAATTATGTTTTTTGAAAATGTAAAAATGCAGAAAGTTTTCTGTGAGGGTTAGGTTTAGGGGTAGGGTTAGGGTTAGGGGATAGAATATAAACTTTGTACAGTATAAAAACCATTATGTCTATGGAAAGTCCCCATAAAACATGGAAACACAACATGTGTGTGTGTGTGTGTGTGTGTGTGTGTGTGTGTGTGTGTGTGTGTATGTGTGTGTAGAGAGCAGAGAGGGAAGGCTAAGTAAAGATGACCTCCAAACCAG
Organism: Xyrauchen texanus; assembly: GCF_025860055.1. Taxonomy (NCBI): domain Eukaryota; kingdom Metazoa; phylum Chordata; class Actinopteri; order Cypriniformes; family Catostomidae; genus Xyrauchen; species Xyrauchen texanus. Next base: position 19,379,012 of record NC_068285.1, on the reverse strand, counting down.
ATTTATAGTAAATAGTTCACCCAAAAATGAAACTTCTCTCATCATTTACTCACCCTCATGCCATTCCTGATGTTTGTGTTGGAATTTTTAGAAGAATATTTCAGCTCTGTAGGTCCATACAAAGCAAGTGAATAGTGACCAAAACTTTGAAGCTCCAAAAAGCACATGAAGGATGTATAAAAACAATCAATGTAAAATCCATGTCTTCAGAAACAGTATAATAGGTGTGAGTGAGAAAGAGACCACTAATTACATCATTAATTTTACTATAAATGTCCATTTTCACGTTTTTAGCAATTCACATTCTTTGTCCATATCGCCACCTACTGGTCAGGGAGGTAAAATAAAAAAGGTAAACAGTAAAACTTTGTCCAATTTTAATCACTTCAACAATCCCTTAACTTAAACAAACAAACAAACAAACAAACAAACAAACAAACAAACAAACAAACAAACAAACAAACAAACAAACGGAGAAGGAAGAAAAAGTAGAAGTTAATTGCTATGCATCACTGCCAGTTTGATGTGAGCAGGGTAAGCCTTTTACATAGTTTAAAAAGGGATCCCAAGTCTCATAGAAAGATTGGAGTGAGCCAGATAGTGAGCACCTTAACCTCTCAAGTCTGATACAATAAAAATTGTCTTCTAAGAGTCAGGAATGTTGTGGCACAGGGTTGATGAGGTTAAAGATGACAGCCTAAGGCAAGCTGGCGAGGATTAAAACATACACGTAATTAATAATGACCTATCGCTGTCTGTTTACCCCACCCATAATAAACATTCACAAAAACATAAGCACATTCATGAGCACATGAAATACATATGGATGCCTTAGATGGAAAATCATCTATTTATTTAAAATCTGATGTAGTAACACTTCCCAAGGCCATTTTAGGCCACAAACAGTTTGCTAAGTAAACTAACAACTTATGATTCAGCTCTTTCACTTTTAGTTACATCTTGACTTCTTTGTTTCATATCTTTACTCTCTTATATATTTAACAATTAATAAGAATCTTTGGACTGTCTAATAAAAAAGTATTATTACACTTATTGCTATGGGTGTGACTTAACAGTTATCAAGGTCTTCTGCATTCAGTAAAAGACTGACCCTTATGATGGATGACCATATCATTAACTGGCAGACGGTATAAGAATCTTTGATTTCGATATGTCTAATGGAGAGAGAGAGAGAGAGAGAGAGAGAGAGAGAGAGAGAGAGAGAGAGAGAGAGACATATATACACTCACCTAAAGGATTATTAGGAACACCATACTAATACTAATTACATAATTCTATGTGGCATTGATTCAACAAGGTGCTGAAAGCATTCTTTAGAAATGTTGGCCCATATTGATAGATAGCATCTTGCAGTTGATGGAGATTTGTGGGATGCACATCCAGGGCACGAAGCTCCCGTTCCACCACATCCCAAAGATGCTCTATTGGGTTGAGATCTGGTGACTGTGGGGGCCATTTTAGTACAGTGAAGTCATTGTCATGTTCAAGAAACCAATTGGAAATGATTCGAGCTTTGTGACATGGTGCATTATCCTGCTGGATGTAGCCATCAGAGGATGGGTACATGGTGGCCATAAAGGGATGGACATGGTCAGAAACAATGCTCAGGTAGGCCGTGGCATTTAAACGATGCCCAATTGGCACTAAGGGGCCTAAAGTGTGCCAAGAAAACATCCCCCACACCATTACACCACCACCACCAGCCTGCACAGTGGTAACAAGGCATGATGGATCCATGTTCTCATTCTGTTTACGCCAAATTCTGACTCTACCATCTGAATGTCTCAACAGAAATCGAGACTCATCAGACCAGGCAACATTTTTCCAGTCTTCAACTGTCCAATTTTGGTGAGCTCTTGCAAATTGTAGCCTCTTTTTCCTATTTGTAATGGAGATGAGTGGTACCCGGTGGGGTCTTCTGCTGTTGTAGCCCATCCGCCTCAAGGTTGTGCATGTTGTGGCTTCACAAATGCTTTGCTGCATACCTCGGTTGTAACGAGTGGTTATTTCAGGCAAAGTTGCTCTTCTATCAGCTTGAATCAGTCCGCCCATTCTCCTCTGACCTCTAGCATCAACAAGGAATTTTCGCCCACAGGACTGCCGCATACTGGATGGTTTTCCCTTTTCACACCATTCTTTGTAAACCCTAGAAATGGTTGTGCATGAAAATCCCAGTAACTGAGCAGATTGTGAAATACTCAGACCGGCCCGTCTGGCACCAACAACCATGCCATGCTCAAAATTGCTTAAATCACCGTTCTTTCCCATTCTGTCATTCAGTTTGGAGTTCAGGAGATTGTCTTGACAAGGACCACACACCTAAATGCATTGAAGCAACTGCCATGTGATTGGTTGATTAGATAATTGCATTAATGAGAAATTGAACAGGTGTTCCTAATAATACTTTAGGTGAGTGTATATATTTATGTTTGACATTGCCAAATATGTGATTGACCTTTGGTTGCGTTCAAAGTTTTGTTTGTACCTTTCTTTAATAAAACGTTAAAATTATAGCACTTGGATTTTCTGCTGAATGGAGCACAAGGAAGAATTAGTTTGAATCAACCCTGCACCTGTAAATCGTTACTTTGATTGTTGCTTTTGCACAATAGACGGATAACACGAATAACGCTCTGTACCTTGAATAAATTGAACATGAATAAATCTCTTTAATTTTTTTAATAGATTATATTTTGCGGGAGTCATGCGTTCATTTCTTTCTCCCGCACACATCATCCCGCCCGCACCTTGTCCCGCAGTGCACTGTTGTGGGATCCATGATTTCCCTGTTGTAAATTCGGTGTCGATGAGAGATTCTTACATCTCTTATACATCTTTTTACAGTGCTGTGATCGTTTTTTGTTTTTTGTTTGTCATTGCTTTTTAAACTACTCTATTAAATAATCTTTGGCGCTTCCATCCATCCATCCATCCAAATTCCTGTGTTCCCTAAATTACTTTACACATATAATTTCAGTGGTAAAAATATAAATACCCGTTGCTACCCTACAAAGGCCATACTCGTTAAATAACATTGAAACTGAGAAAAAATTACTTGTATAATTTTGATGTGGATTTTGTTGTTACTGTATTTTCACACAATAGTTTCTCTGAATATCAGAATGAGACAAATCGTCTGTCACCGGACAAATCATAAGAGATTTGTTACAGTCAATTTGGCGTTTTGTCTTTGTAGGGTAGTATCATTGCTTATTACATTTCTGTCAAACAGAAATAACTGCCATCATTTAATATTATATTACTTCTTTTAGCAGTTCAGATCTGTGCCATATGTCTTATATGTTACTGATCTCTCCAATATACTTCCTTTCACTCCATCCTTATTTCACTCCATGATATTATTTCTGTCCAATCCATCCTTGCATCAGGACTCTCATTTGTCTTTGCATTTTGCTTTAAGGCTGTAATTCTAATTTATAATTTACCTAAAATTGTATAGCTTTATTTTTGTTTCTTAGTAAAGAAAGTACTATACTACCTCCATTACATAAATATTATGAGTCGAGTCAAATTTATTTGTAGGCCTATAACACTTTTCACAACAGCCGTTGTTTCAAAGCAGCTGTACTACATGAAATTATGCTATAACAGAAAATGTATGAATATAATGCCAATATTAATTCTTCAGAACTATTATTGGTTAAAATTTGTAAACTACGTAAGTGCGTATGATTACAGGCTATACCATGATGTTTATCATGGTATAGCATCATTGTATAGCCTGTAATCATACGCAGTTACGTGGAGTGGTCTAAAGCACATAACTGTTAATCAGAAGGTCACTGGTTCGATCCCCACGGCCACCACCATTGTGTCCTTGAGTAAGGCACTTAACTCCAGGTTGCTCCAGGGGGATTGTCCCTGTAATAAGTGCACTGTAATCGCTTTGGATAAAAGCGTCTGCCAACTGTAAATGTTATCAGTTTATTTATTTGAATATATTTTTAATATGGTGAAAAAGTGTAAAATGTAGGCAGTTATGATCTTGACAATTACGCCATATGTTGCGCCAATTAAAGTCATTAAATTAGTAGTCTGAGTAAACCCTCTCCATCCCAAATGCCCAATGATATCCCCCAGCCCACCCTAGCTGTCAGAAGCCGGGCCTGCCACCACCCGAGCCCCTTCCATTTTTTTTCTGCTGCATGCATAAACGTTTAAAAACAGCTCCAGCACACTGATCACTTTTAAATCCTTCTAATGTAAAGTCCTTCATAAAACACCACACAGTAAAACTAACACAGATGTGTACAGTGCAAATGATGTACATATGGCAAAGCTCTACAAACATTTTGTTGTCTCCTTCACAAAAATAATTCTATTGAACTAAACAGCTCAATATATATGGCATTATCTCCAGCATTTTAAGAATATATATGAACTTACTCATATTCATAGCAAAAAGACTATCCCCATAACTTTACAAGTGCATTCATCAGTCAATTTTTCCAACACACAATGTCAGTCTGGAGGTAGTGTCGTATTAATATGGTGCTCTAGCACTGGCGTAAACTTCAGTTGTTGTCTCAGTGTAGTGCAATTAGCGTGATGACGTGTAGGCTATTCTCCTGATTTAGCCGCCTCCTCACGGTTCTGCTGAAGACCCACGCGCGTCGTCCTTTTCTCTTTGAAACGACCAGAGCGTGACACTCGGAGATTGCGACGGTTGGAGCTCTCACTGAAAGTCGACTGCTCAGTTGAGTCGTCATATGTTTCGTCGCTCGGTAAGCCATTGCCCCTTTCTTCCGTTGGACGTGCTGGTGAATTGTGTCGTTGGTCCGGCTCAGCGGAGGGGTGATGTGTGGACCCAGGTGAAGCCTGGTTACGGAAGTCCTGCTCCAGTATCGCGGCAGATTCTCTGGCTGCTTTTCGTCTCTTGCCCGCGAACGACCTCCACCAGGGAGCAGTTTTCTCCGTCATTCTGTGATCTAAACAGATCACAAACAATGAGCATCCTCTATGATTAAAAGACCAACTTAAACCTGTCTATTCTGGTTTTGAACATATTGAGGGATTTTTATATTTATTTTTAGCTGGCCTTAGCTGTTCTTGGCTTTTTATTGTATTTATTTATTTTCAGCAGGACACTGGTTGGCACAACATAATGTAAAATAAATGTAGCTTACTTGGGATGAATTAAGTTACAATTGAATAGACTTTATCCAGAGTAGCGCCATTTTATTATTATTTGTGACAGAAATGAAAACGAGGCTGAGAGAGATAAAGATACCTACAGTCTCAATGTCATGCCCCAAGCCCCCCCCCCAGTCTTGTTGATAAAAGTTATCAACAGACTGGACGGCCAGCTAAAACAACAATAAAATTTATTTTAACCTATATTTTTAAGATTTACGCATTTCAATTTCACAATAAAATCAAGCTGAACTGCGTACAAATAATATGAATGATTGAATAAATGTAAGTTGTAGCTATTAATTTAATTTCGTTAATTGCTGCGCTTTTTAATTGATTGGAATGTGTTATATTGGCTAACTGAAATGCGTAAATCTTAGAAATAGCCAATTTTTTTAGTGCAGCTAAAAAGGTTCGTGAAAATAGGCTTTTTTAAAATAGAGCCTATACACCAATTATGCAGTCTTATATTGGATATATACACGGTAAAATCTGAAAACAAAAATGCATGTGTTTTGCTTTTATACACAGGCCTGCATCATATTTCCCTGTGATGTAGAACAGGTTTACAGCGCTACAACCTCAAGAGAGTCTTTCACAGGTGATGATTCATGCCACAAAAGCGAACCTGATCATCAGCCTGAGCAACTCACCTGGACAAGCCGGTCACAAATGATGAGAACCAGATAAACGCAGCCCGAAGAAATGAAAGGTGTGTATCGACTGGAGGAAACGAACTTCAGACACTGAATCCACTAAAGAAATCACTGTGCGTGCATCTTTCTCTCACGTATACAAAGATTTCAATCACTGGGACGCTGTTGTTAAGATGAATCTATTTCCGTCTTTTAGAAAAAGTAACATCCTTTGCACAACATCACCTTGAGTTGCTTCGGATTATGCCATGAAAAATGTGAACCTGCGTTGGGACTTTATAGAGCCGTCACAGTTTACCAGAGTACCAGAGATTCCACCTCCGAAACTACAATGAGTGCACCTGTCCTCTGTTGTCATTGGTCGCGAGGGCTGAGGATCGGTCACGTGAGAAGAATTCAGGTAATTCTACTATGGTGGTAGGTTGGGCTTGGGTTGCCTTGGCAACGAGCTGCGAGTCGCTTTTTTTTCAGTGAAACTTTTTCTTTTCTTTTTTTTTCTAGGTGGAGAGCATTCTTGTGTGATCTAAACAAATGAGCCCAACCCTTAACTACTATGTCAGTGGCTATTGATAGACGAAATGTAAAAATTATTTGAGAGCATGTGGCTAAATACGAATGTCATGTTTGACAATTACTCAATCAATATTGCGTAGAAAAATGTTCCCACTTCATACCAGGCAAACCTCTGGGAAATAGTTGACTAATGCCACTTGCAGTTGTACTTGTTGCAGAGAGGACAATGGAAATATTATGCTTGGCTGTCATTCTTAAAGTCCCACACGCATGTAGAATGCAGTGTGTAGGCTATCGTTAGAACAGTGGCTTGTGTTATTTTTGACCCCACATTATTGTGAACATTGTTGGTATGTTACTCTAAAAAAGTAATTAATTACTAATTACACCTTTTACAGTGTAATTAGCTTACTGTACTAATTACTCTGTCTGAAAATTAATTGCATTACTAATTACTTTCTAAAACACTCATCAACCTCGACCAGATGAAAAATACAATATGAAATTGTTCTTGTAATTCTTTCAAATAAATCATATAAAATCAAATACTTTATTCATGAAATGGCCAAAGAATTTAAGGGGGCTGCATTAAATTATAAAACATACATTTTAACATTAGACATTAAATACAAATGTTAAATTCACGATTGTTTATATAGAATTGTTCTATCTATACAGTATTTAATGCAATTACATCAGAAGCAACTGTAATTAAATGACTGAAAAATTAAGAGTAATCCCTTACATTTTCAATGAAAAGTAATTTAATTACAGTATTAATTACTTAGTAATGCATTACACCCAACATGGATTGTGAATGGACTACTAATGGTAGGACAACTGTGGTATGAAGTTATATTTTCATTGTGAATCTGAGAATCATGGATTCTCAGGCCTTTTGGACTTGAACAATCCAAGGCCTGTATGTTATGCATATTACATTTATCAGTATAGATTACATGTCTAGATAGTCTCAGCAGACCTCCTCATAGTTGCATTGTTTGAGGGAATCCCTGTGGGGTTTAAGCCTTGCAACAATCTGTCACTCCCAACTTGTCCTGAAGTAGGAATTTAGTGTTTAGCAGAAGTGTGGAATGGTGCCAGTGTGGAATCTCTTTCAGTCTCTCTCTCTCTCTCTCTCTCTCTCTCTCTCTCTCTCACTCTCTCTCCATCTCTCTCTGTCTGACCGTTGTACACACAGACAATCACACACGTATAGGTAAATATGCATTGAATATAAAAGTGTATACTGCAACTTTGAAAGGACCTTTAGAAAACGAGATTCAGTGCTTCCTACAGGTTTCTGTTTTAGCATCAGGGGAGCCCCTCTTGAGCCATATTTGGTTTAAAAACAGTCCCACTTTATATTGGGTGTCTTTAACTACTATGTACTAACATTAAAATACACACAATACAATGTATTGTGTAACGACAATATTCACATTTGCTGCCACTGAGGTTGCGGTACAGGATATAGGTTTAGGAATATGATTTAGGATTAGCCATTTAGGTAAGGGTTGGGAAAGGGTTAAGTTTAGGAGTAAGGTTAACAGTATAACTACAGATGTATTTAAAGGAATTTGTTCACCCTAAAATGTGTGTCTATTTACATACCCATCTTGTTGGCAGAGGCTATTTACACTAACTCCACCCACCACTGCTCAGACCAAACTCAAGACCGCCACAACAGATTTATTTGGGGTCAACTGCTGATCAAATGAAGGCAGACATATTTAATTTTTTGCAATGGAGTAGAGACATTAAACTGGTTTACAGGTTAGGCATTTAGTGGATTAAGTGATTGGATAACAAAGTGGCTCCATAATAATAAATAAAAGATATTCCTCACAGTTATTTGGTCACAGTGAATGTCAGGGAGTTGAGAGAAGGATTTGATCTGGATAAAATTAACCATTGTTTTGTAGTAATATTGTAGTAACCGTGTGTTTGGTGGAAAATATATAGTTCTGATGTACTAACCATGGTGTTTCTACATTAACATGTTGTTAAATGTATTTAATAGTAATCATGTTTAATTCTGTGGTTACTATGATCTTACTTGAAAAATACCATGGTTAATTTTTGTAAGGTAGGGTTAGGCGTAGGGGTTGGTGTAGGGTGTCAGTGGAGTTTGGTTTGGGGTTTGGGGTGAGAACAGACCAAAATATAATTACTTTTCACTTACATCTCACCATTGCAATGTCTAAGCTTGATCATGATTTCAAGCTCGATTACATATCAGTACATGTGGATTGCTTTAATGCTTCCTTTATCTGCTTTTTGAAGCTTCAAAGTTTTGGTCACCATTCACTTGCAATGTATGGACCTACAGAGCTGAGATTTTTTTATAAACATCTTTGTTTGTGTTCAGCATAAGAAAGAAAGTCATACAAATTAGATGGCATGTGGGTAAGTAAATGATAGGATAATTTTCATATTTGGGTTAACTATTCCCTAAAATGCAGGTATTTTAAATGTAATTATAATGCAACAACAATTATTTACATAAGAAATACATTGTATTAAATACTTAAGTTTAAAATTATAAAGAGAAAGAAAATACTGTTGCTATACTTGCTTCATCATTTTGTTTAAAAGCATGTTAATAACCCCAAGAAAAGGTTATTTACTAAGCTTTGCCTATTTTTGGCAAATTGGCCAATTTGGTGGTGCTGGAGGCAATATTATTGAATTAATCTGTTATTTAATTATTCAAAAATGAAATTTTATATGAAGCACTGAAGAAGACAAAATAATACAATTATGGAAAATAGCATTATATTTAATTAAAGACCATGATTGCGATAAACATTGTGATTTTATGACACACACAGATCATTCTGAAGCATAGAGTTGTATAGCATGCTGATTTATATGTGCTTTTGTAATTGATTCTGCAAAAGCATTTTCTGGGTGGCTTGAATGGGGGCATCATGGGGTTATCTGAGAGACACATGGAAATCTCCAAGTTTCAGCAGAAGTTTGGAAGAGTGGTTACCAGGACTTCTTCTCTAGTTATAGTTGTAGTTTCAATGCAAACCAGACAGGGGGTTAAGCTAAGGAATGCCATGTTAAATAGTCTCTGCTCACAGTGAGATGGTGCCAGGTTCAGTGAGGAATGTCACAAGTAATAGTTTCACAACTTTTGCTAGACCTCAGGGGTATGTGTTTGTGAAACGAGAAGTTTCAAAGAGAGTGAGAGAGAGGAAATATCCAGGAGTGGTTTCCGCTGTATCTGTCAACAGTATGAGTGAGAATCGCCTTGGAAGACTTTATTTAACAAGTGCGTTAGGTTGTCCTGCCCTGGGGGACTCGCTGTCTTTCACAGGGTTTGAAACCACACACACATATTACCTTCAATAAATATACACTGCACACAATATAGATAGTTAAATAGATGTGTAATATTACAGAAAATTCAATAAAATAATATTAAATATATATTGTTGGGAAAATAAATCCATAAAAAGAACACACATAAACCGTGCACACATATAAACAACAAATTGTTTGGTCAAGAGTAAAATATTTATTGAGAGTGAGAGAGACATGCCAATCTTTCAGTATTGAGAAAACAGGGAGCCGAAATATAAACAAACACACTGAGTGATTTTGCTAAATCATTTCACTCTCTGCATGTGACGTACAGGGACATACCTGCATATTCTTAAGAGCAAGATAATAATAGAAGTATAAGTGTGTGAAACTTGCTGTACCGATGGATTCATTGATTTATATTTGGAATAAAGAATAAAGAATAAAGCAATACTATCTCTTCGATATGCTCTGATACTATTATTTGTATGAAATAATAGATATCTGTCAGTATATACTGTACCAGGATATCACAACATCGGGCCGCAGATGTACTGGCCTGCATAATGCACTGCTGAAGTAGTAACAGGTGCTCCATTCAATGTTTACCTCAAGGTGTTTTATTTCAAATGGACATTGAAACAAAAAAGGTCTGGCTGAAATATGGTTAGTACGTCATGTCTCTCTTTCTGCAGTACCACTCCCTCTCACTGTCTTTCTCTTTGAACGTGAGAGAGGAAGAGAGGACAGAGAAAAACATCCTGTTGGACTGGTAGAGTGGGTCTCCTTATTGTGAAACATACATTTTGCTCATTGTTCAATATACTTTGTATAAATGTGTGGATGAGCCATCCCGGTGAACGTTTACATTTTTGCATGTTCATCCGCTTGTGATTAAAATACCATAAAGTCCTTCATGGTAAAATATATTTATGTACATTGTATATGAGAGATATACAGTGGCCCCAAAGAGTATATGGACACTTAAAGGGGATAGCTCATCCAAAAATGGAATCCTCACCACTGGGCGAATTCATTCCAGCCCTTGCAGACATGCAACAGATGCAACATCAGGCCCCCCTGGCCCAGGAGCAGCACTTCCAGGAGCTCTTCCAAGATCAAATAGAGGATCGGCGGGCCTGGTACCCGAAAAGTCCTCAGCCGCAACCCCGGAGGCAGCAATGACCATGTCCCAGCACATGTTGACCAAGATGGGGCCTCAGGACGAGGGGGTACCAGGGGTTTGTCTGTTCCTCCCATTTCCACTGTCCCTTTCTGCTCTCACTCCCAGATTGGTGGACCCGCTGCCATGGGCACTGGCTTGAAGTCTGGGCCGGTTTGCTGGTGCTGCGGGGAGCCCAGGCATTTACAGGACCAATGCCCGGTCATGGAGGTGGGGACATTGGTTCAGGTCCCTGATACACCACAGGCCACCCCCTAGCAAGTTGGGACATACCGCATACCTGTGAGTATTAAGGGAGGTACATACCAGGCCTTGTCCAAGTGAAAGTGATTGATGGTCAACCTCTTCAGCCAAATATTGTACTCTCATATCCATATTTTTCTATGATAAATGATCGGTTGTATCGAGTAACACAGGACACTCAGACGACCCAATTGTTGATACTGAAGAGCCATCGGAAAATGTTATTCCAGAAGGCTCATCATAATCCGATGGCGGGTCACTTAGTGCAAGAAAAAACATGAAACCATCTAATTTTTATTGACCAGGCATTCAAGGAGATGTTCACAGGTGGTGTGCGGCATGCCGTGAATGTCAGCTGGTGAATCCACCGGCCACCATGAGAGCACCTTTGCACCCTCTTCCTTTGATTGAGGCCCCTTTCGAGAGAATTGACATGGACCTCGTAGGGCGGTTTGGTAGTTAATGTGATGAACAACAACTGTGGTTACTCTTGCTGGACCATTTGTGTAGACTTGAGGTTGGTTAAAAATAATTGAAAATGGCTCAGAAAAGTTAGTTATGAGAGCAGTTCTAACATAATTTGTTCTTAGATGCTACTTGGTTTTATATTTTGTATCTAATGTAATTATATATCATACATCTTTAAAGGTGCACACAATAACTTTTTTTTTGTGTGTCATCTTGGACTTACAGTGACACCTAGTGGTGTGGATGCAGCATCATTTAAAATCTATAGTTTTCAGTTACAGATGCCATTGTAGAAATTCACTATTAAACAATCAGACATGATTGAAGGTGCCAATAACAAGAGGGTTACCAAGATTAAGCAAGTAGTATTCTGCTGGTCATGTGATTCAAAAATGGCTGCCCCCATGAGGGCGCCCCTGCCCCATGTAGAATAAAACAGCTTTTATAAGGTTACTGATATGACTCATCTCACATGAGTGATCATAATTATATATATATATATATATATATATATATATATATATATATATATATATATATATATATATATATATATATATATTTTTTTTTTTTTTTTCAAAATTACAGTTAATTTCTTTAGGAGAGAAACTTTTTTAATGGTGAAAAAATTACTGAGTGCACCTTTAACTACAGCAGTGTAACTCTATGCGCATGACAATACTTGCGTTTGCTGCCTCATGGAAATGGGAACCTAACCAAGCAGAGCTTATACTGTATACATTTTTTTTTTCACTTTAATGTGAAATTTAATTTGGAGATCTATGTATTGTGCTTTTAAGGCTCAGAGCTCACTGTGCACTTTATTTGAGTAGTGTTTGAGAAAATAACAAAAGAGTAATTTAGCGTGAAATCATGATCACCAAGTAGACTGCTAATATCAAGATTTATAGTGAAAAAGGATTTATATTTTAGTCTATTCCCACACAAAACTGAATGGATCATTTATGGAGACATGGATTAAACAACTGAAGTCTAATGAATTACTTTAATGCTACCTTTATGTGCTTTAGAGCTGGAAAATTTGGTTACGATTCACTTGCATTGTACTTTATGGGCAAACAGACTTCATATCTCTTTTAAAATATCTTTTTCTGTGATCCATGGAAGAAAGAAACTCATACGAGTTTGAAACGAGATACGGGTGAGTAAATGATGAGAGAATTATAATTTTTGGGTTACATATCCCTTTAAATGCCCAAAAGTACTTTTTGGGGCCACTGTACATAAGAAAGAGAATCAAAAACAGACAGCGTGAGGGAAGTCAGGAAATACTTTTCACATCTTCCTGACGTACCATAGCTATTGTAAGGCAGCTTAAATGGTTATTTTCGCAACTGAAATACATAAACACAGTCTCTCTTGTATGTGATAGTGAATAATCACTATGATTGGAAGCACCACATGAGGCAACAACATCATCAGCAGCTCTTTATTAAAATGCTTTATTCTTACACAACCTCAAAATGATTATGATGTAGCACTCTGTAGTGTCAAAGGTCAGACATGGTATTCTGTCAATATCAGAAAACAACCAGCAGATGGCACTGTTCACATTTACTTAGCAAATCTGGGACTAGCACAAGTAACAACATCTTGAAGATTGTTCTTTTGGAACAACCTTGGATTCTTATCAACGTTATATAAATAACTTTGTCTTAGTTAGTCTTGCATGGGTGTATGAGTGATTCTGTTATCCAAAAGAGTTAGAGGAGATGAAAGGAGTCGTTTGGTACAGTGCAATGATGTGGAACATCAAACTCACATGAACTGCTTGCATTCCTCCTCTCTCTCTCTCGCTCTCTCTCTCTCTCTCTCTCTCTCTCTCTCTCTCTCTCTCTCTGTCTGTCCCCTTCACTTCTTTCTTGGTTTAATTGTTAAAATTTTTTCCAGATGTAACCCCCATTCACTGGTAATACTCAGGAGAACAACTGATCCTTGTCTCTAAACCATCTGTGGCTGACCGTTGCAATGTTGTAGGCTCATTTATTCTATGCTTAACAAAAATGACTGTAATTGCTGTAAAGCTTCACACCAATACAGTTGTTTCTAAAGTCAGGAAACATAATATTTAATCAGGTGTGTTCCTGCAGAAGAATTCTCACTGTCCCTGCAACATCAATGCTGCCAGAGTTTTGAGGGTTTTTAAGAGAGTACATGTATAGGTGTTTCTTCAACTTTGTTGAAGGGGTTCAACATGTTCCAGGGGTTGATTTTTATACAAACAAACATATTTGATCTCTTTATTATTATTATTTTTATGATCGTCACATTAGAAATGACTTCGAAACTTTTTACAGGGCCTTCTGGTACTTTTCAAATGACTTTTTTGTATAGATTTGACTGTTTTAGCTTTGTCTTAGACCTAGACTTTTAGTATTAAACTGTGAATCCATTATAAAATACATTTATTACATGTTTAAAACTATGATAATCTAAATAAAGTTTTAAATAAGCATAAACCATTTCAATATTTATTGTGTGAAAATTCTACCTGTCCCACAGTGTTCAAACAATTTTACCTCTAATATTCTTTTCTTCCAAAAGTTAGAGTACTTGTTGACGAAATTGCCAGTGAAGAGCTGACTTGAAGTTGAGTTGAAAAATGAGATGTTTAAAGAAAATTCTATGTAAATATAATTTGTGAGCAGAATATTTTTAGAAGGCATCTTTTCCTATCAAGCAATAATTTTGCCAAATTATGCAAAATGTGAAAAAATATTATTTAAATTGTATGTATAGGATGCATAAAATATTCACTATGAAATTAGCCTTAGTAAGACAAAGGAATCTGACATTTTATTTCAAAGACGTTAAAGATGTCTTTTCTGTCACTGTCATTTCCACCGTAGAGTTTGAACTGGTGAGAGTGTAAAAACTTTTTATTGAGTCCACAGAGCTGAAAGTGTCCAAAGTTGAAGAAACATCCAGATATTGCATGTGTATAAGCCAAACTACTGTTTCCGATTTCCCTGTGAGATCAGTCTAGTATACAGACTGTTATTTGGGAGTTACTTCTACCTCAATAAATACCATCTGGGCTGTAGAGCTGAGTTCAAGTAAGAGGTCAAGTTTCTAGCTGTAACCTCCTTTAACATGATACTAAAACATGCAAACGCATATTCACAATAAGGATTAAAGTGACAAAAGTTTATCCCTGTTTTACTGTTTCAGATGTTCAGTTATATTTTTTAAGATTTTGTGCATTTAATAAAACCCAGACACACTTTTTGTAAAGGGCAGTGGAGAGTTAATGCCTGTAGAGCAGAACTAGGTTAAAGAACTTAATGACCCAACCAGCTGCTGCTCATGTCAACCCCCAAATCTCTCTTTTTCTGTTCTTGCTCACTTTTTCACCCACTTCTTTCTCTTGTTCTCACGACATACCGAAACCGAGATATACACATTTGCAATGGCCAAAAAACCTGCAGAAAGACAGGAATTCAAATTCATTTATACACACATTTTTCACAGACAGACAGAGTAAAACAAATGCATGCATTCATAAATATGGTATTGTAAACTTTATGATGGATTGGCAGCTGCTCATCTCACATTTGGTTTGTTTTAGTGAATGAGGGATGGTGAATGAGTGGTGTGTTTTTATGGCAAGCTGTTGTTCATCAATAAGGCAACATGTGTTTCCAATAGGCAATCCCCATGCTTTCGCTGAGAGGGTGATCGTTACTAAGAGACGTACCTCCATGAAAGGAAGAGAGACTGAGAAAGAAATGTACTTGTGTGTGTGTGTGTGTGTGTGAGCGTGTATTTATCACTTTGTGGGGACCAAATGTCCCCATAAGGATAGTAAAACCCGAAATTTTTGACCTTGTGGGGACATTTTGTCGGTCCCCATGAGGAAAACAGCTTATAAATCATACTAAATTATGTTTTTTGAAAAGATAAAAATGCAGAATGTTTTCTGTGAGGGTTAGGTTTAGGGGTAGGGTTAGGTTTAGGGGATAGAATATAAAGTTTGTACAGTATAAAAACCATTATGTCTATGGAAAGTCCCCATAAAACATGGAAACACAACATGTGTGTGTGTGTGTGTGTGTGTGTGTGTGTGTGTGTGTGTGTGCACATATACTGTATGTATGTGGGTCAATTATGTGATGCTCATTTATTTTTCGTCCAGATCTATTTAGTTATTCAAACAAAGCAAAGACTTGAATACAGCTCTGCTGCATGAACTTATTTTCAGTTCCTGAATTCAAAGTAATTTTGATATTTCTTTTCTGGGACCCACAAAACATATCATGAGGTGTAATAGTCTGGAGACAATAAAAAAACAAGTCCCACTAAAGGCTGAAAAAATTTGACCAAAAAATTAAGAACAAAAACCCATACAATACAGAGAGGACCCCTTTAGACCCTCAAGACTGTGTAAAGTTTTACAAAAATATTAGATATTTTGAAAAAAAAATGTAAGTCACATTTTGTCAGTTCAAATATTTTACTACATACAGGCTGTTTTGATTCATTCCTCATTTGTAATTTGCTTTGGATAAAAGACTAAATATAAATGTAATTATATTTAAGTACTTTTTTAACTACAAACCATCGCTTCTAGTCAGCAGCAGTATACGCATTCACGAGGGCACTGAGTTCACATGGTCTCTCGTGTGATGAATTCGCATAGACATGTTACGGACGTAATCTCGCGTTTTTCTCTCGGAAGAGACATCCAGGATAAGCACGCAAATGCACCAGTGTGAGTAATCAAACAGATACAAATACAGATATAAACCAAAACCAACAAAGATCTGTACAGCGTTCCTCCTACTCAGTTGTAAACAGCGCTATGTATCAACTATATGTAACAATATGTATTTTGTTCTTTCTTCATTTTCCTGCATTAATACTTTAAGGATAGGACCATATGAATTTATTCTCTTTCTCCCATCACTTATTTCTCTCATTCCTTCTGAATTGCTCCCTCTTGTCTATTCTTTCCAATACATCTGGATTTAAGACAGTCACATTGTCCTTATTTGGTTTTTATATATATGTGGTGCTGCTGTGTATAGACATGGCAAAATTTAAATGGACAAAAAAAATGTCTTCGTCTCTGGCTTAGCGTGTGTCAGCAGACAAATTTATATCTAGATCTAGACAGGAAATTACCCTCTGGGGGTGTGGGGGTTCCTCACACAAACATATGGAAACACACACTCCCATGTGCAAAGGTATGCAACTGTTTTTACTGCAGCTATTGCATTTTTGTTTCCTTCTGTTTATTTATGTTGCTTAAAGGAATATTCAATACAAGTTAAGCTCATTCAACAGCATTTGTGGCATAATGTTGATTGCCACAAAAAATAGTGAGGCACTTACAATGGAAGTGAATGTGGGCCAATACGTAAAGGTTTAAATACTCACTGTTTAAGTGCTTTTATAAAATTATAAGCTTCACATATCAGCCTTTAAACAATCTAATAGCTGAAAACAGCACCATCACTATTTGATAAAATTCATTTGTGGCAGGGCAGAGGGTCGGGCTGGGTCGTGATTCTACACACCCTTATCAGGCTAATCAAGCCTCCGAGAGGGATAAAGGCCAACTGCGGAAGATGGTGTGGGAGAGAGAGATCGTTTACGGACATGTCTGTCATGTGTGTGTTTTTGTCTTTTGTTTAAGTTTTTCATAAAATATTATTTATATTGCCAAGCCGGTTCTCGCCTCTTCCTTTCCATTGAACTGCTTATCACTGGTGCCGAAACCCGGGTGATTTATTCAAGGTGATGGAAGGAAGTCATCCCGTAGATACCTCCCAGTTGGTGGAGGTCCTCCAGTCCCTCGCTGGTTTGCATCAGGACCACTGTCAGACCCTGCTTGAGCTCCGGCAAGTCCAAGATCGCCGGTTTTTCGAGATCCTACGGGCTCAAGCAGAGGACTGGCATGCGATCCGGAGCCTCCTCAGCCAGAAGGCCGCCCCGGCCCCATCCTCGACCCCGGACACCAGCCCCTCTTTGCCCCTGCCCGCGTTACATAAGATGGGGGCAGCGGACGATCCAGAAGCGTCCTGGACTTGTTTGAGCGCACCGGAGAGATTTGGGGCTAGCCCGCTGTTGTCCGGGGAAGCCCAGCTCGCAGCTCAACAACTGCCGTCAACTAGCCTCCTGGCTTATGCAGACCTGAAGAAGGCCATCCTACAGTGTGTTGGTCGGAGTCCGGAAGGAAACCGCCAACTCTTCCGGAACCTGAATCTGACCGCCCATTCGCCTTTGCCCAACGGCTCCGAGAGTATATTGTAATATATACACTATACAATGTATAGTGTGTGTGTGTATCTATCTATATATATATACCAACTGTATATAAATATTTATGACAAGATTCTCTCCGTGCAGTCCAAAAATTCTCTCCACTTCTCGCTTCACTCCTCTTCCACGTTGTCTCTGTGTTTTTACCTAAAAGAAAATACAAAACATCTGGACTTTTGGTTGAGTGGACGTTATTTACTGTGTTCAAGTTGGATGTAGAACAGTAATGAGAGAAAAAATATTCCACAATAACGTTTCGTTGACAAGGCATTTCTTTGCGTATACATTTCATTTACAAATTCAAGGCTTTTGTAATTGAGTGTAGTCAGCCCACGCACCCAAGAGAGCGCGCGCCTCACTTCTTCCCACGACTTGGCACGCGGCATGAGACAAAAAAAATGGTCTGAAATTCCATTTCTTTACTTTTCTATTTTTCTCTTCACTGCCGGTGCCTTTTAAACAAGCAGTGGAGTCCCAGATTGATTCCCCGAGGGATCTTCATGGGAAGAAAAGTCTGCTTTTTCTATCATTGAATGTTTGTGCACGCTGTTCTCGTTCAGTGACTGCACTATCCACATCTGGAGGGAAGTAGGGCGGAGTGATCCGTGCCTGAACTCGGAGATAGGCTATGATGTGTGTGTGTGTGTGTGTGTGTGTGTGTGTGTGTGCGTGTGTACGTGTGCGTAATCTGCAACAGATGACTTCTTGGGGGATGACAGGCAAATGTTCCCTCGGTTGGAGTCGAAGCAGCTCGCCATGGTTCTACATGGATAGCTCAATGCAGCTAAAAATGACACCTAAACGCACGCTAAATGTCTTAACTCAGGTGGCATTGGATTCGTAAATCTGTCAGCCATAGGAGGATTTTGGCGAAACTGGGCTGAAACAAAGGAATGCATTGAGCTGCTGAGCGTTTTGTTTGAGCATCAGAATGGCACATTTGTTGCTCTATAGCTTTCTTTTGTCCTGCGGTGGAGCGCTAATATTCATCGCCCCTGCTTGCGCCATTTGCCCCGAGCGATGCGACTGCCAGCACGCGCAGCACATCCTTTGCACAAACCGCGGTCTGCGCGCGGTGCCCAAAGCGCCTCAAGTGGAGCGCGCGGGAGACGTGCAAATACTCGGCCTCGCGGGAAACTTCATTCACAACATCAGCGCGTTCGACTTCATGCGCTACGGCAACCTAATGAGGCTCAATCTCCAGTTTAACCAAATAAGGAATATACACCCTAAAGCATTCGAGAAACTGTCCAAGCTGGAGGAACTGTATCTGGGCAACAACTTGATTTCGACAATAAGACCTGGCACTCTGCAGTCGCTGAAAAAACTCACAATATTATATAGTAATAACAACGAAATCAAGGATATTATTTCCGAATCGTTTAGCAATTTAAATAGTCTAGTCAAGCTAAGACTTGATGGGAATTCTATTGAAGTTATAAACGAGTCTGCCTTCAAAGGTCTGACGAATTTAATGTTTCTACACTTAGAATCGAACCAACTTTGGTACATTGAACGGAATGCCTTCTTTAGACTCAATAAACTGCAGTTTTTAAATCTATCAGACAATAAACAAACAGAACTGCGTGATATTTTTATGTTTTCTCATCTTAAGTCCCTTGCAACTCTTCTGCTCGCTGGCAACGAAATAAGGCACGTTGGAAACCAAGTATTTCAGAACTTGAAAAAGCTCACAAACCTATCGCTAAGCAGAAACAAAATATCAAAGCTGGACAAAAAGGCGCTACAAGGGCTTTCGCGCGTAAAAGAGTTCACGATTGACAGAAACGAGTTGATAGAGATCCCTGCAGGTCTATTGGACCCTCTCGAGCGTATTGAACACCTTGACTTCAGTGACAATCACATATCTCGAGTTGACCCTGGTGCTTTCGGTCACCTCTCACATTTGAAAACCTTGAAACTAAAAAACAACCGTCTCACGAATCTGTCCGGTGGTATTTTCGCCACCAACGGCGCTCTGTTTCACGTCGACCTGAATGGAAATAACTGGACGTGCGACTGTCGGATGGAGAAGCTGAAAAGCTGGATGACGGAAGCTCATTCTCAGGGAAAGCTGTTGACTGTTTTTGTGCGCTGCCATCACCCCCCAGTTTTGGCGGGAAAATATTTGGACTACGTCAATAACTCTCATCTGGGTAATCTGAGTGGCTATTGCGAGTCTGCACCTCTATCTCAAGCAATGGAGAGCCGTGGAGCAGAACTCAAGGAGGAAATAGGGAAGAGAGGAGAGAAACATGAAGAAGATGGGATCCAAGGGGATGAAGGCGAGCAAGGGCATGTGACACCTCTAGAGAGAAAGAAGAAGAGAAAAATGGGTAGCACAAGGCCACGTCCCACAACTGGGGATTCTGAAAATCTCAGGAATACAGGGAACATCTCCGCATTGGCAAATAGTACTAATTATTTGACAACCAAGACAATTACCTTGACAAGTCATAGCAACCATAACCAAAATGCTGTTACCCACTTTCCCTTAGCTCTGGACCCACAGGAACAGTTCAACCTGCCCTTACAGGAAAGAGCGAAGCATCATGACTCAAGGATTGTAGTAATCACAGATTCTTGTCAGTTCAACCGTTATTCCATCTTGAATGTTAGTGTGGAAGATGTCACTTCCAATACAGCCACAGTTCGCTGGAGCACAGCTCCTGACATTGCACTGATTCATGGGAAAGAACTTCTATTCCGTGTTTTATTTGACCGGTTTGGGCATGCTTTCCGTTTCCCACGTTATGTTTATACAGATGGATCTGACCAGGCAGTGACCCTCCAAGAGCTCCGCCCAGACTCCACCTATATCACCTGTGTGGAGAGTGTAGTGGGTGGGGCTTTGTGCCAGGTAGCTCCCAGAGATCACTGTACTGGATTTGTTACACTTTTGCCTTCAGTGACAAGTGAGGTCAACCTACAGCTCATCACAGTTGCAGCTCTGGCTGTCAATGCGCTGCTCCTCCTTCTGGTGGGCGGAGTCTGGATGGGGCGTGTGTTGAAGAGGAGGATCATAAGTAGGAAGTCATCTGCACATGCACATGTGCGTCATATGTACTCTACCAGACACCCGTTTCGTTCAACCATGGCCACCACTTGTGTCTCCTCTGAATTCAGTGGTTACCAGAGTGGCAGACAATTGGCTGAAGAAGGTGACCTCATCCAGTTCCATGGTGACCGTTTCTTTGACAACAGCCCTTCAAGAAGAGATGATGATGTCATAATGGTTAGATACTCAGACTAGATGAGTTGTTTTGTGTGCGTGTGTGTGTGCGTGCGCAAACAATCTACAATGTTTGCTAAATCATGTTGGCCACCAATGACACATCACTAGATTATACCATTATTGTCAAAAACATGCACTTTCTTTCTTTCTTTCTTTCTTTCTTTCTTTCTTTCTTTCTTTCTTTCTTTCTTTCTTTCTTGTCTATGCATATGCTGCTGGTTGGCAGAATTGCCTGGCTTTGAAATTAATGTATTTCTGTCCTTTTATAGATTATATTACTTATTTTACTCTATACAGATATACTGAAATATTCAGGTGATGTATATTACTTGAATTACAACAAAATGCCTTTGTTACATTTTATATGTTTCACTTTTACCATTGTTTCCCCTTATTTTGTTCAATAAATAAGTAAACTGTAGACATTGTGCATACTAATGAAAGTGTATTCTATGTAAGTAATTCAACAAAACTCCCATCTTACAGTAAAAAGTCGAAAATACCTAATTGTTAGTCTCTTCCATCAAATATTCAGCTCTTCAGCACCCTAATATTACACTTATGCCTACTAAAACATCCTTTACATCTTACCAGTAGAGGGCGCAATATACTCGTTTTTCTCAAATCTGTAACCTAAAATGCAACCTTAATAAATATTTCTACTACACTAGACTGCATGTATTCAACCATCAGAGCTGCCAAAATAATAACTTGATAACAGATGTGCCCATGATGATCATGATGATTGTCAAGTTTCGATAGTATTCTACTAATGTACATGCAAAGATGAACCTGTCAGTACACTTGAAGCAGCACTTCTACGTTTTGAATTGATTCAGATGAAAGTTGAAAAAAGAGAGAAACAAGTAGACGTACAGATAGTAAGTGCTTTTTAATTAAAAATGGCAACAAATGTGTACAAAAATAGATAAATATTTCAAAAAACTGTACATGCATAACGCAGTTCCAACCTGCAGCGTTTCCTGACATTCATATTCCATATGTCCAGATTCATAATCCCATATTACACAGAATGTATAGGCATACATGAATGCTTTTACAAGCATTTCTCATTAGAGATAGAACTCATGCTTGCATGTCACTTCCAGGAAATGTCAGTCTTGACATTTTGATTGTCACAGAGCCAGTTAGTGTGAATGATTTTGCTATGCCATATTGTTTAGGAAAATACTGTACGACATACAGAATGCTCTGTGTGATTAGTTATACATGATTCCTTTACTGTTGGACAGAATGTGGTCAATGGATTTCTGATGTTTGCTATCTATATAAAATAATGCATCTTAACTTGAATGTTATTCTCATAACATATTTTTCTTTGTTAGTACATAGAACCCAAAATTCACACATGTGATTCTCTCAGTATTTCATAGGTAATGTGATTCCTGCTAATTTACTGAAGGCCCTCTGACAATATTTACAGTGAAGACAAACATGTAACAACAGCTTTAGCTGCATCATCATACATTTATAAAACTAGAGCTTCCTATTTACAATTACAAGTTTACAAGTTGCCCTGATTCAATGTATTTCATGCGGCTTTGCCGCTAGTTCCAGAATTTAGCACACAGCCCTCACTGAATCTATCTAAGCTTTTACACAGAAAGCAGCCAAAAAAAAAAAAAAGAAACAAAGACATGATACACACACACACACACACCTCACACATACTCCAGGAGTGAAACCTTTGATGAGCATCCCTGAGAAAGAGTAAGGAAGAAAGTGAGAAAAAGACAGAGAGGTACGAATACAGTGCGAGAAAGAGATTTAAGTGTAAGCAGCCAGTATGTTTTCCAGCATTGTAATTCATCTCAGTGAGTTACAATCAAACCCCCTGGAAACATCCATCTAACCCTCAGCTGATTACCTGAGATGTCAAGGGTCATAAATACTGTACGAACAGACTTTTTTATGAAATATTCTATTTTTACAGTTGACTGAACATAACTGACACCTACGCCAGCACGTGCAATATGTGGTGCATACAGAAATCAACGAAATCCAAGTCTAGAAATCCAAACTTCAAACTCTTGATTTGACATTTTACTGTTCATTTTTGCTTTTGCACTAATGGATTCATTTTTGGCCATAAGTGCCCTAATCATATGGCTCTCATAATAGATATGTATTTTGCATTTTTATCTCATTGTGTGTGTGTGTGTGTGTGTGTGTGTCTTTAGAAGTGTGTTATGGTTTGTGTGTGTTGTTAGCAGGGTGTGAGTGTGTGGTGAGGTGAGTGCGTGGTAGATTCAAACTTGATTTTGAAATGCTGTTGTGTTGGATGGCATGTTGCTGGACAGGACTTCCTTTTGGGCTACTTACTCCACCTAAACATGAATCAGAAAGAAATGAAACAATCAAATTTCAGACTTTATGTTTGTCAGAAAGAAGATTATTTGTGTGTATCTCACAAAAACAGATCCAGGTCAAATATCACCCCAAATTTAAAAAAATAAAAACAATAAGAGATTGTACTTTGCATGAAGAAAAATTTATTTATTTTAGGATTCATATTTAACATTAATATTTTTTGCATTGTGAAAAAACTATTTTTTGTAAGTCTCATTATTCTTAAAGGAAAAGTTCACCCAAAATGAAAATTCTCTCAACATTTACTGACCCTCATGCCATCTCAGATGTGTATGCAGTGTTTGAATTGAGGGGGTTGGGTTGAGTTCCATGTTTTTCGTGCATATTGCCACCTACTGGGTGGGGCTGATCAAAGGTGGAGATTAATATTAAAAAAAGACTGAAATATTGATCTCTTTCTCACCTACACCTATTTTATCACTTCAGAAGACATGGATTTAACCACCAGAGTCTTATGGATTACTTTTATGCTGCCTTTATGTGCATTTTGGACCTTAAAAGTTCAGGCCACCATTCACTTGCACTGAATGGACCAACAGAGCTAAGATATTCTTCTAAAAATATGTTTTTGTGTTATGCTGAAGAAAGAAATTCCTGCACATCAGGGATTAAATGAGGGTGAGTAAATGAGGAGATCATTTTCATTTTGGGGTGAACTGTTTCTTTAAAAGTGATATTCATTAATTTCTCATTCACATTCACAAAAATATTTGTCTTGAATCCAGCATAAAGACAGTAAATAAAGATTAGCATACAAGGTCTATAAATATGTTCTTGACAGGTTTCATGAGATTCAGGCCAGATAGTGTGAGAGAAAGAAAGAGAGAACAAGAAAATTATACATACTCACTTTGCATTTCTCTCTGTCTCACTGAGACAGGACAGTCTTTATGTGCAAGCAGAATTTGCTTGAGTTGAGTGACTTCTGTCTTGAGTGATGTCACCTCATTCTAAGATCAAATAAAAAATAACTATTATTTTAAACAAAGCAACAAATGGATGAAACCAAAATGAAATTAGAAAAAAAACTAAAACTAACAATTATAGGGGGAAAAACACACGCCAAACTAAATACAAAAAAGGACAAATAGTCATAAAAACTAATTAAAATAAATACAAATTAAGAGTAACTCTGAAATGTACCTGTAGTTGTAAGTTAGTGTGTGTCAACTCCTCAGCCTTCCTCTCTATTGAGCTCACCCAGACTTTTCTCTTCTGTCTGCACCGCGTGGCAGCCGCTCTGTTTCTCTCCAGAAACTTCCGTCTGCGCTCATCTGGGTTTTCTTCTGCTGTCCTTCTGCGTCTGCCTCCAGTCGCCTGCGGAGGAGACTGTGGACAGTGTGTTTGTTTTGGGGCAGAGGACATCTAATAAACACAAACACCATTTGAGTTTTGTTAAATGATTTCACAAATCATAAATGTATAAAATAAAAAAGAATATAAAAGTTGAGAAGGAAAAACTCTATTATGGAAAGTCAATTCACAGAAGTTATTGTGGATGTTGTATAAATCAATACCTGTACATGTATTGGCTGATGTGAAAGGGGAGGCGGACTTTGTCTTGGTGCAGAGGAGATCTGAAAAACACAAACACCCTCAGTTATGCTAAAGAATTTAACAATAACAATCAAAATCAAATTGTTGGTAAAAAATCTTTAGTGCTTTAATGTTCAATTCATTGATATGTTCATCAAATTCAAGCTCTGAAAACTCTTAAAATTGAGTAGAAATTACAGATTATTGTGACAAGTTAAATTAATTTATGGCAGGGTATTGATACAGATTCCCTGATTGGATTCGATTCCAGTTCACAAGCTCTTGATTCAATTGGATTCTGATTCATATGGGTACATTTCAATTACAGTGTCCATTTTGCCTACATATGAAAGACATTCTCTCTCAGGTAATACTGTTAATTGTACCTACCAATTATAGGTGCATTAAAAACAAATATTAATTTGACAAATGTTATTTTATCCTTCGTTTTTCATTGTTTTGGTCACATTTGGTCACACAATTCAGCGAACGTCTCACAGAAGTAGGTTGAGCAGCACACATTAACAAGAAAGGATTTTACAGATTCTTTACAGCATCCTGGCAATGTGTGATTAGAATTAAATGTTTATTTTTTTAACAACTTTAAAAAGCAGAAAGGGCAGTAAAATAAACATTAATGACAAATGGATTGTCATCTTTGGATCTCATGGATCTCATCTTTGGACACACATTACACAGAACGGTGACAAATGTGCTGAACTTCTTCGACACTATACTGCTCAATCACTGGCAGATGAAATCTGAAAATCTACGAGCCAGTTGCTACTGACTTTGCTAGTAATTTACTTGCTTTGTAGAGGGCTGCGCTTAAAGTTAAAAAAAAGATCTATCAGTAACACTTTACAATAAGGTTCCATTCTTTAACATTAGTTAATGCATTAGATATCATGAACTAACAATGAAGAATATATTTTTACAGCAATTATTAATCTTTGTCAATGTACATTCAAAAAAGTAATTACAACACAATACAATTGTTCATTGTTAGTTCCTGTTAGTTCATTTTGCATTATGTAATGTTTACACATACATCTTTTGATTTAAAATATGTATTAGTATATGGTACAATTAAATTAACCAAGATTAATAAATGCTTTAAAAGTATTGTTCATTCTTAGTTCATGTTAACTAATATGTTGTTAACTAGTGTTCAAAAATGGAACCTTATTGTAAAGTGTGAGCAATCTATCGTGGGATTTATTAATCGACAACAAGATCTTTCAAATGAAGTTTGCGGTGCATCCGAAAATGTACATTTTTACCCAGCCCTAATTTTCTAACATATGATTTGTTTTGTTATCATGGTTTTAAAAAAAATCCATACCTGTCCAGGTATTGGCTGATGTGAAAGGGGAGGGGCATCCTGGTGGGAGGAGCCAGGATGCAAGTGCAGTGCAGGTGGCGAGTGGTGAGCGTGGCTGTGATGGGATTGGTCTTGGCTTTGATGTTGATGTGTAAGTCTTTGTGGCGATTGGCTGTGGCAGTGCTGCTGGTATGCATGATGATGAGGTGCGGATTGTAAATGCAACAGTGGTTGCTGTTGTGAGGAAGTCATCTCCATAATGTGGCAAAGAGTATTCGGACTCCCATTGGAAACTGTAGGTTGGCTGTGATTAGGTATGACCTTTGACCTCTGAAGGATTAAAGACAAGACGATATGGATCAGACTGGCTCTTAGGGTCATTGTCAACATCATTGTCATGTATAAATAATTAATGCTCTGATTAAGCATTCACATGTACGCAAATTTACATTTACATTTAGTCATTTAGCAGACGCTTTTATCCAAAGTGACTTAGCAAGCAATTTGTCATACAAAGTTTAAGCTGGAATAGTAAAGAGACATACAAGGATTTTCTTTTTCTGTACATTAATTGCAGGTTAAGTGCACTAGTAAGTGCAAATATGCACAAATATGTTCATTTTAGGGATAATGGGTATCATTATCTTATTATTACTGTGCATGTGATCATATTTGTGCATAAACATGTATGTGAACGTTCATTCAAGTGATTCATCAAGAGGATCACACTTGGAATGTGACAAGATCACAAGATAGAATTTAGAACCAAATGAAACCACGTATACCTAAAAGAACAAATCTATGTTTGTACATAACGTATTCTGGTAGAAGTTTTGCATAAGAACCTTTTCTTCAGACATAAGTATGCAACTTGCATGCAATTATTAGTAAATGAGACCTAATGTATTTAAAAGGAAAAAAAATGCCTAAAGCAAGGGTTTTTTACCAATCTTGGTAGGGTATCATATGCATGTGTTTTTAATTTCTGCTTCTAAGGTTTCCTGTGTGAAGTGACTGTTTGTGATGGTGAGATTACCTGTCACTTTAAACTTTTTCAAAACACACACAATCTACAAAGACCCCTTTGAAAAGTCAGATGACAACCAGGTCAACCCAAAGCCTTTGAAATTGTATCTGCTCCACTTTTTGCTGACAATCAGTGTGTGAGTCTTCGTCTCCTACATGTGTGTGTGTGCATGTGTGAAATGATATACCCTTGTCTCAATCGGCTCCCTAGCTCCCTATGTCATGAATTCCTTACAAAAATCAAGAGTTGATGACAAATTTGCCGCAAACTTGCTGCAAATTCGCCACTGAGAATTTTCACATACAAATGAGCTTTGCGGCAAACTTGCGGCAAATAGTCAATTGCTGCCAAAAGTTTGCCGGAGGTTCACCACTAATGGCCAAGAGCTGCAAACTTCTGGCAAACATTTGCGGCGAATCAAAAGCTAATTTGCATGTGAAAATAATGTGGGGCAAATCTGCGGCAAGCTTAGATTGTTTTGTAAGGAATTGTTAATCTGTTATTATAACAGATAACTGGCATAAATAAAGAAATAAATATATATTGTAGTTATTTCAACAACTCAAATATTTAAAAGATTGTTTCACTTTCATGGTAATTATGAATGAGTTTTTATGTTGCATTGTGGGATTTTTTATTGATCGAACGTTTCAGTGCACTGGAATGATTTTGCGATAGAGATAGCCCTAAAAATAGCCGTCTCCCTGATCAGTGCCCTGACTACTGAACTAGGGAGCTGATTGAGGCACACCCTATGAATGTGTGTTTGTATATTTAATGTGTGTAAAATATGATAGATCTCTTAAGAATGCTGCTTTTTTAACAGGCGAGACCACAACACTGCCTCAAGAGTTCACTGAAAATTTGCCACTGTTCATTTTCACAGGCAAATGAGTTTAGCTGCAAACTTGTGGAAATTGTCCATTGTTGTCAATTGTCCAAACATTAGCTGCAAACTTCTGGCAAAGAAAGCTCATTTGCATGTGAAAATAACAGGGGCAAATTTGTGGCAAGAACTCTAGATTTAGGGCATTCATATAAATTGGATAACTCAATCAAAATATCTACATTGGCCTTACAAAAAAATCTAAATTTGCCACTTGTTATTTTAACATGCAAATGAGCTTGTGATTCACTGCAAATGTTTGCCAGAAATTTGCAGCTTTTCACCAGTAGTGGTGAACCTCCGGCAAACCTTTGGCAACAATGAACAATTTGTCGCACGTTTGCAGTGAACTTTAAATTTTTGTAAGGGTGGTTACAGAACAGTGTAGGATTATGACCCAGTCTGACTTGTAATGTTTCTATAGAGACATCATTATCCTGTAACCATGGAATCAAACAGAGTGAGTGGTATGGGGATGTACCTGGAGGGATGAGCATGAGCCAGAGTGGGCGGGGCCTGGTATGCCAATCATACTGGACTCCATGGACAACTGTGCCTCCATCTGTATTTCAATAATATCATAAAATGATAATTATTATGACATAAGACTAAATGGTAACAATTCAATAATGCTGTGCAAAGCAGTTATACTCGCTGCCATTATACTAGGGTGTTCTGGGTGGTTGTCAGGGCATTGCTATGTGGTTGCTAAGGCATTCCGTATAGTTGTTACCACATTGCTATGCGTTTAGGTGGTTGCTAGGGTTTTCTAAGTAGTTACTAGTAGGTTACTTATTGGCCAAGTTAAAAGAGCCCACCCCAAGTCTCTATGACATTCTCATCCCTAGATATGGCTCAGAATCCTCCTTAAATATACAGTAAGTCTATAACATTTCTTTGTCTATTTTATCATCAGTTTGGTATCAGTCATGTTCATAGCACAGCATGGGATGAGTTATGTGTTGAAGTTTGACACTTGGGGTTTTGAAAAAAGAATGAGCGATGGCAATATTAATTCTTCCTTTTGCAAGCATCACTAATTCAATTGAGCAATGATATAAAATATAGCTAGGGTTACAAATAAATTGAGTCGTCATCATCTATTCTAACATTAGTATACGTCACAGAGAAAAGTGGAAATATTTGTTATTTGCTGATGGTTTTGAATACACAATCACAAGTGTGTACAGTTTGTGTGGGTGACAGTGAATGCTTGCAATGCAGTCCTTACATTCATAGTTGATGTCCCAAGCAAAGTGTTAGCCACAGAGTGCATCTGTCTGCTGTGTAGACAGCTGGGTGTAGATCTATAATCAGTCAAATGGATATATATATTAGGAGTGGATAACAGACTAAGTTCCATTCAAACAATTCCATACCTACTCATGGGGTCAGCAGAAAGTTTAAACAGGGCTGATGTCACATGGAGACAGCTAGGAATGTTTTTCAGGGCCCTGCGACCAGGGGGCCAACTAAGTCCCCCAGCAATTTGTGCAAAAATAAATAATGTAATAATTTTTTTCTCTTTGTCACCTCCAAATTCTGCAATGCTGCTCAAAAGCAGTACTGAAATATGAAGGCTATGATCTGCTTCACCCCTTAGTATCAGAGGCAGCTGTGACACAGCTCTGTTTTAGTAAATGTAATGCCGCATCAAATTAATTTTAAACTTCGGCATACAGTTGTCAACAATCAGTGGGTGTCGTGCTTTATGTCAGCTGTGCACACAAATCTACTTTTCAATCTGGAATTCTTTAAAAAGGAATTTTAACGTTCAAATATTGGCCACCATTCACTTCCATTGTAAGTGCCTCACTGTAACCCAGATTTTGCTTTTTTAAAGAAAAGAAGGGCACATAAAAATATTTTTTTTTGGTAATCAACATTATATGCAACAAATGCTGTTGATTGATCTTCACTTGTATTGAACCCAGAACATTCTTTAAAGTTTACTGCAAATCTATTAGGTCCAGAGCTCCCTCAGACATGGAAAATCTGTGAAATTCAGTAAATTTTAAAACTGTGATTTTGATTCATATCCTCTTTACTACGGTTGTGGCAGGGGTGAATACCTACAACCCTTTGCGCTTGAATTTATGTGTGTTTGTTTAAAGCATGGCGACTTATGAGAACATTTAAATAATTGTTGTTTAGAATTAAAGGGCACCTATTATGGAATTTTGAAAATTACCTTTCATGTAGTGTGTAACATAGATTTAAGTGAACAAAAACATCCTGCAAAGTTTTATATATGAAAGTTCACCGTAAAAAAGTTATTGTCTCTCAAAAGTAGGAGTCATCTCTGAGTCAATGTAATGAATCGTTTTTCCAATGAGTCATTTTCCTTTTCGTTGTGACGTCAAGACAAAAGATTATCAAATTGGCCGCGCCCACTCATTGCGCGCAGACACCAGGGAAAACTTGAAAACATCATGTCGACAACAAGACGCTGTGTTCTGAAGTGCATATCAAAAGCAACCTTTTTTTCACTGCCCAGGGACGAGCATGTGAAGAATCAGTGGCTAGAGTTTATATTTACAACTATATCACACAAGTATAGCCCGAACCTTGTGCTGAGTTCGCGTCATTTTAATGACGATTGCTTTACGAACATGAATGCTTTCAAGTGTGGATTCGCGAGCCGGTTGATACTGAAGGAAGGTTCAGAACCAAGTTTATTTGCTTCCTCCTCCGAATCACAACCTG
The DNA here is from genome assembly GCF_025860055.1 of Xyrauchen texanus. Classification (NCBI taxonomy): domain Eukaryota; kingdom Metazoa; phylum Chordata; class Actinopteri; order Cypriniformes; family Catostomidae; genus Xyrauchen; species Xyrauchen texanus. The sequence goes on along the minus strand of NC_068285.1, from coordinate 19,348,069 downwards.
TAAGTATTATTAATAATTGTTGCTTTTATGTGTTTTTTAGCATGCTTAATAAGTATTTGTGTGTGTTGTGTAAGTTACGCTCAGCGCAGCTTCTAGGTCTAATTTTTTTGAAATATGTGAAATGTTTGTCGATGTTATTGGAGTTGTCATAAAGAATAGAGCAATAACTTGTAGTAATGCAGTGCTTTACCAATATGTTTATGCGTTGGGCTAACGCAAATAATAACTGATTGGGTGTTTACCACCGAACTTTGGGCTATGATCGCTAACATAAATCAACTCAAATTCCTTCTCTGATTTTGATTTTTTTACTACAAAGCGGTGATGGGCGTTCCGTTTCCGACAATCTCTGCACAGAGTATACCAATCACAACTGCCTGGGTCATCTGACCAATCATTTGGGAGTCGGTGAGCAAATCAGGTAAACATAAATGCATATTATAAGACAACAAAAGTGTTTTTTGTCATTGCATGCATGTAACACTGTTGTTGGGGACTCCCAAAACAATATTAGGAACATTTTAAATGCCATAATAGGTGCCCTTTAATAGATGTGTTAGGTCTTTTTAATTGCACTGAGTTGTCAAAAGTGTTTTGTTTTAAACCACCATCAGGGTAATTACTGTTTGCTTTGGTGAAGTTTCTACAGTTATACAACTGATTTAACTTGTGCTTGGTGACATCACTAAAATTACATCTCTTTAATCCTTTTGAAAATTGCCTTAATAATTGGTAATTTAACAGGACTGATACTGTACATGCTATTTGGTGGAAATTAAGATCTCCCTAGAAAAAGAAATTCAATATGTGAGTTAATTGATTGAGTCAATCCAACTTAACATTTTTTACTTAAAGTACAACTATTTGCATTAGGTTGAGTAAACAAAAAAAAAACTGTGTAGCATGTTACCATTTCATTTTAAATTGAGATAACAATGTAATTTTTTTTTTACAGTGTGGTGAGTAAGTACATGGTAATACTCACTGTTTATTAGAAGTGGAGTATGTGGCAGTACATTGAGACTGTGGCTGTGAGCTGTGTGTGTGGAGCTGGTTCTGGTTCAGGTGGGCCAGAGCACATTGTTGCTGCTGCTGTTGAGGTTGAAATTGATGAGGTTGTGTCTGACCCAGTGCCTGTACAGAAAATATCTGGAAATTAGACCATATTTATAAGTAGAGGTCAACCGGTTTCGCTGATTAATCGGCACCGATAACTTATTTCTGTAAAAATAAACAAAATCGGTTATCGGCAAAAATCCACTCTGATAGATTTTCCCTGTTGTATCCGGTGCTGGCGTGGCTGTGAAGGGTCCGCTGTCATTATACAGTATGAGAGCAGCACTTCACTGATGCCTTGTGGGGTTTGTTTTGACACGTGAGACTACACGCATGGAGCAAAACACTTCAGATGCAGATTTAAAATCAACAATGAAAAGGTATGTACACATGTACATGTTGTCATATCATTGTAAAGTAATTAATTTGTTGACTAGATGGTGCATTAGCAGAGAACAGCAGTATGTTTGCCAACAAGGCTGAGAGGACGCTAACATTAAGCTAACCTCAAGCGGTTAGAACTCAAGTCCTACTCAAATGTTTAGATGTCATAATTGTTACCATCTATTAGGTACCATCTATTTGCATTTGTTTATATCCAGCTGGTCACGTTTATGCATTCGTTAGACAGCTAAGTTGCATATTTAAAGCTAGTGACTTGAGAAAGCAAAGTAATATCACAAAAAATACAGTTTAAAAGAAAGCAGGTGCCTCAATATGCTTTTAAAGTTGATGATGCTTTCACACATCACCTAAAAACAGCACACCTGCATGAGACGCTGAATAAACAAAAACAAAGGGAAACAAAGACATTCGTCTAGCATGCATTTACATTGAAAATAAATGGATGGTTGCAAAAGTGTTCGATGTGAACAGCCCCTTACAGTTGGTGGATGTCTTTGGCTGTTGTGTCTTGCTCTCGTATAAGTGTTTCTCAGATTAAGCAATGTGTTGTTTAAATGCTTTGTCAGGAAAGATGTTCAACTTGGAAATATGTGTCCAGTCTGTTGTTCCATCTGTTTGAACAGGCCCTGACCTTGGCTCATAGTCTGAGCCGCTTCACCACTGAGTTCAGACGAATGCCACTGCTGTCTGTGAATATTGCTAATCTACATACAACTGTACTGAATAAAAACAATGTGGTATTTCACTGTTATTATGAAGCTTGAGTCTGGAGTAGTAGGAATCACAGGAAGTGTAACACCATGTGAACTGTCTATTGAAGTGTTTTCCACCCTCATTTTACTTTTGACTTTTAACTTTTGATAATATGGACTGACTAAAACATTTTATAAATTCATTTTATGCACATTAGTTGAAAATTAAATGCTATTTTTTAACAGCCAGGATAAGAATGTTCTATGCAATAATATAAAATTGCTGAATGGTTTATGTATTTATTGCACTCTCTTGTGGACTAAGGAAACAACGTCAATTTAAAAATAAGCTGACCTATACAATGGAATATTTCATATATATTAATATTTATATATTTATTTTGTTTAAAAAAGTACAATACATTTTCGTGGTTCAGTCAGTACTTTTTATTTTTGTAATAAAATTCAACACTATTTTACTTTGAGTGTTATTTTTTCATTCAGTATCAATTTTAAAAACTATCGGTTGATTAATCAGTTATCGGCAGGTACAGCCCAACTTAGTTATCGGTATCGGTAAAACCCACTATCAGTTGACCTCTATATAGAAGCTGATTAAAAACACTTCTATCATATCTGCTTCCTTGTCTCCATCTGTCTGTGCTCAACCTCCTATGGACCCCACCATCTGTGTATTTGTGTGTGTGCATATACAAGAACTGTTTGATATTCAAAATCTGATCTGATTGCTTGTTTTTCCTTACTACAGTCCAAATGGACACACACTGTATACACGCACATGTACACCTTTACATGAAAGAACACAGGGACGTTTATTACAGAATATACAGATTTTGTTAACAGTATTTAAATTGCTTAGTTTCAAGTTTTAGTAATATAAAATACATAATAAATGCTTCAAACATGTATTCAAATGCAATTTGTATAAAAAAAAAAAGGTCTTACACAAATTGCATTTGAATTGAAGCTTGATTTTGCTCTCACCGCTTTGGTGTCCCCCTCCTGTGACTGGTTAAGCTCCAAGTCAGTGAAGAGGCCCACTTCCTCACAATCCTGCAAGAAACGGGTCGGAGTTGGAGTCTGATCTACAGATGAAATTAAAGTATACATTTATCAAAAATTCAAACAGTTTTAATAGATACACACAAAAGGACATTGGCTAATGGTCATTTTATATACACAATATAACGGAATTGAACACAAACACAATAGGCAAAGATAAGAAGATGGTGTATTAGCTTTGCAAATATATTTAGAGCTATCTATGCACATTTTAAACATCTCCACATAATAATGTCAATATTTGAATTGTTATTGTTCATGGAAAAGTATTGGAAAAGAGTAAGGTAGGAAAAGGTATCATTTAGAAAGTGACAATAAGAAAGCTTTGATTCAAAGCTCAGTACAGATCAAGACTAAATACATGTAAACAGTTAACTGAGTAGGCAAAGGATATTTCTCAATGTTATAGTATGGAAACTTTGGATCAGTAGATCAGTATCAAATAACCTCCAGGCATTCAAACAAATAAATAAAAATTGCCTTCTTCTCAATGTCATGAACCTAACTTTTCTAAAGTACTAATGTGGCATGCTGAAAAAATTAACCCTGCGTCATGCACATGAGCCTCATTTTGCTCTTGTTGTTTTGGTAATTTAAATCTAGTCTAAACTAAAGTGATTTTATTCTGGACTAACACGAAAGGGGTTGAGGGTATAGTCTGTCTTTTGTTTTTTATATAAATGTTTCTGTCGCTGTAGTGATGGCTCACAGACCCCAGAGGTCAAAGGTCGAGCTGATGTTTACATGTCAGACATAGCGTTTCCAGGGTAACAGACATTGGCTGGGTTTCCCGTTAACATTGCAACTTAAGCTTTAACAATCATCTTAACTAACATCGCTCATTATTTTACGATGGAGTAAAGACTATTTCCCAAACCAGCACGTATATCGATCATTATAAAGTAGAACTTAAGTGCTTCATTACAGGAGCTGTTCAGTCCAAATGTGCTAATAACAGCCAGTATGTCCAGGTGTTTGTCTTCTCAAAATGAAAATATGATGGAAATACTGACAAACATGGAAGTTGTTAATAACCTTGTCGAGGCGCTGAAATGTATTACCTACCTATTACAGAATTTAATTAAAGTAATAATGTTGGCTTTACAGTAGTTAAACAGTGTTTCATATATACTGATGCTCTATCATAGAGGTTAATGCAAGTGATGCAATAAATGCATGTAACATGAATTTATGCAACATGAATCATAAGGGGCTCTCAAGTAGCCTAAAGTTTGTTCCTTTGGCTGGAAACTGAACAAATGCACACAGAACAGGATTAAAATGACGGGCATCAGTATTGAACTACTTATAGACCTGTCTAAATATTAATAGATCATCTGGTTAGAGTTCAAGGTACTGTACACATGTAGCCTTACTGCCATTATGCATCATCCAATTTGCTATTGCCTTGTAAAAAGACTATAGGCCAGCTGATTTGAACCAGCCATTGAAGGAAGAAAGAAGAGGAGGAGGATGAAGAGAGAGAGAGAGCGAGAGAGAGAGAGAAAGAGAGAGAGAGAGAGAAACTCACTGCACACTCACGCCCTAATCTCCTCTGTTAACCATATTTAAATCATTTTTAAGGCATATTTATTTAAGTTTTAAACTGTGGACACATACTCACAGATGTCAGTACAAAATCAGTATGATTATGGTGAATTAATATAGTTTTTAACAATTAATTAAAGGTGGTCCTTCATTGAGTAATTTCTGGAATGTCAGATGAAAACCTCTTCATGTGAAAAATAAAGCAAAAAAAGGATCAAACCTTTAATAACAAATATATATTTATATACATTATATGTATCTGTGTATATATTTACAGTATATCTGTGCATCTTTCTGTACACACCCTTACCTGAAAGTATATTGTCACACCTAATAGAAGAAAATTTTAGGGTCATCTCATGTTTGTGTCTGTGAATAATCAGGTGATCTTCTCTTTGGAAGCACTGCAAGAACAAGAAACATGGATTAATCTGTGACATACTGAACTGGCTAATCTGCTGCAATACTTTTTATTATCAGTTTCTCTGAGACAGATCATTGTTCAAATACGAAATTCATATTTAAAAGCAATGAATTATGAATCAACATCTGGACATCCAGGGGCAACCAGACGTCCCTTACCTGGGAGCATCCAGGTGCAGTGCATACATATGGCCTGTCCTGATCAACATTCATCACTAAGGCCTAAAAACCTAGACATACACATAAGCACACATACAAACACATACACAGGAAATATGATATTAAAAAGTGATTAGATAGATACATAGATAGATAGATAGATAGATAGATAGATAGACAGACAGATAGATAGATAGATAGATAGATAGATAGATAGATAGATAGATAGACAGATATATATAGATAGATAGATAGATAGATAGATAGACAGACAGACAGACAGACAGACAGATAGATAGACAGACAGACAGACAGATAGATAGACAGACAGACAGACGGACGGACGGACAGACAGACAGACAGATAGATAGATAGATAGATAGATAGACAGATAGATAGACAGACAGATAGATAGATAGACAGACAGATAGATGACGATTTCATATGAAATATAGTTTTAAAGATTTTAATCTCTAAGTTTCTCAGTTCTCTATATTTTGCTCACATTTCCCGGTTTGAGTTTGGGTGTTTTTCAAACTTATGTTCTGTTGGTCAGTCTCTTCTTGCTCTCACTTATCTACGTGCTCTCTAGACATTAGGGCTAAGTATTACGTCATAGTCGCGCCTTACAAAAAAACCTGCTACTCGCCCAGTCATTACTCATAACGTGATCATTCCCCAAATCATATCGACGTCACCGCAGTCATGACATAATCGTTCAGTTCAGACGAGGCGACGGTTTGAATTAACAAGACCGCCGGTTAACGGTGCGCCTGCTGAAAACGTCTACGGCGCTAAATCAAAACGTCTAACCGGCCTGCAGAATGACGTAATGGCGAAACCGAAGGACTCACGTGGTGACACGAATTTTACGAACCCAAACACCTGAGAGCGGAGCTCCTAACCAGAGGCAATATGTGTCAGTTTGGTGTGAAAACTAAAGCACTGTTCCTCCAACTTTGGAGAAAGCTCAACTGGCATCTTTCCAAAAAAAAAAAAGAAAAGAAAAAAGAAAGGTCTATTAGAAAAAATTATTTGAGTTAATCAAAGCAAACGCAGACACACAATCTCCCAGCCATTTAAATAGGCCTACATGTGTTTTTTTTTTAAAAAAAGTCTTAAACAGCTAAATGTCAAGCGCGTTCCTCTAAAAATGTGTTTTTGTTTACAAGGATTAATTCAGATTTAACACTTTACAAGGACAGTTCAGATCATTAAAAACCTTTTTTATGCTCGTACCATGTTTGTTTGGTGGTGTCACACCCCCTCAAATAGACACTCAAACAGTTAATCAACACCACTGTGAAAACCCGGCACTTTGACAGGCACTAAAAAACATCAACAACACCAACCAAAAACCCAGATAAGCCCTTCGTTTGTGTTTAGAAACTGTCAGAGAAATAATACCTCAACGCGCAAGCATTAAACTGTAACACTAACTTACCTAAACGCGCGCAGACTGAGACCAGCAACGCTCCTCGCGCTCGGACGAAGCACGCTGAACTGAAACACGATTACAATATGATCTATTTACAGAAGCATTACATCACCTCATGGTGACGTCACGTGGGATTCCTGAACTTCTAAATCATTGCGGTTCGCTTTTTAAAAAGAGGAGGGGTTTTCAGATCACGCGCGCCCGCCCACAGAGAGGATGTAGCGGGCGTCCGATAAGGTTATTGGCTCGTCGAGGGAGAAAAGGAGGCGCTTGCCCAATGCGTGCTGCGCCAACAGCTGTCTCGAGCTGTGCGCGGGACGGTCCCGAGAAGCGAATGTGTGAAAGAGAGAGTGAGAGAGTGAGCATGACATGTATGAGCGTGTTAGCTCTTGTCTTGATGCGAGTATACGTTGTTCAACAACAAGATAAACATAATGACACAAACAAGTAAAAATGCAGAATCAAGGGCATTGCTGTTGTCGTTTAGGATGCATGTAATCTGTGTCTGTTGTATGCTACAAGTAAAATGGTCAGCTGAAAGCTCAAATAATTGTGTCACTGTCCATTAGAGGTCGACCGATAGTGGATTTTGCCAATACTGATAACCAAGGTGATGGAAAAGGCCAACAAGCATTTAATTGGGCGATTCGTTTTATTATTATTCAAATTAGTTTTATTTAGAAAAAAATTCTGAGTCTTGCCTTATTATGGCTGGCACTGAGAGGCTACAAGAATCCAAAATGAGCAAAATTCCAGATGCAGTTTGTGCAACCAAAATCCCAATAATAACACTATGTAACACAATTGTTGTTCCTGGGTCGTAAGTGTTATTTCCTAATTTCTTATGCATCAAAAGGCTATTATTCCCCACAAACTTTGCTTTTGTGACCAGGACAGTGATAATTTGAAACGTACCTATTTCGAAAGAGAAAACAAGGGAATTTGTGTCTTTTCGTTCACATAAAGTTTGAAAAAACAACAACGTATGAATCCAAATGAACATGTATTTATACTAAAGTAATACAAAATGACTACCAAAGATTTAGAAGTGTTTTTCTTTCGAGTTTTACGATTATACTGTAAATCACTTTCACAAATCAGCCCTCAAAAGTATATGTTCCTTGGTAGCGGCGTCCAAAGTCCAGCATATCCTGCTGGAAGCGTTCTCCTTGAATGTATCAAAATGAGCATCAATGATATGGACTCGAGGGACATCGTACATCCCATTGTGCCATAGTTCTTCACCAGTGTCTCAACCCGCTCCACATAGTTTTCGGCCAGGAAGCCCCGAACCACTGCGACAAAGCTGTTCCAAGCCGCTTTCTCCTACTAGTGAGCTTCTTGAAGAATTCATTGCACTCCAAGATCTTCTTTATCTGTGGTCCAACGAAGACACCGGCTTTGACCTTTGCCTCAGACAGCTTAGGGAAGAAGTCTTGAAGGTACTTGAAGGCTACCAACTCCTTATCTAGAGCTCTGACAAATTGTTTCATAAGGCCCAATCTGATGTGCAGTGGTGGGTGGCATCAGCACCTTCCGGGGGTCCACCTGTGGCTCCCACTTGACGTTGCTCCTCCCCACAGAGAACTCGGCCCACTGTGGCCAGTCCCGCCTGTGGTAGTGCGTCTTGGTGTTCCTGCTGTCCCAAAGGCAAAGATAGCAGCGAAACCTGGTAAAACTGCCTTGGAGACCCATCATGAATGCCACCATTTTGAAGTCTCCTATGACCTCCAAGCCCTACACCTCATACTTCAAGGCGTCCAGCAAGGTCTTGATATGTATGCACTTAGGCAGCTGGAACTAATCTGAACTGGTGGGCTTAAGGCCCCTGTATTTATTCTACTATTTATATTACTGGAAAGTTCTGGAAAGTTCTAGAAAGTTCTAGAAGTTACTTCACGTTTACTCAGCAATTAATTTATCTGGAATGTTCTGGAAAATAGGTACATTTCAAAATATCACTGTCCTGGTCACAAAAGCAAAGGTTGTGGGGAATAATAGCCAGTTTCTCTACTTTTGAGGCATAAGCCATTTGGAAATAATAAAAACTAAAACAAATTTGGTGCTTAAAACAAATGTTCCGGGTTCAGTATAATTAAGCTCAATCGACAACATTTGTAGCATAATGTTGATTACCACAAAAATTTATTTTAACTCGTCCCCCCTTTTATTTTAAAAGAGCAAAAATCTGGGTTACAGTGAGAAACTTACAATGGAAGTGAATGGAGCCAATTTTTAGAGGGTTTAAACACAGATGTGAAGCTTCTAATTTTATAAAAGCATTTGCATGAATTCTTCTGTTAAAACTTGTGTATTATTTGATCTGTAAATTTGTTTAAATCGTAATTTTTACAGTCATTTTACGGTTTGCTGACATTACATCGTCATGATAACAATGTAAAATTGGCCATAACTTTGCACAGAAAAGGTTAGGAAGCAATCTTTTCACACTGAAATCATGTTTACAGGCATATTGTTTATGTCTTGTGGCTATACTTTTGAAACAGTGAATATTTTAACCTTCAAAAATTGGCCCTCATTCACTTCCATTGACAAGATATGAAGTTCTGATAATGTACAGGTGAAACTCGAAAAATTAGAATATCGTGCAAAAGTTCATTAATTTCAGTAATTCAACTTAAAAGGTGAAACTAATATATTATATAGACTCATTACAAGCAAAGTAAGATATTTCAAGCCTTTACTTGATATAATTTTGATGATTATGGCTTACAGCTTATGAAAACCCCAAATTCAGAATCTCAGAAAATTAGAATATTACATGAAATCAATAAAAAAAAAGGATACTTTTTGAAAAGTATAATCATGCATATGTACTCAGTACTTGGTTTGGGCCCCTTTTGCATTAATTACTGCCTCAATGCGGCGTGGCATGGATGCTATCAGCCTGTGGCACTGCTGAGGTGTTATGGAAGACCAAGATGCTTCAATAGCGGCCTTCAGCTCTTCTGCATTGTTTGGTCTCATGTCTCTCATCTTTCTCTTGGCAATGCCCCATAGATTCTCTATGGGTTTCAGGTCAGGCGAGTTTGCTGGCCAATCAAGCACAGTAATACCATGGTCATTGAACCAGGTTTTGGTACTTTTGGCAGTGTGGGCAGGTGCCAAGTCCTGCTGGAAAATGAAGTCAGCATCTCCATAAAGCTTGTCTGCTGAAGGAAGCATGAAGTGCTCTAAAATGTCTCGGTAGATGGCTGCGTTGACTCTGGACTTAATAAAGCACAGTGGACCAACACCAGCCAATGACATGGCTCCCCAAACCAACACAGACTGTGGAAACTTCACACTGGACTTCAAGCATCTTGGATTGTGTGCCTCTCCATTCTTCCTCCAGACTCTGGGACCTTGGTTTCCAAATGAGATGCAAAATTTGCTCTCATCAGAAAAGAGGACTTTGGACCACTGAGCAACAGACCAGTTCTTTTTTCTTTAGCCCAGGTAAGACGCTTCTGACGTTGTTTGTTGTTCAGGAGCGGCTTGACAAGAGGAATACTGACATTTGAAGCCTCAGTCCACTCCTTGTGAAGCTCCCCACACATTTGATGGCCTTTCCTGACAATCCTCTCCAGGCTACGGTCATCCCTGCTGCTTGTGCACCTTTTTCTTCCACACTTTTCCCTTCCACTTAAATTTCTATTAATGTGCTTTGATACAGCACTTTGAGAACATCCAACTTCTTTTGCAATTACCTTTTGAGGCTTTCCCTCCTTGTGGAGGGTGTCAATGATGGTTTTCTGCACAACTGTCAGGTCAGCAGTCTTCCCCATGATTGTGAATTCAACTGAACCAGACTGAGAGACCATTTAAAGGCTCAGGAACCCTTTGCAGGTGTTTAGCTGATTAGAGTGTGACACTTTGAGCCTACAATACTGAACCTTTTCACAATATTCAAATTTTCTGAGATTCTGAATTTGGGGTTTTCATAAGCTGTAAGCCATAATCATCAAAATTATATCAAATAAAGGCTTGAAAGTATTTCCTGCCTGTGTTGTGCACGGGTCACAACACAGGCAGGAAATACTGTTGAGAATTGGGTAGGGAGATCAGGCAACTCATCAACATCGGGTTTGTGTACTACAATGGGTCTAGGAAATACCTCACCACCTGCAAGCTCATTTCCCAGAATAAGACTAACACCCTCTACAGGTAACCGTGAGCATACTCCCAGCAACACTGGTCCAGTGACAAGGTCATACTCCAAATACACCCTATGGAGGGGAACGTTAACACATCCCATTTCGCATCCACGGATCAACACATCGCTACCGGTATAAGACTCAGGTGAAAAAGGTAACATCTCCTCTAAAATCAATGACTGCATGGCTCCTGTGTCCCTCAAAATTCTAACTTGCTGTGTATCAGAACCAGACGAAAAAGAAACCAAACCAAAAGAGAGAAACGGCTGGTAAGCAACAGCATCCAAAGAATTTACCTCTGGCACAGATTGTACCAAAGCCACATGTTTGGGCTTGGCAGAAGCGCTTTTCTGTTTCCAAGCCTTACACTCTGAAATTATATGACTAGGGTCAAGACAATAGAAACAGACCCGCTTGTCCCCTAAACGTTTAGGACTAACCTTACGTCTAACCACAGCAGCCATATCCAATTTAGCATTACGAGAAGACTGAAATAGTTCTGAACTCTCCGTACCTGAAAACGGACTTTTGGCCTGACGTGTAGAGGAGAAAACATTACGATGAGTCAAAACAAATTCATCAGCTACTACCGCAGCATCAGTCAGAGCTTGCACTTTCTGTTCATTCAAATGAACAACAACGCTTTCTGGGGCACATGCTTTAAAGTCTTCTAACAAGATCAACTCTTGGAGCTGCTCAAAAGTAGTAATCCTACTAGTAGTACACCACTTTTCAAACAGTGCCTTTTTCTCACGTGCAAATTCAACGTAAGTTTGTCTGGCTGTTTTTACATGGGACCTGAACTTTTGCCGATAAGCTTTTGGCACCAACTCATATGCTCGCAGCACAGCAGCCTTCATCACATCATAATCAAGAGATTGTTCAATGGGTAACGCAGCTGAAACCTCTTGCGCCTTACCCGACAAATTACACTGCAGCAGTAGCGTCCACATATCCCTAGGCCACAGTAGTTTTGCAGCCACACGTTCAAATGCGGTAAAATACGCGTCTACTTCTGACTCTCTAAATGGTGGTACTAGTCTGATATATTTACTGACATCAAAAACCGATGGTGACTCAGCGGAACTATTATTAGAGGTGTGCACAGAATCTACTATCGGCATACCAGCCGATGAACCTGAAGATCTACTACGAGGTAATGGAACGGGTCTACCCCTTAATCTCAGAGCCTCCATCTCATTCCCATGACGCTCACTATCCCGTGCTCGTTCAGCGCCTATCACTCGGAGCCTGATGCGCTGAGCCTCACATTCTTGTCGTTTCAATTCAAGCTCTAATTCTTTTAGTTTAATTGCTAAACCAGCATCAGAAACAGATTCTTTTGACTCTATGTTAAAAACAGAACCAGCAGCCTCAGATTCATCCTCAACACTCCCATCTGGTGCTGCCAAAATGCCAGCTCCTACTAATTCCTCATACAATTCCTCTTTGATAATTTGTTTGCGTGCCTCTTTTGGTATGTTAACATTAAAGAAGTCTGCTATGGAAATTAAATCCTTTTTACGACACCGATTATATACTTCCAAAGTTGGAAGCAATGTAAAGGCGAGTAAGTCAAACTCCATAAAGCCCCAATCTTTCCCACATCAAAAGAGCAAAAACAGCCAAAAAAAAGCAGAGAAAAAGGACTCTTACCAATTTTGAATCACCCACCAATGGATTCCTTTTCAACTTTGCTGACAAACACATAGATAACATCCAATTGTTACAAACACTTTGGCGTCCACCTTGAAATATCTTACTTTGCTTGTAATGAGTCTATATAATATATTAGTTTCACCTTTTAAGTTGAATTACTGAAATTAATGAACTTTTGCACGATATTCTAATTTTTCGAGTTTCACCTGTATGTGTTTCCATATATATTCACATTTTTCTTTTATGCTTGAATTTAGAACTCTTGATTTATCTTATCAAAATAACCAAATATGCATTGAAGTTAGGATAAAATATGGACAATTATTGTCAGTCAGTGATTTTATTTCACCAACCAACCAAGTTGTTCTAACTAAAGAATCCTCTAGCATAGATTTTAGACAATAACCGACAGTTCCAAAAAGCAACTATTGGCACAGATTAATCGGCCTACCTCTTCTGTCCATTTATTGGTTGATATCAACCTGATCCTCAGGTAATGCAGTAAAGAACAGGTGTTAATATAAGTAACAGCTTGTAATTAGCATTTCACTGTTTTGTTTTGAATTGGAGTTTATGATTAATCACATTTATGCTCTTTGTGACATACACCCATGATTTACAATATTTGAGAGAATGTGTCAAAACAGCGTTTCACATTCTCCTAAATCCTTCTGTGAGGGGTGTGTCTTCAGAACATCGTGGTCCTTTTGTGGTAAGTTTTAGGATATTATAAACAGAACAAGTTGAAATAAGATGGAGAGAGAGAGAGAGAGAGAGAGAGAGAGAGAGAGAGAGAGAGAGAGAGAAGAGAGAGAAGGGGATTGATTCATTAGTCTGCTTTAGCTCAGAATGCTAGTAGCTGTTTCCTCAGCATGCAACACCAAAAAACAGGAAGTGGTAATGATCTCACATAAAGCCCCAACCTTAGTTGACTCCTACGTCTGTGAACATGAATCATTCATGCACACAGACACTGCACCTGAGGGCATGCACCTACTGGTCTCATATGACATCATCCACATTTCTCCCATGAGATAATTCACAAGTTCAAATTCATCCCATTTTGCTATATAAAGAAAACTCATGATGACCGTTTGTCAATAATTGACAACATGTGACAAGATAATAAAAAAATAACAAATGAACCTTTGACACTGATATCGTTCCTATATGTGGAGTCATTTAAGTGTAAATGAATGTTTGACCATGCTTGTAGCAGGTCACACATTTGTTTGTAATTTTGCACATGATCCTCTGTAGTACTTTGGTCTTGATAGGTCTCTGAATTCATTGCATACAGAAAGATAAGGATGAGACTCTGGAATCTGGAATAACATAAAACCTGCACTCTATGACATCAGTTTTGTTCAGTCAATTGGTTTGGCCTGGTATGTCCTCACATTTTCTGGCATCTGGCAATGGGTCTACCTAGCTTGGGTCTGTCTTGGTGAGGCAGATGGTTGCATTTACAAAAATCTGCACAGCTTTAGATAATGACGTAATAAAGAATGTCACTAAGTGGTCTGTGCGAGTATGGTTTTCAGTACAATTTGAATGTACAGTTTGTAAGCTTTTGGGAATTTGGTCATATATGCACTGTATTAGCACAGAAGATGAAGTCTGTCTATGTGTTTGTATGGATACAGTGCCATGGAAAATATTTGGCCATTTAGTCTCTCACTTATTTACAACAGCAGTGAACATTTATAACAGGGACAGTGTCACAGACTGATCAAAGAGACATTCCTCTCACTTTTTGTGAATTTAGTACAATGCCTTAAATGGATGCTTGTCTCAAACCTGACAGATTCTCTCAATCTGTCAGGTTTTAAAAGGGTAAGGAGGCCAACATTGGGCAGTTCCATTTAGAGAAGTGATGACTAGTGCTGGGTGGTAATATTTGCATGTATGCATGATCATTATTGCATGTAATTATTACATGCTTATTATTTGTAATCTAGATTATAGAATAACATTACAAAAATCGAGTACTTGTAATTTAATTACATTACATTTTATAAGATGCATATGTCACGAACCCCGCTCCTCTGCCCCATCCCTGCTTCGTCGCACACACACTCACTCCCTCGCTCCGCCCCCTCGAGCTCTTTTTGCTCGCTCGAGCCCTCACGCCCACTTTTGCTCCTACTCGCTCACATGCTCGTAGGTTATCTCCCTTCCTCGAGTTTCTCACGCGCTTCCAATCCTCCTGCACATTAGTTTCACCTGCACTCGTCTCATCACCTTTCATTGTTTACACCTGCACCTTCCCCTATACCACAGCACATCCGTTTCACGGGGGTTGGTTATTGTATTTAGTTTCCCGTATCTTTGTCCCCCGCTAGTCTCATCTAGTTTTGAACTCCTCTTGTCTTCCTCTTAGCTTGCCAGCTCCCCTTGTTCCCCTGTCTTTTGCTCCCACTAGTCTCGTCATTCTTATATCCTGTTTCCCCGGCTCTCGACCCTACGCTTACCTCGACCATTCTCCCTCTGGATTTTCCCCACTGTACCTTCGTCTGCTCTTTAAAAATAAAAGCAGTTTTGATTTACATTGTGACTGTCTCGTCTTGTGTGTGTGTGAGCGGGTTACAGCATAATCAGATTATATTTACATTTCATGGATTACATGATTACATTCTTGATTAAATTATCAATCAGACAAAGGCAATAACTAGTGCATAATTTACTTATTATGCTTCTTAATAAAAATAAAAAAAAACATCTGTATTTTAAATATTTTATGCAATATCTAGCCATGTGTGCATGATGAAATTGATACACTACATTGAAAGTGCATTTGGTTTCAGTTTTAAAATTTGTTTGTAAATTAGAGCACAAATAAATGCTAAACTGTTTGTACAGTATTTGCACCCTGTATTGATAAGAATGTATTTCCAACAAACCCTTGTCCACATCCATAATTCTAGACTCTTCCATAAAAAACGTTTTGCTAACAAATATTTTAGAGGTGTCGGTCACATGTTCTTTTGTACCATTTAAATGCACTTCTGTCCATGGCAGTATTAGTTTAAGGTGGCACACCTTCTCATTAATTAATCAGGTGTATGTACAAGTTGTACATCTCAACCTCATATCTAGAGACATTCTCTCAATATTGATTTCAAGCATGGTAATTAAAAGTCCAATCCCAATTTCCTAAATAACAAATATTCTTTAAAAATGACAAATACAAGCATTTCCTCATTGTCTTTTATCTTGAGTAACATACATTTTGATGACCCTTTAAGCACCTTTTTTAACTCAGCAACTGACAAATTGCAAGTTTCTGTTTGATTTTCTGTTTACTTATGTTTAATGAAAGGAGTGTTAATCGGTTCTTAATTCAAATTAATCATTAGATTTTCATCAAATTATTAAATGGGTTATACAAAAGTAATCCAAATGTAAACAGATTAGATTACCTAAAATATGTAATCTGAAAGGTTAAAATGAAATGTTACAATGGTTACAATCTGAAAGGTTACATAAAGGATTACAATTTAAGGTTTGTAATTTGTTATCAGAAAACATTTAATTTCTTGTGTGTGTTTTACTCCCCATTTCCTCACCGTTTCTTGTGTTTACTCCACCCTTCTCATCTACCTTTGTTATTAGTTTACTCATTTGAGGCTCATAAATTAATTTGTGTCACATGCCTTCCTTGTTTGCTCTGTCATTTTTTAATGGGTCCCACCTGTTATCATTTACCCTATGTGTTTATTTATACCTGTCTATGTTCATCTGGTTGTTGCTATATTGTTTTGTGATGATATTTTTCAGCTGCATGTTTTGTTTTTTTATTTAGTCTGTCTTGTCTAGTTTTTGGGTCTTTGTACCCATTTTGATTGTGATAATATGCCTTTTGAGTTTTCTTTATTAAAGAGTAGCCACGTGTTCTGCCTGTTATTGAGTCCTCCTCCATGTAACAAAACTGACAATACCAGTAATTATCCCCTTACAAATATGTATGTTGACACGGTAATTGTGTATTCGTTATTATTACAGCTGAAAATATTTCACGATTGTATTTTTAAGTAATTGAGAGCTTATGAGATTTGTGTTTTCATCTAATGAAATTAATGAGATCTAATAACATGTTGTGAGGTAAGTGAGGACCCAAAAGCGATATAACAGAAAGCAGTCTTTAATGAAGTTCAAAATTAGATCACTACAAAACACAAAGTCTTCTCCTTGAGAGGCGAAAAGGTTAACATAAACAATCCGCAGCGCGGACGAAGAATGAAGGGAGCAGTCCTCAGCGCTCCTTAGCGGGCCTCCCTTAGGCGGCTGCCGGGGCTTGCAGTGTGACGCCGACAGGCTGTGGATTCCCCTGGGGTTGGCAGGGATAGAGGGGAGAGCGTAGGCACCAGACCTCTAGCAGCGAGGGGCGAACTGAATAGAACACAAATCCAGGTGGTTAACGGAGAGAGGGATGCAGAGGAGCGGGAACAAATACAGGACAGGACTAGACAGCGACAATTCTGAGGGTAGACAGAAACAGCGTGTAGCGTTCTCTAGTGAGACTCAGACAATGAAGGCAGAGAAAGCAGGGAAAGAAGTAGAGCGCTAATCAGCAGGGAAAACGGAATCAGGTGGGGAAGAATTAGACGAAGAATTAGGGGGAGACGAGAGACAGCTGGGGAGCGAGGGAAAAGGAGAGAAGTAACAAAAGAGGGCCAATAGATGGCATGAGAGTAGAAGGAAAGAACAAGAGCAAAACATACGATATGACATGACAGTACCCCCCCCCTCAGCGAGCGTCTCCTGGCGCTCTCGAGGAGGAAACCTGGCGGTTCCGGAGGAAATCATCAATCAGCGAACGGTCCAGAACGTCCCGAGAGGGAACCCAACTTCTCTCCTTGGGACCGTATCCCTCCCAATCGACCAGAAACTGATGACCACGGCCCCGGGGACGCATGTCTAGAATCTTGCGGACCCTGTAGATGGGAGCGCCCTCAACGTGAACAGGGGGGAAGAGGGACGAGTGGGAGCGCGGGCAGCGGGCTTGACACAGGAGACGTGGAAAACCGGGTGAACACGGCGAAGATAGCGGGGGAGAAGAAGTCGTACCGCAACGGGATTAATGACCTGAGAAATACGGAACGGACCGATGAAGCGTGGGGTCAGTTTACGAGGGGCGGACCTAAGGGGAAGGTTGAGGGTGGAGAGCCACACCCTTTGACCGCGGCAGTATCTGGGACTCTTGGATCTACGCTTATGTAATGCTACTGTAAGGATGACAGGAAGCAAGACTCCGAGACACGGTAAGCCTTTTAATTTGCCTTTCTAGTCACACAGTATTTACAATGTCTCTGTATTCGAACGCTGAGTTCGTTGTCGATCTCTCTTCCCCCTGCTCTGCGGCTGCTGGCTTCTTATCCGCTCTCCTCGCTCTACTGCAATTAGAGACAGGTGTTAGACATAATTTAGCCCAGGTGTGAGCGCCCTTACCGCTTTTCTCTCCCGGACGGGCGCTTGACCACGCCCCCGCTGCCACATACCCCCACCGCCCGACTCAGGCCGGGCGTCATCCGGCCTGCCTACCACTCCCCCATTTCTGGAGAGGAAGTCGGCGGCAGCCATCTGCACCCCGGTCTGTGGACCACCTTGAACTTAAAAGGCTGGAGGGCCAGATACCAACGGGTGATCCGGGCGTTAGTATCTTTCATGCGGTGGAGCCACTGCAGTGGGGCATGATCCGAGCAGAGGGTGAAGGCCCGCCCCAGCAGGTAGTACCGGAGGGTGAGGACCGCCCACTTGATGGCCAGACACTCCTTCTCCACGGTGCTGTACTTAGTCTCCCTTAAGGAGAGCTTTAGGCTAATGTACAGCACCGGGCTCCTCTCCCTCCACCAGCTGCAGAGTACGGCCCCCAGCCCTCTGTCTGAAGCGTCCGTCTGCAATACAAAAGGGAGAGAGAAGTCAGGTGCATGCAAAGCGGCCCCCACAAAGTGCAGCTTTGATCTGCGTAAACGCCTGTTGGCACTGCTCTGACCATTGGACCGGATCTGGAGCCCCTTTTTAGTGAGGTCAGTCAGCGGGCTGGTGACGTCCGAATAATTAGGCACAAATTTTCTGTAATAGCCAGCCAGCCCCAGGAACTGCCTCACCCCTTTTTGGTCTTAGGTCTAGGGCAAGTGGCAATCGCCATGGTCTTATCAATTTGGGGACGCACCTGGCCATGACCCAAGTGGAACCCCAGATACCGTACCTCCACACGCCCAACCGCAGCACTTCTTGGGGTTTGCTGTGAGCCCCGCCGCCGCAGCGATCTCAGGACGGCCCTCAGATGTTGCATGTGCCGCTGCCAATCATTGCTATAAATGATAATGTCATCTAAATAGGCAGCGGCGACGCGGTGTGCGGTCTGAGGATCCGATCCATGAGTCGCTGAAACGTGGCTGGTGCCCCAAACAAACCGAAAGGAAGCGTCACAAATTGGTGTAATCCAAACGGCGTGGTGAAGGCTGTTTTCTCACGGGACATTGGTGTCAAGGGGATCTGCCAATAACCCTTTGTTAAATCCAAGGTCGAATAAAATCGAGCAGTACCTAACCGATCGAGCAGTTCATCATCCCGGGGCATTGGGTACGCGTCAAATTTAGACACCGCGTTGACTTTTCTGTAATCCACACAGAATCGAACAGACCCATCACTCTTGGGAACCAGAACAACCGGGCTGGACCAATCACTGTGGGATTACTCTATTACGCCCATATCAAGCATCGCATCTAATTCTTCCCGTACGATTTTCTTTTTATGTTCGGGTAAGCGATAGGGGCGGCAACGCACCACCGCGCCCGGCTCGGTCTCGATGTGGTGCTGTATGAGGTTTGTACGGCCCGGTAGAGGGAAAATACGTCCGCAAATTCCTTCTGTAATTCAGAAACCTCTGTGAGCTGCCGCGGCGAGAGTTGGTCCCCACAAGTAACCGGAGTGTTGGGATTGTAGTTTTGTTTATCTCCGGTCCGAGCTCCGCCCTCTCCGGAACTAGTGTGGCCAACGTCACAGAGGCCGCCTCCTCCCTCCATAATTTCAGGAGGTTGAGGTGATAAATTTGACGCGCCCCTCTATCGGTACGTTTAACCTCATAATCGAGATCCCCACTCGTCGTGTGACCTCAAAGGGTCCTTGCCACTTGGCGAGTAATTTAGAGCTTCGATGTTGGGAGTAATACTGAGTACCTTCTCTCCCGGTGCAAATTCCGTAGCCGAGCACCCCTGTTATACAGTCGGCGTTGGCGTTCTTGAGCTTGGAGCAAATTCTCCTGTGTTAGTCAGCCCCAGTGTGTGGAGTTTTGCTCTAAGATCGAGAACGAACTGAATTTCATTTTTACTATTAGAAGGTCCCTCCTCCCACGCCATGGACGACGTCAAGGACACCGCGGGGCGTCGCCCGTACAGCAGCTCAAACTGGGAGAACCCGGTGGAGGCTTGCGGGACCTCTCGTACTGCAAACAACAGGGGTCTAGCCACTTATCCCAATTTCTAGCGTCATCGTGTACGCAATTTACGAATCATGTTCTTGAGCGTTTTATTAAATCGTTCCACTAGGCCATCTGTCTGAGGATGGTAAACGCTAGTGCTGAATCGATTTGATGCCCAAGAGCTCGTAAAGTTCGCGAAGTGTCCGTGACATAAAAGTCGTGCCTTGATCGGGTGAGGATTTCTTTCGGAATCCCCACCGGAGATTATCTTGAAGAGTGCCCCTGCAACACTACGTGCGGAGATGTTGCTCAGAGGCACTGCTTCCGGATATCGCGTCGCGTAATCCACCAGGACTAACACGGCGATGTCCGCGTGCTGACCGTTCTAATGGCCCGACGAGGTCCATTCCAATTCTTTCGAAGGGGACCTCGATTAATGGTAGAGGGCGCAACGGCGCTTTTGGGGTGGCCGGTGGGTTTACCAGCTGACATTCACGGCATGCCGCACACCACCTGCGGACGTCACCGCCAATGCCCGGCCAATAGAAACGGGCTATTAGACGGAGAAGTGTTTTCCGTTCCCCTAGGTGACCGGCCATGGGATTATAGTGAGCCGCCTGGAAAACCATTTCCGCGGCTCCGTGGAATCAATAATTGTGTTACTTCCTCCTTTGTTTGGGCGTCCTGCGTCACCCTGTATAACCGATCTTTAATAAGCGAAAAATACGGATATGAAACGGCGACACCCGGCCGGAGATGTTGACCATCGATTACTCTCACTTGGTCAAAGGCGTGCTTAAGGGTTTCATCCCGCGACTGCTCCAAGGGAAGTCCCCTCCGAGAATTCCCGGAGAGGAGTAGCGTCCACCTCGCCCCTTCCCACGCCACTCGGAGCAGCAGAGGACGGCCCTGGCTCCGCCTCCCCGCCAAAGCATCGCACATCACACACCCCTTCACTTTCACGCAGGACCCATCCGCACAAACTCCCTCCAATAACTTTCTAAAATTCGGCCAATCCGTACCCAAAATTAGCGGATGGGTGAGGCGGAACTAACCGCTGCCTCCACACTATGTTTTTCTCCCCGAATTTGATCGCCAGAGTCACCACGGGATACTTGTGAATATCCCCATGCACACACCTCACCCTCACCAGTTTAGCTGAGCCCAGAGCCCGGGTTGAACCAAGCGTTGGTGGATGGTGGTCTGGTTACAGCCGGTATCCAACAAAGCTTGGTATGTACCCCCTGGATTCTTACCGAATCTGCACGCTCCAGCCCGATCGGGGCAGCCTGCGGAACATCGGAGACCCGCACCACTGCCCCTATTTCCATCAGCAGACACTGATCCCGGAAGTGGTCCGGGTCTCCGCACCTCCAGCAGACCGGCCCAGGCGCTGCGGCCGCACCCGTGCTGGCGGGTGCCCCCACCTGAGGAGGAGAGCGGCTGAAGGACGGGGAAGGGCTAGGCCGGGAAGCTGGTCTCACAAACGCTCCGCGCCTGCGGGGGGCAGGAACGGACCCTGGGGAGAGAGCAGAGCGAGAGGGAAGAGGGGAGGGAAAAAAAACAGGGGAAGACACAGGGGAAGGGGAGACAGAGAGAGAGGGCTCATCCGCCCTGGGAATCGCCGCCATGTGGTCCTCCGCGAGTCGGACGGCTTCCTCCAGCGACGCCGGGCGGTGGCACTGGACCCACTCGGCCGTCTTCCGGGGCAAACGCTGGACAAACTGCTCCAGTACCACCTGGTCGACTAGCTCCTCGACGTCGCGGTCCCGCGCGAGCAGCCACCTCCGACAGGCATCACGGAGCCGCTGGGAGAACGCAAACGGGCGGTCGGATTTATCGAGCTTCAAGGCCTGGAAGAGCTGGCGACTTTCTTCCGGGCTCCGACCAACCCGTTGCAAGATGGCTTTCCTCAGATCGGGGTAAGCCAGGAGGCTTGTTGCCGGCAGCTGTTGCGCCGCGAGTTGTGCTTCCCCGGACAGGAGAGGGACTAGACGGGCTGCCCACTGGTCTTGGGGCCACCCCCAAATTTCCGCCGTTCGTTCAAACAAGTCGATGAACGCTTCTGGGTCATCTGCCGGCCCCATCTTCTGTAACGCGGGTGGGGGCAATGTGGCGCTGGTGTCCGGGGTCGCGGCTGCGGCTGGAGCGGCCTCCTGGCTGAGGAGGCTCCGGATGGCGTGCCGGTCCTCTGCTTGAGCCCGCATGATTTCGAAGAAGCGACGATCCTGGTCTTGCCGGAGCTCAAGCAGGGATTGTTGGTGGCTCTGATGGAGTGTAGCGAGGGACTGGAGGACTTCCGCCAGCTGGGAGGACTCTACGGGGCGATTCTGTTCCATCCTTTGGAAGACAGGTGTTCCTAATAATCTTCCCGGGTTTCGGCACCAGTGTAATGCTACTGTAAGGATGACAGGAAGCAAGACTCCGAGACACGGTAAGCCTTTTAATTTGCCTTTCTAGTCACACAGTATTTACAATGTCTCTGTATTCGAACGCTGAGTTCGTTGTCGATCTCTCTTCCCCCTGCTCTGTGGCTGCTGGCTTCTTATCCGCTCTCCTCGCTCTACTGCAATTAGAGACAGGTGTTAGACATAATTTAGCCCAGGTGTGAGCGCCCTTACCGCTTTTCTCTCCCGGACGGGCGCTTGACCACGCCCCCGCTGCCACAGCTTATTAGCAGCTTTAACTGTCTGGGTTCTAAAACGGCGCAGGGCCGAACTAACACTCCGCCAAGTGCGTTCGCAATGTTGGACGAAAGCTTGAGCGGAGGGAACGCTGGAGTCGGCGAGTTGCGACGTGAACAGCGGAGGCTGATAACCAAGGCAACACTGAAAGGGGGACAGACCGGTAGCGGACGACGGAAGGGAGTTATGGGCGTATTCGGCCCAGGGGAGGTGCTCAGCCCAAGACGCGGGGTTGCGGAAGGAGAGGCTGCGCAGAATGCGACCAACAGTCTGATTGGCCCGCTCGGCTTGACCATTAGACTGAGGGTGGAAGCCGGACGAGAGACTGACGGACGCTCCAATCAAGCTGACAAAACTCTCTCCAAAATAGAGACGTGAACTGCGGACCCCTGTCTGAGACGATGTCGGACGGGAGACTGTGAATGCGAAAGACATTCTCGACAACAATTTGTGCCGTCTCCTTGGCGGAGGGGAGTTTAGCGAGGGAATGAAATGGGCCGCCTTGGAGAAACGATCAATAACTGTGAGAATAACAGTCTTACCAGCCGACGAAGGAAGGCCAGTGATGAAGTCTAGGGCGATATGGGACCATGGTCGCGAGGGGATGGGAAGTGGTCTAAGGAGACCACCGGGGAGTTACCGGACTTAGTCTGAGCGCAGATGGGGCAAGCTGCTATGAAATGCTGCGTATCACGTTCTCGAGTGGGCCACCAAAAGCGCTGGCGAATGGACGCGAGCGTGCCCCGGACGCCGGGGTGGCCTGCCAACTTGGCCGAGTGGGCCCACTGAAGAACGGCTAGGCGAGTGGAGGTAGGAACAAAAAGGAGATGCTTAGGACAGTTACGCGGAGAAGATATGTTACCAAGCGCCCGTTTAACCCGTCTCTCGATTCCCCATACCGCCGCCCCGATGACGCAACCCTTAGGGAGGATCTCCTTAGAGTCCGTAGGGACCGAGGAAGGAAAGAGGCGCGACAGGGCATCAGGCTTGATGTTTTTAGAGCCCGGACAGTAGGAGATAACAAACTCGAATCGAGTGAAAAATAGAGCCCAGCGAGCCTGGCGTGCGTAAGACGCTTAGCGGAACGAATGTACTCTAAATTTCTATGGTCCGGCCCAAACGATAAAAGGAACAGTCGCCTCTCCAACCATTGTCGCCATTCGCCTAAAGCAAGGCGGATGGCAAGCAACTCACGGTTCCCCACATCGTAATTACGTTCGGACGGGGACAGGCGATGGGAAAAGAACGCGCAAGGGTGGACCTTGTTGTCAGCAGCGGAACGCTGGGAGAGAATGGCTCCCACGCCTACTTTGGACGCGTCTACCTCGACGATGAACTGTCTAGACAAATCCGGGGTAAGAAGGATGGGTGCGGACGTAAAACGGCTCTTAAGGAGGTCAAAAGCCCTCTGGGCCGAGACGGACCAATTAAAGCGCATCTTGATGGACGTGAGGGCGGTCAGGGGGGAAGCCACCTGACTGAAATTACGAATAAAGCGTCGGTAAAAATTGGCAAAACCGAGAAAACGCTGCAGCTCGACGCGTGATTCAGGAGTGGGCCAGTCGAGCACGGCCTGGACCTTGGCGGAATCCATCTCAATACCCGCGGCGGAAATAACAGAGCCAAGAAAAACTACTGAAGGGGCATGGAAGGTGCACTTCTCAGCCTTAACGTAGAGGCAATTCTCCAATAAACGCTGAAGTACGCGCTAACATGCAGGACATGAATCTGGAGCGACGGTGAAAAAATCAAAATATCGCCGAGATAAACGAAAACAAAAATGTTCAGCATGTCTCTTAGGATGTCGTTGATGAGCGCCTGAAAGACAGCTGGGGCGCTGACAAGGCCGAATGGAAGGACCTGATATTCAAAATGCCCTAACGGGTGTTAAAGCGGTCTTCCACTCGCCCCCTCCCTAATGCGCACGAGATGGTAAGCGTTACGCAGATCCAATTTAGTAAAATATCTGGCTCCCTGCAATATCTCGAAGGCTGAAGACATCAGAGGGAGCGGGTAACGATTCTTAACAGTAATGTCATTCAGCCCTCGATAATCAATGCATGGCCGAAGAGAGCCGTCCTTCTTCTTAACAAAAAAAAACCCCGCCCCGGCGGGAGACGAGGAGGGAACTATGGTACCGGCATCGAGCGAGGCGGATAAATAATCCTCAAGGGCTTGGCGCTCGGGAACTGATAGAGAGTAAAGTCTACCGCGGGGGGGAGTGGCTCCTGGGAGGAGCTCGATCTTACAATTATATGCACGGTGCGGAGAGGGAAGCGGCTCGGGAACGACAGAACACCGCTCGCAAATCGTGATAGTCCTCCGGCACACCAGTCAGATCACCAGGCTCCTCCTGAGAGAGAGAGAGACAGAGGAGATGGGGGGAATAGCAGACGTTAAACACTTCACATAACACGTGACATTCCAAGAGAGGATGGTGTTCTTAGACCAATTAATGGAGGGGTTATGTTGAACTAGCCAAGGGTGGCCTAAGACAATAGGAGCAAATGGTGACTGAAAAATAAAAAAGGAAATGGTCTCGCTGTGATTACCAGAGACAGTGAGGGTTAAGGGTAGCGTCTCACGCTGAATCCCGGGAGGGGACTACCGTCCAGAGCGAACAGGGCCGAGGGCTCCCTTAAATCAGAAAGGGGAATGCTGTGCTCTCGAGCCCAAGTCTCGTCCATAAAACAGCCCTCTGCCCCAGAGTCAATCAGAGCCTTGCAGGAAGCGGAAGAGCCGGTCCAACGGAGATGGACAGGGAATGTGGAACAGGACCTTGAAGGAGAGGCCAGGGTAGTTGCGCTCACCAGTCGCTCTCCGATCACTTGGTGAACTCTGGCTTTTACCGGACAGGAAGTGACGAGGTAGCAGCGCCGCAGTAAAGACAGAGGCGATGGTTAATTCTTCGCTCCTTCTCTGTAGCCGAGATGCGGATACCCCCTAACTGCATGGGCTCAGACGGCGCGGCCAAGGAGGAGGATGGTAGAGCAGTGAAGAAAGGGGCTGAGAGAGAAGCAGCATCAGCCTTACGGGTCCGGCGGTGAAGGTCGATTCTCTTCTCGATGCGGATGGCGAGTTCAATCGCGGAATCCACTCGTGTGGGAACCTCACGGGAGAGGATCTCGCCCTTGACCTCCGCGCAGAGACCCTCCAGAAAGCGGGCGAGCAAGGCAGGCTCGCTCCAGTCGCAAGAGGCGGCAGAGTCCGAACTCGATGGAATAATCCGTGATGGACCGCTTACCCTGACGTAGTGACGACAGGACTCGGAGGCCTCCTCGCCGAACACAGAACGATCAAAAACCCGGATCATCTCCCTCCTGAAGTCCTGATAGTGGTTAATGCAGTCAGCCTCCGCCTCCCAGATGGTCGTGCCCCACTCACGAGCCCGTCCGAGAGGAGAGAAAGCACATATGCGACGCGGGCCCTGCTCAGGGAGTAGGTGGTGGGCTGGAGAGAGAAGACAACATCGCATTGGGTGAGAAAAGCGCGGCACTCCGTGGGCTCACCAGCGTAGCAGGGCGGGTTGTTGATCCTGGGCTCAGGGGGTCCGGAAGACTTGGAAGTGGCCGAAGAGTCGAGGCGAAGAGTCTGGAGTTGACCGGTGAGGTCAGCGACCTGAGCAGCCAGGGCCTCAATAGCATGTCAGGCAGCAGATAACTCCCCCTCGTGTCTGCCTAACATCGCCCCTTGGAGCTTGACAGCCGGCAGAAGAGGATTCGGGATCGATGGGTCCATTTCTGGTCTGAGTCTTCTGTTGTGAGGTAAGTGAGGACCCAAAAGCGATATAACAGAAAGCAGTCTTTAATGAAGTTCAAAATTAGATCACTGCAAAACACAAAGTCTTCTCCTTGAGAGGCGAAAAGGTTAACATAAACAATCCACAGCGCGGATCGAAGAATGAAGGGAGCAGTCCTCAGCGCTCCTTAGCGGGCCTCCCTTAGGCGGCTGCCGGGGCTTGCAGTGTGACGCCGACAGGCTGTGGATTCCCCTGGGGTTGGCAGGGATAGAGGGAGAGCGTAGGCACCAGACCTCTAGCAGCGAGGGCTGAACTGAATAGAACACAAATCCAGGTGGTTAACGGAGAGAGGGGTGCAGAGGAGCGGGAACAAATACAGGACAGGACTGGACAGCGACAATTCTGACGGTAGACAGAAACAGCGTGTAGCGTTCTCTAGTGAGACTCAGACAATGAAGGCAGAGAAAGCAGGGAAAGAAGTAGAGCGCTAATCAGCGGGGAAAACGGAATCAGGTGGGGAAGAATTAGACGAAGAATTAGGGGGAGACGAGAGACAGCTGGGGAGCGAGGGAAAAGGAGAGAAGTAACAAAAGAGGCCCAATAGATGGCATGAGAGTAGAAGGAAAGAACAAGAGCAAAACATACGATATGACATGACAAGACATGACATAACATGGGGGTTTACATTAAGTTAAGTAAAATGAGTTACAGTAATTCTCAACAACTTACTAATTACTTATCTAAACTTGTAATAATATTACTGACTTTTCTGATTACTTAATTGAAAAAGTAATCTTAAATTACATTCTAAAATACATTGGTAGAAAATGTTTTGTTGTCCACTCAAATTCCATTTTTTTTCTTCAAAAGTCTGTATTTCCCAGTTTCTCAATAACATTGACTTAAAGGATAGTTTACCCAAAAATGAAAGTTTGCTCATCGTTTACTCACTCTCATGCCATCCCCGATGTGTATAACTTTCTTTCTTAAGCAGAACACAAATTAAGATTTTAGAAGAATATTTCAGCACTGTAGGTCCTTACAATGCAAGTGAATGGTGATCAGTCCTTTATTTCCAAAACAAAACAACAAAAAAACCTAACAAAAAAACTAAACAGAAGTAATCCATAAGACT
Organism: Xyrauchen texanus; assembly: GCF_025860055.1. NCBI lineage: Eukaryota > Metazoa > Chordata > Actinopteri > Cypriniformes > Catostomidae > Xyrauchen > Xyrauchen texanus. Next base: position 19,320,465 of record NC_068285.1, on the reverse strand, counting down.
CCAATGGTTAAATCTTCAGAAAGATGAGATACAGTGGCATGCAAAAGTTTGGGCACCCCTGATCTAAATTCACTGTTGCAGTAAATAACTAAGTGAGCAAAAGATGGCCTGATTTCCAAAATGCATGAAGTTAATGATGACACATTTTTTTTTAAATATTTTAAGCAATTTTAATTTAAGTCCATCTTTTACAGTTTCAAAATTACAAAAAGGAAAAGGGCCCTAAGCAAAAGTTTGGGCACCCTGCATGGTCAGTACTTGGTAACACCCCCTGGCAAGTATCCCAGCTTGAAAAAGCTTTTTATAGCCAGCTAAGTGTCTTTCAGTTCATGTTTGGTGGATTTTCACCCATTCTTCCTTGCTATAGGTTTCTAGCTCTGTGAGATTCTTGGGCCATCTTGCATGCACTGCTCTTTTGAGGTCTATCCACAGATTTTTGATGACGTTTAGGTCAAGGAACTGTGAGGGCCATGGCAAAACCTTGAGCTTGCGCCTCTTGAGGTAGACCATTGTGGAATTTGAGGTGTGTTTAGGATCATTATACTGTTGCAGAAGCAATCCTCTTTTCATCTTCAGATTTTTTACAGATGGTGTGATGTTCCAGAATTTGCTGGTATTGAATTTAATCCATTCTTTCCTCTACCAGTGAAATGTTCCCCTGTGCCACTAGCATCAACACAAGCCCAAAGCATGATCGATCGATTTTTTGGTCTTCCAGACCTCAACTTGAACTCCAGCGTTCCTGTTAACTGCCATTTCTTAATTACATTATGAACTGAGGAAACTGCTTTCTGAAAACGCTTTGCTATCTGCTTATCGCCTTCTCACGCTTTGTGGGCTTCAATTATTTGAATATGGCTGCTGATTGTTGGGACAAGATTTGAGGAGTCAGAGTATGTATAAAGCTTTGAAATCTGCATCACCTGGCCTTTCCAAATGATGATTGTGAACAAGCCATAGCCCTTGCAAACTAATTTATGTCTGAGATCTTGGTAAAAGTTATCTGAGAGCTCAAATCTCTTGGGGTGCCCAAACTTTTGAATGGTGCTCCTTTCCTTTTTTTTCCACTATAATATTGTACAAAATAAAAATAATACAATAATATTGCTTAAAATTTTGAAAAGAATGTTTCATCTTTAACTTTATGCCTTTTGGAGGTCAGTTCATCTTCTAATCAACTATTCACAGCAACAGAAATTTTGACCAGGGGTGCCCAAACCTTTGCATGCCACTGTAAGTCATACACATCTGGGATTGTTAAATGATAAGATCATTTTAATTTTGGGGTGAAATATCCCTTTAAGGAGTGCATGCTCTTCAGCTGGCACAGAAATACAAACATATTAACATAATTTATGTTTTAAAAGGTATATATATTTTAAAAGTCGGTAACTGTAATCTGATTACAAGAATTTAAAATGTAATTTAACTTTTAATACCCAAAGTTATTTGATTACAGTAACAACTTTGTAATCAGATTACACCCAATACTGTTCATCGCACAAAAGATGTTGTCTTCATCTTTCTTGTGTGTTGTACCAACATTTGTGTTGTACCAACATTTGTGTTGTACACAACATTGTACCAACAGAAGCATTTGACACTTTCATAAAGAAAAAAATGTAAGACAATAAAAAACTTAGCATAGGTTAACATTTGACAGGACTTTTAAATTGAGCCCTTCTATAAACCTAGCAAAAGACGCGTGGAAATAATCGATGAAACGGTAAATAATAGGAGCTATGAATCCTATTATTGAAACTATGAAACATTCCAATTTCCCCGTCCTGCTCTCCGCTCAGGTGAACAGCAGCATGTCTGTTTCGCCGGTCCCTCCTCCTCCTCCTCCGTCATGCTGCTTTGCTCCCATCCCCCTCCCATTGGCTGCCAGCCGTCTAAACAGCTCCAGCTGCAATCACCGCCGCTGCTGCTTCTACAAGCTGCCTGCTATTTGATCACCCCATCCCGCACAGCCTCTGCCTCTGCCGGTCTGCAAGCTCACGGACCTCTGCCAACACATCCATCATGACGGGCGTCGCGGCTGCCTCCTTCTTCTCCAACGTCTGCCGGTTTGGCGGATGCGGGTTGCACTTCGAGTCCCTGGGCGAGCTCATCGTGCACATCGAGGATAACCACATCGGTAAGTCGCGCTCCGGTTTCGGCCTCCTGTCCCGCTAACCAGCCGCTCTCGAGCGCGAGAGAAGGCACGTCTGTGCGTCTCGCGCTTGGCCGGTTTGCATTGAGTGAGGCGTTAAATCTCCCGCACGAACACAACATAGCTTTAGCATTTGCACGGATTGAATATAAGGCGATAGATAGTCACAGGCAGGTTTCAGCTGCGGGTGCACGGGTTTGTGCAGAGTTCCCAGATTCTGCTCTGTTTAAATCTAGGCCTGAATGTACCGTAATTAGCGCTCACTGCGGAGAGCCATTGTTTATGCCTGTGTTGTGTATTCTAGCTGTCTGTCAAGTCCGCAGGAGTGAATGCCTGTTAAGTTGGTTCACGTGAAGGTTCAAAAAGAAAATTCTAAATTCAAACTAATCTCAAGTTACTGATTCACTATATTGCAGAATGATCCTATTAGAGTTGTTCTGTAGTTTGTGTTTTACAGAAATTATGCAAATTCATTATAGATTTTGGCTATTAATATACTCTAATAACTAATGCATTGTTATCCTAGAGTAACTTGAAAACTTCCATATAAAGAGATGAGTGTCCTCATGCCCAGATGTTCTTACACTCCACATAATTTACACACAATACCAGTAGTACCACCCAAAAGTAATTCCAAATATATAATAATTTAAATGCAAGAATTCATACAGTACATGTATAGAATTACAATAAAACCACATGACACAAAAATTATGCATGCTTTGTGTGCATTACACACTCACCAGGACGTTAAATAATAAAAATTATTCCATAGGATGACTTGCATTATGAACATCAGCACAGACATTGTTTAATAGCCAGTGAGGATGACAATCAATGAGATGAGTTCTGTATAATGTCAGAATCGGTTTCCTTTACCTTACTGTTTATGTGTACTTGCCAAAATATCTGTATGACTTGCAGATCTGTGATGCAAAATTTTTGTATTTTTTATTTTATTTTTTATAAAGAGTGAATTCATAGGTGCTGGCATATAGTGGTTTACAATCTGCTCATATTCATACTAATAGCGGTGCTTCCCTCAGCTTGTTTCCATAGTGACTTCAGCTGTCACCATGGAAGACCTCTGTCACAATGAAACACACCTGCACCCCAGTCTGTTTGTGTGTGTGTGTGTGTCACTGTAGTGTCATAAAAGATCAGCTGGCCTGATTTCCCTCAGGGGTCAGAGATCTGACTTAAAGGTTCTGAACCCTGTGCTCTTGGTTTAATGAACACAACAATGAGAGACCCCCTACCACTGATCATTAATACTACTAATCAATAATAATCCCATTGAGTGCTGACCACATACTGTGCCTAAGCTTGGCAGTTTGCCAGACATGAAGATGCTTGTTAAAATTAATCTTGCATGATTATGAAATAAGTTCAAGATTTTAAATGATCATTAAGGGATAGTAACATGATGATAATATAACTGTAATCACTGAGCATTGCTTGAGTTAATACTAGGTTTGGATACTGACTAGTTTGAAAAATAATGTTGTTGCTTAACAGGGTTAACCTATATTTTAGACAGCCGGTATGGAAGCCCAGGAGTGCCATTTAAAAAAGAATGAAGGAATACATTATCAATCTATTAATTTAAAAATAAAAATGTGAATAAATACACCAATTTATAAATGGACAAACAAATAGACACATTTAAAAGTTTATTTAATTCATGTTTAAAAATGTAATTATATTTAACAATAAAAGTGTGCATTAATAATTTATTTAATGTTTAAATTGTCATTAAGTGTAGCAATAAATGAGTACATTAATGAGTCTTTTAAATGCACTCCTTAATGTACTTTAAAAGCACCATTTAAATGGTATTTGGCAATGGCTTTTCTTAATTCATTTGCCTATGGCTTTTCTTTTTCCTTTATTTTCCTTTTCTTTCTCCAATTGAGAATCGAGTTAAAAATTCCATTGGACTGTTGACTCGTGGGAGCAACCAATGAACATTTGACTCCGTTACAAGGCACACCCTCTCTCCCACATGACCTGTCATTGGACGATGATACAATCAGTTTACTGTAAGTGATATTATTGGATCTGCAAATCACACTCATAAGAAAAGGATGCAACGCATATCAGAAGTTAATGGTGGCTCGTTCACAGTTCCTGTGAAATGCTGAATGCAGCACTACCTGAGTGTGCACAGTGATATGTGTTCAGGATGCGAGCTGGTAATCGTGATGTTGTCAACAGAACCAGCCTGCTGACCCGTGCCCCGAACTGAAACGCACAGTATCCTCCATTAGCCTCACCCTTCTTCACTGCTTGAGGTACCAGGCCGATGAAGAATACCACCAGATCCTGTACTAAATCAACTGCCTCTCTGCACTGCCTGACCTTATAGCTATTAACCAGTTGCATTGCTGTATGATGCTCTCTCTGCCATATTTGTGAAAAAAAGCCAAAATACTGTAACTTCTGTGCAATGCACTGTGAGATCATTGACCATAAGCACTGGGACACAATTAAATTTTCTAAACTGTTTCTGTTTATTAAGCTTAATAATGTGTTATCTTTCATTTACACTACCAGAAGGTCTTTTTTTTCCAGAAACAGTCATGTTAAGTGACATGGTTTCATTTCACACAATTCCAGCAGTGAATGGGTAAAAAAACAATTGTTGGTTATTGCTTTTTTTTTTCTCTCAGAAAATGTCTGGCCTAAATCTTGAACATTTTACCTCAAACATCTTTGACATGTTAATTGCCATTATCTGTGTCAATTAAATTTAGCCTATAACAATCGATTTGGGTACAATTAAAATGTAAATTCATTCAAAATGTTAAATCCTTAAGACCCAGACTACAATTGTAAAAGAGGAATGTGATAAAAGAATGTGTACATTTACTGTGTATATAGCTACTGTCAGTCAATAAACCTTTTTATGAAGACGATCAAAACAAAAGATTAAGCACAAACTTTATTTGCAACATTATAAACCGATTTACACAGCAGGTTGGTATGGAAAATATGTATATATTTTGAATTACACAAGTAATACAAAACATTAGTTTAAACTACCATTTGTTCTACAAAAGTCTGCTTATATTGCCTTCTCTGTTTCCTCAGCTGACCGTCATTCCGAGAGTCCACCGTTCTCGATCATACAATGAATGTGATATAACTGAAAGGTGATGTGTGTTTTCTTCAGTATATGTTCTAGAAAGTCCATTAACTTTCTCCAGCGACTCGAGCCGTTGCCCTTGCTCACCTTGTATGCTTTCAGTTCGGGGCATGGGTCGGGAGGCTGGTTTTGTTGACCGCATCAGGATTACCAGCTCCCATCCTGGACACATATCACTGTGCACGCTTGGGTAGGGTAGCACTCAGCATTTCACAGCAACAGTGACTTCTTAAATGCTTCATATCCGTTACATTTGCGTGGGATTCGCAGATCCAATAATATCACGTAAACTGTACGTGCCGTCGTCCAATGGCAGGCCGTCTTACATCCTCTTTGAGTGGCACGTGGGAGAGAGGGTCAAAAGTTCATTGGTTGATCCTATGAGTCAACAGTCCAATGGCATTTTTTTATTTGGAGAAAGAAAAGGAACAGAAAAGGAACAGAAAAAGGAAAAATAAAAGCCATAGGCAAATGGATGAAGAAAAGCAATTGGTAAATTTATTAAGAAAAGAAATGGGCAAATACCTTTTTAAAATACAATTTAAAAGGTGCTTTTAGAAATGACTTAGGTGCTGTTTTATTGCTAAATATAACTACATTTTAAAACCTAAATTAAATAAACCCATTTAAATGTGTCTATTTATTTGTCCATGGCTAAATTGGTGTATTTATTCACAGTTTTATTTTCAAATTAGTAGATTGATAATTTATTCCTTCATTCTTTTTTAAATGGCACTCCTGGGCTTCCATAAGCTGGCACTTAAAGCCGAATACAGTCTCGGTCCACTTCTGATTTACATCCCATGGTTGTCTTCAACTCTTCCTCTCGTTCATAGCCTTAGGAAATCAGACTCACACAACAATTGAAGCATTACTGGTGACAGACCCTTGTTTTAGTATGAGTTTGTAAGTTTGTTTGTTTGATACAAACTAATGATTTGTTTGCTTTTCGTTGATAGACTGATACAAAATGTATTAATGGTAATTGATAAAATGGCTACAAACATTTTAATTCACTATTCACACAGTGTGGTGTGTGTGTGACCTTGATTGACTTTGACCTTGCATAGAGACAAGACTAAAGTAAGTGCTGGAGCATTAGAGCTTCAGTTTTATTCAATTTGATCTTGTTTCTAGTAAAAATATTTCATAAAGTTCGATTAAAGGAATAGGTTACCCAAAAATGAAAATTCACTCATCATTTACTCACCCTTGTGGCATCCCAGATGTGTCTGACTGTCTTCCATCTGCTGAACACAAATTAATATTTTTAGAACAATATCTCAGCTCTTTTGATCCATACAATGCAAGTGAATGTGTGCCAAGATTTTGAAGCTCCAAAAATCACAAGGCACCATAAAAGTAATCCATAAGACTCCCAGTGGTTAAATCAATGTAATCTGGAGCAATTTGATATGCAGGGGCGTGTGTAGGGGGAGGCTGGGGGAGGCAGTGCCTCCCCTAGGATAAGCTCTGCCTCCCCTGAGAATTTGAGAAATAATCTGTCCATCTGTTGTTTGAGTGTAGCCCCGAATGTATTTTGAATAGTTGACTGACAAATATGAAACCGGACAAAAGCCTATGTAAACCCCGGAATCATAAGTTGCCTTATTTCATTGTGCTTTGGCTTTGCACATACTGCATACAGCCTGTAAAAATAGACATACCCATAATCTAGCCTATAGAATAAGTTTCTTTGCTGTCGGTAGCCTATGGGCGACTCCGTTTCTTCCTCTCTGTTGAATATGCAGCAGGTAGAGGAGGAGCTTGCACAGTCGTTGACATCAACTAACGTTACTTAGTGGCGAGTTAACGGCAATTAGCAGGAAAGACAGCAAAAATTAAGCAAATGAGGCTTTGGGGATTTTTCCGAAAGAAGTCAGTGGGTAAGAATTCTCATTTGTTTTTGTCCTTAAAGTCTTAAGATCATCATCTAGCTGGCTTTCACCCACAGTAGGCTAAACCTCAAGAGTTGTAGCCTCTAACCTCCTTGTGTAGATTGACGCAGTTTGGTAGCTCCGAGTTAACGCAGTCGCTTCTCACGCCGGAGACCGCGGTTCGAGCCCAGTTCGGGGTGTACTTGTTTATCAGGTGTTGTTTTCACTAAGGATAACCAATAAGCATTAACATAAAATGTATGTGTGACTTGTTTTGTGATATTAGTTTGTAGGAAATATACACTTTGATTTGATTAAATGGTTTTGTAGAGTGTAGCAAAGATGAGCAACAGACTGAGGAGCAGCAGCTGTACCAGAATCAGGCATGGAAACTGGGAACAATTAATAAGTCACTTTACTTTAGAGAAAGTTAAAAGTGAAACATTGTTTATCTCAATGATCCTAATGAAAGGATTTTGACAGATGAATTATTCTCATAGAGATGATGAGAATTATATACAGTTCGATGCCATAGTGTGTCAATGAACTTAGACTAAAGTCATTCATGTATTGCTTTAACTTAGGATCTTATACATCATTTTGACTATTTATGTCAAAAAATAGAAATTGTTTATATTCAGTATTTTTTTTTACCTCACTTTACTCACTGTAATATAACTCTTTTGTGATGACTTTATGTTAATGTACATGAAAATTCAAGAATCATGATAGATCTAAGGGCAATCCCACTGATCTGCTCTTCCCAATACATTTTCTTCAATGGTATTGGTCCACAATTTGACATATGTAGCACTTGATGAATTAGTTGTTTGAAGCTGATTTGCAATAAGTTATGTGCTGTATCTGTTCTTTTGCATCACAGATGATTCAGGGAGGAGAGAGGATGTTGAGGATAGTACTAGAGTGGAAGATTTAGGAACTGTAGAAACAGGCCCAGCCAGAGCAAAACTCAAAGAATACCCTCTCACCAGCTTTGGACTACAGGGAAGTGGTTGCTAGTGTGAAAATACAATTGTCTGGGCTAAGCCCGGATGTCCTTCAATGCTGGAAACGCCTCTGCATCTGATGATAAATTACAATTTAAAAGTGGATTGTTTTGTGCATATTTTTCCATCGCTAGCAGATGAGTGAGGTCTGACACAACAAAAATCCAGTTTAAGCCCTATAGTCTAATAGGGGCCCTGTGCCTATCTCTGGGTTCCTGGCTTAGAAAAAGATATGCACTAAAACAGATTGTGTGTTGTATAGCTTAATTTTGCGCCGATTTTTTCAATTGTTTATGTTGCCCCCCCAAACAAGCCAAATGCCCCCCCAAACATGATATCCTGGTAACCCCTCTGTTGATATGTGTGGTTGAGAAACAAATCACTTGCATATTCTTCTTCTAGAGTTTTTGGTGGTTCACAATCTTCATGCATACCGCATTTCAAGTGAAAAATTACTTAAATATTGATGTGTTTCTCACCCACACCTATCATATTGCTTTAATATGGATTAAAACATGGACTATTTATGGATTACTTTTATGATGCCGTTATGTGCTTTTTGGGGTGTAAAAACTTTGGTACCCATTCGCTTTCATTGTATGGACCTACAGAGCTAAGATATTATTTTAAACATAATCATTTGTGTTCTGCAGAAGAAAGAAAGTCATACACATCTGGGATGATGAGAGAATTTTCATTTTTGGATAAAACATCCCTTTAAATTTTTATTTATTTTTTAAACATGTTTTTGATATTACAAATTAGATATGTATTAACGTATTTTTTTTTGGCATACAACCATCATATATTAACACATAGTGGCAAAGTTAAAATACTTTGTCATAATTCTCTGCTAATTTATCACAAATTATGAAAACACACCTCATGTAAATATTCAGATTCTTTATTCAGTTGCTGGAGCATCTTTTGTAGCAATTACAATAACTGTAAGTATTATGAGTTCACTTCTACTAGCTCTGCACTCCAGCGTTGTCCTGACTGTGTGCCCTGGTTGTTGTCATGGTAATTACAGCTGGAAAATTACATGTAGTCAAGGTTGTGTGCACTTTGGAACAGGTTTTCCTTAAGGACCACTTTCTTTAAGACATTTATATTATTCCCACTTTTGACTATCGTGCTTTACCAGGTTTTCTCTAATGTTTGGCATTCAGGTCAAATAAATTTTGTTCTCATGCTCTCAAGGTCCTCATAAGTGATTGTTAGGCAAACAAACTGGCTTACACAACTGCAACTACACAATTACTTACAGAATACGTTATAACAATGTAATAAACAAATACATTTGTGGTTGAGGACTGTTAATTCAATACAGCGGCAAAAGTACCATATCAATAAATCTTCTGTCCACACAACTCTTGCTTACACGTTTGTTTTAATTGGAAAATCAAGCCCAACTAGGCCTTCATTTGGGTAGCCCATGTAACTTGTTTACTATGTCACTTTGGCTAACTAAGAGAGAAAATGTGACTGTGTACTTTTTACTTTGGGGTCAAACCGCGGCCTGCCTCCAACAGGCCACGTTACACAGTTCAGAATGCTGAATCAGAATTAGCTTTATTGCTAAGTGTTCTAACACAAAAAGTGTTCTTCCATACTTGTTTTGGTGATGAGAGAAACAAGTGCACACAGAACATTACAGTGAGACACAGAATATAAAACAAGGTAAGAGTATAAATAGACATACACATAATAGGATATATAACAGAATGGCATATGTACATGTACAAGTGGTAATATATGTGCAAGGTGGGTGAATGTACAATTATTGAATTAAATATGTGAATTTACCTATGCTCATGAGATTTGTATTTATATTATTGCACTGTGGGGGAGTCCTGATGCAGTTTAATTGTTCATGAGGAAAATAACCTGAGGGTAAAAACTGTTCTTGTGCCTGGATGTCCTGGCGTTCAGTGCTCTGTAGCGCTGGCCAGAGGACAACAGTTCAAAGCGGGAGTGGGCAGGGTGTGTGGAGTCCATAGTGACTCTACCTTCACGTTTCCTCACTTTGGAGATGTCCAGGTCTTTGAGGGTGGGCAGAGGGGCACCACTAATCCTCCTCCGCAGTCCTGACTGTCTATTGTAGTTTCCTTCTGTCTGATTTGGTGGCTGAACCAAACCAGACAGTTATAGATGTACACAGGACAGACTCAGTGACGGCCGAGTAGAACTGTGTCAGCAGCTCCTGTGGCAGGTTGAACTTCCTCAACTGGCGAAGGAAGTGCAACCACTGCTGAGCTGTAAATAAGCTGAAGCCTTATTTCGATTTTAGGACTTTTGTCTTTAGCATATTTGTCTAGTGAAACATGTAAAATCCTAAATCTGAAAAAAGAAAATGTGGTCTGTGATTCACCAATTGATGATGCCTCAAGCAGACACTGAAATAATTGAATAAAATGCCTTGTCCTGCATTCAAAATTTGGGACTGGTCCATCTTCAGTGGTGATGAGTAAACTTGGTTACAGTTACAACATAAAACTTGCAACTTCATTCCTTGTCACGAAAGTCAAAATGGCTGATTGTCTGACCAAATAGAGATCTGAAATGCTTCATTTATTCTTTTTCAGCTCCGCTTCCTAGTTGTTTTCATACAGGTTGAACAAGTTTTCCGAGGTGTGTGTTTATTTTTATATATATATATATAGAGATTACAGTTTGCAGTCTGGAATTTTACTCAGACATATGACTATAGGACATAAAGAAACAGTTTACCCAAAAATGAAAATTCTCTCACTATTTTCTTGCCCTCATGCCATGCCAGATATGTATGCCTTTCTTTTTGATACCAAGGACCCACAATATGATGATACCCTTGCAAGGGACACCATTCCATAAATATAAATTCAGCTTTACATTTTTCATGTATAAAGACCCAGTATTACTTTGAGTAAAATAGTGTTATTTTACAGAGATAACATCCAAGTGAAATAAAAAATAATAATTTCTATTGCATTGTATTAAAGCCAAAAAATATTAAAATTCTTTCTGTAAAATATTATCTCAAAATACATTTATTTTGTATCAGATTTATAGTGTTTTCTTTTTGTTTTAATAATTGTTTTATTTCCATTTTTAATGTTTGTATAAATTCAAGTGTATATGTATAGACTGTTCACAATATAAAGTATCGTTTAAAAGCCGCAATCCCCAGTGAGCAAGCTAAAGATGACAGCTAAAGGTTCAAGAAATATTTTTTTCATCACAAACCTATTTGCAGATTTTTTTTTCTATATATATATATATATATATATATATATATATATATATAATGGTTAAAAACTGTCTATAGAATAAAATAATCATGATCCCATGATTTCCATCCAGTCCAATTTTTATTTATTTATTTTCTAAATTCAAGGACCTCCTTGTGGCCCCCTGGGGTCCCCGGACCCTGGTTTAAGAACCCCTGATCTAAGCGGTTTTTCATCTTGCCATTGCAGTGTCTAGGCATGATCATGATTTCGAGCTCTATTATAATTCCTAGTGCTTGAAATCATGATTGACATGTAGACCGCTGATGTCAAGATTTGTAGTAAAGGAGTTGTCTGTTCTCACCCGAAATCAGTTGGATCACTTTAGAAGACGGGGATTAAACTACAGGAGTATGATGGATTACGTTTATGCTACCTTTATGTGCTTTTTGAAGCTTCAAAGTCTTGGTCACCATTCAGTTGCATTGTATGGACCTACAAAGCTAAGAAATTCTTCTAAAAATGTTCACTAGTGTTCTGCAGATGAAAGTCATACACATCTGGGATGATATGAGGGTGTGTAAATGAACTAATCTTTTAAGTAACATTGCCTCCTGGTGGTAAAGACACCACCTTTTTTCTTTCATGGCAAGACAGACGTTTGCTGAATATCATAAGATCTGTGGACATGTACTCTGACTGAGGATTATTAAATGCTACCAACAACAAGCTGTCATGTAGCCCCATACAAAATACAAGATCTTATTATATTTTTTCCTTTAACTAATGATAACTGACTGGGAAAAAAAACATGTACCTGCATCTGTCCATGTGTGAAAAAGAGACATACGGACAGAGACTGAAAAAGAAAGTTAATTGGGTATATCTGTTTATGGTTCCCTATGCCGAATGGAATTTCGAATAATGTCATACCCTCCCCTTGCCAGCTAGATGGTGCTCCGGGTATTTCGTCCTGTTTTTAAGTAGGCCCAAGTTGTTTTTGTTTGGCAATGGAAACCTGTTTGAACGTGCCTGGTATGTTTCCTATCTATTGTAATTGCATGTAGCAGGTAAGATGACATCATTGTAAACAATTGACAACAGAGAGTTAATTTGTCAGAGTTTGTTTGTTATCCTCTCTTAGCATTATCTGCATATTGCATCTTGTTTATGCTGCAGGTTACTAAACCTCATCTGTCCCGTTCCCATGTAACCATGGCAACCAGGACACGAAATTAAACTTTGGTGAAAGATAAATTGTTTTAGTACTTAAAGGAATGGTTAACCCAAAAATGAAAATTCTCTCATAATTTGCTTACCCTTATGCCATCCCAGATGTGTGTGACTTTCTTTCTTCAGCAGAAAACAAATGAAGATTTTTAGAAGAATTTCTCAGCTCTGTAGGTCTTCAAAAGTGACTCTAGTGATTAAATCAATGTCCCAGGAAACTATTTGATAGGCGTGGGTGAGAAACAGATCTATATTTATGTACAATTTTACTATAAAATCTCCTCCCTGCTCAGTCAATCTCTGCTTTAACTTTCACTTTCTTCGTCTTGTGTTTTTGATCATTCACATTCTTCATGCATGTCGCCCCTACTGGTCAGGAAGAATTTCTATCGTAAATGGACTTAAATATTGATCTGGTTCTCACTCACACCTATCATATTACTTCAGAAAATATGGATTTAAGTACTGGAGTCACATGGATTACTTTTATACTGCCTTTTATGTGATTTTTGGAGCTTAAAAATTTTGGCAGCCATTAAAGCTGCACTATTAAGACCAAAATAATAATTGTCGATTATTGTTTTACATTTATTTACATTTACATTTATGCATTTGGCAGACGCTTTTATCCAAAGCGACTTACAGTGCAATCATTACAGGGACAATCCCCCCAGAGAAACCTGGAGTTAAGTGCCTTGCTCAAGGACACAATGGTGGTGGCCGTGGGGTTCGAACCAGCGACCTTCTGATTAACAGCCCTTTGCTTTAGCCACTACACCACCACCACTCCATTGTCATTGTTTATGATAGACATTTTGTTTTGTTGAGAAAAATGCATGTATTGTTTTGTCCAAAGTTTAAAAGCATGCCATTTCAGTTTGGTGTCCTCAATTTTCAAGCAAAAAGTTTTATTTTATTGCACTGGATGGCAGGAAGTACTATATATTTTTTTTTCCTCATCACCTTCCATCACACAATACTGATCTGAATTGTAGTTGGTGCTCTAATGAATTTTAGTGCTCAGCCATAGACTGTTTTGAAGTGCTGAGGGCTTCCACGCTTTTTTTTGTTGAATACATTTTCTAGAAGCCCAATCTAGGTGTCATTGGAAAGCAGATAATCCCATCTTTACAATGTGTATCATTTTGTTGTTTTTTTATAGATGAGAACCTATTTTGCTGATGATTTGTTTCTCATACTTTTTCTACCAGACTTCATATTTTGTTGTAAAAAAATGTTTGAGACAACATTGGATTATTCACCCAAGCAAGCTAACAAACAAGTAATTTCTTTAACTCGTTTTAAAGCTAACAACCCAAGGTGAGATTTAATTTGAAGTTTGAGGCTATTTGAGGCTTACAGATCAATGGGCAGCATAGAAGATTTTGCATTTTATGCCTTATTTCTTAAAATAATTAAAACTGTGGTACAACCCCAACTCCGAAAAAGTTGGGACAGTATGAAAAATGCTAATAAAAACAATAATTAGTGATTTGTAAATGACATTCACCCTTTTCTATATAGAAAGCACTACAACTACACATGATGTTTTAGCCTGTGAATTTCATTTTTTTTAATGTACAGTTATTTAAATAAGATGATTGCAACATGCTTCAAAAAAGTTGTGACAGTTGAGTGTTTTCCACTGTGAAACATCACCATTTGTTCTAATAACACGTCTTAAGCATTTGGGCACTGAAGACACAAGTTTAAGTTCAGAAAGTGGAATTTTCCCCTATTCATCCATTATGTAGGTCTTAAGCTGCACAATTGTATGGGGTCTTTGATGCCATCTAATGCGCTTCATAATCTGCCACACATTCTCAATTGAGACCGGTCAGGACTGCAGGCAGGCCAATCTAGCACCTGCACTCTCTGATTACACAGTCATGCACTTGTAATATGGGCAGTATGTGGTTTGAAGTTGTCCTGCTGGAAAATGCAGGGACATCCCTTGAAAAAATGCTGGATGGCAGTAGATGTTGCTCCAAAATTTGTTCATATCTGTCTGCATTAATGGGGTTCTCAGAGATGTGTGAGTTACCCATGCCATGGGCACTGACACACCCCTGGCCCATACAGACAATGGCTTTTGGACCTGATGCTAATAACAACTTGGATTGGCCTTTTCCTCTTTGGCCCGGTGTCACAGGGTGGAGGGCGGGGCCGGGTCGTGATACACACCCGGTCCCTTATCAGGCTAATTAAGCCTCTGAGAGGGATATAGGCCGATTGCGGACGGTGGTGCGACGAGAGAGATATCGTTTATGGACATGTCCGTCCTGTGTATGTGTTTGTCTTTTGTTTAAGTTAATCATTAAAATATTGTTTATATCGCCAGGCCGGTTCTCGCCTCCTCCTTTCCATTGAACTGCTTTACACCCGGATAACACGACGGCTGTGTTTTACAAAAACTTTTTGAAATGTGGATTCTTCAGACCAAAAAACTGTTCCACTGTCCATCTAAGATGGGACAGAGCCCAGAGAAATCGGCAGTGCTTCTGGACAGTGTTGATGTATGGCTTCTGCTTTGCATAGTAAAGTATTAACTTGCATCTGTGGCTGCAGCAGCGAGTGGTGTTGACCTAACAAAGGTTTACTAAAGTAATCCCAAGCCCATGTTAAAGTTATCCATTACAGATGAATCATGTTTTTTAGGACAGTAATGTCTGAGGGATCCGTGATCATGCACATTCAGAAGTGTTTTTTGTCTTGCCCTTTACACACCAAGATTTGACCAGATCTTACTATATTCTGCACTGTAGAGGGTGAAATGCCCAATATCCTGTTTTGTTTTTTATTAGCATTTTTCATACTGTCCCAACTTTTTGGTATTGGGACAGTATGAATTGGATTTGGAATTGGGGTTGTATTATGGCAAAAAAATAAACCATACAGTCACCTTCCTGTGAATGACAGCTTTCATATATGACTTGTCTATTTAAGTGCTTTGTGAAGGGATTTCATACTCCATTTAAAAAAATAAAACTACAACGTAACCTCTAGGTGGAGCCAATTTGCAACAAATGTTTTGAAGGCCTTATTTTTGTTATTTAATGTAAATAAATGCAAAAGTGATTGGGTTCTTTGAAAATGACAGATTATAAGCTTTCAATGTGCAACTTATGCATACAGGGACTTCATGGTGTTATGTGTTAAAACGGCTTAACATATTGCGCCTCCCCACGGGTGTGTCCGCAGAGATTAAGAGGTTAAGTATTGTAATAATGGTTGTTAATGTTAGGCCTACTAAAAGTTATTTCAAATGGATATCTGTGGAATATTAGAAATATATGTATATTCTTTCTGAACTATTGACAAAACAAATTTTTACTTAATTCAGTATGCCTGTGTGACATGTAACAGGTTGATAAATACACATCCACATCACGTTTAACACTCCTCTAAAGCCTGACAAAGGTGGTATAAAATAAAAAAAACTACCTTCAGACATGCAATATGTGTCTTTACCTCTAAAATGATTGGTCCACGTACAGTAACTATGGCATATTTATCATTTAAACATATTAACCGCCTTATCTTAATCTTAAGTTTTCATGAATGCATAAACGTGGCAGCTGTAATCGTATTTGCGATATGTTTTTTTTTTTTTTACATTTATTTTATTTTGTATGCCCTAATTAATTGTGGTGACCTAGCTCCCATTCACTTGTATTGTTTGGACCTACAGAGCTGAAATATTCTTCTGAAATCTTAATTTGTGTTCTGCAGAAGAAAGAAAGTCATACACATCTGGGATGGTATGAGGGTGATTTAAATATAAAACTTTAAATTTTGACGCAAATCTAACAGACAAACCCCCCCTCCCCTTAGACCCGGCCATGACTAAGGCATTCAGAGTTTTGAATATGCCTTTGAGTCTGTTTTAGAAATTGAGCGAATTTACTTTCAATGGCCAGTAGATGTCAGGCTTGTAGCACAAAATCCATTTGCTGTTACCAGTACGGGAAGTGTCACAGTGTTGTTCTTGTTGTGGCTCTTTTTGATTTGCTGAAAGATATTATGGTGAATATATAGTATATAATGTTCTTCACTTATAAGGTGAATTTTGGTGTTCTTCCCATTAATGGAAAATAGTTTTTCCAAATGTAAAATAAACTCCTTCCTAGGGGGGAAAAAACCCTTAGACTAACCTATGGATATTTTTCTGGTTCAAGATGGTTTAGCTTGTCTTGCTACATGGTGGAGCTCTTGTTCAGTTGGTCTAGCTGTCAGCCAGCTGGCCTCTCAGCCAAACAAGTACCCAAACCACTCTTAAACCATCAAATTAGACCACCCCAACCAGTTTTAGACCAGTAAAACCACCTTAGACTGGCTTAAGGCATTTTCTGCAGGGCTAAAATCAAGAAGTGATCAATATACACATTAATATAATCAATTCAGCTCTGTTCAAATCATTATAATTTGGTTGTGTGTGCGTGCGTGCGCGCGCGCGCGCGCGTGTGTTTAAAAGAGAGAGTTGCATTAAATGACTCTTCAAGCCTTTTATGAGGCAATTAGTGAGAGCCAGTGGAAAATCCATTATACCAACTTTCCTAGTCCCACCCAACACTCAGTATGGGTTTGTTTGTAGTGCTTGCGTGTATAGTTTGTGCATTTGTGTGAGGGAGAATGTTTATGTTTTTGTTTCCCTTTGCATGTGTGTGCTTGTATTTTAGTGTGTGTGTGTACATACGGAAATGTTTGGAGTGTTATATCCTGCTGAGCTCTTAGAAGTGTAATTACAGCCTCGTTTAGAGTTTTCTCCTCCCCTACTGTCTTCCCCTCCTCTCAGTTCCCTCCATCCGGAGACCTGCTGCTCTCCAGCACATTAAAACACTCCCCTGCTTTTTAATTAGCTGTCTGGAAAGCAAACCCAGCATTCCTACATTGCTGCACCATGCCAGGCTCTTCTACACTCAGGCACAGATGCACACACTCACCAACTTGGACACCCACATGTAGCTTTCTGATGTTTTTTTGTTTAGCTCCACCACAAGGTGGCACATTTACTCTTTGACATCTCAAAAATCGCATATTCTTCACAGCTACTATATAAAATGTTGTTTTACAGATATATTTCTATGTAATTTAGATCCACCTGATCCCAAAGCAGTGTTGCATCTGTACAGGAGAGCAGTAAGGTTTGTTTAGCACTGTAAAAAAATGTCTGTAATTTTAATGGTAAAAGTTGCTGCAAAAATTTAACTTAATTGATTAAATGAATAGTAACTGTAAAATATACAGTATATTTTAAAAGACAATACAATAACATTTTGTAAAAAAATTTTTTTTAAAGATGTAAAAATATTTTCCTGTATAATAAAGGAATTTATTGGTCATTGCTCCTGAAAGAGTCACTATTGGTGAACTAAATGTCATCGTGTGCTTTTCTGTAATTACTACAGTGATTAACAATACATTATAAAGTAAAGAGCTGATTGTGACACTTTCAGAAGGTTGATATCGAGTTTGAAGTGGGGTTTTTTTTTGTGTTTTTTTTGTGTAAATGTAACAAATTTAATTTATTTTTGTTATTTTACAGCGCCATCGTGGTCATGTAAATTACAATAGTTTTAAACTGTAACATTTACAGGTTGTTTTAAATTTTTACTGTATTTTTTACATAATTATTCTGCCAACCACAGCTGCCTTGTTGTAAAAACAACAGGATTTGTTTTATAGTGAGGATTTAATGATATGGTTGCGAATAAAGGGCATGTTTATGGGCAGAAAGTTCTTTAATGTCTTCACACAGGGCCCAGTATTATTAGCCCTACATAAAGATTTCATAGGGATTGAATACTGGTCATGGCCCATTAAAATGCAATACTACATGCTACTGGTAGGGGCAAGTGCTGCTTTCAACTGGAGCTTGTTGTTTGTGTTGAATTATGACGGCTCTTAGTGAATGTTTATGATTTTCCTAAATGTGAAAATGAAGGGTGCAGTGTAAGGGCAATGACTTGTGTGTGTTTCTAGTTTTGTGTTACCTTGCTACTTTTCCTGTGGTTGTGGAAGGACCTTGTGTGCTTCCATTTTGTAGGTTAAAGGAAATCATAAAATTGGAAAACATTAACTTTGCCCTCCCGACACTGTTTTGCACCTGGCACATTTAATTACACTTCTTATCCATCTCCGCTCTCTCACACACACGTTCAATATCAGAAAAAAGTTGCTGAAATTTAAAGATTTTCAATGGATGTGAATTAGAGGTCGACCTCCAGTGGGTTTTGCCAATACCGATATCTGGTGGACAAGGCTGATAGTTTTTAAAATGGATTTATGGAATGTCATAAAAATGTATTATTATTCCCTTACTATGATGAACACGGACAAATAGTCCTAAATTAACAAAATCCCATGATGAGGTTTATTGTTCAACCAAAAATGACAAGATTTGGTGCATTATGCAAGACTTAAGTATAAACAAGCCCGAAACACACCAGGGACGCATATTTTGAAATTACAAAATGATGAATAAATTATCTGCAACTATCGCCAAAGACTTTTGCCTATAACGATAGTTCCAAAAAGCAACTATTGGCACAGATTAATCAGTAAAATGGATGTATCGGACTATCTTTAATGTGAAATATAAAACTATGACATGTTTTGTGATATCTCATTTGAAATGATTAATTGAAGAAAATATTATAATAATATATTATTTTGTAATTAATTTAGGTAATTACTAAAATGTTTTACTGCTCTGAAACTTAAGTTGATAATATAAATTAAATAAAAAAATGTGTTTAACTTGCACACCAGCAGGTCAAATGATTTGGAAACACTAATAAAGCACTGATGAAGACCACCTCTGTGGACCACCTGAGACACAAAAAAGTGTGTTTGAGGGTGTGTGTCCTCTTTATGAGGTGTGCAATGCCTAATCCATGCAATGCAGACACAAGAAAGAGAGCTCTGGTTGGATTTAGGCACGCACGCACACGCGCACATGCACAGGCAGGGGTGGACTGGGACTAAAAAGTGGCCCTGGATTTTCTGTCCCAGAGTGGCCCACCAAACCCAGCCCACAACACACTGAAATTGAGCCGGAAAATGAATTCAATGAGCCAAAGACATTTCTATTGACTGGTAGTCATGACAACGGGTCCCACAGTGCAAAATTGTCAACTTTAAACATATAAAACCACTGTAAATGTGATGAGTTGATTTTGTTTAGAGAAAATACTTTATAGATCAGACAAATAACATGTCCAAAAACTTTTTCCCAACATACAGATGATGGGTTAAAATGTACATGAAAGTACAAGAGGAAAGGGTGTATTTAAGGTGACGTGACAAGTCAGCATTTGTTCAAAGTCTTTAAAGATCTTCATCACCTTTCAACTTTTTTCTAGAAATGCAAATAAACTATTGTCTTCATTAATATGAGGTTGTGGAAACAAGAAGTATAATAATAATATATTTGTATATATATATATATACTGTAGCTATAAATGATCATAAAATGTTTTTTAAAAGTGTCACACAGCAGGACAATGATCATGACAATGCTTAAAATGTCATGTCAATTACTCGCATAACTGTGTAAATGTTTATTTTAAAAAAAGATAAATGAAAACAAAGTTGGCCAGAATATGTACATGTATAAATATATGTAAAACAAAATAAACATGCCTCTTAAAATGTAGAACTTTGCATATATTTTGCAATGAATTGCTCATATTTTCACTCTAAGTGAGTTTGTGTCTTCATATCTGCAGTGTTTTAATTCCTTCCCCAGATTATTCTTGAGAAAAAGTGAAAAGCCTTATGCTTTGACAGGTGCTGTTTCAGAAGAAGAAGAATTGAATTGATTGCCAAGTAAGTTTTCACATACAAGGAATTTGCCTTGGTGCTTGATGCATATACTAACAATAAACATAGTACGATAATAATAAACTATATTTAAGATACAATATATAGAGAAAACGTAAACTGACTGGTTTTAGTTTGAGCTGTACAGTTGTGCAAAATATGTGCAGTTGTGTAGGGATGTGAAAAATATGTGCAGAATATGAACCATAGAATGTGCAAATGTTCATTGTTCACAGTTTGATGATAATAAAAAATGCAATAGACCAGATTAATGTTCTTGTCACAAGACAGTTGTGGAAACTATGACAGCCTCAAAGACTTAAATAGCCACAAAGTAATATTATTTTCTGCATTTTTATCAGGTGTGAGCATTATTCAGCAAGGCACACTTCAGTCCCCTGAAATATGAATAAATTATGTAAATGACTGTGTACTGGTCATAGCTTTACTGTTTGCAGATATAGTTTTCTATATGCTGCTGTTATTGTATTTGTTGTAACTTGCAGTTATTTGTCATTTTTGATTATTCAGAGCTCATCTTATACTTAATGTTGTCTTTGGTTGTCACCATTATTGTGATTTGTATGTCAAGTAATGAGGTCCACATGAGGTTACAGAGTTAATGCACACATATGCAAATGCTGTACGATGTGTATAAAATTGAAAAATAAAAGACATTTCAGTTTTAAAAATAAAAGCTATTGTACTGTTTTTACATAATAGTTTATTGAATATTCATTTTGTAATTAGGTTCGAGCGGGCATGTTGGAGCCCAGGGCAGCCAGTACTTACACAGCAGTGGGCCGGCCCAAATTACCCGCGGCCCACCGGGAAAACGGCTGGTGCTCCTGATGGCCAGTCCGCCCCTGCATACAGGTGGCACTCTGGAGTGGTTTACAATATAGACCAATACGTAACTATTATGTGTAATTTGTACAAAGTATTTGTCTTTTGCAGTCTTTTTGGCATTTTGTTCTGTTGTTCTGAACTATTATAAAATTTGCAATGTTATGCTTAAACCTGACTGGGTTGCAAACGTTTTATTTGCAACCCAGTTGTGTGAAATCTGACCGAGTGGAAAAGTTTTTATTTTTAAATGCAAGACCTGGTACGCTCTCCAAAAGCATTAAGAGAGCATGTTGAAGTTGCTTAATTTTAAAGGAGAATAATTGTTAAGTGAACATGGTGGAACGCTTTTAATGGCTTTGGGCAAAACCTCATTTAGACGTATGGGACCTATTATATACAATGCCTGTTAAACACAATTCTAACTGTGCATACACATGCAATGCAAACCATTCTCAACACAAAAACCTTGCTTTTCTTTGACTCTGTTCTTCTCTCCAAATAATTGTGCTGAATGTGCCAGCCTCTCACACACTCACCACTGTATGTCTTTTTTCTCTTTGTGAGGTCTGTTGTGCACTATATATGTTTTAATGAGCTCTAAGCAGCAATTAACATCCTACAATTTATACACAACCACACAAACGCATACAGAAAACAATGCCTTCATTAAGTAACATGTTGTGGAAGTGTGTGTGCACATGTGTATAAGAGAGTGGCAAATAGGCATACTGCTCAATACCATTGGATGGGGCTCTTTGCCACATGGGGGCAGTCTCAGGCTGGGAGAAAGACTATAGTAGGACACACATACATGCACTCTTGGCAGAGGAACATTTGAAGCATTGGCTGGTGTGCCTCAGGCACTGGAAGCTGCCTGCTGTCACAAAAAGCAGACTGGAAAAAGTGTGGTGGGGCTGGTGTGGCATTAGTTACTTGTTTGACTAAGTTTACAGTAAGCACAAAGCAACCTTTTTAAGCTGCAATTTGATCTAATGTGATCATATACAGTGACCCCCCCCAAAACATTTTGGATGCTTAAGTCACACTTATTTCATTAAATAACAAAATTTGAGTGTGATCTCTTCTTAAAAAAAAAAAAAAAAAGATTACTTTTCTCAATATTAACTTTAGAATAATTCAAGAATAGAGGGCAAAAAAGTTATTCAAATGCAAAGATGGTGCAATAATATTTTTATTGTGAAGAGAACTCATGTAAGATTAGAAGTTTTAAAGGCAAAACTGCAAGGCAGAGATGCTGTGATATAATTTACATGTTAGGAGAACCCAAATAAAAAAGCACACGTTTGTTTTGTTTGTTTTTAAGGCATTTGATGTAAGTAAAATACACATCATTATTGCTGGTTCAGAGTTACTTTTATGCTTAATGTTGAGGGGCAAATCTGTATTATGTACTTGAGCACTGGTTTTGGTAACTTCAGTGGCTCCTGAATCGATCAAAGACTCAAATTTTATTGGTTGGCCATTTAATTGCCGGGCGGGTGTACGGAACAATACTTTCCATAAAAACAAACTTGCTTTGTTGTCGTGCGAATGCTCGGTCATGGTGTGCAAGGCCCCAAAGCAATCCATTGTAATTGCGGCGAAAATTTGTGTTTGGTGTGAAAGGGCCTCTTTTACCAGTTAAAGGGATAATTTAACTAAAAAATGTAATTCTCTCATAATTTCTGACCCTCAAGCCATTCCAGATGTGTAAGACTTTCTTCTACTGAATACTGTATGGGTACCAACATTTTGAAGCTCCGAAAAAACAAAGGCAGCTTAAAAGTAATCCATATGACTCCAGTTGTTAAATTAATTTCTTCAGAAACGATTATAAGTATAGGTGAGAGATAAGTCCTTTTTTTACTATCAATCTCCACTTTCACATTCTTTTGTTTTTGGTGATTTGCATTCTTCAAGCATATCGCCACCTACTGGGCAGGGAGAAGAATTTACATTAAAACAGGAATAAATTCTCACCCACACCTATCATATTGATTCGGAAGACATGGATTAAACCACTGGAGTCTTATGAATAAGTTTTACATTATGCTGCCTTTATGTGCATTTTGAAGCTACAACATTGTAGTACCCATTTACATGCATTGTGAGACCCTACAAAGCTGAAATATTCTTCTATATTATTCTTTTGTGTTTAGCAGAAGAAAGTCAAAGGGCATGAGAGTGAGCAAATGATGAGAGAATTATCATTTTTAGGTGAACTATCACTTTATGAAGTCGTAGTTCATTACATATTAACTATGTTACACAAAATCTGACAACCCAAAAGTGTCCAAAATGTTTTGTGCTAATGTTAAACTATTTATCTGTTATATATTTTGAAACCTAACAAATTACTTTCTGTGAAATGATTTGCTAGAAAAGTTTTTGCTCTCTTTCTTTAAAATAGATACCACTTGATTTTATATTTTGTTATACAAATACTTTCACACATTTTAAAATGTGGCTCAAGAGTCACAATTCCCTTTTCCCACTGTAGGTCATACTGCATGCATACAGAGTATAACTTTTCCCTTCTATCCACCTACATGCATCTTTTCCTTCACCTTTGTCCTATGTATTTTACAGTCTTATGTGCTTGTATTCTCTCCTACTCTCAGATACAGATCCCAGGGTTCTGGAGAGGCAGGAACTACAGCAGCCCACATACGTTGCTCTGAGCTACATTAATAGGTGCGTACACGCATGTTGAAATATCTGTCAACTAATGATCTAAACAAAAAGATGAATGTATTCACACTTCATGACAAATATGCTTTCATTCTAAACTATATATATATTTCAAAATCTATTTTAGAAATGAATTAAAGCAATTTAAGGAAGTTTAAAATTTCTGAGAAATTAGCAGCAACTCTGAATACAAGGCAGAAAAATTATACTAGTAATAATGCCTGGACTCTGTTACAAAGTGTAGTTGCTTGTGGTGCCACGTGTGTCGCAGAAATTACACTTCCCCTTTAAACTGCTTGGTCCTTGGGAGGTTGGTATAGAAGAATAACTGTTTAGTTTGACACATACTTTAATGAATGTCTAAATCATGTCTTGTAGTTTAAACTACTGTCTTTCCTAGAACCTCAGGTACAACATTTTCATGGCATGTATTCTGTTTTTTATTAGATTCATGACTGAAGCAGCACGCAGAGAGCAAGAAACTCAGAAGAAGAAGGTCCAACCCAAAATTGCTATATCCGTAATAGGAGGCGTATCACGTAACAATACTGCCACACCTCCTCGCCATAGCAACGGCAGCCTAACACCACCTGTTACTCCACCAATTACTCCATCATCCTCCTTTCGCAGCAGTACACCAACAGGTTATTTGTGTGTGTGTGTGTGTGTGTGTGTGTGTGTGTGTGTGTGTGTGTGTGTGTGTGTGTGTGTATGATGTGTACGCAAATATATGTGTGAATATGTGTGTGTGTGTGTGTGTGTGTGTGTTTAGGTGTATAATGTTACACAAATATATTGGAATATTTTTCTTTCAAATTTGAACTATCATAACATATATATCCATCAAATTGAACTATATATATATATATATTAAAAAAAATTAAATTACTGATAATTTTTTTTTAAATTTATTTTTTATTTGATGGAATTTAGTTTTGAAATGTAAATGTGTGTATCTTATTTTAATTTGAGTGTGGAAACATGAAATGTAGATTTATATGTGAAAAACATTAAAATAACTTAAAATAACTTTCAATTCATTATAATGTATTCTTCAATAACTTTACAACACATAAATGTATAAATAAAACGTAATTTATTTTTTAAGTGTACTGTAAATTAGTGGTTTAATTCTCAATGAAAATCGTGTTATTTATATCTTAACAGCTACTGATTTTTCATAGTTTTTTAATTAATATTACCCAAATTAGACTCTTCTTGCATATTAAAGGGATAGTTCAATGTTAGCCTCAGTCACCATTAATTTTTATTGCATCTTTTTCCATACAATGAAAGTTAATGGTGACTGAGGCTAACATTCTGTCTAACATCTCCTTTTCCAAGAAAGTTTGGAACAACACGGGGGTGAATAAATGATGACAGAACTTTTTATTGTTTGGTGAACTATCCCTTTTAGATAATTTGGCTCCTAAATTAACTAAGTAAGATTTCCTCTTAACCTAAAACCGCATGAATTCAATGTGTGTGGGTGTGTATGTGTTTGGACTTCAAACGTTTCTATTTATTTAAACCAAATGAGAGTTTGCCAGGGTGCCGTCCACCCCTCCTGCAGCTCAATTTGTATCATTTGGACATTTAAAAAAATCCATTATATCAGTTGATGTTCTGTTCTAATAAACATGCCAACAGTCAGCAACAAAACCTATCAAGTACACTTGATCACTGCCTGTTACTTCACGTTGTGGTACTTCTTTTAGAAGTATTAAGTCTGAACTAAACTGACCAAAAAAACTCATTAGCACCCTAATGATGAATCATTGGATAATTGGACCAAAGGGCACGTTTACTTTTTCAGTTCTCATTATCTCTTTCATCAGCAAATATATGAAGCAAATTAATGACTAATTAATAAGTTTAACTTTCTTGTTGTGCCCCAGGCAGTGAGTGTGATGAGGAGGAAGTGGAGTATGAGGACTCTGACAGCGATGAGTCCTGGACTACAGAAAGTGCCATCAGCTCAGAGTCCATCCTCAGCTCCATGTGCATGAATGGAGGCGATGAGAAACCCTTTGCATGTCCTGTTCCAGGCTGCAAGAAGAGATATAAGGTACCACACATGTTTGTAATCATGTCTTTCTGAGAACTTTTAAGAAGTTCTAAAAGAATCTAATCTTGCAATCACCCTCTCAGAGCATAAAGGCACTCACACAATTTGTTGTTGATAAAGGGACAGTTCAGCCAAAGATGAAAATTCTGTTATTATTTACTCACTCTTATGTTGTTCCAAACCGGCATGACGTTTTTGACAGCTTAAGTCCGCATTCATTTTCACTGTTTGGGATAAAAATGCACTGAAAGTAAATGGCAATCCCAGCATTCTGCCTAACATCGTTTGTGTTCATTACAAGAAAGACATTTATGAGGGTTTGAACAACATGATGGTGAGTAAATTATATGAACAGAATTGTAAGTTTTAGATGAATATCTCTTTAATTTAAAGTGTTAGTTCACCCAAAAATAACAATTCTCCCATCATTTACTCACCCTCATGCCATCCCAGGTGTGTATGACTTTCTTTCTTCACCAGAACACATTTGAAGAAAAAATGAAAAATATCTTAGCTCAGTAGGTCCTTAAAATGCAAGTGGATGGGGATCAGAGTTTTGAAGCTCCAAATATCACAAACAGTCAGAATTAAGTTTATCAATATGACTCCAGCGGTTCAATTAATGTCTTCTAAAGCGGCACGATCACTTTTGATGTGAAAAAAAGATCACAATTTAAGTACTTTTTAACTATAATCCTTCCAGTCAGCAGCGGTATGCACGTTCTCGTCACGTGAGGGTGGAGTTTACGTGTTCTCTCATGTGACATATTCGCGTTGGCATGTAACGGATGTAATCTCACGTTTTTCTCTCTGTTGAGACATCCAGGATGAGCACACAAACGCACCATTGTGAGGAAAGAAACGGATACAAATACTGATCTAAACCAAAACCAACCTAGCTTCTGTACAGCATTCGTGCTGCTCAGCAGTAAACAGCGCTGCTCTTCGGGTGTGGTGCACGTGTGGCAGTTCTCGCGTGAACATATCAGCGTGATTACGTCACACGTGCATATCGCTTTAGAAGACATTAATTTAACCGCTGGAGTCATATTAATGACATTTATGCTGTCTGTTCTTTTTGAATGATCAAAAGTCTGATCACAATACACTTGCATTTTAAGGACCTACTGAGCTAAGATATTTTTCTATTTTCCGACAAATGTGTTCTTTTGAGGCAAGAAAGTCATACACATCTGGGATATCATGAGGGTGAGTAAATTATGAGATCACAACTATCACATGAAGCTAATTAGAATGAACTTAGACTAACCCTACAATACATGCTATTGGCATTTTATAATATGTTGTTCCCATAACAGATTGGGAAGCTGCAGTAATTATTATTTCTGGAGAGTTCTTTGGACTCTTTCTCACTCTCTTTTGTTCCTTCGACCTACTCTCGCTTTCAGAATGTGAATGGTATAAAGTACCACGCTAAAAATGGGCACAGGACGCAGATCCGTGTGAGGAAGCCCTTCAAGTGTCGCTGTGGGAAAAGCTATAAAACCTCTCAAGGCCTTAGACATCACACCATCAACTTCCACCCACCTCTGTGATATATATACACGTGCGCACACACCCCGTTATTTTCACGTTTGCCTAAACATTCTTTCATTTCTGGATCACATAAACTGGGATCAAATGCAGATTTTTCAATGATGCTTTTCTTTTTTCTTTGCATGTGGTTGTATATGCATGTAGATATACTTGTACATTTGCACATTCCATGTATATCATTTATTTTTTTTAAGATATTCTTTATATTTCTTTCATGTTTTTTTTTATTTATCTTAGTGACATGATGACTGAAAAGGCATTGAGAATGAAAGTACTCTGCTGAAGATTAGGATATGACAATAATATTCATTTCTGATTTTTAAATAAGTGAAACATTTTTACAATCAGAAAAGAAGAGCAGATTGTTTTTCGCCTGTTAAACATACTTTGATATGTTGAAACACGTGTGCATAGAAAATGATATAAAGACACATTTATATATGGATATTAGTAGCTGAGTTGTATTATCCAAACATTTTATTTTCCATCATATATTTTTCAGAACTTTATATTGTTTTATAGAAAGTTAAAGTTTATTTCATTTTTATGGACTTTTTTTTTTAAAGCAACATTTCATTTTTATTTGTTTTGTAGAGAAGCAGTATTTTATTGTCTGAATTGGAAGGATATTGATCTCAGGTCACACTACAGCTGCCAACATTCAAACAAACAAACAAACCAGGAAACAGGAAAACATTGAAATTCCACTCTGTTCCAGAACATTCCACACAGAATATCAAAGTGGCTGACATTCCCGTTTTTGTTTGCATGCGGCTGGCATGCATGCAGCACCCTCTGTGTTAAATTAAATCGTCTGCATGTGGCCTTTTCTACTGCCTGGAGATTGCATTTAAGCAGTTTCATTGCGTAGAAATGGTTTATCATGTATCTAGTTGCATTTGATTTCCAAGCAATGTTTTACAGAATGATCCCTGAATGAAAATACATATTTGTCGAAGTGTAACCTCGACCTGAAGAGAGACAAAGAGGAGCAGATTTACTCTGCCCTGTCACCCTGCTGTTATGCCAGCAGTGCAGAAGTGCCAAGTAATTCTTTCCCACTGTTGAAGAAGAAACATGGAGTTTCTGCCAAACACTCCGGGTCACATCTGGCTATCCGTTTGGTGCCTGTTAGCGGAGCAGCCTTAAAAAGGACCTAAACTTCTGTTTGTGTACTCAGCCTTGCAGTATTTTTTGTCTGTTTTAGCTCGTAAGGTTCTGTCAGCCTTATTTCAGTCGTTGCCGTTGATGTTTTTTTTTTTTTTTGTACACATTGTCCTTGATTTTAATGTGTTGTTGTATTTGTAAACAAGTATTTGTTGCCGTCTGCTTGCCTTGTATTGTAGGCTACGGCTTGCTAGCATGACACGATCACTTAGCTGCTCTGCTGTCTCTTGGCTTGTAGTCATTGTTACAGTCTTTGTTGTCAAAAGTATTAGATCATTACTTTTATATTGTTATTACTGTTAGTATTACAGTTTGATAGTGCCAGATGCATAGCTATGCCTGAATACAATTTTTCCAACTTTAATTCTTGAACTATTTCGTATCTGTCCTGTTGTCAGCCAAATAAGTATACCATGGTTTACAAAAGTGAAAGGTTATAGGCTGTGTCAGCCAGACTAGCAACTGCTAAGAGCTTAACCTCTTTTGGTGCCGAGAAAGGACCAAGTAAGCTCTCCTATCCACTAATCTGTTTTTCTCGGTTCACTCTAGTCAAATTTAAATACATAGACCAAAAATGGCACTACCAAATCTCTAGTTAGGAAGCTTGAGGTGAAAAGTAAGGTGCTGAAACTTACAGAAGCATACTGTGGTGGTACAATGGCATAGTGATGGAATCAGTTGGTAGTTCCATGGTTCTTTGACATTTACCATTGAATCCAATGATTACTGTACTTGTGTATCATGGTATTTACATGGTTCTCCAAGGTACTTTATAGAATGCCATAGTATTGTATTACCATGGCACCTTGGCCAAAACCCATGGTAATACCATTGTACTGTTTGATACTTTGTTAGTGGTGCTATGACTGGACATTCCAGAAATAAGTTGGTGGTGTTCAGTCGATATAGGATAATTCCATATGGTTTCATTCTTTGAAAAGTTTGAGATTGGCCATTAGATTATTCTTGGGTATCAGGTTCTGCAGTTAAACACTAATATCCAGATTGGTCATGTGAACTTCCATCATGGAAAATGGGAAAACTGACAGCAGTTGGAAAGAAGAGGCTTAAAGTTGAATGAATGGACAGTCACTTTAATTTAGATGCCAAATAACTCTGAGCAGGATAAGGGAGTATGTTTTGGTGTCTGTCCGTGAGTGACTCATTCTAGATAACTTACCGTCCTGTTACTTTCTAATTCACTCGGCATCATGTTTGTTTTATGTGTGTATTTTTGGATGCTGAACTAGTACATTTGTACTTCTCTTCAGCTACAGTGTCATTTGGTCTCAGCTTTGAGAAAAACTAGAACCTGTTAAACATGATGTTAATGGATAGGACCCGTGTGAGTTCTCACACTGAAAATGTAGAGTAATGTGACTGAGATGCATTTATTTTGGAGGGAGTTTGATATACTATATAGTGAATGTATCGTATTGCAAGTCTTTTGTAAAGTGCTTTTGAAATTATATTTTCGTACTGTATGTTTTTGTGGAAAACGTTTTGTGGAACAGAGGCAATTTGTATGTATGTACAATGTTTGTGTGAGTGAATGAGAGACTCTTTTGAGATGTCTTTATCTTTAAGCTGCAATGTAAAACTTCGGACAATGGTAGAAAAATAAAGAAAAGAAAACCTAAAAAAATGGTACCCCTGCTTCTGTGATTTTATTGTTCATACAGAAATCAACATTGAATGCACTGGCATAGGTTTATCAGGGAATTGTAACATTTATTTCCAGGTCAGTGGATATTTCTATAGCATGTTTAATCAGCTTGAAATTGTTCACTGTGAAAAATAAAAAATAATGTAAAAATATGTTGAAATAAATTATTTTATATGATAAAAATAGTTTAAATTATAAATACATAAATAATATATTCAAATATAATAAAAAAATCCTTGGTGACATTGAACTGGAAATGTAATGGAACTGTATTATAAGATTTCGGGATTCATTATATCAGGTATCTCATCCAGTCACTATACAGCCTCCGCTTTATTGGCCTGCAAAGCAGTCTCTCCTAGTTTGCATACTTCCATTTTTTAAGCCCCCTCCACCCCATCATTACCAGTTTAGGTCCTGGGTGGGGATAAGCTCTGCCCCCATGCTGTCCTGGCCTCCGGCAGAATCTGAAGGTATTTGAGCACTGAACTGTAAAACGGGGCTTACGCCAAATGATATGCTTCTTTACTTTCATATTAATTCCACTAATCCTCACTCTTTTCAGATTTTCATTGTTCAATTTCATTGTTGAAATGGTGTAAAAACCCTGGTATGGGTATGTTGATGTATAATGACAAATTTAAGGACAAACATTTGATTTTATGAACTGGAGCTGTAGCATAATTTATTAATAAACATACACTTGACACATACAAACACAGAGCAACCCTAAGTTAAACTTGCTGTCACATTTACAGTGAGCAGCCTCACCTGTGTCATATAAATGGATTTCAAGCAGCAACTGTGAACGTGATCAAATCTGTGAAGTGTGCACTGTATTAGTAAAATGAGACGTACATAATGCTGAAACCAGTACATGCATCGTAATGTTTAATTGTTCAATATAAGATGTCTGAACCAATGATGCACTGAAACATTGAAACTTGGTCAATCTGGCTATAAATTTAAAGGGATTGTTCACCCAAAAATGAAAATCCTGTCATTGTTTAGTCACTCATGTTCTAAACCTTTATGACTTTTTGAGACTTAGGCTGTCAGTCCCTAACATTCAGCCTAACATATCCTTTTGTGTTCCATGAAAGAAAAAGTAATGCAAGTTTGTATAATGAGAGCGTAAATAACAGAAATTAAATGTTTTGGTGAACCATCATTATCCCTTTAAATTAATGTATTAATGTCAGGCTGCATCACAGAAAAGGAGCTTCTAAGGTAACACTATTCCAGTCACTTCAGCTCTGTTTAGTGACCAAGGGTTTGACTTCTTAAGTTTATTAATGGTGGCCATTTCTTTTTGGCCAAATAAAGTGACACATCATTGCATCATTGGTCCTTTAAAAATGGTCTTCATTTTTATAATCACCAACCTCCTACCTTCAACTCTCTTTTTAAAGCGCAATCAGTTTGACAGTAGTGCACAGAGCTTAAAAATAAAGAGTTATTAAGTTATTATATATATATATATAATATTATATATACAGTAGAAGTCAGAACTTTACATACACCATAGCCAAATACATTTAAACATTTAAATTAATACAAAATAAATCGTAAAAAAAATATTCCCTGGTCAGTTAGGATGACCATTTTAAGAATGTGAAATGTCAGAATAATAGTAAAGAGAATGATTTAAGTTTGTATTTCTTTCATCACATTCCCAGTGGGTCAAGCTTTGTTAGTATTAGTTAGCATTGCCTTTAAATTATTTAACTTGTGTCAAATGTTTTGGGTAGCCTTCCACGAGCTTCTCACAATAAATTGCTGGAATTTTGGCCCAGTCCTCTATACAGAACTGGTGTAAGGGAGTCAGATTTGTCAGGGCTTTGTGATGGCAACTTCAATACCTTGACTTTTTTGACCTTAAGCCATTTTGCTGCATCTTTGGAGGTATGCTTGGGGTCATTGTCCATTTGGAAGACCCATTTGTGACTGAGCTTTAACGTTCTGGCTGATGTCTTGAGATGTTGCTTCAATATATCCACATAATTTTCCTTCCTCTCGATGCCATCTATTATGTGAAGTGCACCAGTCCCTCCTGCAGCAAAGCACCCCCACATCATGATGCTGCCACCCCCATACTGGGATGTGTTCTTTGACTTACAAGCCTCACCATTTTTCCTCCAAACATAATGTTAATTATGGCCAAACAGTTACATTTTTGTTTCATCAGACCAGAGGACAATTCTCCAAAAAGTAAGATCTTTGCATGAACCCATGGTGTTTATACTTGCATACTATTGTTTGTACAGATGAACGTGATACCTTCAGGCATTTGGAAATTGCTCCCATGGATGAACCAGACTTTTGGAGGTCCACAATTTGTTTTCTGAGGTCTTGGCTGATTTCTTTAGATTTTGTCAAGCCAAGAGGAACTGAGATTGAAGGTCTTAAAATACACCCACAGTCACATCTCCAATTTAGTACACCTCCTATCAGAAGCTAATTGGCTTGAAATCATTTTCTGGAATTTTCCAAGCAGCTTGAAGGCACAGTTAACAGTGTATGTAAACATCTGACCCACTGGAATTGTGAAATAGTAAATTAAAAGTGAAACAATCTGTCTGTAAACAATTGTTTGGAAAACTTACTTGTGTCATGCACAAAGTAGATGTTCTATCCGACTTGCCAAAACTATAGTTTGCTAATATTAAATCTGTGGAGTGGTTAGAAAATGAAGATTAATGACTTCAACCCAAGTGTATGTAAACTTCTGACTTCAACTGATATATATATATATTCATTACACCTGAATTACAATATTATAGTATAATTTTCAGTCCCTTTGAAGTTAAAATATCTGAATAATGCTCATCTTTGTGCAAATCATATATTCTGACTGGTGAATTG
This sequence comes from Xyrauchen texanus, assembly GCF_025860055.1. NCBI lineage: Eukaryota > Metazoa > Chordata > Actinopteri > Cypriniformes > Catostomidae > Xyrauchen > Xyrauchen texanus. Next base: position 19,287,149 of record NC_068285.1, on the reverse strand, counting down.
TCCTGGAAGCTGTGCAGCTATTGCAACAAATTATCTCATCAACTTATGTCAAATAAAACACTGAAGCCCCATTTTATGAGGCATTTTATGTTTAACTCAAAGAAGAAAGCAGCAAAGGACATACATATTTTTTTTCTCTCTATTCAAAGTCGTCGAAGTTGAGAACATTGCTATCGAAGTGCGTGTGCACGTGCTTCTCATAGAGCTGCTGTTGGCAGTCAAGAGGAAACTGCTCGCTGCAGACGGGACACACCCTCCAGTGTGACTCCACATGTCGCTCGAAACTGCTCTGCTCAAAGTGTGGAGGGAAGATCACCTCACAGAGAGGACAACGCTTGTGAACGTCAGCTCTGCATGAAGAAAAAAGGACCAGAAAAACCTAGAATTCTGGCAAACGCAGCAAATTCACCACTCATTGTTTTACCAAGTATTTGAGCTTTGAACCAAACCCTCCATTGTAAGTGTTAGAATCGTCAATTTTTGCAAAAGGTTTACTGCAAATTTACCAAAACCAGTAAAGAGTTGCAAACTTCTAGCAATAGATTGCAGCAAACTGTTTTGTTTGCTACAAATTTACCCCTTATTATATGCTACTTTGTTGTAAATAACCCCTTTTTGTAAAGGGAAATAAGCATTTTTATTTAAAGAAAATTAGCAATCTAATCAATAAGGAGTAAAGGAAAAGTTGTTAAAAATTACAGTTGATATTACTTCTGATTATTAGTCACTTTTGAAATGGAAAGTCAAGTATAAGCAGTATGGTACGGTAGTACGCTATACCACATTTCCAAGGTGCTTGTGAACAGTATATGCAAGTTTTACCTGGTGTCAAAGCAGAAGCTGGAGAGGCTGTCATTGGATTCAAGGCTCTGATGATCACAGACTGCAGGGGCCTCACCATCACCTCCCTAAAAAATAAATTCTCTAAAAATTATTTAAACATACATAAACGTAATTTCTTCTTGACTGAGACCTAACAACACTATATTTCAACAGCGGCAACATTTAACGGTCACCTCTCTTTTGAGACATAACAGCTTAGATCTCACACAGACACGCAACACGCCCACACATTCTACGAAAAGCCACGCCTGTCTGCACACAGCCGGCTTCTTGCAAAAGGTTAATGGGCTTTTAACGCAGCAAACGAGAGAAAAAAAAGAAAGAGGTCACCACCGATCTGCACCCTCAAATATCACAGGCCGGCACCCCCAGCCAATTAGCATAGCCCTCGTCAACATCTCTCTCTAACGAGCCTCTCCCTCGTCACTCTAATCCACTAACGAGCTCAAAAGAGAAAAGCCTTAATTGCCGTTTCATGCAAATTAACCGCCTCTGTATTAACCTATGAACTGAGGTCTGAGGGTGCGAGGAATGCAGAGGGCAGGGAAGAAGGAAAGAAGAAAAAGAGAGAAAGCGGGAGGGAAAGAGTTTGAATCAAAGGTGGAAACCAAGAGGAAGGGTTGAAAGCACGGAAGGAAAAGTTGATAGAAAGAAAGAAAAGTGATGGTGGCTGAGGAGTGAGAAAAGACAGAAGGCAACCACTAGAATGTAAAGATATTTGTGAAGAAAACAGTGTTGTAGTTAAAGGGGCAATATATAACGGACATACTAAAACTAACATACTAATGCCCGGTTATTATAATTAAAATTAAGAAAGCCTACATTATTACCAATATGTGTGTGTGTCGATTAACAATACAGCTCCCAAAAGCACAGGTACAGTATATGATGAGACGTGTGTTGTAAAGCACATAGTATGGAAATCATTGAGTTCTATTAGTTAATTTTTGCTTGTGTAAACATCAAGTTAGTATCTTAAAAGAGCTTGCATTCCAAAGCTTTAAATGTCATAAAAACATCTGCTGATTGTCGTTCTAACTAGGGTTGTCAATTTGTAGACATTTTTATTATCGATTGTCATTGAAATTAACTATCAATTAGTTGATTAATCGTTCATGTTAATTCCGAAAAACGCATGAGGAGGACTCGAAATAATATGTGCATATAGCCAGAGACTATATAGTAGAGTGGGGTCACTTCTATTAAAATTAATGGAAGAAATTGGAATGCCCAACCAAGGAGCTCTTGCACTAAACCGATTTAGAAAGGAAGTCCCACCTTACAGGTAAAAAAGCCAATCACCATTTAGATACAGACATCACCTGTCAATAAACTCAAGAATGCGCATTAGCTATACAAGCCAGAATTTTGTTCGTGTAATCGGAGGTAAAGAAGCACAATTTAAGATTCCATTGTTGTCAAATTTTATTGCTGATCTGATATATGTTCTTTGATCGTAATCTTACGTAATCAAACGATGTTGACATTTCTGTGTTGCCCCTTTCAAGTAGATAGGAGCTGCACTGTCATTAGCAATGGAATTAGCCTCTCAAGAGCATTCCAAATATGACTGACAGTGGACTGACTTGCTAGAAAGACTTTGATGTAGCCTACTTTTTAAATATAATTAAAATTATTACACTTTGTTTGACTTACAGGGACACCTAGTTGTGTGGATGCAGCATCATTCAAAATTATTCGTTTTCGGTTCCAGATGCCATTGTATAAATTCACTGTTCACAATCAGCCATGATTGATTTAATCCAAGAGTGAAAGTGCCCAATAATATGACGGTTACTGAGATTAAGTGAGTAGTATCAGAGACCATTTATTTATTAGATGGGCCACTTCTATTAAAATGAATGGGAGAAACTGGAATGCCCAACCAAGGCACCCAACGGTCGATGCAGGTAGAAAGGAAGTCCCACCTTACAGGTAAGAGAGCCTGCACTGGCCATTGACTATATTAAAAGAGTATCACAAAGCAGCTGTAGTGGGCATACATCGAACAAGTTTGTATTTGCTCGCTGTCAGAAAACTACACTCAGAAAAGAAACGTGGTCGGCCGGGTACAATCTGATATACCCGGGCCTATAAACAAGATTATATAACTTGTATACATATTTGAGTTCAATAAAACTTCACGTTGTGGATCGTGGGATAGTTTGGACCTTTGGACATATTCTTTTTTATTTGAAATTAAATAACAACACACTGTTTAAACACAGTAGCCTACATAAAATAGTCTATCGTTTCTCTGGTGCTGGTGAGATGCCAGCTGAATCTGCTTTCCTGACGATCACTGACGTATTGTAGGTTGGATTGGAAAAAAGGAGACCAGCAGATCAAAAGTGCTTGATGTCCTGTTGTACTTTAAATGGTAAATGGTCTGTACTTATATAGCGCTTTTTTTAACCTTAGAGGATACCAAAGTGCTTTACACTGTGTGCCATTCACACTCACATACCAATGGCCGCAGAGCTGCCATGCAAGGCGCTAGCATGCCATTGGGAGCAACTTGGGGTTCAGTCTTGGCCAAGGACACTTCGGCATGTGGAGTCATGTGGGCCAGTAATCGAACTGCCGACCTGCTCTACGACCTGAGCCACAGCCGCCCTTTAACACACCATCACGGCGAATGCAGAAAACAATGCTCATTTATAGAGAAACTCTCCAACACTGATTACATTGAGCCCGTTTCATCTTCATCTCTGTTGTTCTTCTCCTGTCATGTAGACATGGCATGCAGCGCAAGCACTCTAGCGGCAGACGACTGTATCGACAGCCATTGCAAAGTCTGCAGGTATTATTACTGAACACATATGAAATTAATTAACCGAAAATCGATAAGCTTAAATCAATCAAATTATTAAAAAGGATTAATCGATTATCGATTAATGATTAACATCCCTAGTTTTAACATCTGACCGAGCACGTTTCAGCAACACATTGCCAATGAGAAAACACTCTAAAAATGCCAATGTCCATATGAAAAAACACAAATCAAATTGAAGCCTCGTCAATGTAGATATGTATGTTATCAGATCTAGTACTAGTTTTAGGTGTTCGAGGATGGACATACAACAGACATGATCTGTTTTAGTATAAGTAGCTGTAATGCAGGTGGTTTCTGTATTTCCATAGATGCTCTATCAATTTAACAAGGCTCCTTTTATGTTCCTTACGTTAGGCCGCTCCTCGGCTGGGTTCTCCAGTCCATCAGGAGGGCTGAGACTCCGTGAAGGCTGGCTGCAGACCACAGGACCACCCCATGGTGGAGGGGCCACAGGAGGGGGCCGGCAGGTTTGTTCAGGGGATAATGCCCCATCTGCTCCATCTAAAGGAGAGGCAGCATTGATTAGTGGACTACAAAATCCAGTTTCACAAACTCAACCACAATTTGCCTTCAAAAACGTATTGAATATGAGGAGCTTCCCTACCACGAGTCTCTTCCTCTGAATAGGGGTTTCCGTATTGAAGTTCAGCAGGTTGTTGTGGTACCAGTGGAAGAGGAGGAGGGTCTTGTTGGTATGGCAACGGGTAACGCAACACCAATGGCCCGCTGACCTCTAACCTCTGACTTCCAGCTGCCACTGCCCCTCTGTTCATACACTGCCGCAACTCCTTTGAAAGAAACCAACAATCACTGTGGTTACCTTAAACCAATCTCTAAAGCTCTGATCACATTGTCAGTGACTTGCAGCCACAAAGCGACAGGAGACCATAAATGTTTTTGAGAGCTGGTAATTTCCGGCAAAACAAGTGCGGCCATTAGCGTAAGGATGCGTGCGTGTCAAGAAGTAACAAAGTTGAGAAAAGTTTAACTTTATGCAAATGCCGAGCTATGTTTCACAGCGTTTCACAGATGTTTCACAGCGACAACAAATACGTCATGCGAGTCGAGTGCATGCAAGATAGAGATTGAGAAGTTATCATTGTCATTGACTTTATTGTTCTTTATCATTTGTCTGTAACCACATATGTGGATGTAATAAAAAAGCATGGAAAAACTTTCAGAAATTGTCAGCATGCGGAGTAAATTTTATTTATAAATTGATAGATTGTTCGTCTTGTATATGATGATGCATTGAGCACTGCTGCAGTTTAAATAAAAAACTCTCCTCCAGAAATTTTCTTTTTAAGAGGCAAAACAAATGATTCCTTGTCAAATAAGAATGATATTGTAGCTTTGCTGGCAATGCATCTCATCTGTGATCAGATTTTCTTAAGCTGTGGCCAGTTTTGAGATCAGAATAATTTTGTTAAGAGCGACAGGAGTAAGAATGCCTAGTAGCGACAAAGACTAGCTGCATCAAGCCGTAGTTACTAACATTGTGCACCGGCCTTAAAGCAATGTTTATTGTTACTGCAGTTATGTATGACAATTCTAAATTAAGGAATTTGATCCTGAAATTACAATTTGATGACATTCTTCTTAGCATCTCCTTTTGTGTTCCATGAAAAACATTTTATTTGGGTTTGACACAGCATGAAGGTAAATGATAAACTGAAATGTTAAATTTTTTTTTGTTTGCCATCCATTTTAGCACAAAAAGACTATTTTAAGATAATACATTACCAGTTTTAAATGGCACTGACATGGAGTATAACTCTCCTTCCTTTTCCACTCTATTTCTTGTCCTTTCTTTCTGAAACCTTTGACCCCATATCTGTGAGCCATGATTATAGGAATTATTCCCACATTTAACACAAGTGTTAATGGGTAATCAGGGAGCTGAATGTGGCATTTAGCTGTGACTCTTGGGGCTCAAACATTCACACTCAACCTGATTTCAGCATGTTACCAGCTTAGAATCTAAATAAATTATTTCATATTTAAAGATTCCCATTAACATTCAACAGCACAAGCTAATAAATACCAGCTTCAGAAGATATTGCCTTTTTAATGGATTTTTTCCTAAGATAAACAGCACAATATGTTTGTGTATTTGATAAAAAACTGCAACTTGTCAGTTACAATAACGAAATGGCTGATTAGAACAGAATATCCCAGACTGATCTCATAGTGAATTCAGAAACAGGACTGTATGTAATTTTTTCTTTAGCTAAACTCTGTATGTGCTTACTGAAATTCGAAGCATTGCCCCCAGTGGCCGAATTGGGAAGTATTTTAGAACGCATGGGCAGATTTGGAGAAGGATATAGTTGCAGGCAGAGCTCCAAAAAGGGGTGAAAGCCCCTAGCCTAACCCGTTCCATAACCCTAACCGTGTGTGGTATCACTGCCTTTTGGAGTTGACCCAGCCCTCTTTTAGAGTAACTCTGCACCTTCTTGAGTAAGCCCACCCCTTTTGGAGATTCCAACCCCATTTGGAGATCTCTGGCATGCAGCTATACCTACTTCCACATCTGAGCTCCAATTTATAGATGACATACCCACAGAGGGCCACCAAAAAGTAAGTTGTTTTTAGCTCTAAAGGATGTAATGCAGTGACGTTTTTGTTCTGCCAAGGTGTTCATTTGGTGAGATTTCACCTGTTAGCGTACATCTCTGACATTCTTGACACAAGACAACTCGGATGGTTGAAGAGCACTGATGATTGGTTAAAACTATTCGTGGGTGTGGTTTGGATGTGGCACTTTTTATTTACAATCGTGCGTGCCAGCTGAGTAGTTGTTACCAAGGTTACTGTTGTTAAAACGAATAACTCTGAAGCTCTGGAGAGATTGTGCAGAAGTATACTTTTTACCTGATTTGCAAAACAAACTCTACAAAGATACAACAAATAAGTAGGAGGATGTAGCAAGTTCAGTGTTATGACATGAGGAGGAAGTGGGAGATGGCGAGATCCAACACAAAAGGTACTTTATTGGTACAACAAAAAAACAAACTTGCTTTTCAGCGGCCAACATAACTGCTGCTTTTCAGTCAGACAGTGAAGCTTCGATAATGCACACACACTCCTCTACATGCCTCTCCTCTCTCTCTTGTCACTGGCGTCTGGCTCACTCTTAAATTCATCTCCAACTCTCACTGCAATGACAAACAGCTGATAGAGACAATTATTGCCGGGTAATGATCCTCACCGTTCTCATCTCCTGAACTCGATCTCCATTCAAAAGCCGGCGCTCGACCATGTCCCCACCACCAAAGGAGTGATTGGATTTTTTAAGTGGAAGGGGCTCTGTGACAAGTTTAATAAAGCAAAGAAGCAACACAGCGCTAAAAGCGGCGGTCCACGGAGAGAAAACCCTGCATTATTGGCTATATTTGTGGCTAGAATGGTACATTAAACACAGTGACAACACCCTAAACTAACTCATTTTAAAACAACGCAGCGCATAGTATAAATGCCAGCTTCGTTTGCCTAGGGTGCATTTGTTCGTCCAGGAGATAAAAGTTTGACTACTTCCATAGTATAAATCAGGCTTTATGGTTGCGCCACAGGAGAAGATAATCACACTTGAACCGATGAAAAAATGTCTAATGGGAGATGGTGCATGTCAGTAAATCTGCATAACAGGAAGCAACATTCCGACTTCCTGTGTGATCATGTTGCAAGGCCCTACGGTTTGAGGTTCAGCTAAGAATTAAATAACAGGTGTAATAACTGCTTTATAAATGGTCTCACCTCTTCCAGTCTCTCCTTCTCCCTGGTCACCACAACAAGACTCTCTCTCAGTGCAGAAACTTCTTTGTCCTTCTCTGCTACCTGAGCCTAAGGAGGAATTCATAGAATTTATTTTGAGAGGCATCTAGATGTACATTTTGTAATCACTCTAAGAGCACCACTTTAACCCAGCATAAAATGTAAGTGTTTGTAAACATGGATTGTGAGTCACTATAGTGATATTTGAGTATTACAGATATTGGACTTTCAGTAATTTAATTCTGTTACACTAAACTATTATATGGCTTTAGAAGATGTGGAATGTAGTGCTTTTGGGGTGATCTTTGGCCTTTTTTTGAGTTTATATCAACTTCTAACCAAATTGCAAGCTTTTAAATTACACTAATTTAAATGAGAATTTTTTTATGAATTAGCAAGCAGTTCCAGGTTTAGGAAGAAACTCTAAAACATATATATACATATATATTTTGGTTATCAATGCTCCATCACGAGGACATATTGTGTAAACTGGGAATTGGACATTCCAAAAATTGGGGAGAAAAAGGGGGTGCACGAGGATGAGAATATCTGGGTGAACCTTAAGTGCATATCCCATCCTATATAAAGATGTGGTCCAAATCAGAGATGGCTCTGGTTGAACTTTTAGTTTGTCTCGCCAAGGACCATCCTAGACCATTTAGATGGTCTCTAGGGCTTGCAACTTTCACTGTCGATGACTGCCTTAAAGGGGAGCTTAGAATAATGTGTATAGCTGAAGAAGACAAACATATGTATAGGCTGACTGTGACCTTATCACTGCGTTTACATAACTAGAAGTCTCTCATCTAAAAGAGAAAACAGCATCTCCCACTTACAGTCTCTCTCTTTCTTTGAATTATTTATTGTGCAAATGCCTGTTTGGGTTTGAAGTTCTTTTGAAATGGGTTTGCTCAGGGCCCTTACCCTGTTCTGCAGTAAACACTCATAAAGCATTCAGTTTGAACGCGTCTTATTGTGTGTGTGCATGCACATGTGTGCATGTGTTTAAACATGCTATAAATAAAAGAGTCTCTCCTTTGATGGTGTCTCCAGCTTTGTCCAAATACTCAGACAAGAAGAGTTTTTTATGATCCAGTCTCCTCTCCACTTGGCCAACCCTGTCCTTTATAACTGCCGTGCAAACGCACACAAGACTGACGGAAATGTGATACCTCAATGAACCAGAGCGTATGACCTAATATCAGCCCATGGATGTTCAAGCGTGTTTGTACGCTTGTGTGCGCTCATATTTTTCCTCACTGCGTGAGCACAGAAACATTGTGTCGGATGCAGTTTAATGTGTGTACATCTTTGGCTGACTTAACCCTGTTGGGTTGAGGGAACAAGAAAATCATGCATTTCTGTATGTGTGCGTTTACGTACTTTAAATCTCTTCTCCTCATTGGAAAGGAGGAGCTTAAGGTTTTCACTGATGGTGCACTGCTCTCTCCATTTCTCCTCCATGCATGCAAGCTCAGCCTCTACTGACACACTACAGTCCTCCTCCTCCTCCTCCTCCTCCTCCTCCTCCTCCTCTTCATCTTGCTCCTCCTCCTCCTCCTCCTCCTCTTCATCTTGCTCCTCCTCCTCCTCCTCCTCCTCTTCTTCATCTTGCTCCTCCTCCTCTTCATCATCCCCCTGCTTTTGTTCTTCCTTCCCCTCCTGTCCAGGTCTATTTTCATCCCTTGGTCTACTTGCATCTCTCTGCACCACAAGGTTTACTTTTGCAGGACATTGATCTGTGAACAGTATATTAGAATTAATATAAAATAAAGTATTACAGAGACTAAGTTCTTTATTTTAAGCTGGAAAATGTAATTATTGATTGATTTATTCATTTGATTTCAGTATTAAGTATGTTGGTCCTCTATCTAGAAACACCTAGACCACTGCAATCCTCATGTCAACTGTAACACTGCGAAGTCACCTACAATTTTAGTGCTTGCAATATTAAAAGGTTAGTTCTCCCAAAAATGAAATTATCTCATGATTTACTGCCATCCCAGATGTGTATGACTTTCTTTCTTCAGCAGAATACAAACAAAGTTTGTTAGAAGAATATCTCCGCTCTGTAGGTCCTCACAATGCAAGTGAATAGTGACCAAAATTTTGAAGCTTCAAAATCCACATAAGGGCAACATAAAAGTACTCCAGACGACTCTGGTTGTTTAATCCATGTATTTTGAAGAGATATGATATGTGTGGGTGAAAAACAGATCAGTCCTTTTCCTTTACATTCTAAGTGCACATCAACCCTTACTGGACAGGGAGGAGTATTTATGACAAATAAATATTGCAGGGTTTGTACAGATGCTTTAAAGTTAAATACAAGGACTTTTCAAGCACATTTTTATTTGTTTTCAAGGACTATTCTCAAGATGTCATTAAAACAAATGTTTTGTTTGTTCATTTTAAATAAAAATATTTTATTCATTCAGTTAATTTACCTTTATAAAACACCCCTTATTACAAGGACAACATATTTCAATGTGCATCTTTACATATTCTCAAAGTAACAATTCTTTGTTCATTCATGACAAAATATATGTGCAATTGTAGTGTGCTCCATTAAAATGCACTTTGCTTTCCAACAAAAGTGAATAACTGGGTCCGTAAACAGTTGTCCATATGACTCGTGTGCTGTGTTTCATGTTTTCTAAAGTCGAACAACAGATTTATGTGAGGAACTGACCAAATTGCAAATGAGTCATTCTCAAAAAAATGTTGACGACTTACAAAATATTGATATTTTCCATTCAGTTCAGTTTTTTCCTTTAAACACTGAGGGTAAACATGTTGACATTAATTTGTATTCATAAAGGACAACTTGGCTGTTGTTCTTTCTTTTATTTTTTATTTTTGTTTCACGAATGAAGCAATTTAACACTAAGTTAACACTAATGAGGGTTAAATGGGTTACAACACCACATTTGGAGGGTTCAGTGGGGTACAACACCAAAACATTTTGTGTGAAAATGTAGTTAAAATGTGAATAAATAACTTTATAACATGCTGGGGAAAATCCCTATATGCATATTTAAGCAGCCTCTAAACTTTGACCTTAAACTATTTTCCACAACTTTTTGTATTTTAATAGTTTTTTAAAAACAAAAACAAACAAATATTGATAACACCAATGCCATGAAATCAAGGCACATACATTCTTTTTTAAATTATTAATAATAATAATAATTTAGTTTTGCTTTTTTGCTCACTTGTTCAGACTTGCTAAGGCTTTTCTTAAAAATAAGTACAAAATAAGTCCATAAATAACTTTAATTGTCATAGAAGTGGTGTACTAGATGAAGGGGACAAGGATTTTTTCAGGCAATTGGCAATTTCAAATTTATTTTATAAAAAATTTCAAAAAACAGAGTCAAGCCATTTCATATCATTAAAGGTTATGCTATAGAATGATTCCTTTTATTTATTCCATTTAAATATCCATTTGAAAGCTTTTTCATGACTAAGGGACATGTTTGTCAACATATTTTGATAATGACCTATATGTTGTCAGAAATAACCTATTTTGTGAGATAGGAAAAACTAATTTAATCGAAAAACTAATCGCGATCACGATTACGGCTGCCACGATTATGTAATCATGAAAACTGATTATTACAGCGTTCAGTTTAAGTCTGCTCCTGTTGCATCAATATTTTCTATTTACAGCGTGTTTTTGCAGCGTTTGAGTATTCTAACCAATCACTAACATGTCCGTTGAGCAATGAAACGGTAATGGACAATCAGAGCCGATTATATTAGTCCTCCGTCCTATCTGTAATGACAACTGATACTAATGCACAAGTTTTAAATCGTCTGAATGCCCAGATGCTTGCTTTATGTTCTTGCTCTGTTTGCGCAGCACACGAAAATTAATACTGAAGAAAAATCACCTGACACTTGAAGAGAAGCTGTAGAGCGAGCAAAAAGCACTTTGTAAATATTTTGGATTCATTGCATATTACACCGCTTGCTTTGAACGTAGATGTTAAATACACTGCAAATGAGCAACCCGACAAAACTAAAATGATCCCGTTCTAATCAAGGCACAGACACAGTGTAAATAATTGATTTATTATGCTGATTAGACAGCTTTGTTTTTAACAAGAGCATTCGTGAGAGAGCAGAACAGTGTGCGGAGTGTCATTGAGCTCGCCTCGAAAAGCAGATCTAAAACAGTGTAAATCACATCAGTGAGAGACAGCAGTCTTTGTAATGGGAGAGTTCGTCACGTTACTCGATGTCTGTGAACAATTGATTAAAAATGTAATACCAGTTTTGTTTTGTCATGTTAATAAGTAGGCCAATGTGAATTTGATTTGTACAAAATAGCAATAAAATAATTCAGTTTACTGTTCTACTTGTGTTTTGGAGGACTAAATGGTAAATGGTCTGCAGTTATAGCGCCTTTTTAAGACTTAACGGTATTCAAAGCGCTTTACACTGCATCTCATTCACCCATACACACACCAGTGGCAGCAGAGCTGCTATGTAAGGTGCTAGCCTGCCATTGGGAGCAACTTGGGGTTCAGTGTCTTGCCCAAGGACACTTCGGCATGTGGAGTCGTGTGGGCCGGGATTCACCAACCCTGCGATTAGTGGCCGACCCGCTCTACCAACTGAATAGCATGTTGTTGAATAGCATATGTCAGGAATCACCGTCATTGTTATTGTGTCTGCTCTAATAAGACCCATTTGTCACGCAGCTGGTATTGGTAGATTGAACATTTTCACGAATCGCACAAACTCCGATCACAAATGTCCAACATGCAACCACTGAGGCCAAAAATGATCTAATGATGATCATGCGTGAACAAGATCACCAGTGAAGATCAAACGGGATGAATGGTCCCCTGTCCCGCCACTAAAGGGCTTAATGAACGCAGTAACTTGGTCAATTTAAATCAGCTGTTAATAAGTTTGAATATGCCATATTATTTACTGTACATGGACTAACAATTTAAGCAGTAATTTAGCAATAATTCAATTTATTATATACCAAAGATATCCATTTACAACAATTGTAATTTACCTTACCTTAACAAACATTATTACAATATAAAATACAATACAATATAATGCTTGGAGTGCAGCTCATATCCACCATTGAAATCTGCTACTCTGAAGAACCACACGGTTGCTTACTTTGTGACTTCAAGGTAATTAAAAATGTTAATTGACATTAATAAACGCGATTACAAAATCAAGAGCAATAATCAACAATTAGGATTTTTGCTATAATCGTGCAGCCCAATTGTGAGACACAAATCTGTCTTTACACAAGGGGGTGCTAGACGGCTCACAAAACTGAATCCTTCATTGATCTGCATTCAAATCACAGAACTATTTACATCTCATCTCATTTTTTCACTCTGGAGAGTTATTTTTAATTAAAACTTATAGCTGCAATGATTCATACTTGTTAAATCTGCCACAGCAATATATATTTTAAAATCCTCCAGTAACAATTGATTGTGATTGGCCCATTCTGAAGAGCGCTGCCAAAAGTAACAGGTGCCATGTGTTCTAAATAAATTTCATTTATTAAACGATTTTCTGTAATTACAGAACTTTTTATGGACCTCTTGGTAAAAATTGCTATTTGTAAGGGTTTTCCAGGACTTCCATTCTTCAAGCTCCTTGTACAAACCCTGATATTGATCTGTTTCTCAACCAATCCTTTCATATCATGTGTGAACATGGATTTATCCACTGAAGTCATATGGATTACTTTTATGCTCCCTTTGTGTGGATTTTGGAGCTTCAAAATGTTGGCACCCATTCACTTGCATTGTGAGGACATACAGTGCTGAGATATTCTTCTAAAAATTGTAATTTGTGTTCTACAGAAGAAAAAAAGTCATAGACTTCTGGGATGCCAGGAGGGTGAGTAAATCATGAGAGAATTTTCATTTTTTAGTGAATTATCCCTTTACAGTCAAGAACATAATGGCTTCAAATGATGGCTACCTGTAGGAGGCACCTCTGCATCTGGGGTGTGTGACTCCAATGTGGTGTCTGTAGATGCATCATTCCTGTTCGAGTCCTGAAACACACATAACATTGTCACAGTAGAACAATTCTGCTGATCTATACTAAGGTCTACAGGCTCAATATTAGATGGTCCAGTCACAATAAACTTCACTGATGGACCTAAATTAAGACAAAGAGTAAGCTTGCCTAAAAGTGCAAGGTACAAATTCTGTATCACCAGCAGCTTAAAACAGCATTTCAAAACATTTTCAAACAGGTTTCCCAAACTCTCCACAGCCATAATTTTATTTCCTCACCCCCTGCTGTGCCTCCTGTTGCTGGCTTAGTTTGGTGACTTGTCTTCGCAGACGTTGGCACTCTCTATATTTCTCTTTGTAGTGTTCTGCAGCCATATTTAAACGCAGCTTCAGTTCCTCTACCTCCTTCTGAAGCTCCGCCTCCAGCTCAGAGTCCACGCCCATTCCCGCACCAGCCCCGCCCTGACATTAAATAAAAAAAGGCAAGAACAAAAGAGAGAGTGAAGCCACTTTATTTTGCATTGTATCAACGCAAACCATGTTTTCTGCATATTGTTACACGGTGCACCACAATTTCCAGTAAAAACATTTTGTGGTTACCGCTTCCTGTGTTGCCTGGCTCTTCATCCTGTTCAGCTGATTCTGGGCATGTCTACATTCCTCCTGGGCTTCAGCTAAATGGGCTCTTAGGCCTTCGGCCTCTTGACGGACGCGATACAGCTCAGCCATGGTGCGATCTCGCCCGCCGGAGGCGTCACGTAACTCAGAGCCCAACATGGCCGCTTGCTGCCGTGTGGCCTGGAGCTGCTCCTCAGCCTGACGCAACTTTTCTTTAAGAGTCTGGAGATACACATGTAACACACACACGTATGTGGGTACGTTTGTGAATTTTCTGTGTCGCCACTTCTAGTGTGAATGTTGCTTGTCTCTTACAGCATCTTTGGAGTGTGTATCTCTGTCTGTGCGTAGTCTGTGCAGTTCCTCCTGATACTGTGCGATGCTGACCTCCCTGTTCAACTCTACCGCCTTCAGCATCTGCAGCTCAGCGCTGAGTTTAGTGTTCTCCAGCTCCGCGCTACGCACGTGAGACTGTACAAATACACACATTATCACACACGGTTATAATGCTAACACTGTAAATGAAATACACACACTTTTGGAAGTATGAAACTCACTTTGTAAAGTTCTCTCTCGTCCTTCTCATTCTTCAGTTGAGTTTGAAGACTGTCCCTCTCAGAAATCATGTTCTGCAGCTTGTCTCTCAAACTGAACGACAAAAACATCAGAACTCAGCATGTAAACCCTGTCCTTCAGACTGAAAGTACAGTATGCAGCAGCGCTATTATCATTAATTAAAACTAAAATGAAAAATAAAACATGAAAAAAAATTTGTGAAGTGAAATAAAAATAAAACAAATATTTTTTCATAATGCCAAAACTTAGTAAAATAAAATAATTGTTTTTTTTTTTTTAAAACACAGTAGGGTGAATATGGGCAAAGGTGGGAAAACCTTGGTCAAAAGCAAAAATTAAAGGGGTCATATAATGCCATTTTTGTACAAGTTAATATGAATCTTTAGGGTCTAAATGAAAACTTTGTAATATACTTTTATTAAAAATTCTCATTAGTATTTTAAGAAAACACTAATTTTACCTGCTCAAAAACAGCTCCGTTTTCAGCACGCCGTTTCAGTGCATATGACTTTAAATGATAATGAGCTTTGGTCACCCCGCCCCTTCTTAGCAAAACTAGCTTTATACTGACCCTCGTTTATAAAGCAGTCTGGTGAAAAATGATTCGCGCAAACATGAACGCATTGACGTTGCTCGTGGGGAATATTCCCATCGTAAACAAAACTCAGCCACTGCGTCTTCAGCGGTTCAGATTTAGGAACATCAAAATGACTGCTGTGTTCGTTATTACACCGAAGAACAGAACACCACAATCGCTTAGGCGCCATTCTGCTCCAGTGTATCAACAATGATGACGGACTATGATTGACAGCTCGCTCACGAGCGAGGGCGGGTCTGTGTTGAAACACTGCTGTCAATCCTGGGAGGGGCGTCCGACCATGTGACGTCACACGGTCGAACGGCTCGATTTGAGGCAGGGGAAAATATATAAGGAGATTAAAACAAAAACCCTGGATGGATTTTTATCATAGTAGGATGGTTGTGTACAGGCCCAGCCAACACACATTTCAGTACAATCAACTTGAAAAAGTGCATGTACCATTATATGACCCCTTTAAGAAATACTCAAAACTGGAAAGAAAATACATTTTATATATTTTCTTACACTCTTTCACATCATAAAATCATCATATATAATATTTACAAACATTAAGTCAACTTGGACTTTTTTAAGATTTGCTTCAAAATTCTATAATTTTCTTTATCATTGTTTTTCCCACCGGTGGTCATGGAATAAGCTCTGCCACACATCCTGATGTAAAATCATAAATTTAAAACCTCAAAAAGTGAATTGTTTACTTTTCAATGATTAGTTTAGAAATTCTTTTGAACCATTTAAAGAAATACCGTATGGACACATAGGAGTCAAGCTAAACTGTCCCAGTTTACCTATCTTTACCCTATATTATAAAATTTGAAACATTTACAATCTACCTTAATGAGGTAGATGTTAATTACATTATTGATGTTAGACATATTTAAATGATCCCAGTGAACACTTTAGCACTGGGTGCCATAAATCACTAAAACTAAAATAAAATACACTGAAAACTAAACTCAAACTAACAGACAAAGTGTGAAAACAAAACTATATTTAAATTACAAATTGAATATAAAATAAAAGTCAAAGCTAAATTAAAAATCCAAAATTATAATAACCCTGGTATGCAATATATTCTTATTTTGAGATTGAGACTACATGGCCAAAAACCTGTGAACAACCCTTCAAGTTAAGAAGATAGCTACTTCCGCTTCACCTATTAATAACATCTGATGAAAACTAGGCACAGAGCCATGCAATCTCTGCAGAAAACATTAAAAATGGGCATTCCAAAATTCACAAAGCATGAATTGCAAGAATTGAATGCATAGTCTGATGTGGAAGAACTTGATTGGCCTGCACAAAGCCCAGACCTGAACCCCTATTCAACTTTGGGATGAATTGGAATGCAGACTGCCAACCAGGCCCCTGTAACCAACACCTGCTCTTGAGTCTGAATGGGAGCAAATCCCTGCAGCCATTTTCAAACATCTATTGGAAAGCCTTCCCAGATGAGTGGAAACTGTTTTAGAAGTAAAGGAAGGACCAACTCCCTGTTAATACGGGTTTTCAGTTGTCCACTTACTTTTGGCCATGCAGTGTGTTGTCAAAATGTCAAATTGATGTGTATTTTAAATTATTACATGTATTTTATGTTGTGTGCATATGTGTGTGGGCCTCACCAATCTAGTTCGTCCTCTTTAAGAATGGCCTTTTGCGTGACTTCTAGCAGGTCTTGTTCAAGCTGCCTTACTCTGGCCTGGGCCGCCACCATCTCCTCGCGCAGACCTTTCTGCAGCTCCTGTCATTGGACAGCAATGCCATCAATCATACCGTTCCAGCCAATCTCAATGCACAAGCAGGTATTTCATCTAATTGCAATGTTGAAATGATCAAAACTGATTCCAAAGTGATTCAAAATGTTATATACTCTAAGCGTCAATTTAACTCTGTTATCTAAAATTAAAAAAAAAATTAAAAACAAACAAACACATTTTCACTGTTAATATGGATTAACCAATCTGTACATTTAATCATATCATTAGTGCTATATCTTAAAATTGTTGTTTAATTGCAAAAGTAATTTACTCCAGAAGCCAAAAGCCATCCCAGATGTGTATAACTTTCTTCAGCAGAACACAAATAAAGATTTTTAGAAGAACATCTCAGCTCTGTAGGTCCATACAATATAAGTGAATGGGTGCAAAAAATGTTAAGCTCCAAAATCCAAATAAGCACTAAATAAATCCATATATTCTGAAGTGATATGATAGGTTTGGGTGAGAAACAGATCAAAATTTCAATCCTTTTTGACTACAAATTCTCCTCCCTGCTCAGAACATTTCCACTTTACTTTCACATTTTCATTCTTCTTCTGGTTTGGTGATTCACAGTCTTAATGAATATCGCCCCCTACTGGGCAGGGAGAAGAATTTATGACAAAAAATAACAAATTAAATTACTGTTTCTCACCCACACCTATCATATCGTGTGTGAACATATGGATTTAACTACTGGAGTCAAATGGATTACATTTATGCTCCCTTTATTTGGATCAAAATTTTGGCACCCATTCACTAACATTGTGAAGACCTACAGAACTGAAATATTTTTCTAAAAACCTTCATTTGTGTTCTGCAGAAGAACGAAAGTCACACACATCTGGGATGGCATGAATGTGTATAAATCATGAGAGAATTTAAATTTTTGGGTGAACTATCCCTTTAAGGCATAATTACTTGGCACATAGTCAGCTGAGCCTTAAAAAGTAACTTCTGCTTAGTCAATAGATTTTGTGTGACCTGTGAGTTACAGACTAGTCTGTGAGAAATGACACAGACTTCAACCTCACAGACTCTTAGACATAGTTTCTGATATAAATCAGAAGAGATGAAAATAAATGACCAAAAAAGCAGGTATTTGCTTGATTCGGTCTATCATAGATAACAAAAAGCACTGAAATTAAAGGTGAGGTGTAATGTTTTATGTTAAATTACTCCCAGCCCATTTTAAAGGAATATTCTGGGTTCAATGCAAGTTAAACTTAGCTGACAGTATGTGGCATATTGATGATTACCACAAAAAGTAATTTAAACTTTTCTTTAAAAAGCAAAAAATCTGGGTTACAGTAAGGCACTTAAAGGCAGAAATGTGAGGCTAATACTTTTATAAAAGCGCTTGTATGCAGAGGTGGGTAGTAACACACTACATTTACTTTTTAGAAAATTACTTTTATGAGGATGTTTTATGGTGGGTTCTTTTCACTCTTATTCAAGAAAAGTTCTGATGACATTTTTTTACTTTTACTTCGATACAATGGGTAGCGTTCCTGTTGTTGCATTACTGGTTTTAATTTAAGAAGTGTTAATAAATCTGTAGTTTATTGACATTTTTGAATGGGACTCCTACGACAGCATAAATTCACAGCTGCAAGCTGTCACTCTAGATAGAAACAAAAATTGGGTGCTAGAGCTTCTTGGTTGGGTGTTTCAATTTCTCCCATTCATTTAAATAGAAGTGGCCTGTCTCTGTTAAATAGTCTCTGATATAACTTTACACTTGAAGGGTTAGGGAGTCATTTTAAAACACTAAAATCCTGTTAACACATGCATTGTTTACATCTTGTGGCTATACTTTTGAAAATAAGAGTATTTTAATGTAAACTGATTGGCCACATTCACTTCCAATGTAAGTGCCTCACTGTAACCTGCAATTTTGCATTTTATTAAAGAAAAGGAGCTAAATTCATTTTTGTATTTATCAACATTTTGCAATAAATGTTTTATGTTATACTGGTGATGCCTGTGGCAGAGAAATTACACAATTCACCTTTAAGTTGCAAATAATATGATGTCAGCAATTTGATGCTGAGAGAAGGCATGCTTTGATTTCACTGTAGTTGTGGCGGTTCATAATTAATAGTCGTCATCGGTAAATCACAGCAACATCTGGTTCTGAAAGCATGCATACACCCCTTGTCCTCAGGCTAATCTGGAGACTCGTGGTATTTTACAGCCGATGATGTTCCAGAATTGAAGCACACGCATATAAAATCTGTGGTCGTAAAATTAGCAGCCACATAATACACACTTATTTTCTCTCGATGAAGAGGAAGTATATTTTCATATGTATGTGCTGACAGATTACACACACACACACACACACACACACACACACACACACACACACACACATTGGTGCGGCTATCCTTATGAGGACTCTCCATAGACATAATGATTTTTATACTGTACAAACTATAGATTCTATCCCCTAACCCTAAACTTAACCCTCACAAATAACTTTCTGCATTTTTACACACACATATATATATATATATATATATATATATATATATATATATATATATATATATATATATATATATATATATATAAGACATCGTTTAGTATGTTTTTCTTTCTTAAAATTTGAATTATGGGGACACTAGAAATGTCCTCATAAACCACATTTATAGCATAATACCCTTGTAATTACCAGTTTGTAACCTAAAAAATTGTCCTCGTTAAAAACCCAAGCACACACTCACACACAGCATATGAATTGGTTTGTGTGGTTGTGGTGTGAGAGAAAATTCTAACCATGTTAATGTTTTATTTGTGGTGATCTTTGTCCTTTGTGCAAGGTCATATAATTCAGGAGTATAGATTTAATAGGGTTTCTGTGAGAAACACAAGGGGGCACTAAAAGATTAAGAAACCAATTGAATCACATCCTGTTGTTTTCTGGATACATTTACAGCTTAATGTGAATACTGCATTGTGAAACCCCAAAAACACATATAATAAATAGAGTATAAGTCACACAAGTGACCAAGCAATACAAAAGAAAATCTATCTATCTATGGAGAGCATATTAGGAGAAATGACACAGCAGGAAAACATTTCAAATAAAAATCCAAGTTGCAAATAAAACAAGAGGAAGAGAGAGCAATAGGGATAGAAATAAAATAGAGACAGATACATGGCATTGCATCAATGTGATGGGGCAGGTCTCCCCCTTTCTGTTGAGTGGTTTTTGTGGACACTTACTCCTGGCTATTTAATCTGGCCTGACGTCACGTCTACCCTCTCTGTGGCCGACATGGCACAATAGATGCCAAGAAAAGTTTCTCTCTCTCCCTCTCTAAAACACTCATTGTTCCCTAACTCTCAGTAAATCATCCTCAGTACTCTCAGAATAATGTATGGATAAATCACATCACTGTATGGGGAAGGTCAGTAACACACACACACACACACACACACACACACACACACACACACACACACACACACACGCACACACACACGCACATGCACACATTAACTGATAAGATAAAGTGCTCTGTGGGAGTAGGTTCAGTGTCAGTCAAACACAAAACCATCTTATACTTGGAAGACAGTCTTAAAGCAAAAATGTGTGCACTCACACGCTTTGATGTGGAGATTGTGAAATTGTGATCTCTGGTGTGTTCCACACCGCTCAAACATTGAGTGCGTGTGTTTGAGCGTAATGCCTGAACGATATGGGTTTTTAAAATGGCTGGTGTGATAGCGATATCTAGGATGGCTGATTTGGATGGCTGATTGTTTAATGACAGCTAATAAAATGCACACAGAATATTAAAAAGTTAGTGCCACAGATGACCGCTTCGGTGTGCAGCACTCTAAGTAACAGCATTTTTGTTACTTTGTCATGTTTTTTTGATGAATATTCGGCAGAGAATTCCTGATAATTTTTTGCCGGTGTTTGATTATTCTAACATTTATTGGACATCTTAGTTGCTGGTGCAGCGGTGTTCTACAAGTGCTCCAAGAGACGCAAGGGAGGGAACCACGTCAGCACACTTGTGAAGCTTCGTCAATGTGGCTTGAGTATTAATTTGGCAAATGTCCACACCCTCACCAACAAAACAGATGAACTGCTTCTGCTCACTCAAACAAATAAGGACTTCTAACTCTGCTGTTCTGTATTTCACGGAAACCTAGCTGAATGATGCCATCCAGGAGAGCACGCTACATCTGCCATGCCTCTGGCTGTTTAGTGCTGATCGCGTTTCGGAATCATCGGAGAAAACGTTGGAACATGCTTTTACATCAAGGAAAGTTGGTTTACAAATGTAACAGTTTTGAAGAAGATGTGCTATCCTCATATAGAAGTGCTCTTCAACTGCAAGCCTTTCTACACACCACAGCAGTTTTCCACGTTTATACTGGTGTGTTAACAACTCGTCACAAGCATGTGTGAACGCAGCATTGCAACAGCTGGCTGATCACATCACAGACACGGAGCAACAACATCCGGATTCTCTTATCCTTATTCTGATAGATTTGAATAAAGCTAACCTCACCCGTGAACTGCCAAAATACAAACAAAACATTACAAGCACCACCAGAGAAAAAAACGTGCTACACCACTGTAAAGGATGCATCTCACTCTGTCCCACGTGCAGCTTTAGGATTATCTGATCAATGTCTGGTTCATCTTCTCCCCCTACAAGCAGAATATAAAATCAGCTAAGCCTGTAGTAAGGACTGTAAAGATGTGGACTAATGAAGCAGAGCTGGAACTACAAGCCTGCTTTGACTGCACTGATTGGAGTATTTTTGAAACTGCAGCCACAGACCTGGACAATCTTACATATACTGTGACATCATATATCATTTTCTTTGAGGATATGTGTGATAGGTTTGAAAAACCCATTCTTACACCCCTCTCCTGCTCTGATTTTCACTTCATACACACAACAACACCACCTCCTGGAACCCCCCACCTCCCCCCTCCTTCTACTCAACCTATACTTATGGTCTGTGAGGAGGATGTGTGGAGCCTTCTGGAAACAAAGACTAGGAAAGCTTCAGGCCCAGATGGTGTCTCACCTGCCAGTCTGAAAGTCTGCCCTGACCAACCCTGTCCCCATCTTCACACAGCTCTTCAATAGATCACTGGAGCAGTGTGAAGTTCCCTGCTGCTTCAAATGCTCCATCATCATTCCAGTCCCAAACAAACCCAAAATCACAGGACTTAATGTCTACAGATCTGTCGCCCACACGTCCGTGGTCATGAAGTCATTTGAAAGAGAAATCTGATGTTACTGCAAAGAGGGGTGTTGGGTGATATAAGTGCCCTATAAGAGGCTGATTTATCCTGTTTGGAATGCAGGAACATTTGTGTTGTTGTTGCTCTTCTTCCTCTCTGCTTTGTGTTGTGTTCAACCTTCGGGTAAAATATAGGTTTTGGCCTACATGAATAACATCACTGGACCCTGCTAAACCCCTTCAATTTGTTTACTGAGCAATCAGCTCTCCATGCCAACCACAATCTGTCGGTGGATCAACAGCTTTCTGACAGATAGGCTAGCGAGACTGGGGAAAATCACTATTAGCACTGGTGCTCCTCAGGGATGTGTTCTCCCTGTACATGAATGACTGCACTGCAAAGGACCCCTCTGTCAAACTCCTGAAGTTTACAGACGACACCATGGTCATTGGCCTCATCCGCGATGGTGATGAATCTGCATACAGATGGGAGGTTAAACAGCTGGCCGTCTGGTGCAGTCACAACAACCTTGAGCTGAACACGCTCAAAACAGTGTAGATGATAGTGGACTTCAGGAGAAGTCCCCCTACACACCCTCCCCAGCACTGTGGCAGCAGTGGAGTCATTCAAGTTCCTGGGCTCTACCATCTCTCAGGACCTGAAGTGGGACACCCACATAGACTCCATTGTGAAGAAGGCACAGCAGAGCTTGTACTTCCTTCGCCAACTGAGGAAGCTCAACCTGCCACTGGAGCTACAGACTCAGTTCTACTCAGCCGTCATTGAGTGTGTCTTATGTACATCTATAACTGTCTGGTTTGGTTCAGCCACCACATCAGACAGAAGGAAACTACAACGAACAGTCAGGACTGCTGAGAGGATTAGTGGTGCCCCCCTACCCACCCTCCAAAACCTGTATTTCTCCAGAGTGAACAAATGTGCAGGTAGAATCACTCTGGACCCCACACAGCCTGCCCACTCCCTTCTTGAACTGTTGCCCTCTGGCTGGCGCTATAGAGCACTCAGTGCCAGGACAACCAGGCACAAGAACAGTTTTTACCCTCAGGCCATTTACCACATGCACAATTAAACTGCTGTCAGGACTCCCATTGTGCAATAATAAATACATTTGTCATGTACATATGAATATTCACTCATATTTAATTTAATCAATGTACGTACCCCTACCTTGCGCATATATTACCACTTGTACATGTACATACACCATTCTATGTTATCCTATTGCTTTGTATGTCTATTTATACTCTTACCTTGTTTTATATTCTGTGTCTCAATGTAATGTTCTGTGTGCACTTGCTTGTTTCTCCTATCACCAAAACAAATTCCTGAGCACGTACGTACGTGAGCACACTTGGCATTAAAGCTCATTCTGATTCTGTAAATAGCTAAATGACCACTTCTGTTTGTTGGCCAATCAATCTTAAAATATCAGTCGATTAATTGACCTGGCCAATATATAGGGCTTATCTATTTTGTGTGTGTGTGTGTGTGTGTGTGTGTGTGTGTGTGTGTGTGTGTGTGTGTGTGTGTGTGTGTGTGTGTGTACATGCTTAGCTATAGTTTTTCGGGGCAGAATTGTCCCCAAAAGTGAGCGAAATCTTATCAAAGCTCCCTTTGGGGACACTCCAGTTGGAAAACAGATTTATAAATAAGGCAATCTGTTTTCTTTTAGGGGTAAGGTTAGGGTTAGTCAATAGCAATTATAATTAGCATGATATAAAAATAATAAAAGTCTATGGTATGTTTCCATTTGGATAGCAAAGTAGAAGTGTTGCATTAGCTGTCTTTGTAGCTCCATCGGTTGGTCACATTTTTATGTGATTGTGTGTTAAGTACCTGGTTCTGTTGTCTCTGTCTCTCCTGAAGCTGATCTCTCTCTTGTGTGAGGAGGCGCAGGGCTTTCTGCAGTTCTCTGCACTCCTGTTGAACTTCCTCTACACGTTGCTGCGCGCGCACACGCATACACACACACAGAGATAATAAGTCAAAAATAACATATGCATGTATACATGTGTATGCTTGTGTGTGTGTGTGTGTGTGTGTGAGAGAGAGTTTTCAAACCTCAAGTATTCCAGTCTTTGTTGTCACAACCAGTATGTCAGTGTTCCCATCATCCTCCACTGTCAGTAGTTCCTCTCCGGTCGGTGTGGCTGGGCGGAACTGAAACGGCGTACTCGCACCTCTGATTTCACCCGTGTGTGTGACATAGCAGAACTGATAAAATTCTCCATCACTACGGGGAACATAATAACCTAGGGAATAGCATACAGAGTATTTGTTTGCCTCTACACAACAGCCAACAAAATTACATTAGGAAAGTAATCTGCACCCAAGTGTGTTATCTACACAACTTGCACTGATAAACAATGGATGGTCAGAGCAAGAAAGTTTAATTTTAGATGAATTGTCTCTTTAGGATATCAATTTTAGATTTCCAAACATTACTTATGCAAATAGAATAGAAGTAGAACAAGGAGTCCTGCAACAGGCCCCCACAGAGTCCGGATATCAAATTTTTTTTATATTTTGTATTACATTTTACATTTAGCTGATGCTTTTATCCAAAGCAGCTTACAGTGCAATCAAGGTACATGTTCTATCAGATTGAGTGTTCCCTGGGAGTCAGTCTGGGACTTCATTATACACGCACACACATATGCTGTATGTAAACAGTACTGTGCAGAAGTTTTAGGCACAAAAATGTTGTATAGTGAGAATATTTAAAAAAATAATACCATGAAAAAAATTTATTTATCAATTATTTACCATCTAAAGACAAATATTTTGGGTGAAGACTTTTGCACAGCACTATATCTGCATTTAATATATATATATATATATATATATATATATATATATATATATATATATATATATATATTCACGATACACACACACACACACACACACACACACACACACACACACACACACACACACACACACTATCCGTCAAAACTTTTAAAACACTTGACTGAAATGTTTCTCAAGATCTGAAAAAATCTTTTGATCTGTAGGTGTATGCTTAAATGTTTGAAATTAGATTTGTAGGCAAAAATATAATTGTGCCAACATAGTAATTTATTTCATCATAAAACTAAAATGTAATTAAAAATGTTTTTTCTTTCTTCAAATTGATGACTTGGACCAAATAATAAAGAAAAGCAGCCAATAAGTGCCAACATAGATGAGAACTCTTTCAATACTGTTTAAAAGCATCCCAGCGTTATACCTCAAAAAGTTGCTTGAGAAAATGTCAAGAGTTCATGTCTGCAAATTCTAGGCAAAGGGTGACAACTTTGAAGATGCTAAAATATAAACACACAGTTTAGATTTATTTTGTATTTTGTTTAGTCACAACATAATTCCAATTATGTTCCATTTCTATTATTCCATAGTTTTGATGACTTTACTATTATTCTAAAATGTGAGAAAAAAAAATTATAATAAAGAATAAGTGTTTCAGATCTTTTGACCAGTATGCTTGTGTGTGTGTGAGTTTTCAAACTTCAAGTATTCCAGTCTTTGTTGTTACAACCAGTATGTCAAATATATATATATATATATATATATATATATATATATATATATATATATATATATATATATATATACATATACACACATACACATACACACACACACACCGATCAGCCACAACATTAAAACCAGCTGCCTAATATTGTGTAGGTCCCCCTCGTGCCGCCAAAACAGCGCCAACCCGTACATAGCGGTTATCTGAGTTACCATAGATTTTGTCAGTTCGAACCAATCTGGCCATTCTAGAGACTGTTGTGCGTGAAAATCCCAGGAGATCAGCAGTTACAGAAATACTCAAACCAGCCTGTCTGGCCCCAACATTCATCCCACTGTCCAATTCACTGAAATAAATTTTTGCCCCATTCTGATGGTTGATGTGAACATTTACTGAAGCTTTAGACCGGTACCTGCAAGATTTTATGCACTGCACAGCTGCTGCACAATTGACTGATTAGATAACGGGTTGGTCTGAGTATTTCTGTAACTGCTGATCTCCTGGGATTTTCACACACAACAGTCTCTAGAATTTACTCAGAATGGTGCCAAAAACAAAAAACATCCAGTGAGTGGCAGTTCTGTGGATGGAAATGTCTTGCTGATGAGAGAGGTCAACCGAGAATGGCCAGACTGGTTCAAACTGACAAAGTCTACAGTAACTCAGATAACCGCTCTGTACAATTGTGGTGAGAAGAATAACATTTCAGAATGCTATTCTGAGATGTAGCTTGGAGCTGTTTTGGCAGCAAGATGGGGGCCTACACAATATTAGGCAGTTTTAATGTTGTGGCTAATGTTGAGGCTGGACGAGATATATATATATATATATATATATATGCCTGGTTTTATTGTTTTATTGTGCACAATTCATCAGTACATGTTTCTATAAAAAAAGCTTTGCTTTCAATATCTTCTATCAAACCCTTTCAGCCACAGAAAATAATTTTCTGACAATCACACTGGTGTGGATTTTTTTTTAACCTTTAATAAAAAGCACCCCCCTTTTCATAAATCAAGCAAATCATGATGCATAAAATGAAGCCCCACCCTACATTATTTCCCCATTAATATTCTGTATCATTTGGAGATAAATCGCATTATAGGAGTTTAAATGGGTTGTCAATCCTCAAAAGAGTTTTTATTTGAGTTTTAGATGGAGTAAACTAATTTTGCGTGTGTGTGCATACCCTGAAAGATGATGGTTCGGTGAACAGTGGATCCCTCCGAGTAGTTATCAGGCATTGGAGACCAGAGGAATGTGTAGTAGTCTCTTGCACTGCTCCAGCCCACCTGAAACACACACACACACACACACACACACACACACACACACACACACACACACACACACACAGGCAGTAAAAAAGAAACTAGTCAGAAATAAAACGACAGTGTGGAAGACAAATATGAAGGCCTATGAAAACAGTAACAGTTACAGTAAAACTTATATAACACACACTAGTCTATTGTGCTCTAACTGTAACAATAAAGGAAACTATATATACTTAAAAGGAACTGCCATCCAAAACACAGACAGACAGACTGTGGGAAAGAAAAACAGACAGGGAAAAAAAAAGGGCAACAATAATGAGCATACTATTGCCATTTTTACTTCCTATCAAAACAGACAGAGGGAGAGCAACATTTTATATCCCAATATGTTTAGCCTCGTATCGATTTCACAGGTTATAAATATCACAATAAGCATGAGGAGGAATGGAAATACTATGGAAATAAAGAAGCCCCCCTTCTGCACCTCTTTGCCAGCTGTGAAAGGGGGAGAATGCGTGTGTGTGTGTGTGTGTGTGTGTGTGTAACTGACTCAAAAAAGTAGGCGTAATGGAAAAAAGGGTGAAAATTTTACACTTGCTTCAAAGGCAGCTGAAATTTAGTGGTTACTCTGAAAAGTGTTGGTGTGTCAATTTCATCTTTTCGGCCTTTGAAGCAAATGTAAAATTTTCACCTCCATAATCACCCACATTTGTGTGTGTGTGCCCGCAAATGAGTGACTATATGGTTTTATGTATTTTTAATTGAAATATGATGGAAGTAAAGTAGAGAATGTTTCTCAGGCCAAACCCACTATCATAAACATGTCACATACTGTTACATTTCACAATTACAAACAAGACACACGCAACACACACACACACACACACACACACACACATTTACAGACAGCAATTTGTCATCATGATTTTTCACAACTCTATCTGACATTTACTTTGATTCTAATATATCATATCTGTAATCTCTTTTACGGAAAGTATTCAGCTTTCATCTGGCACACAGAGTCATCTGTGAAGAAATAACCTATTAATTACACAGAATGAAAGATGATAGCAAGTGGAAAGAGAGAGAGAGTATCTGTGTGTTTCAAACAAGTCATGCTTGTAGATACAGGACTGATAAATTAAATAATAAAAGGGCTGATGTAACAATAAATCAGGTGCATAAGAACATGCTTGGCATGTGTGCGACAACTTAATTACATAGTACCTGTCTAAGTGTGTGTGTTTGTATGTCTGTGCATGAACCTACTGTATGTGTGTGTATATGCATGATTACACAGCACTTTTAGTATCGCTTAAAGGTAGCCTGTTTTTAACATGCCTAAACATCCTCCTTATAAAGAGTACTAAAGTTTGTTCTAACTGAAATCCAATGGCCCTGTTTTTTACCTAGTATTAAGACAAACTATTGACCTGATTTGCATAAACAAGGGTTAAAAAATAAATAAATATCTTGCTGCGTAATATGTAAAAATCAATCAATTATCTTGTAAAACAATTTTAAACATGGTTTTTCCCAATTGTTCTATAATTATTATACATGTTGTTTCTATGGCCTGAGATGTATTATTTGTCAATATAGATTATTTATACATACTGTGTGTGTGTGTGTGTGTGTGTGTGTGTGTGTGTGTGTGTGTATATATATATATACAGTATATAGAACTTATTGTTACTAGTTTTAATTAACTAGTGAAGGCAAAAAGGTGATTAAAAATCTTTATCAGGTACATACAGGATCTAAGGTTTACATTTCCCTCCAATATATATGTACATTTTAACCTAATAATAACTAAAGTTTAAGGACATGTTATACATATGTCAACCACTCATTTGAAAATCTTAAGACTTATATATATATATACACAAACAGGGTTGGGAGGGTTGAAATGTATTTCACTACAGATTACTGTTTACATGCTGTAAAATTTAATTTGTAACATATTCCATTAGATTACTCAAGGTCAGTAACGTATTCTAAATACTTTTGATTACTTCTTCATTTTTTTACTTGTTTTGACCATAAAAACTTTACAGTACAGTACGACACATGTTAAAAATACATTCTCTGAAAAACCTAAATATCTTATGCAGGTGTTGTTTCTAAAACAAGATAAATCAAATTGATCTTATTTTAAGGATTTTTAGATATTTTTACAGGAAAACAATAAATAAAAATGATCAAGAATATGATTTTTGCCCTGATATCAAAGGTCTTACTAGAAAAAAGAAATTATGAACCAACGTGAATTTTCTTGATAAACAAATATGATCGTGTCTGTAACATGTGCATGTAAAATGGCTAGAAATAGCATTTTAGCTTAGCATAAAGCTGACAATATGCACAATGTTTATTTCTATTTCTTCTGCTCCAAACTTACTTCAAAAGTACTTCTCTGTCTGCTCGTATGAATGTAACACATCATAAGAAAGTGTTTCACCGCTATTCAAATGCACTTTGGATCGCATCATTTATAAGTATAAATGTTTTCTATCTGAAAGTACGAAATATTAAACGAAACAAATGACAATAAATTGCAAAGTAATCTCTTCAGTAATCAAAATACGTTTTTCATGTAACTGTAGCGGAATACAGTTCCTTAAATTTTGTAACTGAATTTAAATATAAATGAATTTATTTTTAAAAGAAAAAGCACTTACAAGAACTGAATTCTACTTATATGTACTACAAGAAAAGTGTAACGTAAACATTTATTCAAATCGGCACTGTCTTAAAGGAACAGTACTTCCTCTACACCACCAGAGGGAGCCTGTGGTTCGCTGAGTAATCTAAAACACGTTAAGATGTGCTGCAGAGTATTATAGTGTGTGTGTGTGTGTGTGTGTGTGTGTGTGTGTGTGTGTGTGTGTGTGTGTGTGTGTGTGTGTGTGTGTGTGTGTGTGTGTGTGAGCTCCTAAGGTATAGTTCCCATACTCCCTCAATGACTCCTTGAACATGAGTCATCAGATATTCTATGAATCTATTGATCATCCTTCCAACCTACGGTCTATCTTGTACAGTAGGGAAACTAATAAGACTAGGTAGGTGTAAACTGTGATTACCCAAACTTTATTGCCTAAAAAACACAAGAGAAAATAAAGGAAAAATAAGGCAGGATTCAGCTGTCTACAGTTGTCATAATAAAATGCCCACAGCCTGTACAAAAGTACATGCAAATAAACACACACGAAACCCTATTCCCCCGTAAACTAACCATCAAAACAGAGTGATATTGAGCGGATTAACCATCTTTTTTTTCCAATACACATCTTCCCCTGCAGCCCATCACTAAAAGCTGTCTGGAAATATCTGGTTGATTTGAAGTGCCTTTTAATACCAGCCATAAACTGTCATTTTATCTTAACAAGATGTAAAGTTTCCGTGCTCTCATTTCCTCTTGATTAAAAAAAAGAGATTAGATTTTCAGATGCAAGGAGCGAGAGAAGGACAGTGAGATTAAACTGGATGGAGATAATTGTTTACAAAATTTGAGAACAGTTGCGCTAACATTTTCTTAAAAAAGTTCACAGAGTTAAGAGGAAAAATGTAAAAGTTAATGTTTTGAAGGGTTTTTTTCCCCTCATGAGATACTGTATATAAATACACATATAACTATGTGTGTTCAGATACATATATAACCAAGCTGACTCCATAGTTAGGGTGTTCATGTCCATGCGCACACCTTAAAAAATAAAACAGCACAGTTTTTGAAAGCAATGAAAAGAATATAAATGTGTGTATATGTGTCATTCAGAATTTGTCTGGATTTTGGTGCATTTCTGGGTATGAATAAAACCTGTAGTACTAACCTTAAATATGCCAACCCAGTCTTTGGGATGAGGAGAGATGAAAGGGGTGAGTGTGTAATGACATTCAAGTGCTGCCTGTGGGAGGAAGCTCTTTCCAACATTCTGGAAGATGACATGGGCGAAGTTTGAAGTCTCCATGGCAACACATCCTCCTCCACCTGCATGTGTCCCTGTACTACAAGCTGATGACATCATAGGTGTTTTAAGAGTGCCTGCACGTGATCAACCTGCAAATATAAAACAAGAGCGAGCAGTAGTTTGAAAGGGAATGACAAGGAAACCAAGTTTTACTGTTCAACTGAAATCTATCAAAATGCTCTTTTACAAAACCTTGCATTGTACATTTACATTTATGCATTAGGCAGACGCTTTTATCCAAAGTGACTTACAAAGCCCTTATTACAGGGACAATCCCCCTGGAGCAACCTGGAGTTATGTGCCTTGCTCAGGACACAATGGTGGTGGCTGTGGGGATCGAACCAACAACCTTCTGCTTAACAGTTCAATGCGCCTCTGAGAGGCTTCCTATATGTATTTCCTGATGCCAATTTAAAAGTGTAATGTCATTACTGTAGCCAATGATTTTCTATAGAAAATTGCAATATGACATTTAAGCAATATATCTCGTTTTACCCAATAACTTGGCATTCTACTACATAATGGGGAAATGTAACAATGTAATTTAAGTGCTGAAATGTTTCTGCTCTAACAAGAGGTGAAATGCAATGATGAAATTATATGAGAGGGGAAAAGCTGCATGAAGAAGACCTGCCCTATTTCAGGCCATATGGGGCGATGCCGAGTAGGCCTACATAAATGGCACTGCTGATGGCGGTGAAGTTTACAGAGGCCTTGACACCTAAAAAAATACAGCACTTTACATATTCCGCCTAAACTCGCAGTATAAAGGAATAAAACCAAACACCCCTCTTGCAGCTTGTTACAATATGACTGCATCAGTCGTGCCATACTTACTATTGAAATTCCACTTGCATCCTCATATTGCTAGCTGGTAAGTCTTTAAGTGCCAACATGGGGATTAAAGCCAGCAACATTTAAATTAGATTAAATAAATGTGCTATTAAGAATTTTACAATATATTCTAATATAATAAAAATATCAATCGGTCGGCTCAGAGGATGAGCTGGTTAAATGAGTTTTGATTTCTCCAGCGTAATCCACTGCAATTCCACCCCCACGTTTCATCGGGATGCACCACGTATAATGCAAACATGCATTTACAAGATTCAACCACTATTAATATATATATATATATAAATTGCTCAATAAGTGAGTAATACCTGTGATACATGTTTATCAGAAGGTCATAAACTGGTTACATAGCTAGAAAACGCAGAATGAGCGCAGCGCTGTCATGTAGCTCAGCCGGGTGTCAACATGTTTTGGAAATCTGAAAACGTCACATTACTTCCGGTCAGTTCCGCGCGGTGATTGGTTTATTTTTCCTGTCAAAGAAACCCGTGTTTAACCATTGGCTGTTGATAAAACCCAACAAAACAAATGTAAGATGAGGGAAAATATCATTATATAGAAATATTTTTGTTTTTGTAATCTCTGATATGGTTCCTTTATATGTTATGGTGAAATTATATATTTGCTCAGCTGTTAATAATTGGGATGTTTCTTGATCAGAAATAGTGTGGGTGGTATTTTAAGCAAAGTCACACGAGAAACATTGAAAAGCATAGAAAAACAAATCCTCAACAATGAGACTCTTAACAGTGTTAGGTAAGTTACTCTAAAAACGTAATTAATTACTAACTACTATTTACATCTTCTACAGTGTAATTAGATTACTCTACTAATTACTTTGTCTGAAAATTAATTGCATTACTTATTACTAATTACTTTCTAAAACTCTTTTCAACCTGGACCAGATGAAAAATACAAGGATAGACATGAAACTGTTCATTTAATTCTTTCAAATAAATCATATAAAATGTAATAAATTATTTATGAACTGGCCAAAGAATTTAAGGGAGCTACATTAAATTAGAAAACACATATTTTAACATTAGACAGTAATTTCATTAAGACATAAAAAACGATTTTAAATTCATGATTGTTTTATCTAAAATTGTTTCATAGTCTTTACAGTATTTAATGCAATTACATCAGAAGTAACTGTAATTAAATTACTGAAAAATGTAGAGTACTTAATTTACTTTTGTTCACTTAAAAAGTTATTTAATTAGTAATGCATTACAATAACACTGGACTCTTACAAATATTGTAATGTCTTTATTTAATAATAAAAAAAAAACATATGAAACTAAATATAAATAATATGTTGTATAGATTGGAATCGATGGGAATCAGGGGTACTGCCCTGACTTGTTTTCGATCTTATTTTACGGGTCGTACTCAATTTGTACAGCTGAAGCAGTTTCCATCAAAGCCTTCATACGTTAATATGGGATTCCACAGGGATCCGTCTTAGGTCCTCTCTTATTTATCTTTTACCTCTTGGTAATATTTTTAGGAAATTTGGTATTCTATTCCACTGCTATGCTGATGACACCCAAGTTTACCTATCCTCCAAACCTACCTCTACTTTTCCTCCATCTATCCTCGCAGATTGCGTAGTTGAGATGAAAGAGTGGTTTACATCAAATTTTCTTAAGTTAAATAGCTGTAAAACTGAAATTCTTCTTGTTGGCTCAAAAACCAACTTGGCAAAGTCTAAATGTTTCTCAGTGAATATTTATGATTTTCCAGTCTCTGTTGCTAAACAGGATAAACGTTTGGGTGTCATCTTTGATAGTACTTTATCATTCGAACCACATAAAAACAATGTAATTCGCCATGCATATTTCCACATAATGTAACATTAATCGACCTCGTCCAGCTTTTTCAGTATAGAGCACCACGGTTCTTGTTCATGCTTTAGTAACTTCCCATATTGATTATTGTAACACTCTTTTTTATGGTCTGCCATCAAGACTTCTCTATAAACTTCTGCTAGGTCAGAATTCAGCAGCACAAATTATTTGCAGAACTCCTATAACTGAACACATTACTCCCATATTACAATCCCTGCATTGGCTCCCGGTTAAATATCACATTGACTTTAAAATTCTTCTCTTTATTACAAGTCACTTAATAATCTTGCCCCTTATTTGACCTTCTTCAAATCCACACTTTTCCTTGCACTTTAAGATCGTCTTCTGCACTCACTCTTGTTCTCCCTCGAGTTCGCACAACAACCATGGGGTCTAGAGCCTTTAGACATGCAGCTCCTTATTTATGGAACTCATTGTCACTGGATGTGAGAAATAGTGAAAGCCTTCTGGTATTTAAATCTCATCTTTTTAGGCAGGCTTTTATGTGATTGCTTTTATGCTTGTATTAAGTCTGTTCAGGCTGTAATAATGATGAATTGTTGTTTAAGGTTATTGTTTTGTTGTAAGGTGTCCTTGAGTGTCATGTAAGGCAACTATAAATAAAATGTATAATAATAATAATAATTAACTTAAATAAACTAAAATATAAACTAAAATATGGTTTATGATTTTTATTTATTTATTGCCAGTATTTTATGAATTTATTGTTTAATTAGTTTTTCACATTTTGTCACATGTATGTCAAATAATTTAATGTAATAGCCTACTTTCTTTTCTAGATCCATGTTAAGATTTTACCTGTTACTTTTGGATTTGCTAAATGTGATTGTCTCTCTTTAAGGAAAGGTTTACTCCTAGAAGCCTAAAACGTCTAGACATTCTTTATCTTCTAATGAGTATCACCTTAATCTCATTCAAAGAAATCAGAGGGAGAAACTGTGCGGCGCCTCAGTATAGATCCCCAATCTCATTGGTTGCTAAAAAACTCCTTATCAGTGATTGGTAAAATTGTGCTGTCAATCATAAGCACCGCCCCTTGAATTCTTGGCTCGCACATTGTCAATGAGGCGCTGAGGTCAAGGGAAAATAAGCATGGCCGCTTTGTTCAGAGGATATCAACATTTTTATAAAAGGTGCTATAAACATGTGGACCTCACGCGAGGTACGTTATTTGGTTATTAATATTCTATTGCCAGGTAAAGGGGATCAAAGCGCGCGCTTGTCATTGCAAATAGTTAATCTGAAATGTTAGTTTTCCCATCTGGTTTGTTTGTCACCCTGCCTGTATCCTTCTGCAGATTGTCCAGCGATGATTTACGTCAACTGATTCTTGCCAAATATCACGTCAAAATACATCATCCATGCTAAGCAATGTGGAAATGCAATTTTACTCTTAAACAGTAAAATGTTGTTACTGAACTGGGTTTTATCCATTGTAAAGTGCTCACAAGCATATCAAGTAAAGGTATTTCTTCTTTAACATGTGTGCATTATATACAAACAAGTGTTTCGAAAGGTTATTTTTTTATTAAAGTGGCAGTGATGTACCATTGAAATGTTGCTCCCTGTCACAGATTTCTATTATGGCAGAGACTATTTGACAATTTGAAGTGTTCAAAAAGCATCTTCTGTGCAGTTCTTTGCACCTTAATGAAATACTAACAAACAGTGTAGGGGCATCACTGCAATGTGTTTATATAGAGTCCCACAGACACCCTACCCCAACCTCAAACCCTAACCTTCCCTTTCAGGTTACTATATAAACACCATTTTACTGAAGTAACATTATGGTTAATTGCATTAAAACTGTAAGGCGGTTTTGTAGGTAACAAATGTCTAATTATTATGTTTCATGTTTCATATCATTGAAAAGTTCTCAGTGTGACTATGAAGGTCTCATTACCTTTTTAGAGATTTTAGAGGAATTCTGACCAATTTTGGAGGAATGCCTACCTCCTGTATGCAGATAAGGTGTGACCCCAGAACTTCCAAACTATTCATCCCCAAATTCTTATTGTCATTCCATTTGGTTGTTCTGTGTATTTAAGGAAATTTAGCACATTGTAGCCAGAAATTCCCCTTGTGCTTACACTACATACTTTGCTGAAGTCAGGAATGCATCTGCTACTCTTAAGTTGAATCTCTGAGCATTAAATGTTTTTTATTAATTATTTCTGAAATAGATTTTACTGTAAATTATGATTTCTTTGTTTGATTTTCTAGTATCCCGTAGATCAATGGCTTCCAAGACCCCAGTGGGTTTTATTGGACTGGGTAACATGGGTACACCCATGGCTAGAAACTTACTAAAGCATGGATACCCTGTCATTGCTACTGATGTCTTCCCAGAGTCCTGCAAAGAGCTTCAGGACTCAGGAGCACAGGTATTAATGCCACTGTCTCATGCACACTACTCTTGATCACTTGCTGTTGTTCCATGCTTTGCTTTGTTTCTGCGACTAGATCAAACACATCTTTGTGTGATTTATTGTAAGCTCTTGCTGTTCCTTTCAGATCCTGGATTGCCCTGCCGAAGTGGCTGATAAAGCTGACCGCATCATCACCATGCTGCCGTCCAGTCCCAATGTCATAGAGGTTTACACAGGACCCAACGGGATCCTTAAGTAAGTCCTCACAGAATAAGCTTTCTGCAATAGCTGCTTAAATCTACATTTTGCCTCCAAATGTAATGCTATCCTGGGGCTTGTTCAGTAAGCAGCTTTCTCCACAGCAACGTATTTTTGCCACAACTCTTGTGTAAATAACAAACGCGGGATCCGTGGAAGACTTCACATGTATTCTCTGTTTCTTCGTTTTATATCCAGATATTTTATTGTAATTGTTGGGGTGAGCAGACCTTTGAGTTTAAACAGGGACAGGGGAAGGGTGCATCTGTACACACACATATAACATTTGAAAGTGTATGTTTTATTTTATATTCAGTTTACAACCATTTTAATCACATTTAAGCCTCTAAAATATGTTGGACAAATTGTATAATTGTAAAATATGTATGTAAAAACTTATTTAAAAAAGTATCATTTACTTTATGAACATGCAGGGGTGGACTGGCCATAGCAAGAGGTTTTTATTTCAAATCCATGGCCGATATCTCTTCCCAATCCGCCCCTGCTTCCATGTGAAATAATACGACCTGTCACTGTTGGAAATTTCATGTCTACACCTTATTAACAAGTTGAAAACAAAATAAAACAGGATTACACATATAACAATTTAATGCTTGTATGATAAAAAAGTTCAGCGTATCATAGCTGTCTGAATGTGATCTGCCAGGTCCAGTTTACTTCTGCGGGTGTCAGGAAAACAAACATTTAGAGTGACAGAAAAAACACCTCGTGAGCATTTTCACGTAGTAAGGGGGTAAGTAGACGAATGCCATCGCTCTTGGGGGACAAATACTTTCTGTGCCCCCACATGTAATCCATTTTGATCAACTCTTCTCAGTACACTTCAGTACAAACAAAATGTGTGAATGGACGAATAAACATATTTGACTGGACAATAAAAAAAGTCTACCTTAAAGCGGTCATGACATGCCTTTTTTATTTTAATATGTTCCTTGAGGTTACATATTTGAGGTTTGGGCACAACAAAAAAAAAAAGGTAATATATTTGTACAATTTATAATTTTCCACCCTCATTCTGACCCTCTGTCAGAAATGCTAGTTTTGGTGCTTCTACTCTTTTAAGACTTGACTAAACGCCCAATGTTATGATTGGGTCTCTGCTCTTGACTGACGTGCTCTCTCCTTGCCATATCACTGCTCAATACTACTGGGCGGGGCTACGGAAGTGATTAGGTAAAGTAGGATTTGATGTGTTTTTGTGGAGGTGGTCAGATGCAAATATTTATTAAGTAGAAGAGAATGAATCGTTTTGGCAGCTGGGTTTCAACAAATGCTCTATTTGCATTGAGGAAGTTGAGTTCTGAATCTTACAGTATGTTTTTATAGTACAATGCCTAACTTAAGTGATGTTTTTTTTAATATCTAAGTGCTTATTGTAAATGGAATGCACAACAGAAGGATTTTGCATCCTTTTGAAGATTTCTGAGCTTTTAGTCTTTCCAATGACAGTCATTCAACATTCTCCTTTGTTTGATATTGTGCTTCCTCTTCAGGAAAGTTAAAAAAGGCACACTTCTTATTGACTCCAGCACCATCGATCCTGCGGTGTCCAAAGAGATGGCTGTTGCTGCTGAAAAGATGGGTGCCATGTTCATGGATGCTCCAGTGTCAGGAGGTATGACCAACCTAATGTCACACCCAGTTTATATTGACAGGATCACTTTATTTAGATATCTTGGAAGTGCTCACTGTGAAGATGTAATTACTTTTATTGTGGTCTGTAGGTTCACATATGTGTTGAACATGTCCATCTGCTTGGTTAGTGCTGTAGTATCTTGTACACAACCAAATATTTATTTTGGGCAACTCGTACTTCTTTTAGACACTACTTTTCATACTTCCTTTGACAAATGAGCACCAATAGATGGTTCACTGGTTAAGCGGCTTATGTATAAGGTCACAACTTCACATATTCACCTCCTATATTTAACAAACAAAGTATTATGATAATTGAAACTTATTGCAAATGGTGATCTGTCCATGAGAAAAACTTGAACTGGTTTATAGTGTTACCTAAATTGAGGTAAAGTTTTCTTTTAACACACAGATTTCTTTTGCATGTTGTATTAAATTGACTTGGCAGAGGTAATCTCCATGCTCTCCCAGATAATATTTGTTATAGAATCAATAAAAATTGTTAATAACAAAAAACTAAAGTTGTTAGGTTTCAGATAATAAAATAAAAGATGTATCTTTCAAAATGAAGACATTTTTATTTGCAGTTTCTGATTATCAGATGTTAGTGAAACATAGCCATAGTTAATGTGATGAACTACACTTGTGGGTACTCTGCTAAACCTTTTCCACTGACATGGTTTGGGGGCGGGTTCCTGTGCCAATGTGAATTGACCCTTCACTAAGCCCCACCTTAAAAGCGCTTCTGACCAATCCTGTCTCAGCAACTGTTTCCCTGCCACCATTACTCTGACACATGATTGCTTTTTTCCAATGACAGCCTATGGGAGTAATGTGTGTGTGTGTGTGAGTACCTTTAAGCAGGACTTTATCAAAATAATCACCCGTTTACTCCAGAGGGCAATAAGTGAAATTTCAGCTGTATGAGCAATGCACAGTTTATACAGTGAAGACAACACTTCAGTAGGCAGAACAACACAAACATGCGTTACGTTCTTGCGTTCAGAACATTCAAAGGAGCGCAAATGCGATCTAAGGGATCTCAAGATGTGTTTAAAGATTGAGTATTAAACTATATTTAACTTGACACAGTGACCTAAACATTTTATGGTTATTACGCAACACGCCCGAGACGTCTGACGTAGGTGTAAATTGACGGGCCCTTAAACAAACCCTCTTAATAAATCTCCAACTGATTGACACATTTACTTGTGAAATGGATGGCTGTGAACAGTATGCTAATGATTGACTTATGATCAATAATATGGTAGTAAACAATACATTGTATTCTAAAGCGCTTTTTGTATTGTCTTATCAATGATTAACTCTTCTGCTACAAGAATGTAATGCATTTTAATTATCTGAATATTTATTTATATTTATATATAATATTTAAAGATAACTATGTATAATTATATATTGATATTAATATGTATTATCATTATATATTGAGTTATTGTTATATGAGTATGAGGTTAAAATTAACTCAGATAACCGCCTTGTACAATTGAGGTGAGATGTGGGTTGGTGCTGTTTTGGCAGCACGAGGGGGACCTACACAATATTAGGCAGGTAGTTTTACTGTTGAGGATGATCGGTGTGTGTGTGTGTGTGTGTATGTGTGTATGTATGTGTATATATATATATATATTTATTTATTTATTTATTTTCTGTATTTATTTCTTTAGTACCTTATTTTGTTGTGGATTTCCCAATGTGGATACTGGATTTGCACTTTTCAGTGATCTCAATAAAATATAAAAATTGTATTTTGGTTGCATTTTTTACATTTGAAATTTATTTGACCGTAATATAGACATGTAATATCGATCGCAGGCCCCTGAATCGAAATCGTGTCATTGCAGACATTGAGGTATCAGCAAACATCGGAAGAGAATCGATGCAAGATTGTATCATGATGAAACTCCAGATTTACACCTCTATTAGCTAGTTAAGCCATATTAAAAAATGTATTCAAAATAATTGTTACCTGTCATCTTGAGTGTAGATGTCATCTCTGACAGTCTTGTTGAGCAATGTTATAATGCTGGATGGCATTTCTTCGTAGGTTTAAATATGTCCTCAAAAACAGGAGTAAAAGCTGTA
This sequence comes from Xyrauchen texanus, assembly GCF_025860055.1. Lineage (NCBI taxonomy): Eukaryota > Metazoa > Chordata > Actinopteri > Cypriniformes > Catostomidae > Xyrauchen > Xyrauchen texanus. Next base: position 19,246,996 of record NC_068285.1, on the reverse strand, counting down.
CACAAACACTATGACTTGTCATGTTTGTTTGTGTGCAAGTGAGGTGGTCACATAAAACTACCACGTAGCCACGTAACCAGCTACTTCACCGTTCAGATCTCAAGTCAGTGGAAAAGTGCCGCCAGTTTGCTGAAGGCTCCAGATTGTCCCGGCCATGAAGCAACTTAGCACAGCATGCACTCAAAAAAATAGCACTTTGGCTGAACATGATTCAGTCATGGACAGTGGTTCCATGTGATTGAAACAAGTTCGCGTAACAAAACTGTATAAATTTAAACCTAATAAAACACATGTAAAACTCACTTGAATGAATGGTGTGTTTAACATGAATGAATGGTGTTAGTTTAACATGAATCAGTTATGTTCTCCTACATTTAAGCCTTCTTGTCTTTAGCCTACATGTTTATATCATGTTAGATGAAGTCGATTTGGTCAACTTATTAAAACTAGGTATAATGCCAGTTATAAATGTCAATTTTATTTTCAAATTTTTCATCGACTGTCAAATGAAACTACAGAGGCAGCAGATGGTATGAAACTTGCAGGTTCAATACAAGTTGAGCTCAATCGAAAGATTTTGTGTCAGAGTTGAGGACGAGTTTTGACTTGTCCTTTTAATTTTTTTTGTAATTATATATTTTTTTGATTCCTACAAAACATATACAATAGCCAAACAAAACACCCAACAAACATCCCTGTGGTCACATAAGAGTATATAATGAACACATGATTATAGACGCACACAAAAATAAAAAGATTAATGAATAAATAATAATTACATGTAAAGCAATGTCAGGTATCCACCCCATTTTTCCATAAACAAATACAATTTTCCTAGTCTTCTAAACGACCCTTCTTCAAAGTCCGCCACCCTCCCGATCTCCGAGCTCCACTCATTAAATGATGGCGCTCCAGCCCCTTAAATGAACCTGTCTGGCGATCATGATGCTAGTTAGGACCCAACTCTTTGTGTCTATTCTCAATGTCGATGACTGCCCCATCGCCCTAAATACGGAGTCTGGGGCAAAATTTAAGTGTGAAGGAGAAGTGCCCAGTACATCAGACACAAGACTCTGAACCTTCAACCAAAACACCTGGATCTTACCCTGTCGGGTACCCCTATCCAGGGTAAAATAATCTGAAATTAATCCATTTGTTTGTACCGCTGCTACCAGGACAATAGGCGGAAATCGCGGGGGGTCGGGAGGGTCAGGACCCCCCCTATCTGAGGGTTGTCCCCCCTAAAATATCATAAAAATATGTGTATTTTAAATAATATAATGATATATTCTTAAAATAATTGTTTAAGAAATAAAATAATACAAATGCAAATGGGGCAACAACAAAAAAAACCTTGGTGTCCCCTTCAAAAATTGCTCTTGAGAATTGTTATGTTTATTGGCCCCCCAACATGTTTGATGAAATTTTCGCCCCTGCAGGTGTCTATAAAGTAGCTTAATCCATCCAATAAAAGTATTCTCGAGTCCATATATTTCAAAAATCTTAAATATAATCCCGTTCTACAATATCAAATGCCTTTTCGGTGTCAAGTGAGATGGCAGTGACTGGAGTCTTATCATTCGCCACTGACCACATGATATTGATAAAACACCTGATGTTATCAGAAGAGCTGCGTCCCAAATAAACCTCACCATATCTACAGTGAGGAAAATAAGTATTTGAACACCCTGCTATTTTGCAAGTTCTCCCACTTGGAAATCATGGAGGGGTCTGAAATTGCCATCGTAGGTGCATGTCCACTGTGAGAGACATAATATAAAAAAAAAATCCAGAAATCACAATGTATGATTTTTTAACTATTTATTTGTATGATACAGCTGCAAATAAGTATTTGAACACCTGTCTATCAGCTAGAATTCTGACCCTCAAAGACCTGTTAGTCTGCCTTTAAAATGTCCACCTCCACTCCATTTATTATCCTAAATTAGATGCACCTGTTTGAGGTCGTTAGCTGCATAAAGACACCTGTCCACCCCATACAATCAGTAAGAATCCAACTACTAACATGGCCAAGACCAAAGAGCTGTCCAAAGACACTAGAGACAAAATTGTACACCTCCACGAGGCTGGAAAGGGCTACGGGAAATTGCCAAGCAGCTTGGTGAAAAAGGTCCACTGTTGGAGCAATCATTAGAAAATGGAAGAAGCTAAACATGACTGTCAATCTCCCTCGGACTGGGGCTCCATGCAAGATCTCACCTCGTGGGGTCTCAATGATCCTAAGAAAGGTGAGAAATCAGCCCAGAACTACACGGGAGGAGCTGGTCAATGACCTGAAAAGAGCTGGGACCACCGCTTCCAAGGTTACTGTTGGTAATACACTAAGACGCCATGGTTTGAAATCATGCATGGCACGGAAGGTTCCTCTGCTTAAACCAGCACATGTCAAGGCCCGTCTTAAGTTTGCCAATGACCATTTGGATGATCCAGAGGAGTCATGGGAGAAAGTCATATGGTCAGATGAGACCAAAATAGAACTTTTTGGTCATAATTCCACTAACCGTGTTTGGAGGAAGAAGAATGATGAGTACCATCCCAAGAACACCATCCCTACTGTGAAGCATGGGGGTGGTAGCATCATGCTTTGGGGGTGTTTTTCTGCACATGGGACAGGGCTGACTGCACTGTATTAAGGAGAGGATGACCGGGCCATGTATTGCGAGATTTTGGGGAACAACCTCCTTCCCTCAGTTAGAGCATTGAAGATGGGTCGAGGCTGGGTCTTCCAACATGACAATGACCTGAAGCACACAGCCAGGATAACCAAGGAGTGGCTCTGTAAGAAGCATATCAAGGTTCTGGCGTGGCCTAGCCAGTCTCCAGACCTAAACCCAATAGAGAATCTTTGAGGGAGCTCAAACTCCGTGTTTCTCAGTGACAGCCCAGAAACCTGACTGATCTATAGAAGATCTGTGTGGAGGAGTGGGCCAAAATCCCTCCTGCAGTGTGTGCAAACCTGGTGAAAAACTACAGGAAACGTTTGACCTCTGTAATTGCAAACAAAGGCTACTGTACCAAATATTAACATTGATTTTCTCAGGTGTTCAAATACTTTTTTTAGATTATGTCTCTCACAGTGGACATGCACCTACAATGACAGTTTCATACCCCTCCATGATTTCTAAGTGGGAGAACTTGCAAAATAGCAGGGTGTTCAAATACTTATTTTCCTCACTGTATATGTATAAGAGATGTCATAACTTTGTCGGTTAGCCACAGTTTTTGACAATATTTTTACATCTAGCTGGATCAAGGAAGTTGGACGGTAACTCTCTTGGATCTTTGTCCTTTTTTAAGAATCAGACTGATCCATGTCACAGTTGCCAGAAGCTTTCCATTCTGAATGATTCTGTATAAACTTCAAACAAATGTGGAGCCAGTTATGTAGCATAAGATCAAAACATTTCAGCAGTAAAACCATCTGGCCCATAGAGCCTTTGCAAGGCCTTAATTACTTCGTCAAGCTCCTCCAAGTTTATCACAGAATCAAGTAAATGTTTTTGCTCAGTTGTCAGCTTGGGGGGGAAAAAGTATAAACACATTTGACAGCTAGAGGATAAATAGTCTACAGCTGCATTAATTTTGCACATCCTTTAATGTTAAAAACCTATAGAGCCACCTGTCTTTAAAACTCTTTTGGGTAACTCAGATCCAATGCATAAATCAGTCCACACGAAAAAAGATATCTGAAAAGTCTGGGCAGGTGGGTGATGACTTTCAAGAACCATGACATTTCTGACCAGATTGTAGTGAATAGCTGTGAATCTGTGAGTCCTCTGACTGCTGTTAAAAGAGCAACTGGTGAATATCCAACATTTTTCTCTTCTGAAACTTCAGCCCTGAAATGCAGAAATAGCAAAAAGTGGAAAAATTAAAGATACATTTATTAAAAACTGTTTAAAATACACACCTACATAAAATAATAGTGCACACAACAATTATGTAATTATTTACTCACTTGTTCCAAACCTGTATGCCTTTATTTATTCCATGGAAGATTAAAGCTTTGGGTTTTTGTTTATGTATTTTTTTTTTATATAAATCATCATCTTAAAAATGAAAGTTCCCCCAAAAATGAAACTTCTGTCATCATTTACTCACCCTTATACGATCCCAGATGTGTATAACTTTCTTCTGCTGAACATAAACAAAGATTTGTTTCTGAAGACATGGATTAAACCACTGGAGTCGTCTGTATTACTTTTTTGCTGCCTTTATGTGCTTTTTGGAGTTTTAAAATGTTAGTATCCTTTCACTTGCATTGTATGGACTGACAGAGCTGAGATTCTTCTAAAAATCTTGTGTACTGGAGAAAGAAAGTCATACACATCTAGGATGACATGAGGGTCAGTAAATGAGATGTTTTTTTTTATTATTTTTGAGTGAACTATCCCTTTAAGTTTGGGACAGGCTCATATTATTCTGTGTAAAATCAAGGTCTGTTGAACCACAGAACAATATTCAACAACTAAGACCATAATGCCTTTTAAGTAACGAATCAAGAGAATCTCACCAGAAGTCTTTTTTGATATATCTTCTGACGAGATATAAAGTCATCAGCAAAGACTGTGCCTATCAAGTTCTACATACATGTTTTTGGTATATTCTGGTTTGTAAAGCGCTACTCGGCAAACACCTGAAACGGAAATATAAGAAAGGCTAGTTACATTCACAATGTATATTGAAGGACATCCCTATAAATGATCAAATTTGTGCATTTACACAACAGTTTTACCAGGACATTTTTATTTCTCTTCAACTTGCTTGGCAGTCAAACAAAATCCAAGTCATAAAAAATGGGGAAAACCAATTCATTTCAATGTTGCCCATTTAGATCAAATAAAGATATATGACAATTTCACAGTAAACACACACACACACTTGTTACTTAGTAAACTTGTACCATGTAAACAACTAGATACATCCACCTTGTTCAAACTAGGGTGGGAAACTAGTCCAAACAAGTCCTTTGAGCCCTCAGTATTCTTTAGAATGGGGAGAAAAACAAATAATATATAAGTATATCAGTTAAATTACACAACAGTAATGTTAAATAATACTTGATTTAAACTGAAGAATCACAGGCTAACTTCACAGGCTAACAAAAATTTCTCAATGTTAAATTGCTTGTAAAATGTCGAAATTGTACCTCTGTCGAGCCACTGAGGAGCTGTTTAAGTTAAGCATGCACTGCATCATTTAATATCCTATCCTGTAGATGGACAAAACATTCTTTAGATAACTTTTGCTGTTTGTTTTGTATTTTACATATCCTAAAATATCATAATTAAACTGTTACCTAAAACAGCAACTTGCTGTGTGTCTCCTTCCAACATTAAGTTCTGTTTGGGATATTTATGTAAATACATCTCAATTTAATATTTGTGTAGTTACTGTTATGCAGAAATAATGACAGAAGTTATGATTGAACTTGAAATGACTTAATTTTGTATCCACTCGGACAGCAGCGAACAGCTTGATGGAGGAAAAGTGCGCATTCAGAGACAGCATCCAATCATAAGCATGTGTTTGAACATGTCCTTCTCCAAAAGAAAACTGTGCTAATTAGAAGCAATCCGAATAAATACAATGCAAACCGATTTTGTCGCATATGGTACAATAAATAAATGGATATTATGTCCAAATTAATATGCATGGCAATAAAGGTGTCTGTGTACTTGCTTTGCACATCACATAAAAACGTTAATTGAGTCTTTCATTACACAGTAAGTACATTTTTTTTCATTCAGGCCAAATCCTTTTTAATTGCCATTTTATGTTGTATTTTGAAGCACACCAAGTTACACCAAAGAGTCACCTATTCAAGTTAGTTTATACTTGGGCACCTGTGTGAACTTGAAGAGAACTGACTTCATGCATTCACTAAAAATCACATTGGGAACAGCTAAAAGCGATTGTAAAAATGGCAATATTAAAATAATTGTTAAATGTTTAAAGGTAATATTGAATTTATTTCAATATCAATTATCTTCTGAGTTTGGGTTTAAAATGGTTTGACTTTCACTTTAGCTGAATCTTTTCCAATGCAGTTAATGGAGAAGAAGAAACACAAACACACTCCCAGTTAGATTATTCAGAGTTTCTGTGAAGGCTCTGTGACAGGGCCTTTAATGGCCTGAGACATAATGGAGGATAGCGCTGTCAGTAGCTTTCACTTTGATGGAGCCGTAATGTTGGCTGTCCCAGTTCCAGTGCCTTTTGATGTAGATAAAAGGCCATAAAGAGCTGAGAAACTGTCCTGCATAAGCACATGTTTAAGCTGCAAAACTCTTCCTCACTCTTAAGGCATTAAAGGTTTCCTGGATGTATGTTTACTGATTGGCGTCTACAGTGCAGACAAGCCTGTGTGTGTGTGGACTAGGCTATAAAAAAGTGAATGGGTGTGTGTCCAAGCCATTGGACTACACTGTGATCTAATCGTTTCTTACCCTTTTAGCAATTACAATGATTTACCAATTTCCTCAGATTATATGCCTCTTTCCTTTTAGGTGGAAGCCAAATAAAGGGGTCTGAGACTTGTAACAATAACATTTTATGCATATTTGAGTGTCACCATGAACAAAAAAAATAGGGGAGAGAGGGGTCAGATGTGCCACTTTTTTCTTAAGTTGTTCTCAGACAAGGAGAAATGAGAGAGGTAAAGCTAATGCCTCAAATTATATTTTGAGATGACTGCTATGAACTGAAATCAGAAGTGTCTAAAACAGGGCAATGGCAGAATGACTTCTTAAATCCTGGTAGTCGACCGAACTTACCACACATAAGGGGTAAACTTTACTAATGCACAATCCTGTTTCAAAGCCTTATTGTGTTTCACATTATTCGGATTTCCATAAATTAGCCAGGAAAAGGTTCATTTTCAGAATATTTAAATGTAGTGCAACAATTTTCAACGTTTTGTAATTGTATTCAAAGTTTACTCTCACTAATAGTTGAGCCACTGGCTCAGCTTTGACTTAAAATAAATTTTAGCTGCCATGTAGAAAATGTACTTTGACATGTAAAAAAAACTACTGAGAACCTAAGAGGATAGGGTGAGATTTTTTTTTTTTTTTTTTTCTGAAATAGTTTTGCGTGACCTTGCAAAAGTTTGTGTTCCTTTGCAATATGTTTTGCATTCCCTTAAATTAGTTTGAGTTCCCTCCTAGTTTGCGTTTGCTGCTATAAGTTTTTTTTTTATTCCCTCACAGTAAGTTTTGCATTCCCTTGCAATTATTTGCATTCCCCCGCAGTAAGTTTCACGTTCCCTCACAGTAAGTTTTGCATTCTTTCGAGACACTTTGCATTCCCCCGCAATAAGTTTTGCGTTCCCTCACAGTACGTTTTGCGTTCCCTTGTATTTCCTGCCCTGTCCTCTAAAGGGGTTCAGTAAAAAACAGAAGTTTGTAGTATAAAAAAAAAAGAAAGAGTTTTTCACTGTTCTTATGTGCATCACTTAATCACAGCTAAATGTACGTGATGGGCCCTTTCCAAATATGTGGACACGTGACAAATTATGTCCTCTTAGCTTGAATAAGGGGATGACATGGCTTACCCATTGACACATCTGACCTAACTAAAATCGAGCCAAATGAAGATGAATGTAAATATAGAGCACCTTAAATGTTATATCAGATCAAAAACACAATATTAAAAATAGAAGATAATTAGCCATAAAATCCAAACTTGATACAATAAATAAACAAACAAATAAATAAAAAAAAACAGCTCTTATGTCAGACTCAAAGTCTGAGAGAAAAGATGAACATAAAAGGTATGGCTCAATTTAAATTCTGTCATCTGTTATTACATAAAAGTGAATGGTGAAACATTTCCTTTTGTGTTCCATGGAAGAGAGAAAAGTTATACAGGTTTGGAACAACATGAGGGTGACTAAATGATCACAGAATTTTCATTTTAGGGTGAACAGTCCCTTAAGACGGTATTTAAATGAGTAGTGTGCATTCTTTAGTCCCAGAACATATCGTGCATAGGTGAACGGTTCAATAGCCTGAACAGTTCCCTACTCCCCTTTATTCTTTATCAGCACAATGGGGATCAGACTAGTCCACAAAACACAGCAGCACTAGTGCTCATGTAAACAGAGTAAACATGACACTTCAGCTCACCAGAAGGTGGCACTCCAGCCAATGTGACGCCATTGTGTGTGACAGACCATTCCCAAGGATCTCCCATGGTCTGCCGGATTATATGGTCTCTGTTGTGGAAGGCAGAATTTGCATGCGTGAGATCATGTTGTATTTTTTAAAGCTGATTTTCTTTTGATATAATTTTATAGTCTTGGCTCTGTGTTCGTCTCTCTGTGCGTCACTAAGGTTTGGCACATCAGACTGTGTTTCTTAAATAATACACTCGTAAAATGATGACTGTGTTTCTCTCGTTTCGCTCTCTTTGTCCGCTTTTGCGTAGATTTGTAATAAATTCGAAGGCACAAACCTCACCGTCTGCTGTTGCGGAATTGGACCCACAACTAACCCCCAGATAACATCACGTGGGGTGTGCGGCGGCCATTGCCTCGTCTAACAAGTGCTCAGCTAGTTAACAGTAATTGCCCACATTCCTTGGTTTTTGCTGAGATTGTGGCCACACTCACTCTGAAACTCACTGTGGGAAAACTTCAGCTCTCTGTGCAAGAGTGTTTGTGTCACAGTTTTGTGTGTGGTGGGATTCGGTTTAGTTTGTGTTTTAGGGCCGTTGCTCCCATGGTGCTTTACCTCAAGTCAAGTGTGGTACTTAGTACTAACGTATGTAACTTATGATGTATATTTGTGTAACGTGGTCAGTTGCCATATCCACGATCAACCGTGAAACTTCCCTTTGTTTCATCCAATTTCTTTAAGGAAGCAATATCACACAAGCAATAGTGCTGTTGTCATTAATATCTGCGTTGTACTTGCAGCCTCGTGCCTATGGCCTAATCATAGCCATGCTGACAATCAGTAGTACAACAACACCATTGCGAGTGTAATATTGCTTTTATACAAATGTCCTATAAACTAGAAGTTAATGCGGTTGACTTGCATTTTAGACACAATATGGCCAGTTTTTTTTGTCTAGGTTTACTCCATTATCAGCACTCTTGAAACACTGTAATCAAATTGGATGCCCGGAACTTTCTGTTGTATAATATTTAATCTTTTATTCAATGTAAATTTAGGCCTTTCCTAAATGTGTGACATGATCCTCTTGTCTTCTCTCTTCTCATTTATTATCACTGATATAACAGACTGCATGCATGAGAGCCGTCTCAATGAGGCAGCCATCACTGTGCCTTCACCCAATCAGGCCCTTATATAGATCAGCACTAATAAAGGACAGAAGGACAATCTGCAGCTTTCAGATGGTACTTTTTAAGCTGCATTAGAAATAATAGATAAATCTTATTTTGAATATAATGTGCCGTTTCACGTCACTCAAGTGACCAAACAGTCTTGAAAATAGGCTAGTTTGCAAGTTCGACTTTTTTTTTGTTTTTTTTCAGGCTTGTTATTTCACGAATATTCCAGGTTCAATAAAAGTTAAGCTCAATCTACAGCATGTTTTTTTTTTTTTCCACAGAAATTTATTTTGCTTGTCCCCTTTTTTTTCCTTTGTTTTAAAGCAAAAATGTAAACCTTAATTTTTTTTGCTACATTTTTGCAACGTGTTTACAATGGTGGGGAATGGGGCCAGTCCATAAAATACACATCGTTTCAAAAGTTTAGCCTCAACATAAACATTAAACATTATACATGTAATGTATTTTAGGGCGCAAAAATCACTTGCTAACCATATATGGGGAAAATTATTTGCAATATTAATAAGACTGGGTATAGTCTTGTGACTATACTTTCGAACCTATCTGTATTTTAGCATTTATGGCCCATTCACTTCTATTCTAACACTTATATTTATATATATATATATATATATATATATATATATTGTACAGCCGTGGCCAAAAGTATTGGCAGTGACATACATTTTGTGTTTTGCAAAGTTTGCTGCTTCAGTATTTGTAGATTATTTTTTCACATGTTTCTATGGTATACTGGAAAACTATGATAAGCATTTCATAAGTTTTAAAGGCTTTTATTGGAAAAACACACAATATATGCCAAGAGTCAATATTTTTCTTCATAACCTCTACAATTCACTTCAAATGAATGACTGATGGCGATCCATTCTTGCCGCCTTAGTGCTCGGAGTTTATCAAAATTTGTGGGCTTCTGCTTGTCCACTCGCCTTTTGAGGATTGACCACAGGTTCTCTATGGGATTAATATCTGAGAAGTTGCATGGCCACGGATCCAAAATTTCTATGTAATGATCTCCAAGCCACTTCATTATCACTCTTGCCTTGTGACATGGGGCTCCATCATGCTGGAAAATGCACGGATCATCACCAAATTTCTCCTTGGACGTTGGGAGAAGTTGCTCTTGCAGGACGTTTTGATACCATTCTTTATTCAAGGCAGTGTTTTGGGCAGAATTGTGAGAGAGCCCACTCCCTTGGATGAAAAGAAACCCCACATATGGATGGTCTCAGGATGCTTCATTGTTGGCACGACACAGGACTCGAGAGCGTTCACCTTTTCTTCTGTCTCAAACAGTCGGAAGGGGGATTCATCAGAGAAAATAACTTTGCACCAGTCTTCTGCTGTCCAATCCTTGTACTTTCTGCAGAATTTCAGTCTGTCCTTGATGTTTTTCTTGGAGAGAAGTGGCTTCTTTGCTGCTCTTCTTGACACCAGGCCATTGTCCAAACGTCTTCACCTTACTGTGTGTGCAGATGCACTGGTTGTGATTCCATAGCTGACTCACTCAGGAGGTGAGAGTCCTGGTGCCTGCTGGACACTGTGGGACGTCCTGAAGCCTTCTTCACTGCAGTTGAACCTCTCTCCTTGAAATTCTTGATGATCCGGTAAATGGTTCTTTCAGGTGCAATATTCTTTGCAGCAATTTCCTTGCATGTGAGTCCATTTTGATGCAATGCGATGATGGCTGCATGTCTTTCTTTATAGGAACCATTGCTAACAAGAAATCAATTATTGGAAGCACTTCTTCCCTCCTTTTATAGCAATCAGTCTGCTCTTATAATCCAATCAGAATGATGGAGTGATTTCACCTGACTAGTACTCGTTCACACTTTCCCAAGTGCTGCTGATATGATTTGTGAAATGATATTAGCTGGTCTTTTCGCCAATGAAGCTTTTTGCATTTATTTAAAATGCATCTGATCACTCTGCACAATAATCTAGAAACGATGTGAATCAACACCACAACAACTAAAGCAGAAATTTTTGCGAAACACAAAATGTATGTCACTGCCAATACTTTTGGCCACGGCTGTATGCACCATCTGTAACATCTTTTTTCTCTCTCTTTAAATGTCCAAATGTTTTGTTATAACATCATTATTAATATTTTGTATTATTATTTTTAATGCAACTTTTAACCTGCTCCAACACTGAAACAACTTGTCCATTTGTTTATATGTAAATCTGTAAATCTCTGTAAAACGTTTTCACATTTCATATAACTGCGGTTTTAATTAAGCTTGTTAACCTGTTAACATTTTACACACTCAAATGTGTAAATGGACAGCAGATGCCCCACACAATAGTTAAGTTGGTTTTTGGATTGACCAGAAACAAGATCACTGGAGAGGTGGGACTCCAGATATATCATAATGTAGATCAGCTTTCCCTTTGCTGTTTTTGGGCACCTCATTAATATCTCTGCCCTCTGTCGGGAGGATGAGGCTGGCTGACAGATAGGTGAGTGACAGAGGAATTAGCATAACAAGGTCCTAGCTGAGAAGGCCAGGGACTGGGAGACGTTTGTGTGAAGGGGGTGGTCGGTGTCTGTCCTGAACTCCAGATGGAAACAGACCCATAGCAGCTGTCTAACAGGGCCTCTTATAGCAGCGTATGTGTGTGTGTGTATTTATGTTGTTGAGTCTGATTGAAAATCATTGAGTGAGGAGAGATTCTTTAGTATTTCTTTTAAAGGGATAAATTACCAAAAATGATTTGCTCAATTGCATATGTTGCAAACCTGTATGTCTTCCGTGGAACACAAAAAGTGATGTTAAGCAGAATGTGAGCCTTAGTCACCATTTACTTTAATTGCACGTTTTCCATACAATGGAAGTGAATGTTGATTAAAGCTAACATTTGACCTAATATCCGTTCCATGCAAGAAATAAAGTCAAATTTGAATCAAAATGAGGGTGAGTTACTGATGACAGATTTGTAAGTTTTGCTTGAATTATACCTGTAATGTTGGTGTAGTCTTAGAAGCAGAAACATGACTCGTACAGGTTTGCTAGATTAAGATAAAGTGAATGAAATGCTGTCTTATCATTTTTCTGTGGTATCTAGTATGCACTTATGACCCTTGTTGAGGAACTGTCACTCAGAAATCAAAGCCAAATCACTTCTCCCCCTTAAACAGTCTTCTGTGTAAATGGTGTGTACTTATCCTCTATTTCTGGATATTTTTATAATGCTCATTATGGTACTTATTGGAGGAGCATGTGTGAAGGGCCACTTATTATGAGCCAATATATTGATGATCCTGCCCTGGAATTGAATTGATTCCAGATCATTCTTCACTTGTTGTCCACACTCTAAGGAATAGTGTGGTCGCGTGCCGAGGATCACGGTGATTAAAAGTCCTGCTTATCTAAATAATGAAGATAATGAGATGATCCAATAGCACATAGCTCCCGCTGTTTATATAAGACTCTTATGTAACCGTGTGAAGATTTGCATTTGTGTGGTGGCTTGTAAACTCTGCCCTTGGTGAACCTGTCAGTACGCCATTTTAGCATTGCTGCAGATAAACTGTTGAATGTTTTTTAATCTGTGTGATTTTTCTCATGTGTTGTTTTTATATCTAGACAAAAATATATTATTTTCATTTCTGTGTTTTTAATTTGTTCGAAAAATGCCTGCTCTTTGTGGTAATTTTAAGGTTTAACCACATGAAGCTAGTAAATAAAAGTTCCCACTGCATCAAATGCCAAAGAAAAGAAGAAAAAAAAAACCTGCTTTAACATTCTGTGCTGCATGAAAAAAAGACCTAATTGACTTATCAAAATTCAGTTTGACTGCCTTAACTATGTTCGAGCAGTTAAGGCATTAGGAGGACTGTGGTCATTTATTGGCCCGATTATCCAATGCTGCTTTGATCGTAAAATGAATTATTCATTGACATCCTCTGATATGACGCCTTTAAAATCAATATTTTATTGAAGTTTGCCTAATGTTTTTCTAGTATTGGAAACACAATAAGAAAGGTTCCTAGAATGTTCTCTAGAGATTTCTTTAATGGCTTGGCAGTACAGCCATTTAAAGGGACAATCACTTTTTAATACCTATTGCCTATTCCCGATCAATGCTTTTACAGTCAAAAAGAAAAAGTTATTGATCAGCTCAAGAGGCTAACTGATAGATTTAAAAACAGACGAGGGTTTGTGTGTCTGTTGTGGTGGTCTGAAAAAGCACTGATTTCTAGAGTCTTTATTACTGTAAGGCTTGTAGAAAGAAGACGAGATGCATGGGGTTTTTATCTGATCACAGTAAAGGATCAGAGACATACAACTCGATGAGGTGGTTTAAGCTTCTTCATACAATTTTATTTTATAGTTTATTTGAACATCTTATTTTGCCTGGGAAAAGAGTGTGTTTCGAAGCTTGTATCCACAAATGTAATTTAATGTAACACTGCCACTATGAAATGTTTCAATGTTTTAAAGAGTACTTAAAACATTTAAGTGGCTTTTAAGAACATTTAATTAGGTGCTGGAATTAAAGTTTGTGGTACCTGACACCACAAACAACTGCATATGTCTGTGTCAGTACTCGCATCACACATAGAGTTTAATGTCTGGCTTTTTTTTTTTTTTTTTTGCAGAGAACATTCTGTAAGTCTGTCTATGTCCATGTGTTTGAAAAAGAGCCAACAGTCAAATCTATACAAGAAACTGGAATATCATTATTAAGTAAGGTATAATGTATAGGGGTGGGAATCACAATATTATACTATATTATTATGATTCTTTAATTTGGGTGTATTGCGATTCAAAACCACAAATTATTGAGATATTTCACTCAATGTTTAGTCATTTGTCTTCATTGGACTTATGAGAACTGTTTCCAAATCACCAAATGCATTGTTAAATTAATATAAAAGTGCCAGTTTACAAAACAAGGCCTGTTTTCTCCTAATATCAATGTACAATGCAAAGCCATAAGCATATTTACTCCCTATTTCTGTGTATAGGTCAATGTAGCTAGTCTTTCCAAAAAAATAAATGATGGTGTTTATGAATACAATAATAGAGACAGTTTCAATTATGGATGCACTGATACCACTTTTTCTCTTCCGATTCCGATATCGGAAATCTCCGTATCGGCCGATCCTTATCCGATACCAGTGGTGTTGTGTATATCTGTTTAGAATATCTTTACATTTATTCTGTGGAATATGTAAAGAAACACAAACCTCTAACTACACATTATTTCAATATAAGTGTATACCTTATTAAGAAAACATTTATTGTTAACTAGTATACTGGATAATGTAGCAGCAAAATTAACAGTAATTCCAGTTTAAGTCATCAGTATTTTTTCATGTAAATCTTTTCAACTTGTATCTGGACTTTAAAGGATTCAGACCTTTTTTGTTGTTCTATTTAGTTGTAAGATATCAGCTCACTTTTCATTCACAGTTATTTTTTGGAACACATTCAACATAAATATTATTATAATTTGTAAACAAATAAGATATTATAATAGTAATATATCTCAATCGTGCACCTTTTATCTTTTAAACCCTCACACTTTTATTTTGACATTCTGAACTCTCCAGGAAGTCCTGTAAGTGTGTCTGTTTGTAGGCAAGTTTACAGTAGTTTAATTCGATTCTTATTCAAATTCTGATCAAATGCACCTCCAGTTCCGTTCTAAATGTATATTATAAGTGAACCGATCTATTGAGCATCTACATCTCAGATGTTGTTAGTGAGTAGCGCTCAAATATTGCGCACCGTGTGAAGGCTAAAAATTATTGTGTGTAAACCGAGCACCGCCATTCACTGACGCGCTGGAGCTGCGCATGCATTTTATATTTTCTTATTAAACACAGACTTTTGTGATTCACAGAGCTATTGCACGTCTTCAAGTGGCTTTGAATAAAACGCACGAGTCATATGAACTACTTTTAATTGTTTTTATGGTTCTTTTATGTAATTTTTTAGCTTGACAGTAACGAACAAGACTAACACACAGTATCGAATTTGGATCGGGCTCATCGTAATGATTCCCAATCCGTCTAAAAGCAATGTTGGAGAGGTGGTGGCGTAGTGGCTAAAGCACAGGGCTTTTAATCAGAAGGTTCTAACCCCATGGCCACCACCATTGTGTCCTTGAGCAAGGCACTTAACTCCAGGTTGCTCCGGGGGGATTGTCCCTGTAATAATTGCACTGTAAGTCGCTTTGGATAAAAGCGTCTGCCAAATGCATAAATGTAAATGTAAGTATCAGAGCCGATACCGATCCAGGTATCGGATCGGTGCAAACCTACTTTCAATACGCAAAAGTATAATACCTTAAAGGTTAGACTATTTTATATGATACTAACGTTTTTGTCTAAATCAATGTTAATTGTAAAATCTTCCCCCCTCTAATAATGTATGGACCGCTTCGCGTTGGGTTCCTGATCCCCTTTTGTGTTAATTTAGCGATAATGACTGACTGACTGTATATTATCTTCGTTAATTGTTTTTACATGAACTTGCATATTTAAATATGATAATTTATGTTAAGAAGTTTTCAGTACCACGTTTTTCAGTACCAATAAACCAATTTTGTTGCTGTAATTTCCCAAATAAACATTTTTTTTAAATATTTTATTTAAAAAAAACAAATTAAATAAACTAAGCATATCTGCATTCACACTTTGCGACAGTATGTAGTGTATTCAAATGCAGTTTTGAAATATACAGTATTGAAATTAACGTTAAGACTTCATTATGTGTGATTTAACCTGTTTTATTACAATAATTTCCAAACAAATAAAAATGTTTTTTGAAAAATGAATTCTCATTCCTATTTATTTATAAACTATGCATATAAGCACGCATACATTTACACTTTGCCACAGTACGCAGGGTTTCAAAATGCAGTTTTGAAGTATGCTAATTAATGTTGGCGTCATTGTGATCAACCAGTTTTATTAGAACAAAACAAAACGTGTATACCCATTCCCATTATAAACTAGGCATATACTGTAAGCACGCACACATTTGTGCCTTGTAGAAGTATGTAGCGTTTTAAAACTGTTTTGAAAAACTTTTTTGGGTAAAATTATTACTCATTCCTATTCATATAAACTAAAAATAAGCATGCACACATTGACACTTTGAAGCAGTAGGTAACATTAGGGAATTGGCAGACACGCTGACCTAATGAGAGAATTATTGATGACCGATAAGTACGACAAAAATCAATGCAGACTAAAGGGGAAGTCATAAAGTCTCTCTCTTTCCTTTCCCTTGCTCTTTCTTTCTCTCTGCTTCGCTCTATCTGTCTAGCATCAGCTCTTTTTTTCTTGGTCTTTAATTATTGACTTTGGCATTATTACCTTCTCAGTATAAACAGCCTATTCATTAGTGTTGACACATGCACAAACAGACCACCGGGGGGGGGCGTATTGTATCCAGTTGTAAGATGAGTTTTAGTGTTCAAATTTTTTCCAATTTTACTGCTTTAATTGCATTCTAATCTGGCAATTCCCCGGACACACATATCTATGTCAAATGCCTTGAAAAGGACCCCTCCCATGTAGAACATGGCACGCTTTAACGTGATTGGCCACACTTGGTCCTTCAAGGCGTGGCGCTTAATTGAACATGATAAAGTGTAAAGTTAATTGCCCCTTAGAGCTGTCACTCATACCTCAGGGGGCGTGTTCACTTAGGGGAGGAGTGTTGCTTCAGGCACAGCTGTTGTACGCAAGTGTATGTGTTTGTGGGGAGGAGGACAATGGGCTCTTGTCCTCAGAGACTTGTGAGGAATGATTTGGGACAATCGGCTTTTAAAGGCAAGCCCCCAAATGCTGTCCCGCTGGTGCCATACAGCTCATTAATACCCTTCTCTCCCTCAACACACAGTTTACTAAATCCTGGCCTGCTTAACTCAAATTTGCAGCATTACGTTTGATTCTGTATGATACTCCTATAGCATTGTGTGTATGTTATATACATTTATATTTTCAGAAGTTAAATTCTTTGAGAGATGTAAACATCAGTAATCACCATTTTTGTTTGTTTTTTGTTTTTATAGGAGATATCCTTTTCCCTCGGACCACAACCCACATTAAAGGGATAGTTAACCCAAACATTTTAATTCTCTCATCATTTACTCACACTCATGCCATCCTAGATGTGAATAGAATTTTAGTTTTTGGGTGAACTATCTCTTTAACAAAAATGTGTCTTGGAGTAACATGTAAATACTGTGGGAAATGAGTATGGTTATCATTCAGTTTCTTGTTATATACTAAAGTAATGGATACTATCATTGTACCTTGCTACCACGACAACTATAAACATTGTTTTACAGTAAAAGCTGACAATCAATGGTCCTGAGCACAGTATGATTGAATTTTCTTAGCATTACTTTTTTTTTCTCAGGTGTTGGTGCAGCCAGCCTGGCTAAACTCACCTTCATGGTAGGCGGAGTTGAAGACGAGTTTAATGCTGCCAAGGAGTTGCTCACCTGTATGGGTGCAAATGTAGTGTACTGTGGCCAAGTGGGAACTGGACAGGTAAATGCAGGCAAATATGAACATCCTCTCATCTGCTACCTAATGTTGTGTGCCAGATGCAAGCAGCAAACACACTAACACTCCCCTCAAATATGTAGTGTGGCAGCACCACGTGACAGACATGGTATCATCCATGGTACTTTGATATACCATGGTAATGAATGTTTACCATATTTATAATGCAAGGTATTTACATGGTACTTCAAAGAATGTCCAAAAAACATGAAATTGCAGTTCAAATTTATTGCAGCCAATGTGCTTTAGTGTGCCTATCGACAACTCAAAGGAATAAATGAAACTGTTTTAAATTACCTAATTAGATTGTCCATGTGTTTATAGATGGGTCATGAAACCTGGTCCATTGTGAATAAATGACCATGTGTTACTTCAAAGCATTTAAATAGCTGATGGGGCTGAACTGATATTTTGTAATTTTCTCTTTCAGGCTGCGAAAATCTGCAACAACATGCTGTTAGCGATTGGCATGATTGGAACAGCAGAGACCATGAACCTCGGAATTAGGTGAATGTGTGTGTGTGTGTGTGTGTGTGTGTGTGTGTGTGTGTGTGTGTGTGTGTGTTATTTTCTAAAACTACAGGATATATGGGGGTATATGATATATTTGTCAAATATTACTATTTCTTATTACATTTAAATGCAACTTATTGATTGATTAAATATAACTTTATTCATCAAACATTTTTATTTAATTCACTATTGGCTTTTCTATTACAATCTCACATGCAACACTCTGCAGTTCCATCACAAACAATTAGGGGTTCAAGAACCCTTGTTTGGAAAACCCTGCTCTTGGCTGTGGCTCTTCAAATTAAAGCGATTTAAAAGGGATGGTTCAATCAAAGTGAAAATTCTGTCATTTACTTACCCTCAATCCAAACCCATATGACTTTCTTCCATTAAAAACAAAAATAGATGTTAGGCACAATGTTAGGGATTGACAGTCTCAATTAACTTAAGTAAAGGGATAGTTGAAAGTTCTCAAGATTTACTCACCACCATGTCATCCCAGATGTGTGACTTTCTTCCTTCTGCTGAACACAAATTAAGATTTTTACAAGAATATTTCAGCTGTGTAGGTCCTCACAATGCAAGTGAATGGGTGCCAAAATTTTGAAGTTGCATAATCCACATAAAGGGAGCATATAAGTAATTCTTTAGACACCAGTGGTTAAATCCATGTGTTCAGACATGCTTTGATAGGTTTGTGTGAGGAAAAAGATCAATATTTGTCATTTTTTTACCATAAATTCTTCTCCCTTCCAGTAGAGCGCAATATGCATGAAGAATGTGGATCACTGAAAACAGAATAAGGCGAATGTGAAAGTGAAGTGGAGTAGCGTTGTCATAATACCATAATCATATCTTACGATACTATACCAGCTAAAGTATCATGATACCACAGATAGTGTGTTTAATTCTTAACACAGTTTGCCATAGTGGTTCTTAGAAACTAGCCATTCCACTTGTTGCTCCGGAAGTGATGAAAATAACTGATGGATGAACCGAGAGAAGGCTCAAATGGACTAACTTGTTTCCTAATACCTTTGCTGCATCAAAGCAGCCAGTTCAAAAGGCAACGGCTTGAAACTTTTATTGCAATATTCCTGTGGTTAATCGGTCTCACCAGTCAAAACCCAAAATAATTCAAAATCTCATGAATTGTGTTATTTAAAAGCTTCTCACTCTCCAAAGTTTTATTTAGATCCCCACCTGGTCCAGTGAAAATGTTTACATATTTTACAAGTTGGCTATTTTGCATGATTTCATACGAGTGCAGTCGCATGATATCATACGAATTAGCCAAATTAAGAAAAGTCGTATGAATCCTTACGATTTCACCTTGAGAGTGTAGTTAAATCCATGTAATCCATTAGGAGACACGACCGACAAATGAACACACTGGGATTCAGACGTGTGAGTTTGCAGCATGGGAAAACCACCCATTGAAAAATAAACAATACCATATAAGGGGCAAATTCTAAAAGGATTTAAAAGGGCACTGTGTCAAGGGAACGTCACATTTTTTGTTATTGCAGACATGGGTCTGATTCAAATGAAGGTTTTAGCAAAAATAATGATTACTACCGCTCATGCAACAAACTTGCGGTACTACCGTTTAAAGAATTCTGTGGCACCGGCAGTATTTTGAAGCTTTATTATTGCAATACTACCGTAGCACCGGTATACCATGCAACCCTAAAGTGAAGATTGACTGTGCAGGGAGAATTTATAGTAAAAAAGGACTTAAATATGTATCTGTTTCTCACCCATACCTATCATATTACTTCAAAAGACATGGATTTAACCACCATAGTTGTCTGGAGGTAATAAACACACATCTCATATCTATTCATATTTACTGGTTATGACGCAAGTGAAGCCATAGAATTGTAGTGCTCACCAAGTGATGTCATCCCTCTTCTCTCGAATATCAGGAGTGTGTAGGCACATGCACTCTTATATAGACTATCCAGACTCATTGAGACACCTTGGGTTCTAGGCTATCATAAATCTCACATGCTTCCTCTCATGCAGCAAAAAGCTTGTGTAGGGAATGTAAAAGAGGCTGTGTGTTTGGCTTATTTGAAGATATTATTATTTTCTTTCATCAGAAAGGAAGGGTGCATTCTGAAAGAATATCTCATCTCTCACTATGGAGGATTATTGATATTTTTTCACCCTTCACATTGCATCTTTTTTACTTTCTGTTCTATCTGTTTTCATCACTCCCTTTTTTTTATTCCTTTCTTTTCTTTCTAATTTGGTCATCTCAGAAGAAGCACTGGGTATCTTTATCCATGCGTGATGTTTCGCTTGGTAAAGAAGTGTCCCCAAAAGATGGTCAGCCCCCCTTCTCTCTCTCTCTCTCTCTCTCTCTCTCTCTCTCTCTCTCTCTCTCTCTCTCTCATCTCTCTCTCTCTCTCTATCATCACTTATGCATGCATATGCTGCTGTCTACACTTTAAAAACAGTAGCTGCAAGCATGAATGAGCCCTGTTTTTAATGATGCTGGTGTTCTCACATACACGCAGAATAGAGATTGAAAAGCCTTTGAAATTTCCTGTTCATCCACAATACAAGTGCACACACACACAGCCTGTGTACAGATGTTTAAAAAGATAATTGACATTTGGTATTAAACTGGTTCTTTGCCTCTTAAAAACATTAATACATTTGTGGGCTCTGTGTGTTTGCTTGAAAGTGTACGTGTTTACAGCTTAATCCTTAGATCACCAAGGTTTGATGAAGATGAAATGAGAACAAGAAGTATAGTTTATAAAGATAAGTCTTTAAAAAAAAACTTCCCCCTTCTAATGCAGTGATCAAACGCCTTTAGTTTATTTCCTCTCCATTTACTGTAGTTTACTCATCTATTTAAATAGACTTGCACATCTGTTTTTGCTTCCACTCACTGCCATTTTATTAACTTGCACACACTTAGTTGAAGTCAGATGTTTACATACACCTTAGCCAAATACATTTAAACTCAGTTTTTCTCAATTCCTGACATTTAATCATAGAAAACATTTCCTGTCTTATGTCACTACTTTATTTTAGTTCAGGATGTTTTAGTTAGGATCACTAATTTATTTTAAGAATGTGAAATGTCAGAATAATAGTAGAAATAATTATTTGTTTCGGCTTTTATTCCTTTCATCACATTCCCAGTGGGTCAGCAGTTTACATAAATTTTGTTAGTATTTTTTAGCATTGCCTTTAAATTGATTAACTTGGGTCAAATGTTTTGGTAGCCTTCTACAAGCTTCTCACAATAAGTTGCTGGAATTTTGGCCCATTCCTCCAGACACAACAGGTTTAACTGAGTCAGGTTTGTAGGCCTCCTTGCTCGCACGTGCTTTTTCAGTTCTGCCAACAAATGTTCTATCGTATTGAGGTCAGGGCTTTGTGATGGCCACTCCAATACCTTGACTTTGTTGTCCTTAAGTTATTTTGCCACAACATTGGGGGTATGATTGGGGTCATTGTCCATTTTGAAGACCCATTTGCCACCGAGCTTTAACTTCGTGGCTGATATCTTGATGTTGCTTCAATATATCCACATAATTTTCCTTCCTTGTGATGCCATCTATTTTGTGAAGTGAACCAGTCCCTCCTGCAGCAAAGCACCCCCACAACATGATGCTGCCATCCTCATGCTTCACGGTTGGGTGGTTGTTCCTCTGCTTGCAAGCCTCACCCTTTTCCTCCAAACATAACAATGGTCAATATGGCCAAAAATTTCCATTTTTGTTTCAACAGACCAGAGAAAATTTCTACAAAAAGATCTTTGTCCCCATGTGCACTAGCAAACTGTAGTCTGGATTTTTTAAGGTGGTTTTGGAGCATTGACTTCTTCCTTGCTGAGCAGCCTTTCAGGTTATTTTGATATAGGACTTGTTTTACTGTGGATATAGATACTTTTGCAACCTTTTTCCTCCAGCTTATTCACAAGGTCCTTTGCTGTTGTTGTGGGATTGATTTACACTTTTCGCACCAAACTTCGTTCATCTCTAGGAGACAGAATGCATCTCTTTCCTGAGAAGTTTGATGGCTGCGTGGTCCCATGGTGTTTATACTTGCGTACTATTGTTTGTACAGATGAACGTAGTTGTAACGCTTCCCACAAGGAGGAGGACAGGGAACAGGTGTTCAGCACCAGGTAAGCTTTTAATTCTCTTTTTACAAATCACAATATTGATCAAGCGCACTGAGTTGGCTTGTCGTCTCCTCCTGACTGGAGGCTCGGTGTCTGCTTTTATGCCGCTCTCCTCGTGCTCACTGGAATTAGAGACAGGTGTTAGGCATAATTTAGCTCAGGTGTAAGCGCCTTACCGCTTCCTCTCCCGGACGGGCGCTTGACCACGCCCCGCTGCCACATACCCCCACCGCCCGACTCAGGCCGGGCACCATCCGCCTGCCTACCACTCCCCATTTCTGGAGAGAAAGTCGGCGACAGCCATCTGCACCCCGGTCTGTGGACCACCTTGAATTTAAAGGGCTGGAGAGCCAGGTACCAACGGGTGATCCGGGCGCTAGTATCTTTCATGCGGTGGAGCCACTGGAGTGGGGCGTGATCAGAGCAGAGGGTGAAGGCCCGCCCCAGCAGGTAATACCGAGGGTGAGGACCGCCCACTTGATGGCCAAACACTCCTTCTCCACGGTGCTGTACTTAGTTTCCCGCAAAGAGAGCTTCCGGCTAATGTACAGCACTGGGCTCCTCCCTCCACCACCTGCGAGAGTACGGCCCCCAGCCCTCTGTCTGCAGCGTCCGCCTGCAAAATAAAAGGGAGAGAGAAATCAGGTGCATGAAGAAGCTGCCCCCACAAAGTGCGGCTTTAATCTGCATAAACGCTTGTTGACACTGCTCCGACCATTGAACCGGATCTGGAGCCCCTTTTTAGTGAGGTCAGTCAGCGGGCTGGTGACGTCCGAATAATTAGGCACAAACCTTCTATAATAGCCAGCCAGCCCCAGGAACTGCCTCACCCCCTTTTTGGTCTTAGGTCTAGGGCAAGTCGCAATCGCCATGGTCTTATCAATTTGGGGACGCACCTGGCCATGACCCAAGTGGAACCCCAGATACCGCACCTCCACACGCTCAATCGCAAGATTTCTTAGGGTTTGCTGTGAGCCTCGCCGCCGCAGCGACCTCAGGACGCCCTCAGATGTTGCATGTGCCGCTGCCAATCATTGCTATAAATGATAATATCATCTAAATAGGCAGCGGCGCACGCTGTGTGAGGTCTGAGGGTCCGATCCATGAGTCGCTGAAACGTGGCCGGCGCCCCAAACAAACCGAAAGGAAGCATCACAAATTGGTGTAATCCAAACGGCGCTAGAAGGCTGTTTTCTCACGGGACATTGGTGTCAAGGGATCTGCCAATAACCCTTTGTTAAATCCAAGGTCGAATAAAATCGAAAGCAGTACCTAACTGATCGAGCAGTTCATCAACACGGGCATTGGGTACGCGCCAAATTTAGACACCGCGTTGACTTTTCTGTAATCCACACAGAATCGAACAGACCCATCACTCTTGGGAACAAGAACAACCGGGCTGGACCAATCACTGTGGGATTCCTCTATTATGCCCATATCAAGCATCGCATCTAATTCCTCCCGCATTATTTTCTTTTTATGTTCGGGTAAGCTGATAGGGCGTAACGCACCACCGCGCCCGCTTGGTCTCGATGTGGTGCTGTATGATGTTTGTACGGCCCGGTAGAGGGAAAACACATCCGCAAATTCCTTTTGTAATTCGGAAACCTCTGTGAGTTGCCGCTGTGAGAGTTGGTCTCCACAAGTAACCGGAGTGTTAAGATTGTAGTCTTTGTTTACCTCCGGTCCGAGCTCCGCCTCTCCGAACTACCGTGGCCAACGCCACAGAGGCCGCCTCCCTCCATAATTTCAGTAGGTTGAGGTGATAAATTTGACGCGCGCCTCTATCGGTACGCTTAACTTCATAATCGAGATCCCCTACTCGTCGTGGTGACCTCAAAGGGTCCTTGCCACTTGGCGAGTAATTTAGAGCTCGATGTTGGGAGTAATACGAGTACCTTATCCCCCGTGCAAATTCCCGTGAGCCGAGCACCCCTGTCATACAGTCAGGCGTATGCGTTCTTGAGCTTGGAGCAAATTCTCCTGTGTTAATCGCCCCAGTGTGTGGAGTTTTGCTCTAAGATCGAGAACGTAACTGAATTTCATTTTTGCTATTAGAAGGTCCTCCTCCCACGCCATGGATGACGCCAAGGACACCACGGGGCGCCGCCTGCACAGCAGCTCAAACGGGAGAACCCTGTGGAGGCTTGTGGGACCTCTCGTACTGCAAACAACAGGGGTCTAGCCACTTATCCCAATTTCTAGCGTCATCGGTACGCTAATTTACTTAATCATGTTCTTGAGCTGCTTTATTAAATCGCTCCACTAGGCCATCAGTCTGCGGATGGTAAACGCTAGTGCGAATCGATTTAATGCCCAAGAGCTCGTGAAGTTCGCGAGTGTTCGTGACATAAAAGTCGTGCCTTGATCGGTGAGGATTTCTTTCGAATCCCCACCCGGAGATTATCTTGAAGAGTGCCCCGCAACACTACGCGCGGAGATGTTGCTCAGAGGCACTGCTTCCGGATATCGCTCGCGTAATCCACTAGGACTAACACGAGCGTATGTCCGCGTGCTGACCGCTCTATGGCCCGACGAGGTCCATCCCAATTCTTTCAAGGGGACCTCGACACGGTAGAGGGCGTAATGGCGCTTTTGGGGTGGCCGGTGGGTTTACCAGCTGACATTCACGGCACGCCGCGACACCACCTGCAGACGCCACCGCCAATGCCCGCCAATAAAAACGGGCTATTAGACGGAGAAGTGTTTTCCGCTCCCCTAGGTGACCGCCATAGGATTATAGTGAGCCGCCTGGAAAACCATTTCCTGGCGGCTCCGTGGAACCAATAATTGTGTTACTTCCTCCTTTGTTTGAGCCGCCCTGCGCCACTCTATATAACCGATCTCTAATCATGGCAAAATATGGGTATGAAAGGGCGATGCCCGGCCGGAGCTGTTGACCATCAATTACTCTCACTTGGTCAAGAGCATGCTTAAGGGTTTCGGTCCCGCGACTGCTCTAGAGGGAAGTCCCCTCAGGGAATTCCCTGAGAGGAGGGGCGGCCACCTCGCCCCTTTCCTCGCCATCCCGAAAGCAGCCGAGGATCGGCCCCTGCCCGCCTCCCTGCCAAAGCATCGCGACACCGCGACACCTCTTTATGCAGGACCCATCCGCACAAATACCCTCTAAAATATCTTTAAAATTCGGCCAATCGGTACCCAAGATTAGCGGATGGGTGAGGCGGGACTAACCGCTGCCTCCACACTATGTTTTTTTCCCTGAATTTAATCACCAAAGTCAACATGGGATACTTGTGAACATCCCCATGCACACACCTCACCCTCACCAGTTTAGCTAAACCCAAAGCCTCGGGTTGAACCAAGCGCTGGTGGATGGTGGTCTGATTGCAGCCGGTATCCAGCAAAGCTTGGTAAATACCCCCTGATCCTTACCGAATCCGGTATGCTCCAGCCTGATAGGGGCAGCCTGCGGACGCCGGAGACCCAGCACCACCATCCCCACCTCCATCAGCGACACTGATCCCGGAAGTGGTCCGGTCTCCGCACCTCCAACAGGCCGGCCCAGGCGCTGCGGCCGCACTTGTGCTGGCGGGCTCCCCACCTGAGGAGGAGAGCGGCTGAAAGACGGGAGTGGGAGGGTACATTCTCCCAAGGCCGGGAAGCTGGTCTCTGGAACCCTCCACGCCTGCGCTGGGCAGGAACAGGCCCTGGGGAGAGAACAGAAGAAGAGACCAAAGGGAGGGGCGAGGGCAGACACAAGGGAAGGGAGAGAGAGAGAGACGAAGAAGAGGGCTCGTCCCCCTCGGATCGCCGCCAGATGGTCCTCTGCGAGACCTAACGGCTTCCTCCAGCGACGCCGGGCGGTGGCACTGGACCCACTCGCCGTTTTCCGGGCAGCCGCTGACTAAATTGCTCCAGTACCACCTGATCGATAACACCCTCGACGCTGCGGTCCCCCGAGCAGCCACCTCCGACAGGCGCCCCGGAGCCGTTGGGCAAATGCTAACGGGCGACCAGACTTTTCCAACTTCATGCCCCGGAAGAGCTGACGATTCTCTTCCGGCTCCGACCGACCCGCTGCAAAATGGCTCTTTTAGGTCTGAATAGGCCAGGAGGTTAGTTGCCGGCAGTTGTTGAGCCGCGAGTTGAGCTTCCCGGACAGGAGAGGAACTAGGCGGGCTGCCCATTGTTCATGCGGCCAGCCCCAGATTTCTGCCGCCCACTCAAACAAATCCAGAAAGGCCTCAGGATCGCCTGCTACCCCCATCTTCTGTAACGTGGGCGGGGCAGCGTGGAGCTGGTGTCCGGGTCGCGGCTGTGGCCGGGCGCGCCTCCTGGCTGAGGAGGCTCGGATGGCGTGCCGGGTCCTCTGCCTGAGCCCGCGATGATCTCAACAAACCGGCGATCCTGGTCCTGCCGGAGCTCAAGCAGGGTTTGTTGGTGGCTCTGGTGTAGTGCCGCGAGGGACTGGAGGATCTCCGTCAGCTGGGAGGACTCTACGGGGCGACCCATCTCCATTCTTATGGACTTATGGAGGTCAACAATCCTTTTTCTAATGTCTTGGCTGATTTCTTTTGATTTTCCCATGATGTCAAGCAAAGAGGCACTGAGATTGAGGGTAGGCCTTAAAATGCATCCTCAGGTACATCTCCAATTTAGTACACCTCCTATCAGAAGCTAATTGTCTAAAGGCTTGAAATCATTTTCTTGTGTCTTCGAGGCTGCTTAAAGGCACAGTTAACTTAATGTATGTAAAGTTCTGACCCACTGCGAATTGTGCAAATGATTTGGATTATGTCCATAGGAGCAGAGCGTGTGTTATACAATTATGTTTAGCATTTTTACTGGGAAGGCACCTCCCCTTCTCACACACACACACACACACACAAACAATCTCTTTCTCTGATTCCTTGTGTTGAGAGAGTGATTTGTGTTGTAGCAGAGAAGCCAGGTTGCAATTGAGGCGGTAACCTTTTCAGTCACTGACCCAGAACGTGTGTGTGTGTGTGTGTTTGTGTGTGTGTGCGCGCACGTGTGTGCGTGTGCACGAGCGTGAGCATGCGCTGGGGGATGGGAGGGAGACGATGTTGAACATATGTCACCAGTTGTCCCCGAGAGACACAGACATAAAGAGGGAAAGTGATTGATATGGGGTCAGTCAGTGAGCTGTTTACAGACATTAAAACCACCCAAAAACAACTGTCAAATGACAGGGTAGCACAACAGCTTGCTCACACACACGCACACACATACTTACACATAATTGAGATTAGAATTTCCAAAACGGTCTGTAAAGATAGGTGGTGTGGGATGGACTGTGTCATAGGGGAATGAAATATCCCTTTTATTCACAGCTGTACTGTATATGTTCTCGTCTCTTAATTATTGCATAGATTTATAAACGTCTGAGTGTTTGTGTATGTGAAGGCACGGTCCCCTGAATGAGAGACAGGTGGGGTTACTGTATAACTGCTCTTAAACACTCATCATACTTTAATAGACATTTTACTGTCTTACCACAACTACCACTCCAGCATGTGTTGATCGAGTCACACTTGATATGGTTATTTATGTTCTTGTTAAAACAAGAGATGGCAACTCTTTGCCCAGTTACACATCATCCCTAGATTTCCCTCTTCTCTTTGTAATCATTTTCTTTCAAATTAGCTTTCTTTTGTCAACTGCCTCCCAATTTTGTCTCTGGTAAACATTCTGCTATCTGTCAGTTTTATGTTGTTGTTCTTTATTAGTGGTGTTTGCCAAGACAAGTATAGTTGTTGCTCATACTCAACTTAGGGTTAGCAATTCAAACAGAAGTATAAAACTTCAGCATGTAACTCGTCTCATGCCATTTTATTTTACAGATTTGATTCATGAATGGTACCTCAGATCTGATGGCTTGTTGAGGAATGGTGTGCTGTTACTTTTGTTTTGTGATCTGATTTAGAATTTCCATCTGGTGGATGATAAAACAAATACGTTGGCCAGTAAGAAACTACAAAGCAATGGGCTAAAAACCACTCAGAATATCTTGAAAACCACATATGAATGCCCTGGAAACCATCCATATCACCCTTGCACTGAGGGGCCAACTTTTGCATGGGCAAGCACCATTCATATTTTCTTCAGATAATGTAATCTAATTTAATTAGTTGCTTATCAGTTTTCTGCTGCTGTTCTTTATTATACAAAATTATTTGGGTGCACAATCGAATATAATGGAGTTGAAGCAGCAAACCCTATTTAATTCAGCTCTACTTTAAATGCAGCACTGAAATCACCCTTGTTACTCTTACAGGGGGACAGATTGGTGGGGGCGAGATAATAAGACAGCTGCTTGTGTCAGAGTTTTATTACCCCTGCATTTGTGTGTGTTTGTGTGGAACAACAAGCAAAAGAGAAGAAAATGATGAACTGCTGCTCCTGTTAAATATCAATACTGTTTAATCCAAGTCCTTTTTCCACAAAGGAATGAGTTGATCCTAAGCCTTAAGGTCAGCAGTCTTTATGACCTCTGCTCTTTGATCTCTTCCTATCTCTCACTTGTTCAGACTGGGTTTGGATCCAAAGCTTCTGGCAAAGATTCTGAACATGAGCTCAGGGCGATGTTGGTCCAGTGACTCATACAACCCTGTCCCAGGTGTCATGGAAGGAGTGCCATCTGCAAACAACTACCAGGGAGGATTTGGCACTACTCTAATGGCTAAAGTAAGCAAAAGGGTAATTGCTTTTCGACCCATCCAGGGGTCCTATGCACACAATTGAGCTTTTAATGATATATAAACTTGTAAAAAGTAAATACAAAAATTTTAAAATCAGTTATCAAAGCCAAAGTATTAAATGCCACAGATCAATAAGTACTGAGCAGAGGATAGTGGATTTTACTGATACCGATAACTAAAATGGGTTAAAGGGCTGATAACCGATTAATCAGCCAATAGTTTAAAACAACATCTTAGTCTTTCCATACTGTGATGGCCGGGTACAGACATGGAGGCTACAAAAGTCCAAAATAAATAAAATCCCAGATGCAGTTTATTAGTCAACCAAAATAACAATAATTGTCAGAAAAAAAATGAGGTGCATAACTAGGGATTTTTAACTATAAACTAGCCTGTGCACCAGGGACTCTTATTTTGCAGTGATGGAGAGTTGGCTCCATTATAATGCTCTACTGTATATTTTAAGTATTTGCCAAATTTTGTGTATATATATGTATGTGTGTCTGTTTGTGTGTGTGTGTGTGTGTGTGCAGTATATTACCAGATTATAATGTTTGATGAATAATTAGGGTATTTATTGTTATTCATAAGATACTGTATGAAGTTGTAGACATCATGCATGTGTTAAAGGGGCACGTTTCCATATAGTTGCCGTTTTCTTTCTATGCCCTCGCTTCAATTTAAAACACTTGATTATGTAATCAAAATATGCATTGAAGTGAGGATAACAATATGGATGAATAATGTTGATTAATGATTTAGTTACAGCAAATCCCCATCTGATTGTTTTTATTTCACATCTAGAGGCCACTATTAAACTGTAGAACCAAGCCATTCTAATTGTAGAATCCTCCAGCACTTGCCACTGAGGAATTTTAAAAAATATCGGCAACTATAGGAAAATATTTTTTCTTATAACAAATAGTTCCAAAAAGCAACTATCGGCAAAACCGATATTTTCTGCCTTTATTACAGAGTAATTATGATGTAGAGGGGGGGTCAAATGTAAAATTTTTGCCTATGAATTTGGATCAAAACTGGTTAAAAAATAACCTTACAAAGATTTTTTTTACTGAAAGATAGGGAGGTCTAATACAAAAATCTGCTAACTTCAGCACCCCTTGTTGCGTTTTATGTCAATGGATTGAGTCCAAAAATTTGAAAAATATTTATTTTTTATTTTTTTTCTAAATTGGAGTGCTTGTAATTCCAGAAGTATTAAATATATCTTGATATCATTTTATATTCTTGTTCAAAATAAACTTTAATTTTGGCATCTTCATTTTTAAGACTCTAAATGATTATGTCCCAGAGATATGAGGCTCTTAATGTGGTGCCATGCATATATACAGTTGAAGTCAGAAATTTACATACACTTAGGTTGAAGTCATTAAAACACATTTTTTAACCACTCCACAGATTTCATATTAGCAAACTATAGATTTGGCAAGTCATTTAGGACATCTACTTTGTGCATGACACAAGTAAAAGGACCTTGTGAAGATGCTGGAGGAAACAGGTAGACAAGTATCTATATCCACAGTAAAACAAGTCCAATATCGACATAACCTGAAAGGCTGCTAAGCAATGAAGAAACCACTGCTCCAAAACTGCCATAAAAATGCCAGACTACAGTTTGAAAGTGCACATGGGGACAAAGATTGGAGACATTTCCTCTGGTCTAATGAAACAAAATGTAACTTTTTGGCCATAATGACCATCGTTATGTTTGAAAGAAAAAGGGTGAGGCTTGCAAGTTGACCATGAAGCATGAGGGTGGCAGCATCATGTTGTGGGGGTGCTTTGCTGCAGGAGGGACTGGTTCACTTCACATAATAGATGGCATCATGAGGAAGGAAAATTATGTGGATATATTGAAGCAACATCAAGATATCAGCCACGAAGTTAAAACTTGGTCGCTAATGGGTCTTCCAAATGGACAATGACCCCAAGCATACCTCCAAAGTTGTGACAAAATGGCTTAAGGACAACAAAGTCAAGGTATTGCAGTGCCCATGACAAAGCCCTGACCTCAATACGATAGAACATTTGAGGGCAGAACTGAAAAAGCATGTGCGAGCAAGGAGGCCTACAAACCTGACACGGTTACACCAGTTCTGTCTGAAGGAATGGGCCAAAATTCCAGCAACTTATTGTGAGAAGCTTGTGGAAGGCTACTCAAAAATGATGAATGAAATGAAGCTTGCTTAAATCATTCTCACTACTATTATTCTGACATTTCACATTCTTAAAATATAGTAGTGATCCTAATTGACCTCAAACAGGGAAAATGTTCTACAATTAAATGTCAGGAATTGAGAACAACTGAGTTTAAATGTAGGTGGCTAAGGTATATGTAAACTTATGACTTCAACTATCTATATATATATATATATATATATACTTATATATATACGCACACATTATTAATAATCAAAAACCAAACATGACTCTCATATTATGAAGCTACAGCCGTGGCCAAAAGTATTGGCAGTGACATACATTTTGTGTTTCGCAAAGTTTTCTGCTTCAGTTGTTCTGGTGTTGATTCATATTGTTTCTAGATTATTGTGCAGAGTGATCAGATGTATTTTAAATAATTGCAAAAAGCTTCATTGGCCAAAACAATTTACTTCATCACAAAAACCCAAATTTCACTTTTTTTGGCCCTGGCACAAAATGACCAGCTAACATCATTTCACTAATCATATCAGCAGCACCTGGGAAAGTGTGAACGAGTACTAGTCAGGTGAAATCACTCTATCATTCTGATTGGATTATAAGAGCAGACTGATTGCTATAAGAGGAGGGAAGAAGTGCTTCTTATCATTGTGTTTTTGTTAGCAATGGTTACCTCTAAAGGAAGACGTGCAGGCATTATCGCTTTGCATCAAAATGGCCTCAAATGCAAGGAAATTGCTGCAAAGAATATTGCACCTGAAAGAACCATTTACCGTATCATCAAAAACTTCAAGGAGAGAGGTTCAACTACAGTGAAGAAGGCTTCAGGACGTCCCAGAGTGTCCAGCAGGAGCCAGGACAGTCTCCTCCTGAGGAGTCAGCTACGGAATCGTGTCACCACCAGTGCAGATCTTGCTCAATGTTGGCAGCAGGTTATTTTCCAGCATGATGGAGCCCCAAGTCACAAGGCAAGAGTAATAATGAAGTGGCTCAGAGATCATTACATTTAAATTTTGGATCCGTAGCCAGGCAAATCCCCAGATCTTTATCCCATAGAGAACCTGTGGTCAATCCTCAAAAGGCGAGTGGACAGACAGAAGCCCACAAATTGTGATCAACTCTGAGCACTAAGGTGGCAATAATGGATTGCCATCAGTCATGATTTGGCCCAGAAGCTGATATCCAGCATGCCAGAGTGAATTGCAGAGGTTATGAAGAACAAGGACCGACACTTTAAATATTGACTCTTTGCATATATTGAATGTTTTTGCCAATAAAAGCCTTTAAAACTTATGAAATGCTTATCATAGTTTTCCTGTATACCATAGAAACATGTGAAAAAAAGAATCTACAAATACTGAAGCAGCAAACTTTGCAAAACACAAAATGTCACTGCCAATACTTTTGGCCACGGCTGTAGTGTGATGCAGAAGTGAACTCTGACTTTCGAACCCCACTGTATATATAATTACTACCTATTTCTCAGAAAATATTAGGATGGCAATGCTCTCTGTCCACAGGATCTTGGCTTGGCCCAGAACACTGCTACCAATACACAAACCCCAATTCCTCTTGGCTCCTTGGTGCATCAGATCTACCGCATCATGTGTGCACGTGGCTATGCTAACAAAGACTTTTCCTCCATCTTCCAGTTCCTACGAGAGGAGGGGGTACAGTAAGCTTGTGTAACCCCAATACATGTGAAAGTGGCCCAGACTCTGTATGAGCAAAATGGACATTGTGATCAGCTGGTTTAGAATTTATATGCACGTGTGTCTATTTTTTAAAGGAATATTGCGTGTCCAATACTTCTGTGTTAGCCTGATGCTAATGAAAATGAAGGCAAAGTTCATCTAAATTTGAAAGCTCCTGATTTAATGTGACTGTCACGTCTGATCCTATACCTCTTAAACTCAACCTCAAACTCCACAGCTTCTGTTTTAATTTGTTCTTCACAGGTTTGTATGACTCGTTTAAACTGTTACTGTGATGTATAACCTTGCTTGAATCAAATGGTTATCTGCAAATGTTTACACATACAGTCCATTTTGTTTTCTTCTGTTTCATTGGAAGAGAATAATCCTCCTTTTCCTACATTGGGCAGACCCGATGAGGGCTTTTCAGTTGTGAGCCTAGATTGTTTTTGGGTCTTGACTCATTAAAAGCTGCTGAAAATGGATCTATTACTTATCTTTAATGGATCTTTAAGACATACTTCATCGATATCAGTTTTGCTTAAACTGAATCCATACTGTTAATTAGAAAAAAGCCACACATCCCATCTAGTGTTTGCACTTTTTACATGAAAACTGACTAATTTACACTAGAGAGCAACACTTTACATATTTACAGTTTGAGGTTTTCATCTTCCTTTTAACTGATTCCAACCATAATTGTTCTACTTGTCTCTGTTTCTTTGGCCACTAAACAAAGGGCTTTAAGCCATCCCTCCTCAGTGTGTATGTACAAATATGTATGTTTATTTGTAATGCTGTATTAAGAGCAGTGTTAATAGTCTCTGCTAAATGGAGGTCTGTTGAGACTCACTCTAAAAAGAGACCGATCCTATCTGTGTGCAAGGCACACACACTCACCCAAGACTCATGTTGTGTCCTCTATACAAACATTTTTCTCAATAAAGAGAAAATTAAACACCTAACTGAGTTATGAGCGGTCATCTCTTTAAGCAGTCTGTCTTGTCTGTCTTCCTTTATGCCATGTATTACTTTATTATTTTATTACTGATCTTTATGCAAGTTAAATTACCCTGTTTGTGTTAATGTCTGTTTGAAGAAATGTTCTTTGATCAGTATAAGTAGACCTCAATCAACAGAATCCATAGTGTAATGTTGATTACCACAGAAAATTATTTTGTAATTTATTTAAAATATTAAATAAATAAATTGCAGTTACATTAAGGTGCTAACAATGGAAGTGAATGGGGCTAGCACGTAAACATTAAAATACACGTTGCCATAAGACATCATATGTGTTAACATGATTTTAGTGTGATAAAATTTGTGTTCTACATGATTTTGGTGTAAAAAAAATTTTTGCTTACCGGATTGACAGGCAACGAAGTTGTAATATTCATTCTAATTTTACACAGATAATGTTGGTTAGCGGTGTTATCACTAAAATCATGTTAATACATACAGTACAATTTGTGTCTTGAAGCTATACTTCTGAAAAAGGGAGTATTTGAACGTTTAAGAAATGTCCCCATTCATTTCCATTGTAAGTCTTTACTGTAACTGTGAATTTTGTTCTTTTTTTTTATAAATGGGGTATGAATCAAAATTATATTTTGTGGTAATCAACATTAGGTTGAAGGTTGGGTTACGTAAGGATGTGCTGGCCGCTTTCAAGTTCACAGGTCAATATTGGATAGCTAGAACATGCAAACCAAAAGATTTATGGTTATAAAAGGAGACCTTATTAGAGTCTAGATTGTTTACAAAATGATAAGAAAGGTTGTAGTAACATTTAATTAGGCTACCTGTATCCCCTGTATGTGTGTCTTCTCCCTGTCCTCCTCAGTTGGCTTTGCTGATGTCGGGATTGCTCTTCCTGTCTCTGTGGTCATCTTGCTTTTCCATTGTTCTGTTAAAAAAAACGCTCTCGTCCAGACACTGAGCCCTATATGCACACATACACAAACACTCAGTCACACTCTTCAAATGATGCCCTTATTTCCATCAGCACAATCAGAAACCCCCCAAAACAGGCTTTTTCCACTTTAATTGTGTTTTTGGTATTTCGTTTTGTGTGTTTTTATTATTCCGGCAGTTATGTTTGTGTCTGCAGACAGCCTCAGACAGGCAAACCCAGTCTGAACTAGCGCAGAGGTCGCTAAAACTGCTCTTATCCTCAACTTTTAATTATAGGTCTTAATTTTATGACCAACGCTCGTGATGTGCTGTTATGTGGCTGTAGTCTCAGACAGTCCTACACACTATAAGTGCACTAACTGTTTAACTGTGACTCCTCGATCTGTTTAATAATGTGTTCAACTGAATATGCAGGTGGCTGGCAACATGATCTCATGAGAATTCATATGTATTCTTAGGTAAAGTTTGGTTCTAGCAAATGTACATTCTTTTACACTTGCATAAATACTGAAACGTACAATATTGATGTACTGACAGCATTTAAATGTCATCATTTTATGTATTAACACCTATAGAAATGTACATATTTCTACATGCGTGTACTGTTTGAATTAATTAATATTGAATTAATATTGGGGTGGTCTGCACCTGGAATCTACGCCCCTGTATCAGCATATTGATGTGTATGTACACACACTTTTAAAGAGATTTAAAAGAATTTAGGTAACATCCACACAAATATGTTTTTGTTTGAAAACGCATTAATCTCGCTATGTTTGCACCTCTCATCCAAACTAGAATGGCGTTTTCTCCTACCGAAAACAGACTGTCGAAAGTGCTTTCGATGACCAACTTTAAGTTTCCAACTTAAATGGTTTAGTGTGGAAGTGATTTATGTGAGTTATTAGAGCTATAGTCTGGTTTACATGATCAAATTATAGACCACAGAGTTCGTAGTCCAAATAGTTCTTCTTTGAACTTAAAAGCTATGTGTAAACATCTGTAGTACATATTGTTAGGCAACAATGTACAATTTTGTGTCACCTATACTTAATGAATTACATGAGCTAGTCATTAGGAATCCCTTGATTGTTTCAAATAAAGCTATTTATTCTTTTTACACAAATGAATTAGCAATAGACTTATGGACGGGCCATGAATAGACGTCATTAGCTACCCAGACAATGTGCTGTCCAGTCTGACCTTGGTGAAAAACTACAACTGTTGAGCATCAGCCATGTTGAGTGTGATTCATGTTTGGGTTTTAATTTATCTGTGTTTACAAGGGGAATGCTGGGTGCTGTGGCTTTCTCATTAACAGGACATGAAAGAAGCTGTAAAGAGAGCAGCGGTGAAACCGGCCCACACTGACGTCTGTATGCCGCAGTAACTCGCACACACATGGACATAGACTCCTTTAGAAGGGCCTGGACTCACATCCACTACAGCGGTCATAACTATCTTAAGTGTCTCAACCCATCTAGCCAATCAAGCCATTTTAGACATGCAAACTGAGATCTGTTGATGCATATAGTTTATTTACACAAGGTTTATTTCTATTTCTTCTGCTCCAAACTTCTCTGTCTGCTCATATGAATGTAACACATCATAAGAAAGTGTTTCACCGCTGTTCAAATGCACTTTGGATCACATCCTTTATAAGTATAAATGTTTTCTATCTGAAAGGACTAAATATTAATGACAATAAAATGCAAAGTAATCTCTTTAGTAAACAAAATAAGTTTTGAATGTAACCGTATTCTAATTACCAATTATTTAAATTGTAACTAGTAGAATACAGTTACTTATATTTTGTATTTTAAATATGTAATCCCGTTACATGTATTATGTTACTCCCCAACCCTGCATATACTGTATTAAACCTCGGGCCACCTCATTTCACTAAACTGGACTGCTTATTCAGCTGGAAGTTTACATTGTGTCAAAAAATAAACAAAACCCTTAAAAGTGTATAATAGATTGTGTTAAGCCATGGAATTTTGAATATTCCTTTATTTGTGTCTACTCTGTGTCTAAATGACAAAAAATTGCTGCTAAAAAATACCCCTGTACTTTACCGATGAAGAATGAAATAAAACAAACCAATATCATCAATATTCAATACAAGTTCAAATGTAATCAACAGCATTTGTGGCATAATATTGATTGCCACTCAATTATTTCAATGCATCCCTCCTTTTCTTAAAGGTATGGTTCACCCCAAAATGAAAGTGAATTAATTGTTTACTTACACCTGTGCTGTTATAACTTCATATGTCTTTTTCGTAACACAAAGAGAAATTGTGAAAATAATTGTGATCAGTGATGTCATACAATAGCAATTTATGGTGACCACCTCTTCAGTCTTCAAAAGTATAATTCAGAAGTCTAAGCAATTATTTCATGAGACTTTATAAAAGCATACAATAAGGTTTGGTGAGAAACAAACTGAAATCAAATGTATTATTTAGTGAAACTCCTAACCGACCGTTGCTCTCCTGTTTGCATTCACGAGACTGCACGAGAGCAGTATCTGTCATGAAATGAGGCATTCAAGTGAAAACTTTTTTTGTTTATCTGTATTGTTTATCTAATAACAGGTCCACCAAAGCAATAGTGACAGCAGAACACAACTGCACACAAACCAGAGAACCAAACTTACTAAACATGTCTGAAGATTTTGTAGTTAAATAATAGGTGCAAAGAATATAGAAATATAATTTTTTTATTTAAAGGCATATGGGGTTATTGTGAATGGGACTGATTTTGGGAGTTTTTATAAAAGCACTTACATTAATAAATCTGTTAAAATGTATGTATTATTTAAGCCGTAAATTTTATTATTTTCTGTAATTTTCTTTTTCCGTTTTAATTCCAGAGTTAATTCCTCAGATTCCAGAGTTTTCTGGAATCTGTTTGAAAATAATGATTATTTTTTGCAATTCCATGTGGTTAGGGTAGCAGCACAGAAGTTACATACTTCATCTTTACAGAAACAGCATTCCAAAAGCAGCCTGTTAGAGATGTACAGATGAGAAACATTTGCGAATCAACATCTGCGTTTAGGAAACGCTGATTAATGTTGGGGGTGAAAACAAGGGATGTACTGGAGGAACAAAGGAGGATGAGCCATTCTGCACCACTGGGAGTCTATGGTTTTCTCTCATTACATTCCTGTTGCTCAGCCCTTTAAAAGCGCTTAAGATGATTAAGTGTGTGAAATGCACTAGATTAGCCAATTAGTCACTTCCCGCGACATATCTGTATATGTACTCATGTTGTGGAGTGGGAGGTCCCTCTCTGTCTTCTTGTGAGTGTGTGTTATGGGGGTCAGGTAGAAAGGCCTACACTAATTGCCCTTTCCCCAGTGAATGTGTGTGTATGTAGACTCATTTAGATTCCTCTGTGGTGAGCCCTCAGTTCATTCCACTGTGTTCATTATCATACTCTAATAACTAGAACTGCTGCTTTTACAGAGCGAGATGCATGCGAAAGTGCCCTAGGTGTAGGAGGTGGTTGGGGGCTTCAGGCTAGTGAATCAAGAGCCCTTGATGCATTTTCAGTGTCCTGAAAGGAAATCTGTAATTTCAAACAATGCACCACTTGGTGCTATCCAATGTGTGATTCTAAACACATGGGTGCCGTCTTCATAGAAATAGACATGTGCTTTTACTATTTGAAGGCAATTTTCAGATAGTGAGTTAACCTAAAAGCTGCAAGCAATTGCAACAAGGGATCTTAACTAGAGATGATTTAAAATCTTTCATTTTCTCATGCCTCTTTATATACTTGTACTCCTATTTACAGAGAGCTATTGGGTATAATTCTGTGATCCTAGAATGTTTTTTTTTGGTCTGCCTTTGCATTGCTGAGCCTTGGGTTAGTTTTATGCATTGTGAATCCTTCTCCCTCTTGCTGTCTTACTCTCGCTCCATGTATTATGTTATATATGAGTAACGAGCAATGGCCGTGGATATTTATCACCCTCTCCTGCATGTGTTCAGAGGGTCTGCATTATATTAATTGCACTTATTGGAAGAGTGATCATTGACCCAATCAGAATCCATCACATGCTGGTTCCCATGGTGATCAGAATCCATCGCTAGCCGGTTCCCATGACAATTGGCCTGGCAAATGATGACAGAAGTGTACTGGCTGATAGCACACTGTACCCCATGGGGTGGATCTATTTATGATAAATCTATTTATGATAGCACAAGCTAGGCTAACATTAGCATGTTGCTAGCCAGTACTACATGCGCAAGTACAATTCATTGGACAATGCCAGGCTTGGCTCTAATGCTCAGACAAGTTCATTAAAATTCCACAGTGCTTTTCAAACACAGCAGTGTGGAGATAGCTAATACTTCAGAGTTGTGTGCAGCTGTGTGTCTGTTTTTGTTTCAAATGCTTTGTGAACACATTGTGATACTTGGAAAGTCAGAAGTAAATGCATCTAATACTGAAATGCTTTCACAAATAATCTCAAGAGTCTATGATATTGCATTTATCAGAACATTTTTCATTGCTGTGACACCCTAGTGGCCTCAGAATGAGCTCAACATTTCCCTGATAATGTTTGCTTTATAGTTCTTTGTTTAAAAATGTAATTTGACAGTCTTTAATGGTGGCTTCTTGTTTGGCAACACTAATTAGGTTGGATGAACCAGGGCAATCAAGTTGTATAAATTAGGCAATATAACATGGTAATCAATACACCTTAGCATGTCACTTTAACAGCAGAATTCACAGTATGGAACTAAAGCTCTTCAAGCTATCATGTAATGAAAGAACAACTGTTTCCAATACCACTGCTGCTGCACTTGATGTTTGCTTCATGGTCAATTGACTTGGCAGTTCATCCATGCCTCCGTTAATTGGATGAGGTAAGAAGGAATGAGATGTTGAAAATGAGAGAGAGACATTGTGGAAAAGGTAAAAAATTTATGCAAGAGAGAGCGAGTGATTTAGCGCTAAAGCGGCATTGATTATCTGTTACCGTTGCAGTGTTTCTCGGCTAACTCAGCCTCATCACAGCAACACAAACACATGAAGACCCATAACTGGCTCATTTAGAGATGGGAAGAGCCTGTGGATAATGGATCCAGGGATTAGCCACTGTTGTTTAGCAGCGATAACCAATGAAAAGCTGTTTGTGTGAAGACAAAAGGTATAGTGAGTATGTGTGTGCTGAATAATTTAATTCTGTTACACATGAGAAAAGATAAGGAGGATAAAGGTGGTCACAGTGTTGTCATTTGCCGTAGGACGGCTGTCTCCTCTCCTTCGTACTCTCTCCCTTCTCCCACAGCCCCAATCATTTATCACCACATCATGCACCCTCGATGGGGTGGAACTGGTCAGGGGCCTCTGGGATACGGTGCTGGACAGGGAATGATGGGATAGGGTTGTCACAATGTCATCACTAATTCGGCGCTCTCATCCACTGAGCTAAATCTTCATCTATCAGCGAGACCCTGCGCCATTAAAGCTGGTGCACACACCCACAGCTCAGTGGAGCATTGGGCTGGGCAGATGGAGTAAATATAGATAGAATTGGTTTGATTGGAATAGAAAAGGCCAGTGCATTCCTGTGTGGCTGTCAGAGGGTAAAGAGGATAGATGGGCAAGGGGGGGTGCCCTCTCACTCCCTATCTAAACAAACACACACACACACAGCTTTTTCTCACTATAAGCTTTATCAAATCTGCACATGTAGAATTCTTTTGAAATTTTGCTTTACTGCTTTACCTCAGCTGTAGAACTACATGTGTTCAGTCCTCAATCCAAATCAAGTCAATTCAAGTCAATTTTATTTGTATAGCGACTTTCACAACACGCATCTTTTCAAAGCAGCTTTACAGAAGATCAGGCATTAACAGAAGATAAAACTGTAATGTCTATAATGTCAATGAGTCATCATTGTGTAATTAGATACAATACGATTGTTAATCATGTATAAAAGAAGTAATGAAATAATAATTGTATTAATAACCCCAGTGAGTAAGCTGAAGGCGACTGTGGCAAGGAACACAAAACTCTATAAGATGTTGATTAATGGAGAAAAATAACCTTGGGAGAAACCAGGCTCACTGTTGTGGTCAGTTACTCTCTGGCTAACATCATGAATATAATGTAAATATTACTTATGTATAGTGCAAGTCATGGTTTAAAATTATTAAACTAAGTAAGTGTTAAGGGACATTGTTTAAACATAGATTTTGCATGAACTGTAAGATTAATGACCAATGTCTGTGAAGTCCATCCTGGATTAACTGCAGAAGTTCACATAGATGCAATTGTCCTTGTTAATTGGCTGATGAAGGCTTTTGTTGGCAATTGATAGTCTATGTATTCCATTTCAAGATCGTAATCCATCAATGTGATGAAGGCAGAGATCAGTGAGGTGCATCGCAGTTCAAACCAGCCGGTTATTTCGGTGAGGTTCGGTGTGGTTCAGACAATGGCATATGAAGTGTCTCATGTCTTATGGTTGGAGTTGGCATCAGTTCATCTTCTGAAGTCCATCATAATATACTGAATTGTTTGGCTGGTACCGGCTGCATTTAGTCATCATCGCACAGCACACGTAGCAGTGGATTCCAACATGAAGCAGGAATGGAGCTGGATCCAGCCGGTTCTGGTGACCTCAGGATAGGAGTCCCAAGGTTGAGACAGGGAAACAAATAAAATAATATAAGCATAGATGTAATTCAATTTATTGCAGGTTATAGATCATGATCAAAGTTTCTGGTTCCGTCAGACCCAACTAAAGCAGCCTAATTGTGGTTTGAAGGATAAATTAGGTGTATGCCTGGCTAAATAGATGAGTCTTAAATCTAGACTTAAACTGAGGGAGTGTGTCTGCATCTCGAACAGTGTTATGGGAGACTATTCCATAGTTTAGGAGCCAAATATGAAAAGGATCTTCCTCCTTTTGTGGATTTTGATATTCTAGGAACTATTAACAGGCCAGACATTTGTGATCGTAATGAACATGATGGAATATAGCATGGTAGAAGGTCACTTAAGTACTGCGGAGCTAGACCATTCAAAGCTTTGTATGCAGTTAACAGAATATTAGAATGAATACGAAATATAACAGGTAGCCAATGTAACAATGATAAAATGGGGCTAATATGATCATATTTCTTGGTTCTCATCAGCACTCTGGCTTCTGCATTTTTAACCAATTGAAGTTTACTGTATTTATTGAATTTGCAGGACATCCTCCCAGTAATGCATTACAATAATTTAGTCTTGAGGTCAT
This sequence comes from Xyrauchen texanus, assembly GCF_025860055.1. Lineage (NCBI taxonomy): Eukaryota > Metazoa > Chordata > Actinopteri > Cypriniformes > Catostomidae > Xyrauchen > Xyrauchen texanus. The sequence goes on along the minus strand of NC_068285.1, from coordinate 19,204,715 downwards.
GAACACATGAATTCGTTTTTCGGCATCAGCAACAGAGAGCATGTGTTATAATTTAGCAATATTTCTTAGGTGGAAGAATGCTGTTCTACAAACATTTGTAATTTGATTTTCAAAGGACGGATTGGTATAAAATATAACACCTAAGTTCTTCGCAGTTGAAGATGATGTAAAGGTAGCATGTGCCTTAATTTAGCAATATTTCTTAGGTGGGAGAATGCTGTTCTACAAACATTGGTAATTTGATTTTGAAAGGACGGATTGGTATCAAATGTAACACCTAAATTCTTCGCTGTTGAAGATGATGTAACAGTACATCCATCGAGAGCCAATTTATATTTTAGCGGCTTATTTTTATAGTTTTTTGGTCCAATAATTAGTATCTCTGAAATTTCTGGCCAATCAATATTTTATTTCATTGATACACTGCTAATTTGATGAATTGTGAAATCTCATAAAGTTTCGAAGATATATATAGTTGTGTATCGTCGGCATAGCAGTGGAAACTTATTCCACGATTACTGGTAATATCTCCCATGGGAAGCATATACATGGAGAAAAGCAGAGGCCCTAAAACTGATCCCTGTGGAACTCCATATTTTACTTTTGTTTGGTTTGACAATTCCTCATTTACATGGACAAAGTGGTAGCAGTCTGCTAAATGAGACCTAAACCATGCTAATGCAACTCCACAAATGCCAACATAATTCTCCAGCCTATTCAAGAGAATGTCATGATCTATGGTGTCGAATGCAGCACTAAGATTTAAAAGCACTAGAAGTGAAAAGCAGCCGTGATCAGATGATAAGAGCAAGTCAATTGTAACTCTAATAAGTGCAGTCTCTGTACTGTGATGAGGCCTAAATCCTGATTGAAATTCTTCGTATATTTTCAACAAACGAGAGATTTGAAATCGGTCTATAATTAGCCAGTTCTTCAGGATCAAGTTGTGGCTTCTTAATCCACAATCCTGAAACCGTTAAAAGGTCCCCACATCAACAGTTCTAGGCTAATTAGCTTCTGTGTTATCACAATGAATATGAAGAATGGCTTCTGAAGGCTTTTCAAGTATTCAGTGCTAGCTCCCTCTGACTAGTTACATGTACATTATTTGATCATCCAAAATAAATTCAAATCAGGCTGTCAATGTTTCTGTCGGAGAAATAAATTAGTTCTGTCTACAGAATAAAATTTCATTTATAACGGTTGCATTCAGATCATTCACGTGAAAATGAAGAGTCTAAATGAGGGAATTCTATTGAAAGTGAGATATTTTGAATTATCAACAGACTATTAAGTAACTGGCTTGATACAAATTCACACACTTTCCCATTATCGAGCCTGTTCAGCCTGATGAATGTTCTTTGAAGCGATACTGTAGTTTGTACCAGTAGTGTGTTTTGGTATATTATAATAACACAGAATCTAGTATTCACTTTGCTGTACCTCATCAATTCAAAACACAAATTGAAGTATAGGAATTATTTCAACACAAACAGTTAAACAAATAAAATGCATCATATATTACAATTTATTCCAAGCTCTGGGAGTTCTCACAACCAATTTCTTGTGGTATCTTCCTGGGATGCTTTTTAAATAGTATTAAAGGGATAATTCACTCAATAAAAAAATTATCTAGTCATTAGATATCCTAGATGTGTGTGACTTTCTTTCCTCTGTAGATCACAAATAAAGATTTTTAGAAGAATATTTTAGCTCTGATAAATAATAAGATAATATTATATCATATGGCTTTTAAGTTATGATTAAGTTGGATATAGAGGACACCCACCAAACAAAGTGGCTTAAGTTTATTTTAAACAAGGTCCCTAATGACATCAATCAGTTTATGTAGCCAGTTTGAGCACAGATCGCATTGAATCTGTAAAAACGTGAAGATGGATGGATGCAGCATTATGAACTAGAGTACACTGGAACCGACAGAAGGCCTAAACTGCTGACTTGGTGATTAAATGTTGTTTGTTACTGTATTTTTTCCCTCAATTGAAAAAAACAAACAAAAAAAAAAACAAGACAGAAATGACCCCTTTGCGTTTTATAGGTGCAAAGAGACCTCTTTAACTCCGCAATCACACACCTATCACACACATGTCTAACTGACAGTAATACACACTCTTGTCTAGTGGAGCACCTTGAGGCTCTATCTATCCTCTAAAGCTCATTGATTCTGTCAAACTTCAGATGGATTGGAGACCATTCAGCCATCTCACTCTCCCCCTTTCTGGCTTTACCATCCTTACATGCACACCTTTTTTTCTATCGTTCCATGCATCCATTCCTTCTCCGTCTTTCTGTTCTACAATTGCCTTTTCATTCCCTCTCACTTTCTTAAAATCAATATTGATAATTAGCTTTTAAGGGCCATGTCTATTCTACAGCATAGAGAGATGGGGGTCGGAATTGCTGTATTTTATTTCATATCAGTTTCATTGGGCATTTTGTGAAACAACATTTTCCTGTAGAAGGAGAGACAGACAGAGAGGGAGTAAAATAGTAAGAGAGAAACTCAAGAGGTCAACTGATTGTAGAGAGACTCATAAAAGTTCCATTAACCTGCTCAGAGTTAAGAGCTTGTTCAGCTTAGCTACAGACAACTACCACAAACAGAACATCACCATAAAAACCTAACACACATACACATGTTACACGCAGACCCTAGCTATTTTCGGCTTACTTTATCTGGCCAAGCTTAAAGCTTTGCATTTCCTCTGAATGAGTCACAACACAGAGACGCCAGTGTGTGCCAGTCAGTGTGTGTTTGTATGTGCATGATTTAATGTGCTTGACTCCCGTGCTCAAAGTAAGTGGCTCAAATGCAAACAATGAGTTATCTTTTAAGTTGTTCATTAAAGATGGAAACCCAGATCCACCCTCCTTGCATCCATCCCTCTTTCTTTCATCCCTTGTTTCAAGTTGCAAACAGTCCTCCTTTTCATAAATCTATTCTTAGTACACTCACATTTCTAAAGATACTCTTAGAAACAGAGCCCTTGTTTTATGTTTTTAGTTTACCCATGTGCAGGGTTTCATTAGCTCACTTCAGTCATTTCATTGATATTAAAGGAATAGCTCACCCAAAAATGATAATCTGTTATGCTGTCTCAAACTTGAATGACTTCCTTTCTTCAGATATTTTGATGGAGATATGATGTGCATATAGCCATACAATACAATCTAAGTCAATGGGGACCAACACTTCCAAGCATCAAAAACAAAGTCAGTGAAAAGGTTATGGACATGACTCAAGTGGTTTAATCCATGTCTTCTAAAGCGATATGATTGGTATTGGGTTACACTTTCCAGGACCCCATTGACTTGCATTGTATGGCTATATTTACATTGTAGCTACTAATATCTTTGTGTTCTGCAGAAGAAAGAAAGTCAAACGAGTTTAAGACGAGATAAAGATGAGGTAAATGATGAGAATTATAAATTTTGGTTGAACTTTTCCTTTAATAACATTATTTTACAGTGCCACCAAAAGTTTTGTCATTGCCATTACTAGTCAAGTCATTTTTATTTGTGTATTACAATGTGCATTGTTATACAAAATGTCTTTAAGAAAAATGTCTTTATGCCCTCAACTGTGGCAGTGGTTGGTGGAGTGTCCCCTGCTGCCTTGCTGGTGTAGGCTTTAGTTGGCTGTGTTTTTATTGTCCATGTATTGCGATGCTGCTTTTGAATGAATCGCATTGACACTTAATGTACTATTGTAAGGCTTCAATTCTATGAAGTATATTAGTCTGTTTTATGTGACCTCACTGTATGACCACATCGCCATATTTGTAATCAAACAATACACTTTTATTATGCTGCATGATCGGATGTGAAATTTTAACGTTTGATAACATGATACTCTTTACTTACCCAACAAGTAACATTAATAAAAAGTAATACTTTAAGTGCCATATGGCTTCTTTTCATCAAACCCATGCAACAGAAATGAAGGGGGAGTGCAGGGATAATTGTAACACTTATTTTTCTTTGCTCATTTATTCAATTGTTTTGCCTAAAGCTTTGAAAATTTCACATTAAACATCCCTGACATGTCAGTTGTCATTATCTTTGTCAATTACATTTATAACTTACATTTTTTTTTAAACATTTAAGAGTTTGATGCATTTAAACTGGTGATGCACGAAGAACAATGTTAAGTTCATATGCACCCGGACTCTATAATTGCAATTGAGGTATGTGATAAATGTGATGATAAATGAAGTACTATATTGTCAATTTACAATATATACTGTATTTAATGTGTATTTACTAATGTTAGTCAATAAACAGCACATCTTTAGATCATGAAGGTCAGACTTTATTCATGCCAACAGACTAAATGTGAACTTATTAGTCATGTAATAAGGATGGATATTTTGAGTCATTTTGTAGTTGACTAACACATTAAAAAAGTGAGTAAATGATTGCTTGAAATTTACAATTTAATGGGATCGTTCACCCAAAAATTAAAATGTTCTAATGATTCACTCACCCTCTTGGCATCCCAGGTGACTTTTTTCTTTATTCTGCAGAACACACAGAAGATTTTTTAAAGAATATTTCAGCTCTATAGGTCCTCACAATGCAAGTGAATGGGTGCCAATATTTTGAAGCTCCAAAATCCACATAAAGGGAGCATAAAAGTAATTAATATGATTTCAGTGGTTAAATCCATGTGTTCAGACACCATTTGATAGGTGTGGGTGATGAACAGATTGATATTTAAGTAATTTTTTTTATCATAAATTCTCCTCCCTGCACAATAGGGGGCGATATGAACAAAGACTGTGATTCATCAAAAACAGGAAAAAGTGAAGGAAAATGGACTTAAATATTAGTCTGTTTCTTCATATTGCTCCAAAGGATTTAACCACCGAAGTCATCTAGTGTACTTTTGTTGCCTTTTGTGGATTTTGGAGCTTTAAACTTTTGGCACCCATTCACTTGCATTGTATGGACCTATAGAGCTGAGATATTCTTCTAGAAAACTTTGTTTGTGTTCAACGGATAAATTCGTACACATCTTGGATGGTATGAGGGTGAGTAAATGATGAGAGAATTTTCAGTTTTGGGTGAACTAACCCTTTAAATTCAAACTTCAACCTTTAAACCAATTTTTCTTATGAAAAACCAAATGACCAAATTTATTTTTCAATTGCATTCACACATAGAATCGTAGAGCAGTCATTTTAAATAATTGTATTCCTTTAACAACATCATGCATCCACAGTGCCAACCAATGCATTGAGTTCTAACGGCAACATTTAGGTGAGGAAAGAAGCAGTTTCATTGTTGCCCACAGCAGGCAAAGATATTTGCAATTTCCAAATAGTGTTTTTATTAGTCAAATAAATGTTTTCTAAAACTTGGCTAAACAAAAGGAATAACTGACGTTTTCTTGATATCGTTTCTCGAGCGATTTTGCATTCACCGCCATAGCTTTCTGCCCATGGATGGTCACAAATATGGCTGCTGTGTGGGATAAGTCATGTGAATGAAACAGATCGATATGACAACATTTTCAATGTGACAATTTCTTGGGGTCTGCAAAACTCTTGCATTGTTCCGTCAGAATGGTGATGGTAACAGAAAGAATAAAAGTGTATCAAATTAATCAAATCTAATAAAAGCTTGAATGTACATAGCTCATGTCTTGAATCTTTTACAGCAGCTAGCGTGTGAAGGGGGGAAACCAGGACACCCTTGTCATGCGCCAATGATTCTCCTGTCAGTGTGTGCCTTGTCCTGTTGCCTTCTGGGGGTTGGGGGTTGGAGCATATCGGACACAAGTAAAAGGGCCAGAAATCTGAAAAACATATCACTTGTTCCCACGGCTGCACCTCACACACATACAGTACTTGCATACACACTTCTCTACTTCATTTCTCTGACAGAGGTCTAGGAAAGGATGGGAAAACTGAGGGTCTGGCTTGGTTTCCATGTGGTTCGGCGGCATGGTTGCCATGTAATAAAGTATAGTGCTGTGAAATAAAACGAGGTGTGGAGAGAGCTGGAGAGCACTGCAAAGCCATTGGCTCCCTGAGCCATCATAAAACAATAACTCACTCCTATAATATAAAGTGCTTATTAAATTATTTTAGACAACATTGCATGATATGGGCACACTTTGGCTGAGCCTCACTCTTACAGCTGCAGGAGAAAATAAAAGAGTCTGGTAAAGTGAACAGTATCTTCAATAATACTAGCAACAGTACACTTTAATGTGATATCAATAGCAGTATAATTACACATGAACTGAACTGTAAATACAATGATTATTCTCTCATTATTTATTTAACCTTATGTCATCTCAAACTCATATGACTTTCTTCCACAGAACACACACAAATATATTTAAATGGAGAAATTATGTCTGTTTGTACATTCAATGCAAGTGAATGTTGACCAAATTTTCAAGCTCCACAAAGGACATAAAGGTAGCATAAAGGTAATCCATAAAACTCCAGTGGTTTAATCCATGTCTACTGAAGTAAAGCATTACATCTTGTCTTTGCAGTCTTCTAGGTGCGATCATGATTTCAAGCTCGATTACACTTCCTAGTGCTTGGTGCATGCACAGAGCGCTAGATGGCTCTAGGTAGTGTAATCAAACTTGAAATCATGATTGCCAAGGAATGAAATGCTTTTATATTTTTGTCTGTCCTCACCCAACACCGGTGGAATCACTTCAGAAGATATGGATTAAACCACTGATTACATTTATGCATGCGTTAATGTACTTTTTGGATCTTTAAAGATTTGGTTATCATTCACTTGCATTGTATGGACAAACAGACATATCTACCAAAAAATCTTTGTTTCTTTTCTCCGAAAGAAAGAAAGTCATACGAGTTTGAAACGACATAAGGGTAAGTATATTTTTTGAGAATTTTCATTTTTGGGTGAACTGTTCCTTTAAGATTTTTGTAGATTGATTAAAAAAATCTCATAATAATAATAATGATAAAAAAACATAGAGCCCAAAGATTTGCTTATACATGATGTCCTTGTTTTCATTCATTTTAAATTATTTTAATAAACAGTATGTGGGGGCATGGGTAGCTCAGCGAGTATTGACGCTGACTACCACCCATGGAGTCGCAAGTTGGAATCCAGGGCATGCAGAATGACTCCAGCCAGGTCTCCTAAGCAACCAATTTGGCCCAATTGCTAGGGAGGGTAGAGTCACATGGGGTAACCTCATCGTGGTCGCTATAATGTGTGGTTTTCGCTCTCGGTGGGGCCTATGGTGAGTTGTGTGTGGATTCCGCAGAGAATAGCGTGAAGCCTCCACACGCACTACATCTCCGTGGTAACGTGCTCAACAAGCCACGTGATAAGGTGCGTGGAGTGACGGTCTCACATGCAGAGGTAACTGAGATTCGACCTGGATTGAGGCGAGTCACTACGCCCCCGCTTAGGGGCATTCCAAATTGGGGAGAAAAGTGGAGAGAAAAAAAGGTATGTAATATAAATGTAATAGTCAGGTTCTGTAGGTCCTCCCAATGCAAGTGAATGGTACCAATTTTGAAACTTCACAAAGCACATAAAGGCAGCATAAAAGTAATCCATAAGACTCCAGTGGTTAAATAGATATCTTCAGAAGCATCATGATAGTTGAGAGTGAGAAACAGATCAATATTTATGTCCTTTTTTACTATAAATTCTCCTCCCTGCCCAGTAGGTGCAAGTATGCCCAATGAATGTGAACTGACAAAAGCAAAAAAGTGAAAAGTGAAGATTTATTTTTAAAAAGGACTTAAATATTGATCTGTTTCTCACTCTCAACTATCATGATTACATATATAAGTAAAAATGCGTAGTTAAACTAGACTTATCTCTCCCTATGCCCTCCTCGAGAGTCCCCCCAAAATGCTAAATAATTACCCCATTTCCTCACAATCAAGTCCCCAAACCCCAGCCTTCTACTTGCCACCTCCTCAAAAGCTGCCACCATCCCAACCTCCACACACCACTCCGGAAATGGTGGCACTCTGTCCGATTTCCAACCTCTTAAAATAGTTTGTCTGCCAAACATGATACTGGCCAGAACCCAATTTTTTATATGTTTATCTCCCAAATGTATGACCGCCCCATCACCCAAAATACAAAGTCTGAGACAAAGTAAAATTTGAGTGCCCAAAACATCACATAAACCACTCTGAACCTTCAACCAAAATTTTTGGATCTTAACACCCCCCCCAAAATAGATATAGGTTGTGTCTCCAAATTCTGACTGTAATCGCCAGCGGGTGGGTGTGTCTTTAAGACAAAGCCTATAGAATCTATGAATTGCATAAGGCAAAACCTTGCATCTCTAGATGCAGACATGGCATTTTATAGAATCATAGCACATACTCCCTCCTCCAATTCTAAATTTAAATCTTTCTCCCATAAATTTGAAGCTCTGTCCCCCAGACTCTGAATTAGCAGAGAGTAATACACTGATGCCTCTTGACCTTTTTCAAAGCAGTAATCACTTCTCCCAGAGTATCTTCTACTTTAGGGGGTGTGTGCTATTCCCAAAAACAATACAGAGCAGGTGACGCAGGGAATCCAAAAATGTTTAACCAAATTCTCAAAAGATCTCAACGCTCCACTCTCATACAGGTCACCAAGTATAGTAACCTTTTTCAGGTGGAAGCAACCAATGAGCCAAATATCTGAGACCAAATGCATAATAACACAACAAAGTCTTGGGTAGGCTTAGCCCATCTTTATCAATTGGCCTAAGTAATTTATTCAAATGCAATCTAGGACGTTTACCATTCCAAATGAAGGTCTTCAATATGCTTTCAAATTGCTTAAAACAAGAGAGGGGGACATCTGCAGAGAAAAATTGTAGCAGGTAGTTAAATTTTGGAATACAATTGGTAAATGGTCTGTACTTATATATCGCATTTTTAAACTTAGTGGTTTTCAAAGCACTTCACACTGTGACTCATTCACCCATTCACACACACACTCACACACCAATGACAGCAGAGCTGCCATGCAAGCCACTAACCTGCCATTGAGAGCAACTTGGGATTCGGTGTCTTGCCCAAGGACACTTCGGCATGAGGGCCAGGAATCCAACCCTGCGATTAGTGGCCAACCTGCTCTACCACCTGAGCCACAGCTACCCCATTTCATTCATTTTAATAACAGTAACCTTCCCAATCATAGATAAATGTAATGAAGCCCGCCTGCCCACATCGCTCGAAAATCTTTTTATTAAGGGATTAAATTTAACTCTAACTAAAGCAGAAAAAATGTCCAGGGAATAAAATGCCAAAATACTTAATGCCCTGTTTGTGCCACTGGAAGGTACCTGGCTAGAAAGCCATTATCGGGCAGTATGCTGTCAGAGCCAAAGCTTCAGATTTAGACCAATTGACTCTGTATCCCAAGAACTTAGAAAAGGAATTAATAATTCTATGGAGGCAATGCATAGGTCTAATGGGGTCCGAGATGAATAATACAATATCATACCTCCTGCCACCACCCCAGGAAAATCATCTTCCCTTCTTATCGCGGCTGCTAATGGTTCCAGGGCAAGACAGAACAATAATGGGGAAAGAGGGCAACCCTGCTGGGTGCTCCTGTCCAGAGTAAAATAATCAGAAATTAATCCATTTGTTTTTACCGCCGTTACCAGGTGTCTATAAAGTAACTTAATCCATCTAATAAAAGTATTCACAAAACCCATTTATTTCCAAAATCTTAAAAAGATAATCCCATTCTACCATATCAAATGCCTTTTCGGCTTCAAGTGAGATGGCCGCAACCGCAGTCTGAACATTCACCACTGACCACATAATATTGATGAAACGCCTAATGTTATTAGAAGAGCTATGGCCCCAAATAAACCCCACCTTATCTATATGTATAAGGGATGTCATAACCTAACTGAATCAGTTAGCCAGAATTTTTGACAATATTTTTACATCTAGCTGGATCAGGGAAATTGGATGGTAACTCTTACACTCACTTGGATCTTTGTCCTTTTTAAGAATCAGACTGATCCGGGCTTGCATCATGGTTGGTGGAAACGTTCCATTCTTTAATGATTCCATATAAACTTCTGCCAAAGGGGAGCCAATTTGTAGCATAAGATCTAAAAAGATTCAGTGGTAAAACCATCTGGCCTCTTCAAGATCTTCCAATGTTATCTCCGAATCAAGAGTGTTTTTTTTTTTTTTGCTAATTCGTCAATTTAGGAAGTTCTAATTTTTACACAAGTTTCTAATGTCTTCATCAGTAGACGAAGACGTGGAACTATAGAGATCAATTTAGAATTCCTTAAAAGCAAATATTTCACTACCAGCAGTTTTCACTGAGGGAATGGTAGAAAAAGACTCTCTGCTTTATATGTCTAGCCAAAAACTTCCCTGCTTTGTCCCCCAACTCAAAATATGTCTGTCTTGTCCTGAATTCCCAAAACTCCACCTTCCATGACAAAATAGTATTATATCTGTATTTCAGTCGGGTTAATCCTCTGAGGCCATTAGACGACATTCTGTGCTTCAGCTCTGCCTCTGCACTTTTAATATTCCCTTCCAAATCCACAAGTTCTTGTGCTTTGGGTTTTTTGATGAATTTGGCATACTGTATAATCCAACCTTAAGTGCCTCCCAAGCCACACCCACAGAGGATACTGAGGACCAGTTGGTCTCCATATAGACATTGACTTCAGCCTTTTGCATTTGGTGGAATTCAGGATTTTGCAAAAGGGATACATTAAAGCACCAACTATATGATTTATTTTTCACCATATGTGGCAACACCTCTAAACTCACCAGGATGTGATCTGAGACTAAAATGTTTCCAATAGAGCAATCAACAACAGATGAAATGAGGGACTTAGATATATATATATATAAATCTCTGGAATAAATCTTATGGACTAATGAAAAAAGTAGTCCCTACCAGATGGGTTCAAAAGTCTCCAAATATCTGTAAGACCAAGATTTTGACACATCCTATGAAGCGTCAATATTACAACGTCCCTTCAAGATCAATAAAAAAAGCCCTGATCATCCACATTAGTTGCGTAAATATTTGCCAAAATCAACCTTTGCCCCAGAATTTCTGCTAAAACAATAATGACCCTTCCTAATTTATCTTTAATCTGTATAAGACATTTGAATTGTAGATGTTTACTTATCAATGTAACGACATTGTAATAATTCAATTAATTTTATTACAATATTGCAATCAATGTAATAATTTTCAGCTTCCTGCGAAGAAAGATGCATTTCTTGAAGAAACACTATATCATATTTCTTACGTTTAAGAAAAGAAATAACCTTCCTTCTTTTTATGAGTGCCCCAACCCATTCACATTCCACATGGGGAGAGATAATCCACTCATATTAGCATTTTATATTTTGACATATTAGAAAAAATTGTGTGTCAAATATAAAATTATGAAAACCACATTCCACATTGGTGCAACAATCAACACCCGAAATTTACCCAGACCAAAAAAGAAAAACCTGCGCATGACAGCGCCAACCGGTGACCATCCCTCTAAACTCAAACAGTCCATGTACACCTATGAGAGCCCCCATGAAAACTTTGCAGTCAGATTGCTCAAATCCAGTTTTTCTATACAAAAAATGTGTAAAACAGATTTACACAACAGAAGATAATCTATTAAACAAACTCCAGCCATTAGGCAGATAAACACAAGGAACATGTAGATTCATCCACTCACATAAATGTCCCGAATGTGTGTTCCTCCACATAAAAAGCTCAGCCTCTAGCGGAACCAGCATACACACACACACACACACACACACACACACACACACACACAAAATATATATACATATAAATTACTCTCTCTCTAATGATTTGCAAGAAATATTCCACAAAACAAACTCCATCCAATAGGAGGTATAAGTACAAAGAATGTGCAGATACCTCCACAGACTTATCCAAAGGAGTATTACTTTACAAAAAAAACTCCAGCCACTAGGTTGATCCAAGTCAAAAAGCAACAATGAAGGCACTCAGCTTCCTCGGAGGGTCAAATTAATGTTCAGTGAGTCAGCTCCACTCGGCTGTATCAAGAGCATTACACAAAAGTCATTCCATTGACTTTATGAAGGACAATGCTTGTTGTGAGCATGTCAATGTTTTGTGGCATGTCAATCCTTAGTATCTGTTCTCAGATTGGCCAGGAACATCAGTGCAAAAGTGAACTTCCGTTGATGTAAGAGTTTCTTGCATTTCTCGAATCGATCATGTTTCTCCCTTGTCGAATTCGCAAAGTCTGGGAACAAGAACATTTTGTGATTCTTCCAAAAAAGCCTTCCTTTACTTCTTGCCTCGCATAACACAAGATCTTTATTGAATGATCTCAGAAATTTGGACAGAATTCATTAAGTAGATTTTGCTTTCAGATGTGTCCTACTGCTTCGCCTAATTACATCTTTCACATTACTCTCCAGATCACACACAGATGGTTGGAAATTCTCCTTTTGAATGATCTGATTTATAGCCAAATTCAGGCTTCCTTTAATAATAGCCAGTCATCCAGGTCCTGAGGCAGCAAAACACACCCATCCCATACACTGCTGCCACTAAGTTATGAAGTTCTTACAGTAGAAAGCTGTTTTTACTTTACACCAGATATAGGAAGACTTGCATCATCCAATAAGTAAAAATTTTTGCTGAAAAATTGCTGAAATGTAATAATGAATTTAATAATAAAAAATACTTATTTTACACAATTAAACAGCTATTTTACACAGTATTAATACATTTCACTAAACACAACTGTTAACCGACCGATTAAGCGGAAAACAAATATCTTATTTATCAACCTGGCCAATGGTAATTGTTGACTTTTTCTATAATTAAATAATTAAAATGTTATATTATTCATAAATGTATAAAAATTTAATACTTAAAATATTACACTTTGTGTGTTCTCAGGTTACCCTCGTCTAATACAAAGTTTTATTTGATTATGTGAAACTATTCAGTGAAAGAAAGGGAGCAGAATTTTTATGGCACTTTTCTTGCAAAAAAATCCAAGTTTAACTCAATGGCTCACTATTATCTCATGTACTGAATGTTTTACAAGGTAATATATCAGTGTTTCAAATACCAATATAAAAGGAAATTAATTAAACTTTTAGTTCGAATAAGCTTGTATTTTGAGATTTGATGATAATCTTTTTTTCTTATAAGGGATCCATAATTGCAATCTGAGCAGCCCCATGTGCAGTTTGATATGTGAATTTAGCGGTCACGTAACAAAGTAAACACCAAATTGGAATACGTAGCTTTTACCTCCTGAGCCAATGTTGTCAAGGTAGTACTAGCATGTAATAATTTTTGTGATTTTGAAAAACATGTTCATGTGCTTTGAAGCTACACTATCAGATTTTTCGATAAGACAAATGGAACTATATACAGGCACTTCCATCAATTTTAATAACAGAATATTCTTTAAAAGAAAATCATTGATCCAATGGTTCATACATTATGCTGGATCTGCAGACCAGCCCATATGTGGTATTCTGGCTGCGTCTCAGCTCTATGCATTGACCAGGTTAATCACATTGCAAGCCCTCTGTCTCCCTCTCACAGTGGTAAATGAAGAATGTGAGGGCATCAAGCTGCTGCTCCTCTGATATGTGAATTCATCAGTATAGGCAATGAAGAGCTAGATGGAGCAACTATTGCAACTGCAGCTGTTGGAGAGGACAGCTTATCTAGAAGAAAGAAAGAGAATTAGAGAGTCTGCGGGAATAACTCTACCAGGTGATTATAGCAACAAATTTATAGGTGAAATTAACCATAATAAATGAAAAAAAAACATGGTGATATATTCATTCATCAAATATCTAATTTAAATTGACTATATATCAGACACCAATAAGGACTGCTAACAGTGGAAGACTTGTCTAATTAACAGCAGAAAGTGAAACTAATGTAGAGGTTTGTTAAGACTTTTGTACAGACAATGGGGGCTGCTACTGTAAAACACCAGGGCAAAGAAGAACTGACAGAGAGTGACAGCACACCAAAACACTATGTAACTGTATAAATGCTATGATGATATCATTGTGACTTGCACTCTCTTTTTCTTCCAAAAACACCCTAACCATAACCCAACACATTTAGTTCTTTGCGCTGAAGAATATTGCTGACTGTTGACAATGCTGAGAGGCTAACAATGAGTTGTACTTTTGTATTTGCAGCCTTATTTGGAGCCAAAGCACACATACAGATATATTAAATAAATATCCACTTTTGTCAAGACGTGTTGAGGAAATACTTTGGACATTGATGATTAGGCCTACCTATCCCAAACTTTATAAATATGATACATTTAAATTATTAAATGAAATATCTTGTCATAAATGTCTTCTTTTTATGTTTCACAGTAGCCCAACTGCATTAAAAATTCAGTTAATTATTCCAAATTTTACTTTCTATTTTTGTAATTACTTTGTAACTTTTTTAAAGTGTAAGTTTGGCTGGTTAAGTCTGCTTTGGAGAGATTTTTCCCCTCTTCATCTGTTATTCTTGGAATGAGGAAGCTTATGCTTTGCAATGTAGGAAGCCCATCCCAGCTCCATGCTGACTGGCAACAAACACTGTGTTATAATTAAAAGGTAAACTGAATGAATTTTATAAAGTAAGAAATGTATGGCCTACTTCAACAGGAAGAGATAAAACGAGCTAGTTTTATCCCAACAAAACTGCATCCATCATGTTTGTTCTCTCTTATACATTTTAAAGCGTGTATGGTGTTTCTTCAGCCTGGTAGAAGTGTCTCCGTTGCCCCGTAAACAACGTTGATAGACGCCAGAAACATATGACTTTCACACACGTCGACTGATTTAATGTGACCTCTAGTTTCTTAATGCTATTGGATTTAACCAGATGAAGGCTCAGATTGTCCCGTGCACTTGTGCATTAATTCCCCATTCATCATCATTAGGCAGTGACTGGTGCATTCACGCATCGCTCTGTCTGCTGTAAATTAGAACATAAACAGGCTTTTAAATAGTCGCCGCCTGGAGAAGCGCTCACGGACAGATGCACGGTACCGCCCCAGCCTATATGGAATTCTGTTGCTCCAAAATAAATAAAAACATTTAACGAGATCTAAAATCTCATTCTCTCAAGTCTTACATTGACCTAGATCTTTAACTCTCTTGGTAGGGATTCATCGCTCATGGCCTAATATTGATTGTGTTGTTGTTGTTTTTTTAACATGGCTTTTTATTTTCTAGAGAGGATGCTGGGCGTACAACCTAAATGCACGTGGCGAGAAATGCCGTAGAGGCTACAACAGGACAGCTTAATCAATGCAAGAGCTGAGAGTAAAGCCACTCTGCTCGGTTTACCGACATGTAAATTCGTACATATTTTACGAGTTGGCTGTTTGGTATGATTTCACACGATTTTGTTCGTATGAATTCGTAGGATTTTATCATGGAAATGCCCGGTTGATTTGTGATGTGGAAGTAAGCTTTATGCACACCAGGTGTCAAGGAAAGGTTATTCATATGATGCCCTTACCCAAACCCCTTATCTATACCTAACCCATCAGTATAGTGTGTAAACATGACAGGAAGCTGCTGTTTGTGACAGAATCAAGTATTGGTAGTTTATTAGATTAGATTAGATTAGATTAGTGAATGTTTTAGGAATTAATTTGAGTGCATTCATATGATATCATAAAAATTTGCCAAATTTAGAAAAGTCGTACGAATTTTTACAATTTCGCTGTGAGATTGTGTTGGCAAAGAACTATATAAAGTGACATGTTTTTTTTTAATCCCACATGCTCAGTTTCAGTAGGCCTACATTGGCCTTGGGTATAGGCTATATGCGCATGAAATGTCACATAGCTATTAAGTATCAAACATTTATTGGACAGTGGTAAATTATCAGCCCCATGGTTGACCTATTTATATTTTTATTATTCATTGTCAATTTAGTCGTCGGTCATTTTCCTCGCTTCGCCTTTGGTAATTTAATGTAACACCGAGCATAAATCCGTCTTTGAATTTAGTTAACTGCTTTGTTTAAATGGCGTTTTATTCCAAACATATGCATTTTAATCAACTTGGTCACACTTACAAGAACTGATTCTAATAAGGCCTTCAATCACAGGCGCAGCCAGGACCTTCTGGAGGCTTGTGTGTGGATGGGGGTGGGGGGACTGAATTGTTTTGGCTGGCGATTCACAAGCAATTGTTTGTAAAATTAGAAGATGTAAAGAGTAGTAATTAAATATTTAAAAAAACCTTTCAAACAATAACATTTCCTTTCAAGCATATGGCTATATGGTTAAAAGTGACTGAAAAGGACAGGAAGAAATGGCTGGCACGCGGTTCATGAAGGGGAAAAACAGCTATAGCTTATTATTGTTAGAATTGTTCTTTAATTATTATTGTTATTTTTATTATTAATATTTATTATTATTATTATAGATTTTTTGTAAATCTCTCTTGGCTGGGTGCAAGCAAAATTTAATATCTTTGAATCGTATTGAATATTCTCATATTTTGCTTTAGCAGTTTGACATATTAAAGCCAGCTTGAGATGGTAAGACACAATATACAACCTCCTCTATTATGCCAAGAACGTTTCAATTTGCCCATCCAGGTGCCACAATTACTGGGCCAAACCGGTTTATTAACATACGTTGAATTGTGAGGTATAAGCATAATCGGTCTTTCTGCATTCCAACATATCCGAAAGACATTTCATAATTTGTATTAACAGCGCCAGCATATGGCTTGTGCTAACAATGTTCGAGGACTATTTAACCGTCAAAAACTGTTGTTCGTTCAAATCAAGAGGTCATTAACCAGCCTATCAGACAGCATCGTTTCAGTGTTGCAGATAAAAAAATAAGAGCCATAATAGAGACAAAGGTGACAAAATGCAGTAATTTGATAGCAAAACCATACGGTCATTTATGTTTAGGATATAACTTGTGCTTCTGATGCCTTATGGCTGTCTCTTCGTTCTCGTTCTCTGTACGAGACAGGTTGAGCATGTTTTTGAGAGAAACACAGGACTTATTGCCCCCTTGTTTAGCTTCCAGAAAGTGTAAAAAGAAATATATGTGAACAAATCTCATTCAATTAAAAAATCGTCAGGAAAAGTAGTGCGTGCATTGTTTCATAAATGACTGCATAGCATATTTGCAAATTGTAGTTCTAGCTTTTTGAGAATACACATTGATACACTTGTCCATTTTCGTTTAAAATACACCTTTATTAAGAAACTGAATGTAACCAGAACAGTTCTGACCATTTTCGCTCATTTCTACTATATAAAAACATAAATGGCGAATGTTCGACAGATCTCGAGTGTGAACATTAATACAAAAACGAATACTGGATGATACAATAATTGAATTTAAATACAAAAAAGTAAATACATTACAACAAATACGACCAATAAATAATGCCATGTCTGATATCCATAAATACCAACGTTATCATTTTTGTTTGATTTATCATTTTGTAGGCCATTGATAACTGCCTGAAAGATGGTGATACGAAAGCAAGGAGATAGCACGGTATGGAGGTGTTGGTAAAAGCATTCTGCTGATGTTATGCTGGTGAGATTTGCCGCATGTTTGTGCAATGGATCTCTAGCACATCGTCACCCGTCTAGCCAGCAAGCCTCGCATGGAACTTCTTAATCCGGTCCCCTGGCGCCTTGTTACCGGGTTGGCAGACAAGTCTCTGGGCGTGCAGCATTATCATTAATTCAACATTCAAAATAATTCCCTTCCGAATACATCACTCCTTCATTTCCCTCGCATCTGCACAATTCGTTGTGCTACCGGGACCGGGCGTTCGTGGAGGAGTTAAATAATGAGCCAAACTTGCTCTGTTAACAAATCCCCTTGTTAAAAAAGCAAGATGAAAAACATGGTTTTAATGTGAAAGAAACTGCATATGGGTCAATTTGTACGGAGTATGAGAGTATACATTTTGAGAAAGCCTTTGCGCTATCCTCAAGTCATTCCGATTTACAAATACATTTCCTAAATCACATTTTGTAGATGGGATATCCTTCAAATTTATATGCTTAAATATGATATATCTTTTATTAATATCTACTTCCCCCAAAGATTATTTAAACTAAAAGTCCGTCACCTATCAGTGTTAAAAGTAGGCTCTTTTTGCACAATAAATAGCTTCTCAACTGGAAAACATCCACAGATTGAAACCTTATCAGCAGGTTGCTTTTGTGTTGTGCATGGTGCTTTGGGTCGTTCATGCGTTAACTTATTAAATATTGCCAAAGTGCCCAAAGCTGATCGGGATAGTAATCGAAGAATCCGTAGCCTTTTGCTAGTCTTATCTGGTCAGTGGCACTTCCTCCCTTTGGTGCACCGAGACTGAAGATGATTTGCTTAGGACTGCTGGAGAGAACGTTAGGAAGGCCTCAGTCCTGGTCGTGGGCGAGCACGAAAAATCTGCGTTGTTGGACCTCTGTGGGAGACCATTTGACTGACTGGCAGCATGACAGGCAAGGCAGGAGCATGGACTTCCCCCGGGACCAAGACCATGACCCTGGCTGGGGTACAGTGATGGGTGTCTGAAGGCGCACAGCAGCTCAGGACGCGGATATGGATGCGAAAGAACCCGAAAACTGTCCAGCGAGCGCAGAGGGTTGGAAAATGGACCCCCGGTGGCAGAGACGGAACTTGCAGTTACACCGCTGAGGGGAGAGTAGTAAGGTAGAGGAAGATGTGATGGAAATGTATAGGGCAGGCTGCCTGTGGCTGCAGCATGGCTCATCATATAGGTGTAAAAGGCGGGGTCTGCAGGATGCGGCCAAGTCATCGCCAGCCGCTGTCTCTTGTCCTTCATGCGACGGTTCTGAAACCAAACCTGTAACAAAAAAGCAAGCAAATCAGTTATACGGTAGCCTAATGATTGAGACCTTCTGAACTGTGAGCAATGCACTTTTAATAAAGCAAATAACAGGTCAGACCTATATGTAAGTATAAATATAATGATAGAATAATATTGTTATTAAACTTTGTTTTAACATTCACGATCGTTTGGTCCGTCAGAATATCCGGTGAAGGACTCGAGCTTTTAACGTTTTCACATTGCTAGTTGTTCGCTGATCATCTTTAGGAAAGGTTTTTCAATTCTCATTAAAATAATTAGGTAAAATATTATGTTTTAAAAAATTATATGAGGTTTGTGTGAAGTGCAATACCTTGATGGTTGTTTCCGGTAAATTTAAGGTAGCCGCCAACTCGCACCTACGTGGCCTGGACACGTAATTTTCCCGGTAAAACTCTTTCTCCAGTCGTGTTATCTGCTCTCTCGTGAAAGCTGTTCGATACCGTCGCATCTGGTCAGAAGCGTAGTTTAGAGCCCCTGGGCCTGAACCCAACTTACTGTTGTCCACGCCAATTTCTTTGCCATGGTTCGGCGAACCCGTTTCCAGTCCTTACAGAAAAAAATACATTAAGGATTTTAAGACTTCCAAAAACTATTGCAATGTCATTATATATATGGAAAAACGTTCAAAATGAATTGCTGTTTGCATGATACTGGTTGCATGATAACATAAAACATCTATAACAAGATGTTTCTGAAATCAACAAGATATTTGTGATATTAGCCTACAGTCTTAAAAAGATTTCGCACAGATAGCTAAAATAATTGCACTGGAGACTGATAAACCACTGCAGAAAAGCTAATAAACGCAGTCTCAATTTCTCTCCATAATATATTACATTATATTTATTATTTTTGTAGTGTAAACCAAATAAATCGCGGCTTTAATAAAAAATCTTATCGAACTGCATATGCACTTCCGAGTACTGAGTTTTTGCATTCTATAAAATAATACAAATATAAAAATTACTAGCCAATTCCTAATTTCCTTGTTGCATTACTTGCTTTAAATGATATGCCTTATTCTAAATGGGTACAAATAAAACAACAGCGTTTAATGATCATACCATCATGGTCAAATAATATATATATATATATATAATTGTAGTAATTACACGTGATTTTACACGTGATATATATATATATATATATATATATATATATATATATATATATATATATATATATATATATATATATATATATATATATAAATAAAGCCTTTGATTTCAGTAAACGAAAAACGTAAAAGTTTTTAAGATGTTGCAGATTGGTGTAAAATTACTTGGCACCTTGTTAAATGCCTGGACAGCACCTCAGATATACGGTGGCCTTGTAATTGACTTGTTAATTCGAAAAGCAATGAGGTAAGATGAGCTGACAATCGACCGCGCTCTTAAGCAGTTGGCAACACGACACATCAGACCTGAAAACATGTTCATTATCGATTGTATCGTCACTCTATGTAAAAACGTACAAACAACATGTGGAAATTCAACAAAAATAAATAATGATAAATTAAGAAAAAAGACTTCGAGCAATTATTTTTTACCTTGTCCACTCGGGTAATCCATGCTCTCGGGAGTACAGCTAACATCTATTTCCTCATAGAGGTCTGATTCCGCATCTGAGCTGATAGCTTCTTTATTAGGGGTGTCTGTCAACTCTCTGCCCGGCGCAGAGGGCTTGCTAGCAAATGTCAAATCTCCGCACTTTGCAGGATGTCCCTTGATCGCTATTTCCACAAGGTTTCTCGAGTAAGGCACGGAGCCAGGACTTAGACTGTTCTGGTGAATCGGGTTGTCCTGTTGCTCTCGCATGGGGTCTCCAGTAGCTTCCGACAAATTTGAGCCAGTTTTGGCAGACGGAATACCAATCTGACCACACTCAGCGCGCATCACCAAGACTTTAGTGCTGTCCATAACCGATGGACAAGGACAGTCCAAGTGTTCCAGAGGTTTGTAAGACAGTTTGGAGCAGCAAACGCAGACGAGGAGCTATGCGATGCGAGCGCTCGAGAGTGCAGCACGAGCTCTGCGAGAGATCACCATTGCCCTTTCTCTCCTCAAGCTCTGTCATTCTTAATAGGGCAGTCGTCATAATAGAAGGCTCAGTGACGCCACGCGTCGATTTGGAGTGAATAAACAGAGCGACGAGCGGTCTTGCAGAAACAGAGGTGTATTCAAAGCTACCAGAGACAACTAAATACTGTAAACACCCAAAACAAGACAAATCGCAAAGACTCACTTTAAATTCACAGACATTCTGGTAGCCTAAATATTTTCTTATTGGTTGGGTTTGGGTAGCTTGTGATTTCGTCCTTTTTAATGACAAGCTAAATGATTGTGACTCACATATATCACTAATTTTTCGTTCTCTTTAAAGCTTTGTTCTATATGTTGGGCTTTTTATAAAAACTGTGTTTCCTAAAAGGATGCATGCCAAAACCGTTTTAGTTTCACTGAACTCAAATGTTTTTTTGCACTGAATTTAGATAATTTGGTTAAAAGCCTCAGAGAAGAGAAACAGACCATATGGTAGTTTTTAAGTTCCTAAAATAGAATGGATAGAGGCTTTAAAAAATGATAGTTTGAATAATGTCATAAAACGCAGATATGGTCAAACCCTATCTATTATCTCCCTGTCTTGAGCTCACTCGGATAGGAAGGAGTCATAATGTCAGCCTTTCGGAATTCATTAGCATATGTTTCTCCGCGATCAACACAGTCAGTGCGCGTTGGAAGACGTCAGGCTGAATGAGAATATTCAAAAGATGAGGAGGGCTGTCTCTCCTCCAGCAGCGTAATTTGAAGTAGCCTACATGTTTCATCCTTTCTTCTCGTCCCATCTCAGTCACGCTTTCGTGCACCCTCTCTTCCCTTCTCTTTTTCTTTTGCCTTACTCGATCTTCCAAAGTGGTGTCAAGTAAAGTGCAAAAAGGTCAAGTCCCCGTGACCAGGAATAAGAATAACAGACTATCTGACATTTAATTAGATTTGTTTGAGCCGCGCCAACAACGCATATCCTCATCGTCTACTGGCGAAAGGCAGGTGTCCAGTTCAGATATTCTGGAATAGTGTTTAAAATGTTTCAGTTTGAACTCTACAGGTCCATTGTCACAATTATTATAGTATCTTAATTATTTGATCATATTTATTTAAGGGATTTCGCAACCAAAAAATCAAAAGTGATGTGGTTTGCAGCAGAACGGACAGAAAAGAAGGAAACGATAAAAAAAATAATAATAATCCACAAAAACTGGCCCAAATTACAAAATGCACTTTTTTCTCTCTCTGTTAAAAAAGTATGTTCTTTTATATTGTTCACTTACATTTTCTATCTGAGTTTGACCTTTGGATTTTTTAAGATTCAGGTTTTTATTCTTCTTCTTCTTCTTATTATTATTATAAATAAAATCCACAGAAAACCACTGCATGGACATGTTGCCAAATGCACATGTTGGACATGTCACCTCTTGATCACTGACAAAAACAACATTTAATTGTAGTGGTTCTTATGAGATTGATTTGGGGCTCCATGAGACGATTCTGTCTGATACATACAAAGATGAAGTAGTGCACTAGCTGTTTTCAGTTAGGAGGCCACTCCTTCCTCCGCTTTGATGAGTTCAGGTAAAATTCACAACAAGCCGTGATGAAGTGAATAGCTTTAAACAATATCGTCTTAATGGGTTTGAACTTGATATTACTTCTCAACCCCGATCGCTTTCATCGTTTAATACAGCCGGCTGCAACTATAAGACTTTCCATATAACACTTGAACCACAGTGGCAGCGGTAGAACAGAACGATGTAATTAGCTCAACTGCTCAATCTTAATTAACCCCACCACCACTTAAAATTGATCATTTTGTGAAAACAAGCTCAATGGCGGGTTAATAGCACATATCTCTTTGACAGAGTAAATGGTGTAACCTGCAGAGAAAGTGACCATGTTTGGTGAAGAGGTGGGCAGTAGCCTATAAATCAACTCTACCGTCCTTTTAGCCGTCTCCCTCTGAATGTTCTTCCTTGTCGATTAGCGCGTGGGAAATCTGGGGACGTTTTACAAGCGCTTGTGCACATAACCGCCCTGTTTTTAAGAGAGCGGGACACGCATGTTGGAGGGTGACGTCAGATGCTCTATCCGTGTGGCCATAGTGACACTACTTCACTGAACCATCAAAGCTGTCCTCGTGCGCCCTCGCCTGTTAGAAGAGATGAGGGCTCTCTCTCTCTCTCTCTCTCTCTCTCTCTCTCTCACTCACATACACACACACACACACTCTCTCTCTCTCAAATTCAAATGAGCTTTATTGGCATGACTGCATACAATGTACAATGTTGCCAAACATTCTGTAATAGTAATAAAATGAAATAAATAATAATATTAAACATGTATTACATACACATAAAACAACATACAGTTAAGTACACAAATTGTAAAGAGAAGTAACTACTGAGAGCAATGAGTAACATTAAACTGCTCTTTTAGTATTTAGCGAGGGGTCACCCTCTCTCCCTCAGATCATGACAGGAGAACACATACCCTGCTGATAAGTCTATACATTCAGCTTTTCTCTCCAGGGGTAGCAGATCATCCCAGACTGGTTGCTAGTTCATTGATGCGTATGTTGAACAATGTTGGCCTTAAATAGCAATCCTCACTCCACGCTCCAGGGAAAGATATCTAGTTATTTGTGTTACACTTTTCATGTGGCATTTGCTTTCAGTGTACATCGATATAATAAGGGCTGGGTTTCCCAATAACGTTGCAACTTAAGCTAACGCTAAACTAACACATTTTACGATGGAGTAAAGACTATTTCCCAAACCAGCACGTAGATCGCTCATTATAAAGTAGAATTTACGTGCTTCGTTACAGGAGCTGTTCAGTCCAAATGTGCTAATCACTTTGGCCAGTATGTCCAGGTGTTTGTCTTCTCAAAATGAAAATATGGTGGAAATACTGACAAAGATGAAAGTTGTTCGTAACCTTGTCGAGTCAACAAAATGTATTACCACAGAATTTAATAAAAAAAAAATAATTATGGCTTTAGTAAGATGGAGTTTCAGATTTATTGATGCTCCAGAGATTAATGCAAGTAAAGAAATGCATGTAACGTGAATTTAAGCAAAGTGAATCATAAGGGGCTCTCAAGTAGCCTAAAGTTTGTTCCTTTTGCTGGAAACTGAACAAATGCACACAGAACAGGATTCAAATGACGGGCATCAGTATTGAACTACTCATAGACCTGTCTAAATATTAATAGATCAATAAATGATTTGAAGGTACTGTACACATGTAGCCTTACTGCCGTTATGCATCATCCAATTTGTTACTGCCTTCTAAAAAGACTATAGGCCACCTGATTTGAACCAGCCATTGGAGGAAGAAAGAAGAGGAGGAGGATGAAGAGAGAGCTGGAGAGAGAGAGAGGGAATCTCTCATTGCACACTCACGCTCTAATCTCCTCTGTTATATATATATATTTGTTAAGGTATATTTATTTAAGTTTAAACTGCGGTCACATATGTCTTCTTAAATAATCTAATAAGAGCATGTCGTCTTCCTTTTGCCATTACAATTATGCCCATCAAAGAAGGCTAAAATAACGTTATGCTGTATTATGTGTCTTGTAAATGTAGACCTCTCACGTCGCATGCGCAGACTGCAGAGACTGCCTATTGATTTCATTGTGATTTTTTCAGCCCTTTTTATCCTCAGAAATAGTTTACAATGCCTTTCCAATTATCAAGATATATAAATACAATTTATTAAATATCCCACTGTCTTTGATAAATTGTGATAGATGCCAGAAAGATATGTTTAAACTGCACTTTTGGATTTAAGTTTGGTTCAAAGCTCTCGTTCATTTACGAACGTTATTTACGAACTACTTAGATAACGCTGCTAAGGTTCTACTTAGTTCTTTGGGAAACCCAGCCAAGATCATGTTTTACCTCCCATGCAATGCCAGTTTGTAGTAGAATCATTGGTGTGAATCAATTCAGATGCTTTTTTAAAGTTAATAAAACATGCACAGATTTGGTCTTTATTTTGGACTATGTGTATTTCAGTTAGAATATGTAACGTGCATATATTTGGAGGACATATATTTGGTCATTTGGTAAAATACATTGTGTGTCAAGATGAAGTCTCGAAGTTATTATACAAAATAACTTTCCCAGTTTGCTATAATCACACAAATGTCTCTGTAATTATATCAAATTAATCTAAATGATTAAAGATGGTTACCATTCCTTGATTCCATATGTCAGGGAAATAACCTACACTCAGAACCACAGTTAATAGTTTTAGAATTTTGATTGGATTTTAGTGCTGGTTTGCGTTATCTTTTCTTTTAATATCCTATCAGGGGGATTTAGAGTTTTAATTTTGTCTTTTCAGTAATGTGAAAATCTTGGATTTTTGATTATCTTCGATTGACAATTCTAGTTCTTCCAATTGCTTGGTTACTTGATTTTGTTTATATACTCTCTCTTTCTGTCTCTGTCTCTGCTCTCTCTCTCTCTCTCTCTCTCTCTCTCTCTCTCTCTCTCAGATATTTGTCGTGATGTTTCTCGCCAGCATTGACTCTTAAAAGATAAACAAGCATTTGACAAGCAATACTCTGCTAATATTTTGGGGTCAATAAAATATTATCAACTCTCTAAAGGATAGATGCCCTCCAATATACATGGGCGTTTACAAGGAACTAAAATAAGGCACCTTTATGGTGTCTATATCAAACAGAAGCTAGATTACATTGTAAACATAGAGCAATTCTTTGAATTTGTTGAACAGTTTGTTTTAAGCGATGTATTTTATCAAGTTCATTTACTGATCTAATTGGATATGTTTAGCCTGACATGCCTTGAAGTGTGACTCACAAACTTGGACCCTATTCCTTATGGCTCATCTTGTGTTGGCCTACATTCCTAAACGACCAAT
This sequence comes from Xyrauchen texanus, assembly GCF_025860055.1. Classification (NCBI taxonomy): domain Eukaryota; kingdom Metazoa; phylum Chordata; class Actinopteri; order Cypriniformes; family Catostomidae; genus Xyrauchen; species Xyrauchen texanus. The sequence goes on along the minus strand of NC_068285.1, from coordinate 19,178,848 downwards.
AAACCTTTTTGTGGGCGGTCCTTGCAGGCGTCCTTGAACTTTAAACATTCAGATATTTGTCATTTTCCTGTGTAACCCAACCCCTAGAAGCTTTCTGTCATCTATATGTTATATCTACACAGTGGTAATTGTCTCAAACAAATGTGAAAGTTTGGGTTATACAGTATTATATTAATTATATATTTTCATACCAACCCGTTCTCACTCCCGAAGCTTCAAATTACTAATAGCGCGTCGACAAGTGGACGCCAAAATCACGCTTTGGCATCTCATGAAAATTCGTACATAATTTACAGGTTGGCAATTTCGTATGGTCTCGACTTGCTCGATGTTATTTGCTTAAACTCGCACGACTTCATCAAGTGCAAATTCCCAGATGTCTAATGTGGATGTCAGCGCCAGGTCCACATTCAAAGGCAAGGCCTTAAGGACATACTTATTAATATTATACCCTTACCCAGATCGAAACTTAACCAATCAGTATAGAGTGTAAACAGGAAGCTGTTGTGTGTTACAGAAGCAAGTTATTGTCACTTATTAAATGGAAAAGACGTCTTTGGCTGTAGTGAAAGTCCTGACGATTTCGACGCATCCGGCAAGCGCATTGCTTTAAATGACAAAAGTTCTGCGTCAAAGACTGAGGTGAAGGGAATCAGATTTTTTTTGTCATTGGCAAATTATATGCTGGGGTAGAATTTGTCATTATGACATGATATGTAGGGGTATGATTTTCATTATGTTTGAAATAAGCCACATTTTATTCACAACGATAAGGTTTTATTCACAACATGTATTATTTTACAGTGGTTAATGTTAAATCCATTATTTTATATATACATTCTGCTCTGCTGAAGTGACCTGTTCAGTTCCGAGGGTTTCCCATGCACTCCGATCTCTTTGTATGAAGAACAGACCCAAAAGTACGTTTTTATTTCGCGGACCCCCCTGCGTCAGCCGTAACACATTCAGCTCTCGACTCACAAAATCGCCGCCATGAGAAGGCGCCAGTGCAACGTCAAACGCCATTGGCTTTGGCTCTAGCGTGTCTTGTGAGTGACCGATTACGATGAGCTCAAGTTCAGATGCATCTTTTAAATGAGATGTGTGACCACCCGGTATTGGATGGCAGTGTATTCACGGAGGGGGAAGATTTTCAACTATTAAAATCTTCAGTTTCACTCTGTTCCTCATACAATGCTTTTGTATCATTTATACTGTATGTTCAAAAGTGATTGTATTTTTATCTGCTTGTTATGTATTTAATATTGTCGAGAATTTGTTAGGTTTAGGCATAATGGGGTCGGGTGCTTTAAAATATAAAACAAATTTGTGTAATGCACATTTAAATTATTGTTAGGCTACTAAATGTACCCAACCCCATCCCTAAACCTAACCAATTATCAACGACGTTAAACACGAAACCACATTGATAATTGGTTAGGTTCAGGAATGGGGTTGGGTTAGGGGATCTAAAATAATCGACATGATCGTGTAGTATAACCTACTAACATATAAAGGCAGTGACGCCTCCCTTGCAGACTGCCTCTGCGTGCGTCGGATAGGCTACATAAGCCAGAGGGTGCTTTTGTTGTCTGTAGATTGACGCGCTGCACATGCGGCAGTATTTGACGCCTCGGGAGTGAGAACGGGTTGCAAAAAGTCTGTGTTAGGATAGTACTTGCATATAGGTTATTCGTTGCATATGTTTATCCCACTAGACCAAATATCAAAACATTTCGTGACTTTCGAAGTTTCAGCATGTCTAAATTTTTTGAGAAATCGAATCTTAAAAATGTTTTGAAAACAGATTTTTACTCGGATCTCATTTCTTGAAAAGCAAGTCTATGTTAATATTTCTTAGTTTTTCTGTTGTAAACAAACAAACAAACAAACAAACAAACAAACAAAAAAATTTTTGGAACCATAAGGCTCTGTAGTTCATCTGATCGTGTTTTTGTCTTGGCAAGTCTTTCTCGTTTCATCTTAAACTGTTCGCACCTATTTGCTTGTGCGCGCTGATTAGAAGGAAATTTGAGGCCTGGTTGCAAGATGACTCGACAGGATCCGTCCCAAGTGTTTCCCGCACTTCCGCTAGAGGTGTAACAACTGTGCCCAACTTGAACTTGACCATGGCGTGTACAGAATGTTTATCACAACTCAACTCTCCCAAATTTCGAGTTGTAGAGAGCGGTTTTGATTAGCTACAGTAGGTGGACGACGTTAGCACCTTGTTAGGGTTTGCTCGATGCTTGACACTCTTTTTTTATTAAGTACATGTATACCACTATAGACCACATTTATTATATATATATATATATATATATATATATATATATATATATATATATATATATATATAATTTTTATGAACACCTCCATTAAATCATCCATCTCTTTAAAGAGATTCCCAAGGCTTTGTTTGAGAAGTGTGCACACATGCACCACACACCTCTTAGCTTGCTGTAACAATCATAACTTTGATTTTAGGCTTCATCCCAAAATCCTGGGTTAGATCCTGCTTTGGTTCACCTCATCTGTGCTGCTGAGCCATGCATACTGCCAACAGCCTCCACCAGCCAGAAAGCATGAACGCTACGATGACGACTGCCTGCCTCACTCCATTCATTTTAAGGATGGACTTCATATATCATAAATGAATCATTATATTTACAATATAATAACTCTTGTATTACATATTCAATAATTTAATAGGTTATTCAGGTTAACAGCATTACACATTATGTGAATTGGGCACACCTGTACGTGTGCCACCCCATCCTCACGCGAGCATCTGTATGGAATTTTCTGTTGACAAAATCACATTTATCATTCAGGTGCTATACGGCTATACCACTGACTTGACTTTTTACCATTTTCATTGTAATTACACAAACTTTATATCTTAATACTTCAAAACAATGCTTATATAATACGCTATTAGTAAAGTGAGTGGCATTTCCATGCGATAACACGAGACGAATCAAGTGTCTCTTCTTGGAAGGTTTTACTGTTCAACGTTAAAGGATATTAAATCTGATTAAATTATTTATTTATTATTTTTTTTTACACTTAGGCCTAACCGATGAAGTCTATATCAACGACAAACGCTTTCTCGTTTTTTTTTTTTTGTTTTTTTTTGTCGTCTATATAAATTAATTAGAATGCGTCATCAGGGAAATTACACATTTCTTTATTTATTCAATATGTTGGCTACAAATGCACACAATTTCCATAATCTCCACTGAACATAAATATAATACAAACATCAATTCATTTTTACAAGAAATATTACTCTGCAACCGTTTTTACCTTAATAAATAAATAAATATATAAACTCAACACACAATGGCAAGTGACCGAGCGCTAAATGGGCACGCGCATTTGCGTTATATCATTGCCTTATATCATGATGTCTTTATCAATAAAGACACCATTATTTGCGCATGGAAAACAAAGCAATTAAGATACAAAGTTTGGATAAAAGTAGCATCTTTTTGTTTTCCCATCGAGAAATGAATGTGTTTACATGACTCATTATTTAAAATGTACCCTAAATCATTCCCAAAATCTCAATCTTTTCTTTTTACTCATATTTCGGAATATTTTCATCGTTACATTTGAAAACGAAATGTCGAAAAAGAAATGCCGTACTAACGTTAATGATTTAACTCTTTAATTGTATCACCTAATATTAGTAGATATGAGCTTATTTCAGAGCTTCTACGCTAAACACACTTCTATGGGGGTTGTTTGTGGTTAACTGTTATTTCGAAACATTTATTACAAAACATTTATTATTGATTAAAATAATTTCTTTCGGTAGATGTTTTCAAAAGATAAAACAGGCTATATGTTGAACAATATAACTTAATTTCACTACAAATTTAGACGTGGCTGCACTCACTTTTGGTGCAAATGCTGCTTGACTAAAGAGGAAATATCCCAAAAATTGGAGTCGTGGGACCGGACACTGATAAAGAGTATTATTAGTGTCCGTGGATCACAGGTAAACAGTCAATACACCGTCTAGCCCACAAATCACACCACACTGCACAGTCTGTTGAATCTCATTTTCGGAATGAACACTCTTTGAGTATGCCCGTGCACTCTGGACTGCATATGCTGTAAAGTTGAAAGAATCGGACATTCTTATTAAACTTAAATGTCAGCAAAACTATATATAGCCTAAACATATTTGCTTTCAAACTTCACGTAGGCTTCTTTATTGTGTGCTTCGGCTCGTCAAGATGCACTCTTGCTGTAATTTCGTTGTAATTCTTGATGGAGAAGTATTCTTCTTGCTAGTGTTATCAAACATAATAACGTTAAAACGTTGGGTCCTAGGCCTGCACTGGACAACACATACGTTCACTTGTAATATTGTGAACTTTAAAAGTGCTGCGTTATCATTGCATTTAGAAATGGTAATAGATTGAGTTCACTTAGCTAAGCAATTAAAAAAATAGTGATTCCTTGTGGGGTCGAAAGCATACAAAATTGACGAGAAATGTTGGGATTATTGTCATTAACCTAATAAAATAGGTTGAAAGATCTTGCTCATTTTATTCTGTTTCTCAATATTATCTCATTGTTTCGAGTGTTTAACGTGTGAATTAGTAAAAATAAATCTGCGGAATATTTACATTTTAATTGTTATTTTTTTATACTATTTTTAATTTAACGCACAGAGTACAGAATATGCTAAATTTAAATTTTACAGTATAGCCTATACGACAATATACAGATACCTGTTGTGTCTACACGAAATTTCCCTATTAGTCATTTTTAAAAGCTTATTAAACACTATTCGTTTGTGATATAGGATGGACTTGATTAATAATAATAATAATAATAATAATAATGATATGCTAAAATAAATAGGCTATTGAAAAGTCCGATTTCCCAGCACATTAGCTATCAGTCTTTTACGTCTTTTGTGCCGTTTGCTGAAAAGCACAATGAAAATGTTTGACATCTCTTTCAAACATTTCTGAGCTACTAAGAAAACGAAATGTAACTTTGTCAACACATAAGAAAGGATTTAATTTTTTTTACAAAGGGGTCGTTAAAGTTTTTCCATCCGTTTTTTTTCTTTCGAAGCAATCGAATGAATAACTTCCTTTTTAGGAATCATGAGTTTATTTCTATTTAAAAATACTAAGCAAAAAAAGTGCTAAGCACATTTTTGCGCCGGTCCTTGTTCTGGACTGAAAATTCAAAGACATGTTATTCGAAATTTCTGTGGAAGAATTATCAGCATTCACATGAGAAATCAGAATAAAATACAATGTTTTAATGCAGATTTCCCCCTGCAGTTGAATATGCAGTTCTCAACGACCAATTAGTTAAAAATGCTTAAAAAACGTTAAATTGTACCGTCGTCCTTACGGAAAGTGGCGGGCAAGTGTAAGAAAAGGGCCTCTGTGACGCATTTCATTCAGCAGATATTTCTCACCATTCGACTCTTCTCCTTTGTAAAGTTTTGTCAACAGACTGGTCATCAAAGTCTGAAAAGGCCAACAGGCACAGCGTCGGCTCCAGACGACAACCTTCAACTTGACCTTGGCCTGTAGACGCGTCAGTCCCGCACGTAAAATGGACCGAAGAATAAAGGGGCTGTTCTCTGTCTCCGCATCTTGTAAACAAAACGGAAGCCTCAGCAGGAGTTCAAGTCGCGTTCAAAAACTGGACTTTTTTCTTTAACTGCCGTCACTTGCATCCTAGCTACCGTGAAAATATCCTGTACACATCGTTGTTGACCGTAAAATTGCCCACTTGTCTTGCTTACGTTGCATCATAAGATTATATTCTTTTAGATAGCCTAGCCTATATAGTTTGAGGATCCTATCTGGTCGTAGTCTACATTTAGGGAGCAATATTGAGTTTATTTTCTTATTATGATGTCATACTAGCCCATTTCGTTATGTGTATTATTAAGACGTTAACACAGGATACAATAAATAATATGCCTGTTTTAAATATCTTGCTATTCTGGGTGTATTCTGTTAAAGCCGTGGAAAACCTGGAGGTTTTTCGTGTTAATTGTGTCATCCAAGGCCTGCGTACTGGCAACAGCTTACACACGACTTTGTGTTTTATATTTGCAAAGATGGACTAGAACAGGTTCTTGTGATTCAAAAGCAAGTTTGCGGTTACTCTATTGGTTCCATATTTAACACGTCGCCTATGACTCATTTTTGAACAACATTACTGGAACATTTGTTTTAGAAAACAATGCTTTCAACAAACTGAAATTAGAGGCGAAACCTCATGAGGTACCACAAGTATGGAGGGCATTCACCATGTTCCGCTAGTTTACTCACTCGCTATTCACTTTTGGGACATCTTGAAGCTGATGAAATCCTTTGACAGATATCTCCCATGCAGCACAGCATTTGTGTTCCGTTTAATAGTTAGCACTTGAGCCGATTAGAGTCCTCTTACATATCACATGACCAGTTTTAAACCAATGGAGATGTGTTTCTACATAGGGTGCGTCAGAGTCGATTGACTCTCGCAGAATCCACTGTCTCCTGTTTTTTAGTCTCGGGTCTTTTCAAAAAAGAGCCACACGTCTCAATGTCCGACGGGCTATGACAACGTCACTGCTTCTCCGGCCGCGCTGGGTTGACCCGGTCATGTTTCTCTACGATAACGGTGGAGGCTTGGACGACTCCAGCAAGAACATGGAAGGGTTCACGGGAGATAACTTCTCACCGAGTCCGTGCAGGAATTTCATGGCTCACCCTGCCTCTCTTGCGCCCAGCGCTGCCTATACGTCAAGCGAAGTTGCTGCAGCGGGAGCCGGTGAGCCTGGAAAAAAATGCAGCCCCTGCTCAGCCGTTCAGGGTTCAGCCAGCGCTTCACTCTCCTACGGGTATTTCGGTGGTGGTGGGTACTATCCTTGCCGAATGTCCCACCATCACGGGGGCAATGGAGGTGTGAAGACATGCACCCAATCTCCCGCCTCTGCCTCACCTTACGGGGAAACGTACATGGACACGTCCGCTTCAACAGGCGAAGGTTATACCACCGCGCGCGCCAAGGAGTTCGCGTTTTACTCGAGCTATTCCTCAAGTCCGTACCAGCCAGTTTCAAGCTACTTGGATGTCCCCATGGTCCAGGCAATTAGCGGGCCTGCAGAGCCCCGGCACGAGTCCCTGTTACCAATGGAGAGTTACCAACCTTGGGCTATCACGGCCAATGGTTGGAACGGGCAGGTCTACTGCACCAAAGAACAACCACAAACAGGACACATGTGGAAGTCATCAATACCAGGTAAGACACTTTGCCAAAATAGGCAAAATAAATGAAAATGTATAACAAAGTGTTTTCTTATACAATATTCCACCCACTGTATTGTAAGAAACGTAACTGCATTGCCTATTGTGTCTATAACAATGCATACATTTGTTGCCTGAAGTTCTGTTTATTCGGCTTCCGCACATTTTTTTACACATTTCATAATTTTTTACTCTTGTTACAATTTCCTCCTCAGAAGCCGTGTCTCACGGAGGGGCAGAAGGCAGCTCTTTCCGACGCGGAAGGAAGAAACGCGTTCCATACACCAAGGTGCAGCTGAAGGAGCTCGAACGAGAGTATGCCGCCAACAAGTTCACCACCAAGGACAAACGCAGGCGGATATCCGCTCAGACCAACCTGTCTGAACGGCAGGTTACCATCTGGTTCCAGAACCGACGGGTAAAAGAGAAAAAAGTAGTCAACAAATTAAAAAACAATAGTTAGCTTTGCTAAACTGAAGGAAACATCATCAGGCCTGATCGTTAGCCTACCACACACTGAAAGTTATGTGTTTCAGAGTTTTGAAATGATAGACGTTTTGACGATAATTTGGTTCTCTTGGACTTCCATTTTGAAGTGACTCTTTGGATCGGACAGGGTTGATGGTGACGCGGTGCGTCATTTTTGTGTTGCACCAGGTGAAACGGTATGGCTATACTCACTGCTCAGGACAAAGAGGGCCAAAAGATGAAAAAATGTCTATGGAGAGGAACATTCTCGATATCGAAATTAGGAAGCTGTAACTCTTTACAGCGGTCAATCCTATCTTCTCACACAGTGTCAATTTTAAAACACACACACACACACACACACACACACACACACACACACACACACACACACACACACACACACACACACACACACACACACACACACACACACACTGCTTTAAATCACAAGTTTTCTTCTCCTCATGCTGGAGAATATAAGGTATAGACCCAGTAGTTTGTAAAGTTAATTTACAATCTGTGGTTATATTTGTGCTAAACTATGCTACAATGTAAAATTACTGTGTTGGAGTAGCATATATGTTTTGTCTTATAGTGTTGCTCAAAAATCCCAATAAACCATTGATAAGAAAAAATATGTATAATGATGTAATTAAATATGATGTAAAATAAATTTGGGGTCACTTCTCATGATCTTATAAACCTTTTGATCTGAAGGCGTATTCTTAAATGTTTGAAATTAGTTTTGTAGGCAAAAATATAATTGTGCCTACATATTAATTTATTTCATTACAAAACTAAAATTGTGTGTGTGTGTATATATATATATATATATATATATATATATATATATATATATATATATATATATATATATATATATATATAAAATACTTTTTGGAATGGATAATTTGGACTGAAAAATTAAGAAAGAAGCCAAAACAGTATTTATGGAAACTCCTTTAATACTGTTTAGAAATCATCCCAGGGTGATACCTCAAGAAGATGGTTGAGAAAATGTCACGAGTAGCCTACATGTCTGCAAATTCTAGGCAAAGGGTGACTACTTTGAAGATGCTAAAATATAACAGTTATTTTTTTTAGTCACAACACAATTCTAATAGTTCCATTTCTGTTCTTCCATAGTTTTGATGACTTTACTATTATCCTTAAATGTGAAAAATATTAATAATAAAGAATGAGTAAGTAACCCTAAACTTTTAACCGGTAATGTATGTATATATATATATATATATATATATATATATATATATATATATATATATATATATATATATATATATATATATATATAAATGTACAACACCAAACCACGTCACAAAGGTGACCATTAAAAATGCCAAAAATACAGAATATAATCATGAATAGCATCCTTTTACCTTGGTGTTTGAATATGTAACATTGATAAAGTAATTGACCTGTTGGATGGTGTCTGTACTGTAAAACAGACGTGTTCGTGTATACTCTATGAAATAAATGTTTGTCTGTGGACTTTAACAACGAACCAAGGAATAAATACATTTAGATCCCTTAAAAGGACGCGAAAACATTTTGCCCGTCTTAAGCAGAAACTAATGATAGAGCAATGGCGCCATCTTCTGATGAACAATTGCAAGCAGTTGACCTTGGTCACGTCAATCTTTAACATTAATACATTGTGTTGACATTGCTTTTATTATTCTTGTTTTTATATTAAATGCAATTTTCACTGACTACTACATTTAGATTTTTAAATAGTATTTTTAATTTAAGGGGTTCACTATTGGAATTTTGTGACTTGTAGAAACACGATCATTTGTACACATTGCACAATTTGAGACACTTCTTATGACGTAAGATAACTTGAATAACATCGTGTATCTTGTAAGCTTTGTAATGTAAAAAAAAAATGAAATAAAAAAATACTTAACTAGTCTACGGCAACATGAGGCTTAAGCCGTTATTCACTAGCACCGCGATGACGTTTTCTGGCTCAGGCTTGATTTATTATGTCTTACGAGGCAGAAAGCTTTTTGTAATTTGATCATTTTATTCTATTTTCTACATTTTCTATAAAGTCGTTTCTTTTATAATTTCTAGAACTTTGTAGAAATTGTGCTTCTTTACACACCTGCTGCCTGCAGCTCTTTTGACTCTGACTGTCATGGCATTCGTGCTTTTATGTTTAAAGAGATGTTGCAATTTTTGTAGTTTGGCAAATGACAGAACCCAAACGCACACGAGCCATCAAATAAATATGTTTGTGTCAAAAAGCACTGTTCTGATTTGTTAAGACCGTAACATTTTCAATATAACGCTGTTCAGCATTGTGGGAACAGCTTTTCCGTTTTATGATTATATATGTGTTTGACAACAACCGATGATCTCAAATTATAACTGGTTGTAACACACACACACACACACACACACACACACACACACACACACACACACACACACACACACACACACACACACACACACACACACACTTTCCACAGACATAATGATTTTTGTACTGTACAAACTATATAATCTATCCACTAACCCTAACACAACCCCGTAACCCTAACCCTTGCAGAAAACTTTCTGCATTTTTAAATTTTCAAAAAATGTAATTTAATATGTTTTTAAATTATGGAGACACTAGAAATGTCCTCATAAACCACATTTATACCATAATACCCTTGTAATTACCATTTTGTAACCTAGAAAATTGTCCTTGTAAACCACATAAACATGACTCACATTTTTTCTCCGTCAGTGTGTTTACGGTTCTGTTGTGTGACTCTCAAGTGCGCGCACGTATTCTAGAGAAAGAACAAATTTGAGCCCAACACGAGCCCTTTGCTTGTAAATCTGGTTTCTTGCGCCATCTATAGAACAAAAAGTAAACAGCATCTACAACGGCTTTACTTGGCTAGTTGTTCTATATAGATAGTAATATTCACCCTGACATTAAAACTTGTTTGTGTCCCGTAGATAACGATCAGTGCACATTCGCGGATTCTGAGGATTCATGACAATGATCTCTGTCATAAATCTGTCCCAAAGAAAACTGTAGATTTAGATTTAGGACTTTGCTTTTGGTCCAAACTTAAATCTAGTTGTATGGTTTTGACCTTCGATATGCGTATATATTTTGTTTACGAAACGCAGGGTTTGCTTCGAATTTTTGAACGTTTAATTAAAAGATGTCATGAGAGAGATTAGAGTCAATGACTCTAGTTATTACATGAGTTATTACAGTGTAAATACATAGTAATCTCAAATTATATAAAAACAATTGTTTACTTAATCTTACATTTTTACTATTCAAACTAGTTTTAATTAGGTTACCATTACTCTCTAAATCCTTAAATTGACACTAATACAAAAATTAAGTGGTTCTAATTAAACTGTATTTGAAATGTCACAATTTGGAATCATAACTCAAATGCAGTTCTTTAAACTTTGTTTTAGAATACTACTAACTCAAAATGACCAAGCACAAGTGTGGAATACCCACAAACCCGTGTGCTTCAATAAATTATGTTTGTTTAGTAAAAACAAGGGAATTTATGCAGTAAAATAATAGTTTTTTTTTAATAAAATGTATATAGATTTAATTCTTATGACTATTATTGTTGTTTTGTTGTAGCTGGTTGATAATTGAGATTTTTGTTAAATCAACATCAGGATGATTAGTGTTATCTCTGGTGAATTTGGAGCCTTTTAAGATTAAGCTATTTTTCTTTACTCAATTGTACTTTACAAAAATGCAGATTTTTGAGTAGAGTAGTGTGCCGAATGGCTAACTAAGAGTCTAGTCATAATTTCCCTTTTACTGTATGACCCAAATGTAATAATGAATTCAAAACAATGATACTTAAATCATAGATTAATTAGCTCACTTTTAACTAGTTACGTTATTTAAAAAAAATAAGTTAAAATTAAGCCAAACAAGTATGTTCACTTAGAAAAAGCATGCAAACCGATTGGCTTGGAATTTTTAGGTAAGGTCAACTAACTAGATTTTACAGTGTAGTTAAGAATGACTGTAAAATGGCGCGGGTTTTTCAGGTTGCCTTCTGTGCGCCAATGGAAGGTTTAAAGCTCTGGGTGACAGTCTAGAGTCTAGACAATGAAAGCCAAGGCCATAGACTGGTTTAGCGTACACCTCGTTGTTTAGCCCAGTGCTTGCTTAAAAAAAACCTTTGCATTTTAAAAACGTTTCAGGTTACAATCTTACCAAGAAACACGATGCTTTCTTTTAGTCAGTAGCAAAGTTTTTGTCAAAGATGAATGCAATAGGCTATATTGTATTAATTTAGCCTAGTTTAATTCATTAAGCCTTGTTCCCCTATTTTCAAAACATAAATAATGCTATAATTATGTTGCAATTAAAAGTAAATTCGAAGAGGGAAATACAAATTTCTGTGGCCAAAGATGTTGTGACGCTGATCTTTATAGCCGACTAAAACTCACAAATCCAAACTAAAATGATAACCAAACTAAATATATATAAACTAAGGATGTAAATGGGCGTACACTTTTCAAAATAACAGTCAATGCAATGCACGACACACTTGTAATCAAAAAAACAATACATTTGATGACGGATTTTTCATTTTTTATTTCTTCAGTTATGTCAGTATCGGATTTAAAATGCCTAAACTTCCCATAATCACTTTTCTAATCACGGCAAAGACGAGAACAAATTAAATCGGTGATGTGACGTTTTACTTTTGGTCCATAAATGTTTTGCTCTTTTCTGTTGAAATGTAGGTCCCCATGACATGCTTGTTTTACTTTATTAATCACTGAACAGTTAAACTAATTCAACCAAATGTAAAAGTCTTTATATTGCATGCTAGTTGTTAAGGTATACATTTAGTCCATTTTAAATCAATCCGTAAATTTTCGGTTATTTACAAAAGAAAAGACAGGAAGAAAAATGTCTGCAAAATACTAGGTTTTAAACCAATCACGAACCTAGCCCAAAACGGGCTTTTTGCAATATTAGGGTTGTTCAGTTACAAGTCAAGCACAAGACTAAATAACCAGGAAATGATTACAATAGCAACACAACAACTGAATTGGAAGTTCTGTGATTGTTTGGTCAGTATACTTTGCCATGTCCATTTAAAAAATGTAGGTATTTGAATCATACAGTTCCAAATCTTGAGGAGTTTGTAGGAGCCAATGATTTCTTTATTATATTAGAAAGGATAAAACAAATTATGGATTTTATACGCAAATGAAAATTGTGCATGTTTTCAATGTTGTTATTCCATATATTATTATAATCGTTGTTAATCACTGTAGTAACTTTATTTTATCATTATTATTACAATTGTCAGTGGCACTGAAACAGAAATTATTATTATGGCTGTCATCATTTGGACTATAAAACGTAGTAAAACAAAATTATCCTCACGTTAGTCGTAATCTAATTTGTAACTGCAGTTGTAGATTAATACAGAAGCTAGGTTCCCAAACATCACAACGCACCTCATAATGCATACGACTCCAAATAAATAACATTTATTGTTTGCTGAGCCTGCACTACATTTTTGTAGCAGACTTTCTCTTGCAATTATTGGTAGAAGGTGTGATTTTTTAGAATACAATTTTTAGCCCGACATAAAGGTGTTGTTAGGAGAACAGCCTTTCCTTAGTGTCGTTTTTCTAAACAGTTTGGCAAAAAAAAAAAAAAAAAAGACTTTCTATAAAACACTATTTCACTCCCCATTAGGCTATTTATTCGATTATTGTATAAAAAATAAATGTATGTGGTGTGTGACTGTTTATGGGATGTTGATTGGAGGTTTCTTTATTTAGTGCAGTACTTGCTGGTTTTTTTCCTACAAACTTTGACACTTTATGCTGCTCTCTCTCTAGTTTCTTTGTAAAGTTTCCTAATGTGAAATTGACGTTTGTGAAACCATATCCGAGGCAAACACTGGTTTGAGTGTCGTTTGTTTTTTCATTCTCTTTTTCAGACTCTCGCGGTGGGCGGTAGCCCGTCCCCCTCACCGAACTTGAAGTCGACCGTACAGCCAAGTCTGTGCGATTACCCTGGGGGAGGGGAGGGGTGCGGGCCGCAACACCAGACTTTATTAGTAGATGAAGCGTGGAAGAGAAGACGAAGAGAGCAAGAGAAATGGAAAACATCATTGCGACATACAATAGTAGAATGCTATAGCCTATATGTTACCGTACTTTTAAATATTTTTTAAAGCTGGTCCGATATAGGATGGCAATACAGCCTAATATTAATATGTTTTTTCTCTTGCTACATCATGGTCTGCTTGTTGTAATTCTTCTCGTTATCACCATATGCTTCTAAACTAATCTTACATTTATCTGAAGCTCTAGTGCTGCACTAAGTCTTGAGTTGGCCATTATAACGTTGCTACAATTTCCTCTTTACAGGTACAGAAAAATTGTTGATTTTGGCTGAAATATGCATGTGTTGTGTCGCTTCTTCTTGCCTCAGCAGCTTCGTTCTGTTGTGGTAAATGGAGTTTAAGTCGTACCATTTAGATCCCAGAACTTGCAGTCAAATCTAACTACTTTTTCCGTTGCACCCGAGCCCCAAATTACTGCTGAAAGCTTTCCAAACCACGACGGAATTTGTTAGGAGTTGACGAAGAGGTGCAGCTTCTGGTTTTGAGTGTCACTTTGCTATGTATCGTAATAAATGTATTAATGTACAATTGAAAAGGAACATACAATCTCAGAACTTTTAAATTACGAACGACAGTCACGTCTTGCAAACAGTGTGGAAATTGTACTATATGAGGCTCATGTTACTCACCTCCGTGTGCGTTCTTTGGAGGCATGGTGGTACAAGGGGATTAAGGGAAAGCAATGTGGAAATGTGAGGCCTTTGCCGGCCAAATCCGTGTTTAAGTCCACGGTAAAACTACTTTATGTTCTGGCCTTTTCAATTACACAATTTATAAGTATTTTATATGAGGCCTACTCTTAGTCAGAGCTTCTAAATACTAAGCGACACACTGATGGTAAAAAGGTAATGGATTTTCTCAATTAAATTACGACCCCATTAGTATTGAATTCTGAAGTTACCCTGATGTTACTTGATGTGTTATTTGTTTGTATCTTATTGTTTAATACCACGTAATTGTAACGCACAATGTGGTCATGGTGATAATCAGAATAGTTCGTATAGGAACACCTTGTCATAACTAATCATATGATTTTCTTGCGTAAACTTAATGATACATCGATACTGATAAAATGTTGATAACAGAAATACCGAAAGGCATCAGTGAAAACACATAGAAGTTAGTTAAGCAGTTTATAAAAGTGTATACATATTACAGCAACAATTTACAATTTCCTGGTACCAGCATGGAAGTCAAAAGCGTTGTCATTTTCTCACGTTGTCGCATTCAGGTAGGCCTAATGTTTCAAAAAAAAAAGAAAAAGAAAAAAAAAAATGATCACAATAAATAAATAGGCCTAAATATGTTTGTGTCGATATACTTTCATTTGGGAAAACAGAAATACATCATATCGTAGCTTAAATTTGTCAGTTTAAAGTAGACTATTACTTTTTCGATTAAACGTCACAGTCTAGTGCGTTGAGATTAATCCTGCATGCAACTACTGACAAGGTAATGGTAAACTACGGCTGGCATGGACTTCTTTGATGGGCAACCGTGATTGTTTTTTGTTTGTTTGTTTTTTGTAATCTTCACAAACTTGTATTGACATATGATGTGTACACTTTTATTGGAAATTCAAAAGTTCCAAGTTCAAAGATTCTAACCTCAGTTAGAATGTAGCTTTTGCGGTTTGCTTTCCCAGTTAACATTAGCCTACACATTATTAGTCATTGATAGCTTTCGCTTCAAAATACAAACAGAAAAAAAATTAAAGCATCTGTCATTTTCATTTCTAGATCACGTGACATTGGCATCCGCTGTAATGGATAAAGATGGATTTCCACGTCATCTTACGTCTCAAAATTTCTTCCTTTCGGATAGCCCGGGTAGGAGACACGCGCTCATGAGAGCTATGTTGTGGGCGTTGCGTATAGATCTTACAAGCCCAAGCTAGAAGCTGCACGGTTTTAATGATGGATTTTGACGAGAGGGTTTCCGTTGGCTCAAACATGTATCTGCCTAGCTGCACGTATTACGTTCCGGGGGCTGATTTCTCCACGTTGCCATCTTTCCTATCCCAGAATCCATCTTCTCGTCCCGTCCCCTATTCGTACTCCTCAAACCTGCCTCAGGTACAGCATGTAAGGGAGGTTACATTCCGGGACTATGCTATTGAGGCGTCAGGTAAATGGCCTCACCGAGGTCCACTGGCTCAGTGTTATCCGTCGGAGGATATAGTGCACAGGGAGTGTTTACCAGTGCCGACGAGTGTTGGTGAAATGTTCCCCAAGAACAGCTCATCTGCCTATTATCACTCTGCATCGACCTCGACCTCTGCATCCTGCTTCTACGGTGGTGTAGGAAGAAATGGGGTGCTGCCTCAAGCTTTTGACCAGTTTTTCGACAATGCGTATGGGGTCTCGGACAGTACAGCGAACAGCGGCTATGCAGCGAGAGATAAACAGCACTCCAGCAAGCACCCAACGCCAGCGCCCGCACCCGAGCAGGAGTCTCAAGGAAAGGAGCGACAGGAGACCAGTACTCCCGAATCGTCTTCCGGCAACAATGAGGAAAACACTAGCGGTGCGAGCAGTGCGTATGAGTGCAATCTTGTGTGCTCCTGTTAAAATTTTTATATGCTTTTTTATAAGCGTATAAGGTTTATGGAGGGCTTGAGATTTCCCCAACAAAACCTTGGCTACTTATAAACTATGAGAACAACGTGCTTTGAATTGAAATTGGCCATGAAAAACTCAAAGCTATACTTTCTTTTTGACTTGAATTTTAAAATGTGTTTAAGTAGCTGCAGTGATTTCACAGTATTGCTTGCAGAGATTACAGTAACAGTCTTCTCGCAGCTGCCTCAGTTAATTCGTACAGTTGTTTCAAGGGTTTAAGATAAAGGGGGAAAAATGTTGATGAAAGAGTATTTGTAGGGCTTTTTGATGTTGTGTTTGCCATGCTTATTTCATATAGGCGTAGTGTTTAAAATACGATAGCCTACTACTAAAATTAGAATTTTAATTCTTTAATTAACTTGATTTTGCAATCCATTGAATATAAAATGTTTTTTTGCATCTGTACCTATTGACGTTAATCAAAATGTTAGACCAACTGATATATTCATATACAATAATGTATTTGTTATACTTATTAATGTATCTTGTAAATTGTTATGACGCGTGTTTGTTCACATTGTCTCTTAGGTGGACCCAGGGTTCGCAAGAAGAGATGCCCGTATACAAAATTTCAAATTCGAGAGCTCGAGAGGGAGTTCTTCTTTAGCGTCTACATCAACAAAGAGAAACGACTTCAGCTCTCACGGATGCTTAACCTCACCGATCGCCAAGTGAAAATTTGGTTCCAGAACCGGCGCATGAAGGAAAAGAAACTTAATCGGGACCGATTACAATACTATACGAACCCTCTGCTCTAGGACGACGAGGAAATAACTTATACAAAAGCTGCAATAATGATATCAACAATGAGATGTTACAGATTCTCAGCGGTTAATTTCAAGTTCGTGACAAGGCACCATTCACATTAACTTGATGAATGCAATTACTGAGAGACATTTAAGTTTGCCTCATTTAATGGGTTGTTTTGTGGCCATACATATATACAGTATATATATATACGTGAATTTCTACACCATTTGTTTGCGAACATACATTTTGTTGAAAGTAGCTTACTTATCTGCTTGCACTTGTGGTGAATTATATGCGCAACGACTGCGTGCAACTGTCTGAAATATTTGGGTCTAAGCAAGACTTGGCTTTTTTTAGCAACTCACCAATAGTGCGTAGAGGAATGTATGGTGTGTTGTACAGTTGAGCCTAATAACATTTGTGTGACCAAATAGAAAAACTGTGAGAATGTTAGCATTACTGCTCCAGGCTTCCTAAATATTTATTGATTTGCAACCAAATGAACTGCTCTCCCTTGTAATAGTGATAATGTTGCACCTTCTGATTGTGTTCTAACACTCGGTTGTCTCTCAGAAAATGAAAGTGACTTATTACAAGCAAGTGTAAACTGATCATATTTTGGTCATCCAAAGTTTTCACTCGTTGCAAACTGTGAACAGGAAAACAAGAGACACTAACTCAACAAAGGTTGAAAACGTAGAAAATTAAGTGAGAAAACTCGCTGAATCTCAACTGAAAGCCATAAAGAGCGTTTCTGGTCCTGCAGAGTCCAAGAAGTGGCCTCATTCAGCTCATTATAAGACATTGAAGCATTTTCACACAAAAGGGAAACATGTTTAATGCTGAACCTATTTGTTGGTAAATGTTGTACTCTGCAAAGAAACGTGACGAATATTGTGCTGGGATTAAACAAAGCTTGGCTGCTTATAATCCAGGAGGTCATGTATAACACATTTCTTAAATTAAATATTCAAAAAGCGTTCACTGGACGTGTATTTGTCTTATATTATTTACACTTCATTAAGATCTACATATAATGCATATCCATGTGGTTATACGCATTCTGTATATTAATGAAAAACACAAAGAGTGTTTCTCTTTTTTTTCAAGAGCTCTCGAAAGAACAACACTGTCAGCCCACTGGGCAGTTGTTACCTGACAGTTTTACCATCACAGTGGTCACCATTTTTGCAGTTATCATCTGAGTGTTTATGACCGTACCCGTAGCGTTCATATAGCCTAAGACAGTCTAAGAGCAATAAACTAAGTCAGAGGGAGAGAAAAAGTGGAAGAGAGGGGGAGAAAACTAAGCTTTATGGTTGCTTGCTACGGTGCTGCTGGGCCTGGCTGGCGCATCCTTTTGAAACGCTTAGGAATATCCGTCTAATTACGGGGACATCCTCCTGGTTGCTTCAGCAACGCGACCATAAAAGCTGTCTGTGTCTGGGGCATTTGGGTGATTGCAGTGTGGTGCCATAAACTGTCTCAGAACCAAGGTTATTGGACACGGTTCCAAGGGGACGGAGGCAAAAGGATCTTGATGAACGGCTTCCAAAATACTCGAGTGCTTTCTGTCCTGTTTGTATTAGTTTACCACCAAAAGTAGGCTACCACCGAAAAAAAACTCTTGCTCGTTGTCTTGTTCCCCCTGCATTTTTTGTTTTTCTTTTTTTCGGTCTTTACTTGCAAGCAGTGTTAAATGTCGCACGTGTAGGTTCAAATGGTGTCCATTGGGAGGCACTCCTGAGATCAATGTCATGGCCGTGGATCATACTGAACAGGAGGTTGTTCACATCACAAACCAACAAACTCAAGGTTTTGAATCTGTTTTAAGGTAACATCATACTTAACCATCCATTTCAAAAGCTATGCGTCAACCGTGTTTGTTTATATCACATATTTAACTAATGTTTATATTGTCTTTGGTATGTGGAAGGGCTTAACTGAAGTAGTGATACTTTATTCAGTATGGTGCTTGGAACAAATTAATTCAACAAGACTTCAAAAACAGTGCAAAGTGTTGTAAAGGTCGATTCAGAGTCAAATCCCCTGCAGGTGTTCTGAAATGGCAGGCATAGATTAATTCAGCCACTAAAACATACCGTTAATCTTCTGGAACCAGAATACACATTAAGCGTCTAATTTTCTTATTACATTCAATAGCGTGTAAAATATGGGTGTATTAAAATTCCACTTTTACCACTGATTCAAATGAACTATGGTCTGTCGATTAAGAAATCCATTAAGCATACCACAGACTATGCCTTTTCGGTTATATATTTGAGCAAAAATTATTGGATTAATTTTTCAAAGCTAATTTATCGGTAGCTATATTCATGGATTTATTGTGGCCTCAAAATGTCGCACATCGTTCATTCGAGACTCCAGCGATGATTGAACATTGATCAGTTAACGCAGACTAGACGTGTCTCCAAAGCTGTCTTTATCTAGCATAGAGAAAATAAATTATGTAATTTGAAATGTAATTGTGAACCAACCATGATCGTGCCTTTCCGCAAGAGGGATTCAATAACAGCATGGGTAGTGTTACAATAGCAGCCTGACGGGTAGTGTTACAGTTTGCGTGGACTATATGTCTCTAGTGCAAAATAAATGCTTCCGTTTATAGCAATAAAATGTCAGATTATTTTTCTTAAATTCCTCTACAGCGAACCCGACCGTAGGGATGTAGAAAAGAAAGGTTTGGGTTTGTGACATATCAACTCACATATCTCCTAAATAAAATACACATAAAGGGAAAAACAATAATTCAGCAAACAGGATTGACTGAAGAAGAATGTTTATTATTATATGTTTATCCGAAAAGCGATATCATTTGCGTGTCCACGTTTGTGTAGTCCCCAAAGTAGGAGTAGTTTAATTGTTAGATTTAGTATTTATCCCACAATTTGGCCTTCCTCCTTCCTAGCTACACATGAGATATCTGAACATTATACTTACAACGTTAAATAAATATTCATGTGTTTGTTGTCTTGAGCTTGTGGATAACATATGATAACAACAACAACAACGTTATTCAGCAAAGGAACAATTTATCTCTAAGGGAAACATGAACATGAAGATAAAAGGAAATGCAGTGTGGTACGAATGAATAGGATTATCAGATATACATAAAACCATCAGAACAATTCAATAAATCAATATCAACAGCAGAATCATTATTATTATTATAAATCTTATTATAAATTAATATGATAATTTTTAATTGCGTTAATTAATGTTCAAAATTCCTTCATTTACATAAGTTTTATGAAGTACACTCATTAACTGTACCATTTTGATCACCTTTGTTAATACGATAAATTAATTAATTAACATCTCCAAATATAGAGAAAGATCATGTCTGGAATATTTGGGTAACATATGCGATACTATCAAAACATCCTTTTCATCTATATATTTAAACTTGAATTTAACCAAGGCAACCTCGGTTTAACAGAATTTTCGCAGTGTAAAGACAATTGAAGTTTTATCGTGAATGTGTGTTCACGTTTTTTATCATTTATTTTTTTAAACAAGAAAGAGTAAGCAATTTAATAATGTCAAGCAAACAATCTACAGAAATTATTTCAAAGAAAGGAAAAAATATTTACTTCATGTCACTTTTGTTCAATTCATAATTTTGAGAATGTCTGTCTATATATATATATATATATATATATATATATATATATATATGTATATATATATACATATATATATATGTACATATGTATATATACATATATATATATATATATATATATATATATATATATATATATATATACATACATATAGGGTTGGGAGGGTTACATGATGCATGATGCACATGATGTAAAATGTAATTTGTAACGTATTATATTAGATTACTCAAGATCAGTAACGTAAATACTTTGGATTACTTCTTCAGCACTGGTTTTGTTAGTTTTGA
The DNA here is from genome assembly GCF_025860055.1 of Xyrauchen texanus. NCBI lineage: Eukaryota > Metazoa > Chordata > Actinopteri > Cypriniformes > Catostomidae > Xyrauchen > Xyrauchen texanus. The sequence goes on along the minus strand of NC_068285.1, from coordinate 19,157,616 downwards.
CTATAAAACTCTGCCAGTACAGTAAGACATAATACACATGTTAAAAATATATTCTCTGTAAAATCTAAATATCTTATGCAGTGTTGTTTCTAAAACAACTCTCTTGTTTTTTGGATTTTTAGATATTTTTAAAGGAAAACAACAAAAAAATTATTATCAAGAATATGATTTTTGCCCTAATATCTTGATAGATGATCTTAATAGAAATAAAAAAATTATGATCCAACGTGAATTTTCTTGATAAAAAAATATGATCGTGCCTGGAAAAGTGCATGTAAAATGGCTAGAAATAAAATTTTAGCTTAGCATAAAGCTGACAGTTTACACAAGGTTCAAAATTACTTCTCTGTCTGCTGGTATGAATGAAACACATCATAAGAAATTGTTTCACCGCTGTTCAAAGGCACTTTGGATCACATCATTTATATGTATAAATATTTTCCATCTGAAAGGACTAAATATTAAATGAAAAAAATGACAATAAATTGCAAAGTAATCTCTTCAGTAATCAAAATACTTTTGGAATGTAACTGTATTCTAATTACCATATATCTAAATTGTTATATTGTTATAAATGTAATACTTAAAATTACACATTTTAAAAATACTTTTAAATATGTGATCCCGTTACATGTATTCCGTTACTCCCCAACCCTGTGTGTGTGTGTGTGTGTGTGTGTATGTATGTATATATATACCCATATACCCAGTTTTTATTTTATTTTAGCTTGACGTAACGATTTGCAGGTTACTAGGAAATGTGTCTCCTAATGACAATTTTAGAAACTGGATACTTAAATTAGCCCATGTTTTGTATTTAACATGTAAGATGTTGGTTCTGTTGCTGTTCCGTACCTTCTAATTTTCAGCTGTCTGTTTTATTATTTACTTTATGCCGTTATCTCATATAGTGTGTAGCCTATTTGGTCGCTCTAAAAATGCAAATTTTAAGGCAGTCATTTTTTTCTATTTTGTCCACAAAATCGAATCAGTTGATAACCGCATATTCAAACACGCACACATGTCTCTCAGCGTATTGTGAGCGAGCGCGCGTGGTTTAGTGTGGAATGGTGAACAGTCAAATCTCCATTTGTCCCACTACTGCACATCTCTGCCTCTATTGTTGATACGTTTGTGACGTGGTTCTGGAGGGGGTGTGGCTATTGAATGAGGGCACCTCGTCTCACTCAGCTTGTCAAACGAAGGAAATGACAGATACTGAGCTTTTCTTGTAGCCTACTTTAGCCAAACAGTTCCTGGTGGCTAGTGATAGCTGACACGAGGAATCTCTAATTAATGAGCGGATTGAATCTGGAAGCTACAAGCGACTTGAGTCTAGCGTTTGACTCTGACGACCAACATCGCTCACAACCAAATTCCTCTTGATGCTCTTTTTTCCACAAGCGGAGAAAGGTCTGTGTTAATATGTGCATACGAAATTTTACCAGTGATAACCTTGGAGGTGGGGTTGGGAGCAATGTAGTCTTGTCGCATGGTGACATTTCGTCTCTCCCCGCAGGACATGAGGATACGAGTTCCGAACTGCACAATACTACTCTGACTATTTCTGCCATAGACAGTTATGGCTGAAGTAATATGGGTAGTATGCAGCCCTGGCCTAACTTAGGTCAACGGACGTCAAACCCGCACTCAGTACTGAAATGAATGCTCGTGTATACATTGCCTAAAATACAGTATTTTCAAGAGATGGAGAGTGGTAGAGCCTCCAGTTATCATTGGTGATGATGTCCGATGAGGAAGAAGCACAGGTCGAACAGAGTGTCATCCTATACAGAGCTCGACAAGACCAGTTTGGCCAAGTGTGGCCACGGTGAGGCAATCCTTTTGAGTTATAGGTCTGTTGATACCATGTTGTGTATGTGTGTGTTTATTTGGTATTGTTTTATTTAGCTCATTATTTAGAATTAATGTGGTGTAGATTATTTATATAACTCTGAAAGGGAAAAATATGTGGGATCCAGACCAACATCAGAAAATATATTTAACATCGAAATGTTATGCCTTAAAAACACACTTATTTAGGTAGAATTAGCCTTTAAATAAGCTATTAAATATGTCTGGCAACCAATTTACATGCAGGCATTATTAAAAATAGATTAAAATCTATACCAAAAATAATGATTTACATCATTGACTTTTGGTAAAATTCTGTCTGCACTATTCCTTTTGCTATTCAATGTTACAGTAATGGTGATACCAAATAAGGATACTTCCTGTTTCCTTAAAAAGAGAAAAACATATCTTCTATAAGACACCCAGTGCTATGACATTGTACAAACGTCCTGTCAGACTGTTGTCAGAAGTTCTTTCCCAATGCATGTGCTATATCTCATAAGTACACAATACATGGATTGCTTAGCCCTATATGCTAACCTAAACCCCACCACTAAACCAAACAAAACCAAACCTGGTAACAGCGAATGAGACTCTCGCGAGACTTAGAGCTCGAGAAGGTGTTCCTCTTAGATATGCACTTGACTCAGGAGCGCCGCCTGGAAATCATCAGCAGTGCGCACCCGACCGACAGTCAAGTGAAAATATGGTAATAATAATAATAATCATAATAATAATAATCATAATAAAACAAATAACAAATACAAATTGTTTCATAACACAGGTTTTCGAGAGGCTCTTCTGATTTGATAAACAAAATGTGCTAATAGCACCTATGGCATTGTGCAATTAAATTGTTATATCATTATAGAATTTATAGCCTTTATTTGTGTTATTTTAATTATCAATTCAAGAATCATGTACTTAATAATTATCAATAATCTTTATATAAATCATTCTTTGAATGTCTTGTCTAGGCTAGGCCTACTGTGAATCCAGGTGACTACATTATCAAGATTGATAATAGTAATCACGTCTGCCAAATGGATAAACGTAAATGTAAATATTGAAAAGGTCTGCGGGACGAAACAAAACAACAACAACAACAACAACAACAACAACTTGTTAGTGTTTAGGCATGTACAAACATTCATACACATACATTGAACCGTTTTTAAAAAGTAGATTTAGTATTTGTGTTGACGACGTAGTTTTTCCCGATGCTATCTTGCTTTAAATATTTATTGAAGAAGTATGCCGCTATGTGTCAACAATTTGGCTTTGGGATTAATATTTTTTTCACGTTATCTCTGGCGGAAATAGTTTGAGTATATAGTTCTACGAAGGGCCACAACATGTAAAGGCATGCATTTAGTGAGTTTAGTCCTCTTTTGTGGCGCTTTATTGCTAGCTACTTTATGAGGCTCTTCGCTTTTCTGAGTGACTATTCTTAGTCCAGACTTGATAGAAGCAAGAATAAACACGTTCAGATTTCTTTCGATGGAATTGTCAGTTTTTGTTTCGCCGATATATTAATGAAGCTTTGAACTGAACGCAGTGCAGATAAGACACTGTTCCTTCTATTTTTACTGTCGAAATGATATAGTTGAATTTTAATAACCTTACGAAATACACTGTTTTATAGAAAATGCGGTAGAATAACTGTAAGATAAAGCATGTGGTTTGTTTAGATAGGCTTAGTTGATTTGTTTGAAGATATGAACCAGACTGTCGAGTGGTTTAGGTAGTTTCATGTTGTTGGGATTATATATTTTAACTCTGCAACAGAAACTGTCTTAATTGCCCCAGTTTAATTCTTCCTTATTTTACGATATTTTTTCGTTCATTTAACCGAATAGCCTATAGCCTATTTCACAGCCTTATTTCCTTAATTTTGTATTTCTACAAAAACAACTCTTGTGAATTTGTGCCATTTGTCTTTGTCGGATTTGTGTAATTTGTTAATTATTTTGTTGGTGAACGGGGCTGATTGCAGACAGGATTTCTGCGCAAACTTAATGTAGAGCGTACTTGACTATTCTCGGTAGTCTAGGCCTCGGTTATGTCCACGACGCAGAGACGAGCCTTGGGTGTCAGCGACCAGAGTGGCGCTGTAAACTCGGAAGATCGCCTAATCTGCTTCCGTTTATTGCCTTAAGAAGCGACTGAACACAAAAGGCAAGACTCATGATGTCACTTCGGCGCAGCAAAGGGAATTAATCTGTGCCTAAAATGTATGAATAGCGCCTGTGGTAAAAACTAAGTTGCGTTAAAAAACACTCCTGTGTCATTTACGGCCTCAAAGGGCCTTGGTTTTTCCGTCCCTCGTATTTTCCCTTTCTTTGAGACGTAGTGGCTTTTCCTGCCGTAAAAGAGTAAAGTCCTTCTGATAATCACTGGTGGACCGCTCAACAGCGTGAACATAGAACTGTTTTTGTCATCATGTTTTCAGTAAAGCCTAGCCTACATCTGCATTTAGAGGCATTCATTGTTGACTTGTTCCTATTTGAACTAGGCCTAAGTCTGTTGATAATACGCCTAGTTGATTAAAACAAATATTAACTTGAGAATGTTATGATTGTAATGAGCATTCTCATTCACCATTATTTATACACACGATACGTAAATGTAGCCTAGTCCTTTTATGAGCAATGATTAAATATAATATTAATTTAAAAAAAAAAATGACCTGATATTAAATAAATAGTATTATTAATAAAATAAGCGGAAGCTCATAAGTTTCTAAAATTGGTGCCACTTTGAATGTTCTGGACATTTAATGTTGTTGTCCTTTTAACCAAGCAGATTACTAAATAAAGCAGACTAACTAGTTCGACGATTGCAAGTTTTCTCACTCTGATTCGCCTGAATTTAAATAATAATAATGATGATGATGATGATCATAAATAAATGCAAACAGAACAGAGAAGTTGAACCACAGATCACATTAGCCTTACTTGTCTAATTTGTAGCGAAAATGCAGGAATATTGCCCTGTGTGAACGGGACAAATAAGTCCATTAAGGACATTAAATATTATTTGTTAAGTAACAAATAATAATTTTACAGGAAAATATCAACGACTGTTTACCATCAAGTTAAAGTAATAAACATGAATGAATGAAGACAGCTGACCATAGCTTTCCCTTTTGACAGATGTTATGTGCACACAAAACCCCTGTACTAATTGTAATATCATGGTAACAACATTATAGCTGAAATCGAACACAATAGTTAACAAGCATCTACATCTACTGTGTGCGATAAACAAGAAACTGGCAATTCGTACAGCAGTGTAACAAATCCCTCTAAATTAGTTTTTCAGATGTAGTTTGGTTTAGTTTGCAGAAAGGTTGTGTGTATTTTCTAGGTTCGAACTAATACTTCATGGGAGAAAAAAAACAAACATATTTTTTACAAACAACAGGCTACAAACTCCTTGGTTTGTGCTTTGAAACGCGTCTAGTTCAGATATCAATTCTATTTGCTGAAAGTGTTTAAATTCGGTGGATACATAACGCATGTTTTTTTTACAGTAGAAGGAGAGTAGTATAATAAGAACAAATGCAATCTTTTGACAGCAATTCCATTGATTTTTTTATAATTCCGTTCAAATGGTCACGTGTGTACCTCATCCAATCAAATGGTGGTTTGCTCTCAACATATTAGCTGACTGGGGCTTTGTGTGGGGGAAGTTACCTCTCCATTTTCACAGATTGTTATTTTGTGAGCGTGTTACTGTATGTGTGTGTTAGTGTTTTTATGTGTGTGTGTGTATGCATGAGAGTGCGACCCCGCCATGTCGACATCCGGCAGTATGACAGGATACTACGTTCACTCTCTTATTGCACCAGTGAATGAGGAGTCTCGTTTCTCAGGTTCAGGACTCATCCAGCACACCAGGCCCTCTGTTCTGGCCGCAGACCACACAGAGCTCGGTCGAAGCACATTCCCCGTAAAGCAACCCGTATATGATGGCTCAGGTTGGGGTCACATCCCAACGCATTTCTCCAGTGGTGTATCATCGGTGTATCAGTCGCATACACAGCCTCCCGTAGCTGGGGATTACGTGCAGTCTTGGCTGCTGGACTCGCCTTGTGGACTGCCCCTGACTGAGCTACAGGAGGTTCATCTTCACTATAATGCAAACCCCGATACGCATAGACCAAATGATGAAAGCGCACAGGCCATTTCGCATGCTGTACTCCCTCCTCGAGACGTCAGTAACGGAGGATGTTCTACCGACACAGAGACATCTGGCCGGACTACAGACACGGGTGGCGAGATCGAGGATAAATCGGGGGCTGATCCACGAAAGGCTCTTCAGATGGTGGGATATACGGGTAAAAATTTAAACTTCACTACTGATATCTTCTTGTGTTTTGACATGATTCTATTTGTAGCTTGTCTGCTGTGAAACCGTGCATGCCATAAACCCTTTGATTTATTTAATTATTTATTATTTATGATTACGTGATTGAAGACTAGTGTTAAATAGACTGTGTGTATTTGTGTTTATGCCATGGTCTCGATTGTAGATATCGATTCTTGTGTTCAAATCTTTTACTGCCCGTTTATGATTTCGAACCCTCCTCCCCTTTCCTCTACATTTTCCCAGACAACCCTGTGTCCAACTGGCTTCACGCAAGTTCTACGCGTAAAAAACGCTCCCCTTATACTAAGCACCAGATCCTCGAGCTGGAGAAAGAATTTTTATTTAGCACTTACCTCACGCGCGACCGCAGGTACGAGGTTGCCCGTCTCCTGAACCTCACGGAGAGACAGGTCAAAATTTGGTTCCAAAATCGCAGGATGAAGATGAAAAAAATGAACCAAGATGGAACGAAAGACAATTGAGAGTAAAGCACTTCGTTTAGGTGAGAATGAAGGATGAGCATTCCCATTGCTGAAATGATTATGTCGTGAAATTTTACATTAAGGCTTGTGTTATTCTTTTCTAACAAAATATAATTGTCGTCTGTCTTGAATCATGCTGGCAACCATGCGTTTTATACATTGAAAACTACTTGTTTGTCATAGTTCTGTTATAATAAATATTGCACAGATCTTTTTCTTTTTCTTTTTTTTTAATATACGGAACCTTAAATATGACGTAGTTTCTTTACAGCTCAGTATTTCACTTTTATTATGTCTGTATGAACATTCTAAAACATGAATGAAATGTGATATTCCACTGCTTTAATAGCTTAAGTTTTCATGTGTTCTATAGCATTTTCCTAAATTTCGAGTGGGATGATTGAGCCCACGTTTATGTAAAGTTCATACACTGAGGACCGCATGAGGTCACGTGCCCTCAGAAGTATTATTCTTTAATTTTAAATAATGGTGTAACCATAATCTAGTCCATTCACTACCTATATATACAAATTTCAAGCGACCAAAATGTTTTCACCATATCAGCTGTTACAGTGTTAGACGGTTGGGTGAAGTTTGTGCACTTCAGGGACTAAGTGAAAACATTGAGCTGTAGATATATAAGCACTGTACAAATACCTCAAAGTCCGTTGACCGCCATGATTGTGTTTTGTTTAACATTTCTCAGATGTCATTTGTTGATTAATTTATTGAATAATAAAGGCAATCATACATTTTCAACAGTCTCCACGAAATTCTGTATTCCTCGGGATATAAAAAAAACAATGAAATTGAGAATTTAAAAACAAACATGTACATGTTAAGTTTATATATATATATATATATATATATATATATATATATATATATATATATATATATATATATATATATATATATATATATATATATACAACATTTGGAATCTTGTATATTTTTTTAAATAAACAGTGATATCTAAAAATAACAGAAAGTATTTATTAGAAATGATGGATGATAACCAAGTTTTGTATTGTGGGAGACGTGAAACGGATGTGAATCTAAGGTATTTCGTTTATACGAAAAATGTTCTACCTCTTTCAGCTTTCCCCTTCAAGCCTAATACCCTCAAATATATATTTTACGCAACAACAAAAAAAAAAAAGATTTTTTTGTAATTCACAGACCTGCCATAATTTCAGAGAAATGTATTCTGAGAAGAGGCTATGTTGGGCAAGTTTGAACTAGGGGAAAGCAGGCTCGTCGATCGTCTGGGCTGCGTTTCCCAAAAGCATCGTAAGCCTGAGTAGATCGTAGAAACCATTGGCGCCAGTGGTCTCAACAATCAACTTAAGCATGCCGTGCTTTTGGGAAACGCAGCCCTGGCCGATGAGGTTGTTAGTTGCATACCACCATAAAAGACAATTGCCGCTATAACCGTTTATGGGGTGCAAAGCGCTGCGAGGCGAGAGAACGCAAAACAACAGAGATGTTACGAGGCTCGACAGCTGAGACCAGTGAATAACTCGCCATGTGTGCATGAAAATGTGGAATTATAAGAACGGACCAGACTTGGCACCGTACCCCCATGATGAGGTGCTTTTATGCGTGGGTTCGGGCTGTCATAATGGATGCCGTCTGCTTCAAATAGAAACCTTTTAAAAAAAATTGTTAGTAAGTAGCGTACGACCTATACTGGACGTTTTTTGAGGTAGGCACAGCTTTGGTGGATGGACATTGACTTCAAAGGCCTCACCGCCAGACAAGACCATGAATTGTAGACTCGGCAACACTGTCTGGCATTCCGTGTTAAATGGCTTTATGGCCGACCAGACACATTTAGACCGTTTTCAGAGGCCCAACACCCATTTGGAGATTTCCCCCCTCAAACCTTCAATGCTTTCAATGAGACTCGACTGTGTGCACAAAAAGCCAGCGGAAACAATCTAGTTTTATTGGCTTCTGTGACTGCAGCTCGCCCTATACGGCAAACTCAATCACCATTTGTATTGGCTTATAAACTGTATGTCAGTGCAATCAGTATATATTCTCAAGAAAGATGAGAAATATTCTCGCTTACATGAGAAAATATTTCATATACAGTGTTTTTACGTGCACACATGTTGGTCACTTTTACACGTATTCATATCTGAGCCCATGTGGAGAATTTAACCATGGCAGTGTGAACTTCTATTATTAAAAATAATTTTGAAATTTTAGTCTGAAACTTATATATACAATATGTACACGTCCTCCATTTTGCACATACAGATGACAAAGGATTCCGTTTTATTTTTAAATGTTTACATTTTCTGGTTAATTTTTCAATACCTATGCGTCCAAATTCAAAACTGGGACAATTTAATTTAGGCCCTATTATAAACCAAATAAACGATTGATTGAATAATGTAGCCTATGTTAAAGGCCCAATTGTAGCCTAAATAAACCGATTTAGTAAATCTCTCTTTATTAAGAATGCTGTATTTGTGTGTCCTATTTTTGGTATGCATTCTCATTACTGCTAAATTTGTAAGACAAATGTTTCAATGAATATTACCATTTTTGACCACTAAACTAGTAGTCAAAATACTGTATCCCTGTTTGATGATGCGATATTTTTTCCTCACTTGTGGGTGCCCCAATTATTAGGGATTTTGTGTTCGGTCAGCTCATTACCGAAAAATGTTTTACTAATTGTGGGAATGAGAATCTGATTGCAGTAATGATAAAAAAAAAAAACTCTTATTATTTCAACTTATAATTGTCTCTTTTGTTTAATGCTGTAAGAGGTACATGGGATCCGAAAACAATATGCTTAATTATGTGTTAGCATAATTTTGACGGAACACCCATAGGCCTACACACTTTAAAGTTATATCAAGTATCAAGTAGTCGACTGACATATATTTTTTAATGCTAATACCAATTTCAGTACCTAGAGGGCAGGTGGTTGACGCAAAAAAATAAATAAATAAATAAATAAATAATAATATTGCTAAATATCAACAGATATACTCAAGCTTGGCAGATCGTTATAGGCCTAATTAAAATCAATAATTTTTATATTGTTGTGTGTTAGAGGTCAAATGATATATTGTGTGAGAGAAAGGGGAACAGATTGTCTAAGTTTTTAATGTTTTTTTTTTTATTATTAATTATAGATATTCTAACTTTCAGTCTCATTACTGCAACCTACTTATCGTTAATGAAACATGTACCACCTTGAGAAATTAGACAGACAAGGGCTGGGTTTCCCGAAGCACTAAGTAGGACGTAAGTAGCACTTAAGTAGTGCTAAGGCGCGTTTCCCAAAAGCATCGTTATCTAATTTGAATTCTAGTTCGTAAAAACTTTCGTGAATTAACGAGTGCATTGAACCGCTATTAAACCATTAAGGGCAGTCGAAACATATTTTTCTAGCATCTTTCACAGTTCAAAGACAATGGGACATTTAATAAATTAATTAATATATTTTTATCATCAGGATATTGTAAACTATTTCAGAGGATAAACAGTGGTGAAAAAAAAGGTTAATTTTATCTGGATCAAATCCTTCTCTCAACTACCCGACCTTCTGTGACCAAATCACTGCGATGCATCTATTTTGTGTATTACAATAAGTAGTATTATAGGAAATTTTAACAGTAGATACATGGAAAAAGTATATCAAGTGACAACACATACATATACCATCGTTTCAACCAGAGATGCACAGGGGAGCAGATTCTCCTGTGTTTCCATAGACTATTGAAGCAGTCACTTAGTTATCCAATCTATTAATCCACTAAATGTCTATCCCGTTTACCAGTTTAATGTATCTGCCCCATTGTGAAAAAATCAAATATGTCCACCTTCATTTGATCAGCAGTTGACCCCAAATAAATCTGTTGTGGCTGTCTTGAGTTTGGTCTGAGGAGTGTGGGCGGAGTTAGTGTAAATAGCCTCTGCCAAAAAGATGGGCTATTTGCACTTAGTGTAAATCAAAAAATCAAATATGCTTAAATATAATTAAACTATGGTTAAGAGAGGAGATTAAAGCTAGAGTATGCAATCTCTCTCTCTCTCTCTCTCACTCTCTCTCTGTATATTCCTCCTCTTCTTTCATCAATATAGGCCTATACTCCGTCTTACTAAAGCCATCATTATTTATTAATTTAATTAAATTCTGTAATAGTTAGGTAATACATTTCGGCGCTTCAACAAGGTTACAGACAACTTCTATCTTTGTCAGTATTTCTACCTTGTATTTATTTTGAGAAGATAAACACCTGACCTGGACATCATGGCCAAAGTGATAAGCACCTTTGGACTGGACAGCTCCTTTAACGAAGCACGTAAGTTCTAAATTTTTATAAGGAGCGATCTACGTGCTGGTTTGGGAAACAGGCATTACTCCATCTTGAAATAACGAGAGACGTTATTTAAGATGATCGTTAAATCTTAAATTGCAACATTATTGGGAAACGCAGCCATGATTATTTTAACAATTATTAAATGCCAGATCATTTCTAATAAAAGCAACCATTACAAATTTATTCAAACAATTTGGGTTAATCTGAAAAATATTAAAAGCAAGGTGTGAAACTGGCTGGCATGTAAAAATGTTTTTTTTTTTTTTATTAACGTCCTTAAAAAAATGCTTTTAACATTTTTGGCCAACGTTTTTTGTGTTGCACTAGCGAGAATTTATCCAGACAAAATGTATAACATGTCGATAAAAATGTGGGTACATTTCGGAATATGTCTCAATAATAGTGTCCACAATTACAGAGTGTAAGAAAAAAAGAAATTGGTAAAAAAAAAAAAAATAGTAGGCCTATTGTGTGACCTGAAATAAATGTAGTTGTTGTTATTATTATTATTATTATTATTATTATTATTATTATTATTATTATTATTATTATTATTATTATTATTATTTTGTGAGAATACACAGCATTATAACATTGGAATAGTACTATATTAATGTATTGACATATGTTGATGTTCCAGCGAAAAAGAAACCACTGTTTATGGTCACGGATGGCTGTTATCTGCATTGTTGTTATTCAGTCCGACCACTTGATGTCAGCAAAACCTCCTAATCGGATAAGTGTTCAGATAAGGTTTCAGCTTTCAAAAATTTTCCAGGCTCTCTGTTAGTCGTATTAAATGTTTCTTTGTTTATATCTTAATCTTAGTTTGATCAATTTAAAAAATACAAGGAAAAAATCTCAATCAAAACAGACCTCGAATTTCATTTTTTAAAATGCGGCCTAATGATCTTATGAATTACTGATTCTTACATATTAAATTACTGTGCTCATGAAATTACAGGTTTAATTGTGATAATTTACAGTGGTTCATTAATGAACCAATTTAACTCATATTTATGAGAACACCCATAATCTAACTTAGAATGTGGCTGCACCTCCTTTCAAACTGATGAAATCGCAACAGGAATACTTATTGTTTTTGCAGAACAATCATGTGACTTCATGGGACCAATGCCAGTGAGGAGAGATTTAATATGAACTTTGGCTGTAATAGCCTTGTATATCACCATACCTCGTAAAAACGACACTGTAATTCCATGGATCCTGCTCAACTTCTCGGCGGGATTCATATTGTGAATGGCTGTCTCAGTCAGCGCGCGAATGACTCCTATTCCTTAGCACTGGTCAGGAATTGTGCCTTTGAGTGAAGGCATTTGTTGTCAGTGTCAAAGGAGGTGTGTGTGGGCATGATTATGTGGTTTACGAGGACAATATTTTAGGTTACAAACTGGTAATTACAAGGGTATTATGCTATAAATGTGGTTTATGAGGACATTTCTGTGTCCCCATAAGCTTAAAAAACATTTTAAACGATGTTTTATTGAAAATGTAAAAATGCAGAAAGTTTTCTGCGAGGATTAGGGGTTGTGTTAGGTTAAGGGTTTAGTTTGTACAGTATAAAAATAATTATGTCTATAGAAAGTCCTCAGAATGATATGTAGACCAACATGTGTGTGTGTGTGTGTGTGTGTGTGTGGTGTTTAAATGCTTAGACCTGAAGTCAATGTCACAATGTGGCTCTTTCAACATGATGCCTCCCGCCACACAATCATATATAGCACAGCAAAAACATGAACGAACAGAACCTCACGCGCGTGTATCCCCCAGTGAGAATGTGAGCTATGACTCTCCGGTTTGTTTGAGACAGCTCATGTATTATGTATCTGGTGTCAGAGGCTAGTGTTCTGTAACTGCATCCATTTAACGGCCGATGCAGCTGTTCATGTATGTGTGAAGTCGTAAAAGTTTTAATGCTCTGGTTCTCTGGTAATAAATCAATTACCTAGTGTGTCTTAATTTAGAGGCTTCCCAGTGCGTATCTGGTTGCATAATGTATTTCCATCGTTGTGTCTGCTTGAAAGATGTATAGCCTGCTCCGTTGAAATAAACCAACAAAGCGTACAGCTAAGCCTATATCAACTTTCAAAAAGATCCATTATTTTTCTTGCAAGATGTAAACATGAGATATATTGGTCTAAATTAATCCTTAGAGCGTTGTGTCGAGAGCTGTCATTGTCCAAAGAGATTGTCGTACCATGTGTAAACCCAACTTTTACTTATAAAAAATATTTTTAATGCAGCTAAATAACCTAGAATTTCTTTTCCTTTAAACTTCTCTTTGCAAAATGGCGGCTAACAGCAAACATTGCTACCCAGCCCCCACCACTGTCCTGCTCTATCACGGAGAAGCTATAAATCTGTTCCTGTGTACGAAAATTTACTACTCTGCCATACAACTTTACGAGGCAACGCTAGCTCCTATTGGATACCGGTTCGTCACATGTTCTTAAGGCCACATTAACGTGAACTTTTTCTGTGTATGCAGCCGAACCTAAAATAGAGCTGCATTCTTCTCCTGACCTTGCTTGCCTGGGCTTCTTTTTCCAGCGATATTCCGTATAATCTTCCTTCAATTTATTTATGTGTTGTTTTATTTCATTCTAAGGTGAGGATCCCTGCCAAGGACTTGCACACTGATTGGTAGTAAATTAGTTTATTGCTTATCCCGTTTGTCACGCTTTTGCCGGAGAGAGCAGTTATCCGAAGAGCTATGAAATATTTCTCATAACAACCTTTCTTGCTTTCGTGGACCAGACACACTGAACGGTATGGACACTGTATTTTTGTACGTACTACGACATCTCTGGGAACTGATTTTAACTTAATGTTGTGGTTATGTAAGAATGAACACGGAAATTGGCTATATAATATAATATAAAATATTTTATAAATTTTTCATGTTATTTTTTGTTTTATTGTTCTGGCTGCTGCTGCTGCAATTGTTGTTGCTTGTTTTCCATGAGGGATATGAAGTGAAAACAGCTTGATAGCTGACTGTATCATGTGTGCTAATATACTTCTGGACGATCTTGTCGTGATGAAATAACCTTTGTTCAACCTTTCTCATAAAAAAAAAGAAAAAAAGAAAACTGTAAAACCATTTTTATTGAGAACAATCTCGGTGGCCTGGCTAAATTCAGTCTTGACAAAAAAATTTAGTTTCATTTCTTCAAGAAAGAAAAAAATATATATACTAGCTTTCACTGCATCTTAATACCTTTTATTCGTAATTGCTCAGGTGTAGTGCAAGCATGAGATAATTTTAACAAGATTTGGGTTATAATAATGCATTTGAGTAAGACAAAAATATAGTTCAAAGAAGGGGTGCAGTATTATCTTGAATTAAATGTGTGTGACGAGGGAAACGGTTGTACCTAAAAACTATCGCTTGGTGGCGATCCATTTTACAGGCTGCAGCGGCAAGTGGGTTCACTTGTTATAGCAAACATATCACGGTAACATATATGTTGTGAATATGTGAGTCTATCCAACCCGTTTGAAGCTTGTGCAGAAGCCGTCCGCGTCTGCATGATGACGTCAAAGGTGCCCTCTGGTGTCCTCTCGTTGACGGTGTGAGAAACCCCATTTTTTTCAACCAGAAAACTTTGTCGTCAGTTATTAATCTTTGAATATTATTTCGTGTGCTTAACCTCAATGTTATAATAGGCCTACTTATAAATATATTAGTGTGATATTACATTATACAATCGTATATAATATAACCCCTAACCCAACCCCATTTCTAAAACCTATCGGATAATCAACCTTAAAAAACACGAAAGAGACACTTAGATATCCATCATGTGATATACACGGTATTCTAGTTTACCAATCCAGCACTGCCCATTGTGTCAGTCAGTTGACGTCAAAGGTTTCTCATTAAAAAGAACACACTTGTCGGTTGCATCGTAATATTGGCGCCAGAGGGCGCTTTTGGCGTCTGTAGATTGACGCGCTGGGCTCTTGCGCGTGCGTCAGTCTTTGACGCTTTTGGAGTGAGAATGAGAATAAAACATCATAGGCTACCTTTTTCCAGATTCTAGAGATCAGCGCTGTTATCAAAACTGTTCAATTTTTATTAAACAGTGCAATATCATCATATACATCTGAAAGATATGTAATAGCAGAATGTTTTATTTAATCGTATGTAGGCCTATTACAACGCCAACGCACTTTAAAAAGGGCTGATGCCTATGTCTGATGTTTAAATAAGCCTATTTGCATTGTCGGAGAGTGGAAACATAAAATTGGCCACAAAATTACGCTGTGTTTGTCCAAAAGTATTTTAAATTGATTATCGTTTTAGAAGTTGTTTTACAAGTGTTTTGGAGAAATCATTTAGGGGAGACCGGGCTTGTTATTACACGGGCAATAACGAACTTTCAGGTTGTGAGCCAAAAGGTTAACTGAAAGTTGAAAAACTGTCCCCAGGAGCAGAATCTTTTTCATAAATGTTATGCGTATTTTAAATGTTAAAATACATTTTGAATTTACACCCAATGGCGCTGTCGCCCACAATGTTGAGCAGCAGTGCGGTAACTGTTATCCACCACTTGATAGCCTAAATGTCCCTAAAGTGCAAGGTAACTATAAATAGGACTATAACTATGGGAAATCACTCGGTAAATAAAAAAGGCAGGTAAATTGCACATATTTTTAAAGTGTCACAAAAAGCTATAAAGTTACAATGACGAGCAATTCAAATGTGACATTTCAGCACTCCAGACAACGTTGAATCTTAGCTCTGAGGTGCCCTTTCCTTTTTTTATTTCCCAAAAAATACTTAAACCATGAATACGCAAGAATGTGCTGTGTGCAATATTAACTGTCTGAAGTTGTTTTCTTAAAAGTAGGCCTACACTCAGTAAGTTTAAACAAGTTTCACTCATAAAGACATGAATTGCATATGTTATGTATATATGTTGGAAATTACACTTACATTAGATGAAGACTCCAGTCCTATCAGAATCTCAATTAAATCTGTTTCATTTTACATGGACCAGGTGGCCCCTTATGGACTCTGCCATGTTTAGGCCTACAATACATGACAACCTGTGTCATACAATTGACCATGTTACTACAAATAATAATTAAAATAATAATAACATGTTTATTTTAAATGGCGAAACAAACAGTTATGACCTGTAACTCTGTAACGCAGATTACCGTCAAACGGCATAGCATCAAGATGGTCACAGCCAGCAGAGAGCTCATGAATCATGGCTTTTCGGTCACAGTTCAATGCACAAAAAGGGTACAAATTAGTTTGGATTAAATCCAAGAATGTCCATTATACAGACGTGTGTAGAATGAGTAAAGAACAGACTAAAAAGAAGATAAACAAACATATTCGGTGTGAAGCTGCAGCAGTGTGTAAACAAACGTTGTGCATCCATAACGATAGGTTTCAGTATAGAGTCTAAAACCACTGGTACTATTGGGACGAGTAAGAGCCAACTAAAAACTTACTGAGTGTGCCTTTAAATTTTGAACCTTACAAAAAAGCTAAACCCAGCCTAAACTGGTTGACTGGTCTTAGCTTGTCTCCCAGAACCGTCAGTTGGGTTTTGGCACTTTTGTGCTTGAATCCATCTGGGTCTCATTTCCCAAAAGCTAAGTAGAAGAAACGCTCCTATGAATCAACCATAAATTATAGGCTGTTTCCCAAACCATCACAACTGAGTATTAGGCTACTTGAAAATCGTTGTAGATCTGCTTTGAGAGTGCTTAGAGTAATTGTAGAGCGCTTAAAATAAAATTAAGGACATCGACTTATACAGACTCCTGCAGGACATTTGCGAAATTACACTTCATACAACTTAATACACTGGGCCGTTTCCTACTTGTGAGGCCACCCATCTCCCCCCTTTACCATCAACCCCTCCCACCCTCCAGTTATTTTTGCTGATCTAAATAAAAATAAAAAAACGTGTTTAAACTAAACATTTTCTAATGTCTGGACTGTATCTGCAGGGTTTTCTGATTATAAATGGTTTCGATAAACTGAGTATATGTGAAGTTAAATTTCATGATTTCACTGCAAATACCACATCAGTAACACTGGAATTGCTCTAACAGTAGCCATTTGTAATCTGTCAGCAACTGTGACAATGGTTCAAACCTGTTTTTTATCCAACCACTTTATTTCTCTTAATTAATTATAATAAACCTGTCTTGAATGAAGTCCTGACAGCCTCATCTCGACCAAATCACTGCGATGAAATCAACATTTATATTCAGTTTTATCTATTATTTAAGTGGTATTAAAGTAAATATTAAGAGTGGAAATAGGAAATTGGATGGGAAAAAGAAGGGGACAAATGGCAGAATCGAACCAGGTTCGCTAGGACAACAGTACACATTCACACTTTGCACCCCAGCCACTGCAGCAACACCTGTTGTCTAGTTTGACGTATATTCCTGTGACTATTGGAGTGCAAATAGCTGCTCTGTGTGGCTGATGCTATTTACATTGAGCTGCAAATAGTCACTCCAAATATGAAAACCTCCTACATTTTATTTTTTGAATGGATTTACACAGTTCACGTTGGTCACATTTTAGGTCGTAAAAAACGAAATTCCGGATTAATCCAGAACAATCATATTCCTGTTGTAGGTGAGCTTTATGATGATGAAAAACCCTTTGCACACATGCCTGTCACATCTAGATACAACTCTCTCCTTGCGATAACATTCTCCCTTCCCTCTCTGGCCACAAGTGGGTGACCTATAACTGCATGTATTTGTGCCATAACAGCTGCCTGAGTCTTTCTTGCAGCTTTTAGTATATTATAAAATAAATAGGGTAAAAAAAGCGAACTTGCTTTGTGGGGGCCCCTGGTGGTTTGGGGTAAACTGTATCCTGTTAATACAGTTAATGTTGTGTCTTTATGCAATTGTATTGAATCAATTTGGTTTATAATTAAATGGAATATAATTATATAGTGCTGGTTTTCCCGAAGCACTAAGTAGAACATTAGTAGCACTAAAATAATACTTAACCTCTACAGCATGTTTCCCAAATGCATCGTTATCTAAGTAGTATGTAAAATCATTTGTAACTTAAGGAGAGCTTTGAACCACTCTTATGTCCAATAAGTGCAACTTATTGGACATTTAATATGTTTAATTAATATATTTGGATCATTGGAAAGCCATACAGATAAAAAAAAAAGTGTTGAGTAAAATCAGGGATGATTTAGTAGAGAATGCCCAATCAAGGTACAAGCTGGGAAAATTTAGTTTTTTAGCGTAATATGCTCATTTAAAATGTGTTCTTTGATCATAATCTTGACCAAACTTTTTTTAGATTTCGGTCATTCTCCATTCAAGTAGATAGGAGCTGCACTGATATGACTGGAAATAGCCTAACAAGAGCGTTCCAACGATGGCCGACAGTGGACTGACTTGCTAGAAAGACTTCGCATTAAGTAAAATCGCATTAAAATGAATAGGCAGACTCTGCTGTCTGGATATTATGAAAGGTCTAAAGATTTAAATGTCACATAATACAGAAGGATTATGTTTTATTGGCCCACTTTGATAAACATAAAAGCAATACAAAATGATATGTTCTTATTAAAAAATTTTTTTAGAGAAGAGACATTTGAGTAATCCCTGCAGTTTAAAACTTAAATAAATAGGTCTAAATAAATAATTAAAAGACGGTTAACAAAGGAGATTATAGCGACAATGTGCAATGAGCAATTACCTCTCTCTCTCTCTTCCTCCTCCTCTTCTTTTTCCTTCCTCCAATGGTTGGTTCAAAGTTTACAAGGCAGACAAAAATTACTTGCTGCATAATGGTAGTAAGGCTACAAGTACACAGTTAGAACTCTAACCATGATCTATTAGAATATATTTAGAATTTGGTAGGACAGTTCTGAATCCCATCATTCTAATCCTGTTCTGTGTGCATCTGTTCAGTTTCCAGCCAAAGAAACAAAGGGCTACATGAGAGACACTCATTGTGTGCATTACATACATTTCTTGCCTCACTGTCATTGATCCATATAAATTGAGCATCAATACATCTGAAACCTCAGTTTATTTATTTTTAAATTGCTTATAAAGAATGCAAGGGTAATAATGTTTGGCACTCCAGTTACAAACAACTTCCATGTTTGTAAGTATTCTCACATTATTTTCATGTTGAAAAAAGATAAGCTCCTGGACATATTGGCCAAAGTGATCAGCACCTTTTGCTGGAAAGCTCCAGTAATTAAGCACTTAGGTTCTACTTTATAACAAGCGATCTATGAGCTGGTTTGGGAAACAGGCACTACTCAATCATAAAATAAGGAGAGATGTTAATTGTAAAGTTTAAGTTGCAACATTATTGGGAAACCCAACTCATAGTAATATAACAAGAGGACATACAGTTGAAGTCAAAAATGTACATACACTTGGTTGAAGTCATTAAAACTAATTTTTTAACCACTGCACAGACTTAATATTAGATTTTTCCAACAATGGTTGCACACAGATTCTTTCCATTTTAATTGACTATATCACAATTCCAGTGGGTCAGAAGTTTACATACACTAAGATAACTGTGCCTTTAAGCAGCTTGAAAAATTCCAGAAAAGGATTTCAAGCCTTTAGCCAATTAGCTTCTGATAGGAGGTGTACTGAATTGGAATTGTATCTGTGGATGTATTTGAAGGCCTACCTTCCATCTCAGTGCCTCTTTGCTTGACATCATGGGAAAATCAAAAGAAATTAGCCAAGACCTCAGAAAAATAATTGTGGACCTCCACAAGTCTGGATCATCCTTGGGAGCAATTTCCAAATCCCTGAAGGTACGACTTTCATCTGTACAAACAATAGTATGCAAGTATAAACACCAATGGACCACGTAGCCATCAAACTGCTCAGGAAGGAGACACATTCTGTCTCCTAGAGATTAACAAAGTTTGGTGTGAAAAATGCAAATCAATCCCAGATCATCAGCAAAGGACCTTGTAAAGATGCTGGAGGAAACAGGTAGACAAGTATCTATATCCACAGTAAAACGAGTCCTATATCGACATAACCTGAAAGGCTGCTCAGCATGGAAGAAGCCACTGGTCCAAAACCACTATAAAAAAAAAAGCCAGACTACACTTTGCAAGTGCACACGGTGACAAAGATCTTACTTTTTGGAGAATTGTCCTCTGTTCAAAAATTTAATTAATATATTGAAGCAACATCTCAAGACATCAGCCAGGAAGTTAAAGCTCGGTCGCAAATGGGTCTTCCAAATGGACAATGACCCCAAACATACCTCCAAAGTTGTGGAAACATGGATTAAGGACAACAAAGTCAAGGTATTGGAGTGGCCATCACAAAATCCTGACCTCAATCTGAAAGAAAATTTGTGGGCAGAACTGAAAAAGCGTGTGCAAGCAAGGGAGGCTACAAACCTGACTTGGTTACACCCGTTCTGTCTGGAAAAATGGGCCAAAATTCCAGAAACTTATTGTGAGAAGCTTGTGGAAGGCTGCCCAAAATGTTTGACCCAAGTTAAACAATTTAAAAGCAATGCTACCAAATTCTAACAAAATGCATGTACACTTTTGACCCACTGGGAATGTGATGAAAGAAATAAAAGCTGAAATAGATCATTTTCTCTATTATTCTGACATTTCACATTCTTACTGATCCTAACTGACCTAAGACAGGGAAGTTATATGATTGCATGTCAGGAATTGTGAAAAACTGAGTTTAAATTTACGTCACCCTGCATTAGTAACTTAAATGGGCCTAAATAATACAATAGACCCAAATTGTTGTAACCCTAAATAAATATGCCTAATTAAATTATTAAATCAAAATATCCTCTTGTTCATTCCTCCAATGGCACGTTCTGGTCTGGGAGCCTATATGGCAGTTACAAATTGTAAGTTGGATAATGGCAATTGGCTACAAGTCCACAGTGCATAAATCTCTAACCAGGTGATCTATGAATACGAAGTGGCACTCTGTATTGACAAGGCCTTTGGAGTAGTTCAATACAGCGCTGATGTTCGTCAAAGCAATCTTCTGTGTGCATCTGTTAAGTCTCAAGTCATAGGAGAGGAACAAAACCTATTGGCTAAGTATGATCCACATCGTGTGCAATCACATTATAAACATTTTCAAGGTCCACTTTCATTCATCTCTATCAGGTTGTGCATCTTTATGTGAAACCCTGTCTAACCAATGCCAACGTTATTTCTTTTAACAAATTCAGTAATATTTCATAACGTTAAGGGCGTAAACAAGATTGCATGCAATTTCGATGTTTGTCAGTATTTTCGCACTATTTTCGTTTAGAGGGGAAACATCTGCCTACAGACTCTTTAACATTATACATTAGGCTACTATTTAATCAATATTGGATTAAGAATGTCATCGAAACACGGGCCTATATCAAATTGGGTTTGTTGTCTCGCCAATGCCTTCGTTATTTCTTTTAATCATTTCAGTAGTATTTCATAACGTTAAGCGCATAAACAAGATTGCATGCAATATCGATGTTTGACAGTATTTTCGCACTATTTTCGTTTAGAGGGGAGACATCTGCCTACAGTCAATTTTGGATGGAATACAAAGACTCTTTTTCATTATTCATATAATTGAATTTAATCAGTTTTAAACGTTGCCTTGGATTCCCTTAATTATTGAACATAATTATTGAATATAATAATAATGTACAGAGACGTATTAGCCTTAAATACTATATAGATACATACTATTGACTTATATTATTGTAAAGCCAGAGGAGGGTGCCTCCTCTGGCTTTACAATAATATAAGTCAATATTATGTATCTATATCCTATTGACTCTAATTTCTCTCAAGGTTTTGTCTCTCCACCAACAAACATCTTACGATTTTTTCCCTTGGCACAATCGCTTTGGCTTGCTCACTGCGGGCTTATATAAACCAAGGCATCATTTTCTAAAAAAAAGTTGTACACTGGGGGCATTAAGACATTAAGGCATGACCTCATGCAAAGCTTTTGATACGATATGCATAGTGGAAAGCACAAAGCGCTATTATAGGCCAACTATACAAATAACAATGACTTGACACTTTACTGGACATATTGGCGAAAGCTTCGACTGTTGGACCTGACAGCTCCCGTAAAGATGCACTTAATTTCTACATGAAATCAAGCGATATAGTACTTTGGTTTGGAAAAAAATCCTTTCCTCCATCATAAAACAACGTAGGCATACAGCGGTAGTGTATGTGAAAGCATAAATTGCAACGCTTTCAGTAAACCAAAGTAAAAGTGTCAGATTGTCCCCTGAATCGTTTCTTTTAAAATAATATTACAATTCAATCCTTCCAAATATTGGATTAAGAATGTCATCAAAACATAGGCCTATATATATTTGGGTATGCTCGATTTCACTGTCAATTCATTTTAAATTGGCAACCCATAATCGACATTCAGAGGTCATCCTTGATATCCTTTGTATTTGATATTTATATAATTGTTGACGATCATGTTCGAAACCTCTATATGCTTGTGTCTTTCAATTTACTGAATCAATTGGACATTGGTGTGCCTGTTTTGTGTGCAGGTCACGATGCATTGTTTCGGCAGACATAATTTTTCTACTGCAGAGTCGTTACCCTCTGAATGACCTCGTCGCACGCACGCTTCGAGTTTGATACTTAGGGGAGTCCCGATTTTAACCAGAGGGTGGCGCGCGGCCACAATCTTTAACAGAGCCTACAACAGCTAGTTTGATGAAACTGTAGTTGCGCGCTCCCGTCTCCAAACAATTCCACCCTGATTTCCTGCTTGCGCGTGAGTTTACCGCTGGAGGTCACAGAACAGGATTTACGACTGGTCAACAAAAACACGTGACTATTAGCCGTACCCCATATCTGGAAGCCTACGTAAGGGAGCATTAAGTCTGTGTCTCAGTCATTTCCATAATTCAACATAAATTGTGCAAGGGTGCAACAGAACCTCAAAACCATCAAGAGAAACAAATCAAACACACACGGTATTGTTCTCTCCACAACAGTAGTTTAAGTAATAAAAATAATTATACGGTAATTATTGTCAACCAATGAGCTCTTATTTTATGAACTCATTCTGCGATCGCTATCCAAATGGCGCGGACTATCCCTTACATAACTATGAAGATCACAACTCAAGTGGCCAATACAGAGATTCTACTGGCATGCATTCGGATAGGTATGGCTACAATGGAATGGATCTTAGCACCGGGCGCTCTACCACCGGACACTTCCTCTCATCTGGTGAGCGAGCTCAAAACTACACAGACAGCCCAACTACGACGCCTGCCCGATACAATCAAACGGTTACCACGAGCAGCGTTGAGTCCCAATCGCTTTCCACTGACCCTCTCCCTTGCTCGTCCTTAGCCAATTCTCCTGTCAGAAAGTCACCACATCTCGCCCTGAAAACCTCACTACCGAATACCAGTGGCTCTGCGACCAACAGTGTCGGGGCTTTTCTCGGTCGCGAGGACATTTCTAAAGCGCCCAGCACCATGGAGGAAGAAAAGCCAGCGGGAAGTGCGCAGACAACCTCAGTGAATGTTTCCGACACGTCGCAACCACAGATTTATCCATGGATGCGGAAACTTCATATAAGTCATGGTAAACAAGGCAAACATGCACTTCTGCTATTTTCAATTATTATTAATAGTATTTTATATTAAACTGATTGTTGAAGTAATATGTGATTTACCTAAGTACCTGTTAAATGCCACAAAATATTTGGCGATGTCTTATGCAAATACAGTTATTTAATTTGGGTTTTATCCACTATTTGGTCTATTATGTCGTAGTGGGCCACCTCTAACTTACTCTCATAGTTGACTAATTCGGGTAATTGGGTCTATTCTTAAAATAATAATAATTAAAAAAAAATAAATAATAAAATATATATATATATTTAATTAAGTAAACTTAATGTTTTGTTAATCGTCTATTTATCCATTAAAGAATGGTTATGCTTATAAATTCATTAAATACAGATATTTTAGACAGCATGACAGTTTATTTGTTTTGTTTTTCTTCTGCATTATTTAGTTGATATTGTTGGATCCTACAGTATACTATAGCTCTGACAATATATAACTTTTTTTTATAACAGACAGTTTGGCCGGACCGGAGGGGAAAAGGGCGAGGACAGCCTACACACGTTACCAGACACTTGAGCTTGAAAAGGAATTCCACTTCAACCGGTACCTGACACGTCGCCGACGAATTGAGATTGCACACACGCTCTGTCTATCTGAGAGACAAATCAAAATATGGTTTCAAAACCGCAGAATGAAATGGAAAAAAGACAACAAATTTAAGAGCATGAGTATGCCAGCTGCTGCTGCCGGATACCGACCCTGAGAATGTGTACATACTGAATATGTGCATTAAAATGTGTGTGTGTGTGTGTGTGTGTGTGTGTGTGTGTGTGTGTGTGTGTGTGTGTGTGTGTGCGTACGTGCGTGCGTGCGTCATATTTCCTTACCTGTATGCGTTTGTTCCGCATAACAGAGGGAATGAAGATTATGGGCTTTTCTCATTTCGTCAAAGACTTGCCATTGGTCATGAGACAGGGAGCATCCTGTGTTTCGGCTTTGGCAAAAAATAAACAAATAAAAATCAATAAATATATAAATAAATACAAATAAATACTCTCAATGTTTACATGAAATGTTGCTGTGTTTCGAACTTTTCACTGTCTCAAAAAAAAAAAAAAAACACCTGAAGGTGTAAATGAATTCGTTTTGACGAAAAATTCTTGACGTTTCTGAAAGATAAGAAAACTTGTAAAGGTGTTAGTTTTGACTCTGTCAAAAAAAACGTGTTGTTGTTTTTATGTCTTCTGGTGTGTAAATATGCATTTGTATATTCTGTATTTATTTTAGTTTGATATCAAATGTCAAGTGAATTTTATTTTATTTTATAGTCAGTCTAAAGTTGTAATTATTTGGGCCGTGCTGTAATGTCATCATTGTGTATTGTTAAAATTGTTAATTTCAGAATTGTCTGAATATATGTGAGTCGTGGCCTAATTTTTCTACTTGAATGTGTGTATATGAGTTTGTTTTACGTTTTCAAATGTTGAACAACATGTGTTTTAACTTATCGTGAATTTTGAATGATAACTGGAATTGAATGATACAGAAAACACAATATTGCTAACCGTGAATACAATGGTCATGCCAATAAAATTTTTACTTTAAATATTAGATCTTATTGTTGTCAGGTTTGCTTCTTGCCTGGATGTCTGTGATATGTGTAGATCATTAAATGTGTCACATGGAAATGCTATATGGAACCGAGAATTAGTCTTATAAAACTGCAATGTACAAATCGGTAAAAACAGCAACAACAACTCCACTTTCGAGATTCTCCAGTTTCGGGATCATTTAATCTAAATGCTTATGCAATTAATTGTTATTGAAATTCAAGATGAAGCAGAGCGCTGTGCTCCGCACAATTCAGTGTCTTTATTTCTGTAAAAGTTTGTTTCTGGTATTGTCTCTAGAAGTTCAACAGGTATGAGACTCACTAATCACCATTTTAACCGCTGTGCAAAGGGGGCACTTATGGTCCCCTAGCCAACCTCTCAACATGAGTGTGCGTCCACGCCCAGAGTCTAGAACACTTCTCTCCAGAAAGCTGGACAGAGTTTGGAGATTCAAACTTTACTAGACCTTGTGCCATTCTTGTTCCGTGACATTGGCGGGTAAGATAAATAAGCAGGGTTAGTCCATGAATTTGATCGTAAATATCACCCGGAGCCAGTCGGCAACTAGGCTCACTGGCCATAAAAAAGTCACGTGATGGCCATTAAAGTCAGTTTTATGGTTTTGGGGAGTCAACACTATATCGCATATGAAGTTTAATCGCACTGACGTGGAGCTTCGTTGACTCTTTCTCTGCAGACCGTAGAGGTGTTCCTTGACTGCTTCCACAATGTTTCTGACATACACGATTGCTATGGACTGGAAACATGCCGACCGGATTCACTTGAATGGACGAAGGTCATCTTATGGTAAGTTTAAGTTGGTTTGTTTCATTCTTGTGCTGCTGTTAAATAAGTCTCTCCAGACCCTTATAATGAGTAGAACACTAATGCGCTCAGTTCCCACTGTGTTAATGAAGGTTTGCACTGTTAGGAGGCTACTTGTCCGGCAGATGGGAAGTAGGCTAAGGGGAATTACATCTTGACTGTAGTTTTTTCCGTCCTACTGTAACATTTCAACCCTTTGCATCTGTTCAAAGACTACAATTTGTGAACGTATATGTGTTGAGAAAAATCAGTTTAGATGTGGTTGCACAGATTTGTCTCAAGCCAGGCCTACCTCAAACGTATGAGAGAAAGGTAGGAATCCCACACATAGACTGTATTAATAGCCTAACCTACTTCAATTCAAATAAATAGTGTTACGAATGTGGAGCCGCACTTACGGTCATTTTCCAGTATGTACTAGTGGACACGTCTTGCTTTATCCAGAGTTTTGTTTTGTATTACCTCCACAGATTGTTTTGCCATCATTTGTTTAAGTTAGGGACTATAGATATGTCCTCTTTGAACATTGTGCTCTCTATATAGAAACTACAATATGCTAATGTATTTAAAAGTAATCATACTTTTCGTGATAATAAACCGAATATACCAACACAGGTCTATTTTTGTCGTAACCATACAGAAAATCTAATTGGAACGCAGTATTGTTTTTAAATCAATTATAACTGTTAATGCAGACTCTTCATATTCTTTGCATGCTTGAGTTGAGGAAATAGGCATACCCGCATCCTTAAACTGAATTGTGAGGGCGAGTGGGAGATAGACAGAATTCGATAGATAATGAGGGGGAGAGAGAGAGAGACTGAAGAAAAATGCCTTGGCTCCTGGTTCAACGCGAGGTCAGCGGTGGCAGGAAGATGAATGTGCACACGCTGAAACCACCAGCAGAGCTCGCTTTTGGCCAAGTTCAGTGTCACCCTCATGGGCGCTCCTTTTCCCTATAAGGCTAGAAAATATAAACAGAGAGAATAACAACTCCCACATACAACTTTAATGGCAGGGACTCTCAGTTGAATGAAAATGGTTTGCAAATATATCAGAATGCAGCATGAATCTAAGCTGAACGAAATTGATTGCCATAGGCCTAAATATAAAATGTTGCTTGATAACGTATAAATAGGTTTGGTCTAACAACACTGGAATTAATGGAAAATATAGGAGACGTTACAGAAGAAAGAAAGAAAGAATGCGTGTTTGTTTTCATGTGTTTTATTTGTGCTTGTTTGTTTGCGAGAGAGAATGAGACTTTAAAGGGAGGGGGAGGGCTGGGGTTAAAAGTTTACTGAAGAACACGTAGCTGTCATCTGTTCTGGAAGAGAGCAGTGCCACTTTTATAATGGCACAAAAGATGGAATAGCTGTGAATCCCGCGAGTTCTGGTCTAACCTCGCAGTGAACTCTGCATTCTGGGTGACCCTAGGTTAGCATCCCCAAGAGACTACCTCTTTCGACTCTAAAGCTAAAGATTGAGTATTCAGGTTTTATTAGGGGGTTTGATTGGTGAATTTTCTTTGAATAAATCGCATTTGGTGACCAGAAGATCGACGTGACATTTGCATTTAGGATTGATAATCTTTCCGCGATGAGCATTTCTTTGTTTTCATAGATCCGGGGAACAAGGTTTAGACGGAATTTAAATTTAAACAAAGTTCCCTACAAATGATATGATATCGTACAAATTCGATATTTTGATAATTTTGTCCATCTGCGACGAATCTCGTTCCAAACATGCATAGATAAAGAATCTATATATTCAACCCTATATTTTATTTTGTTCTTTATTTCTTCTGTTGCACGGCGTTAAATGCTTTGAATGAGAAATCCTCAAATATAAAATATCTTGTAGAGATTATTTAATTGTCAAAATCCATCAGTCACAAATAGAATACTTAAAATGTTACTTAGAATGAGACCATATTGGCAATTATGCGTTTAGTCATTAGTTCAGATTGCAAATATTTTCACACCGGATTGATTTTTATTAAAATATACAGAACCGTGCTTGAACGTGTTTTTTTTTTTCTTACAAAAAATGAATAAAGCAAATTGTTAAAAAATAATAATAACATTCCAGCACGGTTTTCAAATTTTAATCAAAACAAATCTGGTGTGAAAATATTTGCAATCTAAACTAATCTGAGCCAACAAACGGCTATATAAACACAGCCATAGTCATAGGCCTACACATTTATAAATATATAAAACTCGTTAAATGCAAGTAACCTCGTCCCAGTATGTGCAAGTTTGGGGTTGCATGCTAATTTGGTTTAATTTACAATCCGTGCCTTTAGTTCACAGAAGACGCGATGTCAAACCTTGTATCTATTAAGATATTTATATCCCGTTTTATGAGGAACATTTTAATTAGTGTGATATTCAGGCCTAGTGTAGACCAAGTACATTTGGAAAAGAGGGACAGTTGAAACACTAAATATTTCCCCTCTAATGCAAGTTCGAACCACTGTGAAACACTGTGCTACAATTGTACCCGTGCCATAATAAATATGGTTGCCAATGCTCCTTCTACAGTTTTGTTAGCTTTTATTAAGTCAGAAAACTTAATGAAATCATTTGTTTTGCTTACTTGTCTTAGAAAGACAGACAGATGATAGATAGATAGATAGATAGATAGATAGATAGATAGATAGATAGATAGATAGATAGATAGATAGATAGATAGATAGATAGATAGATAGATAGATAGATAGATAGATAGATAGATAGATAGATAGATAGATAGATAGATAGATAATGTATTTTGTAGATAAAGTAGATTTAGTGCAAAAATATGATTGTAAATTGGTATTTTGGTTGGTTTGCATGTGTGTGCATGTTACTGGATGCCTGGAATCAGCGAGGAAACCTAAGAGAGCATTTCCAGCTGATGCGTTAGAAATTATATATACAAGCATTAGAAATATTTTAAAACAATCAGAGGGTATAAAATGTGTCAGTATATTTCACTTAACTTATGCATAATGCCATATTTAGCACTTTATAAATGAGTGTTCCAACTGTCCCGGGGTAGAGTTTCAACTGTACCCAAGCCGGGTACAGTTGTAGGAAAAGCGACCCTCGTCTTCAAACACTATAATTTAAGAATATATGAACAATGTATGCGCGTTTTTATCATTTACTTTGTTAGTAGACCTATAAAGGTAACTCATGTGGAAAACATTTAATGTTTATTCTGCTGTGTATTTGTGCAGTAGAGCAAAAAGCTAAATGTTTTCCATCTACTCGACTTGTTCTCCATATTTAGAGATTGCCGCATGTTTGAATTTAGGCCTTCAGTTTTGTACTCAAAGCAGAGAGTACACAAATTATATAATGAATAGCAGACGTCAATGTATAATTTTATATGGGGTTCAGAAAACTTAGCCTTGCCTACAGATAATATTACTGGTTATAGCCTTTCGGTTGGCTATACCAATACAATTTTACCAAAATGTATTGTTTTATTATTATTTAAATATTCATATCATAATAAAGTTTATATTCTGTAATAACTAAAACATCAATGACAATAATATTAGTAGCTAATAACATTAATGCCTGAAAATCTGTTATAGAAGCATGCGCTAAAGCGTTTTTGGAAAGGCCAATGGGTTTAC
Source organism: Xyrauchen texanus (assembly GCF_025860055.1). Classification (NCBI taxonomy): domain Eukaryota; kingdom Metazoa; phylum Chordata; class Actinopteri; order Cypriniformes; family Catostomidae; genus Xyrauchen; species Xyrauchen texanus. The sequence continues at coordinate 19,127,869 of NC_068285.1, read as the reverse complement.
AGATGGGTTGCAATAACGGCTTAGTTTATTTTATTGTATTTTATTTATTTATTTGTTTGTTTAGATAGTTAGTTAGTAACCACCGACCTCATGAAGGACCCTTTAAAGTTCTCTGAGGGATTTTTTCAATGGGAGAAACGAAGTCCAAGGCTGGGGTAAACGCAAGGTCAATGCGTCTAACAAATATGAAAATGTCACCTTTTCAGAGGGCATGCCTTGTTGTTTAACAAAGACTGTCAATGAGCAAGATTAATAAGAGGCGAAATGGAAACTGAGTCACTGAGAGGTCAGACCGACGTTATCTCTGTAGCTATTAAAGAAGGAAGCTAAAACAGTGTCGAGCTGTTCTGAGGCTGTGGGGCCGCACGTGGCTCACATAGTTTAGTTAAGACAAATTCGTGAAGGTTCTGTGTATACTTTTCATGAGTTTTTATTTCGGGTCAGGTGTTGCTTTACTACACAGAAATGTTAAAGAAAATTAAACATTGCATAAGCGTTGGAAACTACATGTCTCAAGAAGATGATGTCATTCTTTTCGTTAATCTGGCAGGCACCCTAGCAATTCAGCTTCAAGGTCAGGGATGTTATCTGGCTTACGAACTCACACAAGGTAGGACTTTTAAATTATTTTTAGTGTTAATTATAGCATTAGTACTGAGGTCCAATGAGAGTATGATGAAGCTCTCATACCTAATTAGAGCTCTAATAGCTAGTCTGTTGTTTATTTTACAGGAGAGGTTAAATAGTTGAAACAAAATAGATTTAGGATTTATATTTAATAGAGGCCAGTGTTTCTTGACCATCTAAACGTTTGACATTGCGTCCGTTTTTACGGATGTTGAATTAATTTCCTTTCTCTTGGACCATTACTAATACGAATATAATTTTATCAATCAGACTGACATTCAATTAAATTGATACCATAAGTAGTCACTGTCTGCATCTCATAACTGAATAAGTCAGAATAATACAAATACAAAGTCAAATTCAAAGTTTATGTCATCTCTCTCCAACGAGGCTCGAGTAGGAGGCGAAAAACAGTGTGAGCCACGGTGCAGCAGAACATAAGAGGTCTTTCCACCTCACCGTTTCGAGTAGCCTAAACACAATTAATACAGACACTTTCACAATACACAAATGAGGTGGAGGAACAATGTAATGTAATCGAGATTCTCAGCTTCATTTTTTGTGATCATGAGTAAACAAAATTATAAACATATATAAAGCAATACAAGATATGTCACTGTCATAATGATTTCTAAATGCCATGGGGAAAATATGACATTTCTGTATTTACAAAACATTTTATCTTTCCTGAAAGATTTTGCACAGTTCTGCAAATGTAGCTAATTGTGGGTCTCTTTTACCATATAGCAAATAATCCCATTGTTGATCTTTCATAATATGAGGAAGGAATATCCATGATAGAACTCCAGAAATCAAGTCTAGTAATTCTATTTAAATGCTACAAAAGACATATTATTTGATGCTGCCTGTTTGAAAACAGCCTTCTATTAACAGGTGCATAGATGGTCATTATTAGGATATCCTACTGATTCTGTTGTTTTTTAGAAAGATGTGATGATCCTTCATGAAGGTTCTTTCGAGGAACTTAGAGAAATTAGAATGTTAACGTGTTTAATTTACAGGTCGAGGTTATATTTATCATCAGAATGGGCTTTATCACTGCAAGGAGATAATTCCATGATATATCACGTCCTTTGTTGCACTTGTTTTTCACTGTTTCTCGTGCATTTTAATATACATTTTATACATTCATCCAGCTGTTTCGTCTTCCACACGAGGTAATGGTACCTACATATAATTATTTTCGGTCACATTTAGATTTAATCGCAAAATCAGACGCACAGACGGCCTGGACAATTTTCGTTGTGCTGATGTCTGGCCTGCTATTGGTGCTTGTTTACACGATGCCCACAGGAGGCGCTGATTGGTCTCATTCCTCACGTGACCTACCAACTTTGTACATTTGACAGACGAGTAGGTGGGTTTTGGTGAGATCAGGAAAAACGACAGCACGATAAAAATTAGAATTGTTGCACTTCACAAATTAATGATCATGAGCTCCTACTTGATCAATTCAAATTACATCGAACCTTCTTTCCCACCCTGCGAGGAATACCAGCAGAACGGATACATGCCCATGCCCTCTGATTATTATGAGCGGCCGAAAGACTCGGGCTTCCCCCATCACGAGGAGGCATCATACCCGCGAACAAACTACCACGAACCGAGCTATGAATACGGTAATGTGGCAACTAACGGTCTCAACGATTTCACCGACCGTCATCACGCGCAACCTCAATCCGTTCCGCAGAATCATGGACCCCGCCTCAGTACAGAGAGCTGTACTGGTTCAACAGCAAACAAGGATTGCAGCCTTGTGCCAGAGGCTCTTCCAGGCACACAGAAGGGTAAGGAGCCGGTGGTGTATCCCTGGATGAAAAAGGTCCATGTTAATACCGGTAAGTAATTTGCTTTGGCAATAAAAGCTCTTGGAACCCTGTGGAGAGCGTTCGTCGCAAGGCATATAGCGAGCATACTCAGTAGTAATTGCTCATTTGGACGATTTACTGCCCTCGAGATGAAGTCCCGGTGATTAGCAGTTCTTCTAAATTGTATTTATTGCTTGATGTTCCGCCGGGCCATTTGGCACCCAAAAGAAACTTCCTTGACCTAGCAACCAGTACTTTTAATCAAGCAACTTGTCTTAAAGGCTTTGAAGCATGTTGGCTGCAAAGCTACCAAATTAGTTGGTTGCGTGTAAATGGAATGCTGTCTCCGAAGAACCACTCGTGTCCTAGTCGTTTTTATTGTTCTTCAAAATGTTTAGTGAGCGTACCTAATTATCTGGAATCCTCTCACCAAAATCGGAGAATGTCAATAACACTTTCCCGGTTATGTGTTTGTGTGTTTAGTGACCGCCAGCTACTCTGGAGGAGTGCCCAAGAGGTCTCGCACCGCCTACACGCGCCAGCAAGCTCTTGAGCTTGAGAAAGAGTTCCACTTTAACCGATACCTGACTCGACGTCGACGAGTGGAGATCGCACACACAATGTGTCTTTCTGAGCGTCAGGTGAAAATCTGGTTTCAGAACCGCCGTATGAAGTGGAAGAAAGACCACAAGCTGCCAAATACAAAGATCCGCTCCTCGAGCTCTGCTCCCGCCAACCATCAAGTGAAAACGGACGCCACTCAGCAGCAGCAAACACTACTTCCAACGCCGTGTTCCTCGAACCTATAGTGCTAGATGCACAAACGGAACTGAACATGAAAGAAGAACACATAGCAGTATTAGGATACTTCACAGGGTTACTTTTTATTCAGTGTCCGACGAGGCAACCTCACTTTGCCTTCCCCAACCTCTTCTTCCCAACCTCTCTAATTTGAGCTGGACGCACCCTTTCTGTATAAATAGATGTTTTTTTTTTCTAATGGAACAATAGTAGAGTGTACTTAAACTTGGATAATGGATCGTTACGTTCTCTTTCTTTAACCAAGGCATACCGTCTTGTTTGTGAAGTTCACCACTGACGCGTGAACAAATCACTTTGACGTTTTAACATGAAGGCACAAGTATAGGAACCATTTCCAAAGGGGTAGTCATCATATTTGTCTTAGTCTTATGTTTTAGTGTATTATCTGTATTTACGTCATCAAAGCTGTGAATATTCGTGTATTTGGTTATTTGTATATTGGTGAATTATGTCGTTGTATAAGTAAGCCTGTATGCATCAGTGGAAATAATAAATATGAGTTTATTGTGTATTATCCCTGTAGGCTAATTCATGGATAAGACAAGGTAGTCTATGTGACAGATGTTTTTGTTTTTATCTTTACCGTAGTTTACATTATACAGTTTTATTCCAACATACCTTGAGTATCCATAAAATACTTTGTTTATTTAAAACAGGCCTAACTTTTCGTTCAACAGCAATTCACGCATGGTATGGGGAATTTGTAGCAACTTTTACATTTTAGAGCGTAAAATAATTCCATAAACCTTAGTCCAAAAGCTCAAGTTTACTTATTTTATTTCAAAGACACTATGACATCATATGAAAAATATTCAGTTTATTAACGAAAATAATTTGCCACCAAATTTGTGACGTTTATAGTTTTTTTTAATGTTTTGATTTTGCTGAACAATGTTAATGACGTATGCCTACTATTTTGACATTTGTTAAAATAATTAAACGGGGTGTACTGCAATAGCCTTGCTACTAACTTGGATTAGCAGGGAGTGACAAGATACCATATTGTTGATTTTGCGTCGTTATTAGGTAATAACTTAATGCAATGTTTATTTATAAATATCTTTCTGTTATAATGTAAAAATAAAAATATTTTTTAACTATAAGCAAATCTGTATGCAAATAAATCTAAACAACGCTTCGATAAATTCGACACGGCACTCAACATTTGTCACTTAACAATCGTACAAATAGACCCTGACATTTAAATAGATTTTTGTCCGTTTTCAGGACAATCAACTTTAAAGTTTCAATAAAAAAATATGTATGTCCATTTCTATTTGAATTATAATGCTGTTGTGCATCAAACATCAAAGTGTATTTAAATAACAAACAGAAGTCTTAACTAGTATTACGTATTGGTCTAAAATTGATGTGGGGTTCAAGCAAAGGGCACAAAGGAGCCAACAGAAAGGAGCCATCCAATCATCAAACTGAAGCACCGTGTGCGACCCCTTAACCTCTGACCTCGCCATATTCAGTACCTAAACATGGTCCTGTTCTCCTCGAATGCATTGGGCAGTAGTGGAACTTAAATATGGCATATACATTTATTTGATGATTTTGTATGAGACAAAACACGTAGTTTATAGAGTACCTACTTCATTGTTTACATGAATATAGAATATGCAAATATACATTTTACGAATATTGCAGACGGATATGATGTAACATTTTGCATCCTGTTTATAGTTTTTACCTTATTACAAGTAATTGATCGGAGACAACAACAGTATTACATGGAACTTTCTATCTGTTTGGTCTCTTCCCAAATAAAGCGTAAAGGTGGATTTGAAATCAGTATGGGTTAACGTATTCATAAATTCGTGAGTAAAACCTTTAACTGCAGCCACTAAAATCGTCATAATCCATTATCATTGATTCAGATCTTGACAGTAAGGAAATTTAAACTTCCACCAGGACACCCGAATGCGTAAAAGTAACCTCTCAATCCACCTTACTTAATTTTTAATTGACTGGCTCACATGACATTCCTTATTAAATAATAGATACCACCAGGTCAGAAATAGACTCAGAGTGTTCGGCAGGATTTTACATTTTGCCATTGACCGTCCACTCAGCGAGACATCCCAGAATTCGCTTTCGTGCTCCTGCTCCTCTTCCTGTCAACCTTCAAAATACGCTATAGCGTAAGTAATCTAATCTTTAAATTCTAACTAAAAAGTTGTCAATGAAACTGTACATAGGCTAAACAATGTTGTTCGTGTTAGGTGAATTTATCAGATGTTTTTATTTTATTGCAGTAAGGAAACAGCTTCCTCTTGGCACATTTTCCATAAGTAATTCAGATGTTATTATTTCAGAGGAAGGTCATATGCGTGTAGTGGGTCATTTTATCTACAGAGGTTATATAGTGAATCAATATAATTTATATCAGTTAATGTGACTGGACATACTAAAAAAGCTATTTGGTCATCATTTAAGGATTTGTAAGAATGTTTTATATATCTGTTAGTCATCAGCTGGATTTGTAAGTATACTAATGATGTAACTATAGCTGATGACTAGCAGATATATAAAACATTCTTACAAATCCTTAAATGATGACGAAATGTATCCCGATTAGGCAAGTTTCAGGCAGAAAAGAATGCTCCTCGCGACTCATTGAAAGGCTCAGTCAAAAGACTGGTCATACATTAACAGTGACTGTTGTATACAATATCATTATCTCAGGTCGAAAAAGGATGGTTTGGTAAACATTAAACACATTTCAAACCTAACAACAACAAGAACAATAAAACTATAGGCTAATAATTAATTAGTAAGTTGTTCGTAAGCCACTAAAGTAATAGCATTGACGGGTTCACGGAAAATGTACCCTTTTTAGTCGCTGTCATAAATAAAAACAGGCGACATTATTAAAGATTTTACATCTCCAACTTGTATTTAATTCTCAAATAAACGGTAAAACCATTGCCGTTTTCACTGCGTTGAGTTGTATATCTTTGATGATTGCCGCAGTAGGCTATACTCCATGGGGAATTATCTCCCAATGTATGTAGTAATCTTGACTTTGTCTTAAAAGCTCCAAATGTCAGTATTGAGAACTAATTTGTTCTGTGCCTGGCGAAGCTCCACAAACCTTTTAGAGAGAAAATACAAACTTATCTGTTCGCCTCTTCAATACGCAGCAGGCCAAACTGTTGATTGAACAATAAACATGTCGAAACAAGTTGGTCTGAGGTTCTCGTTTTATGATAAAATTACAACAAATCTACGACGCCATGTAAAATTAATATATAACTCATTTTGTTCAAACACAGGAATTTCTTCCACCCCTTGCCGTCCTGTTCACGTACTTTGTGTGACATCGCTATTCATAGGTGCTGTGGTCAGTCAGGTTTAGGAGCCATGCTGAAATGTGCGAGCGGTTTCTAGTGAGCAGGCAGGTGAACATACTATAACGAAAGCAACAACTACCAAATGTGTAACAAGAAAAACCAAGTCCGACTTGAGCGGTTTTTCAAAAACATGTTTACGCATGAGACAATCTGAGTCTCACTCAGCACATAGCACAGCATATTCAGCTGTTAATACTCAAATTAAGACGTTTTATCGCCTTTGACACGATCAATAATTCCCTGTGAACTATGGTGCTAAACTGATGAAATAGTTCAGCTCGTGTTAAAATCTAGAGAGAGAAAAAACATTGGGGGCGTCCTGCCCGACTGAGGTGATTAATTATCTACTGGGCCTTACCTCTTCCAGTGGAGGAGCTTTTAGCCTAAACACTCACGTTAACGAAAACAAGCACGTTCTTCTGACGGGGTTCCTTTCTTTTGTTTGATTTGGTGAACCTGATAGACCACCGCTCTGTAAATATGGATGCAGCTATGACTCTTGTAGCCTTACTATAAATGTTAGGGGGTCTGCTATAAAAGTTAAACACATATAGCAACACAGATAGTGTGCACAATTATGGTATTGTACTGTTGAAAGAGCTGACTCAAAAGTCCGAGTAGATGCTTGGTAGGTCCTCTGACTCCCATTCATGGTCTTAGTTGACTAATTCACCACAATCACCGAGAGAGGGCCACATTGCACACACGAGAGTAGAATACTGTATTTGTTAATAGTGGTGTATATCGGATTTTAAATGTATGTTTCATGTATCTAGCATTTGGATGACGCATTTGAACAAAATCGTGCGTGTAAAAAAGTAAAGGTTTAGGTTTATATCAATAAAGCACATTTTGAGAGTCCAGAATGCAAGAATCATTCTCAATAACACGAGCACACAATTAGTCATGTCGTCCAAAATATTCTTTGCTTGCTCTTATGACCCCTCCCACACACAAAACACACTCGTTCATTCACTACCACTAGAGTTTTGCCGAAATCCACGATGCAAGCTTTTTTTCTACCTAAAACACAGAACTGTGCATCTTCTTTTCCATCTTTGTGATGCGTTTAAAGTGGGGCCAACAACAGTCTCTATTAATGATTCACAGATTCAAAAAAGTTTTTACACACTGGATCACGTGAGTGGGGCGCATGGTATCGGTGAAATTTTATGATGAAGGGGTAGCGTGCGCGCCCCGGTCTGCTGATCTGCTTTTTGCGGTAGCCTACTTCACGAAAGTGGGGTCGGGTCATTGTGGACTTGCGAGAGAGAGAGAGAGAGAGAGTGAGAGAGAGAGAGCGAGAGAGAGAGAGAGAGAGAGAGAGAGAGAGAGAGAGAGAGAGAGAGAGAGAGAGAGAGAGAGAGAGGGATGGGAGAGAGAAAAAATAAAAAGAGCGAAAGACCTTAGGACGTTTTGCGGATGGTGTTATACAGCTGTCTGAACGGATATGTTTTTCCACGCACAAAAAGACAGAAAGCCCTGCGAACTATGAGGATGGATTTTACTTTGAGGTATTTCCGCTGATTGTTCATTACTCTTGTGAATTAATGGGGCTAAAAAAGAAAGGTCAGTATACAGACTGGCGGTTGTACACAGGAGAGATCTGAACTAAAGATCCGTTTGGTCTCTAATAATAAACTCAACTTAAAACATATTTTATAATTGAACGTTTATTATCTCCTAACTAGCACTTAAACAACCATTACACTTGTGCAAGTAAACCCCAATTGTATCGTATCAATTTACATAAACTTTGGTTTCTCACAAAAGTTGTGTAAATGAATCTATAATAAGTTAACTAATTCCCAAATACTGATGAACAGATATTATTATTAGATACACTAGACTGCATTCTCTGAATATAAATTGAAAAGATTTTAATAAAGAGTAATAAAATAAAATACATAGCAATATATCACCGACTTTACTCACTAAATTTGCTTTCATCTGGTTTCCATATACGGCTTTATTACAGTAATTTGTCGTTCCTTTTCAAACTTAATATTACATTTTCTTTCACACCGTTATTACTAAGTTGTAGTTGTTTAGGATATAAATATTGCATTTCTTTCAATATGTTTTTAAAGGTGTGAATGACTAATAATAATTCATCTTTATTTGTATTGCATTATTTTCCCTTTGTACCTGGACTCAAATTGGTTCCACTAGTGTGTAGCCTTCTAGGTTGAAGCGTGTAAACTGGGTTTTACCAGGAAGAATAAATCACAAGACAGCAAATAAAACGCCACACAGAGCAATGGCGGCCCGTTTGTTGCGGAGGCACACATTGGAAACGAGGATATAAAATAAGAAGGACTATCATCCAGAAGCACGCTGCCGCGCCGAGGTCACGACGCACGAGTCTTGATTTATGGGCTGGGGGACTGAGGGCGGCCGCTGCTTGGGAGCTAATGACTATTCGATCTAAATTCTCTTGTTTGGAGACAAAATGGGGGAGAGCACGATACATTTGCTTGAATGTCTTTTTCTTATTGACGATACATTCTTATTTTCACACGCGCATCAATATATGTATATATATATTTAGATATTACATGTCATTTAATTTGATACTTTTGCTTTTATTCTTATGGTTTCCTAGTAATTGCCTGCATTAGATTAGTAGTGCAAATATTTGTATAAGCAAATAATAATAATAAAAATAAATAATAATAATAAATAGCTTTAAGTAAACGATTTTATATTGATATTTCGCTAAAGCCTGAGCTTTGAAGTTGTTGAGCTTTTTGTCTATTTGTCTGTTGTTTATGTTCAACTCAATTCAGTTCAGCATTTAGTTTTACTGGAAATATAAATACTTAACTTGTTAAAATATTTAAATGAATAAAGAAATATACACTTTTTTTTCTCTGTACATTTACTGAACAGTTGAGTTAATTATGCCAGTGCAATTGTTATTACTGCCTAGATTTCTGTTATGGTGCTGTGAAAATACAGAAATTGTTTGCTACAGAAACTATAACACTTTTATTTTCATTTCTTGTCGTAGATCTCCAAATAATTGAATGTGTCTCATCACTAAGCATAGGAGAATCTGAGTTTTCCTTAAGGTGAGCTATAACTCTATTGCATTATACGATTACTGCATGTTTATATATATATATATATATATATATATATATATATATATATATATATATATATATATATATTACTCATTATCATTTCAATTATTCTGAGGCTTACACATTTGCCAGGCTGTATAAAAACTGAAGCCCTATAATTTAATTTTATCCACTTGTGTGTTGTCTTGAAGAAAGCAGGATACAAGCAAGTACACTAATCTAAAATAAGAAGCAATGCACAACTTTTAAGAAGCAATTAAATTGCAATGTTATTTCATCTTTGAATTACACGAATAACATGAATTATGATTATTGAATTGACTTTTCACCTGGCAGATTGTGACCCATTAATGAAATCTCTTAGTCATCGTTTTAATAGGGGGGACAATGGAGTAAATGTCCAAAAGGCTAAAACTGCATATGCAAGGATTTTTAAATCCCACTCACCAACCCACGTCGCCCGCCCTTCTTTCTTTAGTTTGAAAATCTGTAATCCAGTGGGCCGCGCGAGAACAGGAATCTGTTTGTGTTTATTGCTGTGCTGCGTTAGGACATAAATCTTCTAGTTTGACCCCGAAAAGACACAAGTTGATGTTGGTAATTCACTCGTATGCAGAAGAATTTGATCCACAATCTTCCCTCCCTATAGCTCACAGTTCCTTTTTTTCTTTCTGCTACTTTGTGGGTCTATGACTACTCCAACCCTTTTTTTTTATAATGAAGAAGCATCCTTTACTTTCATCAGTGATGCGCTTTATTATCAATTTTATTTGTTAAATGGATGGAGTTTGTCGAAAGCATTTGCAGTAGGTTTGATTGATAGCTCCATTGAGCACATTATCTATTTTGTTGTCGTTGCTGCTGCTGTTGTTGATGTAGCTGTTGTTATGATTTATCCCTTAAAACAGTTTGTGTAACTAATTTTAAAAATCTTTATTTTTTTAAGGTGGCAGTCTATTGGATCATTCGTACACTGTTCATCACACGTATGTGCCGTTGAAACACAATATTTCACAAATCGTCTTGTTCTGAGCATACACTTTTTGAACGTATTAAATTTGATGAAGTTGTCCATAGCCAGTCCTGACTGTGTTCACAGGGGAGTGCAACTGCTTTCTTGGCTTGAGAAGGCGCTTCATTTGCATAATTTTCTTGTCTACTGTGACGCTGAGGGAGTTTACTGGGGTGTGCATGAGTATGTATTAACGTGCTAGTTTGCGCAAGTTAGTGTTACATGAAAGGCACACTAGAGTGGCTAATGGTGGCATTTAGTATAGGTCCGAAACACCGAAACACACAATATACGTGAAGGTGCTTTATCATGACGATTAAGGCGCACGAGATTAGGCTACCTTCTTAATCTGCGTGCTTTACTGATCTACGACAAAAAAAAAAAAAAGAAAATAATTTTAGTCCTCGCGCGCAACTGAATCGCTGCTTCACTGCAGATACGTCCCATGACTCCTGCAAGTGCAGCTTTCGCTTTGTTGTCTTCCATATTTAGCTTAACTCTGAACCACTGTTTGATCGATTTCTGCTGCTGAATGAGAGAAGCTCGCGCCGTGCTGCGCGCTGCTCGTCAGAGAGGAAGGTAAGTGGGACAGAAAGAGAGTTCTCGCATGGCTGTTAAATAGCGAGTTTGTGATTTATGATCGCACGACTGAAACCTCGGTTCAGGGAGAGTTCATACTCGCACATACACACTCAAGCCAGATTCCTCCCGTGCGGCAGCCAGGGTCTCACACTTTGTGCCTTGAACGTCTTTTCTTTGAGCTTTTCATGTGTATGCTTATGCCAGGGAGTGAAAAAGTGGATAATGTCAAGCGTAGATAGATCGTCTAAAATCAAAGAGGTCTTTTGGTTTAATTGCATGTGATTATATTTTCTCAGTTTGCTATTCAGGTCATATTCAGCAATCACATGTGTTTGATTGTTGTAAAAAATGTTTCTCCAATTTTTATTTATTTATTTATTTTTTTGGTTGGCCTGTCAATAATTCCTCAGTTTCTTTTTTACAAGTTGCCTAGTCGAGATATTCTATTATTATTATTATTAGTAGTAGTATTATTATTATTTAAAGCCAATGCTTTTACATGTATTGTACGCGTAGATCATGTTTTTCATTCTCTTCATTGTGTTTCTAAGAACAAAACTGTCGACGTCTGAGATAAATTTAGATTTACAACCAATGTTTTTATTTTATTAAATATTCCCCCAGAGACGGGACATTTGTGCCATTAAGTACATAAATAAATTTTATTATTAAACTAATATAACTAAGTGAGTTAAGGCAGCTTTTTTCGATTGGAATCTATGTAAAATTAGATGTATATATTACTTGGATTATTTGCCCATATTGGATATTGTTGACTACCAGAATCTCCGCGCTTCACAGCAGTCAAGATCTTGGTGTCCCGTAATGTATCAGTAACATGCCAATCATTATGGCTGGCGGGGAAAATTTCATGGCGTGTTCATGGAAGCGCGAGTCCGCCCGGTTTTTCAGGTTTCTAGCTGCTATAGCTTTCGAACCAAAACAGTAGGCTACACGCAGAGGCTTGAAGAGATGTTGGCTAAAATCATAATATGTTAGGGAAGAAAACAGAAGACTTAGATGCATATAACCCGGTTGATTCTTTGTTTAATAGGAAAATATAATAAACATGAAAAAGAGGCTATGAGAAAAAACGGACAATGAAAAATGTACATCCTGTAAATTCCAGGGATATAATGTAGCCTACGTATAGAAAGTCTCACACAACCAATATATTAACAATTCAGACTATAAATGTACATTAAGATCTACTAGGTCGTTTTGTTTATTAATTAATTATTTATTTATTTTTTACTTGGCCTTCTCGACTGGACAGTTAAATATTTTAACCGGTAATTATGTTTTAGAGCTCTTCAGATATGTTGGCTATTGTTACAGCTGGCCATAAGGTAAGTGGTGACCAGCTCTCCGGGTCTCGCTGCGGTGTCAACCGAGTTTTGTGAAGTAAGATGGATAGGCCTTATTTTACCCGCTCACCATATCTTCTCTCATCGTAGGTTCAACCGTAGAGCCCATTGGCGAAGGGGTGTCACGTGACTACGTAGAGCCAATGTTCTTCTACAACGGTGTCAGGACCTTGTCAGACAGAGAAATAAACATTGGGAAACGGTGAGATGCAAAAAGCGACCTACTGCGACGGCTCGGCAATTTACAGTGGCTTCCCCTATCAAAGCGCAAACGGTTTAGGTTATGATGCCAATCAGCAGCAATATCTTCAGGGCCTTCATGTGGAACGTGAGCACCATCGATCGGCATGCTCCCTGCAGTCGCCTGGTGGCTCTGCAGCTCTGTACAAACCCAATGATATCTCTGAGGACTGCCAACGGAGTAACGGGACTCAAGCCCCAGTACCAGACACCCCCGACAACAATCAGCCCCCTACTGTCCCCTCTGGACCAGGTTCCCCTAGTGCCCTGAACCATATTCCGAGCAATGATGCCATCGCCAAGAACCCAGGGCACGCCTCGCCAACGCCAGCCACTAGGAAACAAATTTTCCCGTGGATGAAGGAGTCCCGTCAGAACACAAAGCAGAAATCCTACTGTACAATTCCAGGTGATTATATCAACCAAATCATAGGAGTTTATGAGGTCCAATGTGATTAACGGTTATAAAAATGAATGAATATGAGTTAGACCAGTGGTTCTCAACCAGAGGGCCGGGACCCACTAAGGGGCCTCAGTTTACTTCCAAGGGGGCCTCAAGATTACTTAAAATTCATTAAAAATAAGAAATATTAAAACAATTAAAATAATCCCACTTCATTAAAATTATAAAAAATACTTTATGATGTATACCTAGAAATTATAAACAGATTCTTTCTGAAATTTCTAGAATCAAAAATTATCCATGATTAATTATTTTAATCAGACAAGTTTAGTTTTGGGTGAGGGGGCCTTCAAATATTTTCTTGGACAGTGGGGGCTTGGAGTCAAAAAGGTTGAGAACAACTGAGTTAGACCACTTCTAATGTTATGAACCATTTAGCATGTTCAACTTTTTGTATTGATATTAGCAACGTAATATGGGCACGGTTTTGTATTTAAGCAATTTCTATAAAAATATCCATGTTGTCCCAATGCACGTGATTTAAGGCTTACAAGAAACGTTTTTGTTAAATCAACTAATTTAATGTAATTTTAACATGGGAGGATTGAGTAAAACTGACTAGAGAAAGTTCATTTTTGAGTCACTATCTATCTGTCTATCTATCTATCTATCTATCTATCTATCTATCTATCTATCTATCTATCTATCTATCTATCTATCTATCTATCTATCTATCTATCTATCTATCATCTATCTATCTATCTATCTATCTATCTATCTATCTATCTATCTATCTATCTATCTATCTATCTATCTATCTATCTATCTATCTATCTCTTTTTCATTTAGATTGGATACTTGTGGTCACATTTTCAGGTTTATTTATTCTTCATTCATTGTTTGGTTGGCCTACAACAGGCACGCATGCACGCAGTTCCCTGTCTGTTTACTTTATAGGTTCATACTATAAAGATGCCAAATGTAGCCTTTTCTTTCTTTCTTTACCAGTAGGACCTTTATGAATAAATTAATAAGTGGAGATAATTTACTGTGATATGCGTAAAACACTTTTCTGCTTAAACTGACCAAGGCTTTTTTTTTGTCCTCATACAGTGGAGGGCTATCCTGGAGACAAGAGTCCTCCCGGTTCGGCTGCCTCCAAGCGCGCTCGTACAGCATACACATCTGCGCAACTCGTGGAACTGGAGAAAGAGTTCCACTTTAACCGTTACCTCTGCCGCCCTCGAAGAGTAGAAATGGCAAATTTGCTCAACCTGACGGAAAGGCAAATTAAAATATGGTTTCAAAATCGCAGGATGAAGTACAAAAAGGACCAAAAGGGGCTTGGAATGATGCCCTCTCCTGAAACACAGTCTCCCCACAGTCCCGTTGCACTGTCATCAGGTGGCGGAGCAGGGGGTGGGAGTGGATATTTAAGTTCAATTCATTCTCTGGTTAACAGCGTGCCCTACGACTCACCCCCTCCAACATCTTACAACAAACCCCAGCCTAATGCATACAGCCTTCCTACGTCATATCCACCTCTGAGCAATTGCCCGCCTCCTCAAAAGCGGTTTCTGGTTACTGGCACAACCACGCCGGAGTACGACACGCACAATCTTCAAGGCAACAGTAATTACGGGACCCAAGTGCAGGGTAGCCCAGTTTATATCAGTGGCAGTGGAAGCTACTCGGATTCTTCAGTGGGCATGGGAGGTTCGGTTTTTGGCCTGACACATCTACCGCACCCCACTCAAGGCAATATAGATTACAACGGCGCCATCACCATGGGAAACAGCCATCATCAAGGAGCGTGCGAACCAAATCCGTGCACATTCACAGATCTTACAACGCACTATTCTCAGGGAAGAATTCAGGAAGCGCCCAAACTGACTCATCTGTAATGTGACTGCAATGTATTTTTCTCCCCGTTCACCGGCACACCTTCACATTCCTCGCCTGACTACGTCCTCCTCCTCCGACAGCTCCGTCCATTCGGTTCTTAGTTTTCCTGACGTAGCTCTGCGAAATTATTTTGTTGGTTTAAAAGTTTGCATATATATAAAGAGAACGTTATACTTCCTCAAAACTCACGTCATGTTATCATGACAATATGTAGCCTATTTTATTTCATTTTTAAGAAAATATGAAACAGGGTATAAGAAGACAGAACTATGGTTTTATGGTCCTATTTTAAATGTGAATTTTAAATGTTCAAAATTGTCCTCTGTCCAATAATTTTTAAATTAGCCTTATTTCCTCCCTATTTTTCTGTTTTGCATTTTGCACTTGAGGAAGAATGCATATGAGCACGACTTCTTTATTCAACAGTCTTATCTTACAGCGTGAACTCATGTGTTTCAGGTCTTTCACGTGTATTTATTTTGTTGTCATTGACAATAGATTTCTAGTGTTATTTAGCCCAGTCCTTCAGTTGATGGGTAGAAGGCAAAATTGAGCCGGGAATTCTCCCTGTATTGTTTATACTGAAACATTATATGGTCCAGTGCTAACAGGCAAGACTGTTTATTAAAGGTCAATGTATTCGAATATTAATGTGTGCAAATGTTAATCATTACTTTCTTTAAAGAGTCAGAAGATACAAGGGTCAGATGTTCATAATTTTTATTTGTTCAAATTTTTTTGTCAATCCATGTTGCTCCACATTTGAAGAAATAAAAGAAACTAACTGACAATCTTATGTATTTGCCTTAGTAGCAAAGGGATTACACATGTATAAGCAACTGGAAGAAAATCAAAGTCATCAACAGCTAAAATGACAATTTGCTTAGTGCATACCTTTGTCTGCATTGCGTTCTGTTCAAATGAAGCAACAATGTAATCAGACTGATATTTCTAATATTTCAAGATACTTGAAAGGAATTTTGTAAAGAAAAGGCAGAAACAGGCTAATGTGATGTGGACCGTCACTCCTGCAGTCTTGCATTTTGTGCAAAGTGTGAGCAATCCAATCCATTCCTGGCGTGACAGCTTCTACAGCCTCCAGTAGCGCCTGTTGAAGAGAAACATTTAAAATTTAAAAACTTATATTATAATTTCCGGCCCCTTGATAGGCAGACGACAGTACACTAGTGCTAGTTTGTCGACACTGCATACAGACTAATGACATATTAGTAAGGCCAACGACAAGAGTTACTGGAAGGACTCATCATTTGTGCATGCATTCATTCATTCGTAAAAGTAATAGTAGATGATAATCAGTTATATAGGCCTACGTGAGTCAACATCTAAAAAGTGTACATCTAAAAATGCATTTCACAATAGGCCTACCAATAACTAATTCCATTTAACATTACATTTTCAATAAAGAGGTCTTCTTCAATTTTACAAGCAACTAAGCACACATCTAATGATAATTTCTAGTGATAACATTTGGCAAATAATTGGCCTTTTCGGTGTGATTTCACTAGCCTCTATTTAGGTCATCAATTGGCTTGGCCATGTAGGCTATCATAGTGCCATAAATTATAAATCAATACTACAGGCTTAAACTTTTATTATTTCGTACTTTCGTGTATTGTAGAATTCCCTTTCACATACGGCTTTTGACATATGGTTAGATGGAATATTTTTCACGTCGTTTCCAGAATAAAATTTGACTGACTTCTTTAATAAATAAATAATTACTTACTCGTTGATTTCAAAGTAACGCCCTTTTAAATGGGATGTCTGATGTTATGCAATCTGAAAATGTGTTTATGAGAAAGAGAATCAGGCAAACTTTTCATATGAAGCTTTTATTGCCTTTCATCCTGGCAGGATTTGATGTCGCGTGGAGTTATAGTTGTGTTGTGAGGGCACGAGGCTGTCAGACCCTTTGGCAAGTAAGATTGATCGCGCGCAGGCTTCCATGATTCTTTGTTTAGTTGAAGCAAACGGCCCAAGTAGTACTCTTTTTCTTAAAACAAATAAACAAACAAACAAACTGACAAAATTTGGCTTCACCGATTAGGCCTTCAGAGGTCCATATCTAATAATAATATGACATGGCCTATACGGAACGTCAATTATTATAGCCTATTTAAAATAAGTTGCTGCATGTGATATGAAGCTATATGAACCTTTTGGTAGTTTTTGTTTTTACTATTTTTATCAATGTTAAAAACATTACGGGTTAATGTAAGAACGTTAAGAAGTAGGCCTACTTTTTACTATAAATATTGAACTGAGAGCCATGTAGGCCTATCACCATCGAAATGTTAGCAGTTAGCTAAAGCACACATTCATTGCTTCAAGTGTATACCCTTAACAATCAAATTTTGGGCTATATGCTTATGAACTATTAACGTATAACGGCTGTTGTATGCTATGTCTCAAGAGTATTTTATAGGCCTACTTGAATGATATCTAGCGTGTATTGTCGGTGATAATTGGCGGCCTTCTACCGTAGGCTACATTTTGTTGTGTGAGTAGGTCTATTTCACATGCACATTGGAGGTAATATTTTTTTTTCTTCATTTGAAACTACTACTACCAGGATCCAAAGCAGAACTTGTGCGTCAATAAATTGGATAATAGATTTGCGCGAAGGGGGAGGGGCATATGTGCTTCCAAATCATGTTTGTTCAAAAAGAACTGTTCTGAGCCTGACTACAAGCTGCGGGGATATTGTCTTCTTGACCGAAAACCACGATGCCGATGTACATAACAACAGTGACCTCAACGAGAGAGACTTTGCTCGAAGATGAGTTTCAGATCTGTCTGTCGGATCTTTTTGAATAAACCCAAAATTTGCATTGGGCAGAGGTAATTTGTCATACCTGTGTCACAGGGTTTTCGTTCCAATTTCAAACCAAGTCTCATTTAAATGCATGTGTAAATAAGCACGGTCACACGGGGACACATGGTCATAATCAGAGTTAATAAAATCATTTTTGTTTGTTTTTGTATATGACAAGCATATTTTATTGAGAAAGCAGGAAGGACTTTCCCTTCCTACGCTCTTGGATGAGACATTTTAACAATGAATTACAAATTTAAGTGTTAGACAGGTTTCATAGTCGGTCTTCGCTCGTGGAATGCCTCAGTTCTTCTCCTCCTTCCATTTCAGAAATCATCAATCAAAGGTTCAACTCTCACGAACACTCAGCCTCTCATCCCACCTCCTTTCGAACACACCATCCAAAGCCTGAGTCTTGGCAGTCAGAAACGCCATAAAGGGCCCCGGCACAGCTTAGATGGGGGCAATCCACTGCCCGCCAACTCTTTGAAACCGGAATACCGATGGATGCGCGAAAAGAACCATCAAAAGTACCTGGCTTCCTATACCAACATGCTCATCAACGGCAATTAAAGAGAGGGTTGTTATTTCTCCCCGAAAGGTACGTTTAACTACTTATCTACACAGTACAGTTGCCACAGTATCACTTTCCTGTCCATGCTGTTCATCTTAAATATCTAAACAGTCTACTACTAAATTATCTATATGAATTTCACATTGATTCTCCTATTCAATTTGAATTGAATAATGCCAAGGCCTTTCTGATGTTTAACAAGTAAGAAAGATTGATAGATTACTGGAGCGCACAGGCAGCTCAAGCATACCTTCATTAAATCCTTTTCCAGAATGCTTTTTAGGTAATCAGCTTGCGTTATTGTTGTTGTATATATGGCGACGTTTGCAGTGTGATAAGAGCCAATATTGGGCGTTGACTATGTAACATAACGTACTTGTGCTCTTGTGTGTCTGACTTATTCTGTTCTTAGCTTCTCCAGAGCTTCCCGAGGGTGGTTTGGCTAGTGGAGGAGGAGGTTTGCGCCGCCTGAGAGCAGCATACTTTTGGAGCTCGAGAAAGAGTTCCTTTAAAAATTAGCTTTGCTGGCCACAGCGTGTGGAATTAGCCGCGTTGCTCGAGCTAGAATATAACGCCAGGTCAAAGTGTGGTTCCAGAACCGACGTATGAAATATAAACGGCAGACACAGACTAAAGTGATCCAAGAGCAGCAAAGCAATACAACCAACAGGGTCCCTGGCCTAGAGAGGACAGCTGTACACGGAGCGGCGAGGACACCTCCATGTATGACTTGAGTCATGGCGGGGGCCTTGTAGCCTACATGGATATTCAGATTATTTTTCATAACGAACTGGCAACAGTCTTCGGGTAGCCCTGCAATAACAACGACGTGTAAACCTTTTTAACTGTTTCAATGCAGTTTTAGAAACAGAAGTCTGAAAGATATTCCGAGTCAATTGCCTACTGATCTGGGCAAAGGGACATCAATGTACCATCATTGTGCCACTCCGAACAAGTTATGGACACGTTGTTGCAGGACTTCGATATTTCGTCGACCGACTCATGTATTATCTGTCTGATATGCCAACACTGTACAAGTGTCTCATATCAGTGGACTTCTATTTCTTTACGGAATATTTGACAATAATTTCCTTCATAGCTAATCAATAGTTATGACAGCATCATAATTTTGATCAATGAATTCTAGGATAAATAAGGAGTTTCTGTTGCAATGTTGATTCATTTATTTTTATTTATTTATTTTCTTTTTTGCAAATTTGAAAAGATAAGCGACGTAAACTGACACATTTATTATAAATGATCGAAGGTAAGCTATGCCGTAAATCATGTGCGATGCTTAAATATACATGCATAGACATATTTTATAAAGGATTAGCATTTTTTATACCTTTTTTGTCTCGCTTATTATGTTGGTTGTTTTTGTAAGAATAAATACACATTTTAGAACTACTTGAAGTGTCAAGTCATTAATCGGCTCTCAAATTAACAGATCAGACAAATCAAACATTTTGCATTGGTTATTTCAAAGTAGGCTGGCAATACATGTTTAGTCGTGCAAAGAGCAGTCAGACAATGTTCTCGTACAAATAAACTACACAATAAACACATTTTATATTTACAACTTTTATAAATTAAGATTAAGATCCATCCTGAAACAATGTTATTAGGGGTAATGAGTATTCAATGCTAGCAATTATTATTATTATTATTATTATAATTACCTGGCAAGATGACCAAAAGGGCAAAGGTGCTTTAATTAGATTTCTGATTAAATGATGTGCATGATGAAAAACCAACGAAGAATTATTTATTTATTAATTATTGTCCTTTTCTGCACGATGCACATTTTCTTAAGATGTAGCCTATAATTGTTTACAACTAAAATGTTACTTCATCCATAATATTTTGTCCCGTTTTCCTGCTAACACATTTTAAAAGTTACAAATTAAGTTGCTAAACCGGGTTCAAATATGGCTTCTTCGAGTTGTGCTCTTTGTCCCCGCTCGGCGTGGGGAAATGCCTGGGATGTTTCTTTCCCTCTTTTAACGAACTCATAAATCAAAGTCTTTCATGCATGTTGACAGCACCGAGACAATCACTGCCAGTGAAAGATCTGCGCAAATAAGAGTCTTTTCGTATATCGTGTCTTTTCATTCTCACGTTGCCTATAAAAAATGGGATACTGAAGCACATCCCACGTGCACGATCAATAATAATTCATTTTTATTGGCGTTTTAACACCAGTTAGGATCACACAAAACACTATTATTTTTATTACGCGTGGCATACGTAATAATTTGTCTCTTGTCTCTGTAAATCTTTTTTCCCTACTGAATGACTGAAATGGCCTGATTGAAATTACTTTTGACCTTTTTAATTTAAAAAGTTTGGTTATTGCTATTTTTTCACGAACTTCTAGGCAATTCTGCAAGTGTAATAATAGCAATACTCTATTATGTTTACGTTACAAATTACACGTATTTTATGTAACTTAATAACAAAAAATTTCTCTAAATAAGTATTTTTGTAAATGAAGGAAAGATTTCTTAAAACGTCGTCTCCCTAAACCTGAGACGACATGCAAAATAAACAAACAGTATGTTCGTTCCAATCGCTGCCGCATCTGTTGCTTGCCTCACTCCCCCTCCCTTCGCGAGGGTATGGATAAGTGTGGAAGAAAATGTGTTAAGAAGAGGAGAAGAGAAATGCTAGGCCGCCAGCAGCTTGATGAAAGCGCCATTTTGGGGGGGGCGACAAAGCTGTAAAAATAGGTTCCATTGTGATCCAGAGGGGGCGCATGTCTCCCTTACTCAACTGAAGATAAAATACACCCCCTCCCATATTTACACCGACCAGCCACAAAATTAAAACCACCTGCCTAATATTGTGTAGATCCCCCTTGTGCAGCCAAAACAGCGCCAACTAGCATCTCAGAATAGCATTCTGAGATTATATTCTTCTCACCACAATTGTACAGAGTGGTTATCTGAGATACCGTAAACTTTGTCAGTTCGAACCAGCCTGGCCATTCTCTGTTTATCTCTCTCATCAACAAGACATTTCTGTTTGCAGAACAGATGCTCACTGGATGTTTTTTGTTTGTTTTTGGCACCATTCTGAGTAAACTCTAGAGACTGTTGTCCGTGAAAATCCCAGGACATCAGCAGTTACAGAAATACTCAAACCAGCCTATCTGGCACCAACAATCATCCATGCGATTATCTAATCAGCCAATCATGTGGCACCAGTGCATAAAATCATGCAGATGCTGGTCAGGTGCTTCAGTTAATGTTCATATCAACCATCAGAATGGGGATTTTCTTTTTTATATTTGGACCATTGCCAGATGGGCTGGTTTGAGTATTTCTTTAACTGCTGAATTAAAATTCTTTAATTTTCACACATAACAGTCTCTAGAATTTACTCTGAATGGTTCCAAAAACAAAAAACATCCAGTTTTGTGGATGGAAATGCCTTGTTTATGAGAGAGGTCAACATAAAATGTTCAAACTGGTTCAAAATGAGACTGACAAAGTCTGTGGTAACTCAAGACAAATGCTAAGTACAATTGTAGTGAGAAGAATATAATCTCAGAATGCTATTCTGAGATGCTGGTTGGTGCTGTTTTGTAAGTCTGATCACAAAACATTATTCGGCAAAATAAGCAATTCAATGCATATTTTTCTCGTTGAATATGAGATAAATGCCTACTTTTGTGTAATGAAGACTGACATAGGTCCCTAAGAGAATATATATTTGTCGTAGGTCAGTTGAAACAGTAAATCTACCTTGGTTAAGCACAGGCTATATTAAATAAGGTTCAGCTTCATTACATGACTAAAGTGCAAGTTTTAGTAAACAGTCCAATTTGACAAAGCTGATGCATTACAACCGGCAGAATATCTTCTTGCAACACACTCGCCCTCATAAAATCAGCGTAATCCACTCAATTTAAATTGAATTATCAAAATATTGAACCAGAAGAAAAGATACATATCCAATAGTTTGGAACTCACCTAACATGACACATTTCTTCAAGATATTTCCCCACTCATACAGCCCTCTAGTTTGCGGGGTCCTCAGGACAGTGTCTGTGAAACAACGTCCATCCAATTCCTTGCTCTCTGCATGCCAGCTAATCCATCCACTCAATAGGAATTGCCCAATGGGCAATGCGGGCCTACGTCATGTTGATCGACAAGGGGTCGGCATTTACATAAGCCTGGTCTTTAACGACAAGCTGTCAGTGCAAGGCCACTTAAGATCAAGATGAGACAGAACAACTGATCACTGGCTGCCCCGGCCCACGTGACTGTCACTGCTCATTCTTATCACTGGTGCACAGACACCCCCCACCAAATACACGACTGATTGAAGGAAGCTGAAAATTGGCTCCGTTCGACCCCGGGTAACTGGTGAGACATTAACCAGTCCCCGGCCCAAAGATCGGTCAGTGTGGCAGCCACGAGCAGAAACACCCACGACGATGCCACAATGAGCACATTCTTAGATTTTTCAGCAGTAGGTAGTGGAGATGGAGGTGGCGGGGGATCCTGCTCTGTTAGAGCGTTCCATGGTGACCACGGACTTTCAACATTCCAATCGTGTGCTGTTAGGGTAAATAATGGCATTGGGGATGAGCGGTTCATGTCCAGTAGATCATCACAAGACGCAGTCCCCCCTCATCCAAATCAAGCCGTGTCGTATCAGTCCCCTGGGACTCTTTCAATTACCTACAGTGCCCATCCAAGTTACGGGACTCAAAGTTTTTGCGCTGGATACAGTCACTATGCCCTAAATCAAGATGTAGATTCGTCTGTCAGCTTTCCCCAGTGCGGGCCATTAGTTTATTCTGGAAATATTTCCTCTACCTTTGTGCAGCATCGTCATCATCGCCATGGTTACAGCAGTGGAAACGGGCATCAATTCCAGTATTCCTCGGACACATATGGTAATAGTTCGGATCAGGCAAACCTTACCTTTGTGGGAGACTGCTCAAATCCTCTCTCCCCTCTGCATGTGGCCCATCATGATGCATGCTGCTCACCTCTGTCAGATGGCGTGTCTACAGGTCAGACATTTGACTGGATGAAGGTCAAAAGGAATCCACCAAAAACAGGTAAGTGAATAGAAAACTTTCTCATGTTGACTACCGTGTTTTTATATGGAAGGACAGAAAGAAAAAAGTTAGCACTGACTTAACTCTGCTCTTCAACAGCTGAAACTAGGCCATATAACTTTGTGGGGACTGAGCTTACATTCAGCAACACCTATTTAATAGTTAGATCAAGATTTTGCATGCACTTTTTATTTATCTGTTTATCGTCTCTCTTTAGGGAAAGCTGGAGAGTATGGATTTGGTGGGCAGCCAAACACTGTGCGCACTAATTTTACCACAAAACAACTGACAGAGCTTGAAAAAGAGTTTCATTTCAATAAATACTTGACTCGTGCGAGGCGTGTGGAAATTGCAGCTGCGCTCCAGTTGAACGAGACTCAGGTGAAGATTTGGTTCCAAAATCGTCGTATGAAGCAGAAGAAGCGCGAAAAGGAAGGTCTATTGCCCAAATCGCCGTCCGAACAGAATGATGGTCATGAAAAACCAGAGGACACCTCAGAAAAGTCACTTTCGCCACCACCTACGCCTTCCCCTGCTTCATCGACTGTTGATCCATACTCCTCGAATTAAAAGGCTTTGGCATTTGTTCTGCCAAACTAAAAAAGATGTTGCACAACAGTCAGTTACTCTAATGTCAAAATTGTAAAAACAATCATGTCCAAACACGGACATGAGTAAAAGTGTATAGAAAACAACGCACTATTTAGAGATTAGATTATATCGACCTGAAACATTTGAACTACTTAGTGTATTTTACCTGTGATACTGTTGTTAGTGTGAAATGACTGTTAATTGTTTTGGACACCTTGTCAAGCAAGATAGAACAAGTTCTCACAAGTGGCTTGTGCATTTTCTTGCAGTCAGAGCAAATGCTGCACTTTTACACACATCGTTGCTAGGTCGGACTTGTAGATTACTTGTCAAAATGCCTACCTCATGAACCAACAGATGATAGTGCAATAAATGTGGGGGGGTTATTTTGAGAGAGAGAGATGAAATATCCTGATAACTCTCAGCAAAGACTTGTTTGAAGATAATGACACCTTTTTCTGGGCCAGGTTTTATGTGCATGGTGTTAAGCCAAATTATTGTTCTGTATCGTATGAGTTCTGCAACACAATGCTCTACAAGTTGTCAACCGGTCAATTTTATAAGTCGGTGATGATGACTCTAGCCTTTTACGCTAATCATGCTTTAGGAAAAGATCAAGTTACGGGTGAATTAAATGTGTGAATTAAAATAGTTCTTAATTTATTTGAACTCTGGTTGTTGTACTCTTGATTGTGCCAATGCTTGTCAATGTTAATGATCTCCACATACACTTTACACATTATATCAGGTACTGTTAGAACAGATTTATCATACCAGCCACACTTATGGGTCACAAAAACAATATTGACAATTTGATAGTTTCAACAGCCCAGACTTCTACAAGTTATCTACACAACGTTTATTCAAGGAAATGTTAATTAGAAGGTATTTGAGGATCATTCTGGACTTGTCTGTTAAGTTTTATTCATTGATTTTGCTTGTTTGAATAGCCAATATCTCACTTTCTTTCTCTGTAACTGATATATGCATCCGTGCGTGGCTTCCTCCCGAGAGAAGAAGCGATATTGGCACACGGCAAGCATATTTATCCACGAAAGGATGATGCCCAATGCTATCACTGTCAGTCCTGATGACAACCCTATTGACCTGTTAGTTAATCGAATTGAAAAGGATGACAAAAAAAAAAAAAGAGGCAACATTGATTTAATCATCTCGACTATCGACAAGAATGAATCTGACCTCATCAATGGTCATGACATGATTTCCTAAATCAGCATATCATTTGTGCTAACAGAGTGTAGCCTTAGGTGTAAGGTGAGGCAGTCATAGAGCAATATAATAAACTAACAGATCTGAAACATCATGAGATATGACAATAACACAATTGTCTTATCAGATTTTACATTCAGTGTTACATTTGCTCTCAAACAAATCTCAACCATAAAGTAGATGGCAGGTCTGAGGCTGAAAAAGGAAAAGTTATTTCATTTTTCTTCCTTCATGCAATCCCTTCTCTCTCCAAGTCTGTAAAGACAGTAGAACACAACTGCTCACAGAACACTGAAAATATCCTTAAGAACTTCCCATTGGCACACTGTATAAAACACCACACACACATTTAGAGCTTTTCATTTCATAATATATATATATATATATATATAATTTATTTATTTATTTGATAGTGTGCCATGTTCCCTGAGCAAAAGCAATGCAGTCTTGATTGATGATCATCCTCACCTATACCTTAAATCCACAAGGTGTGACATAAGTGAATTTGTATGTTGATGTTCACAAAATAAGTATTCATCTTTGTAGTATGTCTAATATAATGTTTTACTTAATCCAACAGCCAATTGTTGGTTAAAGTATTCAGTTTACTAATGAATAAGACATTTTCCAAAAAATTACTTTACAGTTTCATGAAAAATGAATAAACATTTTCTGAGATTGTCAACTCCTGTGAAAGTACCAAAAAGTGTTTACACTGTTATCGATTTGATACATGTCCTAATGCTGAAGTGACTCAACTTCTGTAACTTCTGTGAGAAAGAGAGAGAGAGAACAAGCAAGAGAAAGAGAGGGAGAAACACAAACAGCAATACCTCTCCTGAAGTAACAACAAGGGCGTGGCCAGGAAATTACTTTTGAGTGGGCCTCAACAAAAATGAATGGGCCCAGTTTTCACCCAAATATTATTATTTTTTACCAAATTTTCCTTAACAATAGACAAGTGGCACATTCAAACAGTTCTTTTGCACTTTCAGAAATCAGAATTTATGATTTTTTTTTTAACTACTTATAAAAATAAGACTGAACTGTGAAAACATAGATGCAATTACATTCTTTTGCAGATTAAGAAAGCCAACAACAACTACATTAAACGCAAAACAACATGGAAAGTAAGAAACTTCTATTAAGGAAGGGACACAAGGCATATGTAATCTGAAGCATGTATTAAATTTCATAATCATTATGATATATTTAGTAGCAATCAGTATATATATATATATATATATATATATATATATATATATATATATATATATATATATATATACACACACACACATCTAAAATGTAGTTTTTCAATAATTATAAACTAAATTAAAATCACTAAATGGATAATGTGTAAGGAGACAAAGCATTAATGCAAAACGTGTCAATAAACATTTTTAACATTATCATAATAAAAACGATTATAACTTTGTTGTATAATATTAGTTAATGTTAATTTTTAAATATACACTACCATTCAAAAGTCTGGGGTCACTTGCCTTAAATGTTTCTTATGGTCTGAAAAAAACTTTTGATCTGAAGGTGTAGGCTTAAATGCTTGAAATAAGTTTTGTGGACAAAAATATAATTGTGTCACCATATTAATTCATTTAATTACAAAACTACAATTTTATACAAAAAAAAAAAAGTTTTTGAAATTGAGGAATTGGACCGAATAATTAAGAAAAGCAGCCAATAAGTGCCTAACATATATGGGAACTCCTTCAATACTGTTTAAAAGCATCTCAGCGTGATACCTCAAGAAGTTGCTTGAGAAAATGTCAAAAGTAAATTTCTGCTAAATCTAGGCAAAGTGTTGCCACATTGAAGATGCTGAATTCTAACATAGTTTTGATTTATTTTGGATTTGTTTTAGTCACAGTATAATTCCCATATTTCCATTTTAAATAGTCCATTGTTGTGCTGACTTAAACTATTATTCTAAAATGTGAAAAAATAAAGAATGAGTAAGTGACCCTAAACCATTGAACAGTAGAGTACATTATCAAAATTATCATTGTTGGTCCATGTTTTTTAATACAGAACTATTCTTTAACACATAAAATATATTAAAGGGATTATCACGTGATGCCTACTTAGATTCTGAACACATCTGAAAGTGAAAGTAGACATTTTTAGTAAAAATGTACTTTTTATCCGTTTCTCACCCACACCTGTCATATCACTTCTGTAGATATGGATTTAACCACTGGAGTCGTATGGATAATCTTTAAGCCTTTATGTGCTTTTTGGAGCTTCAAAGTTCTGGCGACCATTCACTTGCATTTTATGGACCTACAGAGCCAAAATATTCTTCTAAAAATCTTAATTTGTATTCTGCAAAAAAGAAAGTCATACACATCTGGGATGGCTTGAGGGTGAGTAAATGATGAGAGAATTTAAATTTTTGGGTGAACTATCCCTTTAAATAAAAATAACCAGACAATTAATATAGAAATTAACTGTCTGGTTATTTTTATTTAAAGGTATAGTTCACCCAAAAAGTTATATTCATATCCTATATATAGCTTATAAAGCTTATGTTTCTTCAGCATGTGAGAATGCAGTATGAACATCCATAATCCTATAGAGCCTTTGAGGCCGAGTAGCCTCTCAGGAACAACCCATGCCGTGCCGGGGCGGAGTGGCACGACTTGTGGCACCTTTCTACCATCATGAGCTTGGGGTGGGGTGTCAAAATTTGGGGCACCTCTTTCTCATCGCGCGGCTGCACAATTCGGGGCACATTTCCTTCATCGCGATCTTGCGAGCTCTGTGTGGTGAGGCTGAACAGGCGTCGTGCGGCCCCAGAGAGAGTTGCCACCCTAGACGGCTGCCTATTGCCTATGCCAGCATCCGCTACTGCTTGTGCATTGACTAATCTAAACGTACACAACTTAATGTTTCATTATTAATAATTATTAATATTTTTAAGTAACCATGAGGTGTATATTATAGTAATTTGTTGCTTATATTAGGAAATAACTTATTATCATATAGGCAATTGCTATTTTCATAAATTGTACTATTGCTAGATTTTGTTTTCTGAAAGTAACCAATATGGAAGTGTGCCAGGCAGACTTATATTAAAATCTGAGCTTTTCCCTCTGAAGTATTGTAGCTTCCACGTGCATATAATTTTACAGATTAATTGTTTTCGAAATCGGTGAGCGATGCAATTGTATTAGACTGACCTGACCTGGGGTCATCGAATGGTCATACAGAGCCCCTGAGAGTCTTTAAGATCTCCACACTGAAAGCTACATAATTCAACATACGACAGCGCGCGCATGTACAAGTCCTTAAGAACTCTAATTTGCAAGTCCTGGGAAATTTACGATACTGATTCCAATTCCCTACAGGTTTAGACCTAAATATGTGCGTGTGGTCAATGACTATATAGGCTACAGATTCTTTTCATCTCTTCGAGAATCAAACATGCAGGACCCATCAGCCTAGTGCAAGTAAACAAACAAATGACGGATGTTTGATTGTAGACCATCACGAAGATAAAACAAAAAACGGTTTTAAGAACTTTTAAACAACACATGCATCGCTGGATTGAACTGGATGACAATTATTTATTGTTAATGCGAGAAGGAATTTAGTTATACAAATTATACAAATGTCCAAAAAGGGCTGTTTGAAAAAGTTGAGTTAAACGGGAATAAAGGCTCCGCGGGGTAAAAGGCTCAATTGAAGTCATTTTCTCCCAAAACACTAAAACAAAAAGAAAAACAGCCACAGCGCTTTACTAAACACCTGTTTGTCACTATAGCCTACACTGCAACATTTTCCTGATCATTAGATCTTAGCGTGTGGTGTCTAAATAGGTTGATTTTGAGGCAATTTGCTAAAAAAAAAAAATGTAATCCCTGAAATTAACAGATTTCTTCTGAGACAAAATACTCATTTATAATTTTCAATTTAGTTTAAGGTCATTAAATCCTTTTTTATCATTAACTGTCCAATAAGTGGAAGGATAGTCTTTGGGGTAAACGTATTAAACACAATGGTTTTATTAAATAGGGGGAATGGATTTGTTAAGAAAAATGTTCAAAGTGGGGTCACATTGACTCATTCAATCATAATAGAGAATAGTTTTTATAGAATACTCTAAAATGCCAAATGTGTTTAACAAGAAATGGTTGTCTTTTTTCTGAAGCATCATTGAGTACAAAACGAGTAAGCATCATTTTAATTTGTTACTCAAAAAAGATCTTGATGTCTCAAATTGATTTGCATTAGGTGACAAATTGTGCCCTATATCTATTGAACCTTTATCTATACGACAAGTGTGGGGTAAAAGGCTCCCTGACCACCTTTTTTTTGTTTGTTTGTTTTTTTACTGAATTTTTATCAAAACAACCTTTCGTTATTATTTCTTTTCACACAAGTTATGTTGCTCCATCAATATTCAATATAAATAAATCAATTATTTTTAGCTTGATACATTTTGAGACCAGAACAAAAGCTACATTTCCTTAAGGGGTGCCATTAGCCCCATTGTACACTATAGGCCAAAGGATTTATAGTATTATATTCAATGTCATTTTTTTGTTCATTAAGTTACATTTCTTTAGAAAAATTTTGACTTTTGGCCAATAAATTTTTGTTCTCTCTTAAGTTTTAATTTGAGAATTAAATGTAAGATCTGAAAGTGACTGATAATTGTATTTGCCTGTTTACTCTGATCTGAACTACAGTATAACACAACACTGCAACAGGCATGGGCCCTTTTTGATTCCACATGTTTTCTTTAGTCTTCCATATGCAGACACTATTTCAGTTTAGATGTAACAACTTAGTGTAACATCATTAAAAAAAAATTCTACTGTGGATTGACACTACTATTTATTTATTAATTCATTAATTTATTTATTTATGCATGGCAACACACACAGCTGATATGTTCAATTGCTCATACTTACAAAAGTAATGTTTGTGATATGGCCATGACTCCACTTGCACTCAATAGTGTTTTCCAAAGAACACTTTTCATATCCAAATAACATATTTTCAAATAAAAAATGTTAAAAGCAATACATGGCCTTTTCCTTGAGTTTCACTCCCACTATCATAAACTTTATGATCCCAATATATATGAATTATGCTTTGACAAATAAAGTCTAAAACCAAAAATGAGTGCAAACTGATAGAAGAGAAGAACATTAGAGAGTGATGAGCAAGCAAGAGTCAAATAGAAAAAGAAGAAGAAATGGGGGGTAGATGGAGCCAGATAGAGTAAAAAGGACAGAAAGAGAGAGGTCCATCCATCACACTGTCTTAACCTTACAGTGACCCCAGCCTAACAGCCAATGAGGCACCTCCTGTCTGTGCAGGAGATCGGGTAACCGTGGAGATGGACTAAACGTTTTAGCATGCTCTCTTTGTGTCATCTGTCAACACCTCCCAGAATGCCTCACTAAAACTTAACTGATGTGAGTGCCACTACTTGATTGAAATGACTAGGTAAGTGCAATGACTTGCGCACAACCCATGATATGCAAAGGACATAACGATTCATAAAAAAGGAAAAAGGTATGTACACTTGCAAACTAACATGGATTATTCTTTTTTTCAATATGTTCTTTCTGAAGGGTTAATAAACAAACTGATCATGAAGACATGCATAACATTTTCTGAAACTCCATATAGATGCTGAGAAAATAAAAAATGATAGAATAAGTTTACACATTGCATAGGAATGGTTGCAGGGCAAAATGTTTTAGAGAAAGTTGCATGCCTGAACCTGTTACTAAGAGTAGTAGTGCATTGACATGTTAATTTGAATTTCTTTGTTACAGTCTCCTGATTTTCCAAAACTATTGCACCTTAAGAAGTCAATGCTGCAAAGCTTGAAATGCATGATGAGGAATCACTTTGAGTTTAGCCTCTCTGAATTATTTTTCTACAGATCACAAACACAATATGGAAAACAGAAATAGAGCTTTGGAAAACAAGTCCAATACAAAGAAGACCAACAGTGCAGTCAGAGTATTTGCATGGATAAGCAACTT
Source organism: Xyrauchen texanus (assembly GCF_025860055.1). Taxonomy (NCBI): domain Eukaryota; kingdom Metazoa; phylum Chordata; class Actinopteri; order Cypriniformes; family Catostomidae; genus Xyrauchen; species Xyrauchen texanus. The sequence goes on along the minus strand of NC_068285.1, from coordinate 19,096,297 downwards.
TAAGGTTTAATGTTAATAGTAATGATTGTCTTATTTAAAAGGGATTAGGCAAACTCCCACAAGCACACACCCTAAAAAGCACATCTTAATGTAGTAAATACAATGTGCAGCAAGAAATGTGTAAACATAAACCCATGCTGCTCATGTGAAAATGCCCTTCAGTGCGAATACAGAGAGAGAGAGCGAGAGAGAGAGAGAGATAGAGAGAGAGAATAGAAGAAATGATACAGAAAGTTTCTCTACAAGCAAAACTGATGTTCATCAGATAAATCCGATTCGGTTTCAACTTCAGCTCACCTGCACCAATTAACACTAAGGAAATAATCTTCCCCCCCCCAAATGAAAAATGAAACGCATGCATTTGACAAGCCTACCATTTAAACACTGTCTCTATGTATTTGGTGCAAATTGTCTTCTGGGAGAAAAACCTGCCTTTGTTTTGAGGCATTTGTTTTTTCTGGCTGTCACATATGATTGAACACATGGAATGTTCAGCTCTCACAAGAGTAAATACAATTAATCAATTAATCTGATCTTAAAAATAGTCATTTGATTAGGGAAAATGTCTTGTCACGGTTAGAAAAATATGGAAAAAGTAGGGTGTAGACTAGCATAAGTTTCAGGAGAGGCATTTTTTTCAGAAAGGGCATATACAAATACAGTTAGTTTTGTTCTGAAGACCAGAAAAAAAGCTTCATATGCTTCAAGAGCATATTAAAGGAATATTCTGGGTTGAATATACATTAAGCTCAATTGACAGCAATTGTGGCATAATGTTGATTACCACAAAAACAAATTTTGACTCATATCTCCTTTTCTTTAAAAAAAAAAGCAACAAGTCTGAGTTACAGTGAGGGATAAAGTGATGTGGAGTAATCCATAAGCAATAAAATACACACAGTTTCAAAAATTTGCCACAAATGTAAATAATACAGCCTACTAAACTTTTCTGTGTAAAGTTAAAATTTTACAATTTTGTTATGCCGGTAACTTCAAAAACCCTAAATGACCGCAAACAAATATTTTAAACAATCTGCTTGCATTTCTGCTGAAATCTACTTTATTTCTTATTCACTTCCATTGTAAGTGCCTTACTGTAACCTCAATTTTTGCTTTTTTAAGATAAAGAGTGATGAGTCCAAATTAGTTTTTGTGGTATTTAACATTATGCCAAAAAATGCTGTCAATTGAGTTTGTATTAAACACAGAATATTCCTTTAAGGTGCGGCCTTCATTGACAAGATGGATTGTAGAACAGGCTACACTCTTGTTCCAACACTTTGCATAGGACAGCTCTGCAGGTAAGTGGTGTTATCATTTATAGCTTATGGTTTTCAATACCTGCTTCTACTCTCCCTTTAAATAGCAACAATAGTAACACTGTCAGTGTCTGAGTAATAATGATATTCTCATTCTCAGATGAATGGAAATGCAGCCTAGGGCGGCTCTGACATGACTATTTTTATGAGCTAAACCATCTAGTCTTTCTCACACACTTCACTCTCACACTAAATGTCATGTAAAAAAGAAAGAGTGGGCGAGATAGATAGAAGGGTAATATAGACAAGCTGTCAGACACCTACAGTGAAGCTAAGCAAGAGTAATTATTGTCTGTCTCCTCTGGGCAAAACCCAGTCGCACCTGACACACACCTACATGAGACCGGAAAGAAATGCAAACTACATCTCCCACAAGGCAGTAGGTGTCCATGGTTGGCTGGATGGCTTGGATAAGGTTGAAAGGTTGACTAAGTTAAATCATCACCAGGTGCTGATAGAGGCTAAAGATATGTAAATGGTTGAGGATTACATGTTCAGCTATTAAACACCTATTGGATTACAGGTGGAATCACTTTGCCACTAAAAAGTCTGCATTTATGTTAGTAAATAAGTAGCCTGATACCTTTTGACTGCTCATGATCCTCAAACTGCATGTCTAATGACAAAATATAGTTATGAACTGCTAGTCTGGGTGGACTGCGATAAAAAAAAAAAAAACATTCTAGTAATTCCTTCCCTTGTCCTGCCATTGCATAGCTAAACTAAGGACTGACCTTGTTTTGTGCCTTTTAACCTGACAGACAAACAGCTCACCACGCGCACAAATGAAGCAGTGCTCAGATGGTATTTTCAATAATGGCATTCTCATATTTTGTTTAGTGTTGGACCAGAAAACCTCAATTGGCTTCTAGTTTTTTGATAATTTGCATAGACAGTCTAGGTCTCGGCACAGATCCTGACCTCATCAGGCTTTTAGGCTCACACCTGTGCACTATTATCTCCCCACAATATAATTTGTGCAAAAGAGGCAACATGATACACAGTGCAAGCGAGCATTGAATGATGGAGCTGATGTTATCCTGACCATCACTGCCGGACATTGGCATGGATCACTCCACCAGACCGTGACGTGTCAACCGTGTGGCTGCTGATGTGATCTTTAGTCCCCTCATGATCTATAGACTGGCATTTTGGTCGCTCAGACACCAGACCCCAGCATGCATGCTAAACACTCTGTCAGCCAATATCCTGACAGGAACTTAACGCAGTCATGGCAATACTGAGACAGGACAGCAAAAGGCTGAAGACAGAGGCACCAATAGCCAAATGGCAGCTGGCCGCTCAGTCAAATTATGTGAAGGAGGTCAAAAAAATTTAATAAATTCTAAAACTTCAGAAAGTCAATTCAAACAGTATACAATGCACGGTTCGAAAGGGTCTAATTTTTTTGATAGTGTAATAATCACTGGACTTTGGACAGACTAAATTGTGTTTCAACTCAAACAACACAAAAAACTAAGCAAATGATAGTGCATTGAATGAGAAAAGAAACCTTTGTAAGCTACAGATAAAAAACATTTGTCATTTTCAAATGCTTAGTCCCATTCTCCCTGTTTTTGTATGTGGATAAAGGCTGGAGAAACAGACAGGGTGTGTGTGTCCATTTCAGTTCCTTTGGGATCATCCGTCCATCCCTCTATTGGCACATCCATGGAACTGTGAAGTGATCTAAATGCGTGGAGGTGTGCATGCACATGTCTGAGCCTAATGTCAATACAGCCCTCATCAGGGATTCCTTGGCCCGAGCGTTTACATAAACAGCCGCTTAGTGGGATTAGCATGATGTTAGCCTGTTAGCTTTGAGACATAAACAGTGGTTTAATCTGTTCCCAATCTCTCAGTGGGCTGACCAATATGACCAAACTCCCATTAGGTTAGGACATTTTTTTTTACCATCATACTTAGGTTACTGGTTCCCATCAGGATTAAGAGAGCATTTTATGGTTCATCCCATCATTAAAATTGAGAGAGCAAAGGGCCTTTTTAGGAAAGGCAATTACTCGATTTTTATAATAAGTAGGTTTTAAAAGAAATATTCCCCTCAACACTTCTTACAACATCCTGTGTTCAAAACTGATCTATAATACACTACAAGCGTGTATCTCTAGAAACCAGAAAATTGGTAACTAATATAGGCCAAGATACACAAAAACATTCATACATCAGCCTTCAGAAAATATTTTTCTGCCTAATATAGCAATCAGATATGTATGATGATGTATCAGATGATGTACAGTAGATGATAATCATCAATCTGGGAAAACAGATCTTCACTGGATTATGGGAAAAATCACCAGAAATACAAAAGTATACATTTGTATTGTTTTCTAATTTCTACTCATCTTTCAGTTCTCTTTCAGAATTCTGGACGTCTTCAAACAGACAAAAGACTCTAAAAATTATCTCTTGGTGTTTCTCCTGCTTTGTCCAAACACAGTTTTCATAATTAATATGGGACTGGTGGAAGACAGTATTCTCCCAGGACCCATATTAATGACTCGAAGCTCCTAAACTCTATGGACTGTACAGCCACCACCACACCAATGTAATAGTCTCAAATGGGATTTCTTCAAACCCCTGCAGCTACATGTAATGTAGAGATGGGTGTAATATGTTTCATATATTCTGGTAACCCACCAACAGTGGCTCTTTGAGTTTTTCCAGCTGTGATGTCTGATGCCTTAGGAGCTTGTCTCACCACTTCAACCCCTCCTTTGACTTTTTAATAATTACTCGTCATTAATTTGGTTTCAGTTGTGTAGCAAAGACATTTCTTTACTGTACTTTACTTTAAAGACCCAGGCCTCAAACTTTCTACCTGTTTTGTCTCATAAATGCCACATTTCAGTTCAGGAAATTACAGTTCAGGAAATTACATCCACAAATGTTTGGGTAATCTGCAACCTTTCCTTATTTCTAACCCCTTTCGAGTTGTCCATTTATATACATCTGGATTTTCTAGCATTTTCGTTACAAAACGCAAATGCATGCAAAAAAGGAAAACAAACCCAAATTTTACTTGGAAAATTGACACTGCAATGCAAAAAAGTTGAAAATAATTTCCATAGGAAAGATATCTTAAAGGGATAGTTCAACCAAAAATGAAAATTCTTTCATCATTTACTCATGCCATCCCAGATGTGTATGACTTTCTTTCTTATGCAGAACACAAATTATGATTTTTAGGAGAATATTTTATCTCTGTAGGTCTACAAAATGTAAGTAAATGGGTGCCAAAATGTTAAGCCCCAAAAAGAACATGTAGCCATCATAATAGTAATCCATACAACTCCATCGTTGGAATCCATATCGTCAGAAGTGATCTAAAATGTGTTGATGAGAAAAAGAACAAAAATGTGTCTTTTCTTTGCTAGAAATTCGTCTCCCTGCCCAATAGGGGGCGATATGCATGAAGAATGTGAATCACCAAAAACACAAGAAGAATGTGAAAGTGAAAGGTAAAGTGGAGATTGACTGAGCAGGGAGGAGAATTCATAATAAAAAAAAGTATTTAAATAAATATTTATTTCTCACCCACACCTCTCATATCCTTCTGAAGGATTAAACCACTGGAGTCGTAAGGATTACTTTTATGCTGTCTTTATGTACTTTTTGGAGCTTCAAAATATTGGCACCCATTCACTTGCACTGTATGGACCAAAAGAGCTGAGATATTCTTCTAAAAATCTTCATTGGAGTTCAGCAGAAAGTCTTATATATCTGGGATGGCATAAGGGTGAGTAAATGAGGAGATAAGAGCAACTGAGCAATACACTGTAAAAAAAAAAATCAAGGCTACGTGATGCAGTACGATTTTTGAGTTCGCTCAACAACTGTTTTCATAATTTTCCACATTAACATTGCTTTCCACATTGTCCATTTGAATTTGTTTCACAACATTTGAACATCACAACAAATTTCTTGTTCAGCCAACTATCAATTTGCAATACGACAACTTTCATTTGACTTCAATATTATATATAGTTTTAAATGACTTTACATTAAGTTAACAGCAATTTTAGCCTTTGAAGAATGGTATGTCTTGCAAGGCAAAACAACACTTACTTAGACACATAACAGACCTCAACTCTTATCACACAAACCTCAATAATGATGACAATCAACAAACATTGTTAAGTTAAATATAATCTCTTAACACTACCACAAAACAATTTACTACAGTGGCACCAAAAAAAACAAAAAAAAAAAACAATAACAGCATAAATAAAGCAAACAGAAAAAAATAAGTCTATAACACTAACAGCATAAATTATTCATGTTACAATGCATGCTGGGATCTCGCAAATCAGAAACATTTGTCAAAATAAAATTGCTTAGTTCAGACTCTTTGTTAGGCTAGTTGGGACAACATTTGGGGGAATTTTGTTGATCTAACATGTGTTTTCATGTAGATGCAAGTAATTCACATTTTGTAGTATCTGTGACTCAAAAACTCCCATAAGCTGGATACAATTTTATTTTTTATAGTGTAGTCTGATTTTACCAAAGAGAAAAGGACTGTCATACATATTATTTTGTATATATTTTGTATATATATATATACATAAAACAGACAAACACGTACAAAATAATTATCCGAACTATGTATGTATGTATGTATGTATGTATGTAGGTATGCGCACACATATATATATATGGATTTGTCTGTTTATTCAGACATAGGTGTGTCAGAGAAGCTAAACTGATGACATTATAATCTAATTTATAATAAGTCCCTTCAGATAGTAAAGTCAACACTTCTCTTTGTTTGTATAGCTTTATTCTGTACAAATACTAAGACACAGTATAAATGTGACACCCTAATCTAAGATTCTATCTCTTGTCCTCTCTTTTCTTATGTAGGATTGAACAACACACCACAGCCCTTGAGTACAGTTATTCAAGTATTGGAATATAGAGACTGCTGCATGTCAAAGTATTTAAGACCGCCAACCAGTCCCAAGTTGTTCTTCCACTTCTTTTGTTGCTCAAACCATATGCAAATGTTTTTTGTGCCTTACCAGTTCTTTGTGTGTGCATGTGGGTATTGTTCTGTAAGGATGACATCCAGTCCATACTGTGAACCACAAGAGTTCATAACTTCAGTGGGTCATGACCTGAACAAATATTCAGTCACTGTGTAGGGTAATGTTGCCTAATATTTTTTTTTTCTATCTACTTGCTTTTTAAATGAACTCTCCACTGGCAATGCTGGTAGATGGAGATGTCCTAACAAGCCAAATCACATGATCCTCAGTATCTTGTAAAAAAAAAATCTATAAATATAATTATATATAATTTAGCCTATTGCATATAAAATGATTATTATGAACTTTAGATGTTACAATAATTACAGTACAATCAATACACAATCAAAACAGCCTGATTTTGTTTAAACATTAACATTTTCTCCCAAATTGTCTTCTAAAATATCACTGCCAAGATGATAACATAGCAAGAGAGCACTACTGCCCCTGGTGTTGACAATATATCATAACAACAAAGATCGTTTGCATATGTTTGCTTTGTTATAGCCAGTATTTCATTGTTGATATAAACACTACACAGGTCAAGTGCAATAAGTGGTAGCACAAGTATGTGTATACGGATGTGTCTTCAAGTTCAGTCTCATTCATAAACACATCCTTTCACCAACAATATTATTATTTGTGATAGCAATATTGATAGAGGTAGACACCTTGATCTCACGGAACAAGAGGCTGCCTTTTGTATGTCATCTGTGGGCCAGGTTTCACCATCGTTGCAAAGATATTTGGTCTAAATAATGTCTTACTGAAAACCTAAAATTATTCAAAAAGGTTTGGGGTTAGGTTTGATGGTTATGATTATATGTAGAGGATAGAGAATATCATTAGCTCAGTATAAAAAATAGAAGTCAATGGAAAGTATTAGAAAGACAAACTTGTGTATTTGTTTCTTTGTATTTGTATATGTGGGAGGATGGGTAGAAAAAAAGGAGAGTTCAAGGTGTTCAAAATACAGAGAAGAAGAAGAGGAGAGAGGGAGGAAGAGAAGAAGAAAAACGAGGAGGTGGAGGAGAAAAATAAAGAAAAGGAGAAGAAAGAAAATGAGAAGAAGAAAATGATAAGTACTAATAATAAGAAAATGTGGAGAGGAAGTAGGAGGAGGAAGAGGATGAGAAGGAAAAGAAGAATAGAAGGGAGAACAAAAAGAAGAAAAAACGAGAAATAAGAGAAGAACGAGAAGCAAGAAAAATATAGAAAGAATAAGGAAATGAAGAAGAAAAGAAAGAAGAAAATTAAGTAGAAAAAGAAATGAGAAGAAAATGAAGAAACAATAATAATAAAATGAAGAAGAAGAGGAAGAGGAGGAGAAGAAGAAATATAAATAAAAGAAGAATAGGAAGGAGAACAAAAAGAAGAAGAAAGACGAAGAAAAAGGAGAAAGGAGAAGGAAAAGAAGAATAGAAAGGAGAAAAATAAGAAGAATAAAAAAGGAGAGACAAAGAAAAAGAGGAAGAAGGAAAAGACGAAAAGGGGAAAGAAGAAGAAAGAGAAGTATGAGAAGAAAGGGAAGAAGACAGAAAGAAAGGGAAGAAAGTGATGAACGAAAGAAAGAAGAAAATTAATAAGAAGAAAAAGGGGGAAGAAGGAGAATAGGGATGAGGAGAGGAGAAGTAGGAAAAGAACAAGGGGAGAAGTAGTATGAGGAGAGGAAGAATTCCAAATAGGATATCATAAACATTTATAGTGCTTTGGAAATCAAAAGCTATACACACATACACACACACACACACACACACACACACACACACACACACACACACACACACACACACACATATAAAGACAAACAAGCGAGCCATGTAAATTTTGAAACATTTACACTATTGCTAGAAATACATAGCCTTTTTCATCCTCACACACAAACCAAAACTATGTCTAAAGTCCAAGGACACAGGGCAGACGGTGAATGACCAGTGTCAAGATGAGAGTCTATTAGATATCTGTTTATATTCCAGCTCTCCCCGATATGTATAAAGGCTTGCCTGTGGGACACATATGTTGGCTCACACTGTGAATTGACCAGATTGTGTTTTTAAGGCATCACACCCCACATGGTTCATACAGATGTCAGGCCCCAGTCCACACACTCAACCCAGCTGTTACAAAACTGTGCCATAACATTGTGGTGGCAACCTGCCATGCACCTTTGCTCAAGAAGATTTAGAAAAATTATATAAAATAAAATATAGTGAGATTTGAACATTTCTGTGCATGTATTTTTTATTATTTTGTCAAACCTGTAATCTAACTGGGTGGCTCTCAAAATGTAAATAGTATATTTATCCTCTTTAATCAATAAACATTAACAGTATTTCTGTTCTGTGAATGCAACATAAAAAGGAATTGACACTGATATTGTTCAAAACAACCTGTCTTACTTCCACAAACCCAGAATACACTGTCAAAATGCCCCATTACACCTGCCCCAGCAGATCACATGCAACCTTGAAAACCAAATTTGATTAGATTTAGATTTTTCTATTTGTGGGGGAATTAGAACAGATGGTGCTTTAATTTGAACTGTTTCACCTCTCCTATCTGGTTCTATGGATACCTTTCCTGTCCCCCATATCAATGGGCAAAGCACTGTACATAACACTCTGCCAAACTGACCTTTTCGTAACTAGATGGAACATAAGTTGAATGAATTAATGGTTCTTGAACCACTAATGTGAGATTTTGCAGAAAGTAACGCAGGTGTTTCTCCTGCTGACCCCTAAAGGCTTTTTTTTGTAATTACATGAGTGATTCAGTATCTAATTTAAAGGGACAGTTCACCCAAAAATGAAAATTCTCTCATAATTTATTCATCCTCGCGCCATCCCAGATGTGCATGACTTCTTTTCTTCAGCAGAACACAAAGATTTTTAGTAAAATATCTCAGCTCTGTGGGTCCATACAATACAAGTGAATGGTGATCAGACCTTTAAAAGGTCAAAAAATCCCACATAAAGGAAACATAAAAGTAATCCACGTCTCCAGTGTGTAAATCCCAACACACTCTCACAGTGAGATCGTAAAGATTTGTATCACTTTTCTAAATTTGGCAAATTTATATTTTATCATACACTGGGAAAAAAAAATGGCAGCTGTTGTTGCCATAATAATTATGTAAAAAAATGCAAACGTAATCATCTTTACAGAACAACCTGTAAATATTAACGTTTAAAGCTGTTGTTTTCATGGTATATTTTACGATGCAGTATCGTCGTTTACAGTATATTATTAAATTATATACATAATATATTAACATTCTGAACCTGTAAAAATCAGATTTTCATTTTTATAATGTATTGTTAATCACTTTAGTAATTAAAGAAGAGCACATGATGACATGAATTTCACCAATAGTGACTCTTTCAGGAGCAATGACCAATATACATGTACAGACACATGTTGCACTCACACAAACACTAAACACCATCAGGGTAACACATGTGAGATTTAAATAATGCAATAAACATTAACTAAACTACTTGAAATATAACACAAAACACCCCAAAATACATAACTGATATCAAAACTAAGAAGAAACATACTGTAACTATTTCCATAAATTATAATTAAATGTAATGGGTCACGCAGGGAATTCTGGGAATGCCCGAATACTGTTTTTTTTTTTTCAGTAATCTGAAAAATAATTGACCTTAAAAAGTACACTCTTGGTAAACATAATATACATTTGAACCATTAATCATATTTTTACATCTAAAATAATGTCATTTTTGCAACATTTTACCATAAAAAACAGGTATTGTCTTTTAAAATATATTTTAAAAATGTTAACGTATATTTTACGGTAAATACTTGTTAACCAATTTCCTTTTTCCCTGTAGCATTTTTACAGTCTTTTATTGTTAAAATGATGGACATTTTATGTCATTTGTATGACTTTCACGACAGACAATGACGTCACTCAACATAGTTTCCATCTAATATGTGAAAATACTGTCACACACAGCAGCTTCCTGTCATGTTTACACACTCTATTTATGTTTAGATTAGGGGGTTGAGTAAGGGCATAATATTAACAAGCATGTCCATTTGTAACCCGTGTACACACACACACACACACGACGAGACAGTCACAATGCAAGTCAAAACTGCTTTATTAGATAAAAAGCAGGCGAAGGTACAGTGGGGAAAATCCAGAGGGAGAATGGTCGAGGAAAGCGTAGGGTCGAGAGCCGGGAAAATCAGGATATTACAAAAGGGCAAATCTACAACAGAGTGGTCAAGGAAAGCAAGGGGTCAAAGCCGGGGTAATCAGAATAAACGCAGTAATCTAACAAGTAGAATAAACAGGGGGAGCTAGGGGAACACTAGTGCTGGCAAAGTGAAGGGGTAACTAAACAATAACCCACCCGCGTGAGACGAAAGGGTTGTGATATATTTAGGGGAACAAACGAGCGGTGCAGGTGAAACGAATATCAGGTGATTGGGACGAGTACAGGTGAAACTAATGATCCCGTAATTGGGTGCGAGCATAGAGCCAGGGGGGGGTGTGTGGGAGTGAGCGAGTGAGCTTGATCGAGGGGCGTGAGCGTGTAAGCTCACGGAGTGAGCGCGTGAGCTCGACGGAGGGAAGCGAGCGTGTAAGCTCGCGGAGTGAGAGTGGGAGCTCGAAGGCGGGGAGCGAGCGTGTAAGCTCGCGGAGTGAGTGTGCGTGTGTGCCCGACAAAGCGGGGAGAAGCAGAGGAGTGGGGTACGTGACAGTACTCCCCCCTCTGTAACGGACGGCTCCTGACGGCCGCGCTCGGCTGCGAGGAGCGCGACCTCTGGGAAGCGGTGCAGGATGATCGGGATGCTGGCGATTCCAACAAACAGAAACCCCAGAAATGAAACCCCACACAACACAAAAAACAAAAATGAGGGCAGTCCAAGGGGCATAGAGGGCACAAAGGGAAATGAAACAGTCCATGGGGGTCAATGGGCAGTTCAAGGCAAGGTCAGGGGGAACATAGCGGACAGGCGGGTGGTCGGGAGATCTGGGGGGCAGCCATCGGGCAGAGACTGGGTCAGGGGGTCTGGAAGGCGACTGGAGGACAGGGATTGGGTCCGGGGGCCTAGAAGGTGACCACCGGACAGGGACGGGACTAGGGGACCTGGGATGAGGCAACAGGGCCGGGACAGGGTCAGGAGGCCACCGGACAGGGTTAGGAGGCCAGGGAAGAGGCCACAGGATAGGGTCAGGGGGCCAGGGAAGAGGCCATAGGATAGGGACAGGGTCAGGAGGCCAGGGAAAAGGCCACAGGGCAGGAAGAGGGTCAGGAGGCCTGGGAGGAGCCGTGAAAGGCGGAGCCGTGGAGGACTTGGGAGACGGGGCACTGAGAGAGTGAGGAGGCGGCGCCATAGGGAGCCCAAGAGACAGGGCAGAGGGAGGTGGTGCCGCAGGAGGCTCAAGAGGCGGAGGCCTGGAAGGCTCTGGAGGTGGAGCCGAAGGAGGCTTTAGGGGCGAAGGCCTGGAAGGCTCAGGAGGTGGAGCCAATGACGGTGGCACCGTGGGAGGCTCTAGCGAGGTAGGCCTGGAAGGCTCTGGAGGTGGAGCCATGGGGGGCTCTGGAGGGGGAGCCGTAGGAGGCCCGAGAGGCGGAGCCGTAGGAGGCTCTAGTGGCAGAGTCCTGGAAGGCTCGAGAGGCTTGGGGGGCGGAGCCCTGAGAGGCTCGAGAGGAGGAGGAGCCCTGAGAGACTCGAGAGACGAAGTCGTGAGAGGCTTGAGGGGTGGAGCCATGAAAGACTCGAGGGGCGGAGCCCTGAGAGGCTCAAGGGGAGGAGGCGCCCTGAAAGACTCGAGAGGGGAAGCCTTGAGAGGCTTGAGAGGGGGAGGAGCCCTGAGAGACTCGAGAGGCAAAGCCATGAGAGGCTTGAGGGGTGGAGCCATGAAAGACTCGAGGGGTAGAGCTCTGGGAGGCTCGAGAGACTTGAAAGGCAGAACTCTGGGGGGCTTGGGAGGTAGAGCTCTGGGAGGCTCGAGAAACGGAGCCCTAGGAGGCTCGAGAGGAGGAGCCCTGGGAGGCTCGAGAGGAGCCCTTGGAGGCTTGGGAGGAGGAGCCTTGGGAGGCTCGTGAGGCGGAGGCCGCGAGGGCTCTGAGGGGCGAGCAGAGTTTGGCAGAGCCGTTGAAGACTCTGAGGGCGGATCAGAACCCGGCAGAGCCGTGGAAGACTCTGAGGGCGGAGCAGAACCCGGCAGAGCCGTGGAAGACTCTGAGGGCGGAGCAGAACCCGGCAGAGCCATGGAAGACTCTGAGGGCAGAGCAGAGGTCGGTAGAGCTGTGGAAGACACTGAGGGAACCTCTGCGGTCTTGAGCACAAGACGAGACTGGGGAGAAGGGGCCCTCTTCCTTCTCTTACGTCTTCAGCCAACCGGTGACGTGGCCATGGGGACAGTCGAGGCTACAGGCGCTGGCTCTGGTGCGGTCGAGGCTACAGGCGCTGGCTCGCTGACCGTGGCAGACATGGGCGCTGGCTCGCCGGCCGTGGCGGGCATGGGCGCTGGCTCATTGGCCGTGGCGGGCATGGGCGCTGGCTCGTTGGCCGTGGCGGGCATGGGCGCTGGCTCGTTGGCCGTGGCGGGCATGGGCGCTGGCTCGTTGGCCGTGGCGGGGATGGGCGCTGGCTCTCTGGCCGTGCCAGGCTTCGGGACCGGGGCCGTGTCAGGCTTCGGGACCGGGGCCGTGACAGGCTTCGGGACCGGGGCCGTGACAGGCTTCGGGACCGGGGCCGTGACAGTCTTCGGGACCGGGGCCGTGACAGTCTTCGGGACCGGGGCCGTGACAGGCTTCGAGACGGGGGCCGTGGTAGGGAACGCTGTTTCAGTTTCTGCCTCCCCCACAGTAAACGAGGAACCAGCGTACAGTAGGGCAAGGTCAATAAACTGAGCCAGGTTGAGGGAGCAGCGACCACCAGGCATAACTGATGAGGTTGGCTCATTCAGCCCACATTGAAAAATGTCTTTCAGAGCCACCTCATCAAAGTTCACCTGGTTAGCCAGGGCACAAAAGTCAACCACGTAAGCCTCCAAGGTTTGACTCCCCTGACGCAAAGCCAAGAGTCGGGCCGCTGGCTCCAAAAAGTTAAGGGCAGGGTTTACCGTTCTATAACCACTGCCCTGCTTAAACAACCCTTGGCAAGCGTCCGAAGAGCCATCAAACCTCTCAGGGGGTTGAAGGCTTATGGCGCTCGGGGATGGGTTGGGAGCATAAACGGGCTCAGGGACAGACACAGGTAGAACAGGGTGACATAAATCAAAAATCGCACGTACCTGCTGTCCCTGGGCCGTGAGCGCTCGATCATGTCTCCCAACCGTAGGTCCTCGTGCAGAACGTCAAGGAAAGCAAGGGGTCAAAGCCGGGGTAATCAGAATAAACGCAGTAATCTAACAAGTAGAATAAACAGGGGGAGCTAGGGGAACACTAGTGCTGGCAAAGTGAAGGGGTAACTAAACAGTAACCCACCCGCATGAGATGAAAGGGTTGTGATATATATAGGGGAACAAACGAGCGGTGCAGGTGAAATGAATAACAGGTGATTGGGACGAGTGCAGGTGAAACTAATGATCCCGTGATTGGGTGAGAGCATAGAGCCAGAGGGGGGTGTGTGGGAGTGAGCGAGTGAGCTCGATCGAGGGGCGTGAGCGTGTAAGCTCGCGGAGTGAGCGCGTGAGCTCAACGGAGGGAAGCGAGCATGTAAGCTCGCGGAGTGAGCGTGGGAGCTCGATGGAGGGAAGCGAGCGTGTAAGCTCGCGGAGTGAGTGTGTGAGTTCGAAGGCGGGGAGCGAGCGTGTAAGCTCGCGGAGTGAGTGTGGGAGCTCGAAGGAGGGAAGCGAGTGTGTAAGCTCGCGGAGTGAGTGTGTGAGTTCGAAGGCGGGGAGCGAGCGTGTAAGCTCGCGGAGTGAGTGTGCGTGTGTGCCCGACGAAGCGGGGAGAAGCAGAGGAGCGGGGTACGTGACACCATTACACCTCGCATGCTGAATTCACACTTACTTCCACATTACACATCCGGGCATTTGCACTTCAACTAATCGTATGAATTTGTATGAAAGGAATCATACGACATCATACGAAATAGCAACTCATAAAATATTAATGACTTTTCATGAGATCAGGTTGGTAAATCCATTTCTTTAGAAGACAGAACAATATTTAAGTCCTTTTTTACTCTAAATCTCCACTTTAACATTTGCTTTCAGATGTGAAAGTGAAACTAAACAGGCACCACATGTATCTTTCAGATGTAAAAGTGAATGTGGAGTTTTTGAGTAAAAAAGGAATTACGTTTTGAACTTTTTCTCACCCCCACCTAATATATTCCTTCGGAAGATATGGATTTAACCACTGGAGTCTTATGAATACTTCTATGTTTCCTTTATGTGATTTCTGGAGCAACACAGGTCTGAACAACATTCACTTGCATTGTGAAGACCTACAGAGATAAAACAGTCTTCTAAAAATCTTTGTTCGTGTTCTGCTAAAAAAGAAAATCATACACATCTGAGATGCATGAGGGTGAGAAAATGATAAGATCATTTCCATTTTTGGGTGAACTATCCCTTTAATGATATTTTTTTAAATGAATGAATTAAAATAATATTATTTTGTTAAGAAGTTATAAGGACATTTCACAGTTTGTGTGCAAATGAAATATGGAAGATCCAGGCTATTTACATTTTACAGTGTTTGGGTTTGTCTTTGATATGGGGTTGTTCAAAATAAACAGCTGCCTTTCTGCCTCACTGCATAGGGAGTGGCTTGACAGACAAGCTGTGTTTCCAACCAAGTATTTTCACATGCGTTTTGGGATATTGCAAAAAAACGGATGGAAATGCCAAGATTCATTACTGGACAAACCAGCAGACCAATTATCACATCTGAAATGTTATTCTGGTCACCCTGAAATAATGGTGTCCAGAAAATACAAAGTCTGCAAAGAGTTTTCAGATCAAACAAGTCAACACAACAAACATGAACTGTGCCAAAGAGTAGGTTTATTGACACTTTTGAAAAAATATCTTACATATCCGCATGGTAAAGTCATAAGGATGGAAGAAGGCACAAACATAGTGCTCCCAGAACTGTGTGACATACTGTTGCTCCCAAACATGAGACAAAGTCTTTAAAAGGTAAACCATTAATATATTATTAATAAAAGAGTGACAGTGGCTCCAATTTATCCAGAAATTATGATTTTATTCTTTTGAACACTTGGATGGAAATATATCTTGAAAAAAAGGTACCTCTTATAGGTATAAGGAACAGGTCACCAAAAAGCAAAAAAAGGAAGAAAACTATGTTCTGCAGAAGAAAGAAAGTCATACAGGTTTGAAACAACATGAGGGTGAGTAAATGATGGCAGATTGCTAATTTTTGGGTGAACTATTCCATTAAATAAACTAGTTTCAGACCAGCTTTCAAGACACCGGTAGAGACAAGTTAACAAAGCATATACAGTATTTCAAACATCAAAAGACAAACAAAGATAAATGTATCTCAGTGGACAGGATATTATGCCAACCTTTGATAGTCTTGCCTTGATGTCTACTTTGGGATCCTGCTTGATGTGATGTATGTGAACTACTCTTCTAATTTACGAGATTGGCTATTCCAGCTACTATGAGGACAAATCTTAATGCTAATAACAATATCAGTGCCTGACCTCAATGATGCTCTTGAGTCTAAATGGGAGCAAATCCCAGGAGCCATGTTCCAAAATTAAGAGGAAAACCTTTCCAGAAGTTACGGCAGCAAATTTAGGGAATAATATCTAAAGAAATTAAGTCACATGGAAATCCTAGTGAACACTAGGTAGCCTGTTCTAACAAAATAAAATGTTCTTCTGTTGTCAGCAAATATACTCTCCTGTCCTTACAACTCTCTCTCTGTCTCGGTGTGTGGCTAATGTCCAACACTCAGCATGAATCTTAAATTATTCATCTTGTCAGACTCTTCTCTCCCAGGCATCACTATGGAAACTGCTGACCAAGTACTTTTACATGTCCCCATGGATACTCTCTTCCTCTGATGAGTCAATATGTCAGTGCTCTTATGACACACTGCCCTCTAATTTTACACTAACACACTAAATTTTCCAAATTTTCAAAATGTCTTCCTTTTGACAGGATGTTCATTAATATATTTAACATAATTAAGAATTATTAATTTAACATCAAATAAGTTAATTTTAGTTTTTTTTCCTGAAACATTTTATAATTAGGTTCCATATATTAACATTAGTTACTGCATTAGGTATCATGAACTGACGATGAAGACCACAATGCATTAATTAATGTTACATATACATCTTTAAGTTCAATTAAATGTTGAAATGAAAATGAACCAAGATTATTAAATCTTGTAAACATATTGTTCATTGTTATTTATGTTAACAAATGTAGTCAACAAATGGAAACTTGTTGTAAAGTGTTAATGTTTTTCTCTTATTCTATACACTTCTCACTACATCAACTTTGACCTGGGCAATGAACTACCAATATCATAGCAACCCAAACACCCAATTTGGGGTTGCTGTTCCGGTTCACTTCCTGTTCACAGTGCACGAGTCTGTGTTTGTTGCTTGCTAGCCTGTGTAGCATTGCTTATTCTTTTACATTCATTGTTTTATCTTTTGCCATTTTACTGCATGCTTAATCTGAACGTCTGCTAGCTGCCTTGAGATGTCACAAAGGTCACATAAACTACAACATATAGAGACTGTTTCACCTAGATATCATATATAGACTGTATCACCTAGATATCATATAGAGACTGTGTCTGTTACCCCGAACTACCAAACACAGACCCCTCAGTAAAGAATTTAGAAAACATTTCAAAGGTCAAACTTGAAAACAAAATTTAAGTTAAACATCATATAAAAGGTAGGGCTACTGAACATTAGATTAGACTAAATGATGTGCTCTGTTTGACTGGAACACGGCTTAAACAAGATGAATATATTAGATTAAACAAATCTACTCCCCCAGGTTATTGCTATAAGCATGAGCCTCTTCTGAAGGGTTGAGGAGAAGGTGTTGTTTCAATTTATAGTAAAGATTTTGGTGTTACAAAGAGGACAGGATATCATTTTGAGTCTTTTGAACTTAATAATGCTTAATGTGATGCCATCAGATATAAATAAAAAAATATCTGTCATCTTTTGCCCTTGCTACAGCATATAGATCAGCCCGTCTGTATTCTGATTTCCTTGGTGAATTTGCAAATGTTTTTATCAGATCTTGTAGTTACTGTAGATAGAGCTTCAATTGTTGGTGACATCAACATTCACATAAATAATGAATATGACACATTGGGTTTAGCAGTTATCAATATTCTCAACTCTCTTGCAGTCAAAATGTGACAGGACCAACTCATTTCCATAATCATACGCTAGATTTAATTCTGTCATATGGAGTTGATGTTGATACTATAGATATTCTACCGCAGAGTGATGACACCTCAGATCATTACCTCATCACTTGTATATTGCGATCAACTAATGTCACTCAATCTACACAACGCCATCATTCAGGTAGAACTATTCTTTCAACCACTAAAGATAGCTTCACTAATAATCTTCCAGAATTGTTTCACATACTCAGTAAGCCAAACAGTCTAAAAGAACTTGATGTAATAACAGAAAATATTAAAACAGTCTTCTTTAGCACTCATGATAGTTTTGACCCACTGCGATTAAAGAAAATTAAAGAAAAAAGCCCCACACCATGGTACAATAATCACACTCATGCTCTCAAGAGAGCAGCTCATAAAATGGAGCGCAAGTGGAAGAATACAAAATTAGAGGTATTTCACGGTGCATGGAAGGATAGTGTCTTTAGCTACAGACAGGCACTAAAGGATGTCAGGTCAGCATATTTTAGCAAACTCATAGATAATAACCACAACAATCCTAGGTGTTTATTCAGTACTGTGGATAAATTGGTTAGGAATAAACGACTGAACCAGATATCGCCATATACACCATATACCGTCGCAGCACAATAGTAATGACTATGGATTTCTTTACTGATAAAATAGAAATCACCAGAAATAAAATTGGAATTATGCAATCATCTGTCACAGCACCTCAGAAAACAGTGTCTCATACTTTTAATCACGAGCAACTTCAATGCTTCACTGTCATAGGTCGTGAAGAGCTAAAAAAAAAAAAAACATCTAAAAAAAAATCAAAAGCCACAACATATATGTTAGATCAAATTCCAATTAAGCTCTTAAAAGAGGTATTCCCTGTAATCTCAGAACCTCTTCTTAATATTAATAACTCGCTATATGTTATTATTAACGCTATCCTTAGGATATGTCACAAGAACCTTTAAAATTATTTTTGCAGTTATCAAACCGCAATAAAGTTAAAGCATGATCCTGGTGAATTGGCTAATTATAGACTGATTTAAAAACTCCCGTTTATGTCAAAAATTCTAGAAAAGATAGTGTCCTCCTAACTATGTTCATTTCTCAGAGAAATAGTATATATGAAGTATTTCAGTCAGTATTTAGGCCCCATCACAGTACAGAGACTGCACTTATCATAGTTACTAATGATTTGTTCTTATCATCTGATCGCGGATGCTTTTCACTTCTAGTACTTTTAGATCTTTGTGCTGCATTCAACACCATAGATCAGTACATTCTCTTGAATAGGCTGGAGAATTATGTTGGCATAAGTGGACTTGCATTAGTAAGGTTCAGGTCCTATTTATCAGACCACTTTGTATGAGGAATTGTCAAATCAAACAAAAGTAAAGTATGGAGTGCCACAGGGATCAGTTTTAGGGCCTCTGCTTTTCTCCTTGTATATGCTTCCTCTGGGAGATATTATCAGGAATCAAGGAATACGTTTTCACTGTTATGCCGATGATAACCAACTTTATATTTCTTCTAAACACAATGAAATTTCACTGATAAGTGCATCAGTGGATATATTCAAGACAAGAGTGTTCAAAATAAGCAACATTTACAATAGTTTGACAGATACCCAAATTTTTATATATATATATATATATATATATATATGTTCCAGTTTTATTTGTATTTCCTTAAACCTGGGAAGACCGTTTTCTGTTGATGAATTTTTCTCGAATGTCTCCGCCAGTTTATTAGCAATATCCTGTTTTGATGTTAATAAAGTATCCTGATTTTTTACATGTTGCATTTGTAGTCCTCCTTCCTTATTTTTCATCTTTCGTATCATATCCCATACTTTCTTTGTTGGTGTCTTTGACGCTAAACTTGATACATATTTTTTCCAACTCTGCCTCTTTGTTTCATTAATAATTCTTTGTGATTGTGCTCTATACATTTTTCAATCTGATGAGGTTTTCTGTTGTTGGATGTTTATTAAAGTTTCTTTCTGCCTTCTTCCGGTCAGCAATAGCCTTTTTACAGTCTTCATTGAACCATGTGTTTCTTCGATGGCATGACTTTGTTGATGTTTTTTCTGCTATTTCAATCAGTATATTGGTGAATTTCTTTATCGGATCTTGATATTCTTGCCAGTCTATGTTGAACTTTTCATAACAAAGTTTGTAGAAATTATACCAATTAGCTTTTTTTCAATAGCCATCTAGAAGTGTCTTGTTGTATATCTTCTTCAGTAGATGTTATAATCAGTGGGTAGTGATCACTTCCACAAAGATCCTTCCATACTTGCCATGAAAAGTCAATTATTATTTCAGGTTCACATAAAGTTAGATCAATAGCAGAGTATGATCCATATCCTGGATGCAAATATGTGCTTGAACTATCATTTAATAAGCACAAATCATTATTGTATATGAACTCCTCTATTGTTCTGCCTTTGGTATTTGCATGTTTACCTCCCCATAATGTGTTGTGGCTTTTAAAGTCACCCATCAATATGTATGGTGATGATAACTGTTCTACCATTTTGTTTAGTTCTTGTGTTGTCACTGAGGCATCAGGGGCTATATAAATAGAGCATATATGTCTTTATGAATAGTTAGACGTACGGCTACCACTTGCATGTTTGTATTTACTGGTATATGGCTGTGGACTATGTCATGTCTTATTAATATAGCTGATCCACCAGACGGACGTTGTATATTTTTGCCAAAAGTGTTTGCCTTAAATCCACGACAGTTCCACTGAATTATATGATTTCGCATTTTCAAGTATGTAAGACAAGTATCTGCCCTTTACCTTTGGATTTTGGAGATAAGCTTCGACTTCGGTAATTTGTAGTCTCTGTCATTTCAAAATCGTTATTCTTGAAACATTCAGTTTTTTGTGTTTTCTTTCTTGATTCGCTTTTGTTGACTGAGTTTTTTGTATTTTGTTGTGTCTTTTTTCCTCTCAAGGACTGGTTCTGCTCATTTGATGATCTTTCGTCTTCCTTGGCTTGGATTTTGATTTGTCATTATTCTACTTTGTGTTCCTTGATTCTTCTTTTTAATTGGGTCGAAAGTTCGGTTGCTGACATTTTGTGGTTTCTCACTGTTCACCCAGGTCAAATCAGTCTGCAATCAGTGGTGCTCATGGTTGATTTCAACACAGAAGCATATGTTTTCCTTAGGTTAAAGGATGGGGACTCCTCAACCTTTTTCCATGCTTCAACGTAGCTGATCCTTTCAACACATTTTATTCTCTGAATTTCTTTTTCCTTTATCCAAATAGGACATTCTTTTGTTGAGGATGGGTGAATATCTGGACAATTGCTACATTTTGATGGTCTTGAACACCCTGGTTCATGTCCTTCTTCTCCACAGTTGCAGCAGATTGCTTTTCTTTGCAGAAAGCAGAACCGTGGCCACATTTTTGACAGTTGTATCATCTCAATGGGTTTGGAATAAAAATATTGACCGGTACACTCACATATCCAATTTGGATCCTCTCCGGAGGGTGGATTTATTAAAGGTAATAATAATAATAATATAAGTGCCTGTCTTAATTATCTGATCTTCTCTTTTTATTGTGATCCTCTTGACATTCGTTACACCATGTTGAGTTAATTCTGATGCTATTTCAGCCTCATCCATATCGTGTAACTCTCTGGTGCATATAACTCCTTTACTGTTGTTCAATGATGGGTGATAATATGCCTTTATCGGTACATTTGCCAGCATATTTGCATTCTACTAGGATTTGTCCAGATCTTAGCTTTTAACATTTTTAACTGTTCCTGCTATGCCTGAAATTTCTTACTGTATTGCAAATGAAGACAATTTTGTAAGAGGCATGTCTGTTATTTTTGATTCTAGCGGTATAAATCTCTGCCAATTTTCACTCTTTTGTGAGTATATACACCCATTATCTGATTCCTCATCCAATATTTGTTCTATCATCCGTCATTTTTATTTTTTTTTTGTCAGCCATGTTTGTATGTTAAAATTTTCATCACTCCTGCTCCCCACCCACCTCGGAGCCCAACAGGAGGGTGCACAGAGCCACGGTTAACCTCCAGTTATGCACCAAGGATACAGGGGTTAAATACTTGAACAAAAGGAACAAGAAATTAATTTTACTCAATTGACCCTAAGCCAAAGCCCTTTTGGGTACATCTTGACTAGCCGATTGATTGGACTGGGTCCTTCCAACCTCCAGTCTATGTCAATTCAAAGCCAAAGTATTATGTTGGATCTGAGTCAGCCGCAGCATACACATTCTTCAAATACCAGGTTCTCATCCTCCCCAGACACGGGTTGCAACTTACGGCAAATAAGTTGCCCCATTTGTCGCCTCTTACGATCAGCAAGCGGGTGCTAGGGACCTATTCTAACCCGGGTCCCCATAGAATTCCATCATCACAATTAGGCTGCTTTAGTTAGGCCTGCCAGAACCAGAAACATTTCTCAGAAACATTTCTCAGAAACTAGAACTCTGCAATAAATGTAATGGCATCTATTCATGCTGTTTAGCCAGAGAGGAACTGGCACCCACAGTGAGCCTGGTTTTACCCAAGGTTATTTTTCTGCATTATATCTTATGGAGTTTTGTGTTCCTTGTCACAGTCGCCTTTTATATTCTATATATATTTTTATATATTTTTAATTTATATATTAAGCTTAATTTCAGGGACAAAAACTGACCCTCATGGGGGCACTTTCTCAGACAAAGTTTAAGGCTAAGTGGAGACCAAATGATACTGTCAATAGTGATTCTTAATTTAAAATTATTTTCAATTAAAAGCTGCACTACATAAGTTTATTTTTTTTATTTGTTTACACAATTAACAAAAGTTAATTATTGAGTGTGTGTGTAGATAAAAGTTAAATAGAAATAAAAACATGTTCAAAACCCTGTCCTTGTCTTTTATTTAGAGCTGTCAGGCTGGTTTTGGCACAAAATCGCAGATTCTGTAATTCTATGATTTTGGCTTCTAACGATTATGAAAGCAAAATAATCGAGATAAAACAAGGATTGTTACACATTCCATTTCGCTATGAAACAACGGCTTATGTCTTTAAAGTATCCTTTATTAAAGTTCAAATAATAAAGGGTTATGAAAATAAACCGCTATGATTTGCGACGTAGTGAATCATAATATACGTATGTATCACGTTCACAGTGTGTATCTTATCAAAAAGAAAATCGGTGATACGCAGCTCTATTAAGAAGAGAAAGTTTGTTTTTTGTGAGTTAAATATGGATCGAAGTGAACATAAAGGTGAGCCTTAGCCCATTATGCACTGGAACAAAATAAGTTTTTAATGAGTCTTTTTTTTTTCTTTTTGCTTGTTTTCCAAAATAACATATAAAGTTCTAACTTCAGGAGCTATAGGCCTACTGCAGATTGTTATCAGGTAATGTTCGACATTAACGCTATCCGGGACAAGTGGATTTTTGAAGGGACAAGTGAAAGAGAATTTTACCTGATACCAGACCAGATAAGCAGACTATTTAAAATGTCAGTAATGACAATAATAACTATTTATGATATTTGTGATAACCTAGGCCTGTGTCACTTAATAGAAAATTAATATTCTTATTCTGCTGTAGAAAGTAATCAAGAGCACGTCATTTTATAATTTGCTGGAGATCTAGTAACTGCTGCGCCTTGTTTGATTGACAGGCAGCATATGTGCGTGTGCTGAAAATGCTCATGCTAATGTGCACCTTAACAGTCAAATACATTTTAAAATTCCACCAAAACAGGTGTTCATGTAAACACAGAGAGTGATGTCTAAAGTAAACATAAACAGTGGAGAAAAAAGCAGATTTGTATTAAAATGTTACACTTGTAAGTATAAATGTAAGATAATAGACCTGCTGCTGTCTAGTGTGTCTTTGTAATAAACAACCATAACAAGAACACTCACTGCTCTTGACTTTAGTAGCTTTAAAAATTATTAATGTATTACAATCATACAGTGAAGACCAGTAGTAGTTTGTTGTATTTCATTCTGAATGTTTACTTGAATGCTTGATCGCCTACTGCTGTTAAAAACTTTTAAAGCTATTATTGGTAATCTATTTCTATTCATTTCTGTTTGTTCTTTTGTTTTTTTATTACTGACTGTTAACTTGAAAACTTAAGAACTTGAAACAATTCTTCCATGATTAACATATTAGTTTGTGATATTATGTGTTGTATTTTTGAGGCTGGTATTGAGAATTGTCAAATTTATGATTTTTGCCATAATAGAGCAGCCCTAATTCACCCCATCAATATGTAATTCTTGTTTTGTGTTTTTTTTTATTATTATTATTATTAACAGTCTTATTGTTTGTAGTGCATAGGCCTACGATTGTAGAATTACATTTCAGTTGTATTATCCACTTAGGCTGTAGATTGTAATAAGTGTCTTCGATTGAACTCATAACAACCAAATCACTAGTTTCTCCTCTTAAATTAAAATGTGTAGAAAAATATGTGTAGTAGATAAAACACTTGAATTATCATATTACCATATGTAATTAAGAGTGTTGTCTTCCTCAAAGCAATTAATATCATGGTGGTAATAACATAATAATAACACAATAGGAAAGCACATTATGACTCCTGCTCTGTTGGTGAATCTCTGCTGGAGTGATGATCACAGCCATTCTCCAAGTTGCTTACATATTTAGGTTTCAACCACAGATACCGCTAGAGAGCCCAAAGCCCCAGCTTTAAGACGATTAACTTTTAATTACGATTAGTTATCAGAGCAAAAACAGACAACATAACAGTCTTCTTGTCTTTAAAATGTTAAGTTACTCAATATAAACGTCTTCAGCACACAACAGAACCCCAGCAGCACTTTGCTTGTGTGATAAGGCTGAATTAGTTAATCAAATATATAATTGAGATTATAATTACAGCTGTCAGAATTAACTAATTAATTATAGCAGTCCATGTATGTCTACTCATGTTGCACCAATAGAATTACATTTTCTACTGAATGTGTGGTTTTTAAAGTGGCAGAAATGTCCATTGCTGGCTTCTGTGTTTAATTTCAAACAAATGTAAATACAAATTTGACAGCTTTGTCTTTAATGCTTCAAAGGGGGCCTTGTTTAGTAGTTTAGGATACTAGTCTTGATTTACAGGCCGGTTACTATAAAACATCAATAAAGTCACTGAGGAACACAGCTTTGGAAGTCAACAAAAAATATGGTATCCTGCTTATCCAACCAAATAACTGAATTGAATAACAGATACATTGTCAAGGTAAATAATTGACGATTATGATTTTTGATACTTGTGCGGCCCTATCATGTGATATTGCCCAAGTATGCTGTAATACTGGATAACCTCTCTACTAATAAGATGCAATGATTGTGATGGTTTCTATATTTAATTGGGAGGAACCTGGAAAAGAAGTATGAAAAGAGAGGAGAATGAAAGGGGAAATGGAATAGCAAAAATTAGAGCGAGACAATGGATGAGCGTGTAGTATGTAGAGACCCAAATACCACTGCTAATTCTCTCCTACTGATCCCCTGTTCTTTCACTGTGTGTGTGTGTGTGTGTGTGTGTGTGTGTGTGTGTGTGTGTGTGTGTGTGTGTGTGTGTGTGTGTGTGTGTGTGTGTGTGTGTGTGTGTGTGTGTGTGTGTGTGTGTGTGTGTGCGTGTGCGTGTGTGTGCGTTGGCTTGCAAGTGTTCCTTTGTGAAGTGTGTCATGGGGCCACTGATTCTGACATGGCTCATACATCACAACTCTGAGTGTGTGTGATTACAGAGGGAGGTTCTGAATGATTTATCGCTAGGCTTTGAATTCTAAGCTCCAGACACACACACCCATTCGGACCTGTTCTCCAAACTCTAACTTAGCCAACCTCCCACATACAGAGCACACCTGTCCAGCTCCTCTGTGGACCATCTTTCATATAATGCCCTCATCATGTATGAGCACAGACACTTGCCCATATGAGCATACTCACTCACACATTCAGCTGTGGATAATGAAAGGAGGAGAAAAGAAATATATG
This sequence comes from Xyrauchen texanus, assembly GCF_025860055.1. Classification (NCBI taxonomy): domain Eukaryota; kingdom Metazoa; phylum Chordata; class Actinopteri; order Cypriniformes; family Catostomidae; genus Xyrauchen; species Xyrauchen texanus. Next base: position 19,070,530 of record NC_068285.1, on the reverse strand, counting down.
ACATTGAAACAAATATGAACAACAAATGTGTCATGATGGAGGGATGTAGGTTATAAAAGGATGATCAAAATAAAGATTACAGAGAGCAGGTGAGAGCCTTTTCTCATAAAGCATGGATAGTCTTTATATGTGACACCCATCTCTTTGTATGATTCATTCTGTGTTTGAGCTGCTGGTTTGTTTTTAAATAATATAGAAGGGGCAAATTATTAGAATAATAAAAAATAACAGTTATGCAAGCTGAAGAATGTAATTTCTGCTAAACTAGCATCACCGAACGGAATTGCAAAAATGAACTTAGTTTTCAAAACAGCTTTCTGAATAAAGAAAGTAATATTTTTTACCCCATAGATTTGCATGCCTGAATATGTATTTTCAAGGACAGCTGTCTGAAGCAAATCAATGGATCAGTTGGTCGTTTGGTAAGTAATTCACCTGATCAATTCACTGAAGAAGCTGTGAGGAACCAAATCACAGCAAAAACTAATCAACCAATGAGATGGGGGAAGTTCCACACATCTTTTATACAGTATGCAGGCTCTGAGGGCGGTTAAAGGTGACTGTGGAAGAAGCTGAGAGTGTGTGTGTGTGTGTGTGTGTGTGTGTGTGTGTGTGTGTGTGTGTGTGTGTGTGTGTGTGTGTGTGTGTGTGTGTGTGTGTGTGTGTGTGTGTGTAATTACGACCAGACTTCTTGTTTATGCCTTTTATATCCAGTTCTCTAATTAAGGCCTTGGGCTCTGTCATTAATTAACATTGAAGTAATTAACAATCACTCTGACAGAGCAGCAAGATGTACGTAGATGGTACAACTGTGCGTGCATACAGAGTTTATATTTGTTCTTTTGGACCAAATAAACCCAGGGGTTCTAATTAGCTGATTAGCTAATAACCATCGTGTTCAACAGGAAACATTGCACAGAGAAAACACACACAAAATGTCTTTGTTTTTTGTGACTAATCATTTCAAAGGCTGGAGCCCTTGAACTCTGGAACCCCAGCATAACTCAAGACACAAGTACACAATGAGTTTATTTGGTGACAGATGAGGTCATTGAAACTAATCAAGCATTTAACAATTGTTTGGTCATTTAGTGATTACCAATAATATGATGTATTGGTTGGCATCGAGCATGCTTTGATGACCATTCACTTCAATAACCCCAAAACGTCATTGTTTAGATGAGCACCAGCACAGAAATATGAGATGACTGTTTGTAATATCAGAATCTTCACAATATATGACAATAATAGCTTTTAAAGAAATAGTTAATTTAAAATTTCAAACCTATTATAAATACAGCTGTGGCTAAAAGTATTGGCAGTGATATACATTTTGTGTTTTGCAAAGTTTGCTGCTTCAGTATTTGTAGATTCTTTTTTTCACATGTTTCTATGGTATACTGGAAAACTATGATAAGCATTTCATAAGTTTTAAAGGCTTTTATTGGAAAAACACTCAATATATGCAAAGAGTCAATATTTACAGTGTTGACCCTTGTTCTTTATAACCTCTGCAATTCACTCTGGCATGCTGGATATCAGCTTCTGGGCCAAATCCTGAATGATGGTGATCCATTCTTGCCGCCTTAGTGCTCGGAGTTGATCACAATTTGTGGGCTTCTGCTTGTCCACTCGCCTTTTGAGGATTGACCACAGGTTCTCTATGGGATTAAGATCTGGGAATTTGCCTGGCCACGGAGCCAAAATTTCAATGTAATGATCTCCGAGCCACTTCATTATTACTCTTGCCTTGTGACATGGGGCTCCATCATGCTGGAAAATGCACAGATCATCACCAAATTGCTCCTGGGTCGTTGGGAGAAGTTGCTCTTGCAGGACGTTTTGATACCATTCTTTATTCAAGGCAGTGTTTTTGGGCAGAATTGTGAGAGAGCCCACTCCCTTGGATGAAAAGCAACCCCACATATGGATGGTCTCAGGATGCTTCACTGTTGGCACGACACAGGACTCATGGTAGCATTCACCTTTTCTTCTCCAGACTATCGATTTTCCAGATGTTCCAAACAGTTGGAAGAGGGATTCATCAGAGAAAATAACTTTGCACCATTCTTCTTTCAGTCTGTCCTTGATGTTTTTCTTAGAGAGAAGTGGCTTCTTTGCTGCCCTTCTTGACACCAGGCCATTTTCCAAAAGTCTTCACCTCACTGTGCGTGCAGATGCACTCACACCAACCTGCTGCCAATATTGAGCAAGCTCTGCACTGGTGGTGACACGATTCCGTAGCTGACTCCTCAGGAGGAGACTGTCCTGGCTCCTGCTGGACACTCTGGGACGTCCTGAAGCCTTCTTCACTGCAGTTGAACCTCTCTCCTTGAAGTTCTTGATGATCCGGTAAATGGTTCTTTCAGGTGCAATATTCTTTGCAGCAATTTCCTTGCATGTGAGGCCATTTTTGATGCAAAGCGATAATGCCTGCACGTCTTCCTTTAGAGGTAACCGTTGCTAAGAAGAACACAATGATAAGAAGCACTTCTTCCCTCCTTTTATAGCAATCAGTCTGCTCTTATAATCCAATCAGAATGATAGAGTGATTTCACCTGACTAGTACTCGTTCACACTTTCCCAGGTGTTGCTGATATGATTAGTGAAATGATGTTAGCTGGTCATTTTGTTCCAGAGCCAAAAAAAAAAGTAAAATTTGGGTTTTTGTGATAACGTATATTTTTTGGCCAATGAAACTTTTTTGCACTTATTTAAAATGCATCTGATCACTCTGCACAATAATCTAGAAACAATGTGAATCAACACCAGAACAACTGAAGCAGAAAACTTTGTGAAACACAAAATGTATGTCACTGCCAAAACTTTTGGCCAGGACTGTATACTACCAGTCAAAAGTTTTGAAACACTTACTCTTCTTCATATATATATAATATATATATTTTTTTTTTACATTTTAGAATCATAGTACAGTCATCAAAACTATGGAATAACAGAAATGGAATTATGGGAATTATGTTGTGACTAAAAAAAAATCCAAAATGAATCAAAACTGTGTTATATTTTAGCATCTTCAAAGTTGTCATCCTTTGCCTAGAATTTGCAGACATGAACTCTTGACATTTTCTCAAGCAACTTCTTGAGGTATCACGCTGGGATGATTTTAAACAGTTTTGAAGCAGTTCCCATTTATGTTGGGCACTTATTGGCTGCTTTTCTTTATTATTTGTCCAAGTCATCAATTTAAAAAACTTTAAATTAGAGTTTTAGTTTTATAATGAAATAGATTAATATGGTGGAACAATTATATTTTTGTCTAGAAAACTCATTTCAAACATTTAAGCCTACACCTTCAGATCGAAAGATTTTTTAGATCATGAGAAACATTTCAGTCAAGTGTGGATTTAAACACTGGAGTTTCCTTTATGTGATTTTTAGAGCTAAAAGTTCTGATCACCATTCACTTGCATTGTATGGACCTGCAGAGCAGAGATATTCTTCTAGAAATCTTCATTTGTGTTCAGCAAAAGAAAGAAAGTCATCTGGGATGGCAGGAGGGTGAGTAAATTAAAAGAGAATTTACATTTTTGGGTGAACTATCCCTCTAAAATGAAGTAATAGTCACTGCCATTGTATTGAAAAGATGGACCTGAATATTTATTAAAACATCTCCTTTTGTGTTCTGCATAAGAAAGAAAGACAGACGAGTTTGGAAGGACATAAAGGTGAGATTTTTATTTCAATTCATTGTGAATTTTCATTTTAGGGTGAACTACTCCTTTAAAGCCCCTTTTCACTGTCAAAGCTTCTTGAATTTATCTGCATCATTAAAAGTGTCTCTTTAGTGAAAATCTTCCGTTCAAGAATGCTGGTCTATAGATCCACTTCAAGTTGACAAGACACGCTACTGGGAAAGTGATGAAACTGAACTAATTAAAAGTTCTCAATTTAAACAATGGTACATTTGTATTAAACAATGAATTGTAAACCTCACCAGCATGTTTTGTATGCTTCTCTATAGATAATTAGTAATGTGAAACTGATTGCTTTGTGTGAACAATATTACATTTCTGTGGATCAATAAAGAAATCATGTTAAAGTAGCTTGGTAGCTGTTATGCAAATTAGAGGCACATCACATTCGTTTCCATTTTCATAGAAAGTTTGTTTTATTACTGCTTTTTATCAGTCACTCTTTGCTATTGGAACTTTTATCTTTAATAGTTTTCCCCCTCATCTATATCTCCCTCCAAATTGTGTTTGATTAGTGAGCATGAACAGATGTGCTCAGGGAAGCAGAGAAACGTACGCACTGTTATTAAGAGATTAAATCCCATCTATGACAGTCTTGTCAGCAGCAGAGTTGGAATCACACACTAAGGTAATTTGAGTTTCACAGCTTATTACAACAGAATATGCAGAGTTGCTATGGTGATTTGAAGTCTCAGTGCACACCTTTCCCACATCCTTTTCTCCGTCTTTACCCAGAAAGTGCCATGAATGCAAACTGACAGAAACGCTGTCACTTCAAATGTGAGATTGTGTGGAACAAATCAACAATCTCATGCCACTTTCATTGGGTTGCTGAGTTGGCCACTATACTGTAAGTCTGCCACGGTCTTCCTCTCGTTTTCAATTTGTCTCTCATACTGTATATCTCATGCCACATGTACGTCCAATAAGCCCATTTATATCAAACCGAGGACAGTCAAACTTCTTAAATGGGGATTTATTTGACATGTAATGGTGCCAAGGCTAAGAGAGCATACCAAATTGCAAGCATTACATGGCTATTATAACTGAAGTCACAAGAGTCCTAGAATAGCCAAAGAATGACTGTTCAAATCTGTTAGTCCATCAGTATGTGAATGTTAAACTCTTCAACATAACATGGAATACTATATCATGCAGGCTCAGGAAAATTTAAAAAAAGCACATGACTAATGTGATATTTTGGTAGAGAGGACATGGGAGAACTTATGAGGCTGGCTGCGAATTAAATGCAGTGAGCTATATCTTACAGTAAGTAACTTCAGTAGTATGCTTGTTTTTCTAGCCTAGACATCCTCTCAGTACAGCAAATGTTTACATATAAACTGCCTCAGCCTTATAATGTACACAGGAAAAGTGTCATAACTCAAATACTTTGTAACACTAAAACTATAAACAATGCATTTAGGAATGAACAAGAGATATACAAAAGTTCTCCTCATCTTTCTCCTTCTGTCCCTGTAGACTCATCCAAAAAACATGGCCCAATATTTCAGTGAAATATTCCAATATTTCAATATTTCTAATGACTGGCCATTATTGGGCCAGTCATTAGAAGGCAGCCAGTCAAACTAGGTCACAGCCACACCCATTTATTACAAGCCTGAGTAGGTGATCATGGTGCCCATAGAAGTCAGAGGCTTCGAATAGAACAGAGAATGTGCTTGCAGATTACAGTAGGATTCAAGTTGAGCTGGTTGGGCTGGTCTTAGCTGATTGCCCAGGCTGGTCAGTTGGCTGGTTTCAGATGGGTTTTTGCAATTTCAATGAAATTGCATAGAATTTCACATGGGACACTCCACAATTTCTTATATGACCAAAGACCAAAGAAGAGTTAATAGGCCTATATTTTACTGAATTAATCAAACCATAAAATTAAAAGTAGTTTTCTACAGTTATATTAGGTGTAGAATAATCAGAAAGATATCTAGGAGTAGAATGTATTGTATTTGTATATAGTGTGTAAGCCCATAAAAGTGTTTACGTTTTGAGAGCTTTAAAACCAATCACTGATTAATGGCAAATGAAAGAGATTTAGTACAGGGGTCTTTCACTAGCAGGGTCAGAGTGGGTGTCAGTTGTTTGTCTCAAATTTGCTCGACTAAAACCACAAGAGAAAGACAAATTACTGTGTTTATTCCAATAAGAAACCACTATGGAAGAGAAATGGACAGTTTTATTTCAGCAAGACTTTCAGGGGAAAGATCATTAAATTCAATCCTACTAGAAACCACAACTAACTAAAAAAATGCAGTCAGAGTTGTTTATAGTCAATTTGACTATCTACACACCAAAACACACATTGAGTTAGAGGTGCTCAACAGTTGTCATGGTGATGGCTTTGGATGCATTAGGCATGCAGGAAACATCTTAATTAATCTTGATGATGACAGTGCGACTGTCCTTCCGGAAAAGTCGACATCGATTCATAAACAAGCCATTGAGCTTCATAATGAATGATGCAGTGGCTCAGACATTAGCCTGTGAAAAGTAATTAATTCTCTCATTAGATTGTGAAATATGATGATAATGTTCTTAATCCTTAAAACTGTTAATTGGTTTGATAAATGTTTATGTTCTTAGATTTTATGTTGGTGGTTATACCAGTTTCCTCTAGAGTTTTTTAAGTTTGTATTTCTCTCTCTCTTCTCAATTTTGTCTATACTGCAGAGGCAAGTATAGATTTATCAGAAAGGAAAGTAATCAGTTCAGTTCAGTATGAACATGAGAATTCTCTGGCCCCTGACAATGGGAATCAAATACATTTGTATAAACATTTAGTGTCAAAATCGCAACTGCCACAATGATTCACCACATGCAAAATAAGTTAAGACCAGCTAAAACAACAAGAGGTACCTATGTGGAGAGCTCAAAGCCACTGCATCTTGCCCATTGCAATATTCACATTTGTAGTCTACATTCACAACAAAGTACAGAGGCATACACATACAGACTCAGAGAATGAAAAGGTCTTTTGATATTGTTTATTTAGACCACACAGATAACAGACTGATCTCGGTTACATATGGAAACATTACTTTCTTAAAGGATTAGTTCACCCAAAAATATTCTCATAATTTACTCATCCTCATACCATCCCAGATGTGTATGACTTTATATCTTCTGCTGAACACAAACAAGGATTTTTTAAAGAATTTATTTATTTCTTTAGGTCCCTAAAATGCAAGTGAATGGGTGCCAAATTTTTGACGCTCCAAAAAGAACATAGCCATCATAAAAGTAATCCATATGACTCCAGTGATTAATTAATGTGTTCTGAAGTGAAACGCTACGTGTATGTAAGGAATAGATCAATATATAAAACGGTTTCTACTAAAAACTCACGAAAGGTCAAGGTCACATGTGGAAATAGTATTGCTGTCCATATGACAGCTGCTAATAAGGTATCTACTTATGAATATCTATGCAGAGGAGGTTTATGTGCTTATGTCACGCAAGAGGCAGTTTGAACCTCGTCAACATGCAAAGCTGCAAACCACAGCTGGCCGTAAGCAAACATTTTTAGTAAAAAAAGTTTTAAATATTGATCTATTTCTTACACACACCTAGCGTTTTGCTTCAGATTACATTAAATAATCCACTGGAGTCGTATGGATTACTTTTATGATGGCTATATGTGCTTATTGGATTTTATGGACCTACAGAGATACAATATTCTTACAAAAATCTTTGCTTGTGTTCTGCTGAAAAAAGAAAGCCATATACTGTACATCTGGGATGGCATGAGGGTGAGAAAATAAATTATAAATTATAAATTATGAGAAAATTTTAATTTTTGGGTGAACTATCCCTTTAAGCTAAAATCAGTCTGTGCTTACCGATATGCAAAACACTGCATGGCCCTGGTGGCCAAAACGGTGTGTTGTTGGGCATATGGGCATGTTTGAGCTCCATTTTCTGGGTAAATTGTCCACGAAGGGGCACCAAAAGCGATTTGAGAAGAGAGTTGTTTTCAGCTGTTCAAGCTGTAATTCAGTGATGAGGAATGCATATGTTATAAACTGTACCCCCCAACTCAAACCTAAACATCAGTGGAGTCTAAATTTAATGGTAGAGGGGAAAATGCAACCCTCTGAATCACGTTCGTCACTAATTATGAAAATGCGATTACTTCCTGGTTTTAACGCAGGATCTGAACCTGGTTCTCCCACCAGGGGAATGTAAACATGTTAGAGCTGATGCAAAAATATTTGATATGAGTTGCTGCTTGTTGGTGAATCGGCATAATATGGCCGATCCTAGGGTACTGTAACTCTCGAAAAAAAACATGTCGACTTCCCGTGTGATTATGTTGCACATATGCCTGTAAGCAATGCAACATGTCCACCTGATAACAGCACATTGTCTCAAGCAGTCAGACAATGCAATGAAAAATAAATCTACAAAATGTTTCAATACAATATAGTTGGGAATAAGTATATTGCAGAGCGATATAAAAACTTTAGTTTAAGTTACAAACTGACAGAGAGCGAGAGAGAGAGAGAGAGCGAGAGAGAGAGAGAGAGATTATTGGTAGATGGCTTTACAAAGTAAGCCAATTTACACAAGCAATCCTGGCTTGAATTAACGGATAATGACTCAATTAGCTTTCATTTTTGCACAGAGGAGATTTGGCCGCATAAATTAGCCTGCATTCATCGGCAAAGTGTCAGTGGCAAAGGACAGCTCACAAATACTGCGGCCAATCTATGTCACTGCCACGACAGTGCAATATAGACGTCCAGCCGGACTTTGTGTTTGAGAGGAACAGACCGGTGTCACTCAGTGTGTGACACAGGAATGGGAAGGGAGCCCAGGGGACAACTAGCCGCCGATGCCCTGAAAAGGTCAACTTGACACAGGCAACGTCCGATCGACTTGTCCCTTGTCCAGCCGGTGGAAAATCAGATAAACTTAAGACCACTCATCGATCCTCAGATACACAGCACAAATGTTGGCCAAGCTCAAATATCTTCACACTGCATACCATTAAGAAACTAGTCAAATTAAGAAAGAAAACTTAATAACATGAAGTGTACTTCATGGAAAAGCAAAGCTTTGAGAAATAAGGTGAGAAACAGTAAGTATTGAGTAAAATTTTTTAAAGAAATCTGATTCCTAAAATTGAAACTTTTCAAGTGTACACTTGACAATACAGATGATCACAAACTCATGGAGACATTCTGAATGAAAGATTTTGCCAAGACAGTATTTCAGCAAGATTATATTCTATATAGGCTGAAAGTTGGCTCAAGCCAACATAGTGAATTCTCCTAATTAGTACTCTCCATGGTCAGCAAGAGTGTGAAAGGAGAGATTTTGTGGACAGCAGAAGGAGGAGGTTAGTACAACAGGAAGCCTGTCCATTCAACGGAAGAAGCTGTCTGCATGCTGACCACTGCAATGCTTTTATCAGTCCTAACATTTTTGTCTTTGTATGTTTCTCTGTGTGTCTACATTTTGTAAATGTGGCTGATAAACTACAGTAGGGCAAAGGTGTACAACCTTTCTTGTCACATGTGCTGTGTGCATCATTCTCGGTCAACTGCTATGCATCTGCATGTGAAGAAGAGCAGTCTGGCTCACATTAATGATACAATGAGCTGGCTCAGCATGTGTCCAAGTTCATGTGGACATGTGCACACATGTGTAGGTGTGATGAGCACAGGTGAACATGCATCCAACCAGTTTAATATAAATTACGTCTTGGAGAAAAAGCAAACACCCCATTACAGTTCAAGAGGACATGTTTACAGCCATTGCAGAGCACACACATACACACCAGAGCAATCAAATGCCTACAATTTCTCACGTGACTGGTTCAGAGCAGCTGGCGCTGCAGTAATTTAATCAAGTGTCGTCAATTCGTAATTACCGCAATTAACAAGAATTATGAGTAGCCTACTCGTAGACATAATTCCATATATTACTTATGCATCAAACAATGTGCAGATTGGCAATTCCCACCACATAAAAAACAAGGACAAGGAAAATGCGGACAAAATGGAATTCCCTAAATTTTAAGAGAATGCTTACCTCACCCCCTCCGACAATTCTTCCGGCTTCTGATCTCGACAACAGTGCCCCCTTTTCCCCACGTGGCTGGGTGGAACTTTTAAGCGAGGTCACCAGTTACTCCATTTGCATGCTTTCTACCCATACTGTGAACACGCAATTTTAAAATTATGCCAAAAAATTTACAAAGTAAAAATGTTATTATGGAATTTTGCGATAAAATTGCTGACAATGCATAAATAGTTCAAATTTACAGGCAATATATGAAGTATGTTATTCAAATAACCCTACAGCACACATGCATCGTCTTTGACGTTACATTAGCCTACACCTGGAAGACATTTTTTCTTTGTTATAAGAAGTGTAGGCCTCTGTCAATAAGTAGCTTGTACCATATGTCAATAAGACATTCAGCAGATGTCCTTGAGATGTTTATGGTTCAGAATATATGTGAATCTGGAAATTTTAACCTGTTTAAAGGAATATTCCGGGTTCAATACAAGTTGAACAGCATTTGTGGGATAATATTGATTGCCACAAAAAAAATGTTTTTGATTTGGCCCTCCTTTTCTCTAAAAAAGAAAAAACAATCTGGGTTACAGTGAGGCACTTACAATGAAGTGAATGGGGGCCAATTTTTCAACGTTAAAATACTCACTTTTTCAAAAGTATAGCCAAAAGACATAAACAATATGTATATAAACATGATTTTAGTGCGATAAAATCACTTACTAACCTTTACAGAGCAAAGTCATAGCCAGTTTTACAACTTTATTGTCATGATGATGTAATGTCAACAAACCCTAAAACCCTTAAACATCTGTAAAAATGACCATTTAAAGAACTCTACAGCTTAAATAATAAATGAGATTTAACTGAAGAATTCATGTAAGTACATGCTTTTATAAAATTATAAGCTTCACTTTTCTGGCTTTAAACCATCCAAACATTGACCCCATTCACTTCTATTGTAAGTGCCTCACTGTAACCCAGATTTTTGCTTTTTATAAAGAAAAGGAGGGACGATTTGAAATTAGTTTTTGTGGTAAGCTACATTATGCTGCAAATACTGTTGATTGAGCTTAACTTGTATTGAACCCGGAATATTCCTTTAACAGATGTTAATTAGATTGCGATGCTTCCAGAAAGAAATATCTAAAAAAAAAAAAAAAATATGTAAATCTCGGAGATGTAGGCTGTGTGCCATTGGATGACGTTAAGTGTATACCTGATAGCACACGTACATCACCCAGACGTCTTTTGATGTTTGTGTGTTTACATCTGGAAGATGTATTTTTTGTGAATATATATGAATATACGTATATAAGACGTGTATGTATCTCTAGTTATGTCTCGGATGTCAATAATATATTCAGCAGATGTCTGCGAGACGTCTATGATTTAGAATGTTCGTAAATATGACTTTTTTAAAAGATGTTTTGCAGATTATAATTAGATGATGATGCTTTCAAGATGAAAATATCTAAAACAGACATCTAGGAGATTTAGGACCACGTGTGCTATCTGGATAATCTCTAATGGTAAACTGAAGGAGGGAGACCTCCAAACACACAATAGGCCTATCTCGTTAAATGACATTTAGATAATATAAAAATGTTTAAACAACATCAGAGTGTTTTCATATAGCTATTAAGAGTTACCACTCCTTGCAGTAGAATATAGCCAGTCTAATTTTGGACAACAACAACAACAAAAAAGCATGCTCTCCATCATCGTAAAAACTATAATACTTCAACTATAAATGGCGCATTCTCATTAGACATCTCGTAGCGGTAATGTCTGAGCGCGTTATGAAATGCCAAAATTAATGGGGGCAGACTTATTCCGAACATAAGGTTAAGTGTTTAGTTACAAATAGCGTGGCGTCCGGAGCATTTGTTTATTGGCATGCCTCAGTTAAAGGGCCTTAGACGCTCGCAATACACCATGTCGGACGCGAACCATTTACTACATCTTGGCAAATTGAATTATAGCTTGATGTGAGGTTGCGCATCATCACACTCGGAGACGCGCGTTGAACTCTTCACCTGACAGCGCGCGGCGCGCCCCCCAACCTCCCTGTTTCTCTACGCAGCTTCGTCGACAGTCCTCGTAAAATGTTGCAGTGCGACATCTAGTGTTCAAAGGAAAAAGAACCTTCAACGATGAAGAGGACAAGCCGTTGATACCCACATTTCGAGGAATTCTATTTTATAGATCTTTGCCGTTTTTGACAATTATAATCATTCTGAAATATCAATCAATTAATTAGTAATAGGCCTAATATAATTTATACATTTGCAATCATATTTGAGCTGTTAACAGGTCGGGTAAGTTCAGTTCTGTTGACAATATGACCGGATTTAAATTAGCTTTATTTTGAAAATGTGTAATTTTCACACATACATTTCACAGGTTCTAATTCATATTTAGGCTAGGGCCTATATAAGTTATATAAGTTACATATTTTTTTCTAAATATGTAATGATGTCAACAGTTCCGTTTTCATTTCCTCATTAGGTTAACCATTTATTATTAATATTATTATTTTATCCAACCTCCTCCTATTTAACATATAGGCTACTGTAAATATCATTTAAACAGCTTCAGCGCTATTCAGTCTATTTTGGTTCTTTGTTGTTGTTGTTTGTGATAATTCATTGTAGAAAACAGTCTACAAATATACTACATTATTTACACAAAAAGAACCAGTTGTTACCGTTAATTATTTAATTTATCGATGTAATCCATAGTAACCCCTTCTCATTCCTTAAGCGTTTTGACGCTTGCGCAGAAGCCGTCCGCGTCTGCATGATGACGTCAAAAGTGCCCCCTGGCGTCTATATACTATATATATTAGTGTGATATTGCATTATATAATCATATATAATATAACCCCTAACCCAACCCCATTTCTAAACCCAACCGATAATCAACCATAAAAAACATGAAAGAGACACTTAGGCCTATTCATAATTTGATATAAATTACACTATTTAGCTTATAGATATGTGTAAGCAACCAACAGCACATTTATAAACTCAACCAGTCTCAACAACAGAAAAGACATAACAAGCAGATCAAGCACAGTCATGATAATTTATTTTTAAAAATGCACTATAATAATATTCCAAACCATACCAAAAATAAGACCAGAACGAAACCAAAACATGAAATTAAATCAAATTAATAAATTACCAAAAAAGAAAAAAAAAACATGTTCCCTCTGATTCTGAGACAGTCAGTCCACGCATCTTATCACGTGGCTCGCTTTGCATGACATTGCGGAGACTCCCAGCATGTGGAGGTTCATGATATTCTCCATGATCCATGCACAACTTACCACATGCCCCGTTGAGAGAAAGAACAACTAATCCCCCTATGTGACCCTACCCTCCTTAGCAACTGGGCCAATTTGGTTGCTTAGCAGATCTGGCTGGAGTCACTCAGCACACCCTGGATTCAAACTGGCGACTCCAGCATCAAGGCTGAGTTACCAAGGCCCCCATTATTGCACTTCTTTTCATTAAGATTGCCCTATACCCTAGACTATCAAAACTATATGTCTAATATGTCATACATATGTATTACTGACCTTTATATTTTCTCTCCACATGTTAATGGATTATCATCGTATTTTCTGGACACGTCTTTTAGGATTTCAGGGGCAATCAATCACCTCCCCACTCATGTTCTCCTTCGCCCTCCCTTCATTAATTTTTAATATATGCCAGCTGATAAGAGAGGAGACATGCGCATGTAGTTAAGTCAAGCTTTACTGCAAACTTAACTCAATTATAGGGAGCATGAACACAGAACGCAAAAGTTCCCTTCGCGGGCTAGATTTTAAATGTATGTTATTTTAGTTTTATTATATTCTTTCTGGTTATATCAGAAATTCTGTCTTTCCTTCATGCTTCATTCTATCTTTCAACACATGGTGAATTACTGCATTATGGACCGTTAAAATGTGCTGTGCCCCTGCTGGAGCAATAGTGGAGCGTTCTTGGAGCCAGGCAAAATCATGCCGCTCTGTTCACATACTCTGATCCGAACATGAGGTCGTTGTAATCAGTTACAAGACACGTGAGTGCCAATAGCATAATCGCTGAGTCTCTGATGTCAAACCTGTGTCATTAAGCTTGAGGCAGCAACACTTTTTATATGTTATAACAAAAACATGTGCAGGATGTGTATGTCGGGTGGACATCGGGTGACCGCTAAAAACGTACATTTAGGTTTGTTCTTCAAATAAAATGATTGTAAGACTCGGAATACACCCGAAATTAAACAGATCACTTCAGTGCAGTGCAGGATGTGTACATACAGATTAAATAGATAGATAGACAACAGATTAAATATTAGCCTAATCACTGTGAATAAAGGTTGCTGATTTCAAATGAAATGAAAATCGTACCCCCCAACATATGTCACCATGACAACATTGTACCCCAACATATAATTAAACAATGCTAAAATTATAATGCCCATCGCGTCAGTCAGTTGACATCAAATGTTTCTCATTAAAAAGAACACACTTGTCGGTTGCGTCGTAATTCTGACGCTATAGTGAGCTTTTGGCGTCTGTAATTCGACGCCCTGGGATATTGCACAAGCGTCAGACTTTGACGCCTAGGTAGTGAGAACGTGTTGTGCATAGTGTTATTCAAAGGTCTCTTTACAGAATCAGTAATATGTTTAAAGCTCTGTAAATGTTCCTTATTTATTCGGTGCTTGCTGTTGTCAATTGGTTAAGGTGTTATGGCACTTCAGATACAGTGAAAAAACAACACTAAATTGTGTTTTAGCATATTGTAGAATCGAACGCTTGGTCTACTTTACATGTTGACATACACCATCTTCACTCAACTGTCCATAAGGTGGCACTAGAGAACTTATATTGGACCATTACTGTGCCCAAAGATTTTTCAGTATTTATAAAGGGACTGTACTGACAGGAGCTAGTGAATAATTCAGTAGAAACATGTTTATGGTGGCAACGATAAACAACAAGACATACAAATAAATTCCTGAATGTTTATAATTTCATCACCAAAATAAAATGTAAGTTCAGGTTGAATTTACTTCAGTCTGAGTTTGGTCTTTTAGGGGAACAAACAGCATTAAACATGGATAGACTATATGGCTTTCAATATCAGTGAATAAAATATTTCTGTAAAGCTCCTTTGCTATTCTTTTGCACATGTCTTGTTTTGGAATCATGTTACTTTTAACAGTTTAATGTCTTTGTAAATAATTTATTTCATGCTAAATTAATGATGGAAATGGACTTGGAAACTAGGTTCCGCAGCTAAGCATATCAAAATAAGTGTCTTATGCTGCTGGACATGAAATCCACAAACCACCATGTGGATTTCAGACTGATCGTTAGTAGTTTTATGAGGGTCTCAGTTTGACTGCATGTGTCTCCGCTTGACTGCATGTGTCTCCGCATGTCTTAGAGGATGTGAGTCAATGATGCAGACAGCAGCACTGAACTCATTCACCGCTCACATCCTGTCTGAAGGACACTCAATCATTCTGACAGCTGTCGCTTTATCACTTTCAATCTGCACCCATAAACAAGCACACACACACACACACACACACACACACACACACACACACACTGCCTGATGTGGATGAAAGATGTGGATGCTGGAAAGATGTGGATGCTGCCTGTATAAAACAGGCAGCTTGAGGGACATCTGTCTTCCAGGAGCCCATCAGAATTCCAGGCCCTCAGGGGCCTCTTTCCTGTGTTCTGCTTTCTTCCCTCCCTCTCTCCCGCACTCCCTTTCTTTTATATCTCTCTCTCTCTCTCTCTCTCTCTCTCATTTTCACTCTACATTTCTCTTACTTTTGTTTTATCTCTCTCTAGCTGCCACTCAGCTTTTAAGATGTCTCCCTTTCTCCTGGTCTCTCTATGTTCCCCCCTCTGTTTTATATGGCTGAAAGAGAAAGCATAGTCAGCATGGGAGAAGTTAATGCTGCACCATTATAGCTCTGCCACCTATTGGTGGGTCTTCCAGATGCTGACAGGGCAGTTTTATGCATGCAGACTCCCTCTGTGTGTCTCTGTGTGTGGGGGAAGTTGCCCTCTGAATGACATTGCACACTCATTGTAAATGTATTATGATAATGAACTACAGAAGAGCACATTGTAATTATTTCTACAGCAGCAGGGAGAAGCCAGTTATTAAGCTTATTCTGTTACCAAGCCTACCCCTCTCTCACACCTTATATAGACCTTTTTTATTTCTCTATACTTCTAAAGACTTCAGTTTGGAATGGTTTCATCAACAAGAACAAAATAGAAACATTTTTTTGGGGGGGGAAACTGATAGACTACAACATAATGTAGTTTATGTTGTTTTTCTCTGTGTTTGTGAATGTGTTTGTGAAATAATGAATGTGTGTTATGTGTGCACATTTGAATGTAGAGTGATAGATGGTCAGCAGGTAACATGGCAGCTCATTTCCTTCTGACTGGCAGAGAAAGATGTTACTGAGTTGCTGCAGCAACTGAAGCCTGTCAGCTTGACAGACCAAAAGATCTCTCTCTCTCTCTCTCTCTCTCTCTCTCTCTCTCTCTCTCTCTCTCTCTCTCTCTCTCCTCTCCCTCTCTCTCTTTCGTTTTCTTCTTGTCCTTCTCAGGTAGGTGATGAAGTGCTGTCGTGAATCACAGGAGGACAGACTGATGGGACATTTAAACTGACCTATGAATAAAGCATTCATGTGCAATTGTGCTCACACTCACATGCGTAGAGACTATTCACATCATAGCTCTTGTCTCAATTGAACAACACAGTAGATCAATGTGTTAGACTTTACACAGTCTCCAGTCACAAAAACAGCACATTGCAAGTAATTTGCATACAGATCCTTTCTTCAACACAACCAAATCTGGAGCAGTTTCTCAGGATTCAGTTTCCTTCCTGTGTAATGTAATAATTATATAATAATACTCATATTGAGCTTGCATTAGGGTGTGACTAGCTCTTTAGCACCAGCCTAAGTCAGGTGATTACTATAACTGATATGAGTGTTTAGTTAAGCTCAGTCGACAGCATTTATGTCATAATGTTGATTACCTCAAAAATGTATTTTGACATGTCTCTCCTTTTCTTTAAAAAATAAATAAATCTTGGTTACAGTGAGGCACTTACAATGGAAGTAAATGGGGCCATTTTTGGGCAGAAATGTGAAGCTTATAATTTTATAAAAGTACTTACACGTATTATTTTGTAAATAAAAAAACAAAAAAAACATGTGTATTCTTTGAGCTGTAAAGCTGTTTAAATCATTGTTTTGCAAAATATTGGTGGTGAGTGTTGGTAAATTTGGAGGTGTACTGCAAGGATGGTGTGTCCATTAAAACCAAAATCCAAATCTTCATACCAATGTTAATTTTTTCCTTGATCAGTAGCATAACAGACACAATTCATGAAGTTATTGCAATTAAACATTCCATGAACAAGTTGGTGGACAAGTTGTTGATTTAAAATCAGTTACGCAGCAACTATAAGATCACCTCAGCAAGGAAGGAAGGAGTATTGCCAACACACTGTCACGGCAAAATCGTCATGACTTAACTAAATTTGGCTAAGTCCTATGATATTGTACGACTTGTTGAAATTATAATTTTTTTGTGTTATTCAACATTGTTATAAATGCTGATGATTGAGATTAGCATTTAACCTAGAATATTCCTTTAAATCTAACTGAGACTCTTACTGGTAGTTGGAAGCATAATATAAAATATGTATTAAACAAACATACAAGGATGGGTAATGTGCAGAACTTTTGTTAATGACAGAGGCTGCAATCCTGCAGAAATGTGCAGTTTTCTGTGGTGTTTTTGTGTGCACAGATTCAGTCTGGGCCTAAAAATCACTTTAATTTAGTCTTGGCTACATGAATTACATGTTTTATTAAATACGTAATGGCCACATTAGCATGTTAGGTTTTATGGCAAACAAACTACAAAACACTTCAATCAGTGGTTCCACGGGTGACCTCCCAGAGAGATGACTTCGAGCTGGAAATTCACCCCTCAACCACCCCAACAGTCAGTCCCCTCTAGTGGCTTTGGTAATATTTCATGTACTTCATTAGCACCTCTCAAGAGAACCAATTTGTCTTTTTAAGCTGTTTTAATGAACATCCCTAATTGCCCCAATTGCCTCTTTCTTTCTGCTTCCCATTGTGTTCTGATCATATATTTCTTGTTTCTGAAGTCTTTTTGGTACAATTAGATAACATGTAAAAAAAAAATAATAATCCATGGGTCTGGTAAAGTGTAAAAAGTGAAAATGTCCTGTCGTCCAGGAGCTATTTCTGACCTGCATATAGCCAACCAGGAAAGGTTTATTATTGCTTACTACAACCTTTCGGGTAAAGGGCCTAGTGTTTCTTTTGTAAATACGTTTTTTATGAGCTGGTATTCTATATTTTTCTTTCGTAGACTATATAGGCTAGCCTATAATTAAAAATAAAAAGTATTATTATTCACGTGTTCGCCTGCCCATTTAATCTGAGTGATTATATAGGCTATACTCTGCAGTCTGCAGGTGGATTGGCAGATTATATGAGCAAGCTCCTCCCGAATGTGCGTTTAAGAACTTTAATTTAATGCAGCTTTATTTATCACATTTGAGTTTAGGTCATCAATGTGTCACAAAAAAAAAAAAAAGAAACTGCTATAGGAACCAGGCTGCTGTGCTGCCGTTTCATATGCTCCGATATTAAAAGCCTTTTAATTGTTCGCTGACACTTATGTAGCCCCAAAGACTATGCCCCCACAACCTCTAAAGGCCTGCGGTCATATAGCCATGGTCATGAACTGATTTCATATGAGCACACGGAGACAATTAAAACTCATCTGCCGCTTTGCCTATCTGCGCAGGGCTTCATTTAACGGCCATTTGTCTCCGTGATGGATTTCCTATTTTTACCGACAGCAACAGAGTCGAGGGACGCTTGAATTATAGATGGGGCCTCAGCAGCTCGCGGTGAAATACTGTCACAGAGACGGCAAAAAAAGTGGACAGCGGCTGTTTTTTGCTCACGTTTCTCTCGAGAAGAGCGTTTATCACCGAGGTCGCAGGAGGTGATGCAAAAGAATGGCAGCATAATTATGCCGCAAAAAGTGGCCGGACATGAAGCTAGAGGAACGTAATTTAAGTGGTTTTGTTTCCCTGGAGCTTGATCCAAGCCTTGAGTGACACACCGAAATTGGAAGCAGTTATTTATGTCTTCACACTAATTGCAGGATTTAATAAGGTCTGTGAAAGAGGCAGTCTCAATTTTTTTAACAGATAGTCCATCCCCTCCATTGTCCATTCACATGTTTCTGTTCTCTTCTCTTTTCTTTTCTTTTCTTCTCTACTCTTCTCTTCTCTTCTCTTTTCTTTTCTTTTCTTTTCTTTTCTTCTCTACTCTTCTCTTCCCTTCCCTTCCCTTCCCTTCGCTTCTCTTTGCTTCCCTTCTCTTCCCTTCCCTTCCCTTCTCTTCTCTTCTCTTCTCTTCTCTTCTCTTCTCTTCTCTTCTCTTCTCTTCTCTTCTCTTCTCTTCCCTTCGCTTCGCTTCTCTTCTCTACTCTTCCCTTCGCTTCTCTTCTCTACTCTTCCCTTCCCTTCCCTTTGCTACTCTTCTGTTCTCTTCTCTTCCCTTCGCTTCGCTTCTCTTCTCTACTCTTCTCTTCCCTTCGCTTCGCTTCTCTTCTCTACTCTTCTCTTCCCTTCCCTTCCCTTCCCTTCTCTTCTCTTCTCTTCTCTTCTCTTCTCTTCGCTTCGCTTCTCTTCTCTACTCTTCTCTTCCCTTCGCTTCGCTTCTCTTCTCTACTCTTCCCTTCGCTTCTCTTCTCTACTCTTCCCTTCCCTTCCCTTTGCTACTCTTCTGTTCTCTTCTCTTCCCTTCGCAGCTTCTCTTCTCTACTCTTCTCTTCCCTTCGGCTTCTCTTCTCTACTCTTCTCTTCCCTTCCTTCCCTTCCTTCTCTTCTCTTCTCTTCTCTTCTCTTCTCTTCTCTTCTCGCTTCTCTTCTCTACTCTTCTCTTCCCTTGCCGCTTCTCTTCTCTACTCTTCCTTCGCTTTCTTCTCTACTCTTCCTTCCCTTCCCTTTGCTACTCTTCTGTTCTCTTCTCTTCCTTCGCCGCTTCTCTTCTCTACTCTTCTCTTCCCTTCCGCTTCTCTTCTCTACTCTTCTCTTCCCTTCCCTTCCCTTCCCTTCTCTTCTCTTCTCTTCTCTTCTCTTCTCTTCTCTTCTCTTCTCTTCCCTTCCCTTCGCTTCGCTTCTCTTCTCTACTCTTCTCTTCCCTTCGCTTCTCTTCTCTTCTCTACTCTTCCCTTCGCTTCTCTTCTCTACTCTTCCCTTCCCTTCCCTTTGCTTCTCTTCTGTTCTCTTCTCTCTAACGTCTCAAACAAATTAATCTTTATTGTGATTGGATCAGAAAAGGTGAGCCCAATTTGAACATTCTTCATGACAAATCTATTCGCTCCTGTAAGAGTGTATGTAAAGGTGACAATTTCAATGATTCTCGTTAGCTAAGTAAATATTTACCATTTTACATTTTTATAATGTCAGATCAAATTACTTAGACCTTGCACACAATAACCACAAAGTCAATTTCCCAGCGCACTTGTGAAAGATGTCACACTGTCCTCAATTATTTAGCTATTACAGTAATCGTGACATTTTTATCAAAGGGTTAGTTCTTTGGTGGGACCCTATGTCAGTTCTAAATTTGCCGACAGCTTTTTCAATTGTAGAAAAAACTATTTCTTCTTATCATTTAAAAAAAAAATGTAATTTGTATTTTTTTCAATACGTTTTGAGACAATATGTGTAAAAAAAAAAAAAGGTATTCATTTCAGCAATGATGTTGCCAACTCTGCCATTTGTTTTATTTGTCTAACAGCATTTATAGCATGCCATCGGCCACCCTGCTGTTTAGATATCAGCATCTGTATGAGCCACTGAAAAACCCATATCAGTCGACCAATAATCTGAACTGATACAAGGGAAAGGTTAGTCATCAGGATGCAGAGGGGGTAAAAAAAGGGGGAGAGATAAACAGATGGTCTCCCTTGCCTATCCTCCCTCGGCCCTTTTTTCCCATTAGTCACTCAACCATTTATGCACAATTGCTCCTCCTCTGTCTTGCTATCTGTCTGTATCCCTCACTCCATCTTTCCCTCCTTCATTATCAAATAGGAAATAAGATCCTTTATGCTGCCTTGCAGCTGCATCATGCACATTAATGCATATTAATATGTTTCTATGCATGACTGGTATCCATTACAAGTCACTTTGTTACATCATTAAATAACATGAGAATAATGTTTGTCACAATAAAAGATGCTGACTCTAATATACTTGTATTTGTTGGGTACTGTGCTATGTAGTGTGAGGAATTGTTTATGCCAAAGAGGGCTTTTATGGTATGTCCTCTTTAATGAATGATAAGTCAGAGTTACTTTGGGATAATGCTCATCAACATTTTTGTGCAAGGAAAAGCAAACAGAATGAATTCTAAAGTAATAGCCATACATCTAAATTATTGAAACTAAAGCTTTCATTCCCTCTCACTCTCTCTTTTTATTTTTTCTTGGTCTTTTCATTTTATTGGTGATTTTGTCCAAGCTGCAGTAGAGTATATCCTACATGCCAGCACACTCCTTAACTCAGCACAGTTGTCATAGCAACAAAAACCCCACTTGCTCAGTAGCTGTCAGCTCAAGGTTAAGAGCCAATAAACCAGAGAAACATAGCAATTACTGCAACATAGCAACCCACACGCACACCCATAAAGTAATCCATCTGTTCCTTCTCTCCAGCTGATCAGTAGCAACTGGATTTGGATTAGGTACACCCATCAGGATCCATTAAGGAGTGTTCATTTGACCGGTTGTGCAGAGCACAAGATGAGCCTTTATGGGAGGCTTGACAAAATATCCTTGGCAATGGGGTCACCTCATTTCTTTAGACATATACTGTAGTCTTATGCATTTCAGCAAATTATTAACATGACAGTTATGGCTAATCACAAAGGGATCATATTTTGATGTGACCTTAAAGGAATAGCTTAAAAAAAATGTAATTTACAAAGACAGAGCCTCATGGCGTTCCAAACCTGTTTGCATGGCGATAGAATATCCCCTTACTTTCCATAAAACCAAATTTCATCCTCCCCACTTTATCCATGTGGTATATGTGTTTATGCTGTCTTTCATACAGCAAATGTCTAAATGTGTAAATGCAAAAGTTAAAATTTAGTGGTCAGTCACTTAATTCATTCGATAAAAATGTATTATTGATTGACAACCCTAAAAATATATATATTATTTTATTTATGTTTGCGCTAAACATTCTGTCCCCCTCAGATTTTAAATGATTGCTATGGCCCTGCCTGTATGATTTTCTTCTGTGGAACACTTAGGGCCCCACTGGCCACAATGCTGGGTCAGTTTTTCAAGTAGGACTTCAGGTTCAGGTTTGTATGAACGAAAAAATAAACAGGCCAACTGAACTTGTTTCATGCATGCGCTCTCACTCACAGACACGTGCAAACGGACAAGTTAGGGGCCATTCATACCAAACATGTTTTTGAATGCTTCTGTTCTGTTTTCCCATTGTTTTCGTATGTAAACACATGCTGGATGAATGTCTTTGATATTTGCACCGCATGTTGCTTTTTCTTCATCGTCTCGTGAAGGAACGGCACATTTTAAACAACATGTCGAGTTAAAAAGAACTTCAAATTTCAAAAACACATGTTGAGACACCAGTTTCTTTCTTTGCGCTGAGTCTAGATGGTTTTCAGTGCAGTTGTCACAAAGATTCAACAATGTGAACAAGTTCAGGCTACACAGAGGGGACTATTACAGTATGTTTTCAGTTTCTATACAGTTTCGAATGTTGCCTATATGCTTTCATAAATTACAGCCTATTGCAATAGTACTTGTTAGGAGAAGAAATTAAATACTAAGCAATTTTAGGTTTGGCTCGGGTTAAAATCTGATGAGAGAGAATGTTTAAGGGAAGCTGTCGGTCCTATGTGTGTGTTTGTGCATGTGTGTGTGTGTTTGTGTCTTTTTGTTTAGTTTATATTATATATCATTTATATTGTCAAGCCAGTTCTCGCCTCCTCCTCCTCTCCCGGGTTTCGGCACCAGTGTAAAGCAGTTTAATGGAAAGGAGGAGGCGAGAACCGGCTTGACAATAATATTTTAATAAAGAAATAAACAAAAAAGACACAAATGGACATGTCCGTAAACGTTCTCTCTCTGTCGCACCACCGTCCGCAGTCGGCCTTTATCCCTCTCGGAGGCTTGATTAGCATGATAAGGGGCTGGGTGTGTAAAATCACGTCCCAGCCCGGCCCTCTGCCCTGTCACAGCATGTTAATGTGTAGAATACAGACAAAATAATAATGATAGGCATATCTTACTTCGGGCAGACGTGTGAATGGCTTTTGCTGCAGACAGCACATGAGTGATAGGGTGGCCAGACATCCCATTTTTCCTGGGACAGTCCCATATTTTAGCACTTTTTCTAGTGTCCCAACTTATTCTGTAAAAAATGCATTTTCATACAAAAAAGCATGTGAAGTGCCTCACCAAGTGTTAGCGATTTTTTGGTGAAGCAACGTTTCGAATCTGATTAGGTGCACGCAAATGAAGGACTGTTTGCTTATCATTCTGTTTTGCAGTGCAGTCAGCTGATTTTTGGTCAGCTGACTGCACTGCAAAATGTATCAACAAATTTTCTTCTGCCCACACCAAATCTGAAGCTATCATATGCAACGTACTTGCTTTTGTGCAGCTGGACTATCAGAAATTAATGCAGCATGGCAACACGTTTCCTCTCTCTTGGTTCAGCTCTTGATAGAACACTACACATTTTCAATGGTCAGCGTGGATAATTTGTTTTCTCTAGAAATGTACCCAAAGTTTCTAAGAGACATTTTCAGCTGAGTGACTCCAGTCAGGCTTCCTAAGCAACCAATGGGGGTTAACCACCTCCTCGTTGCTACAATGTGGTTCTGGCTCTCTGTGGGGCACGTGGTGAGTTGAGCAAGGATGCCGCAGAGAATAGCGTGAGCCTCCAAAAGCATGGTAATGCGGATCAGTAAGAAGTTTTCCTGAAACTTTGCACTGGCGAGCTGTTACAAACCACAAAAAAAAACAAAAAAAACATATTTTTGACCAGAATTTGTTCTAAATTATGTCAAACCCATTCGTTTTTCGAAGTGTGCAGGAGCCCTAAAGATGACATTTTGAAGAATATTATGAAGACCATGGTCTATCAAGCTCCAAACATGAAAAAAGCACCATTAAAGTAGGCCATATGACTTGTGTGCTATGTTCAAGTCTTCTAAGAAGCCATAGCTTTGTGTTGAGGAACAGACTGAAATTAAATTAGTTATACATTTTTAATGAATTTTCCCCTCTGCCATTGCTCTCATATCTCATTCACACTTCCACATATATAAACTTGCCAAGTTGTGAATGGTCATGCCACATACAAGACCCAATGGTGTTCGGCTTCATTGAAATCAAACCTCTCTTGATGCGTCTTCAAACAGCATTAATGTGGGTGAACGCAAATGAGATTTAAGACCTATGTGGTACATGAGGTCTGGCTATTTTAAAATGCTTGTTCAGATTAAAAGATCTCTTCATTTTCAACATAAACCCTTCAAAATAAACAATTTCTTTTTAAACTGAATGTTTTATCTGAAAAATAGACCACATGTAGTTTGTGATGTTTTTGATAATGGGTATAAAAGGGCAAATGTGGCTGATTTATCACAGTCTTGCCTTTACCTGATTGTTAGCATTCCAGACAGCCAGTATAAATGGCCAATCCTTGTCATCTCAGATATCAAAATCAGATGTGGCAGTGATTGGTGAGCTGAATGTAGAATATGAGCATGTGACCGTGCTTGAGGTGCATTTTATTGCTGTGTGTGGGGAATGATTAGCTGGCATTGCAGAGCAAGAAGAATCCAATTCATTCAGTTGTTTAATCCATCAGGCTGTTGAGTTCTGATCACGGTATTGATGGACCACAGGGCAATAACAGCCAAGTGCTCAGAGAAATGTTCAGTGGTACCACATATGACTCTGTTATTGGCCTCTGGGACACATTGAAATAAATACAAATATTAAATACAACACATCATTAAACCAAAGTAGAAAAAGACGATATGTCATATTTGAAGAGAAAGTCAATTTAGGCTGAACAGATTCTGCTTGTCCTGTTAATTCTATTGTAACCCAATCTTGCTCTTTTCTCTCTCTCCTTTTCTCCTCTCTTTGTTTCTCCAAGCCTCCATTATCGGTTGTGGGTAGTCAGGTAATCAGTGCTGATTAATTCTCTTTATTGTTGGTCGTTTGTCTGCAGAGTCTGTGCTGTCTTTTCCTCTCAGACTCACCATGAAACAGCCAGTGATAAATGACCATCTCTCCCCAACCCACTATCACCACAGCAACCCCTGCTCTGCCTAAGTGCTTCTGATTAGTGACCCATGACTTGAAGGTAAAGGTGGCTTTTTGTTTCATTTCTTAATGCGACATGTTTCAGCCCCCTACCCTGCCCTTAAGAACATAACCTTCTATGTGCAGTTGAACTCAGAAGTTTACATACACTGAGGCTGAATCATTAAAAAAAAAAAAAAAAAATTAACCACACCACAGATTAATATTAGCAAACTATAGTTTTGGCAAGTATAGTTTAGGATATCTACTTTGTGTATTACACAAGTAATTTTTTTCTAACAATTGTTTACAGACAGATGGTTTCACTTTTAATTGACTACATCTCAATTTCTGTAGGTCAGATGTTTACATACACAAAGTTTACAGTTCCTTTAAGCAGCTTGGAAAATTCCAGAAAATGATGTCAAGCCTTTAGACAATTAGCTTCTGATAAGAGATGTGCTGAATTGGAGGAGTACCTGTGGATGTATTTTAAGGCCTACCTTCAAACTCAGTGCCTCTTTGCTTGACATCGTGGGAAAATCATAAGAAATCAGCCAAGACCACAGAAAAAAAAATTCTGGACCTCCACAAGTCTGGTTCATCCTTGGGAGCAATTTCCACATTCCTGAAGGTATCATGTTCATCTGTACAAACAATAATACTTAAGTATAAACACCATGGGACTATGCAGCCAGCATGCTGCTCAGGAAGGAGACACATTCAGTCTCCTAGAAATTAATGTATTTTGTAGCGAAAAGTGCAAATCAATCCCAGAACCACAGTCGATGCTGCGGAGAATAGCGTGAAGCCTCCATGCATGATATGTCTTCGCAGTAATGCACTCAACAAGCCATGCAATAAGATGTGCGGATTGATGTCTCAGACGCGGAGGCAACTGGGATTCGTCCACCACCACCCGGATTGAGGTGAGTCACTATGTCACCACAAGGATTTAGAGCACATTGGGAATTGGGCATTCCAAATTGGAGAGACTAGTTTGCAAGTGCACATGGGGACAAAGATCTTTTTTGAGAAATGTCATTTGGTCTAAAAAACAAAAACCATTATGACCATTATTATGCTTGGTGGGAAAAGGGTGAGGCTTGCAAGCTGAAGAACACCATCCCAACCATGAACCATGAGGGTGGCAGTATCATGTTGTGGGGGTACTTTGCTTCAGGAGGGACTAGTGCATTTCACAAAATAGATGGCATCATGAGGAAGGAAAATGATGTGGATATATTGAAGCATCTCAATACATCAGCCAGAAAGTTAAAGCTCGGTTGCATATGGGTCTTCCAAATGGACAATGATCCCAAGCATACCTCCAAAGTTGTGGCAAAATGGCTTAAGGACAACAAAATCAAGGTATTGGAGGCCATCACAAAGCCTTGACCTCAATCTGGTAGAAATTTTAATTTAGCTTCTTTTGAGCCATTCAGAGGTGGACTTACTCCTATGATTTGGATCATTGTCTTGTTGCATAACAGAGTTGCACTTGAGCTTCAACTAATGGACTGATGACCGGACGTTTTCCTTTAGGATTTTCTGGTAGAGAGCAGAATTCATAATTCCCTCAATTATTGCAAGTCGCCCTGGCCCTGAAGCAGCAAAGCATCCCCACACCATCACACTACAACCACCATGCTTGACTGTAGGTATGATGTTCTTTTTGTGGAATTCTGTGTTCGATTTACACCAGATATAATGGGACCCCTGTCTTCCAAACAGTTCTACTTCAGACTCATCAGTCCACAGAACATTTTCCCAAAAGCTTTGAAGATCATCAAGGAGTGTTCTGTCAAAATTCAGACAAGCCTGGGTTAGCAGTGGTTTTCGTCTCGCCACTCTGCCATGGATGACATTTCTGCCCACTGGCTTTCTGATAGTGAAGTCATGAACAGTGACCTTTATTGATGCAAGAGAGGCCTGCAGTTCCTTGGATGTTGTACTTGGCTTTATTGTTACTTCATGGAGGTGTTGTCGCTGTGCTCTTGAAGGAATTTTGGACGGTCGGCCACGTCTGGGAAGGTTCGTGTGCAAAGTGTTTTCCATTTGGAGACAATGGCATTTTCTGTGGTTCTTTGGAGTCCCAGACCTTTGAAATCTATTTGTAGCTCTTCCCAGACTGAAGCATTTCAAAAAACTTTTTCCTCATCATTTCTTTAGACCTTGACATAGTGTGATACTGGGTGAGACCTTGTAACCAATTTCATGCTGCTGAATAAGTTCTGTTTAGGTGTTGAATTGATTGAACAGGGCTGGCAGTATTCAGGCCTGTATCTAGCCCAGCTGAACCCCATTATGAATGCAGTTTCATAGATTTGGGGATTTATTAACTAAGGGGGCAAATCCTTTTTCAAACAGGCCTAGCTGACATTGGATAACTTTTTTGCTTCAATAAATAACATTATCATATAAAAACAGTATTTTGTGTTTACTCAGATTGCCTTAGTTTTATGTTAGATTTATTATTATTTTTTTAATTTAAAAACAATTTAGTATGAGATGTACACAAAAACAGAAAAAAAAATCAGGATGGGGAAAATACTTTCCCACAGCACTGTATACATATGTTATATGTTATATATATATATATATATATATATATATATATATATATATATATATATACACACACACACACACACATAAATATACACATATATACACACACACACACACATATATACATAAACACACATTTATACTCATATTCAAAATTTTAGAAGACTAAGACATGTATGCTTCTGTTCCAAAGGATATATAAATTGATAAAAAAAAACTACATCTTTACAATGAAGAATATTTTTACAGTTTCTATTTTTTAAACATTCTATTTTTTTATTTGTTTAAATGTGATTTTTACCCATGATGACAAAGCCGAATTTTTAGCAATCATTACTCTAAGAACATACTGTGTTACCTAATCCTTAATAAATCTTTAAAGTTTTAAAAATGGCCAAAAAGAAACACATTTCTCCTGAAATTCATCAGTCTATTGTTCTTTTGAGAGATGAAGACTATTCCATGCACTACTGCTTTGAAAGAAGAAAGCAAACTTGATCCAACAGCACAGAGAGGTGGACAGCACAGAGGCACAACAACAAGAGTACAAGTGCACCAGATTCTCTAGTTTGAGAAAGACTCCTCATAACCCTTAAACATGCAATTTCAATGCCAAACACTTGCATTGCTGCAAGTTGAGTATATAAAGTTTAATAAATATATAGCATTTATTTAAATAGAAACAATAATTCATATGTAATATAAATGTCTTTAAATTGATTAGGAATCACAGTAAAGCTTCCTTGGTGAACAGAAGTATCAAAAATATTCAACTAAAACTTTTGATTGATGATAGATAGGATACTAAATTTGTACATTCCTAATCTGTAACATAACACTATACATATATAGTCTAACAACATGATGGGTTACGTTCTTAGTGATCACCAGTGATGCTGATTGGCAGTGGCAGAGATTGGTGAGGTTCCGAGAGTCTGGTGATCTGGATGACAACTCTGAATGTGTTTATCGGCTGCTGCAAGACGCTGATGAATCTACGCCTACACAGATCGAATATGCCCCCAATCAGACCACCAAGTTCACCGAAACATTTCTGTCACACGCTTCATTCCTCATTCATTGATAACTTAATCTCTCTCTTAAACAACAATTAGATACCGAAGAATTGTTGTGTTGCGTGTGGAAACGCAAAGAAAAAGACTTCTTTAGCACATGCAGGTAAAGCACAACATCTATAAAGCAACAACTGGCAGTGATACACAGTCAGAAAGCTGCTACATGGTTGTTTTCAGAAATGTTTTTTATCACTGACAACCTTCATCTAAAAATGAATGAGGAAACTTTTAGGAATATTTTTGCTCTAAAAAAAACAAAACAATGCATTGCATTGCACATAACACTAAAATTACTGCTCATTTCTATTATAGATTCTATCATTTGTGAACAATGAATAACCTCAATTGTGCATCTCTTTTTGTAAATATTGTGTGTACGCTTATGTCAAGTGAAACAAATCCCTTTTATGCAACTGTGGAGTTCTATTAGTGCTTTAGGATGTGCAGAAAAAGGTTTGCATGCCTTCATTTATTTAGATAAGACTTAATTAAAAAGAGAATATTTATTCATTTAAGGCTACATAAATCACATTAAAAAAGTGTATTTTCAACAAAAAAAAAATAATAAAAATCAGTATTTTCTTCATACATTGAAAGAGTCCAATGCCCATTTTAACAATGCTGATATATAGAAAATATGATTTTAAGAAACATTCAAAGATGCATATTCTTTCTGACATTCTTTTAAAATCTGTTAAACAAAAGCATATCTATAGAGAGGAAAATGCCATAGCCGTATTTAAAAGGCATCTTTGTCAGCACATATTAAACCCAGTCTACACCTGAATTACAGAGTTAATGGAGAAAAAAAACACCAAAACCTTAAGAGTGATGCCCAGTCTGAATACTGCAAATCAACTCCTAACATCTGGCCCCACTTCATTTGTTTGTTGTACATCCAGGTCAACTCTTTAGTCATGAAGGAATATTAAATGTGATGAGCACAAAAACTTAAATAAAGTATTTTTTTAAAAGGAGTCATGGAAAAACATGAACACAAAAATAGAATGCGTAATAAAACAAAATCAAGAAACATTTTCCTTTCATTATCATCCATCCAAACACAACTTTGAAGGCTCCAAGCAGCAATTGGGGCTCTCTTTGCCTGAGAGAATACGTGTATGTACATATGTGCGCATTTGCTTGGATATATCTTTCCAGTTTATCTAATGGAGTGCACATGCTGCTGGTTGCTAGGAGATGAAGACAGGCTGCTAAAGAGTTCTGTCTCAGGGGTTGTGACATGGAGTTCATGGGCATGCCTCTCGTTGTGGAAGGAATCCTCTTCAGCAGATGAGACAGGTTCGACACTATGGCCCAAACCAGAGGATGTTGTACTGTAACAAACATTTTTGTATATTTCATACAATTTCTGCATGTTGTTTACTGGAACGGATATACTGCAATACTCTGTGTACACTATTCGAAAGGATAACCATGGCATGCATAACATGCCTAAACCAGCGTAACACAAATCATCTCAAAATCCTTCTATTTTGTGCAATTTACATCATATGAAATAAGTTGAGGTACTTAATACTAGGAGTTAAAAATAAAAACACACCTGTCACAGTCGGAGTCCCAGCGAGTTTTGCTGTCTTCTTCATGAAGATGCTCCTCCACAGGGAAACGTGTGTCACAAACACATCGCTGTATTGCCTGCGCAACGGTGTAGTGTGTCTGTCCCTGTGAACATGCATCCATTTTTGCAATGCTCAGCTGTGACTGCAAGAACAGGTGCAGCCGACTGTCTGACAACAGTAATGGTGTCTGTAGAACTCTGTAAACACAGAGTAAAAGCACAAACAGTATTATATTATATTTTCCATTAAAAATCTTGAGCCATTCAGTTTATTGGTTTGATTGTTTATTTGATGCCATGCCAGCTTCTGTGGTTGTTATCATGGAATAGTTCAGGTTAAAATATAATTGAGACATTTAAACATTTCTATTTTAATTTCTATACTTGGCGTATATATATTTGACAAACTCAGCAAAAAAAAAATGTCCTCTCACTTTCAACTGATTTTATTTTCAGCAGACTTAACATGTGTAAATATTTTTATGAACATAAAAAGGTTCAACAACTAAGACATAAACTGAACAAGTTTCACAGACATGTGACTAACAGAAATGGAATAATGTGTCCATGAACCAAGTGAGGGTCAAAATCTAAAGTAACAGTCAGTATCTGGTGTGGCCACAAGATTTGCACCAGATTTGCCCATTCATGCTGTGAGATGTTACCCCACACTTCCACCAAGGCACTTGCAAGTTCCTGGACATTTCTAGGGGGAATGACCCTAGCCCTCACCCTCTGATCCAACAGGTCCCAGCCACGCTCAATGGGATTGAGATCCGGGCACTTCGCTGGCCATGGCAGAACACTGACATTCCTATCTTGCAGGAAATCACACACAGAATGAGCAGTATGGCTGGTGGCATTGTCATGCTGGAGGGTCATGTCAGGATGAGCCTGCAGGAAGGGTACCACATGAGGGAGGAGGATGTCTTCCCTGTAACGCACAGCGTTGAGATTGCCTGCAATGACAACAAGCTCAGTCCGATGATGCTGTGACACACCGTTCCTGACCAAGACGGACCCACCACCTCCAAATGGATCCCGCACCAGAGTACAGGCCCCTGAGTATAACACTCATTCCTTCGACAATAAACGAGAGTCCGACCATCACCCCTGGTGAGACAAAACCGCAACTCATCAGTGAAGAGCACTTCTTGCCAGTCCTGTCAGTTCCATTTCCTGGACATTTCTAGGAGGAATGGCCCTAGCCCTCGCCCTCTGATCCAACAGGTCCCAGCCATGCTCAATGAGATTGAGTTCCGGGACCGTCGCTGGCCATGGCAGAACACTGACGTTCCGATCAGCCGTCCTTCCTGTCTCCCTGTAGCGCTGTCTTAGGCATCTCACAGTATGGACATTGCAATTTATTGCCCGGGCCACACCTGCAGTCCTCATGCAGCATGCCAAAGGTACGTTCATGCAGATGAGCAGGGACCCTGGGCATCTTTCTTTTGGTGTTTTTCCAGAGTCAGTAGAAAAATCTCTTTAGTGTCCTAAGTTTTTATAACTGTGACCTTAATTGCCCACCGTCTGCAAGATGTTAGTGTCTTAACGACCGTTCCACAGGTGCATGTTCATTAATTGTTTATGGTCCATTGAACAAGCATGGAAAACATTGTTTAAACTCTTTACAATAAAGATCTGCAAAATTATCTTTAAAATACAGTGTCCTGAAAAAGGGTTATATATCATAAGTTTGTGAAAACAAGCACTTCTTTTGTTTTGATACAGTGCATTCAATACAGTTTGATACAGTTACCAAAAATATGTTTTTTGGATTGTCATTATGGGGTATGGAGTGTAGACTAATGTAAAAAAAAAAAATTAAGCATTTTAACATAAGGCTGCAAAATAACTAAATGTAAAAAAAATAAAGGGATTTGAATACTTTATGAATGCAAGGGGAGTTCTACACTTAAATGTGCACTCAGTTATGTTTTCCTCATTAAAACAACTCCTAAATACATGAATTGTAATTTTTCAATATTTCGAGGAAATCATGGCCACTCACATTAAATGAAGACTACAGTCAAATCAGTAACCTTATAAAAGCCATTTATTCTACATGGAGAGGGTCCACATGGGGGCTGCATTGTTATAATCACATGACCAGCCAAATACTACTTGCTTAATCTCTGTAAACTTCTTGTTATTTATCACTTTCACTCATTGATTAAAGTAATCATGGCTGACTGTGAATACTATATTTCTATAATGGCATCTGAAATGATACTGCATCAAAGCCGCTAGGCGTTAGTGTAAGTCCAAGATGACACAAAGACAAAAGTTACTGAGTGCACCTTTAAAATATTTACTCTTTAGTCTCCATCCCAGGTAAGAGGGATGCGTCACAGAGCAGCCACTAGGTGGTGAAACTACTGCATTTCCTTTATGTCTTTATGCATAATCTGACAGTCAAAATTAACACCCAAATTAACTTATTAAATTATTCATCATCCATTAATATTAAAATACTGAAAAAACATGAAACGTCAAATATATGCCGATTAGAAAGTGGAAAAAATTATATTCGAATCAAGATAATCAGAAATTGAAAGAACCAGAGCATAACTGTCACAAAGTGACTGAGGAAACTTACGCCTCAAGAAACTTTTGTAGCACCTGCATCCGCTGAGCAACCTGGAAATCATTATTGAGATTGAAGAAAGGATTCCAAGTAGGGAGTTTAGGCAGCTCTCTACAGACGCAAAAAACAACACATTTCAAAGACAAGGATTGATGATTCTAAGCTCCATAAAGCTCAAGTTATACATGCGATGAAATAGAAATCACCCTAATAAAGTCATTCTATGCTTTTTATTGTATATATATATTGTAATGTATTGCTGCGTTTGCCCAGAATGTGATATACCTGAATTTACTTACATAAGCAGAGCGTTGTTCTGTAGTTTCTGCTGCAACCAAACAAACTCACTATACCTCCTCCTAACACAAGAAGTCTTCTTTCTGAAACACATGCTATTTGTCTACAAACAAAAAGAAAACAATAAATATAATAGTCTCTTGGTCTAATTTTAATATTAAACAGTGCAAACTCAGAAACTATCATTTCAACTAGATTACTATAATTTCATCATTAATATGATAAATATGTACCATGGAACAAAGATCAAAGGCCTAAATAAAAATTGATACCTGATAATACAACAGTAATTAGTATCCAAGACTAGAATTAAAAGGAAAAGTTTCCTTCAAGCCATTCTAAGTAAATGTCATGTTGTAAAACTAAAAGTCACCAAGCCTTGTTAATGATACAAGCCAAATTTATTTCTGTCATAAATCCCATTTTATGTCCATTTGGATTGAATGCAACCATTTACGCAAGAAGGGATTTTATGAATAATTCACACACAAATTCAGTCTGCTTGAGTTTCATGAATAAGGCAGTTTTGTGCAGGCAGACAACTCTCGTTGGTCAATGTGATGATGGGAAAATATCTACAGGTAGAAAGCCAAACAAATCTCATACAGTTGTATGGGCAGCAACATTCCTTAGTAACATGTAAACATGCAGGTTTGCACTCACGTGAAGACAGATCTCATAGTCAATGTAAGCGTGCCAGAAATCCTCCTTTCGCAGCTGAGGATCCCGTACCCATAATCTTATAAACTCCTGCAGCAACAATAAAGGAGGAAAAGGTCATTGTAAATGCGTTTATGATCAGTGAAGTGGAGTCAAGGAAGTGAGTCAGCAAAAAAGTGTGTTGTACTTTTTTTCTACAGAGTTTCACTCATTTTCTAAGACTAACACTGATTCGGACTCTGCCCTTTAATTCTCATGACACTAGCTGGAGATCTGTATGGTGTTTAGCACCGGTTTGTGATATGCAAGGAATTTCGAAAATCAATGACATTGTGGCATTACAGCCAAAACACAAACTGTCCCAAATTAAGGTCAAACAAAACACTTTCCTAAAAACACACAACGCAACAGATCCATGCTATTTGAATTTCATCAGATCTGACTTTTAAGGAATATAAAGACACTCATATATTTTGAATTAAGATAACCACATCAATGACTGATAATGGATTTCAAATAAACATGAACAAAAAACAATTAATCAATCATTCTTTTAAGTGCAGGATAACATTTAATGTAAGGTTTACTTTATTAAAGCTTTTGAAAAGTCAAAGTCTCATTGGAGACCTATAATTTGTAGTGAGTTCATGGGGAATTTCTGTATTGCAGCTACTTTCAGGAGGTAGACAATGGTAACCGCATGAATGTCAACTGCTGCGGGGGCATTTGTGTGTTACCAGTTTCCTCTTAAAATTCCAGACAAAGTCATGATGCTATGGCAGTTACATTTACACATTTTGTTGTAAAACAAAAGAGGTTTTTCCTCTCTTTTTCCCGTAACAAAGATGAAGTGATCATTTATTTTAAAGATCTAAAAAAATGTCAGGTTAAGTTGCTTGTTCAAAGTAGCAAACATCCACACATTACATTTTTAGAAATGTAATTTCAAGACTCCAGGTGTTATCACACTCAGACACGCTCACACCGCAGCTGAATGTGGCCCAAATCTTTTATTCACTCACATGTGACACAAATCTGTTAATTGGATGACCATGTGAACAGCCAAAAGTGCTCTGAATCTGACATTTTCAAATCTGAAATAAATCGGATATACATCTGACATTTTCCAGGTCTGATTTAACTGATCTAATTACATCAGTCCAACTCAACATTCGTCATATGTGCACATGACTTTCAGCATATTTAGGTGAGTTATGGTTTAAAACTTTCTAAAATGTCATGTGAACAACCATAAAAAAAATTGATTTGAGCAGAAAATCAGATTTGGGTACCATCCGCATTGTGAACGTAGCCTTTGAGGCATCTATGATCAGGAGAATCTATAATCTGTATTGTGTTTAAAAGCATAAACCCATTGACATACAGACAAAATGTAAAGAAATGAACAAAACACTAACCTTATTCACAAAGCTTGCGTTTTCCATTTCCAAGACTTGACTGAAAAAGAGAAAGACCCTTTGTTTAGGAAGTGTATAGCCTTTAAATGAGAAATGGTCTAATAGCAACACATTTTGAAGGGTTCTGACTGTAAAAGACAATTCACAGACTCTTTTGACTTTTAACAAGACAATAATTACTTCAATTAACATCAATTAATGCTGCAAATCAATGAGCAACCAATACTGCAGAAATCAGTGGTTAAATGGCAATGGTGACTTTTCATTACAACTAGTGACAAGGAAGTTCCAGTGTGGAACAGGCAATGTTGAGATATGAAAGGAATAGTATTTTCATTTTTGGGTGAACTATCCCTTTAATTAGACCGAACACACAACTGAACTTAAAGGAATAGTTCACCAAAAATGAAAATTTCCGGATAATTGACTCGCCCTCAGGCCATCCAAGATGGATGAGTCTCTTTCTTCATCAAAACAGAATTTAAGGTTTAATTTCATTTCAGGCCTCCTCCTTTAAACAATGCAAGTGAATGTACTCCATTTTTTGACGGTGCAATGCATATTTAGGGTGCAGCAAAATAATCCACAAACGTTCTTACAAATGTTTGCTTCCATACATCTCTGTAATATGCACTCATGAGATGAATGACATAAGCTCGTTGATAAGGTCACGTGGAGGAGGCAGGAAGCGCGTCATTATTTACAAGAGAAGGGGCGCTGTACAAAAGTTTAATTTTCTTTGCTGTAGATTTGTATAAGTGTATTGTTCAAAATAGTCTTTGGTGAGTGTTTACTGGATGCTTCAACTTTCAAAAAAACCCAAAGAAATGCATGCTGGGAAAAAAAAAACTTTTCATTGATTGCCTATACATGATCATGAGTGATTGAAGCTCTGGCTTATGAACCTGGATATCACTACACCCCTACATTCTCTCAAATATTGGAGGGTGTGCAGTGAACATTTTACCCCTGAGGATTTCAAACCATTGAAAGAAACAAAGGGTCAATATCTGAATTCATCGGCTGTGCCAGTGTGTTTTTTCCAGTGAACTCCGGTATGTGTGAAAACTTTGTCATTGTCACGCCTCCCTCGGGCTCTGTATCACCCGAATTTCGAATTCACCGCACCTGTACTCAATTCACTCACTCATCTCTGCCTGCATAAACTCACCTTCACTCCACTTCACTGTCAAGTCTCATGCAAAGGACACTTGGTTTCACTAACTACAACTTGTGTGCAATTCCTGTCACATATAGCCTATATATTTCTGCCAAAGAAAAAGCACAAGTAGATAATGCAACGGGCATTGCTCCGTTATTATTATTTGGAAATTCTTTTTTTATTGTTTTGAACGGTTTTGGTTTGTGAACGGCACTTCCTGCCTCCTCATCATGACACATGACCTTACCAACGGACTCAAATCATTCCTCTAATGAGCACGCATCACAGAGATGTATGGAAATTAGCATTTGTAGTTAAAAAGTATAAGTATTGTTTTGTTTCTAAACATAATCAATTGTTTGGGTTCAGAAGAACTTTTTGAGTCGTGTGGATTATTTTGATGCACCCTAAATATGCATTTTAATATTGCACCGTCAAAAAAATTGAGTATATTCATTTGCATTGTTTAAAGGAGGTGGCCTGAAAAATCTTAAACTCTGTTTTGATGAAGACAGAAATTCTGATAAATCTTGGATTCATTTTTGGTTGAACTTTTCCTTTTAACCACTAGAGACATTCAAAAGAGTCATTTCTAAAGCTGACCACCTTTCTTGTGCATTCAAATATAAAAAGTCCCATCAGTCAATGCAAACCAATTGTCAGAGACTTTCATTGACACCAATCTAATTAACATTATTCTGACTGGGAATACAAAGATAAATGGCAAGCAGAGAAATTCAAGTGACACTTTGCACAATAAACTGGACCTCTAAGGTTCGTTGTTAAAATGCTTTCATTCTGATCTGTTTTTCAATTTGATCATATATGAGATATTCCATTTAAATGTTACTTTTTAATTCACACGTAAGAACAAACAGAAAACACACAACCAAAATCACAACTTAACCACATGTATTTAGAGTGGTAGTGGCATAGTGGGCTAAAGCAGTAAAGCAGAAGGTTGTCGGTTCGATCCTCACAGCCACCATTGTGTCCTTGAGCAAGGCACTGAACTCCAGGTTGCTCCGGGGGACTGTCCCTGTAATAAGGGCTCTGTAAGTCGCTTTGGATAAAAGTATCTGCCAAATGCATAGCCTAAGTGTAAATGTATTTTAAGAAATAGTTCACCCTAAAGTGAAAATTTGCTGATAATTTACTTACCCTCAGGCCATCCAAGATGTATCGGAGTTTCTTTCTTCATCAGAAGAGGATTTAAGATTTTTCTTCATCCAATGCAAGTGATTGGACACCAAAATTTGACAGTACAAAAAGCACACTAAGTCAGCATCAAAGTAATCCACGTGACTCCCGTCGATCAAGTAATGTCTTCTGAAGTGAATCGATAAGTTTGTGTGAAAAACGAAATCACTAATTAAAACCTAATCAACTTAATAAATCACTCATCACATTGGCGGGTTCACGCGAGAATTCAGAAGTTCCGCTCTGTTTATCATAGAGGAACGTACTTCATGCAAGAAGTTGGTCAATTCAAACAGCTACAGAGAGCTGGTGGAAGGGCCGATTTATGGAAGGGCATTTGTTTTTCACACAAACATATCAGTTCACTTCAGAAGACATTACTTAATGGACTGGAGTCGTGTGGATTACTTTGATGGTGCCTAAATATTCTTTTTGGACAGTCAGATATTGGTGTACATTCACATCCATTGGATAAAGCTAAAAACCTGGGATACTTAACTAAAAAATTTAAATTTACTTCCTGTAGATTTAGATCCTGGTCTGATGAAGACAGAAGGTCATATCTCACCATTACTCACCATCAAAGTCTGATGGAGAGTAAATTATCAGCAAATTTTCATTTTAGGGTGAACTATACCTTTAAGAGGGATTTCGAGAGATCTTTCATTCTCTTTACAGGCAGTTTAATAGATTGTGAAACATTCTTAAGATTTTCTGACATGACAACTGCGACACTTTATCCGTCAAATATTAAACTTGTGTGCTAATTTTGTGAACAGCGTTTTTTTTTTGTTGTTGTTGTTTTTGGGTTTTTTTTTTTTTACAAAAGGTGCCGACTTTCAAATATAAATGCAACAGAACATACAACATAATCGGGAGTGAAAAAAACTAAAATACGTTTTAAAATGTGCAACCAAATGAATCAACCAGCATCCAAACAATCAAAGGATTATACAAAACTGGAGCGCGTTTTTTTATTTATTTGTTATAATTTAACACGTCACACGGAGAAATAATAATAATAATTGCATTGTGAAAACGAATAATGCAGCAGTGATTTTTATGTTAGAAAAGCTCCCTGAATGGCTACATTGTCCATTAAGACGCTTGGGCGGCGGCAGCAGCACTTCGTCCGTATCAACAATGCAAAAGTATTTTCCAACACAACGTGGTTTACGTTCGTTATAGCCTATTCGGGATACATTCGTTTGCTGTTCTCACCTTCTCTGTTGTTTTTCGTCTCGGTTTCGTGTAGAGATTCTGGGCGGTTCAGCTACCACAGGTGCTGCGGAAAGTGATGTGATTGAGTGCTGCAAGTTTGCGCTCGCTGATGAAGTTTGCCAGACGGGTAATGAAAGTTTTCAGACTCGCGCATGCGCGGCTCTCTCAACCGCGAGAACTTGCCGAAGTTGCCACAAACCAACAACTCATTCAAAACTAACAGGTCTCAGTACCTCGTGTAACGCGTGTATTTTCCATTATTATATATTTTTCTTTAAGTGTAGCCTAATATTAGCAGAGGCTGCAACTATATTATTTCAACAAGTAACACGTGATTTTTACAAATATATCCAATAAGTTCTGCCTCCAGCTGTCACATTCAGAGGCGCCACTCAGCAAAGTTGCAATGTGATTATTTTGTCGATAGAGCTACAAACTTATGGTCAAAACACTACGTGCATGAATGTATACAATTCACTTTCGGGATTGGAAGATCTTGTAAAAATGTAATGATGCTTTACAAGGAGCCTTATAATGAAGAATGGGGCAGTGCCACCTACAGTATGTGAGACCCAATAGCAACCCTGCAACAAGAAAATATTCTCATGCAAAAAGTGCATGCAAAGTGGTTAGCCAGTTATAGCAGAGGTTATTGGTGGAAGCCTTGACTAACAATATCAATATATTGTGTGGCAGTAATGTCCAGTAGAAACGATTTTAGCATTGTAAATCTTGAAGTGGTTCAAGACTGATGGCAAGTGACATGCCAGCCATCACAATGTTTTGTCACTGGCAGGCACACCAATACTACCTCAACATTTATCTGTCCTTTTCTGTGGTATTATGTGGAGGTTGCAGCTATTGACGTCCACGAGACCCATCATTTCTGTCTGTCATCTGTGACAGAGATATTGAGCTCCTTTACAGTTTTCATTTTCCGAACATTACAAATAGAAATATTCCTCGTCCAAAAATGGCCAGAATATTTTGGTGCAAAGTAATTTGCAAGAGAAAGTCACATACTTAACTTAAGCTTGATCTGACAATTCCTCATTTAGACAGAAAAATTGGCATGGGTGGATAAACAGGACCTAAACCAAGCTAATGCCTGTCCACAAATGCCAACATAATTTTGAGTGAAAACAGTTAGTCAAACATTATCACAATTGATAGTGAATGATTGGCAATGAGCCAAAATACTAGATAGGACCACGACATCTCCCCTGGAGTGATGGAGTCCATCTCTCTTAGCAGCGCATGTCTACCCTAAAAACTTGTCCAAATGTCTATAAATCCTATGCTATTCTACAGACACCACTCAGACATCCTGCCATTCAGTAATGCTAATCTACTATAAATCTCATCACCACCATGATCAGGGAGGAGGCCAGAGCATATTACAGTGTCTGTTATTATTTTTGCAAGTTCCCACACCTCTTTAAAGTTATATTTAGTGATCTTTGGTGAAGCCGGACATCGTTAGTGCTGACTTGAATAATAGTCTCAGAAAATCTACATTTACAATTAGCCAGCACTTGTAAATTTGATCTGATGTCAGGTGCTCTCACCCCTGGTAAACATTTAATAATGTTGGATGGAGTCTCTATTTCCATGTTCCTTAGAATCTCCTATAACCAGGGCGTTTTCAATAGGATTTTCAGTGGTGCATCAATGAGTAGGGGGAACCTGTTAAAAACTTTAACAGGAATGTGAGAGTAGTGTCGCTATGCTGTGTTTGGAGGAAGATGTTCATTGTAGAGTTTAGATATTTACAATTACACAAATATTTGTTTCATAATATTTCATGCATTATATAGTTTTAGTATGCAGGCGATCGTTATTTACCATCTAACATTTACCTAAATTGCATTATATAGCTAGAGGATACAATCTTGGGAACTATTATACAAAACTATGTTTGTAGGTTATGTAAACTGTAGAATGTATATTAAGAGACATTGATTTAGTATACTATAACAATTGATTTTGTTACTGTAAAAAAATTATATTATTATAAACAACAGTTTGCCATAAATATTATGTATTGTGCAGTGTCAGGAATGTTGTGTTTGTGAATACAAATGTTTGGCTTTGTTTATATTGGATAATAATATACAGTATTTATGCATATATTGCATGTAGATTCAGCATATATAGCTTTATCTTCCATTGTGTTGATCCTTGTTTTGGTCCTGCATAAAGTGTTGATGTGCTTGAATGGTTATCAGGGGTTGGCTACTTGCAAAGTTCCTCTCATTGGAAGCTGAGTGCTCTCCTTCTCTCAAGTATTCACTGGTTCATTACTTGACATTGTGTATCACATGAAACTTTCAACTATTCAGGCTCATTTGTCCCTCTGGTTATGAAAACATATCCAAACAAAAATTAATAAATATTTATTTTGTTCACACCAACATTTATATTTGGATTGATGATTGAATTTCTGATGGAGACTGTAAATAAAACAGTCTTAACATGTCTAACATGTTTATTGATATTGGTATTTTGATTCTATCTATTTTATGCCCAATTGATGTTTTTCTTTAACCTTTTTCTTGGAAATCCAAAATGAAATAATTTGCATCAGCACATACCCAAACACACATTCACACAGAAACCCCATTATAAATCTCGTCATATAGTGACGAGAAAATCTCTGGCATATATACTGAAATAGAAAGGAATATATGGGCATCCCCATCCGTAAGGAGTGTGTGAGTTAAAAGTTAGTTTAGTAACTTAGAATTCAAGGAGATGACTTTGATTTTGTTGAAATATTTTCCATTCCAAAATCTGTTTTCTTAATTTCTAAAGTAAATGTAAGCATTTTAGGCTCCATGAGTGTTAAAATGGTTTGTCAAAAAACTGGAACTTGTGTAATCTTAACTCTGGACCGCTGCAAAATATCTGACTAAATTTATTTTTACCGATAATATACTCAAAGGTCCAGTAGGCTGGGAAGCTTAGCACAACAAGACTTCACCTCTCCCATAATCACAAAAAAATTACCTAATCCAGATAACAAAAAGTACATGTGCCCATGAGGATGTACAGAAATTGGATCGTACTGTTACAGACAATATGAGATACTGAGGACTGGGTCTTTGAAAATTTCTGTTTGTGTTCTGCTGAAAGAAAGACATACACATCTGGGATGGCATGAGGGTGAATACATTTGGAAAGAATTTTCATTTTTGGGTGAACTACCCTTTAAGAAAGAAATGTTTAATATTAATGTGTACAGGATGTAAAACACATATCAAAGGTCCCAGTGGGGGGGGGGAAGCAGGTGGAAGCTGGGGGCTATCTGGCTGGATGTTATGTAACTTAGGGTGTATCCTTTATGTTAGTGTGTATGCAGCCAGTACATTTACACATCCAAACAGTGTCAATGCAGATTTTTATTATGACTGTAAACTGTATATTCACATGGTGGTTTGTCATTAAGGAGACTTGCTTATTTCAGGATGACATTAAAAAAGTAGGTGATTGAAAGCACAAAAACAAACTAACA
Organism: Xyrauchen texanus; assembly: GCF_025860055.1. Taxonomy (NCBI): domain Eukaryota; kingdom Metazoa; phylum Chordata; class Actinopteri; order Cypriniformes; family Catostomidae; genus Xyrauchen; species Xyrauchen texanus. Next base: position 19,028,012 of record NC_068285.1, on the reverse strand, counting down.
AAAACGGCAACTCAAAGTCCATCTCACACTGCTAATCTTCACCATGAGACTTGTTACCGTTACCAGCTAAGCAAAAGGTAGTACATTTATTTTCTATGGCCATAATCCTGTGAAGGAGGGGTGAGGTATAGATGACAAAATTGCTCTAACCCCTTCTCTTGTTTTTTCAAAATGTTATCTATGAATCTTTATCTAGAGAGTCAAATACACTATCACACAGAACATGACTGTTTTCCCAGTTTGATAAACAAGATTACAACCCAGATTACAAAAATCTGGGTTTTCAGTAAATTTTTCAGAACTGCACATATATTGTTAGCATTTACATGCTTCTGAGACAACATCTGAAGGAGCCACTTTGCTTCCATTGGCACCAACATGAAGTATTACTGTACACATGTAAGAGGCATATGTGTGTATCCCACCTCAGATAAAGTGTACCGAACACAAACCCAATGAACTCTGACCCCCTAATGGGGAAGGAAGCAGGTCAGGGACTCGAATGAAATTTTTGGTCACACTGATTTAGTGGCTAAACTCTCTTCCCTCCCTGAGTGTGTTAGATTATTTCAGAGTTGTGCAACTGAAGATGAAAAGGATGACACATTCTGTTTTGCTTTGCTCTAACACACAAAAGGCAGCTGGTGAATGACTATGGGAAATTATGACTATTATTTAAGACTTAATTAAACTTGGCAATTGAAGCTTTACAAGTTGTCATAACTATAAAATGTAGGCGTTTCTTTTCTAGTTCCTATATTTCCAAATGTCTTGGGATGAGAACCAATCATTTTGCACTTTAAACAGAGCACGGAACAGCCTACTTAAATGGTAAATAAAACATTTCACTGCAAACGTCACTTGCAAAATGCCATCTGTTCTAAAACAATGCAGTTCTGTTGGAGCCTATCCAACTGAAAGTTGGGCACAGCAGCAGAAAACAAAATGCACAAATAAAAAGACCCATTTCAATGAAAACAAAAAAAGCAGAAAATCCAATGCAGCAGAGATTACCAGACAACATTCACTTTGGAGGCAAATACATTGTGAAAAAAATTGGAAAATTCCTCCTTTTAATCCATTAGTATGGAACTGCATTTAAAACCACAATGGCACACAAAACAGGACCCATGAGTATTTGTAGGTCAAAATAACTAATATGAATGATTCAGTACTACAAGACACATGATTGGGTTGCAGAACCTGGTCATTGTGTAGTCTTCAGGAAGCTACTCATACCATAAGGTTAAAGCAAAAAGCAGGATGGTTTTGTGAACATTTCCTATTAATTGTCCATCATAAAGATTTCCCATCTGATTGACATCAGACATATTAAGACCTGTTGTACTTTTACAAAAACTTGATTTTAGCCCAGTAACATAGCTCAAATGCTTAACACAACTAAAACTCAAATCACACTATTGAACCAGTTTTTGGTGCAGTCAAAATCAGCATGTCTCATGCAAAAAATACAAAACCATAATACATCGGACAATAGTTTTATACTGGAAATACAGGTTGCTTTGGATTTTTGGTTTAGGAAACAGCATGCAAACAGATTAAAAGCATGCATATAAATGTTTATTGAACTAAAATGACATATTTACACAAACATTTACAGCAACAGACACTAATCCAATATTAATGTAAACAATGAAAAAAAAAAAAAAAATGAAAAAACAAACTGATTATGAGGGTATTGTACACCAAAAAAAACAAAAAAAATATATATTATGAACACATGAGTGGAAAGGAAGTTTTGCATCTCTCTGGTTGATCAAAACAGGGTAGAGAAAAAAAACAATCCAGCCCATTAATGAACAGCACTGTGGTAATATTTAATAAAAAAAAAAAACATTTCAGCATCCTACATTGTTAAAAAAAAAAAAATTATATCCATCATCCAATTATACATACTTTCATCGGTCTACAGTCATGCACATAGCTTCCAGCCCAATCGCAACACTAAAAAGATATCCCCCACCGTCAGGTCACCCACACTTTAGCTAACAAAGAGGAATGTACGCTATACAGGTGGAAGACACTAAAGCACGGTTCAAGAAGTGGGGTGCTACTGCTGCTCATCCTCAGGACAAGAATGCCAAGTCAGTCTTTCCTCATAGAAGGCGATGACAATCTGTGGACAGCGAGTGTTGGCCTCACGCGCAGGCACCAGGTCTGCCTCATCAGAGTCCTTCCTATAGAACAAAAGACATCCCTTTTATAAAAAAGCAACAAAAAAAAAAAAAAAACACCACCACCGAGTAAACAAGGTGCAATGTAGTCTGTTAAAGTAATTAAATCTAGTGTCTTTGAACAAGGTTTCGCATGTGGAGCAGTAGTACCAACATCAACTCACTATAGTGACTGAGATGTGTACATACTGCCCCCTTCAGGCTTTTTAAATCATTCAAAGGAAGATGCTAAAGGTTATACTGTGGGGATGGTATTTTCCCACCACAGGAAATTACATTTTCTTACCACTTCATGAGAAACATGAGTTCACCACTGCTATCAGTTGCCCCAATGATACGCTCTGGATCAAGGTTTCTTGCAAACCCTCTGGGCTTGTCAGACTGCAGACATGTAGATGAAGTTTATATCAAAATACAGAATAGCTAAAATCCATCACACCTGCTGGATACAAGCAGGTGCCTTCAAAAGAAAGCCTAGTCAACGGGTGCACTCAAACACACACAGCCTTACCATTTCTTTCTTTCTCTTGGCTTTGCTCTCCTCGGTTTCTGGTTCATCTGTGGATGGTTTTCTTTTATTGGAGTCGGTTTTCTCCACCACCCCTTTCTGAGATTCCAGAAAGGCAGCAATCAGTTCAGGGCAGCCCAAATTCTCCTCAGGTTCCCAGGTGTTATCAGCACTGAAGAAAATGATAAATTGTTGTATACACCAGACCTCAACTAGCAACAGTGAAACTCCTAGTATAGTTGAAAAGGAGAGTTTCCTCTGATTTATTACAGCTGTAGGAAAATAAAATAAATAATTAGGTTATCAATACTCACTCTGTGAAGCCTTTCCACTTGAGGAAAAACTCTACTTTCCCATTGACCACCCGCTGGTCCATCACTTTCTCTACCACAAACTCCTCGACCTCCTGAACGTCCTTCTTTGATTTGGTTGCCTGTTTCTTACCCATGTTGACCTACAAAATACAAAAGGCTGCAGGATCAAATCAAGAACCTGGATGGTACTTCAAAAGTTGCTATATCAACGCATTGCGTAGCAAGGCTAAACCGGTTTGCCTAAATTAGGATTTTTTTTCCTGCATTTAATTGAAGTGTAAACCATTTTAATAGTGAATTATTTAGCTCCTCAAAATATCCCCTGATCTATTGTAGCAGGGCTAACATCGAATTATATCACTTAGTTTGTTTACAGTGAGTGCTAACATGCTATTGAGCTAACAAGGCCTACATACATGAACAGGCCGCCCCCCAGTTTAAACAATACATCAGGTATCAAACTTTATGTTGTTTAGTCCTACCGTTCGGGTTAATGCCTCACTGTTAAAAAAAAAAAAAAAAAACACCTCTTCATTTGAACTATTAAAAACAAACGTGTTTTGTGTTTAAATGCCCAGAGTTAGCCTGCTAGCTGGATGGCTAACAAGTAATTCCATTAAATAATTTAAAGTTCGTATACAACATCATGCATAGCTCAGCCTTAAGTCTATGTAATATAAAACTTCAAAAAGTCGAGAAACAAATCAAGAAAAAAAGCTTTATGCACTGAAGCGTTCCAACATCAAACTACAATGGAGGACGCTGCAGCATGAGATCCATGCGCGCGAAAACTTACCTCCACAATGAAAAAGGACTAAAACCTGAATTAGAAGTCTTATCGCTCGCCGACCTGCAAATAACTGCAGCGAAAATGTAATTCAGTCGAACAGGGTGCAAACTACTTTTAAACTTTTCTCTCTACGCTCTTTGTATATCAATGGAACTGACGACGACAGGCTCGAACTAGGTACAACGCGAATCGAACATGAGGACGTAAAAGCCACTCTTCAGCGCGTGCATGTATGTCCAATGAGACCTTCACGGGGCGGAGCAAGTTTTCAAAAACACCTTCGTCCGCAGGTGTTATTTATTATGCAAAACTGAGACAACACTATATTTAGAAGTTTAATACCTCTAGTTATATTTAGAAAGTCTATATATACTTGAAAATAATTGTGTATTCTAAATCTATTCATTATTTTAGCCCAGTTAAAATTATATTTTTAAGTTTTCTGACCCATTGAGGGAATTAGACAATTTCCTAACTTTAACGTTAAAGTTGAACTCAAATAAGTGTAGTTTGGACGAATGTGGAGTGATAAAGAAGTGATAAAAAAAAAAGTCTTGTTCATGTTGGTTGCACAATATTTTGAAAAAGCATTTATAGCATTTTCTACAACAAACAAAAGACAAAAACAATATAACATTCGATTATTAAAAATGCCATGTGGTGAAACCATTAAATGTACTAAATCACACAATGACATTAGAGAATTAGGAAACATGCTAATTTGAAATACTGGCTTCTCCGATGACAATGCTACAGCCAGTATATTCTACTTTGCAGTTCCATTCCGGGACGAAAGCCTGTACCATGAACGAACTCAGGGTTTCAGGATTGGTTTCAGGTTGACAAATGCAAACCAATACATTCAGGCTTAATTGGTACCATGATGCATCTCATCAACTTTCTCTGTCAACACAGGCTTCGATCCTGAATTTAAGATTAGATTATGCGCTCGAAAACATGAATGAGTGACGTTTGCAGCGCCCAACCAATCACGTGGGAGAACGCGATTCACTTCTAGCGAGAGACTCAGCGGGATTTACCTCTGCTGAAAGCGGATGATTATGAAAATAAGAATTTTAATTCATTTAAACTGTGCACAGACACTGTTTTAAATATATGTATAATTTTTTTTTAAATAATTTACACTGCTCAAGTGTTCAGCATGAAATCATGATGACTTAAAATATATATATAAAACAGCTGGTATATCAATGCGTAAGTGAATAGGCCCACAACAAGAACAGACAGGCTTATTAATTTTAAAAGCTTACATTTATTTAAAATATAAAAGCCTTTGTATTTACATTTATTCATTTACATTTACATTTATTCATTTGGCAGACATATTTATCCAAAGCGACTTACAAAAGAGGAAAACATAATTGAATCACCTTAAGGAGACAGTGGTACGAAAAGTGCCATACTGCAAAGTTTCACTAGCATCAGAATAGTATTCAAAACAGATTTAAGTGCAACAAGGATTTTTTTATTTTATTTTTTTAGTGACTGGTTAAGTAAAGACAGGGAGCGAGTCAGCTTCACGTATGGAGTTGGGAAGGTCATTCCACCAAAGTGGTAAGATGAAACTGAGAGTTCGGGAAAGTGTTTTGATGCTTCTTTGTGTTGGTACAACAAGGTGACGTTCCTTAGCCGACCGCAGGCTGGTGGGCGTGTAGCTCTGCATAAATGTTTTTAGGTATGCTGGAGCAGACCCAGTGACTGTTTTGTATGCCAGCATCAGAGCCTTGAATTTAATGCGTGCATCAACCGGCAGCCAGTGGAGAGAGAGACAAAGAGTGGTGTAACATGTGCTCTCTTTGGTTCATTAAAGACCAGATGTGCTGCAGCATTCTGGATCATTTGCAGAGGTCTAGTTGCACATGCAGGAAGGCCTGCAATGAGAGCATTACAGTAGTCCAGTCTAGTTATGACAAGTGACTGAACAAGTATTCTTTTGTTTTTTTATGCTTTCTTTCAGACCCTTGTGTGATACTGTTGTAGGTCTTGTGTTTTGTAAAGAGCACAAACAAATACTTGTTATTTATATATATATATATATATATATATATATATATATATATATATATATATATATATATATATATATATATAATCTAACATGTCATTCAAGATTTTCTGCAATGAAAATCATGAAAAGCAGTCTTTTGAATTGGGCTTTTATTGCCTATTCAGGGTTTTATTCTGTAGTTTTGCTTTTGCAATTCCCTTAGTTCCACATTCACTGTTTTCACAAAGTATTCACAATACTTTGTTTCAAAGGACTGTTTGAATTAACCAAAAGTCAAATTGCTTGACTTAAGTCATATCACAACAGAATTCAGGTTGACAACAGAATTCAGGTTGTCACATGGCTTCCAGTAAAATCGAGACATGGCAATGTCAGCCTTTCCCATATATAGGTTTCATTCTAGCCATTCTCTAATTGAAGATACCTTTGAGAAATGCTGAAGAGTGTTTGTTGCCTTTGTTGTCCGTTCACCAAATTTGTATAGGACAGCCTGATTTTATATGTCAGGCCTAATTTGAAAAATTATGTTACCTGTCCTAATAATAGGCATCACATAGTTTTGGCAATTATAAACAGAATAATTATGTACCTTCTTTTAAATCACTTTGAAAGGGAAATATATGCTATAACGATTAGGTGTAGATCAACAGGAATGGGATGGAGATAAGAGGCTTTAAAGAATTTAGCATGACACTATTTACATGTGGCATGCCGTGGAATTACATAAATGTCATGAACTACAAACCAAAAAAGAAACCATTGAGATAAGCAGTTCATTTTCTTCCTTTATTTTAAAAGACGTAAAGAGACAGATTTTGAAAACCCATGTTTAAAATTAAAAGTAGGTATTCCAACCCCATAGAGATCAAAATTCTTGTTTAAAAACACACAGAATGCGAAACAGAAAGCAGCAGTTCCTACTTACAACACATATCAATCCACTCTGCCAATAACAAGATTTATAATTGTCTCAAATTAATTAATCATTAAGCTGATATTGTACTTTTCAGAATCTATTTGCTATGCTATGAGGTAGACCAAAACTCAACAAGTTCATAAAAAACAATTTTACCATAAAACCCCTTGATAAAAAAAGCAAATAAGGCCAACAGAACACAACATAATTGCTCTTTGGCAAGTGACAAGAATGTAATTAATGAGAACAGTTTTAGCAGACTGATCACTGCATGTCACACTGACCATCTTACTAGTGAGTTTTTATTTATTGCATGAGAGTTGGGGGCTGTAGCCGCTTGCTTGGACATTGTACTTGTTTAAACAGATGGTTGGTTGCAATTGCAAAAATCATAAAAGTGTGAACTGATGATTACACAATGCTTAACAGGAAGCAAATGAGGCAAAATGTAAATTGATTAATTTATGATAATAGTATCAATTAAGGTCAGTGCTGAACCTGTAAGAAACAGATGCAAATTATACTTTAGTTTTTTTTAAACATGGTCATCCAGTGACCATCTGCTTCTAGCTGCAAACCTTCTTTAGTAACTTGCCATTTAAAGTAAAAGAAAAGAACATACGCTTTTACTGTTCTAATGTACTCTTTAGAAATACTTTTAATACACACTCTTATTATACACATATCCAGTGTTTTCCTTACATTCGGTCCTGCAATTGAGTCCCGCACTTCCATGCTGTAAGTGTAGAATTTATTCTTTCTGTCCACATTATGAGTTACGAATGGTATGTAGGAACAGAGAAGAGCCTGAAATGCCCCATAACATTTTTGTGAGGAGGAGGAAGGCGTGGCTGACGCACGCCTGGCGCTGAGTTGACTAAATAGTAAATGGTCTGCAATGGTCTGCACCTTAGAGGTTACCAAAGCACTTTACACTGTGTCCCACTCACCCACACACCAATGTTGGCAGAGCTGCCATGCAAGGCGCTAGCCTGACATTGGGAGCAACTTGGGGTTCAGTGTCTTGCCCAAGGACACTTCGGCATGTGGAGTCCTGTGGGCCGGGAATCGAACCATCAACCCTGCGATTAGCAGCCGACCCGCTCTACCACATGAGCCACAGCCACCCACAAACTAATCAGCGGGAGGGAGATAAGGAACGGCCGGGACACCAGTTCGAGACACACGTGTTGTGTGTGTGTGAGTCTTTGTTTTGTTTATGTTGGAAAGCAGTTTATGTTATGTTTAAATTCCTTTCTGTCATTAAAGTTTACATTGCTGTTCAGCCGGTTCCCGCCTCCTCCTTGCCCATGCTGTGAAACACGTCACAATCTTATATGAAGGATAAAAACTTATATATGTATATAAACACAAACATGCATGCACTCTCTCTCACACACAAACACACTCAAAAAGGTCTCTTAATGTTTCTTGTCCTTCTTTCTCTTTGTCTTGCCCCCTGTCATTGTTCTTGATGTTGCGCTTGTGCGAGGCTGAACCACCACCCGTCCATTGGCGCTGCATTGAAGTGCGTAGTGCTCAGGGCTTAGAGGCTGCCCATATTCATCCCGGAGGTGGCTCAGCACAGTCCTTGAGAACGTTTCGAAGCGTTCTGCAGCAGCAGAGAGTGCCTTGGCAGTGTGAGCTCTCTGCCGCAGGAGAGCCTCTCGCTGCGCTGCAAGGCCCTCAACCTCATCTTGAAGCCCCATGATCGCATCTAACTTCCTCTTGCGGCAGTTTTGTGCAGCAAGCTTGTTTTTGCCTCTTCTGCGGACGTCCCGCAAGAGCGTAACTTCTGATCCTGACAGACTCTGCCTGTCCAACAGCTCCAGGAAGTCATCTACAGGCATGTTGACAATCTGAAATGCGGAAAATGAAAGACCCAATTCCTGGACCCGTCGTTCATCACGACTCATCTCTTCTGGTTCATCTTCATCTTCACTCATTATTTCCTGTTTGATAGAATTGATGGGTTGGTCCCAGCTAACAGATGTAGAATTCTGGGCCTGTGGGACTGAGTATGTGTGGTCATGCCAGATGTTGTCATTAAGGTTCACTGGTGACCAATGGCGGTAAGCAGCTGCACAAGCTCCTCCTTTCGAAATGAGGGACTCTGCCTCACTGTTGTAGCCTGTAGCTCCACCCTCATCCTCGCAAAATGAATCGGATGATGTAGGTGGGGAAGCAGGGCTTCTAGAACTGCTCTCCAAAGACAGACCAGAGTCTGAATCTTCCAGCCATGGAGTGTCCATATCACCTTGCATGCAGTCCAGCATCCGAGGATCAATTGTACCAAGATTACAAAGATCCAACATATTTATCTGCTCAAAAACAGCCTCATCTAGATAACCTCCAACCTGTGAAACTGAGGTTTCATTACGGGAGCAGTTCCCCGTTAAAGAAAAGAGGGTTAAAGGAAGTGTCCCTTCTGAACTTTGAGATGGATCTGAGTGGGAAGAATTTGTAGATTCTAGACGAAAGATGGGTGCTCGGTTAGATGTGGGCCTGCAACTTGTTGAATCTCCCCTAGTCACCATGGCATCTTGCAGGCTTACATTATAGCTAATAGGATTAGTCAGATCAAGTTCTAAATCTGATATATGCTGGGAGTCAAAATCCTGTTCATGGAAAGCAAAACCAAAATTAGATTTCCAGGGAAAATGTTAAAATCGTATTATGTGCAAATGTGATCAACAAACAAGAATCAGCAACAACTAAGACCCCATTTACACCTGGAATTAAGATGCATTTAGATGATCTGATCACAAGTGGTCAGCATTAAGTACAGGTGCAAACGGGGCCTAAAACGTTTTGTGATCAAATCACATAAACCACATTCGGAGGTATTCAAAAACACATGTGGCCATTTGCATTTGAGGTTTAAACGCTAATCCATGTCATGAAAGCGTCCCAGACAGCAGTGAAGTGCCACTCCTCAACTGTCTACAACAAGACAAGAGTTTATACTTTGCTGGTTACGAGCGGCTTTAAAAGGAAATAACCATCCGATCAGAAAATTTGAAAAAGCAGATACATAAAGAAGCACGAGAACTACATGGAACATCTTCAGTGTGTCTGATACCAAAATGCAAGGACACAGATGACAAGCACATACATTTGAAACTCAGTTAATACTAGTGTTGTCACGGTACCAAAATTTCAGTAGACATTATAGATACCAGTGAAATTTCATGATTCTCGATATCAATTTCGATACGACAAAAAAAAAAAAATGCTAATATGGTAATGTCCTATTGAATATACTCCTTTAGCCTATTTAAAGTTCCATTTCAATGTCAATAATAAATTAAAAGATATTCATGTTTCCTTCAAGTGTTTCTAATACTTGTTCAATTTTAAGCAGGGCCCTACTGAAATCTGTCTTTATTTATTCCTTTTTGTTTATTTTTCCCCCAGAATTCCATGTTTTATATTAGATTTAATTTCATTTTCAAAATGGTGTCTAATCAGAAAATGTTCCTTACACTTTTACAAAATTTAACACGTAAAAAAATAGAACAACTACTTATCAACATACCGTTGCATTTTAAAGCACTATTGCTTGTAATATATTACTTAATTTTCATTATTATTACAACCATTATTCATTATTATTATTTCTACAGTGAGGATTACATTTTACTATACATTTAGAATATATTTCTGTTGCAGTTTCTTCAATTTCAGGTGTTTAGCTTTTATTATGAATCGTGCTTTTATTTTGACGTGTATTTTTGAAAGAACTTAACCTCTCTGGATAAACAGTTAGCTACATGGCTCAGTGTGATCGTTAAAGTGCTGCAATTTAATTATATAAAAATAAAACTTTAAAAACGAATCTGCTCTGTCAACTCTCATACAAGACAAATGATTCTTATAGTCTGCAGATTTTCCAGTGTATGAGCCGTCATCTTTACACATTCATTTAAAGCTCATGCAGCTCATACAGACTAAGATTGCAGCATTTCGCAGTCTAATAAATACACTAGTACATATCACGATTTTAATTTGATTAGTTGTGCATTTCAGTGTAAAAGCAGTAACAGAGCAAACGTTCAAATAAGCATGTGAGCATCTGAAAGCAGTCGTGTGTCAGTAAGACAGTGTGCGGGTACCAAATTAAGTCAGTGCTCGGTTCTACCCGTACTACAGAATCACTAATATCATTAAATCTTTTTTAATTGTAGTACCGACTTGGTACCGAAGTACCGGTTTTTAAACAGCACTGGTCAATACAGTACTCCACTAAAATAACGGAGAATTCTGCTTGAAATTTTGCATTTGTGCTTAGATTAAATTTCAGTTACATCTGGGAGAAATAGCCCACCAGTTTTATTCGCACCTTCTTTGTCATTTATGATTTTGTTGCTGTATATTTATCACGGAGTAGCACATTGACAGTGATTGATGTATGCCGTCATGAAATCAGAGACCCTCCCCTCGAAATCTGAACACAAGTGGTCATAGGAGATGCATTTAAGCGACCAGGTGTAAACAGCGATGTGTCCTGCCTGACCACATGTGATCGGATGACCAGAGACACATCTTAATACAATGAGTAAACGGGGTCTGTCATTTAGTTGGAAACAAAAAACTTGGAGTTTGATTCTTTAATTACAATTAAATTATTGGAACAAAGCAATCCATAATTTTCTCCAGCAGTTACTTACATCAAATTCTGAGAGAAAGTCTTGCCATGGTGGAGTGAGCTCAAGCCCAGAAATAGGTGTGGGCAGGGCACTGCTACCCAGCAAATACTGAATGGAAAAGATGAGAAAAAGCTTATTAAAACAAATATTTAATGTCTCACACCAACAATACAGTTACTATGGTGTTGAATTGAGGTCAGATCCCTTTTCAGTTCAGTTTGTTGAGATGACCAGAAATCTTACAAGGCGTTAAAATTCAATCACATTGAATTATTAACCAATGAATATAAAGTTGAATTAATTTCTCAAGATGTATCTGATTAAAACAACTCATTCTTGTTATACAGGTTTTGATGTTAGTGTTTGTGTACCTCCTGCTCTAGTGCTGAGATCTGAGTCAGCTGGTTCACCGCAGTAAGGCTGGTTTCCTCTTGCCCTCTCTCATATTTCACATCATCCTCCTCTTTTTCTTGGTTAGGTAAAGTATCCTGGAGACAAAGAAATAGCGATGCAAAAATATAGGATTAAAGATCTTTCGCTTTTTCACTGACAAGAAATTCAAGGACATAATGGCAACATAAAAGTAATCCATATGAATGCAGTGGTTTGTGATATGTGATATGACAGGTGTGGATGAGAAATATATCAATAATTATTTTTAATTTTTGTACAATAAATTGTCCTCCCTACCCAGGTGGTGGCGGTATGCACAAAAAATTGGAATCTCCAAAAACAAAAAGAAGAATGTTCATGTGAAAGTGAAGATTTATAGTAAAAAAGGACCTAAATATTCAGCTGTTTTCATCCACACAACGCTTCAGAAGACATGGATTGAACCACTGGAGTAATATGGACTCATTTTATGCTGCCTTTCTGTGTTTTTTTGGACCTATAAAGTTCTGGTCACCATTCACTGTCATGTGCAATGTCCTAAAGAGAGCAGAAATATTCTTCTAAAAGTCTTTGTGTTCAGCAGAAGATAAAGTCATACACATCTTGGATGGCATGTGGGTGAGTAAATAGTGAGAGAATTGTTATTTTTGGGTTAACTATCTCTTAAGGTTTATGCTACTCTCATTATTGCTGTATTGTACCCTGAAATACAGCTGGAATGTGTATCAGATTCAAAGGAATTAACATATTTCACTAGTATCTGTCACTTTCAATTTCACAGAAATTGTGAAATATTTGAAAAGCAGACTACAAACTGTCAGAAGTGGCTTTGGGATAGTAAAGGGATGACTTCAGGGATGAGGTTGAGTTTTGTCAAGCATGAACAAGTAAGCAACAAACACTTCAGAGAGAGCAGGTTTGGCCTGAATGCAAAAGTAGTTTAGCCTGCACCAGAAGGCCTCTAAGCAGACTATTATACAGGTCTTGAAATAGAAGGAAAATGAAAGGAAGTTTATTTTAATTGTAGGTCTAAATTTGTTTTATAATGCTAGTGCAAATGGGCCAAGTAGTGTCAAAGTTTGCATGACACTTGACCAACACCTACATCTGGTATCCATGGTGACAGATAGAAGAAGTCAGATAACCTCTGCACACAGTTAACACAACATTATTCATCATTAACCTACAGTTCCAAAACTGGCATTAATCGAGGCTTATAACCACTTAATAACAATACAACTAAATATCTATTACTATAGCCATCACAAATGCCACTGAAACAAGGTAGTTAACCACCAAATAGTACATTTTATTGAATATTTATCGAGTAGCAAAAGCTGTTTTGTTTGTGGATCACTTATTGTTTCGCTTTCGACTTGGTGTCCCACTGCTGCAAAATACTGCTATGAAGCTAGCCAGCTAACTCATCAAAAACACACCTCGTGTGTGGCTCCTAACTTTCCCCATGACGAGAAAGCAACACAATAATCGGTTAACTACTGTAAGATAAAGAAAATAATACGGTACTACACGGATACCTCTTTGGAAAGCTCTTCAGCTGCACAGCAAGGCCTTGAAATACTGTGTTCCTGAGATAATGACAGCTCGAAGTCCTCTCCAGTCCTGTGGTCATTTTCCACTTCGTCCCGGATATTTTCGGTGTTTACCTCATCGTTACTAGCGTACTCGGACAGGTCGTGTGGCTCGCCGACATCAGAGCCATCATCAGGCACAAGGTGCACCAGCCATGCACTGACACGCGTGGGGAAGCGGGCCGGAGACCCGAGCGCACGCACTTCATTCAGCAGCCTACGGCTGGTGAAATAATAGTCAAGTTCGGGACATTTAGGATGCACTTGATGGCCCGCCGCGGTGTCACGGTAGTGGTGAAAGGGGGTCTGTATGAAAGCCGAGCTCGGCCCTCCATCAGTCTCAATCAACGGCGAGTAGTAGCCGTTCAAATAGGTATCGACATCCACGCGAACTCCTATCAAACTCAGCAGGATCGTAAACTGAATGAGCCCCTCTGTGAAATATTTCTTCATATGCTGCATGTTTCAAAACGATATATTTCAACCACGAGAGGCTAAAACCCGAACAAAGCTCGCCCGTTTGCAGTTTAACAAAGACAAAATCCCAAACAAAAGAGCACGCGTTGACTGCTCTCTGTGTCAGACAAAGAGAGCAGCACCGACCGGCGAAACTGTTCGCTGCACTAACACACTACCGGCTTTTCATAACTTCCTGCTATATAACATAATTCACAGCAGCGACGCCATCCTCTCAACTCGCTAAACAGAAAGAGTCATTCTTGTCCAGGATATTCAGTACTATGTGGCAGGAGATCAAACGTTTATCTTATTAAAACAATAAAACTCCCCGTCTGTTGTATCCTGAATCGAACCTCTCTTTCAAGGAGGATAACAACTGCTCAAATTTGCATAATTCATAAAATCCCACTCACATGTGACGGAGTTGCCTTCGCAACAGGCGCTGATTGGCCCATTCCTGATGTATTATACTTCAAGAGCCAATCACTATTAAGCGTGCTCTCCGCTTCGGTTAAACACTTCCGCCGTTGGAGGAAATGATAAACTGGGCTAGGGTGTGGGGAGTTTCATCCCATGATGGGTTTGATATCGATATTTGTTGGTGTGTAAAACTTTGTCAATTTGCCCATGCAGAATGAAGAACAAAGTGTTTTGCACAGTCCTGTCAAAATATCCTGTTGCTCCCTTTGCTGTTTGGCCTACTAACCTGCTGCAGTCTTGTAAGTATTTTCAATAGTGCCCAACCGATATATCGGTCGGCCGATATTAGCCTTTTGCTGATATATCGTATCTTTTATATCGGCTTATATATTTTACCGATATCTGCAGATATGAAAACTTTTTTTTCAGAACGTATAATGCTGAAAACAATGCTGGAATTGGTGTCATTACATGTTTGTCTGACTCCATTGTTTACAGAGCTGACTCTGAGCTGATAGAAGGCGGAGTTAAGTGGTGTGGAGTTGGGCGGTGTCTTTGTGGTAAGTTGCTAACTAGTTTGTGATATACATACTGGAATGTTAATAAACAATGACCCTATAAGTTTCCCTTTTCAATATAACTATATAATGTTAACCCTGTCCCTGACAACCATGTCAATCATGTCTGTTTGCTGTTAGCCAGTTATAGTTCGTCAGTGCAGTCAGTAATGTAGCAGATTGAAAAGTAAACATCAGAGCATCTTTTTGCAGCTCATCAGACAACGCTGCAGTGTTGGATTGTGTCTTTTGAGTGTTGATTTAACGCTAGGCTGTTACCTAGTTGGTGAGACACAATGCTGGAAAGTAAATAAACAACGACCATCTTTTACTCTAAGTGTCAATGAGCTTATAGCTAACTAGCTAACCACGTAGCTACTTTCATTGCTTGTCAGCTGAGTGGAAGCTAATGTGTAAACATGTATTCACCAAACTGTTTTGTTCAGGATTCACAGTTTGGTACCCCCTTCAACCGAACAATTCCAGTCATTGCATTTACAAAATGTAATATTTAAAAGTCTGGTTTTCCACCGTTGAAAGTTTCCCCTGAACTTGTATAGCAGAATACGGTGTAACACTGCTGCCGCTGTTTTTCTCTTGTCTCGGCAGGTGTAAATGCTTCTGTTTTACAACTTGCCAATAATTGATTGGCAGTATTAAAATAGTCAGCATTTGACTGATATTAAACAGTAATACTGATGTTTATTACCGGTAAGCTATTTTTTGGTATTTTATTTATTCTTTATTTTTTAATGATCAGCATTTGACTGATACTAAACAGTACTGATGTTTATTTAGCTATTTATTGTATTTTTATTTATTCTATATTTAAAGTTCAGCAACTGACTGATACTGAACATACAGTACTGATGTTGGTTTAAGCTATTTATTGTATTTTTATTATTTATTTTCTCGGTGTTCATTTCTAGAATTTGTTGACAATGTATAATAATTTAAAATATTTTTGATAAAGCAGCCTTTTGAGTACCTTTTCATAGTCATATTGGTGCAAAATCAGTGAACAATCCACATAGAAATGGTCTGTTTTCATTCCATCTCAAAAATTAACTATATTTGTCACCATATCGGTAATCTGTGAATTATCTATCTATCTATCTATCTATCTATCTATCTATCTATCTATCTATCTATCTATCTATCTATCTATCTATCTAGGATTCATTTGCCCTATTCTACCTATCTATTTGCAGGGTTGGGGAGTAACAGAATACATGTAACGAGATTACATATTTAAAATACAAAATAAGTAACTGTATTCCACTACAGTTTCAATTTAAATAATTGGTCATTAGAATAGTTACATTCAAAAAGTATTTTGATTAATGAAGAAATTACTTTGCATTTCATTGTCATTTGTTTCATTTAATATTTCGTACTTTCAGATGGAAACATTTATACTTATTACAGTTTTTCTCCATTGGTTTGGCTCATTTCTTGAAACAGAAATTACATTCTCAAACCTCTAAGATCATTTGGCAAAACAGTCTTACAGTTCAGCACAACAATATAGCTCACTTGCAAAAGCTCATATCTCTCCCAAAACTGTTCACTCATGCTTCAAAACAAAATTTCCTTCTCATTTAAAAAGTCAGTGCCCCAGAATGCTTCTTCCCTTTGGCATTGTGTAAGCACTGCAAGTCAAAATGTTTAGATGTTTTGTCACTATGGCAGAGGACCATTGAAATATCCCTCATGTCCACCTTTCAGTCTTAGCCCTGTCCTTCATTGACAATGGTTACTGTACTGTTTTTTTGTCTAACTAACAGAATACAATTGTGTATAAAACTGAAAAAAGAAATAGGATTTTAGGGTGAGTAGCCTCCAAGTTTTGACATCACACATTGCACTCATACTGCCAAGGAAATTGTAACCATTATCATTCACACACATAAAGTAACTTCCATACATCAGAGTAAAAAGAAAATGTATACAGCATGATATACTGTAATATAAACGCACAAACAAAAAAACAATGAAAATTATATGCAGCCTACAGTGCTGTAAATAAAGCTGGAGTTTCACAACTAACAGTTCTTCAATTGTCGCTGTCCTCACCCTCCCTCTCCTGGCCACCGTCCTCACCCTCCTGGCCATCCACACGCTGCTGTCTGTCTGACCACAGATTCTCATCCACATTACAGCGTATATTCTCCCTTGCAATGCAACGAGGGAAGAAACGGCGTGCATGTTGCAACCATCCCCTACACTGATCTCCTGTAATATCCTCACACGCAGCGTCCATTGCATGGAGCAGGGACCTCTGATCTTGAGTCCGATGCTCATAAACTCTCCACATCCAAGCGGAGAAGTACTCCTCAATAGGATTGAGGAAAGGAGAGTAAGGTGGTAGGAACACCATGACCATCCTTGGATGAGTAGTGAACCAGGCCCTGATGAGCGGGCCACGGTGGAAAGTCACATTGTCCCATACAATGACATATTGTGGTAGGTGAGGCCCTACGAGACCTCTCATTTTCAGGAATCAAATCCAAATGAAGGCGGTCCAAGAAGATGAGGAGCTTCTGTGTATTGTATGGGCCAAGACTGGGGATGTGAGTGGCCACACCTCGGCCACTCCTCGGCCTCTTCCCCCTATTCCACCACCACGCACCCTTACTCCTCCTCGTCTTCTTCTTCCTCTTCCTCGAGCAGGCAGTTGCCCTTGTTAATTTTCTTAGGTGCCTCCATGTTCAGAAATTGTACTGGTCCTGCATGGTCAAGCTCTTTACATAGGCTACATTTTTGGCAGCATTCACAGTCATGGACAGCACCTGTCAGGTAACTAAACATACTGTTTAATTGGTCATCTGAGATGTGTGAAACTCCTCCTTCGTTAGTCAAGTTCTAGTTTCACCTGACTGTCAATTGCTGTAATAAATTTATCAAATGTTCCAAGGGATTCATATATGGTATTCATAGTATTATGTTCTTGACTAATTTTGACAATTGAACAGACTATTGTGCATGTGATGACTTATACAATGAAATGGCGCTGACACGTTTTGGAGCGAACAACCATTAGACTGAGAATCAATCAGTTTAGATCAAAAAGATCTATTCACTTGGAAATGTTGCTAAATGTAGGCTGCCTGTACTTAATCATTTGCAAAGATGTACTGAGACATTGAGACATGTACTTAGACATTTGCAATTTGATGAAATGAATGAGAAATTAAATTCTGTTGTGAACAATTGCCAAGTGGTTTGGAGGTTTGTTCATGTTGTTTTGAGAATGTAGTTTCGGTTTCAAGAAATGAGCCAAACCAATGGAGAAAAACTGTAATGATGCGATCCAAAGTGCATTTGAACAGCGGTGAAAAAATTTCTTATGATGTGTTACATTCATACAAGCAGACAGAGAAGTAAGTTTGTAACGTTCATCATTCTGATCCAAATTTACTTCAATTATATCATGCTTTTCTGATACTAAACTCAAAGCGCTATACACCGTGAAGAGGGGACTCTCCTCAACCACCACCAGTGTACAGCATCCACTTGGATGATGCAATGGCAGCCATAGTGCACCAGTACGATCACCACACACCATCAATTGGTGGATAGGAGAAAGTAGAGTTATAGAACCAATTAGTTGATGGGGATTACTAGGAGGCCATGATTGAGAAGGGTCAATGGGGGAATTTAGCCAGGACACCGGGGTTGCACCCCTACTCTTTACAAGAAGTGCTCTAGAATTTTGAATGACCACAGAGAGTCAGGACCACGTCTTAACGTCTCACCTGAAGGACGGTGGCTTTTTACATTATAGTGTCCCCATCAGTATACTGGGGCACTGGGACCCACACAGACAGCAGGGTGAACACCCCCTGCTGGCCTCCCTAATACTTCTTCCAGAAGAAGAATTAAACCTTGTGTAAATTGTCAGCTTTAGGCTAAGCTAAAATGCTATTTCTAGCCATTTTACATGCACATGCTACCAGGCACGATCATATTTTTTATCAAGAAAATTCACGTTGGATCATAATTTCTTTTTTCTAGTAAGACCTTTGATATTAGGGCAAACATTTTATTCTTGATAATAATTTTTGTATTGTTTTACTGCAAAAATATCTAAAAATCCTTAAAACAAGATCAATTTGATTAATCTTGTTTTAGAAACAACACTGCTAATATTTAGGTTTTTCAGATAATGTATTTTTAACATGTGTATTTTGTCTCACTGTACTGGCAGAGTTTTTATAGTCAAAACAAACTAAAAAATCTACCAGTGCTGAAGAAGTAATCCAAAGTATTTACAATACGTTACTGACCTTGAGTAATTCTTACAGAATATGTTACAAATGACATTTTACAGCATGTATTCTGTAATCTGTAGTGGAATACATTTCAAAAATAACCCTCCCAACCTGTCTATTTGTCTATCCATCCGTCCATCTCTCTGTCTATGTATCCGTCCATCTATCAATCTGTCTTTTCAATGTATCCATCTGTCTGCCCTTCCGTCCATCTCTCTGTCTGTCCTATGTATCCGTCCATCTATCAATCTATCATTTCTGTTTATCAATCCATCCAACTGTCCATGCGTCTGTCTGTCTGTTTATCTTTTCTATGTATCCATCCATCTATCACTCTTTCTTATCTATATCTGCCTGTCCATCCATCTGTCTGTCTTTTGTATGTATCCATCCATCTATCCTTCTGTCTTTTTAATGGATCCATCTGTCCGTCCGTCCTTCCATCTATTTTTCTGTCTGTCTGTCTGTCTGTCCGTCCATCTCTCTCTCTCTCTCTTGAATAAAGCTTGGAGGATCATCAGAGACTCCAGCCTCCCAAGCCACGAGCTTGCTATCATCAGGCAGGTGGTATCGCAGCATCAGGACCCACACCAGCCGACTACATGACAGCTTCTTTCCCCAAGCAAACAGACTTTTGAACTCTTAATCGCACACAATACATATATCACCACTGGACTTTATTAGCCTCAGACTGGACTCAGACATTTTATACTTCTCTTAATAACACACTGGCAACTGACTATCAACCTATACATCTGAATGTCAATTTATCACTTCATATTTATTTCCACTGATTACATGTATACTGTATATTGTATATTTTATTGTATACAGTCAAAAAATTTGTATACTGTATATTGTGTATTATTAGGTGTATATTGGGTTGTGTAACAAGATGTGTAAACTGTGTTATGTGTAAATCAGATGTTTATTGTAATTGTCATACTGCTGTGTTGCTTGGAACTGCACCCAAGCCTTTCACCCACTGTTGCACTTGTGTATATGGTTGAGTGACAATAAAGGGATTTGATTTGATTTCCTTCTATCTATCTACTGTTCTACCATTCATCTATCACTTTCTTTTCCATCCATCCATCCATCCATCTTATTACAGATATAAATATTTATACTAAATTTATTACACTGGAATTGCATATTTAAACTGACTTAATCCTGCTCTGTGCCATGCTTACAATTCTGTGTAAAGACGCAATGCAGCATAAATTAAGCCTGCGCCGACCCACATCAGAGCAGCCTTAAACTTTGTTTTTGTTACGATAGAGCTTATATTTCATAATTTAGTTTAATTGTTAAGGTATATATTTTCATTAATTTCATATTTCTATATTCAAAATTTTATATTTAAAACATTAATCTCATATAATGTATGCAATTGTAATTTCTGTGTAAATGCATTAATGCCTGCTCTGAGCAGCATTAAACAGTCTTTGTTAATGCATCTAAATGCCAGTTTAAATGCAGCTTCTGTGCCACCGAGGCTGTGTAAAGATGGCTAAAAGTAAAGATGCTAACTGAACAATCAAGCACAGCAAAGGTTTTTATGATTATGTAAAACTTTCCATTTTTACATCACTGTATTTGGATCTGGAACAACTAAGGAAAGACAACAATTGCATAGGCCTGGAACAATAAGGACATTGTATAAGACACTTTTTTATATATATTAGTTTGATAATGGCATGTTGGTGTAGCAATTATTTAAGTTAAATTACTTTCTCTTCATTTATGACAAGTCTTTGGCTGATTATAATATCCTAATTACACCTGGTGATTAAGCAAATGTTTTTAGTTTAATACCTCCTGGAGTCTGTTTGCTGTTTAGACAACAACTTACAACCAACATTGGTCCTCATTTAATGTAATAAAAATTCTATGTAAAATTAGTTTTTCCTTTCGCTCTCCAAATAGATCCTTTGTTCCAGGTAAACTGTCATATTTAATTTAATTTTGGAATCATTTTGCAGATTATATTGTTTGGAAAAAGGTTTGGTTTATACCAAGGAAGTATCTTTTAACATCAAGTCAAGTCAAGTGGTTTTTATTGTCGTTTCATCCATATACAGTTAGTACAGTACACAGCAAAACGAGACAACGTTCCTCCAGGACCATGGTGCTACATAAAAACAACAAAGGACCAACACAGGACCACATGAGACTACACAACGAAATAAAATACCTATATAAACTACCTATATAAAGTGCACGTGCAAACGTGCAAAAAGTACAGGATAGTACAACAAATTACTGACAATGAACAGGACAATAGACAGTGCAGCACCGACCAGTACTCAGTAGTGC
This sequence comes from Xyrauchen texanus, assembly GCF_025860055.1. NCBI lineage: Eukaryota > Metazoa > Chordata > Actinopteri > Cypriniformes > Catostomidae > Xyrauchen > Xyrauchen texanus. The sequence continues at coordinate 19,006,597 of NC_068285.1, read as the reverse complement.
AAAAAGATGACAGTTTCTAAAAATGTAAACATAACATACTATGAGATAATGTTCTATGCACATAGCAGTTATTGAGGTAGCAGACAGTTATAAAGTGACAGTTATTAAAGTGCAACTCAGGACACGTGTGTGTCAAACCAGTCTCTGAGTATTGAGGAGTCTGATGGCTTGGGGGAAGAAGCTGTTACACAGTCTGGCCGTGAGGGCCCGAATGCTTCGGTACCTCTTGCCAGACGGGAGGAGGGTAAAGAGTATGTGTGAGTGGTGTGTGGGGTCGTCCACAATGCTGGTTGCTTTGCGGATACGGTGCTTTTTGTAAACGTCTTTGATGGAGGGAAGAGAGACCCCAATGATTTTCTCAGCTGTCCTCACTATCCTCTGCAGGGCTTTGCGGTCCGAAACGGTGCAAGTCCCAAACCAGGCAGTGATGCAGCTGCTCAGGATGCTCTCAATAGTCCCTCTATAGAATGTAGTGAGGATGGGGGTTGGGAGATGTGCTTTCCTCAGCCATCGAAGAAAGTAGAGACGCTGCTGGGCTTTCTTGGTGATAGAGCTGGTGTTGAGGGACCAGGTGAGGTTCTCCGCCAAGTGAACACCAAGGAATGTGGTGCTTTTGACGATCTCCACAGAGAAGCCGTCGATGTTCAGCGGAGTGTGTTCACCTACTCAGGATTTACCTTGGGATTTATTATTTTGCCAAATATAGAGATAGTATTGATGTAAGCTGCACCTTTTGTAATAGTTGCTCTGAAACCTATTTGTAAGATCTTTGTGGGAAGGTGTCTGTGAATTTATTTTCAAGTACTTTTGATGAACAGTTTGTTTATTAAGAATTTATGTATTATTTGGTGTCCTGGAAAGTCTATTTAAAAAAGCACAATCGTGCTTATATGATAATAATTTTTATTGTCAATTTTATTTTCTCAAATATTAATTGCTCAGGCAAAAATAAAAATAAATCTTCGACTCAATTTGGTCCTATTTAAATCAGAAGGCAATTAAAACTGTTAGAACTTGTAACTTTGATTTTTTTGTTTTGTTTGTTTTATGCTCCCCGTGATAGTGTATACATTCATAGTTTATATGTAGCCTATTTGTTACATGTGATTTTGTTACAGGATCTTTTTTTTTTTTTTTTTTTTACTAGGGAAGCAATTAGTTAAACCTTCTCTGCCATCTACTGTTTAAAAAGATATTGCACACGTTGTTATAACCCTCAGCAAAATGCAATGTAAAAAAAATAAATAAGAAAAGGCGTTGAATGATTCGCAATGTGGGTTATGGTTTATATAAATAAAAGTCTAATAGTTAAACCATAATTAAACAATAATTATGGGTGGGGGGGGTAAAATATATTTTACAAATATATTTTAAAAATAATATATTTTACAACTGTAAAATATATTTGAACTAAAACATTTCCCTGTTAGAATAAATAGATGTTTTGTAAACATGAAGATATATGGAAAATATTTGCATGGGAAACATTATACTGAACCATACTGGCCAAACAATAGTGAATGCAGAATGTTTAAATAGTAATTATTTTCCCTTAAAAGAATGTTCGAGAGAGAGAGAGAGAGAGAGAGAGAGAGGGTTCGATGTGACGTCACAAACCAACTACTGGGCAACACTGGACATGCGCATAATCATGCGTTTCTACGTAAGGCTTTGTGGAATAGCATTGAAGTGCTAAAACAAAGAAGTTTCACTGGGCTGGCATTCGTGGAAAGAGGAACATCCATTATCAAAATGAGCAGATGCCATGTCAAGTATGTTAGTCTTGGTGACAAGTGAGCACAACAGTGATATAAACAGAAAAGAAAAAAGAAAGAAAACACACACACACACACACACACACACATGTTGTGTTTCCATGTTTTATTGGGACTTTCCATAGACATAATGGTTTTTATACTGTACAAACTTTATATTCTATCCCCTAAACCTAACCCTACCCCTAAACCTAACCATCACAGAAAACTTTCTGCATTTTTACATTTTCAAAAAACATAATTTAGTATGATTTATAAGCTGTTTTCCTCATGGGGACCGACAAAATGTCCCCACAAGGTCAAAAATTTCGGGTTTTACTATCCTTATGGGGATATTTGGTCCCCACAAAGTGATACATACACGCTCTCACATACACACACACACACACACACACACACACACACACACACACACACACACACATATATATATATATATATATATATATATATTATCCAACACTGTAAAACCTCCATGGCCGCTAAACTCATCCTTTCATCTTTATTTATTTTATGTGAATATGCCTGAAGTCGCACCGATTACGATTCTTAATCTAATAAGATTATTAATTAATTAATTTAAGCTATATATTTATTTATTCACTTATTAAATTGGGAAAATAATGCCATGTGTTAGGTAAATAATTGCAGAATTCCTATAGAAAAGCCCTACTGAACAAAGTGCAGTTCTCAAGGTAAAAACCTAAGCTAAATAAAATTTATTTAATTAAAGAATATGTTTTTAGGTGTATGCAAAATGTGCCAAATATGCTTAATCATATTGTAATTTCTACAGCCATTTGTATGATTTTATCATGTTTATTTATCTATCAAGCAATTGTGGCAAAACCAAAAGTGATCATAATTCTGACAATAAATAGAATAAAAGCAATAACAGTGTTGAAAAACAGAAATTATTATAGTAATGCTGCTGTTAATTATAACGACTACAACCAATAATTAAATTTAAATGTATATTATTATTATTATTATTATTAATGTGATATAGTTCTTAGCATAATTATATGGCTGCTACTAAAATATAATAATAAAAAGTAATAAAATAAAATGTAATAATAGAATGTTATAAATAATATAATAGTACAATGTGATATAATATAAATTGTTATTGTATTTTAATCAATAATACAATAATAATAATAATAATAATAATAATAATACAATACTAATACTACTTAATAATTATTATTTTATTGTCATTAACAATAATGCTAATAACAGTTATTATTATTAAATTATTAAAATCTATTTCATTCATGCAAGTAAAATTAGAACTTTCTCTGACTAAATCTGTGCCCTGTGTTTGAGAGCGCGGAGTTGTTGCTTGTAGCCCTGCACATTTCCAACTGACCTACAAATGTTTCTTTGCGTTGGTGCTCCTTGATTGACACTTCAGCCCTATCCAATCAGAGCCGCTGTGTTATTTACCGCAATTTCATTTGTCCGTTGTTGGTGACGTCATCACTCAAAATATCCAATGGCAAAATGTCCGGATATGACGCATTTCAAGACCATTTCCAACTCCTTAGCGCCTTGCTGTGGTCACATATGAAAATAATTTTAAAGCGTCATCTGTACTGATGTGAGGATTGTACATTGCCACAAAGTGTCGCTCTCAACCAAGTTCCATAGAGGTCCGTGTACAGAATCTGCCACTAATCCATGCAGGAGCCGTGGCTCGTGTATTTTAAGTCTAGGTCTTCAGTGCAATTCGTGCCATTAAGAAAACACAGTTTCACAATGAATAAGACACCATATGCCTATCATACATTACGTGGCAGTTAACTAATTATACCATTTGACATTTGAAAGCACGTCCACACACGAAAGCCAGAACAAGCAGGTCTAATACCAAGAAAAGCTCTCTAATTATATTTGTGATTTAAATTTTGTTTGTTTGTTTCGTCAGGGTACAGGGTTACTTTTCACAACTTGATCCAACACTGAATGCTCAAGCAGCCTAATTTACACTTAGAAAAGTCCTGATGTTGCTATAACAATGCAAAAAGCACTTACCAAGTGAAAATCAGTCCTGCTTTCCTGTTTAATTAAAGGTGCAGTATGTACAAATTCATGTATATATTTTTTGTATGTATGTGTGAACGGCTTCTAATGCAACTTAAAAAATTAGCCCTTCCCAGACTTCCTAGGTTGCCTATTAAAGCATTTAGACAGATTTTCATGTAAAGGGGGAGGGTCGGTTTTGCCAGGAAAATCCAAAGGATGTGACCTTTATGCACACTCCCGAGAGCCTTTTATTGAATCCCGTCTAGGAAAGCGGGAATGTGATCGTGGTTCACTCTGAAAACTAGAGTGAACATCGGCAGGTCATTTGATTCCTGGCAGGACCTTCGTTCGGTTTTGGGGATCAAAACCTACCCTGAATTGGCATTGTTCTTATTGGACAGGTAAGATTACAAAACTGCAAAGCATGTGACATATAGTGCCATAAGGATTGATCTGTGTCATTTTAGCTAACTTGATCTTGCCTGCTAATGCTGACAAATTGCAAACTACCTTGCTTCATAACTTTCAAATAATTTCAACGATATTCAAAGTCAGGTATACAGGATAAATCTAAGCAAACGCGCTCGTTTCTTGATCGTAATACAACATTCAAAACAACAACAGTAAACTGGTATAGATCGGTGGTATGCCGCTGTATCTGTGTATGCTATGTTAACTGATAAGTAGTTTAAGTTTATTCTCAAAGTTTGTAGTAAAACAATCATAACTGTGTAATTTTAATTATGCTACCTCATCTGTCAGCATGATGCCGGTGAATCACACTCAGTCTCTTTGTACATTACTTCATTGTTTTGGCCGATGCTCACTTGCACGTGTCCCTATGGAGTGTGTGTACATGCGCTAACAAGGGTTTCTGAATCTTACATACTGCACCTATAGTTAATCAATCGCACAATCATGCAGGATATCTTAGGTTTTGTAATCCATAAGCATCTCTTTCTCAATGGCAATAACAGCAGAGATGACAGCCGACTTGTCTTTCAAATTACGTACATCACTTAAAGCATGATTGTGTCACTCAAGGCCAGCAAGAAGGCCTGGACTGGGACATATCCTAAAGACCACTCCCACAAGAACAAATAAATCAATCTGATTGGCTGATGAATCTGACAATCTGACTTTAGATGCCTCTTCACTTACCCTGTTGAGGGATTCTGTGGAAATTCTGAAGGCCTGACAGGGTGGAGCTCAGACTCACGCACTGCTTCGGCTAAAGAGCGTGGCTTCGGGCATGTGATTTGCGAAACAGTCGTCTCACTTTGCTTGTAAGCATCGAGGGATAAATTCTGATTGGATACATTTTTATTTTTGCTATTCATTTGTAGATTAATTAGGAGTGGAATGTGATTGAAAATATATAGGCAAAAATGGGCAAGGAGAATGAAAGGATGAAAAAATATTTATGTATTCGGCATGTTACGCCATCAAAGAAGGCTTTCTGCCCTTGAGAAATCACCACTGCCATACAGTATATTATGTAGGTGTGCTAATCTTAAACTTAATGTCATTGTTTATTGTTTCTGAATTTTGTGCAATTACAAACAGTCTCCCTCTCTTTTGTGTGAGTGCGTGTGTGAGTGTGTGTGTGTGTGTGTGGGGCTATAATTAGATGTTAGTCAGGTCATTTCTCAGCATACACTGGGTTTTGTGGGTTTTAGTAAGGGACGGATGTTTAGATGACCCACTCGACAACTGTATTTGCCCTCTAAAACTAGCAGATTTCTCTTTGGAAACCAAAATATGTTTTTAGGTGTATAGATTAATGGAAAAAGTTGGAATATGGCTGACACTCTTAGCAGAAAGTTGTCTAAACAGAAATTTGTCTGCAAAGTTTATCATATCCTTTTCTAAATGTGTTCATGATACTTAAAACGTTTTTAAGTGTTTGTGTTTGGATGAGTGTGTAAGCATTTCAAAGTGTGTCTTTGACCCCTGGTTGATACCGGATCACATGTATTCTTCCCCTTCAACAAAACGCTAATGTGTCTGCTATTGATTTAGGGAAGAGCCGAGAGAGACAGAGATATACACTCAAAGACAATGAGTAAGGATGATATATACTGACAATAGGTCAAGGTGGAGAAGATGAGAGTGGAAGGGCAGATAAAAGAGGAGGGTGGTAAATCAAAACAAAATGAAAAGAGAAAATGAGAGAACTGAGAGAAATTAAAGGGGGGGTCATGGGTTCATGTATATCTGACTTTGTATATTAATCAGTTTAAAGTGGTTTAAAACAGGACCAAGTTGCCTCTAAATTTTTAAATAAAGAAATTGTTCAAAATTCCAAAACAAAATGAGCAATAACAGTCATTCAAAACCACAAAATGTTGATCCTACATCACACTCATAAGAAATCCTGCTTGTTAATGGATTTTTTTTTTCTTTCATGTGTTATAACATTGTATCTGCATTAATTATCAAAATCATCAAATAAACCCAAAAGAATAAGTTGCTGGGCCATCATGTTTGCTTGAGGCTGCTGTTGTTGGGTTAAAAGGGGGACAGAAAAATCTGCATGAATGAAAACAACGATTGTTAATCCATTTAAAGTGTGTCAGTTTTGGTTGTTTAGATAGCATGCACATTGTCTTTGCGCAATTTATAGATCATTTTGTGTTCAAGGAGAGGAAGACAAAGAGAGATGGAAGAGAGAGCGAGAGAGAGAGAGAGAGAGAGAGAGAGAGAGAATGGGGGAGGAAGTAGGGGCACCATTAAGTGGAGCTTTATGCTTTGGGTCAAAGTTCAAAAGTTGTTTCTTGAGCCCTCGGGGGATGAGGAGGATGGGGAAGTGATGGCTGACAGATGTTTTTGGGGTGGGGGTTGAATTTGTGATGTGTTAATGTTTTTTACTTAAAACACTGAAACGTAGACCTCTGTCAAACACACACACCGGATTCCAGCGTTCTCAAATGTCGGCCGGTCCTGCACACCAATCGTGTCAACTTTGTTATTTTTTAAATGCCCAGACAAGCAAATGTGTGTTTTTGGTTTAGCTTTAATGACCGCCATGACGATCTTGCGCTGTTACACATATAAACCATGTTGACAAGCCTCGTACACTCTCTACCTCAAATCAACTTTTAATAAAATGACTTACTTGAAAATAGGTACTTAAGCCATCATCAAGTAGCTGTCAGCGTTCTGACCACACATGAGAAAAACCAGATGCCGTAAAACCACTCATGTCATTTCAAGCTGACCCAGAATCTAAGGAAACAAACTCACAGTTTAAAATATTGTGCCAATTAAAATAATACATCATGTGTGTGGATATGCATGGGAATTGGCAAATAAAATGCTCTTTGGGTCAAATTAAGACTTTCCAATATCGGCTCTCTGAAGTTTAGATTGATGTGACAGTATCTGACACTTTTACAAAGAAAGTGGGTTTGTTGGATATGTGGTTATTATGATTGGTCCAAAGCAAACAGTACCGAATGCTTGAGATTCACTTCAGCTGAATGAGGTTCTTTCATTGGGTCATTCAAAAGTGGATTTTATTGGCATTTGGTTTAAGTAATTGTGCAAATTTTCCATCACCATTAAACCCAACATTACAGTGAAAATGCCTAGAAATTAGGCACATACTGAAATAAACATCTCAATCACTTTCTTGTCTGTTTCTTTCTTACTCTGGGGTTCATTGAGAGCAGTCTTTGAAAGACAAGCAGTCTGCAAAATCAGAGTCCATGAGATGGGTGAAAAGAAAAGGAAGAACCACAAAAGAGTGGCAAATAAAGGGAGAAAAGAAAAGTGAGGACAGCAGCTGGAAAAGGGGGCCTCTGGTTCCCACTCCCACACACAAACTCCAGCCACCCTCCAAAACATCTCAAAGACCCATATGGACTCTTTCTCTCACATTTTATCCTTAATTCTCTCGAAACTGCACTTATCTTATTCTAGAAGCAAAAAAAAGAAACATTTCTGTATTGATGCATTGATAAACATTCATTTCTGGGAAACACACCACATACTCAGTACAGTTTTTTTTAAGAAAGTGTCAGTTTCTCTTTAGAAGATACCGCCATCTGTCATCTCTGTTGTCATTGTGCTATGCATCAGTGGGTTCCATTTCTCGTAAACATGACTTTGTGTTTTTCACACAATAATCTGTCTGTTTTTTATTTTGCAATTGAATGTGTGTATATGTGTGTGCAACTGAATCTGAAATGCATTAAGAGAGTTGTATGTCTGTGCGGTGGGGCATGAAATGGATGAAAATATTTTCTTACACCATATCTGATGTTCTTATAGACTACAATTAAAAGGAAATATTTTTGTTTTCACTTTGTGGCATAAGACTATAGGTGTGTCTGTATGTATTTATTTTTTGATTGTGTGAGATTGTTAGGCTGGACGTGTGTGTGTCCTTGTGTGAAAGTGCCAGAGGGGAAAAAGTGTCAGGGCAGCCAGACTGTGTTCCATCTCTCGTAGTGATATTCTAGCAGCTGCTGGGTGTTTGAAAGACAAGTTCCGCCCGGCGACATGGGCCCCTGTGGTTTGCCTGCCACTTAGATTGACGACTGAGTGACACCAATGTGGGTTCACCATTCCTCTCCTGTTTGAGGATTGCTGACTGACTGAGTGACTAACCTCTCATCAAGTAGTTTAATCTCTTTTTCCATCTCTTGCTCTCCCTCACCCTCTTGGCGTACTTGATTATTTCCAATGTCTTTTCAGAGGGTAATGCTTTCTGTCTGTCTCTCATTTACTCTATTTTTCTCAGCATGTTTCAATATTCCATAAAACACAATGCAGTTCAGCTGATTGATTTAAGGGGTGTGGATGAGAAACAGATCAATGTTTAAATCCTTTTTTACTATTTTTTACTATAATTATTTGTATGTGGCCTGTTGCACATTACAGCAATTTCCTGGTGGAATGAACACCAGAGGCACCAAAATAACAATGACTTTTATCCCCTTTTCACACAAATCACAAGTAAAGCAACAGATTAACAGTTCAAAAACATTTACTTTCTGTACATTCTGAAACATTCTGTTCCTCTTATTACATCTAAAGAATTTTACTATAGCGCACAACTCATTTTAATGTTTGTATTACATATTCAACTACATTTACAAGCTTGTTTAAGTGTGATCAAATTGCACAATAGCTCAACTGATAGAGTGTTGCTTATGCGGTATAAAGGATCAGCGTACAAGACCTGAAGAGCACGCGAGTCGATACGTCAGCCGAAAGTATCATAGAAGCACCACAGAATGATGCAATTTCATGTCACATTTGCTTTTTCTGACACTATCGGTTAGGTTTAGGTTTAAAGTTTAGGGTTTGGAGATCGGTTTTGTTGATTTAGTATTAACTTTTAAAACCTCATCTGTTCTGGAGAACATTTCACTCACTTTTAGCGCCACACAGTGAACATTTCACTTCGGAACTGCCCTGAGACGAGTAATGAACCACATAATTTTATTTTGCAAAAACTTTGCCACAGTCACGCAATGTCCTTGTATGTGACAAGGCATTCACAAATTGCGATGTCAGAGCTCCCAGCCCCTTGAGACATAGAGAAAGATTAAATAAAATAAAATAAATAAGCTTTTAAGAATGTTATGTTGTTGGTTTTGTGAATGGTTTTCTAAGGTTTGCTTCCAAACCTTGTGATTGAGCAGATGGAGGAATTCAATCAAATTATTATTTTCATTATCATTACTGGTTTTATAGTTAATATTATTATAATGAATAGTTGCCTAATAAAACAATACAAATTCAGCAAATAAGGAGTAGAAATTCATAGATATTATTCAAATATGAAGGTAAGAAATAAATGACATAAACATTTAATTTCAAAAGCCTTTTGTTTATATATATATATATATATATATATATATATATATATATATATATATATATATATATATATATATATATATATATGTGTGTATTTGCAACATGAATGATAATTTTTGACTTCATAACTGACAAATCTGTAGAAGTAGCAGGTGTTTAGAATAAAGTTTTGGACAAAAACCGTCAGTGTTTCTCATGTCTTGCTCTTAGTTTTTAAAGAAATCATCACATACGGTTGGGCTGTCACATTATGTCTAGTCGCACAAATATTTCAACATAACCGAAGCTCTTATCAGATCCGAATTTCATCTCTGCAGATGGTCAGAACTCCACACAGCCATAGTGTGAAATTTGAAATGACTGACCTCTGGTTTGTCATCTGTTGTTTGTCAGATAGTCAAGTAGGACGAAAGAAAATTATCTACAAAAATGTAGTGAGTACTTTTCAAGTTTAAGTAAAATTGTAAAAAGTACAATTTTTCCTTTGGATATATAATTAAGGTAAAGTGCAAGCGTTCCATTTGAATTGTACTGTAAAGTACAAATCCCAAAAAATTTATAAATAAAACTGCTTAAGTATAATACTTAAGTATATTTACTCAACTACTTGACACCCCTGGTTATGTGTGTGCTTGAGTGAGTGCCGAGGGGCATCTGTGTGTGTTCGTGAGTAAATGATGGAAGGTGGTTTAGGGTTTCTGGTGCTAAGAGGTTTGGGCACTCAGATTTATTTACAAGTTTATTTCCTGACATCACTCCTCTCTCTTTTCTTTTTTACCTCACCATTAAAATAGGGGCTTTTTCAACTGAGTATCTTCTTGTAATCATTGTTACTGACAGTTGATATCTTTGAATGATCACTTTAGAGATGAAGAAGAGGGATCAATGAGCAGAAATAGAGAAATGCTGTCTGTGGAAAGCAACATAAAAGAAACACAACTAAACATCATCCATCAGTGGCACTGTTATTCCTGTGCACTAGTAAGCATTGTTTTACTTCATTTATAGTTCACCATTTGAACTGTTTAATCTAAACCACTAATCAGTGGCAGGCTCATTCCATGATTTTATTTACAATATTTATATATAAAAAACAAGACACTGACCTCTCGCTTGACTATTTTAGGCTTTGTGTGTGTGTGTGTGTGTGTGTGTGTGTGTGTGTGTGTGTGTGTGTGTGTGTGTGTGTGTGTGTGTGTGTCTATCTGTCTTTACTTTGGCAGAGAAATGTATGCAAACATAAATACAGCTCGCTCCACGAAAACACCCACATAAAAGAATAAAATAAGACTTGTTTGCTTATTACTCAAAGAAAAACACTGGTAATTTCTGCTGATGACAGAGATATGCTAGAAAATATAATAGTTACTTTGATAAGAATGTTAGGGCAACAGTGAGAGGTTAAAGGTGGGACAGTTGACTGGCCGCCCAAGTGAGAGGTTGATGGACAGCTCTGTGGTTTTATAGAATAACATCAGTCAGTCCAAAATACATATACCGTGTAGCACACAATGTCTCTTCAGATCTGAAAGGCTTAGACTGTGCCTATATATACATGTGCGTCTGTCTATGTCTTTCTATGTTGGAAATATATATATTTATTCTGGCACACGCATCATTCTACATATAGATTTCTTTACTATGGCTCTGATTGAAAAAAATAATTTCTGTGGGGATACAGACCACATACTCATATTTTCATACACATAGCATGTATATTTTTAGAAAGAAAGAAAGAAAGAAAAAGTGTCAAACATCAAACAAACTAAACACTAAACACTCAAACACTAAACTGCTCTAATGGACTTTAAATAAGTAAAATTATTTTAATTGTGTTAAATTTATGTTTGGGAGATAATCTTTAAAACAGATAAGAAACTACAGCTCTCTTGTGGTGAAATAGTTCCACGGGTTCTGACACAGAATACACACTCTTACAAAATGGGAGATGTACTGTAGACTTCAATTGTTTATATGTGTGTATATATATATATATATATATATATATATATATATATATATATATATATATATATATATATATATATTAATAATTGAAAACACCTCCAAATGTTCCCACAGGGAGGATTTGTCAGATTTAGAAACGCACACTTAGATGAGGTGAGACGTTGCAGACTTTGAGAAGGCCCGAGAACACAGTTCAGATGTCAGGGATAAGAAATCTGCCAGTGCACTGAATCATGGACATCAGATAACGTATTGCACTGTACATGAAGTACATTTAAGCTATAGTGAGTGGACTTGATTTGACCTCCTGATGCACTGGCCATTAGGGCATAAAGCTGCTCAGAAATCCTTCCTGATCATCACAGAGCAGCTGGAGAAAGTGGGAGTCATTAGAAACTTCATTTGATGTGACAAGAGGAGGGATTTCATCCACTCACCTTTTTTTGCCCTCTCTTGATCTTGCAGGTGGGAACAATTATGACAATCCTAAGGAACTTAGATTCAACAAGTAATATGGTTCAGACTAGACTAAGGGGCCGTTCACACAGGGTGTGTTCTTGCCTCCATCTGAGCTATTTGTTTTATTGTTTTTATTTTATGTAAACATAATAGGTGGACATCTTTGACCGTCCTGACACATTTAGCTGTTTTTTAGCTTCTCACGCCATGAGCAGAGTGCAGCTGTGTCAAGATAAAAGCAAAACCTGATATAAATGCATTTTGTGCTTCATCTAGCTATTTTGAATGCAAGAACACATATTGTGTGAACAGCCCTAGCCCCAGCTAATTGAGTTTAGATTTTGGTTAATGTTACACAGAAATGTCTATACATTTTGGTCAAAAATATTTTGAGGGCATTTTCCTCATTAAAAGTTTTTAATTATCACAGATTTATATAATTTAACTAATGACATCATAACTAGTAATTATCATGTTCTAACAGATATAACTTAGGATAACAGAATAACATATGACGTTAATGCTTGTGTTTCACATATACAGCCACAGATTCAGTTGAGTTCCCTTTGTTATTCCCTGGGAGACTAGGCTTGTCTGATAGAGTTTCCTTCCGCTGGCTGCAGGGGCCTTAGCACTGATTAAAGGAGCAAAGCAAATAAAACAAACAGCAATCAGAGACGACAGGAATACACACACACACTGTATACACATGCACTCAAACACATGCATGTGTAAAACTAGTCCCAAATCAAGTGCAGGAATATACACAGAAAATATCTGATCAAGCCTAAACTATATGGGCTGGGTTACATTTACAGAACTCATAAATACACATGCAGATGCATAAACATACTGTGTATACCAAGATACAGAAAAACAGATGTAACCCAGATATGGATCAACGTTTTCCACCATCAAAAATACTTTAAGATGTAACCTTTCAAGGTTAAATAATGAGCACTTTAGAACAAGATTTAGACGTAATCTCTTGTCGGCAAGTAAACCGACACGCAAACACAAAAACGCACACACAAACATTGGAAGTCTTCCATCGTAGGCCTTGAGAATCCCAAAATCTCTTTGATTCCAAAATTTCCCAAGCTTTTCCTATTCAAAAACCTCAACATATATCAACATCATCCATTTGGCACAGGTGGCACATAACATTACCCCAGCAACAACAGTTGGCCCTGGTTACCATGATGGCAATGCCAAGCCTCATTTCTCCCATTTGAGAAGCCTAATTGATTTGACAGTGAGAAAATATCAAATAAAATACATATACATTGATTTACAGTCTGAGACACACACTGATTCATACAATGTGACAGACAGCAGCATGCATGTCTAAATATCATTCTGATTTCCTGCTTTTTTTCTTCAGCATTGGAAAGTCAGTCACATACACTGTTAACAATCAAATGCAACATGCATGACCACACACACACACACACACACACACACACACACACACACACACACACACACACACACACACACACACACACACACACACACACACACACACACACACACACACACACACACACACACACACACACACACACACACACACACACACACACACACACACACACACACACACACACACACACACACACACACACACACACACACACACACACACACACACACACACACACACACACACACAAACACACACACAGACACATTGGCCTATATAAGGGTCAACTTCGGGCACTTTTGGCACAGTGAACTTCTAGACAGAAACATTTTCACACCCACCATTTTTTATAATTTGACTACTGACAATATCCAAAAGTTTTTTTGTCATTGAATTCTCACAACAGTGTAATTTCCGTCACATCTCAAAATCTGTAGTTAATAGAATTCAAGGTAGAAATTATAGCGATGGAAATTACATTTTTAATGTTTAAAAAAACTTTTTTGTGTCATTTGGCAAAATTACAGTTGCCAAATTAGGTTTCTAATCATGCTAGAAACAACACAGAAATGAAAATGGATAAAAATACACTGTATGAAACTGTATGCTACAACCAAAAAAACGGTCTAATGGAATTTTTCTATACACAAATGCAAGAGATACATTTGTATAGACAACACACAACACAGTATTTGTCATTATGTAACAAAGTATTTTATAAATAAATAACTAAGGCTTGGTAAAAAGATTCCACATCAGTTTTAATGTGGCTTTCATGTAACAAAAAGAAAAAAAGTTGAAATATTTTCCTTTGAATAAAAATCTACATGAAAGTAAAAGATTTTCCAGATTGTTCCAAATGACACCATGACACTCTACATGAAATATATGCCCCAAATGTAAACGACTGAAAAGAAGCAGAACACCTTTCTCACTGCTCTACTTCAATCCAGCCCCCCTCCTTTTAATTTTTTGACAGGCCATTTTAGTGTCGTAGAATGTTTAAATTACCCAGAAGACTTCCCGCTGGCTCGCACAATATCCATTCAACATTCACTGCCAACCATGCAGGAGCACACACAGATGCTCACGATTTGAGGCTGAACATTTGTGCACCATTCTTACATTCTAGCACTTCAATTTCACACTAAGCAGTTTTGTCATCAATGTGAAATAAAAAAGAATGAATGAAGACGATGAAGATCAAATCGTGACTCCTGGGCTCCAGCCACTGAGAGCAACAGAAAAATGAGCCATGACATCACTCACTGCTTTCCTTCTTTGTCCAGCTCATTTCGTATCTATAGCATCTTTCTTTTCTCTCATTCTTTCTTCCTTTATTTATTCAGCAAGAATAGGAGGGATTTGTTCTCAAATAAAGTTTATATTGGCGATGAGGGCTGTACAACAACTGGGGTCCTTCAGAGGGTCTGCCAACAAAATGCCTGAATAAGAGCTAATGTGACCATTTCAATTACACTGCACAAAGGTAGTCTGGAAGCAATTTGTTCATAACCCCCTCAGTTTGGGTTTGATGGTTCCCAGGTGAAAGTTTCATTTTGTGTAATGAGACGCATGTATGTGTATGTCTCGTTGGTGGACTCAATTAGCAACAACTCCGATTGATTTCACTCATAACCCTCCCATCGATAGCCGCCATGTTTCAGAGGGAGAGCTGCCATTTCCACTCGGACGAGTGTGTATACATACGCAAGCATTCAAAGTGGGGCAGCAAATTAGCAGTCACACATAAGCTGGTACGAGTCACCTGGTCTTTGTTAAAATGAGACCATGGGGTTTGGGGATTGTGACAGCAGTTTCCCTTTGGTACGCATGCACAAACAAAATCACACAATCTTCCCCACACATGGTTTTTTGTGAGAGTGACAGTGAGCAATAGCGATATATTGTTGTGTTTTGTCTGTTTTCCCAGAAGTCTCCTCTTCTGGCTGCCCGCAATACCGGTGAAAAGGAATTAGTTTTGTAATCGTGCTAGAAACAACACAGAAATGAAAATGGATAAAATAATCAGAAACTGTAAGACATGATCAAACAAACGGTATTTAAAAAAAAAAAAAAAGGACTTGGATTTGGTGTTTGAATGCATATGCATTTCTAAAGAGCACAAATACAAAAGTATTATTTAGCTAGGTTCTTTTCCTCAGACGTAACAGCTACATGTGACAAAAGGGACGGATTTAGGCACTTTTGAAACTTTAGGAACATCCTTAATTTGGAGAAAATAAATATCAAGTATAAAGTATCGCAAATTGTTTTTTTACATGATAAAAATGCTAAATGTTTTCTTTTAGGGGAAGGGGTTTGGGTTTAAGGTTATTCTTAAGTCATTTTATTTACATCAAAATAATATAAGTATGTTACACAGTCTGTCCTCATTTAGATATATACTCCACATTGCACATGTTGGTTGTATGTATGGATGTGATTTCAGTGTTAATGTGTGCATGAATAGAAAAAGAGAGAGAACGAGAGAGAGAGAGGGGTCAGTGTAGTGTGAGTGTTTCCATTGCTGACAGTGCAAACAGAAGATTTGTTAAAAGGAAGAATAGGATTCCTCCTGTCTTTAGTTTGCATCAGCTTATCGGTCAATATATGCTAAGAGAGAGAGAGAAAAAGAGAAAGAGAGAGCAAGAGAAAAAAGAATGATGCGTGATGGAGAAGAAAGACTGAAGTGGGTGGATAATATGTGCTTGTGTGTTTGCGTGTAGCTTCCAGGTTCTCTCAAAGACCAACCACAGACACTCAGGAGAAAGCAACTTCAGAAAAAAATGCACATAATAGGCTATGTCATATTATTTCTCACAAAGGTGGCAGAAGAGAATGAGTTTAGAGAGTAAAGGTTATGAAACAGGAAACAGGGGCCAAAGTGTAAACATGGGCTGGGAACAAATTAGTCGTGTTTTCAATATGTTTGCACTTACAATCACTCAGAACACCTTAGCAACTGCAAAACGCCCTGGCAACCAACCACAACACCCTAGCATATTAGCAAGTACTGCACAGCACTAGACACATTGTCCAGTTTTTGTCTGCCTTTCTCCCCCTGTCTGTCTTTCTCTCCCAGCCCCATCTGTCTGTCTTTCTCCCTCTGACTCCATCTTTCACTTTGTTTCTCTCTCTTGCCCTCTCTCAGAGACCAATCATTGTGACCTCATTCTCTGCACAATGACATCTGTGTTCAAAACGACCAATTAGTAGAATGTGTGAGAATCCCAACGAGTCTGTAGGGGAAATTGCAAGTGTATGTGTGTGTCTGTGTGATAATGAATGCCCTAAACAGCTGGTACAGAGTACCTGAATGTAAATCTACAAGACTTTGGAGTTTTGAGCGTTTGATTTTTTTGTAGATGCAGTCAACACTAAAGCGAAGCAGTCAAAGTCAGTAAATGGAAAATGTGTGTGTGTGTGTGTGTGTGTGTGTGTGTGTGTGTGTGTGTGTGTGTGTGTGTTCTAGCTGATTTAATCTTGGGTTTCCTTGATACTATCTACTGTTTCAGACTGTAGACCCAACATATCATCAGTCATAGCTGTCAGCCACTAAATCCCTCCCGTTCTCTCTCTCTCTCTCACTCGCACTGTCTCTCTCTTATTTCTATCCTTCCCACTTAAACACACACACACACACACACACACACACACACACACACACACACACACACACACCAAGAGCATTCTCTTGCACAGTAAATGCTCTGTAAATACGTTCCTCTGTGTTTTCTCTCTAATTTCTTACCTTTGGACAACAGTGAATAAATGGCATGTCTACAATGCTTCAATAAAATGGTAACAGTTCCTATCATACATTTGTTATTGTACATTTGTGCTCCCCCTGATTTCAGTGGAACAGGCGAAGAAAAAATGACTTGAGTTGGTTTTCTCGACCCTAGTCGCGTTTTAGCAAATTTGAAATACAAATAAATTTTTCCCATTTTGAGAAACATACAAATTACATTACAAAAACTTTTCTTCCATAACCATATAACCTCTGTTATGCCAGCCATTCATTTTACTTTTTAAAAGATCTGTCTGCTAAACCCTCATGTGTTTGTCAGCTCCAGGTGTGCTGAGAGAGAAATTGTCAGCATGATTGACATTAAACTTTTTTGCCACCAGCTTTCGGATGAACACCAACTAACTGACATAGAAAAAACATTGTGCACTGCAATTTACCAATGTAAACACAGTTATGCATAGCTAGACTTACCCAGACATTTCATGGTTTGCCTCTCTGGTTTACATGTATTGGCTTGTTTCGGTGCTGTTGCTTGAAATATTGAATCCATCCATAAAATTTAAAACATGCAAGTGTTTTCTTTTACTGATTTTATTTGTCTAAGCTGCTCTGAAATGTCAATCAGCATTAGTGTTTTGGTCCCAGCTGTTTTTTTAATTGGTTTCTTTGCTTCCCTCACTCCCAATCATTTTAAAAACAGTAGCAGAGCAATTTCTATTGGACCATTTGGCAGGTGCCAAGAGTTGAGATTGTACCTTTCAACACCTTGATGTTATCACTACACAGAGTGGGAAAATGCCACATTCAGTTGACTGCACAGCCCAAACAAAAACCATTCCTCTACAGGAGCAAACAGGGATCCATGGGATTTGATTCAGAGGCCCAGATAGTATGGGTGCTGTGTGTAGGTGTATGATGTGTGTGCAGGATTGATGATGGAAAATCAGGCTGACAAGATTGGAATGTAATAACAGTGGGGATTTGGCATTTGAGATTTAGGAGATCAAATAATTAGAATTAATTTCTCAAGTGGGGAACATTCCTTCAAAAAAATATATGTATGTTGGAGAAAGAGAGAGAAAGACAGAGAGAGAGAGAGAGAGAGAGAGAGAGAGAGAAAGAGAAAGAGAAGATTTGTAAAGATACAAAAGTCTGAAAAAAAAAACACAAAACACACACACACACACACACACACACACACACACACACACACACACACACACACACACACACACACATACACACACACAACAGAGGTTTCAAAATGTACATACACATTTTCAAATTCTTTCAAGACCAAAGTTTCTGGATGTGCTATCCATATTGATATTATAGATCTATAATATTACTGTCTGTTAACCAGTGTCTTGTGTATGTGTGATTTTATTTCTCCTAAAGATATTAGGAGAAACTTCAAAGACAAATTCGATAAGTCAATGAGACATGGGAACTGCATTTTGCAAAAACATTCCTCTGGGTATGAAAGACAACAATTGTGCTACAGTATTCAAGATTGGCTTAAATACAATACTACACGTGGATAAAACACATAGATCAGGTTAAAGTAATACAGTAATAGACAGTACAATAAATAGACCTCTATACAAATCTGTCAAAGTAATTACTGACAAAAAGTTTAGTTGATGAAGGCTTTTTTGATTTTGCCAACGACGATGAGACAAAAAAAATGCATCATGATGATAATCAAACGTTTTAAATTAAAATATGCTGTTGGCAAAAATATCACAAGACAAATTGAGAAAAAATAATGCAAGATTTATCATGTTTAAATGACTAATAAGTAGTTAGTAATAATAAGTTTAATAAATTTTTCAAAATATTTTAATATTTGTTTAAAGTTTGTCCTGTTACAGTTTGATGCATGTTTTTGTCATTTTGTACATTGTCGTCTCGTCAGCTAAAATATATATTTTTATAAAAATTTTTTGTCAACTAAAATTACATGCCAGACTAAAATTGACAAAAAGTAATGAATATGACATGATGAAATACTGACAAAATTTAAAGGACATTTTTGTCAAAAGATAAATATTATGCCTAACATTCAAACTAATTCTGTCTCATCCATCCCGGTTTCTCAGCTGTTCTTACATATCTGTCATCAGTCAACATGAGCTCTACTGTCAGCTCAAGTTCATGGCTAGTTTGCATCTCCATTGTCAAGTGTCTCTCGCTGTCTGTCTCTCATTGTCTTTCTCATGCTCTGACGCACCTTCTGTTTTTATATCTGTTGGCACTAAGCATAGCATGTGATTGCTGATCATAATGAAGCTATCACATCTTGGTGCTTTGTGTACTGTGTATCTTCACCCTTGTGAAGTGGTACACTGTAAAAAGTGGTAACCTGCAATTGTTACCGTAGGGGCTTTGTTTACCTCGCCCTTAAAATTCGTTTTGTTGGTGTAGCCTAAGCTACACAAACAATATTTAGGTTGATTCAGTGATGTTAAATAATATGTTTGACTTGAATAAAGACACAGAGAGAAAGGGAGGACAGAAAGCAAAAAAAATAAATATGGAATATAGGAAACATAAAAAATATGTAGAAAGGATGGATGGTGTCTGTCACTTTTATGATACCACTATATAGTAATGTTAAGATTATTTACGGTTTGAAAGAAATATGTGGGATTTAGGAGCTATGAGAGACAAGATATAGTTATAAGGAGGCGGGGAATTCTGACAACAGGATATTTAGGTCCAGTTTTAACAGTGGAGGTTGCTCGGCCACTGCCCCTCAGGTTAAGTGCAGGGGTCTAGTTCAGTTTTATAGTGAGGTTAAAGGTCACTCACTCACCCCAAACTCACTGCACTTTTCTTTGAATGGCCATCCCGCCCAACTTCGACCCCATCATCACTGTCAGCCACAACTGAGGAATCTGCAGAGCGAGGAGACTAGATATCAAAGTTCAAGACCCTGCGAGGGTTTGTCTATTTTCTGTTCCTTTAATCCACCTCTCTCTCTCTCTCTCTCTACACCTACCTACCGATCACATTTGATCTATCTATCTATCTATCTATCTATCTGTCTGTCTGTCTGTCTGTCTGTCTGTCTGTCTTTTATACTTCTCATCATCTAATGTTTCTCATGTCCATTTCACTCCTGCATGATTACAGAAGCCTGAACCAAGTTCAAAGCTACAGATGCAATTTCCTGGAAAAGACAGAGCATATAACATGTACATAAATAGTAATATGCTAAAGCACATGTGTGAACACACCCCTTCTCTGTCATTAAAGCCATTTCCTAGACTTCCTGCTCCTTCATCATTGCCTTCCGCTTTACTCCTGATTGGCAGAAACAAGTTGACCTCTGCGGAGATGGATGACTCTTAAGCTCTTGCAGCAGAGGTAAGGTCTTGTCTCCACCTCTTGTCTGAGTGTGTAGTTTGGTTATCTGTTCAGGTCTTTGATCAGCTGGGGCTGACAGGATGGACGAAATAGTACAATGGGTCTGAATAGTCAACAGTTGGAATGAAGGATTGGATAAACTGCACATTAACCACACTTTGTCCTACATCCTTTGACAATCTACATAAAAGGCATAAAACCATCCATAGTACCATGTTTAACACTGTGTATGGGGCATTTCAATATACACTGAGGCACATTGAAGTGAAAAAGAAACTACTGGAACCTATATCAACATTGCGTGAGTGTTATGAATGTAAAAGCTTTTTTGCAATAGGTAAGCTCTCCATTCATTCACATGTATAGTATAAAAATGATAAATGGTCTAGTAGCTCAGACAAGGTTAGCTTCTAGGTGATGTCATTAGTCAAGCCCAGAGGTATAACAGCACCACAATAATGACAAATAATGATATTAATTTGCAAATAGCCATCACTGACTTTTTCTCCTGTTTTGCCCTTAGATATGATCACTTTGTCTGTGGTCTGTGCTTTCTGCGTCTCACACTTTTAATTTAAAGTTTCATAAACACACAAATAATTACCCTTAATTTAACTTATTTTATCACATATCTCATATTCAGCCTTGATGACACAATTATTGAAGTAGTTTTGCAGGAGAGCGTTGAGATGTTGCATTGCCCTCTGGTGGGTAGGAAAGGCACATGTAGTGACCTCACCATCTCGCAAACATGTCAAGTGACATTGTCAAGTGTGAATTGAGTTAATTTATTTGTATTATCAAAATGACTGAACTACCTATTCCTATATGCTTTATATTTATTTGCTACATTTTATATTTTGCTCTGCTGTTCATTCTGTATGTTGGTATTTGTAAGATTTCACATTTTCTGCACTGTAAAAAAAATTGTCAGGGAACATAAAAATATGCTTAATGTGCAACATCTAAATTAACTGGTTTAATTTCATTTAAAAAATGTATTTAGAGTAATCTGGCTAAATTTACCTGGCAAATATAGGTTACAAAAAGCAAAGCAATTTTATGGGTTAGATCAAACAGAAATAGATCCTTGAGGTAACAATTGCAGGTTACCACTTTTTCAGTGCACTGCATATAAGCTGTGCTTCATATTGTAATACCAAAATTAACTGGTTGAATCACTGAACATCACTTAATCAACCTGGATACATTAAGTTGCACCAACAACATTTTTAGGGTTAGATCAATTAGAAATGACTCATTAAGGTAAAAAATGCAGATTATTACTTTTACAGTTAAAATAATTGTATAATAATTATCATAAAATTTTAAAATAAAAAGAAGTTTAAAAGCTCTTTGAATAAGTATATTGCATTTTCTTTCTGTACCAATATATAATTAATTTTCTCTACAATATGTTTTACTAAAGCGTGTGCTAAATTATATATTATGTAAATATCTCTCAAATTATACAATCAACTATATGACAAATGGCTGAAGATCATGCTACACTTTAAGCCAAGTATGCAGCTGAGCATAGAGTATGGCATTAAACTTGTTATATTATGTGTTATATGATGAAATGCTGCTAATTATGACCTACAATAGTTATTTTTCTTCCTTTAAAGTGGTTTCTGATGGTCTGGTGCAATACAATATGTTAGTCATAATGTGGCATCTCAGAAACACCCTAAAACACTGTTTTTAAACAGTATACATAGAATGTCCATTTTTCTACATCCTCATCCAACACAGTGTATCATAATATATATGAATATTTAAAAATAACATTTTTGATTATGAACTATTAATATTATATTCTATTTTATTATAACATATCTAGTAAATGGCGCATACATAATTTCTAAAAGTGCTAATTATATAACTAAAATATCCCACCCCTCACTACCACGGATGTCATCTGCATGACAGTTATGACAATTAAAATAGTCTTTGATGAAATGTAAAATACCAAACCAATGATGAGGACGGCTATGTGGCCTAACAGCTCATCTAGACATTTCTTACGTGTCAGTGTCTTATTCAAGCTAACGCGTCAAACATCTTTAACGTGGAAAGCACCACACCTTGCTCACTTAGCCTACTGCAACAAATGTCTGAGTGGAAATTGAGGTCATAATGAGTTTCACAATAAACTGATCTAAACTACTGTTGCATGGAATCTTCTTCAGCTAATTTGGAGCGAGCCCCAAGGTTTAGTTTCCATGTGAATGCACATTATGGACTAGTCATACAGAGTGGAATAGACCTTATGTAAAAGTACTTATGTTTACAAATGTTGTTAACTCTATGTTTTTTAATGTTACCCATATTTTAGCATTATGTGTACTTTTCTGTGAGACTTTTTTACATCCTCATTCGTTGTCCATTTCCCTTCTCCTCTGAATTTGTGAGCACTCATATTCAAAATGGAATAGTTACTGCAAAAGGCATGGGCAGCATAAACAACCAGCAGAAATTAAGAAAATGTATGTTTTATCCAGAAGGGTAAAACTGTTAAATCACTAATTAAATTAACTTTATATAAATATGTTCTGTATTTTAATCTCCTGGACAATATAGAGAGACCCGAGGCATCTTTGGTAACAATTTTACTCCCCTTTCAGTTGGACGTGCCACTGTGTTGCTATGAAACCCTAAAGAAGGTCATTAGTGAATATATAATGAATGAATGAATGAATGAATGTGGGTGCTGTTTGTGTTATTAAGTATGAAATGCTGTGAGTGCATTATGTGGAATGTTATTGTGAGCATGTTTATTTGCACATGTCCAAAATGTATAAAAACCCTGTAATGCATGTGGACTTCAGTGAAAGATTGTAAGATGTCCTACTCTACTCTGCTCTCTTTAGCCCTTGGCATCCTGAGCAGCTTGATGCTGAGGGAGGTTACTGCTCTCAAATTACCCCTTACAGGTGACAGAGATCCTAATAGATTTACATGGGGGGAGTTTCCAGTGGTAAGTGTTTTACTCTTTCTTTTTTTCTGACAACAGTTCTCTACTGTCCATTCAGGAAATTTGGTGTGGGAATACACAGATGTGCCAAATTATAGGTACAAGGCATAAAATGTAAAGCAAAATTAATAGAAATGTGAACAATTGTTGGGTCAGTGCTGTCATCACAATTTAAGTGGGTTGTCTAAAGGAAAAAGAGGGACTTTTTGGATACATTTTAAGGAAATATTGATTGAAACGCTTGACTGAAATACTGACTGAAACTGTGCTGATTTTCCTTCTATATACACTAAATAATCAGGGTATCTGCAGGTATCAGCATATCCAATTCAATACTTTTAAATACCCTTTTGAAGACCTCTTCTCTGTTCCACCCAGGTGGAAAGCGCTTCCAACAGATATCAGATATAGCCTATGTTGTCCAGATATCACAAACATAGTTGTCATTTATTAAATTGCAAACAGACTGTGTTTGATATGTACAGTTTTACTATTAGCAGATATTCAAATTCATCTTTAATTATTTGTATTTATTGTAAAGCATATGAATATAATGTTATTTTAACTTTTGTAGGATATCCTAAAATAATCTTTGATGAAAAATATTTTATTTTTACATTGTAATTCATATTATAAATATTATATTAATATAAAATATTAATGTAAAAATTATTTTATGTAATATGGGACTTTTATTTTGAAACATATGATGTCCAGAAAGGCTTGCCGGGCAAAAATTGTGACACGCTCCATCATTTGAGTCAGATGTAGTTTTTTTGGAGAGACACGATTTTAGTGTCAGATTTCAAATGATGTCATTTTTTAATAAATACTTTATTCATGCTCATTAATAGCCTGCCATTCAAACAGAGCAGGGAACAATGCCCTCTATCCAACTTATAGCATGGAAAAAACCCCAAAAGTGTGTCAGCCCACCGGGAAAAGGCCTGGTGTGCTAGATTACCAATTCAGCCCTGGTCACGATCCTGGGGCATTAGGACCCACACAGACCGCAGGGTGAGCACCCCCTGCTGGCCTCCCTAATACCTCTTCAAACAGCAACCTTTGTTTTCCCCAGGAGGTCTCCTGGATGTACTGGCCAGGCTCAACCCTGCTTAGCTTCAGTGGGCAACCGGTCTTGAGCTACAGGGTGATATGTCTGTTAAATTAAACTGTATTTGTTATTATTATATTTACTAAAATAAAAATATTTTTTTTACCCCCTTATCTATTTTTTTATTTCTTATGGGGGGTCCCAGACAATATGTTGTAGAACTAAATCGACCTGACTCGATAAGGTCACACAAACCAAAGTCAATATTAAGGATCAGATCAGGTAGAAATGTAGCTCCTTATGGGTAACAAATTTTCCTTCACACTATTTACAGAGCAGTTTTTTGTTTTGTTTTCAAAGAACCCTCAAGAGATTCCACAGAGCCTAGAGATCGAGGACTTTACTCTTGATGTAGCCCCAACCAGTGGTCGTGTGAGCTCACCCACCATCCTTCGACTTCATCCGATAACTGCAAAACCAGCACAGCACCTGCACGCCAATCTACCACTTCGCTTCGGACGGGATACGCAGACGGGTGCAGGTGACCGCGCGCCCAAGTCCACCATCAACCTCCCTCAGCGGTTCGGCCGGTCCTGCACTATGTGTGCGCGCTCAGGGACCGGACCCTCAGCAACCCTACCGCAAAGGTTCGGGAGGAGGAATGTATTCACTGTAAACCCCTTTCGTGCCTTGACTTTGTACACACGGACACCTGAAGCACCATTCCCAAAAGAAAGGTAAAGATTTTAAATTAATTTGTAATAAAACATGGCAAATTAATGGAATTAATAAGTATAACAATACAATGACAATTAATTTGGTAATACCAGAATAACCCTAATTAAATTGTTACTAACTATTTATTTTTATGAATCGTGAAAACGTGCAGACTGACGCAAAAATGCGTTCGGTGTGAATGGACCCTTTTTTGGCAAATTACATAAGAAATATCAAAAGCCTGCACCTGAACGTCAGTAATCTTTGTTATTTTTTCACAGGACTCAAGTCCACGACTACCTGCTTGAAACAGAAGACTCAGAAGAAACTTCAAAGAGCACAGAATACACGGCTCTTGACTAATGGAGCCCAGCGGTTGATGGGAGATGTTTTGTTTGTTGTCATAAATTGATGTGTGCATCTGTACTTGCCTGCTTGTAAATGGATTGAATAAAGTATGAATTAACCTCATATGCCTCCTGATTGCTGACTGAGCGAGGGGGTCTTAGCGTGTGTGTCTACCAGCACCATGGATAAGAAAGCTACAGGCAAAATATTGTTGGAAGAACCCAAAATCTATACATCAGATTTGTTTGTTTTTTCTATCCCTTTTCTTCATAAATTTCTATTGTCTTTCCTTACTGTCAATTACATTCAAATAAAAAACATTTATACATGGCACTGACCCTCTTCTACAATGTTGCAGACATGAATGCATTAACCAAGGGCTGAAAGAGTAAATCAGCATTGAGGCAAATAATAAAAATGCTATTCAAACTAATCTCTCATTGTCCCCTACTATTTGCGACCTGCTACTGCTAGCAGGGCCGTAGCAAGGCATTCTGGGCCTCCTGACTGTATATTGCTCTGGGCCCCTTTCTTATTAAAAAAATACAGTTTAGAATTTGGGCCCCTAGAGTCATTACCATCTTTCATCACACTAGCTACAGCTCTGACTGCCAGTAACAGGAGAGTTGACCATCAACCAACAAGAATGATCACAAGGCCACTAGCTTTCACCTGCAAATGCACTCAGCACTACAATGCTGAACAAGACTGAGCCTCTGAGAAGGATCAATTAGGATCTAATCACTGTTTCATTTTGATCCATAAATCGACCTTTAACCCTCTCGAAGGCTTGATTAGCCTAATACGGGACCGGGTGGTCATCCCCGTCACATTATAACTGAAATATACCCAAATTAATTGGAATTTAATCAAGAGCTTGTGAATCATAACTGAACTGAATCACGATATTGTGATGTATCATGACATATCGAATCATGACATATGCATGGTAACACGTATGTTATAGTTAAGGTACTTGGCGATACCCAGCCCTAATAAAGAGACTGAATATATAAAGAATGATGGATTGATAGGCATTTATTTGAGATGCATTATTATCAATATGAATAACATAACAATAATCAACAATGTATTCATTTGGAGTGTTTTGTATGGAGTGTGATCATTGTACAGTAGGCAGTACCCTCAGTTTTGAAAATCTTGAAATGTATGTATGGATTCAGATAGGAAAAATGCATTTGTATTTTAAATGTTATTTATTTATTTTATTTGATGTACCCTTACCCTGCAATTCTTTCACCCATGTATATTAGCCTAAAGACAGAGATGTGATGTCATGTACAGTATTCAATTATATGCTTAGAATATGAAAACATGATACGCAGTGAAAATGCATGTTAGATCCAGTGTACACAAGACCTCTCTCTCCGTCAGAAGATCCTTTGTCTGATATCCAAAACCAGTTAACATCAAGAGTTTGTTGTGTTAACTCACTCTCCTACAAGCCCAAGAGTCAGCAGGGGGAATACAGCAGAAGGCAGGAGACGAAGTGATGGTAAAGTTTATTGAATAATCTTAACTGTGTCTTTCTCAATGCTTAGTCTGACCAGTACAAATTCAACAAGTGTTACTATACCATGCAAAGTCAACGGACAATTAATTTACAACTTCGTCCCATGACATTGAAGACCTTGAAATTGAAGCTCTTAATCTCCAACATGTGAGACAATATAGCACACAACTTAAAATAAAACAATATGACAAATAACAATATGAAAAATGAGTAAAAAATTATTAAATAAAATTATATATGTGTGAATAATATAATAATATGAAAAAATAGAAAGACGCGTGTAACAAAGTTCAAGGAACGAGGAAGCGGGAGACGGAGAATCCAACTCAAATGTAAATTTATTCTTCATACAAAAACACATTCGCTTGACTGCGTAATGGTAAAGCTTCGCACAAACACACAAATGCTATATATAAAGGACTGGCCATGGTCAACACACTCGTAGTTTCAGCTGATCTCTCCGCCTCACTCTGAGGTCTGGCCCTTATTTTCCCCCCTGTCTCTCACTGCAAACAAAGAAACGGCAATTACCAGCAATTAATCTCAGGTGAAACCCTTACCGCTTCCTCTCTCCCCAGACACACACTCGAACACGCCCTCACCTTCACATATCCCCACAGCTCCCTTTTTAGTGAGATCAATAATTTGGCACAAACCTTTGAAAATAGCCAGCCAGTGCCAGGAACTATCTCACCTCTTTTTTGGCCTTGGGTCTCGGGCAGGTCGAAATCATATAACGCCCATATAACAATTCAAATGGGGAAAACCTGGTGGAGGCTTGCGGGACCTCTCGCACTGCAAATAACAGGGGTTCGAGCCACTTATCCCAGTTCCGAGCATCTTCATGCAAAAATGTACAAATCATATTCTTTAAGGTTTTATTAAATCGTTCAACCAAGCTGTCCATTTGTGGATGGAACATGCTTGTCCAAAACATTTTAATACCCAATAATTCATACAGCTCACGTAGTGTACGTGACTTAAAAGCCATGCCCTTATCAGTGAGGATTTATTTCGGAATCCACACTCGGGAGATAATTTTAAAGAGTGCGACCACAACACTACGTACTGAGATGTTGCGCAGTCACACAGCTTCCGGATATTGTGTTGCGTAATGCACCAGGACTAACGCAAAGTAATGTCTGCATGCTGTTCATTCTAATGGCCTGAGGAGGTCCATACCAATTAGTTTGAAAGGAACCACGATCAATGGAAGGGCGGAGTGGCTGGCGGATTCACTAGCTGACTTTTACAGCATACCTCACACCACCAGCAAACATTCCTCTGAATGCCCGGCTAATAGAAATGGCCCATGAGATGGCTTCGTGTTTTCCCCTATCCCAAGTGACCTGCCATCGGATTATGATGAGCCACATGGAATAACATATCCCAACGGCTCTTTGGTATACACAAGTGGGTTGCATTTTAATTTGTCCAAGTGTCCTGTCTCACTCTATACAACCAATCTTTTATAACTGAAAAAAATTATATGTGAGTGCGATGCCCGGCTGGAGAAATTGACTTTCAATCACTTTAACTTGGTCAAATGCGTGCTTCAGGGTTTCGTCTTACGACTGCTCTAGCGGGAATTTACCAACTGGTCATTCCCTAAGGGGGGCTATGCCTTCCCAGGCAGTGCTTTGCACATCCAACACCGACTTACTTTATCACAGGACCCATCCACACAAAACCCCTTCAAATAATGATTGAAAACCCAGCCAATTAGTTCCTAAAATTAGTGGATGGGTGAGGCGAGGACTAACCATCACCTCAATATTATGCTTTTGTCCCTGGAATTATACCGTGACAGTCACTATATGATAATCATGAATATACCCATGCATACACCTAACCTTCACCCGATTATTTGCCTCCAATGCCCCGTTTTGTATCAAGCATGAATTGAGGTTTGATTACAACCTGAATCCACCAAGGCTTGGTATTTTATCCCCTTAATACTCACAGGTATTTGGTACGTCCCTGCCCGATCAGGGGCGGTCTGTGGAGTGTCTGGGATACAGACTCCATTACCAGGCACTGCTCTCGAACATGACCTGGCTCCCTACAACTCCAGCATACCGGCCCAAGCCTCCTGCTCACACTCTTGGCAGCGGACTACTTCACCTGGGACGATGAGTGGAGAGAGACAGGTTTGTGGAAGCAGTGAACCCCCAAGACCTGGGAGACGGTCTTGGGGGAATGTTCTGGGAAACAGAACAGGACGGAAGGAAGCAGGAGAGAGAGAACAGAGGAGGGGACTACCCAAATTGCCTCTTTCTCCAGAAGAGAAGAAATTTCCTATTCCAGAATATGAGCAGATCTCTCATTCGTCTGTGAGAAAATTACACCACTGAAATGTTGGGGTTTCGTGTGGGAGCCAGGTGGGATGTGGATTTTCTAGAAAGGCACAATTTAAGGTGCAGCTTCATCCTCCTTCTTTTTGTCATCACAGTGCTGCTGCATGAGGGTGACATCCGGACCAAATAGAGATTGTCCAGTTTCCAATGGGGCTCCCGCAATGCGTCCCTTCTAACTGTCGGGCAGACCCGAGATATTCAGCCACAGCATGCGTTCACCTATGAAAGATGGAGGCTGGAGACTTGGACAGATTGGCGGGCATTTTGAAGAAGGATGTCACTGATCGTGACAATTTTCTTCTACCACTTGGGCGAAGGAAAGCCCTTCTATAAATGTCTTCCATGAGTTCAGCCTGGTTGGCTGAAAGAAGGGAGGAAACTGTCAGAGCTCAAACGGCGAGAGCCGTTGTATGAGCCTTGAAAAATAGCGCAGGGAGAGAAACGGTCCATCTTGTTAGGTAGGTTGGGCTTGGGGGGGCAAGTAAAGCTCCTTGCGAGGGGTTAAGGTGTCTGGCTATTGACGATATTGGGGAGGGGTCACCCATACTGAGCATGGCCATATCCTTCACCTCCAAAACCGAGAGGCCGTGCTGAAGATCAAGCAGGTCTCTCCATTAGTGCTTCATATGCTTTGCTCACACGGGAAGGACAGGCAGGAGCTGTTTTCTCAGGACAAGTGGTGGCCAAAACAGTTTCCCATCATAAACATCTCTCTCCTGATCGGCTGCATTTTGAAGGCTGGCCATTTGATGTTGAGCCGCTTGCTCACACACCTCGAGGAGGATGGTATGCGGTAACACCGCCGAACCGCTGACTGATTGAGCCTGTGCCGACAGGACGGCCTCCTCGTCCTCCGAGCACCCCAGCACAGCATTGTCATCATCCCCAGAGCCAGGAGTCTCATACTCAAATGAAGAAACACAGGAGTGAGATGATACTTTGAGTAAAGCAGCCTCAGTTTGGTAAGCCTAAGTGAGTGAAGGCAAAATCCAGGGGGCCTCCAGAGTTGCAACGTCATCGCCATTTCCCACATCACATGTCTTCATACTCGAGTTCGCTGCCTTAGGTAGCATCTACTTTGAGCCAATGGCGCAGGAGTTTCCTTGGCAAGGGCATGCAAAGGCTGCAATTTTCCGGGAAGGAGAGAGCCTCCTCCGCGTGTTTGAAACCCATCCATACAACACAGAAAGGACGGTAATCTCTTGCTGCGCTCCGCAGGTAGCAGGGCATGCTCGCGACTGCTGGATACTGGCATAGGCAGGTGACAAGGGTTTAGAATGAACAATGTAAATAAAAACTCTTGAGAAATAAACAGGCGGTTATCCCAAATTGCAGGGAAAATGGCAATGAGGAAAGGTGGGCAGCCATAAAGCTTGCAGGCTGAATAACATTTATGCATTTGGCAGACGCTTTTATCCAAAGCGACTTACAGTGCACTTACAGTACTGAATAAAACAGCAAACTGACCAGAATATCCTTTGGCAGGATATCAAAAATAGAATAGAAAACAGTTAAGTGGAATATTTACTGTCATGATAGACAGAGCAGATGAGGATGTAAACTTAACTGTTGAAACTTTATTAAGTGCACTCCAACTGCATGTCTCAACTCTCAGTAATGGTGGAGCAGCCCCCGTAACCTAGCAACCACCAGACCCCCAGACCCCCAGACCCCAAGCCCTTCTACCAAGGTTCAACTGCAAAGTTAGCAAAAAAATTTGCTTATGGCGGTTCACTGACGAGGAGTCAAGAGACAAGAATAAAAAATGCTTTTGTGAAGAAACAGCACATAACTTAATGAACTGGCCAGCTGTCCACTAATCAGCAACATGTTTTACAATCAATCCTATCCAACATTTTCCTGAATGTGGAAGTGTTCCACGATTCAACTGTTTTTAATTTCCAGTCTCCAGAGTTATCACTTGCAGCGGCATATATTCTTAGTGGTACTGTAATGGTTAAGGTATTACATAAAACATGTGGCTGTATAGTGCTGCTGATACTTTACACAGTCGAGATGACCATTTTTATTGACAGTGCCTCACCTGAGTGTGTAGATGTCATGAAGGGATGATCTGAGGTTAGTTAAGTTGATACCATTAACTACTTTGAGTTGTAATGACAACAAACAACAGCACAAATACATTTTTACTCCAAAAAAAACTTCAATGGTTGTTGCTCTCCATCTGGATCGCTCGTTTTGATCGTTTTTAAAGCGCATCTCGAGACCAGAAACAGAAAACAGGCAATTAGAATTATCATGGCTCCACGCAGTAATTGCTCAGGGAAAAGGTCGATTGGAATGAACAATGTGTGGAGTTCAGTTTACAACAGCAAAAATAGCTGTTTAAAGGTGGGGTATGTGATTTTCTTTTTTGACCATTTTTTCAAAATAACTTGAAATCCTATTCCTAACCCACTTACTGGCTGTAAATTAGAAGCACTGAAATGAAAATTAAGCAATTTAATCATCTGTGGAACGGGCAGGACTCGAAAAACTCCAGCCAATCATTTTCAAGACCATCTAGAATCATTGGACAGAAAATGTGTCAATCAAACGGTCGTACCATGCCCCCTCCCCCACCACCCTGGCGCGCGTGTCCCGTTCGTGCGCATACTCAAAGCTCGTGACCCAGTAACAGGAAGCGATTGTATTTATGTATGGAGAATAGAGCTTTTATAGTGCTAGTGGGGTTGTTCCACATTTCTATGAATCCTGTTTTGAATAGAAGACCGCTGTACAGACGCCAGGGCTGGCGATGTTCTTTTTTTTTTACAGTTATGAGAAAATCAGCTCTACACCTTTCAAGAGTGGTATGCGACCCCTCCTCCTGCTGTGTCAACAATTTGCTCTGAAAAATTGTCTGACAGGTGAATGCACTGTTTGACTAGTGAGTCTAGAACACTGCTAGAACACTGCGCATCTGAGTTTTCGCTCGTGCATGATTGCGCGTCCATGTTTTTCGAATGGGTGGAGTCAGGGCCAGCGTTGGAGGAGAGAAGGTAGGACCTTATGAGTTGTGTATTTTCAAAATCTGCCGGCCGTTTTGCAAATCACATACCCCACCTTTAAGAGAAGTCACGGACTATTTTGCGACATGTAGGTGTCCGTTTACTGCTCTCCCTGTTCATAAGGTGACGGCGATACAGTATTTTGGATCAGAACCTGCAAGTGCATACTTCGTTTGACAGCGATGAAAAATATTTTTTTTAAGTTCAATGCCTGCGTGTGCAGCTTTTGAACAACTGAAGGTTTTGCCATTTTTCCAACCAAACAGGTATCAAAAACTAAAATGGCATGTTTTGTTTTACATGTAGGCTACATTAGACTAGGCCCCTACTAAATACCATGGTGTGCAATGTATCAATAAACCGCAGTACCATCTAATACGACAAACCATCGTATTAATACCATCACAATACAATGGTCCTGCCACAGGAACTTTTTTTTTTGGTATTCATGTTAATATTTTTACCACATTACCTCTAGGGGGCGCTATTATATAATGTAAATGCAAAAGTGATGGAATCCTTTGAAAAGTTAATATACTATACTTTCAAACAAAACCTCATAGGCTATTCCCGAATCATGCATTTTCGCATCTTACATTTTCGCACCTTTGAGTGTTCATGTCAGCATGTATTTAATGTCTTAACTTTTAATAGAGGAAATTTAAGAGAAAAACATATGCTAATAGTTATGTAGGCTTTTAATTACTGTCAAAAAGGTGTTCATGGTATTCTTTTTATTATTATTAATGGACTAAGTTTAAATTATGTGAGTGTTTAAGATCCTACACTTTCCATCTACTAAATATAGTATCTGTTGCCCAATGAAATATCCTCTCTTTTTGGGGTTGAGGCTGGTGGCAAGCACAAAGTTGGCTTACACATGCTATTTGGTTGCAAGACTGGTCAAGCATCTGGTTACTCCTACACACAGCCAACATGGAGAAGGATGAGTATGTGCAGTAGAGAAAGTGAGTGATGGAGAAAGCAAGACAGACAGAGAGAGAGGCTCCACAAACAGACTAACACAACTAACAATAATCAGCCTCAGGACACGGACACCCTTATCCACACAATCGGACGGACGGACGGACGGACGGACGGACAGACAGACAGATAGACAGACAGATAGATAGACAGACAGATAGATAGATAGATAGATAGATAGAATTAAACACATAGAGACGCCTGTGCTCCTAACAGTTCTCCATTTCACCACCAGAGTTCACTGTCTCCTTAGTAATAATTCATCTCCATGGTTACAGCCAGGTGACACCTGTTCAATGCTTGTTTGCCTAGTCACATGTTCAGATCAGGTAAGTAGATGTTTCCAATTGTTGTCATGCTTATTAAATTTTTGAACTTTCTATTGCATGCTTTGTATATTTCTAAATAATAATAATAAACTTTAAGTTTCCAACCCCAGCTTTTGTGTTATTATACGTAGCATACTGAAAAGACATGCAGGATGCCACTAATTTGCTTATGTAAAACAGGCTGCTATCACTACGTTACTGGTGCATTTCTTTTAAGAAATACAACTCTTATGCCAACTCAATTGAATTAAATAAATTCAATGGGGAATTTTAGTTTTATTATTATTTGGGGCATTTTAGAACAAAGACAATTAAGACCAGTGTTTTTATTTGTATTCTTCATATTTATCTCATAAGTGAGTAAGTCGCATTTATAGAGACCTACATGTCTGTTTCTAAGCTGTTTGAGATTCTGCTCACTAGCTATACACAATAGCTTCTGCAATCCTGGGGGGTGGGGGTGGGTGGGGGTTGTACTTGCTTGTTTTGATTACTGGAGGGTCCACCGGAATCTACGCCCCTGCTTATAATATATCTTTTAGACAATCTTTAACAGTAATGACAAGACTCATTATTTTAGTCACGGGGAAAATGGCATATGAAATTCTATTTCTAGGGATTTGACCCTTGGCATATTGTAAACATGCTGTACGTATTGCCCATTGTTAATGGAAAACACTGGTTTCAGCCAAAAAAAAAAAACCTATTGCATTATTCTTTATTATAGCCTTTGAGACTTCCCCCAAAGCTGACAATATGACATAACCTTCATCATGCAAAGCAGCACCACTACTGTGTTTAAAGTGCTGCCCTTTGGTGCATTGGTGCATGAATCTGCCTATGAGACTCCCTTTTAAAACATACTTTAGTCAGGCTCTGTGGTTAGGTGCATTCCACGGATGGGAGGATTCCCTATCTAGCATAGAAGGGTGTTGGCAATAAACTAAAGCCTCTGTTGTTAGGGCAACACTGGTATGACATGCAAAGGAGCAGATTTGTCTTGCAACATAACTAAATCATGCTGATGTGGATTGAATGGGAGATGGATTCCCTGTTCTATTCCTTAAACTTCGGTTGTCCTCAGTCACAATGCATCTGTGTAAAAACATCTGCAGCTGCAGTCTATGAACATCTATATATTTTTAAGTTAAAAAGCAGTGCAAATGTACTAACCAGATCCTAATTCCGCATTCAAGTTATCTTTATAATTTTATGACCCTGGGGCCTTTTTGCCTATAGCCTCTTTTGGCAACCTGAACCGAACACATACAACCTTAAGTCACTAAGAAATAGGTATGAAACTATATAGATGATCAAGGGTTTTCCACCAAAATCTACCATTAGTTAAGTTACAGGCATTCATTTGACAGTTTATAAAGTTCAAATGCACAAAACAGAATAAAGAACAAAGCAAGACAACAATCGTGACTAAATATCTGAATTCATATGAATTGATTTTTATTTGTAGTATTTAAATAACACTTACAATTTGGCCACATTTCTCAGTTAGAAACATATCCTTTTTGTCTGTGTTCAAGTTTATAGGAGCAACACAATGAAAATTAAAGGTGGGGTATGTGATTTTCTTTTTTGACCATTTTTTCAAAATAACTTGAAATCCTATTCCTAACCCACTTACTGGCTGTAAATTAGAAGCACTGAAATGAAAATTAAGCAATTTAATCATCTGTGGAACGGGCAGGACTCGAAAAACTCCAGCCAATCATTTTCAAGACCATCTAGAATCATTGGACAGAAAATGTGTCAATCAAACGGTCGTACCATGCCCCCCCCCCCACCACCCTGGCGCGCGTGTCCCGTTCGTGCGCATACTCAAAGCTCGTGACCCAGTAACAGGAAGCGATTGTATTTATGTATGGAGAATAGAGCTTTTATAGTGCTAGTGGGGTTGTTCCACATTTCTATGAATCCTGTTTTGAATAGAAGACCGCTGTACAGACGCCAGGGCTGGCGATGTTCTTTTTTTTTTTACAGTTATGAGAAAATCAGCTCTACACCTTTCAAGAGTGGTATGCGACCCCCTCCTCCTGCTGTGTCAACAATTTGCTCTGAAAAATTGTCTGACAGGTGAATGCACTGTTTGACTAGTGAGTCTAGAACACTGCGCATCTGAGTTTTCGCTCGTGCATGATTGCGCGTCCATGTTTTTCGAATGGGTGGAGTCAGGGCCAGCGTTGGAGGAGAGAAGGTAGGACCTTAGAGTTGTGTATTTTCAAAATCTGCCGGCCGTTTTGCAAATCACATACCCCACCTTTAAATAATAGCTATCCGGTTCACTGCATGTTTGCATTCAGAGAAATGTGTCGAATCCACTCAGAGTTCAAGTTCGCCATCTAAAAAACACCAAAAGTGAGACATCTTTTGGACAAAAGCAAACTCCTGAAGAATGCATTACCTTCTCCTGTGCTGTCATATAGAGTTTACAACAAATAGCCCCCATTAGGTTATTTTAATGTCAGATAATTTAATGTAATTCAGCATTCTTTAAAGTCCTCAACATATCCATTCAAAGAAAATAATGCAGCAAATGAATAAAACATGCTCACAAATATGCACACAAGAGTGGATAATTGCAACTACTTCACTACTACTATATAGTAAATGATGGAAATTGTCCTTCACATGGAAGCATAGATAGATAGATAGATAGATAGATTCAAAAACATTAACATGCATTAATTATGTTAAAATAATACCTTTACCGGGATTTACCTGGATTACGTAACATTGTGTGGTCTTTCTTTTGCGTGTAAAATTCGTCTCTCGATAGGCTACATGTCACCCTTCGCTGCATTTTCATTGGCTTTCTAAACGTCAATCAATGTTAGTCCCCGCCCTGACCGTGCTCACCTCACCGCGGAACTCAAAACACTGCACGAGAGGCTTCTGTAGACTTAAAACCTTTATCCACTTCCACCTTCCGTGTCACTCTCGGATTACAGTGTTTCGTCACGGATGTTTAGGTCTTGGTAACATTTCCTCGCAGCGAAGCTACCGAATATCTGGCCTCGGCAGGTAGAGGAAGAGGGATGGTGAGTCCGGTGACAGTCACTAGGTACAAAGTATATATGTGCTGATAAGGCGTTTTTTTAATAAGCAGACGAAGTCAGTGACACGACGACAGACCAGGCTCGCCATGCTATAACTCTGAACTTGTCTTGACTGTTGTGGTAGGCACTGAGTTTGTGTTCATTTTACGCACGAAATAATAAAAATATGCCTTTACGGATCAAAAAGCGCTAGCATGTTGTATTTTAAGGGAAGGTCATAAGATTAGGATGGTCGTATTGTAACTGTAATTCATAGTCACTGTTACTTTGCCCCTTAATCAAGGAAAACCTTCTTAAGACATTCTCATTATAACATATATGAAAGTGTGTGTTTTGTGCATAATTTCCAAGCCCGGTCAGAGTTTGTTGTCTGTTTAAATTCCACTGAGTACTTTGTCTCCTTAGAAACCTTAAATAAATAATTTTCTTCCACTGTCTACTACAGGATGGACTCATTGTTTCTCTATACGCTGATTTTCCTTTACTAAATCTGTTTCTTGTGTGATTGTTTCCAGTTGGCTTTGCATTTTGTCTGTTTGAAGAGGTTGAATGTTTTGTGTTGTGTGGTGTCAAATAAGGTGCTGCTGATCAGTGTGGTCAGAGTGTTTGGCGCATCGCGTTGCTGTGGAAACGGAAATTATTCGGAGCACCAGCAGACTTTCATATCGCGCCACAAATGCAAATATTGATGTGTTGCATTTTCATGCATAATCGATTTTGTTTTGTTACAACATTAGTAGCGTTTGTAGTTTTTTTACTATTTTTAAAAAGTGGGGAATTCCCCTCTGAATCATAAAGTAAACCACTTTTTGTGGTTTACTTTAGTGGGACCTTCATTGTATGAAGCTTAAGACTTTTGGGGGGTTTAAATGGGTTTGAAATGACTGAAGTGGCTTATGAGCTGTTTTAACAGGTTTTTCCCCAAATGCACAAATGCCATGTTCTCATCTACAAATATAGGCTAATACAAATAAGTGCTTAATGTCTAACAGACAAAGTTTACGTTTTAGTGTATGCGTGTGCGTGTGTGTCAACGTGCCCTTGTGTGCAACTGTGCCCAGAGTTTGTCAGTGTCACATGAAGATAATCTGTTTGAAGGAGACTTAAAGGAACAGACCAAAAAAAAAAAAAAAAAAAAATCTGTCATAATTTACTCACCCTCGTGTTGTTCCAACCTTAATATAGTAGCGGAACACAGAAGTAAAAAAAGTTAACGAATATCGAGGTCTGTCTTCTCAATGCCGTGGATAGTGCGTCACTAAAGGTGCACTCTTGTGATGTCAAAAATACCGGTACTTCGGTAACAAGTTGGTACTAAAATAAGAACGTTGAAACTTTACCAGCATTTTTGCAGCACCGGTAGTACCGAGCACTGACTTAATTTGGGCCCAGAGTGCTGTATGACTGATACACGACTGCTCTCGAATGCTCACACGTTTATTTGAGCAGGTGCTCTGTACTCTCAT
Source organism: Xyrauchen texanus (assembly GCF_025860055.1). Taxonomy (NCBI): domain Eukaryota; kingdom Metazoa; phylum Chordata; class Actinopteri; order Cypriniformes; family Catostomidae; genus Xyrauchen; species Xyrauchen texanus. The sequence goes on along the minus strand of NC_068285.1, from coordinate 18,968,135 downwards.
AACTCCAAACTCCACAGAAACATCCACGCTGTGTGTGATTTGAGATGACGGAGCAGAGCACTCAGCCACTGTGAAGCGCACATCACACGCAAACTTATAATATAATATCATTAAATCACAGCAATTAAACTAAAAGCTAAATGCCTTTAATTGAAGAAATTGCAACAGAAATACAAGAGATTACAACCGCATAGTAAAATGTAATATTCAATGTAGTAATAATAATGACTAATAAGTGTAATAGTAATACAAATAATAATAATAATAATTAAGCATATATAACAAGCAAGAGTGCTTTTGTACTGTTGTAAATGTTTGGTAAAAAAAAAAAATGGTATCGGTACCAACTTATGAAATGTATGTGTCGTATGTGTCGTGACATTTTAGCGATAATCGCCTTAAAAATATTGCAATATCCGATTATATCGTTGTCACAAACTCCTTTGTGTTTGTCCCATCACCTTCCCGTTATGCTTTGACTTGCACTACACTTCCCATGATGCACCTCTTTTATCTCACACCTGTTCCCTATCCAGGATCCAGCTGATCCTTGTTATGTCTTTAGTTTTCATTTGTATATAGCCCTCATGTTTCCCTTAGTCTTTGTCAGTTCTTAAGTTGTTTATTTGTTAGCCTGTTAGCATATTTATGATATTTTAGCCAGCAATCTGCTGTTATGTTTGTTTTCCCGTTTGCTCCAGTGTTTTAGTTTCATCTTAGTTCCTTAATAAATAGTTCTGCTATTGGATCCACACACTCTCATCTCGTCCTTTCCAGTCACGTAACAATCGTCAAATCCCCAGCCGAGGGTCATTGAATATTTTTCCTTTATTGATTTTCCTTTCTTAGACATTTCTAAATTCAAATTGCACTTTAAATAAAACTAAAAAGCTATTAAAATAAAGTGATCAAAAAATCCTATATAACCACCTCCCCACATCCAAACATTTACAGTCTCCAACAGCCCCATTTGTCATCAAGAAAGTATCCGTCAATGACAACAGGTGGAAAATTACTAATAGCCTACAAATTAAGAAATAAAACAGGGGCCTGGTAGCTCAGCAAGTAAAGACGCTGACTACCACACCTAGATGCGCAAGTCCGAATCCAGGGTGTGCTGAGATGACTGCGCTCCAGTAAGGCTTCCTATGCAACCAATTGGCCTGGTTGCTAGGGTGGGTAGGGTCCCGTTGAGTTAACCTCCTCCTGGTTGCTATAATGTGGTTCTCGCTCTCGGTTGGGCACGTGGTGAGTTGTGCGTGGATGCTGTGGAGAATAGCGTGAAGCCTCCATACGCGCTAGGTGGTAGCGTACTCAACAAGCCACGTGATAAGATGCTCAGATTGACGGTCTCAGACATGGAGTCAATTAAGACCAATCCACCATCTGGATTGAGGCGAGCCACTACGCTACCACAAGGTTTGGGCATTCCAAATTGGGGAGACAAGGGGGGAACTAAAAACAATTACAAATGTAAAGATAGTAATAATAATCATAATAAACAAACCTAATAAATTATCTTGTGTTCTCAAAATGATGCTGACAAATGTGTTTGTTCTTATCGCATTTGTGTTTTTATTGCGTTTTGGTAATACAGTTAATGCTGCCTAAAGAAAAGGAAATTGAACACAATTTTAGCTTATAGTAAACATGTCTTGTATTATTTTATGATTTAATCACTTTCGGGTGATAACTTTTTACATGCATGTGTTCCATGAGACAGGTAGCGCTGCATGCCTCTGAACAAACAGTGAACACAGGCATTGACAGCTTTTATTTTGTCTGTTCTTAAAAATATAATAAAGTGTGTTTCTTCAAGTGTGTATTTGTGAGTGTAACGCAGTTCAATGGAAAGGAGGAGGCGAGAACCGGCTTGTCAATATAAATAATATTTTAATGATCAACTTAAACAAAAGACAAACACACACACATGACGGACATGTCCGTAAACGATCTCTCTCTCCTGCACCATCCTCCGCAGTCAGGCTTTATCCGTCTCGGATGCTTGATTAGCCTGATAAGGGACCGGGTGTGTAGAATCACGACTGTCAAAGAGTGTCTCAATCGGCATCAAGATATTTGTAAGATATCGTCGATATCTGATTATGACGTACTTTCGCCCAGCCCTACACTCACATGTAGAGGAAGACTCCAGTTGTATCAGTAACCTTAAAAAAGCAGTTTTATTCTACACGGAGAGGCCCCCCTCATGGGGGCTGCCATGTTGGGATCACATGACTAGATGAATACTACTGGCTTAATCTTAGTTACCGCCCTGTTATTGGAGACTTTAACTTTTAAAGTAATCATTTCTGACTGTGGTGTGAATAGGGAATTTCTGCAATGACATTGGTAACTGAAAACTGTTTGTATGATGCTGCATCCATGCCCCTAGGTGTCAGTGTAAGTCCAAGTTCGTAAAAAAAGACTATCTGGTCCAATAACACTGGTCCGTTGTGTGTTCATGAGCACTCTGAGAGGAGCATTTTCAGTCACTTGAATTGCTTAGCCCAAGGGATGGGATGATATGTTATCTCGTGATGCGGTTTGCCATATGAGGCTCACGATTCAATATAATCTTGATTCTTTATAATAACACAGTATCACAGAAAATTTTGTTTATGTGGAAAAATGTTCATGCAAAATGCACATTTTAACATCCCATCAAAATAATGTTCTTTAATACACAATATAAATACTCAAATTCAAAAAATAATTTCTCATATACATTTTTCTTTAAGATAAGATCACAAACAAATTAACCTTCAAAAATAGTGGGCTACATTTACGCTGATCAAGAGCATTATTTATTTATTAATAATTTGTTTGTCATCATTATTGTAAACACATTTTACAATAATACAAATAAATATACAAATTCTACATTCTATCAATTAATACGATATCAGGAAAATGTTTTAATAATAATGATATGAGCTGTCAATGTTTAAAATAATTTAATAAGAAATGTATTAAGTAATTTTATTGAGTTTAGATTCATTTTTAATACATGTGCTAAAATGGTACTACATTTACATTTATGCATTTGGCAGACGCTTTTATCCAAAGCGACATACAGAGCCCTTATTACACGGACAATCCCAAATCAACCTGGAGTTAAGTGCCTTGCTCAATGACACAATGGTGGTGGCTGTGGGGATCAAACTGACAAGTGCTTTAGCCCACTATGCCACCACCACTCCGTACTGTCACTTTAAGAATTCAGTATGTATCTCACAGACTTACAGGTACAGGTGTTCCGTTTTATTTATTAACAAAAGATACGTCTTTTTTTAGCATATCTGTGCTATTTGAACCTCGCGGCTTTAACAACGACGCGGCTAATGTATGGATTTTTCCAGCTTTCAAATTTTATTTAAAAAAAAAAAAAAAAACATTCTGTGACGTGCTCAGTTTTTTGGCGGCATGAAGCTTTCATTAGACCAATAAAATTGCCGAACGGGTTAAGGTCAAACAACTTTTTTGTTTACTGTTTAGATTAAATCGAGCGCGCTCAAACTTCCCATCATTCTGATTAGGGTAGTCATTTTGTCACCCTCAAGACACGGAGAAATGCATATGATGCAGCTTTCACGTTGTAGGCGATTGATCTGGCGGTTGGAAAAGGAAATAGAGCTGCTGCACGGGAGACGTTGGAAACAGCAGCGTGATGAATTGACTCAGTGCAAAAAGACAACTAAAGCTGAGGCTATTCAACTCCGACACCGAAGGAGATGACTTCAGTGGTTTCATGTGCACAAGAGGAGGAAGATAGTGACCAATGACTTTCTTGCTAGGCTACTGTTTACTGTTGGCGCATAGAAGACCAAGAATTGAGAAACTTTATAAAATTGATTGTAAACATTGCTGTAGCCATTAAAAGCCTTACCTGGAACGTCAAGTGCCCTGCTTCACGTGTCCTTCTTGGGAAAACTGTCACACTGGCACCAGTGTGACAGTTTTCAGCACTTGATGTACGCGCCCTTACCGCTTTTCTCTCCCGGACGGGCGCTTGACCACGCCTCCCCTGCCACACCGTGTTTCGTTAAAGCCTATTTATTTTTGTTTCAAGCCGTGTTTCATTAAAGCCTGTGTAAAGTTCATTTGTTTCTATGTACCGGTAGGCACCTGCGGCTTATAGACAGGTGCGGCTTATTTATGTTCAAAATAATAATTTTTTAAAAATTCAGTGGGTGCGGCTTATATTCAGGTGCGCTCAATAGTCCGGAAATTACGGTACATTGGTTGTTTCTCAAATCTATCATATGCCTTCAGAAGACTTGAAATATGACGCACAAGCCGCATATACTTTTTTTTGTAGGTATTTATAAAAAGGATTCCCCTTTGTGTTCCACATAAGAAAGTCATATGCCTTTGGAATGACATGAGGGTGAGAAAATGATGACAGAATATTATTCATTTTTGGGTGAACCTTTACTTTCGGGGGGGGGGGGGTGTTTTTGCTTTCCCACATTTTCATGTTGATTCTGATGGTACTATGACACATGAGGTCGAGCAGTCCCTATCTAACCAATACACTTGTTTACTTTTTAGCTTAAATTGCCCCTGTGAGATAATGCTTCCTAAATCAGATAATGTGGTTTAAGGTTCCACTGACATAAAGCGTCTATCGAAGACCTCAAGGGTTACGTAGATATATGAAGTTATTGACTTCCTCTATAAGAACTGAAAAAAGAACATCCTCTACAATAAACTGTTCATTATGCATCAAGGGACAAGTTAAAACCCGTTGATGCTCATTGACCCCACCCATGGGCCTGACTTTACTTTGCTTAAATGTGTTTACATTTGCTATATAGTGTGCTATTCAGAATTGTCATAATTTGTCAACATTATTAACTTTTTTTTTACTAGACTATATAGTAAATGTTAACTAATTTAAGCAAAGTGACATCAGTTCGGGGGACACCTCCGATGAGGTTTTATTTGTTATTACTGTTACTTCTTTAAAGCGTTGGTGCTCTTGGTCCCACTGTACACCTACAGCTCATTTACTTATGACTAAGTTATGTGGCGTTAATGATTGACAGGCATTATGTAGGGCCAGTTCTGATATTTTGTGCATACATACACCCACATTCTATGTGTGTTTTCACATAAAAGTCAGGGTCAGAAATATCAGTTTTCATTGAAGTGAGCAGGTTCCATTCTCTTTGTTTGCCATTACAACTAATTCTGGTCATACTGTGTTAACCTTCAACCTGTTTACATTATAGGTTACTCACCCTCATCAGACAAGACAATTTGTGCTCAATGTCAAACATTAACAGTTTACCATTCTATAACAGAAACCTTGCTTCAACTAGCATTTTTAGACAGATAGTTCCAACTCTAAAATCTGATTGGATAAGCCCATTCAAAGCTATTGATACATACACTGTGACCATACATCCATTGCATTCTACATTAATGAGCCAAGTTGATAGAAACCATTAAAAACCTAGTGATTATTATTGTCATCAACAAATGTAATTATATCTTAAATATCTGTGTATTTTATCATAGTTCTTTTGTCGCTGTTTTATAAAGCAACAAGACACTCAAGACTGTGCGTTACAATGATTTTAGCAACCTGGTCTCATAAAATGACGTTATTACACCTACATTATTTACGTGGCTCGTTGTGTATATCACAGCAGTTTCATGGTGAAATCACGTGTAAAACAGCAGATTTTCAGTTAGTAAACACTTACTTTTCACCCCATTCCTCACTCAGTGCAATCTTAAAACATCAAAAGACTTTTGGCATTAAATTTCACATGTATCTGCTGTTGTCCACAAATGGATTGAAGTGTAAGCGCATTTGTGATTGAAATGTGTTCTGATCTGCTTGTCCTGATCTCAAGGTAGTCGGGGATGAATTGTGATTGGATATCAGTGTAATCTAAACACAATCTAGCCATTTTATCTGCATTTACAGGGCGACGTCACACAAACCCCACCCACTATCGTAACGCCCCTTTTCTCTTTAAAGGCTAATGTCTAATGGCAGACTAAAGTTTATCTTTCTGTTTCTCCTGTTTGCAAGTGTTCTTTTGTTGCTGTCTTTGCCCTTTAATAAAATATTTGTATCTCTTTTACACTTGAATAACTGCTGGATAACAATAAAAGGAGCAATAATGCAGTCCTCTCGATTATTCTTTCCTACCAGTAAACGTTTAATGTCCAGTACCCATCCACAGGCAAAATAATGACATGTGACGTGTTCTGTGACTGTCTATAAGTTAGGAAAGAAAAGGGTTAAAGGGAAACCCTGCCTTTGTGCATTTTCATATCTTCCTGCCTTTCTTTTAAAAAAAAATGCTTCACTGAAAGAGACCCTGGGAGTGTATGGGACAAAGCACTTATTTTGGTAGAGCTTCCCTAGACATTTTTAGTATATTGCTGAAGTGATTATTGTATGACTGAGTTTTACACCTGGGTTCTAGCAGCTCATTTCAACTGAACAGAGGAAATGTAAATAAACTTAAGTATATATTCACAGCCTAGTATGCAGGAGAGTTCCTGGTGGAATGTTTGTAGTGTGTACAAATTGGGGGATGCAAAACCACAGGAATTCAATTTTCCCTGAACACCAACTTGCACTCCCACACACGCCCACATACCTCAGTCCAACGTTGGAAAAGTCTGGCAATGCAAACTAAACAAAAATCACACTGGAGTTTGGAAACCATGAGCTGGTTGGAGTTCTACTGGTATTTACACAAATATGTACTCAAACACACAAATTAAAGAGAAGCCAGCAAATGACCTTGAATGTTTGGAAACAGCATGTGTGTGTGTGGTGTGTGTATATGTATGGAATAACAACATGTTTATCCTCAAGCTAGAGCAGCTCACATATACAATTGGAGCTTTTGTGTATGCAGTATGTCCATTCACCATAAGTTTGCCCTGGTGGCTCTAGAATGTCTCTCTCCTTCCATCTATCTATGAGCGAATTCCATTCAAAAGTGAGCATCACTTTGCCTAGTGCCTCCTCAGTCTGAAGGGCAGACACCATTGCAAGAAACCCAGCCTGATCTAATGAAAATTAAGTGAATGTGGCAATATGTTTTATTACACGTAACGCGGCAGTTCCAATGTGAAATGTCCAGTGTGGTGCTAGTTAAATGTTCACCTGAAGAGATTTCAAAGGGATTTACTTACCTTTACTTACCTTCAAGATTTACTTACCTTTAAGCCTTCCCAGATGTGTATTACTTTCTGTCTTCAGTAGAACCGAAGTGAAGATGTTTATAAGCAGATTTTAGCTCAGTTTGTCCATAAAATCCATGTAAATGGGTGCCAGTTGCTGACTCTTTGATGGTCCAAAAGGCATATTTAGGCAGCATAAAAGTAATCCACATATACAACAGAGAAACGAATGTCACGTGAGAGTTATGTCATTTCAAACAGAAATTCAGTGCTGGGCGGAAGCAACGATTTAAAGTAAAACAAATGTAATTATCAATTTGTTTCTACACCAACCTGTTTGCTACAGAGGACATTAATTTATCGACTGGAGTCATGCAGATTACTTTTATGCTGCCTAAATATGCCTTTTGGACCATCAAACTGGCACCCATTTACATGGATTTTATGGACCAACTGAGCTGAAATCTGCCTATAAAAATCTTTACTTCGGTTCTTCTGGCTCACGTGTTGACTCACATGCTCTTCAGGATTCATAGCTCTCTTTTTGTTTTAGGGTTTTAGCAACCTTTTTTTACATTCAGACTTTGGTACTTCTACAGTTTTGGATGTTGCCAATTTAATGGAGCACATTGAGTTAAGATTAATAGAGAGACGAGGCAAAGAAAAGTAAACCGTTTACTTTTAAACAAGCATGCATGTGTACAGATATGAGTGTGAGCATAACATGGTACACAAAAATGGGTAAGAATAAAAGAACAGCATGTCCCAACTTTAGGACATGCTTGCCTGTTCAGTCAAAACATTGTGTTCTGAACACACACACACACACACTCTCTCTCTCTCTCTCTCTCTCTCTCTCTCTCTCTCTCTCTCTCTCTCTCTCGCTCTCTGTTCTGTTGCACTCTGACAGATTTAACACTCAAATGTGGCTTGCGTTCACACAAAAGGCTCCTTTTTTTTGTTAATTCATTCTAATTATTATAGACTAACCCAATCCCTTACCCTAATAGAAATCTTGTAACAATCTTGTAAATTTAAAGTGTAGGCAGAACTTGACCCATGCATGAGTGAATAGGACATTAATCTTACAGATCATAGAAAATCTTTTGTTTAAACACTCGTCCTTAACACTTACTTAGTTTACTAATTTTAAATCGTGACTTGAACTACACGTGTGTTCTTTGCCACAGTTGCCTTCGGCTTGCTCAGTGTTCTAAATACAATTACTATTTACTTATTGAATTATTTATTTTAAGGACTAATTTGCAATCACATTTTTATCAAGCAGCACAATCTTTAAAAATGACAGATATTACAACTTTGTTTTTTGTCAAAACATGATTTTCTGTAAAGCTGCTTTGAAATGTTGTGTTGTGAAAAGCGCTATACGAATAAAAATTACTTGACTAAAATAATGTTTTTGAACTGAAAAAAAAAATGATGAAAGCTCTTTTTCATTTATAGGATGAGGCAAAGCAAGTATTGCATTACATAGTATTATTATTTTAGTATTATGTAATGCAATGCTTTAAGATTTCAAGTGCAGCCTATACTTTTCTCCTGTTTTGTCTGCCTTAAAGCTCTTTTGCACTTTTTTATCTGGGTCTCTTTCGCCCTCTGCTGGCCATCTGATGTACAATAATGTGGGTTCTTTGGTAATATTGTGTTAAGTGATTTGCCTGTTTTTCTCTCCACAGTAAGTTAATTGCAATATGAGTTCAAAAGAGCAAAATGGACCGGTTTCTCCAAGGATGACATCACCCATGCCCACCTCACCAACCATGACATCATTACCTCAAAGAAAAGAGAGTAACTCCTCAGGTGAAGACAATAAACAGGTAAGACAAACTGCATCAAATCTTCTTTAAAGTGACCTAAGAGAACTTTATTGATGGGTGATACAAATATGGTTGTGCATGCTGTTGAATATTTTACTAAATAAATTGGACACAGTTGCTGGTGTTATCCTTTCTCTGTTTGCACTGATTAAACATCTACATCAGCTACATACCCTCACTTAATTTCTTTAGGACAACTGGGAGTTGGTTGAGGACTTACGGGCCTTGACAGGAAATATTCAGAAACCTGAGAAGCAAGAGGGTTTGCTGCTGAAAAAGAGGAAGTGGCCAATGAAAGGCTGGCATAAGGTGATCACATGACAGAAGCATTCAAAATCTGTTATTTGTTTGTTTATTTGTTGCTTTGGATATTTGCGTTTGACTTTCTGTAATACTGTCAAGCCAATATGAACGATATTTTCCTTTAAAGAGATAGCTTCCCAAAAATGAAAATTCTGTCATCTTTAATGTACCCTCATGTTGTTCTAAACCTGGATGACTTTCTCTCTTCCATGGAACACAAAAGGAGATCATTCACACTCAGTCACCATTCACTTTCATTCCATTAATAAAAAAATTGCAATGAAAGTGGATGGTGACTGAGACTAACATTCTACATTCTATCTCCATAGATGGTCATACGGGGTAGGAACAAGGTGAGGAAATGATGACAACATTTTCACTATCCCTAGTATAATGACACTTTAATAAATATTTCACTTAAAGAGCAACATGCAGGTTGAATTTATAACTGAATTAATACTTTATATTGTCTGCAGAGGTCTTTTAAAAACACATATGTAGAAATTACTAATGAAATCTCATTTGATGTAGAGATTTTGATGAAAATGTGCTAGGCTCTGGAATACGCCTTTCCCGCTATCAACGCGTCATATGACGTAGGGCGAGGCAAACAAAAGAGCTCGCGGTCAGCTCTCATTGTGGGTGTTGATGTAGTTAGAGCAGTACAGAAAGTTTTAGAGAAGCCATAATGGTAAATTATTGTGTTTGTTGCACGAATTCCAGCCTGTCAGGACATCGTGTCCATCATTTTCCTTCAAGAAAAAACAAGGCTTTTCGGTCTTGAGTGCGTTTTGTGCAGGTGAAGAGAGCAGACTTCACTGCCGCGTCTGTTACCACACACTCGGTCGTTTGTGGCGCACATTTCACTCCGGAGAATTATCGACCTGGAGATTTGTTGGAGTCTCGGATGGGATTTCGGAGTAAGGACCACGTGAGGCTGATTACTGATGCTGTTCCCTCGGTGCACTCGATGGAATCAAGTCCACCGTCAAAGTGTACACCGGATTTTGGCGCGGGCTGGACTGGAGGACAAAGTGCTAACGTTAGCAGACATTCTGTGCAATCTAAAACGAGGACTTAGCAGAGTAAGTCTTACTTTTAATTATTTTAACTCTTAATTTGCTCATAATTATAGGCCTGTGGGCCATCATAGGCATGTTCGTCCACACCGGAGAACTCTGTTTCTTCATTCAGCATCCATTGTAACCTGAGCTTGAACTTGACCAGACTCCTCGCCCATCGTCACTTCCGGTTAATGCTTTATAGACGCGAAGTTATTTTATCACAATTTATCTCAAAATATCGTTAATGGCTAAATATATATTACTCCAGTTCAGAAAATCTAGTTGTTTTATCATCAACATACACTATGCTATATAGGGGTGTCCAACCTGCATGTTGCTCTTTAAAGGTGAACGATTTTTCTCATCTTTTAACACTTCATGTGTTTGTTTAACAGCGATATTTCTTGCTTGAAAGGGGCATCCTTACATATGCCAAGACAGGGACTGATGTGAGTGCACAGACTACACACACACTTTCTTTGATGCTTATGTGGTCTGGCAAAAACTTGCTTAGATCAGATGAGACACTGTCAGAGTTTGCTTTTTCATCCTTTACTGTGTAATTGATTTCTCAGCTGAAGAAGGGAAGGTTACGAGGTCGCATTGATGTTGGTCTCTCTGTCATGGCCATGAAGAAGAAGTCAATGTGCATTGACTTGGACACAGAGGACAGTATCTATCACCTCAAGGTATTTACAATATCTACATATTTTCACAATTTTGTCTGCTTACTCCTGCACACCTGTAGTACATCTGCTGGGCCACAAATTGTATACTTACAATCATATTGAAACAACACAGTCTCACACACACACACACACACACACTCATTTGCTGTATTTTGCCATTACATTCACAGGTGAAGTCTCTGGATCTGTTTGAACTGTGGGTGATGCAGCTTCGTCATCATCGAACATTCCGTCAAAACGAGATCGCCATGGAACCACACGAGCGACAGCTGCAATCTGACCACACCTCCATCAGAAGAGTATTTACCCTCTGTATTTAGAAAAACAATCACAATATTTCCTAATAATCAGCCTTTTAGACCCCACATTCAATCAACAGATTTTGAAACAGCCAATAGATTTTAGAATAAAAAACAGAAAAGCTGTTAAGAAAGCAACAATAATAACGTGGGATGCACCTGATCTTTACTTCATATTGTTATGATAGATATGATGGCTGATATTGTAAATGTATACTTTTGTGCCTGTTTTTAAACAGCATTAACATTACAGCTCTAATCTGCAAATTCACATGCCTTATAAGTTATATCAAACATATATATTATATGTTTAAATGTACAGTATAAAAGATGAAAAACTGTTTAGTACTTTTGAAACCTAGCAGTGGTTTAAAAGAGTGTACTGTTTGAATTTGAAGAAATAATCCATGTATTTAACAAATATTAATAATCCAAATATCAGCAATAGTATTAATCCCAATAATAGCAATATTAACAAAGAAATGCTGTAAATACTGTATGAACATATCATACATTTAGCTGTTTCTCTCCCTATGTCTTTTTATTTTTAGCGCTCCTTTCTCTCCAAGCAGCCTTTAACCCTACTGAGAAACGGCTACCGCCAAAACTCACAAGACATGGAAAAGTGCTGTAAAGGTAGCTGAAAAAGTCTGCACTGACCAACACACAGCATTCTCTGATTCCTTGCTCTGGTTTGATTTGTCTGATTGAATAGTGTCTGCCTCATAAAGATTTTCGAGGGGTCATTGTATTAGTGAATGATGTATCATGATGTTTATTGGAAAGCTGTCTGCTGCATCACTATCACCTGTAATAATCAAGTTCATGTCTCAGAGATAGTGATGGTAATCTTAAAACATTTATTATTCTGGTATTGATCCTTCTTAATGATTCTAGTTACTTTTGAGAGAAATATTTGGAAATAAGAAATGCAATTCTTATTTAATATACTGCCTTCAGCAGCATGTTACCAAATGATGAGATAATTTCAGATTTGAACAAATGTTTTGCAAAAGGTGTTGACGCAGACTTTTTAATAAAGATATTTTATCCATTCATTAATTAGCTTAAAATATCACGAATTATAACAAAACTCATACTGTGTAGGTCTTTAAGTACACATTGCCATATTAACAACCATCCAGCAGTTACTCTGATTTAAGTTTCACAAGCCTTAAGTACACATAACATAGCAAAAGTTCTTGATTGATTTTTAGTTGGACATTACAAAATAAAAGACTTGCGTTTCAGTACATTTTTCATTCACTAAGAAGAACCCACTGATAAGAGTTATTAGTTCGTGAGGTAACGCTGTATGTTTTCATGGTGTAGATTAGAAAGAACCGGCTCATAATTAATTTGTTTGGGAATCGGACTACATTGGTTGCGCTGTATGTTTTGTGCTGTAGATTTAAGCCTTCCTTGGTGCTGACAGTCAGGTTCCACCATTGACCTCACTGGGTCAAACTGACCCGCCATTATTATTTACAACTCAACATCCGAATTTATCAGTTTTCCACATACAATTGATTATAACTCATTAAGCTACAAATTTCCTAGTGCATATTTCTGTCATTTTATGTATAGTAAGTAAAAAAGATTTGCAGGGGGAGAAGGTTTGTGCGTTATGAGTATGAGTGTACTTTTTGGAACTGTAGTACTGTTTTGCAGCTATCTTGCAAAGTCTTTGTATTATCCTGGTCAAATTGACCTGTAGGGTCTACAAAGGCACTTTTTTTATAACTTCCTTTTAAAAGAAATAAAATGAGTAATTTTTATATAATCAGGTTCAGATTACTCTTTAGAGGATGTCATGAAGTTTCAGGCTGAAAAGTTAATGTTCAGTTGATGTAAATCTAAAACAGGTCAAATTGACCCAGAAGGTCCTTTTAAAGGTTAAAAGAACCATTCGTTCGGGAGTTGGACTACACTGGTGACGTTGTATGTTTTACAGTGTAGATTAAAAAAAAAGGCTCAAAAGTGTAATTGATTTGTGAAAGTTCTACTCTGGTCATGCTGTAAGTTTTGTGGTGTACAGTATATTCAAAAGAGCCAGCTCATGAGGGTCATTACATTTAAATGTACATTTATATTTATGCATTTGGCAGACGCTTTTATCCAAAGCAACTTACAGTGCACTTATTACAGGGACAATCCCCCCGGAGCAACCTGGAGTTAAGTGCCTTGCTCAAGGACACAATGGTGGTGGCTGTAGGGATCGAACCAGCGACCTTCTGATTAACAGTTATGTGCTTTAGCCCACTACACCACCACCATTCCAGTTAGTTTGGGAATTGGACTACACAGGTCACCATATGTTTCTCACTGCTGATTGATAAATGGTTTTGCTGTACTGATGAATGGTAGCGCAGGAAACCCTGTCAGAGTATTTTAGCACTACGTTCCGTCCGCATTGGCAGAAGAATGCGCGTTCGTTAACTGTTAACAAAACCAAAAGTCATGAAAAACATTCAGTTCTGTTATTTTTTTATATGGAACCAATTCTGAATAACAACCGGTTCTCTGTTCTCAACCCTACACGAGAACATGCAGAGAATGTTTTTAGAAAAGAAGAACATGTTTACTAAGCCCTCACTGAGTGGAAATATAGAATGGGAGATTGAGCTTTGATTAGTTTTTGTAACTTTCTTTTGTTAGATCTGACAGAGTGCGAGTCCTCATTGCTAGAATTAAATCTGCTGCTGAAAAATATGGAAGTTCTGCACAGAGCATTCTCAGCACCTGCCATCAACTCACTACAGGTATTGGCATATGTATGTTTGTGATTGCATGCATTTTTATGTTGTGTAAGAATCTGTATTGTCTTCATCAACATTTTTTGTGTGCTTTGTGTGACCCCAGACTGAAGGCTCCAAAAAAGAGAAACGAGGACACAGAAAATGGCGATCCAAAAATCATCACAAGGATTCGAAAAACACATTACATGTACAATGCATATAGATCTGTTTCCATATAGATACTGTTCTCTCACACAGAACAACACTCTTATGCACTCTCTTATCCACTTGCAATCTGATCTGTGCTATTTTTCTCAAAGATTGCTGACACTTCATCTTCTCGTCTCCACGTGTCGCATCCAAACCTGGTGTATTCAGAGCCAGTTTCTGCAGAGCCATGCCTGGACTGTCCAGACTCACCTACAGAAGCTTCTCAAATGCAGGAGGAGTTTTGTAGGCTTGCCGGCACTGGTGAGTATCTCAAAGCTGAAAAAATTCACACTCCATCATTCTTATATAGAGAATTCAGACAGCTATGTAAACAACAGAGTTGTAGTACTCGAGTCCAAGACTCAGACGTAAGTCAGACTTGAGTCCCGATATTCGTGACTCGTCTCGGACTTGAACACTAATGACTTGGACTTAACTGTGGACGTCACCCAGAGCGGCTCCTTAAGAGCGTGACAGTGTGTGAAGATTAACCGCCTCTTATGCGAGCGCCATCTGCGGAGGCTCGTGCCAAACCCCAGCGAAAATATAAACAAAGTATAAACCTAAAAAATATAAACTTTGATATTGAGTGCAAGCTACCCAATGGCAAAATGTTCATGGTTGTTTTGGGTTCATTCATACATGCAAGTATTAATGACATGCAGAGACATTTCTGCAGATATGTAAAAAATGAAGAATCAGAATCTCTAAGGTCTTCCTTCATTAGAAAAAAGGGAACAAGACAAAGTGAAAATCTCGAATAAACTAACCATTTTGAAATGTAGCTATGGTTTTACAATAGTAGTTCTTCGGCTCCGAAGAAAAAATCTGTCTGGCATTCGCTCGCCAAGTCCCTTTATTCCCGTATGTCTGGGGCAAGGATGCAAATTCTGTCTGCCAACTTGACATTGGCCTTTTCTCAAGTTCAAGTTCAGAGGTACGCAAGGCTCTCAGAAGAGACCCCTTGTGTCACTACAGTCGACACAATGTCTCATTCCTTCCATCAGGGAACGGAGGTTACAACAGTAACCATGACGTTTTAATGCAATTTACCATGGAGTTACTACAGTAATAAGGTGTTATTATAGTATGTTTTTACAGTAATAGAGTATTGTAGGACCTGTCCTACATCTATGGTTTAACTGTATGCCAAATATAAGAGAATATAAAATATCAAGGAAACTGTCACTTCCCATGAGAGAATATGTATTCTTTGAAATTAACTATCTCATTCTTTTTTGAGAATGCTGTGGAAAAGAAATGCATTATTAGGTTCAATGTGAAGAAATGTAGTTTTGTTTTTGTTGCTCACTCTTGTCATTCTCTCTCTTATTAGTTCATTCCACTCTTCGGTCAGCATACACGTCTGTTTTGGCAGAGAGAGACCGAGTCAGAAATACATTGGACAATATCAGTGAGATGGTATGAGTGTGTGTGTGTGTGTGTTAACAGCCTATAGTTAAAAATAAGAACATTATTATTTGCCAAAATAATTGCTTATTTTGATCATTAATAATAATCAGATTTGTCTTTTATCATATTGCAGTTGCCATCATGTTATAGAAATATTTTTGTAAATATCTATTAATAAACACTCAACATCAACAAAGCCATTTCTGACTTTTCCTTTTCGTTCTTTCCCACCAATCAGGATGTCTTTGATGGGCCACGCCCACTACTACAGCAGGTGTCCAGTGAAAGTCGAGGGTCAATCCCAGAATCCCTTCAATCCTCAGAGTTCTTTGATGCTAAAGAGTATCTGCTGTCTGGCAGCTCATCTGAGAATGAGGTCAGATCATAGAGTCAAGAGGTCAAATTTCAGAGTCCTGCAGTGCAGATGATTCATTTGTCTTTGAATTTTTGCTAATCTATAATGAAAATACATTTATGTATGAAATAAGAAGAAAACGTGAGACAGTGTGGGCTACATTGCAGCATGTTGTCAGTGTTCTCAGAATGTGATTCATGAACTTGAGTTTGTGTGCAACCAGGTGTCGGATGATGACTCGAACATCAGTGATATCAGTGACAGCACATCAGTGGAGTTTTGCAGGAATGAGAATCGCATCGTGCATGAGAAATTAGGTGAAGCACACATAAACCCACACTTTTGAACACAAATTTAAAGGAGACAAATGTAATTTTTTGGATGTGCTAGTACATTCGTATTTCCCAGCTTAATATGCAGAGACAACTACAAGTATGCAATTTGTAGGTTAATTTCCCTGAAAGTGTAAAAACTGAGTTAATATTGATGCATGGCTCTGTTTGTTTGAGCATCCCGACAAGTCCAAGACAGAACCATTGGCTGAACCAATGGCATGAATTTGGGGCTGGCCTCTTTGTTTGAATAACCAATGGAAGACAGGGATAGTGTTTTCAGGGAAATTGTTTGAAAAAAAGTTATTTTTGCAATTCCTTTTGGTGCCCCTATTGGTGATGAAATTGCTCACTTTAAAGGGTTAGTTCACCCAAAAATTAAAATTCTCTCATAATTTACTCACCCTTGTGCTATCCCAGATGTGGATGACTTTTTTTCATCTGCTCTGAAGGTCCATACAATGCAAGTGAATGGGTACCAACATTTTTAAGTTCCAAAATCCACATAAGGGCAACATAAAAATACTCCAGATAACTTAAGTGGTTAAATCCATATGCGATATTATGGGTGTGGTTGAGAAATATATACATTTTTAAGTCCTTTTTGACTATAAATTCTCCTCCCTGCTCAAGCAATCTCCACTTTACTTTCATGTTCTCATTCTTCTTCTTTTGTTTTTGGTGATTTACTTTCTTCAGGCAACCCCTGCTGGACAGGGTGAAGAATTTATGATAAAAATATGACTTATACATGGATCTGTTTCACACCCACACCTATCATATCATGTCTGAACACATGGATTTAACCATCAGAGTCTTATGGATTACTTTTATGCTCCCTTTTATGTGTGATTTTGGAGCTTCAAAATGTTGGCACCCATTTGCTTGCATTGTATGGACCTACAGAGCTGAAAGATTCTTTAAAAAATCTTTTGTGTTCTGCAGAAGAAAGAAAGTCATACACAGCTGTAAATAATGAGGAATTTTTATTTTTGGTGAACTAATCCTTTAAGCTTGCACTTATACGTTTATTTATACAGTTCGACCGAACAGTTTGGTAAAACATTCACTTTTCACTTTTTGCTACTATAGTTGTAGTTATTATAGTTATGGCTTTCCTATATTTTTGTGTTTGTGTTTTTGTTTGTATTTCAGGCAATGGCAAAGAGAATGTCGTGATACGGCGAGAGCGGTTGCCAAGTTCACGTATGACCGAGAGTGTGAATCTGTGGAGTATTCTGCGCAGTAACATAGGTAAAGACCTATCCAAAGTGGCCATGCCTGTCCAACTCAACGAGCCAATCAACACCCTGCAGAGACTGTGCGAGGAATTTGAATACTGCCACCTGCTGGACACTGCTGCAAACACACATGATCCACACATGCGCATGGTGAGATCACACACACCATCTCAATCAAGCTTCCCATACCTGAAATCTGAAAATAAAATGTATATGTTCTCTGTATACTGTATCTTTCTATGGCAACACTCCCAAAATACTGTCAAAAATCTTGTCCATATCCTCGTCAAATCATGTACATTTTAATAAACACATGACCTCTTTTATTCTTACTATTTCTAATGCATTTTTAGAGTATTTTGCAATTAAACTTATATTCTATTCTTTCATGTGTGTGTTTGTTTGTAGGTGTATATAGCAGCATTTGCTGTGTCTGCATATGCATGTTCATTCACTAGAGCAGGAGGAAAACCCTTTAATCCTATACTAGGAGAGACGTATGAGTGTGTCCGACTAGATAAAGGCTTCCGCTTCATTTCTGAACAGGTAAACACCCCCTTTTTATTTACCCACCTCAGAACCACCACTCATACTTGGACTCTTTAGATTGATTTATTCTTCAACTTATTGATTTATATTGAACCTATGCCATAGCCAGATGTGCACCTCTTTTTTTTTCTTTCTTTTTTGTAATTAACATTTGTTATTGATTCATACATTAAACAAAGAAACCCCTGAAAGGAGGGCACTCCACTCTTGTAACCACCTCAGTGAAGTTCCTCTCCGTGGCAGTGATCGATCGACATATTACAGCAAAATCTTTCAAGTCAGCAATGACCTTCGTTAGCATTGCTGACATGTTCAACATTTCTTGCCAAATTTCCCTCAATTCTCAGACCCAATCAACTCCCGGCTCGAAGCCTCCTCGGGGTTGTCAGCTTGAGCATGAAAGGATCTTTTTATGTCTTCAGATCCTGAGGATTTTGAATTCTTTAACATATTGTCTTCCCAGTACTGTTATGGAGCAGAGTGTATCGAATCTCACCGGTTTATGACATTTAATAGTGTTACTATAGAAAGTCACATGTCCGAACCTCGCATGGCGTCACGTGACTCCTGAGGTGCACCTCTTTAAATATGTAACTACGCGTTGCATCGACGCAGACCACTACAGCTGTGATTGGTCCGCTTTGGTAGCAGCACATTTTCTTGCATCATTCTTTGGAAGCTTCTGGTGTTTTTATATTCAGTTTATTTCAAAATGTTACAAGCAAAAATGCGACAAAAGCCTTTTTACAATTTATAAACTGTGCTTTTCTCTGGGCTTTTACTCGATATGCTTTATATTTGGTATGTGAGGAAAACAATATTTGTCTTAATGATGTTTTGATCATATGTTTGATGGTATGGTGTACAGTAAACAATCATATATCTTAAGTTATGAAAACAGAACGCTTCTAATTTGTCAGCAAATTAAAAGACACCTTTTAAGAGTTAGTTGTATTGCATGTTTGCATCATAAAGTCTAGCTTTTAAGCTTTAAAAGCGAGACCCAACAACACATTAATTGGATTATTTCTTTGAGCACAGTGTCAGGAATGCAGAGAATGAAAGAGGCTCAGGACCCAAGCGCAGAGATTAAAAAAACAAGGAATTTATTCAGATACAAAAATGTATCAAAAACAAACCAAAACTGCCACAAGTGAAATAAAAAGAAACATTCAGTAGTTTTTTTTTTTTTTTTCATTTGATACTTTTGAAGTCAGAAGTTTACATACACTTAGGTTGATTTACTATTAGCAAACTAGTTTTGGCAAGTCGTTTAGGTAATTTTTCCAACAATTGTTTACAGACAGATTGTTTCACTTTTAATTCATTAAATCACAATTCTAGTTAACTGTGCCTTTAAGCAGCTTGCAAAATTCCAGAAAATTATGTCAAGCCTTTAGACAACTAGCTTCTGATAGGAGGTGTACTGAATTGGAGATGTACCTATATCCACAGTAAAACGACCCCTATATCGATGTATATGGATATGTTGAAGCAACATCTCAAGACATCAGTCAGGAAGTTAAAGCTCTGATGCAAATGGGTCTTCCAAATGGACAATGAACCCAAACATGCCTCCAAAGTTGTGGCAAAAATGGCTTAAGGACAACAAAGTCAAGGTATTGGAGTGGCCATCACAAAGCCCTGACCTCAGTCCAATAGGCAGGACAGAAAAAGCATGTGCGAGCAAGGAGGCCTACAAACCTGACTCTGTTACACCAGTTCTGTCTGGAGGAATGGGCCAAAACTACAGCAACTTATTGTGAGGAGATTGTAGAAGGCTGCCCAAAACATTTGACCCAAGTTAAACAATTTAAAGGCAATGATACCAAATATTAACAAAGTGTATGTAAACGTCTGACCCACTGGGAATGTGATGAAAGAAATAAAAGCTGAAATAGATCATTCTCTCTACTGCTAATCTGACATTTCACATTCTTAAAATAAAGTAGTTATCCTAACTGACCTAAGACAGGGAATGTTTCTACGATTAAATGTCAGGCGTTTATATGTATTTGGCCAAGGTGGATGTAAACTTCTGACTTCAACTGTATATGATTTAATAATTCATGCATCAGAGGTAGTGATTTTCAAGAGGTAGTTTTTCAATCGCCAATGCGATACTGATATCTAGAGAGCAGGATACAAATGCCGGTAAACATGATTAAATTTAACAACAGCAAATTTGTGTAAACTGAAAAAACTTTCATTTTATGCAATATTTACTCAAATTTGCATAAACTTATAAAGAGAAAGTGTTGACTCTCCATTGTTAAATATATTGGTATATTTTGAATTTTCAGGCTTCATATTCACCTTTTCATTCACATACACACTCACAAGCTTTGTCTTTTAGGTCAGTCACCACCCACCTGTGTCTGCTTGTCACTGCGAGTCCAAGAACTTCACACTTTGGCAAGGTGAGTAAAACACACACACTTGGTGTGTGCAAGTGCCAGACTTAGACACTTTCTAACATTTTAGTATAGTTTTGATTGGGTAAACTGTCCATGCTTTGTATTTGTCAGATGTCCGATGGAAGAATAAGTTTTGGGGGAAATCTATGGAGATCGTTCCCATGGGAATCACTCATTTAGAGTTGCCAGGGTAATTCCTCTTTATTTATTTTTGTATCATTTTACATTCCATTCGTTTTTATTTATCATTTCATCCCACTGTATTCCCCACTCCAATGTCATTTCCTATCTCCCTTTCTCTCACTCACTCACTCATTCTCAGTTTTGAGGATCATTATGAGTGGAGTAAGGTCACTTCCTGCATTCATAACATTCTGAGTGGTCAGCGCTGGATAGAGCACTATGGGGAAATGTCAGTCAAGCACACCACCACCATGGGAGAAATCAGTCATTGCAAAGTTACTTTCTTTAAGGTGGGACCATCAAAAACTCTGAACTAAATGTGAAATCAGGCATTCAGCTTGGTACCCAAAGCTTTCATTAAACATATATGTGTACATCTGTGTTTGTCTTGCCCACATCTGCCTTCTTATTAAATTCAGCCAGAATATTCACCTGGAATTTACACAATTAACCTCATATACATTTTATTACACTGAATGATTTTTCCCCCTTTTATTATTATTATTTTTCATGTTCAGGCAAGATCTGGAGGTTTGAATGCTAATGAGGTGGAGGGTGTGGTCACTGACTCAGAGGGGCGTGTCATTCACTCGCTGTTTGGCAAATGGAATGAGGCATTGTTTTTGGGCAAACCACCTTCAGCTACCTGCATCTGGAGAGCAAGTGAGTTAGAGACCTGTTCAGGACTATATCTAAAGGGATAGTTCATCCAAAAATGAAAATTCTCTAATCATATACTCATCCTCATGATATCCCAGGTGTGTATGACTTTCTTTTTTCACCAGAACACATTTGAAGAATAATATAAATATATCTTGGCTTATTAGGTCCTTAAAATGCAAATGAATGGAGATTTCTCTTTTGAAGCTTCAAAAATCACAGACAGTCAACATAAACGCCATCCATACGACACCAGCTGTTAAATGAAATGTCTTCTAAAGCAACACGATTGCTTTTGGTGTGAAAAAGTAAAATACAATTTTTTTTACTCTAAATCATGCTTCCGGTGAGCAGTACGCATGTGTGTCTTAATTGCATTGGCATTTGAAATTTGCAAGAACTGATGCACTTGCGCCACAGTCGGAAGAGCAGCACTGTTTACAAGTGAGGAGGAGGAACGCTTGGTTGGTTTTAGTTTAGATCGGTATTGATCTGTTTATTTACTTACAATGTTGAGTTTGTGTGCTCATCCTGGATGTCTCAAACAAGTGAAGAACGTGAGATTACATCTGTATCCATGGCAACGCAAATACGTCACACGAGAGACCGCTTGGGCTCCACCCTCTCGTGAAGCATTGGATTATAGTTAAAAAGTACTTAAATACTGATATCTTGTTCGCACCAAAAGAGATTGTGTCACTTTAGAAGACATTGATTTAACCGCTGGAGTCATATCGATGATGTTTATGCTGTCTGTCTGGGATTTGTTTTTTTTGAGAGCTTCAAAAGAGAAATCTCCATTTACTTGCATTTGAAGGACCAAATAAGCAAAGATATTTTTCTTCAGATGTTTTCTGGTGAAGAAAGAAAGTCATACACACCTGGGATATCATGAGGGTGAGTAAATAATGAGAGAATTTTCATTTTTGGGTGAACTTATCCTTTAATGTATTCAAACAAATTTATAAGGTAGTCATTTCAGATTGTTTTGTTGAAATGACAATAGAGGGGTGCTAACACTGCACAATTATTGTCAATTACAGTATATGCATGTGTATGTGTTGCATGCAGATCCCATGCCTGAGGACTATGAGGAGTTCTATGGGTTCTCCCAGTTTGCAATTGAGTTGAATGAATTGGAGGAGAGTCTAAGTCCCCTTTTACCCCCAACAGACACACGCTTTAGACCAGACCAAAGGTACTTTTGGTGACATTTGAACCATGAATTTAGCATGAATTGCACAACTGCTGCCCAAAGTGAAGACTTTCCTTTACAAAGACTGGTGTTTTGCTGTGGGCTAATTAGTGTCTCTTTCATGTTAGATTACTGGAAGAGGGTGATGTTGCTGGAGCAGAAGAACAGAAAGAAAGGATTGAAGTGCTCCAAAGAGAGAGGAGAAAAGTTCTACAAGAAAACAACATGACACACTCACCCCGATTCTTCAAGTAAGTGGCTGGTCCAAGCACAGAGCTTTAGTTGTGTTGGGCGTGTCACGAGTTTCTGTCCATAATGCTGTTTCGTTAATTCAATCAGGCGTTCTGAAGATGACTCCTGGAAGAGCAATGGCACATACTGGGAACTCAGGAAGGACCCAGGATTCAGCAAATTGGATTTTCCTGTTCTTTGGTGACCACCAATGGAAATGTTTCTTTGTTTTTTTTTTAGTTTCTGCTCTGGCTGTATGGAACACTACTATTTTGTTATACAAAACAAAAGCCTTAATCATTATTCTCAGTATGGACTTTTAATGCCTGATGGTGCCATGTTCCTTTCGATAAACATTTTTGCCTTGGCAAACTGCCTGGCTGTTGTCTGGATTTAAATGCACTGACAAATTACCCTTGCAAGTGCCTGGCTATATTTAGGTTATTTATATTCAATATATTTAGTTCATATATATTCAATAATTGAAGAATAATCATATTAATAAATTCAATAGGTTATTTAATATTATGACTGGAATGCAGAGGTGTAAACTTCAAGAATAAACACTTACAACACTGATAACTACAGAGGGTTTATCTCATGAAAACAAAGTCCTATTTCACCCCAAAATAAAAATAGATAATTTGCTTAAAGAAAATTAAAACAATATTTAGGACTATGAAGATCCCCTCTTATTCATTTAATATAAAGCAACAAAAAAAAATCTCATTCCTATTACTGTAATGCAAAAAATGAATGGATGTATTTATACAGCAATGTAGTATTTTTATATTTCCTTTCATTTTTGCTGATTTAAAATATATTATGCATCATGATTTTTAAGATGATTGATTATTTTGATCCAAAAAATCTTAATGGCACTACAAATAGGCTTAATTTTCTTTAAAATATTATAAAATGTCATTTATTATTTTCCTTTGATTTTGGGGCAAACTTTGACCTAGACTGAATATTTTTGTGAGATTCACCCCAAATGAGCTTTTACTCCATGAAAAGTTTGAAAGCCACATTAAGAAATATTAAGTGACTCAAACAATCCACTCAGATATTATCAGAGAGTTATTTCGAGATTAAGCTTAGTCTGTATAATTTCATGCACATTCTGCACTTATGATTATGTAAGGGAAATAGAAAAATATAGCATTATATCAAATATATGTTAAAAAGAAAATATTGTTTAAATTCATTTTGATTGTGTACTCTATTAATTCTGTGTTGTGTACATACCTGGGCTTCTTTTTTGTTTTTTTATGAAACTGATGCAATAGTCTATATGTACTCATGAGGTATGCCTGTTACACTTGATAACTGTTGTCCTGTTTCTGTGAGGTGTGGATGTGTTTTAGATGTGATCAACTATTTTTTTTTCTTTTGACTGTGACATTTACAAGGATCTAAACAGATCTTGGACTGTTGCTTTCAGAGAGAACAGATTGCATCAGCGCATGACGTCTGACCAAATGTTTGGTTTGGGCAATATATATACTAGGTCAAATCCAAGAAACTTTCCCTGTTTTCATTAGAGGGATGCTTGTAGATGTTCTCCTATTGCTTAACTCTGATGTCAGTTGTTAGTTTCTGCTTTTTATTTAGCTACAATCTTTAATCAATTAGGAAGATATTTTATTTCTGACGGGGTATAATTTAACTAGGTATCATAATTAACTTTCTGGATATTACTGGCAGGGCACCCCATTACAGGTTGCTTTGATTTATGTATGGCTAGTGGGGTTGTGTAACAATAGGAAGATCCCCTTTCCATAGCGGGTCATTTCATAAACATCATTCATACATTGAAGGTCACGGTGCTTTCCTGAAGAGTCATTGCTTTACTATGTAAATGTGCTCTCCAATCTAAACTATGAAACTGGAACAGAAGGCACTTCTGTATTACAAATGGCTGAATGTGAAAGAGACAGACCTAAAGCTTTCTTTGTTAGCATAAGAAAATTAAAAAACATGATTCTTTTCTTTCTGTTTGAAACATTGACACACATAAATGCTTTACTTGCTGGTAGTGGTGTTGTGCAGAAATGTGTACAAGTGTGTAATATATTTTGTAGATAAATGTAAATAGAGAAGTGAATGTGTGTTCAGATGACGCAATTGGGGAAAATGTGGGGTTGACATGAAAACATGAGAGTATATCAGTATGACCGCAGCTTCCTTTATCAGACTTCAAGAGTGTTCATTCCAGTTAAAGAAAATTCCTAAATCTATTTCACAATATTTCTCTCTGTTTTTGTCAGAGGTCGCATTGCTGATACTTCCAGGTGTTAAAAGCTTGTCCATCCTTGCTTATCATTTGTGGATACATGTCCCACTAGTTCTTCTGCTAACTTTACAACGTCATCCTAAAAAGTTTCAAAGCAAGACACTCTAATGTACTTTAGATCTGACACTCATTTCACTAAGAAAATTCTCACACTTGTTTTACTTGCTACTACAAATGCTTTTCTGTATATGGCTATGTAGTAGTTTTTTTCCAACATAAGCATGAATGTGATTTGTGGCCATTTTTTTGGTAAGAGAGTGTATAACTGTAACCCGCACAAGAAGAGACAGTCACAATGTATAGTCAAACTGCGTTTATTGCAGGCAAAGCAAAAGTACAAATAGGGCAAATCCAGAAGAGAGTGGTCGAGGGGAGCGTAAGGTCGAAGCCGGGGAATCAGGATATGGCAACGTGGGAAATCTACAAAAGAGTGGTCGTGGAAAGCGTAAGGTCGAAGCCGGGGAAAGCAGAATCAGTATAACAAGACAATCGAGTCGAATAGACAGGGGAGCTAGGGGATCACTAGAGCTGACAAAGCGAAGGGGTAACTAAACAATAACCAACACGAGTGAGACGAAAGGGCAGCGTATAAATAGAGGAAAACGAACAGTGCAGGTGAAACTAATAATCGAGTGATTGGGACGAGTGCGGGTGAAACTAATACTCTGGTGATTGGAAGCGAGCGTGAGAGCCAGAGGGGGGTGATTGGGAGCGAGCGTGTGAGCTCGAGGAAGCGGAGCGAACTAGAGGAGCGGGGTTCGTTACAATAACAAAATCTCTCAGAGCATCTTCACTCATCTGGCAGAATTGTGCCTCTGTGTGCATTTTTTCATTTCAAGCTGTAAATGTCGATAATTGCCATTTTAAATGTATCCTTTAAAACATAATCATTACCATTATTTCAGTTTTGTGTATCTCTGTGTTTGGTTGGTTGGTTTATGGTTCACCCATTATAAACAGATGCAGGGGTTTTTCAAACTGGTGTCCGCAGGGGGTGCTGTGGTGGTCCAAGATAATTGTTTAGAGAGAAAAAAAGTATAAATGAGTATAAAAATAAAATTAAAATATAGATATAATTGAAATTCTTATCATTTCGTTCTAAACCATGGGATTAATCAAGATTATTTTATAATATTGACAGTAATAATTTTACAACAAGAAATAAAAACAAATCTGTATATAATATGAATTATTAATATTTGTATTTGTAAGAATTAAGGGGTGAACTTCACAATTCCCTTTAAATGAATAGTTCACCCAAAAATGCCATCCCAGGTGTGGATGACTTTCTTTTGCTGAACACAATTTTATCTCTGTTGGTCCTCAGAATACAAGTGAATGTGTAACAAAATGTTCAAGCCCTAAAATGCAGGCGTAGAAGTAATCCATAAGAATCCAGTGCTTAAAACTATATTATCAGAAGCTATACGGTAGGTGTGAGTGAGAAACAGATCCATATACAAGTACTTTTTTATTATACATTTTCTTCCCTGCCCAGTAGGTGGTGATATGCACAAAGAATGTGAATCGCCATTAACAAAAGAAAAAGAATGTGAAAGTGGAGATTGATAGTTAAAAAGTACTTGAATATTGATCTGTTTCTCACCCACACCTATCATAGTACTTCTAAAGACATGGATTTAACCTCTGGAGTTTTATGGATTACTTTTATGCTCCCTTTGTGCTGATGGATCTTCAAAATATTGGTCACATATTCACTCGCATCGTGTGGACCTACAGAGCTGAAATATTCTTCTAAAAATCTTAATTTGTGTTCAGCAGAAGAAAGAAAGTCATACACATCTGGGATGGCATGAGGGTGAGTAAATTAGAGAATTTAAATTTTTTGATATAACTAATCCTTTGAAGCTACTTTGAAACAATATTGTGAAAAGTGCTATTGTAACGGGAGCCAGCTGATACGTAATAGCTGTGTAGTGTGTGTAAACCTCACCCCGCTAGCCTCAAGAGGCGCACTAGCGACTGACACTAGGGGCTGTAGCTTTTAGCCTCCTCATTAGCACGCCTGCCTCCCATGCCAGAGACACCGGTTCGAATCCCGCTCGGATCAAGTCGTTCAGGGCCGATTGCACTATACAAATGCATTTATACAATTTGAATAAATCATTTTACTTTAGTACAATGGCACTATTAAAGCCAGTTATTGTAATTTAGCAAACAACATGTCTTTATAATATCATTTGGGGGTCCTTTGCATTAAAAAGTTTGAAAACCCCTTAACCAGTGGACACTGCAGTATATTTATCTCGATATTATCAATGTTAAAGTCTAATCACTCGTTTAGACACAGTGAACAGTAGAAGTCACTGAAAGAGGCAAGTCTGTTCTTGTCCCACAATTGTTTATGTTTCTGTTCACATGATTCCAAATTTTAGCCAGGACCCATCCATTTTTAAATAATTAAAAACAGTTCATACCGCCCCTTTTCACGCCGACGCCGTCACTGTACGGGGGCGTTGGGACTTTTCAGAAGTGGAGGAGGCATTTAAATTTCGGTTAAATTCTTCAACAGTCGCATTTTCCCGCAAGAGAAGCACTGTACGGTTTTGTCTGTCACAGAGCTGTTGTTTTGTGAAATATAGCGGCGATAAGAAGAGTTTCTTCACAACACATCGCGATCTCCGTTTGTTTGGCTGTTCTGCAGCGCATCAGCTGAAGACTAACAATAACAGGTGTGTAGTTATAAACTATTTATAAATCACTTATAATATACTACTCTGACGCTTGATCTCCTGATTTCATACTTGACTGAATTAATAATATATGTAATGTAGGCTAATAGTAGACAGTAAACAAAAAATTGCTCTTGTGCATATGTCATTTCAAAAGGAAAATCGGGTCTTCAACAGGGGGTCCGCAAAGTAATGTTTGATCCAGATGTTTTATTCTGCATGGTCTGTCTGTCTCTTTCTTTCTTTTTGGAGGAGGTTTGGCACAGGGATTTATAGGGGGATTTAAAAATGTCTGTTCATGTAAAAAATGTTGCAGACCCCTGCTGTACATTCCCACTGAAAAGACCAGCTAAAACCAGCTTAAGCTTGTTGGCTGGTTTTAGCTGTTCTCCCAGCCTTGCCAGGCTTGTCAGTTCGCTGGTTTCAGAGGGGGTTTGAACACTTTTTAGCTGGTCAGTCTTGGAAACCTTCTAAGACCAACCTGACCAACTAAGACTACCCTGATCATCTAAGATCAGCATGACCAGCTAAGACCATCCTGATCAGCTAAAGCCACCCCGACCAGCTAAGACCAACCTGACCAACTAAGACCACCCTGATCAACTAAGATCAGCATGACCAGCTAAGACCACCCTGATCAGCTAAAACCACCCCGACCAGCTAAGACCAACCTGACCAACTAAGACCACCCTGATCAGCTAAGATCAGCATGAACAGCTAAGACCACCCTGAACAGCTAAAACCACCCCGACCAGCTAAGACCAACCTGACCAACTAAGACCACCCTGATCAGCTAAAACCACCCTGACCAGCTAAGACCAACCTGACCATCTAAGACCAGCCTGATCAGCTAAGATCAGCATGACCAGCTAAGACCACACTGATCAGCTAAAACCACCCCGACCAGCTAAGACCAACCTGACCAACTAAGACCACTCTGATCAGCTAAGATCAGCATGACCAACTAAGACCACCCTGATCAGCTAAAACCACCCCGACCAGCTAAGACCAACCTGACCAACTAAGACCACCCTGATCAGCTAAGATCAGCATGACCAGCTAAGGCTAACTAAAACCAGCCTACCAGCTCTTGTGCTGGTTTTAGCTGGTCTTTTCAGCAAGGCAGCATTTTATGATTATTTCAATGGCTTTGCCATGTAAACATCATGAAGTATGTACATATGGTAGCCTACCATCCATGTTTTTGTAATCATAAAACGCAACACTCAATTTCATACAATTTGTAGCGGGGGTCCCATCTCTCTACCCACCAAGGGGTCCTTGTCCTGAAAATGGCTGAAGACCCCTGGTTTAGATTGTTTCATGGAGTTTCAAGAGAATCTAGTGGTGGAGATGAATGCTATTTATATACTCTACCGTGAACATCCTCTCTAGCCTTTCTGAGGAACACCATGAGCACATTGCCCAGTTGCCCCATCTTGGTCATAAATTAGGAAGACATACCAATGAAGCATTTGGAAAAATCAGGTCACAAAAAAGATCAACTGTGCTCATTTACTGTTTTTTTTTTTTTTTAGAACATTCCTTTAAGGATGTATGGAAATAAAGGTTAAGAATCAGCCATTGAAAAAAATAAAAACCTGACTGATCATTGACTGGTTGGACAGTTTTTGTAGTGTAGAGGATTAAGGGATTAATGATCATCGCTTCCTATATTAAATTATCTTACATGCTTTTATTTCACTTGATTGGGGAATGGGATATGTAATGTGATGCCAGCAGTATTTAAAGGGATAGTTCACCCAAAAATTCTCTCATCTTTTACTCACCCTCATGCCATCCCAGACATGACTGCACAAATGAAGATTTTTAGAAGAATATCTCAGCTCTGCTGGTCCTCACAATGCAAGTGAATGGTGGCCAGAACTCTGACTTTATGTCCCTTTTGGTCCTTCAAAGTTCTGATCACCATTCATTCACATTGTGAGGATCAACAGTGCTGAAATATTCTTCTAGTAATCTTTCTTTGTGTTCTTCAGAAGAAAGAAAGTCATATACATCTTGGATGGCATGATGGTGAGTGAATGATGAGAGAATTTACATTTTAGGGCGTACTATCCCTTTAAGATGAGAAACATAACTAACACCAAAACACATCAGACGAATGTTGGAAAGTTCTTTAAATATCCAGGGTCAGAAATTAAGGGAGGTTTAGGGCAAAAATGCTAGAAAAAATGACATAAATGCCCTCAAAATTCAAAATGGATGGGGCAAAAATAAAAAATAAAAAAAATAACCTAGTAATGAATTATTTTGGATTTTTCTGACATAGTTCTTAATATTCTATTTTAATCATAGTTATACATATTATGGCATAAAACATGAGCTGATAATGATTTAATTCTTGGAGTAGGAGATTATTAAATTATCAATCCTGAGAATTTCTATTAATACATTGATAAAATTGATGTATTTGACATGACTAATATGTCCTCAGAAAGGTAAAAACAAATGCCCCTGAAAATCAAATCCAGGGGGCAAATATTGCCCCTCAATGTAAAAGTGACTTTCTGACACTGGAACTATCCCTTTAATGCATGTATAAATGTTGTCATGTTTGTGTATGTGCAGGGGATGTTTGAGAAAGCGACAAAAAAGCTGGTCCGGCAGATTGATCCTAATGGTTCTCTGATTGCTTCTTCCAGTCTGAATGATTCAAAAAAACTCCAGCCACTTGGGGTGGTGCTGAAAAGACAGAAAGTTTGGTTCTGGCAGCAAACTAAGTACATACCTACACCCTTCACTCTTCAAGACCTGCTGCTGGGGAATGCAATAAAACCAGGTAATGATCCTGTGTGAGAGCTCATAGACCCACATGCTTTTCAGACCTCAATTTGCACAGATCTTGCAGGCTGGTTCATTAGTTTTTGTTGGGAAACATGACAGTGGTATGAGTTTCAATATGTTCAGCATGTACAAGTTGATTTCAATGTGTACAAAACTGCTCCAATGGAAATGTAAGTGTTATTGTAATGTGACGGCAAGACTGTTCATGAGCTATAAAAATGAATAAACGTGCTTGACTGCTCCTGTCCTTGTTAAGCTGAATATCCCTCTTTGGATTTATCAGTGTGTGAGGAGACAGACCTTGTGAAATATCAGGGAATATACACAAACATTGTGAGTGGATCTTTGGAGGTTGTAGGTGGTAATGTCACCCTAAATGCAAGTGGACGGGGAACATCTAAACTCTGCTTATCTCTCGGGACACTTCGCAAGGAGGAAGTAAATATTCCACAACTTCTGAAGGACTCCAGAGGCAGGTTAGAGAAAAACACTCATGCAACGTGTATGCAATGTCAATATACTTAAAGGGATAGTTCCCCCCAAAATTAAAATTCTCTCATAATTTACTCACCCTCGTGCCATTCCAGATGTGTATGACTTTACCCCATGTGACTCTACCCTCCCCTGCAGAACGCAAATTAAGATTTTTAGGTTTCATTTTTGGGTGAACTATCCCTTTAAATTGACAAGAACTACTAACATTGTAGAATGTCTGCTTTAACCTCCTGAGACCCCCACGTGATCAACATTTATATTAAAATGAAACAAATTGACCCACAGATGTGTTCTTGTTGAAAAATATTAAAAATAATTAACATGGGGGACCTGGGTAGCTCCGTGAGTAAAGACGCTGACTACCACCACTGGAGTCACAAGTTCAGGGTGTGCTGAGTGACTCCAGCCAGGTCTCCTAAGCAACCAAATTGGCCCGGTTGCTAGGGAGGGTAGAGTCACATGGGGTAACCTCCTCGTGGTCGCTATAATGGGGTTCGCTTTTGGTGGTGCGCGTGGTGAGTTGTGCGTGGATGCTGCGGAGAATATCGTGAAGCCTTCACACACGCTATGTCTCCGCGGTAACGCGCTCAACAAGCCACTTGATAAGATGCATGGAGTGACGGTCTCAGTCACGGAGGCCAGTCACTACACCACCATGAGGACTTAGAGCGCATTGGGAATTGGGCTTTCCAAATTGGGGACAAAAAGGGGAGAAACAAAATTTAATAAATAACTAACATGTTTTGTTTTTTTTTACTTTTGTGGGAACGTGGTCCTAATTTTAACATATGTAGACATCAAGTTGATCGGCATGCTGACGCGCGAAAATGAACAGATTTTTTAAAACCGCATATCAAATGAAACTATAGATGCTACTCTTTACAACCAAACAGGTTTCAATCAAAAAACTTAGATAATAGATTACATTTAGAAATAGATTTCTTACCAGAGGCACTTTGGCACTGTGCCAGTTGCAGCACGTATATCAACGTCACGCTGTTGTGTCACGTGACGCGGTGCACCCGAAGTTTAACCCTTAAACGACAGTGTAGAGTCTTGTGAACAGTATTCAGTCGGTTTTAATTTATTTAAATTATCCATTGCATATAGCAAAGCCAAAATACACTGTCCACACATGTGGACGTGGTGTTGCATGAGGTTAAAAGAACCAAACTTTGTGAACCAAAAAGTTAACAAAATTAAAGGAACCCAGTTCTCATGAAAGTGGGCTCAGATTTGGTTCATTTCACTTTTGACCAGCTTTTAGTCCACTTTTCATTCACACTGTGGTTTTTTGGAACCCGGATCACAACAATAGTGTATTATGCAATACATTTTTTATTATTATTATTAGAAAAGTATTATAAAATAGTAATATATTTCAGAGGTAATTTCTTCACTTTGGACCTAAATTTGAATCTTATCTCTTAACATTTACAATAATGTGAATAAGCTGGCAAGTTAGAAATTTGACATGACTGAGCAGACTACTAAATACAAGGCACAAGAGATAGGCTGTATGTATTTGTTATAATGTAGTGATTTGTTCTGGTTTTGATTTGACCTGTTTGTATTGATGGTCCCTGTAGTACCTTAGACACCCATCACTCCTTGATTCAGCAGTCACTGAAAAGGAAGAAGGTTTTTACCCTCCTGAAAGAGCGAATCTTTACCACCTGTGAATGTTTCATCTCCTATACCGGACTGGAGAAAAGCAGCTGCCATGCCATTTTGGGAGCATGTTGTGCAGAGGTTTGTAAGAATTGCATGCATGTTCAGGGATTAACTGAATTTACGCCATTGCATGAATGAATGTCTGTTTATCTGAGGGTGTCTATGGTTTTTCAGATATTCATGAAAGAGACCGGTAAGCTACAATACGACTCTGAGATTGCTATAGAGATCCCACCAGACACTGTAATGGCTTACAGTGTCATCGAAATGAACATCAGCAGTGATGGCTACTTTGGTCAGTGATGTTTACGTGGCTTTCTTTTATTTTTTTATTATATTAATTTGTTTCAACTATTTAAATGCATTATTAATTCATGAATATTCTAGTGTCATTTACATATTATTCATACAGTGTGTCCCAACCGCTTTTTTCAACCCCAAGTATGCCAAAGCCACATCAATAGGTCTCAAGTACCCCTTGAAATGCACAGATTTCAATGTTATTTATGTCACTCCAATTAGAGAGACACTGGAGCAAATCTTAAGTTTGGAGGTGCATTTAGGACAAAAGAATTCTAAAGAAAAATATAACTGCACACACTTACAAGTTTACTTTATTACCAACATGGTCAACATTACCAACCATCTACCTTTGTCGACTTTTTTATTAGACCATTTTGCAAACAAATGCCATCTTTTCTGAAGGACACTAGCCAGATACTGCCCTTTACTGATTCAATCAATCCTGTCCCTAATGATATTCTTCTCGTATCTTTTGATGTTCATTCACAAATATACCACATATGGATGGCATGACTCCTGAGTCCATGACTTATTTATTATCAAAACGTAATGTTGATTCAGCTTCCTCTAATTAGTGTATTAACACATTATCTGAAATTGTTCTCTCTGATACAATGATTTCTTTATCCAACATAGGGGTGTGGCCATTTGCACCCTTTTTTGCAAACTTATTATTAATATGGGTGTTTTTAAGAAAATGTCATCTATTCACAGCATGAATATGGTTCTAACGTGTTGATTTGGAAGAGATATTTGGATGATTGCTTCTGTCTTATTACCTGGACTCTTCCCACCAATACTTAAATATTATGTTCCCATTTTGTTGGTTTAACAAAGCGAAATTGTTCCAAGTACCCCCTGGAAATGGCTTAAGTAACTCCTGGTTAAGAATAACTGATTTGAACTACTTTTTATAATAATAATAAAAAAGTGGACATGCTGTATATGTATTAGGACTGTCTCTGTTTGAAGGTTGTTGTTTTTTGTGACTGTTGGAGTGTAGATTTGTGCGTTGAGCCTAGTGGGATTGAGGCAAATGACATTTCTCAAAATACCTTTTCTGGTTACTCTGAGGTGGATGGTCTGTGGGCACCACAAGAGTTCAAGGAGGGGTCTCCACTTAGTACCCTGAAGAAAGGTATGTGTTTGAGTGCACAATATTTGCAGGAGCAGAAGTTAGATTGTCCTTTTTCTCCCACTTCCCCTTTCAGTTCCCAAAACAATTTGGCTGGTTAGAAATACCTTGTTATATTTTTCATATAGGATATAAAACCATTGATTTGTTTTGTTTTTCGTTTTATGAAGGATGTATGTGTGCTTGTGGTCTCTTTGCAGCACTAGCAGATGTTCAGATGAGGTTTTGTTCACTGGCTGATCTGTCTGCTGAGTGCTGTTCCTGCTTACTCCGATTGTTCAGCCAAATTCTGTTGGATCGATGCATCCTATCAGCTTTGACAGATAAGGTGAGCGATAGCTTGAAAGCATTCCCACAGATGAACTTTGTAGCCCCACTGTTTCTTAAAGAGTTTGTTCCTCCTCATATCACTTTATTTGTTTATCTTTCTGTCTTTCTCAGCTCGAGGTGCTAAGCAGTGGCGAATCACCATGCTTCTTCAATAATGAGTTGTCTGATGAACAGAGCCAGGTCATTGGTGCATTTTTAGACTTGCTGAAGTGCGAACCATTTGAAAAGTGTGGTCTCACCACAACATCAATTGAATTGTCCAATCAGAATGGATCTCAGGTATCAACAGCCAAAAACAGTGGTATTCCTTTGGCATCTGAAATGTACGGCTCATCACAGAATGGGTGTCACACGGCCGTATCCCATCAGAATGGAAGTTCCTCAAATGCAAAAGTTCTGATTGCTATGCATATGCTGATCAGCGCCACTGAGGGTTAGTACTTAAACTTCAAAGGCAAACCAATCTTGTGTGCAAAGTCTTTACATTCTTTTCATCTGCATCATACACCCATCACATTTAATTTATTTTATTATTATTATTATTCAGAGCTGACAGATGCTGGACAGGACCTGCTAGGACATTTCTGCACTTCAGAAGGTCTTAAAAGTCTACAGGATTTAGTAAGTTCAACATTGTTGGATGCTAATTCAAACTCTAAATAATTAAATAATAAAAGGTTTAAAGCAATAGTGCACCCAAAATAAAAGACATTCTGTCATCATTTACTCATGTTGTGTGCAGATTCTTGCGGGAACACATGAAAATGTGAACAAGCTTTGCATTCAATCATGAATGTGTTGAAAAGAATCATGGCTTAAGTCAGGATTTTCCCTGTAAATACTTCACTGTATATAGTTTCACTGTATATTTAATAACTTAAATTTCAATAATCTTACCAAAAGCTTTCGTATGCTTTCATAAAACTTAGAATACAACGTATGAGTTGTATGTATTAATTTTATGACACTTTTGGGTACATTTCTAAGCTTTAAAGTGTCACTATCAAATACCATTATATTGAAATTAGCAAATGAGACATCCTTTAAAATTCCCCCTTTTGTGTTCTGCAAAAAAAAGAAAGTCGACAGATTTAAAATTTTTGGGTGAACTATCCCTTTAATGTGGTTATTTATTGGTTCTAATACTGGAAAAGTGTCTGAAAACAGGTATTTTCACATAACACTTGAACTTTGGTAAATGTTTGGAAACTTTGGATTAATGTGTACTAAAGACAGGTAGTAAGAAAAATTAAAACTAGCATTTTTTTTATTGTTTTATTTTTGTTTTCTGTAAACCTAGGCAAATCTTCTGACTTCTAACTGCTTGCCGATCTCCAAGGATACCATCCCTGTTTTCTTACAAAAGGAGGATGAATTTCACAGAGTGCAGAAACTTTTTCAATCATGCAATGTTTTGTTAAGGAAAAAGGATAACATATTGTCCGCTGAAATTAGCTCTGGGGAGGGATTCCTTCCGCTGGTATTATGTATAGCCATCCATGGCCTTGCATCCTTAGCTAGTAAGATTTGGTGATGGCTGATGTGTCAAAATGGGTAATGTATGAAATGTTTCTTGTGTTCTCAATACTGACTGACAACACCCTAAAACTAGACAGAAATGTTAAAGATGGTTTGTACTTGTTTGTCTTTTTTATCCTTGTTCCTTTTATATCAGTTTATCTAACAGCAAATATTTCTCCAACAAAGTGCATTTAATACATTTTTATATATAATTTCTCATAAGTCATATATACATAATACAAGTTATTTATTTTTCCCACTACTATACAATGTTTTTATGCATGTGCAAAGATTTAAAAAAAAATCTGAATCTGAACTTTTACCAGTTATATTATAAAAGGATTGATGTTGTTGTTATTTACATTCAAATCTTAAAGTATAGGCCTACAATTAAAACTTTAGTTTTAAAAAAGCAAACTTTGGCTTTGCTTACCTGAGAGCGTTTCAATTCCTTGGTTTAGTTTAGGATGGGGTACTGGAGTGGTGGTGGTGTAGTGGTCTAAAGCACGTAACTGGTAATCAGAAGGTCGCTGGTTCAATCCCCACAGCCACCACCATTGTGTCCTGAGCAAGGCACTTAACTCCAGGTTGCTCCAGGGGGACTGTCCCTGTAATAAGGGCTCTGTAAGTCGCTTTGGATAAAAGCGTCTGCCAAATGCATAAATATATAAATATAAATATATACTTTATTCATCCCTCAGGGGAAAATTGAGGTTTAGATTCGATTTTATAGCATTTATTCTTTCTTTATATAACATTAAGGATGCTACCGTCTATCAGGTCTCTTCATAATACTTTTAAGAATAATATAAAGATTTTTGTGTTCATGTATATCCACATGTATATTGAGTAATAAGCTTTTGTCACCTCACATAGAGTATTTGTGTTATAAATTTACAAAGTTCTCCATTGAAACCATTTGACTGAAGCCATCTGGAACTAGCTTTTGTTCATTTTTCAGATATTTTACTTGGAAACTAAATCTGATTTTATAATGAAATGTGTGTGTGTGTGTATATGTATAATTGTGTGTATATATATATATATATACACACACATATACATTCATCATATTATCTATGATGTGTTTATGTATGTATTTTCAATAAAATCTTAATATTGACAATCTTTATCCAAAAGCTTCTGTGTTTGATGGGATCATGTATGTACATAATTATTAAATATAAAAGAGGAACCCAGAGTAAAAATGTTCAATTTATTTATTGCCTTGTTGTAGAGGTCATGATGACATATAGACAGTGACAAAAACACATTAACAGAAACTTTGGCAGGCAGGTCATGTGATTCTGAGACAGAATCTTTGTTACAAACACGAAAAACATGCAGATGATTTAATGCAGAGAATGAGGTTGCTCAGAAAAGGTATGACTGAAAGCAACAGGACTATTTGTTCGGTTCCTTAAAGGACACTAAAGAAAACAACTGAGGATCATTAGACAGACACAATGTGCATCCAAACATTTTACAAAACAGATAAAAATTCAGTGTATGTAAAGTTACAAAACAGACTAATTTATCCAATAAGCTGCACACACTGATATGGACTTATGCAGAAAAGAGATTCAATACATCTCTTTTGGATACGAAGACAAGCACATGATACAGTTCAAGTTATGTGGCTGAAAAAGGGTTAAGAGATGAGGGTACTGTATGTAAACAGTTTTATGGTTCTTGGTTTTGGGATCTAGATTGTGTTCTAGAATGTTCTATATGAGCCCTTTGCCTGCTACACTGTCAGGTTAGTCAGACATAAATCAAAGTCACAGTTTAGGGACTACAAAACGAAAAACAGAAACACTAAAAAATGACTAAAACAATAAATTAAAAAATTTGGCCTCGGATTCATCAACGCCAGCTTTAATTTTCCTTATTTTCTCTTTTCTCCAATCTCCCAAGATGTTACGATTAGAAAGATATCCTTTAAAAACATACACATACTAAAATAAATAAGTACTCTTCCCTTTCAGTTTGAGTAGAAAAAAACATTGCATTGTGTGCACAAAAGAGAGGTTGGGGCTATTGGTGATGTTAAAGGAGATAACGCTCATTTGGTTGGTCAATCCAAACGTGTAACTTCACTTCCCCACATCCATCACCTCACAGATATCACTCACACACACACACACACACACACACATTCATACACGCTCATACCCTCTTGTACGGTGATCTTTTAAAGGTGTCCTCAGTAGACCCAGCTCACTGGAACCCACTGCGGTTCATTGCAAAGTTTGTCCACAGCCGACTGCAGTGTCTCAAATGCAAAGTCTAGGTTGTCATTGACAATGATGAGATCAAAGTAGTGTCTGTAAGCCCGCAGAATACGAGCACTTTCATCCACAGTCTTCTTCAGGTCCACGTCCTGAGGGAAAGAGAGAGAGTAGTTTCAGCATGTCTTGAATTAAGCGAGAATCTTTAGGTAATGGATTCAGAGGCGGTTCTAGGGGTCAGTGGATATTCGGGGCTTAGCTCAGTGGCTACATATGGATCTCAGATATCAACAGCCAAAAACAATGGTATTCCTTTGGCATCTGAAATGTATGGATCGTCACAGAATGGGTGTCACACGGCCGTATCCCATCAGAATGGAAGTTCCTCAAATGCAAAAGATCTGATTGCTATGCATATGCTGATCAGCGCCACTGAGGGTTAGTACTTAAACTTCAAAGGCAAACCAATCTTGTGTGCAAAGTCTTTACATTCTTTTCATCTGCATCATACACCCATCACATTTAATTTATTTTATTATTATTATTATTCAGAGCTGACAGATGCTGGACAGGACCTGCTAGGACATTTCTGCACTTCAGAAGGTCTTAAAAGTCTACAGGATTTAGTAAGTTCAACATTGTTTGATGCTAATTCAAACTCTAAATAATTAAATAATAAAAGGTTTAAAGCAATAGTGCACCCAAAATAAAAGACATTCTGTCATCCTTTACACATCCTCATGTGTTGTTCCAATTTTAAAGGATGTCCTGTTCACTGATTTCAATGGAATGGCTGTTGACAAAAACGTTAGTGACTCACTTTTAAGCTTAAAAAGGATCCCAAAGTTTCATAAAAAGTAGTCCATGCAACACTTGAAACATATTCCAGTCAACTCATGCATCAAGTTTCAGCATCTCTTGAAGAGTGAATCTTTAGGTAACAGATTCAGGGGCAGTTCAAGGGGTAAGTGGATATTCGGGGCTTAGCCCAGACCTCTGTGGCAACATATGGGGCATCGTTTAATGTAATATAGGACTTAAATACACTTTATAATTTAAGTTTAAACATTACATCTGTGGTGTTTTTAAATATTACTGAAACAAACGAAAAGGTCCCACTAACTTTCCTCTCAGCCTCGGGTATGCTGGAAGATCAGAAGTTGTGTGCTTATAACACAGTGTAATTCAAAACGTGATTTTAATATGAACACTATTTTTGTCTCTTTAGGCATTCCGTAGTCCAATGCACATTGCGTACAATTGACAGTTTAATAGTGTATTACTGATTGGTCAGGTGTTTTAAATTTAGAAATAAAGCAGGCTGTAATAGGCTAAAACAGGTGATTATGAGAAAAAATTGTTGCTAGATTTGCCAAAGTTTGCGAGGGTCATGGCATCGTTTCTTAATAATTGAGTTTTGCTAATGTACTGGCTAGTAACTTAAAGAATATTCTGGGTTCAATACAAGTTAAGATCAAGAATTAAGCTTTATTGCTAAGTGTGCTTACGTACACAAGGAATTTGTTTTGGTGATGAGAGAAACAAGTGCATACAGAACATTACAGTGAGACACAGAATATAAAACAAGGTAAGAGTATAAATAGACATACAAAGCAATAGGATATATAACAGAATGGCATATGTACATGTACAAGTGGTAATATATGTGCAAGGTGGGTGAATGTACAGTTATTGAATTAAGTATGTGAATTTACCTATGCATATGAGATTTGTATTTATATTATTGCACTGTGGGGGAGTCCTGATGCAGTTTAATTGTTCATGTGGAAAATGGCCTGACGGTAAAAACTGTTCTTGTGCCTGGATGTACTGGCGTTCAGTGCTCTGTAGCGCCGGCCAGAGGACAACAGTTCAAAGAGGGAGTGGACAGGGTGTGTGGGGTCCATAGTGACTCTACCCAAACATTATGCATGTAAACATGATTTTAGTGTGATAAAATCACTTACTAACCTTTTTTTGTGCAAAGTTATAGCCAATTTACAACATTGTTGCCAGGCTGATTTAATATCTAAAAACCTTAAAACCATAAAATGACTGTAAAAACTACAATTTAAAAATTTTTACAGCTCAAATAATACATGAGTTTTAACAGAAGAATTAATGTAAGTTCCTCACTGTAACCAATGTTTCTGCTATTTATTTATTTTTTAAGAAAAGTAGGGAGAAGTCTAAATTAATTTGTGTTAATCAACATTATGCCACAAATGCTGTTGATTGAGCTTAACTTGTGTTGAACCCGGAATATTCCTTTCAATTTTACAAATTCCTCAAGCACATCTGAAGACCTATATACTGTAAATTTTAAAGTACTAGAGAGCATTTTTGAAAGTTTCAAAAGTTTTCAGTGGAGGAAAACAATATTCCAGTGTGGATAATCACACAGCAAAATCAATGCGTTTTCAAACAAAAGCATATTAGTGTGGACATGGCCTCAGATAAGCCAGATATCCAGTGCAACACAGAACTGGATAATCAATTCTGTTTGTAAAACTATATTTTAGATTTTACATTCTAAAGACAATGTGAATGGTGCTTGCTCGTGCAAAAGCCATTTTTGCTACACTAGGGTGTTGCAGGTGGTTGCTAGGCAGTTTCTAGGGTGTTATTATGTTACTACGCAATTGCTAACTTCTTCTGAGTGGTATTAAGTGTGCTGCTAAAAGGTTGCTACACTGTTCGATGTGGTTGCTGGGGTGTTGCTAGGAGATTGCTTAATAGCCCAAAAGACAAAACAGCCCACGTCCCAGTCCCTATGATATTTTCGATATAGTCCCAAGAAACATGGAATTTTTTCACCAGTTTTATCATCCGCTAGGTGAAAATCTTAAGTCCAATGGCTTAGAAAATACTAGCAATCCTCTCTTCGAAAATGTGCACTAATTCAGGTTCCGTAGGACAAGCAGTACGGCACGAGTTCCAAGACAAAACTTAGTACTAACTCAAAGTATGAGCAACAGTAATAAAGAAGCTTGCCTAAACAAGCACCACTAATCATTTCGAGAAAACTCACTCCGAGCTGTTTGGTAGTGATTCCAGCATCAACCACAGCTTTGTGCATTGCCTTCAGTGTGTCAAACTCTGGTGCTGCGATGAACACAACATATGGCATAAACTCTGCTGTTTTCAACACCTTCAGAGCCTGAGGAGAGATCAGGAGAATGCTTTTGTAATATGAATATAAACCAGATATATACATAATTATTAAGGGCTTCGTTTGCACATAGAAGCTTTTAAGGTGAAGTTTGTCATTTCTGATTGACTAGTGGCACCAAAAAAGTTTTCATTTTATTCAATAAATGAATTGTATGTGGCATTAAATGTCAAGAACTTGAGTAGAAGTTTGTTAAATCACTCACCTGAGGATTGACATCTAGAATACAGGTGCGCCCGGTACTGACCACCTCGTGGATGGAATCGATTTTAGTGCCATAGAGGTTGCCATCATATTCTCCGTGTTCCAGGTAACGGCCAGCCTTAATGTCCATCTCCATCTCTAACTGTGTTTCAAATCTATACGACAGACCATCTAGCTCATCATCACGGGGCCGCCGAGATGTGTCTGAGATTTTGAGACAGAGGCAAAAAGAGAGAATGTTAAAAAGAGAAATGGGTTAATATATACAGTAGACACTCAGTTATTGGTGATATTTTCTGGGAGGGAGATTCACAGAGTACTTACGTGGTACAGTGGTACCAAAGCGGGTGGGATGTAATACAACTAGTCTGTTTTTTAAGCTACGACGGCCCACTCCTTGTGCTCCAATCAGAACGAGGGTTTTTCTCTGAAATGGTGGCATATGTGCTACCTCTTCATAGATTTGAAGTTCATGTCGGTCAAATTCTTCAACAAAATCAATCAAGAGAGGGAGAAAAATGTGTTTAAACAGACATGGATTGGTGGATTAAATCAGTCAAGTCAAAACGCAAGATGAGACATATTTTAATAATCAAAATTCAAACGAGACTTTGAGAAACTTTATTTAAAGTTCATATAACTAAACATCTGGAAAATGTATCAGGGGCTTACCAGCATTTTTAGCTGTAAGATACATCATCTTCTTCTTCTTTTTCCCAGTCATTGTTCCACACAGGATTCCTAAAAGGCAAGACAGAGCAAGAGAGAAATTATGTTATGTAATACTATATTTGGCCACTAGAGGGGATTTCATCTGTATTGTCTGTTGGGTTGTGGCAATGTTATTAAATAAATGGTTTGGTATGAAATTTCCATGGTAACCACAGTTATTGCCAAAAAAAAACTATAGTTACTATAGATATTGTTACTGTAACAGTATATTAAATTAATATGGGATCCCTTTCAAACAATTTAAAGGGATAGCCCTCCCAAAAATGAACATTCTCCCATTATTTACTCACCCTCATCCCATCCCAGATGTGTATGTCTTTCTTTCTTCTGCAGAACACAATTAAGGTATTTAAAAGAATATCTCAGCTCTCTAGGTCCATACAATACAAGTGAATGGTGACCAAAAATTTGAAGCTCCAAAAAGCATGTAGAGGCAGCTTAAAATGAATCCATATGACTGAAGTGGTTTAAAGGGATAGTTCACCCAAAAATTAAAATTCTCTATTTATTTGCTCACCCTCATGATATCCCATGAGTGTTTGACCTTCTTTCTTTACCAGAACATATTTGAAGAAAATGTGAAAAATATCTTTGCTCAGGGAGTTCAAATGTGATCGTATCGCTTTAGAAGACATTAATTTTACAGCTGGTGACATATGGATGACGTTTATGATGACATTGTGATTTTTGGGGCTTCAAAAAAATCAGATCACCATCCACTTTTATGGACCAACTGAGCTAAGATATTTGACTAATTTTATTCACGTGTTCTGATGAAGAAGGAAAGTCGTACACAACTTGGATATCGTGAGGGTGAGTAAATAATGAGAGAATTAACATATTTGGGTGAACTACCCCTTCAATCCTTGCCTTCTGAAGTGATCCAATTAGCTTTGGGTGAGAATACTCCAAAATGCAACTCCTTTTTTATTATAAATCTTTGAGGAGATTTAAAGTTTTGGTAACATTCACTTGATTTTACGGACCTACAGAGCTGAGATATTCTTCTAAAAATGTAATTTGTGTTCTGCGAAAGAAAGTAACACACATGTGGGATGGCATGAGAGTGAGTAAATTATGAAAGAATCATTTTTGGGTGAACTATCCCTTTAAGAAGCCTTCAGAACCTTTCTGACATTTTGTTTTGATGACAGTGGTGGCTGCAGTAAATATAATATTTTTGTGACACTGTGGTATGTTTTTGTTAGGGACTTTGTTTAAAGT
The DNA here is from genome assembly GCF_025860055.1 of Xyrauchen texanus. NCBI lineage: Eukaryota > Metazoa > Chordata > Actinopteri > Cypriniformes > Catostomidae > Xyrauchen > Xyrauchen texanus. The sequence goes on along the minus strand of NC_068285.1, from coordinate 18,924,442 downwards.
GTGTTTACTTGTGTAGAACTGTATATGCTACTTCTGGTGAGTGTTTCTGAGTATTCCAGTGTGTCACCTGTTCCATCCAAGTCTCTAGGAACAAATGCTTTTCTCTTTTCTTCCAGGAACTGACTAGGAATCAGCCCGGTAGCTCCTTCCATCAAATGACATGCCTAACAGTCAAAACAAAATCCTCAATCAAATACAATATCCTCATCCCAGCAAACAGACCAATGCAAATCAGTTCAGAAGAGGCCAGTAAAGACCACGAAATATATCACACCTGCCACCAGTTTGGGTCTTCCCGGTTGACAATCTGCAGGATATCACCCCTTTTGAAAGCAAGCCCCGCCTCTCTGCATGGTATTAGATTGTCATTGGATGGATTGTAGTCAAAATGTGGTTGCACGAACACCTGTGAGACACAAAACAGGTCAGATTTGTCTAAACTCCAAAAAGCACTTAGCATGATTATTATATTCACTGACGTATTACATTTCCAATTATTTACCAATCAGCAAATGACTTCTGAAGAAAAATTACAATTGCACAACCAATACACACTCTGTCTCTCAGGAAAGTTTAAACTCAAGCTGATGGGATTACAGAGAAAATGATAAAAGCCTACTGGATAAAGAAAATTAGGAATAACTTCATTTAAGATCACTTGCAAAAAGTTTATTTTTAAAGGGAGAGTTCACCCAAAAATAATCTCTCATTATTTACTCACCATCAGTGATGTACACAGACCTAAGCAGGGGCAGGTGCAGAAGGATAAATAAAAAAAAGGCACTGTTTTTTTTTTTAATATATATATATAATGAGTAGTATTTATGAATACTTAACCAATTTATTTGCTTTGTGAGTATTTAACCATTATTGTATATATATATATATATATATATATGGCTTTGGCTGAACCTGACAGCTTCAGTTTATGTCAATATTCTATATAAGACTAATTTAATGTCTATCACTGAAAGCGACGCGACCGCACCCCTATAATTAATAAATCTGTCTAAACTGCAGGTGCACAATATCGGAAATGCGGTAACAGTAGAGTTTTATTCTTTTGATGAATTTACAGCACAATAAAAGGAGTTTACTTTTTATTTGACCTGTTACTCGTCTGAGTTAACGGCACTTCGACGCTCCGGGGTGAAATCAAAACTGCATTGCATTTTCTGCTTCCTTGACGAGCACTGCTGCGGGAGGGGACCCCACTTGAAAGCTCGTTCAAAACAAAAGTAAGAAGATAAATCTTTTAAAGATAAGACTGTTAGCGAAGGGTACATTCAAACGGTAATGCCATGTTTCCTACAGGAGTACCCCCTACAAGGCTTTGCAGTTTGGAGTGAGTACAGGTGAAACTCAAAAAATTAGAATATCGTGCAAAAGTTCATTAATTTCAGTAATTCAACTTAAAAGGTGAAACTAATATATTATATAGACTCATTACAAGCAAAGTAAGATATTTCAAGCCTTTATTTGATATAATTTTGATGATTATGGCTTACAGCTTATGAAAACCCCAAATTCAGAATCTCAGAAAATTCGAATATTGTGAAAAGGTTCAGTATTGTAGGCTCAAAGTGTCACACTCTAATCAGCTAAACACCTGCAAAGGGTTCCTGAGCCTTTAAATGGTCTCTCAGTCTGGTTCAGTTGAATTCACAATCATGGGGAAGACTGCTGACCTGACAGTTGTGCAGAAAACCATCATTGACACCCTCCACAAGGAGGGAAAGCCTCAAAAGGTAACTGCAAAAGAAGTTTGATGTTCTCAAAGTGCTGTATCAAAGCACATTAATAGAAAGTTAAGTGGAAGGGAAAAGTGTGGAAGAAAAAGGTGCACAAGCAGCAGGGATGACCGTAGCCTGGAGAGGATTGTCAGGAAAAGGCCATTCAAATGTGTGGGGGAGCTTCACAAGGAGTGGACTGAGGCTGGAGCTACTGCATCAAGAGCCACCACACACAGACGGGTCCTGGACATGGGCTTCAAATGTCAAACGCCTTACCTGGGCTAAAGAAAAAAGAACTGGTCTGTTGCTCAGTGGTCCAAAGTCCTCTTTTCTGATGAGAGCAAATTTTGCATCTCATTTGGAAACCAAGGTTCCAGAGTCTGGAGGAAGAATGGAGAGGCACACAATCCAAGATGCTTGAAGTCCAGTGTGAAGTTTCCACAGTCTGTGTTGGTTTGGGGAGCCATGTCATCGGCTGGTGTTGGTCCACTGTGCTTTATTAAGTCCAGAGTCAACGCAGCCGCCTACCGGGACATTTTAGAGCACTTCATGCTTCCTTCAGCAGACAAGCTTTATGGAGATGCTGACTTCATTTTCCAGCAGGACTTGGCACCTGCCCACACTGCCAAAAGTACCAAAACCTGGTTCAATGACCATGGTATTACTGTGCTTGATTGGCCAGCAAACTCGCCTGACCTGAACCTCATAGAGAATCTATGGGGCATTGCCAAGAGAAAGATGAGAGACATGAGACCAAACAATGCAGAAGAGCTGAAGGCCGCTATTGAAGCATCTTGGTCTTCCATAACACCTCAGCAGTGCCACAGGCTGATAGCATCCATGCCACGCCGCATTGAGGCAGTAATTAATGCAAAAGGGGCCCAAACCAAGTACTGAGTACATATGCATGATTATACTTTTCAGAGGGCCGACATTTCTGTATTTAAAATCCTTTTTTTATTGATTTCATGTAATATTCTAATTTTCTGAGATTCTGAATTTGGGGTTTTCATAAGCTGTAAGCCATAATCATCAAAATTATATCAAATGAAGGCTTGAAATATCTTACTTTGCTTGTAATGAGTCTATATAATATATTAGTTTCACCTTTTAAGTTGAATTACTGAAATTAATGAACTTTTGCACGATATTCTAATTTTTCGAGTTTCACCTGTATAGGGCATAGGGAGGATCACATGCGATTGGTCTCCACCTCTGATCGCGCGCTCTTAAAGGTACCTCCGCTTATTTTGGTTTAATACACCTGCGATTTACCAAGAAGTCTGATAATAACACATTATTACTGTTATTGTGAGATTATGAGGATATTAAAAAATATATATATTTAACAATTTTAATGTAATTATAAAAATGTCTCCCCTTTTTCTGGACGACTGGACTAAAAGGGCACCTTTAGATTTGTGAACGAAAGGGGCACGGCTTGTGATATCCACCCTCATGATATCCAAGGTGTGTCACTTTCTTTCTTCACCAGAACACATCTGAAGAAAAATAGATAATCATCTCAGCTCGGTCCTTAAAATGCAAGTGAATGGAGATTTCTCTTTTGAAGCTCCAAAAATCACAGAGAGTCAAGATAAACGCCATCCATACGACACCAGCTGTTAAATATAAATATAAAATGAAGTCTTCTAAAGCAACACAAATGCTAACTTTAAAAAAATAACTTTTTAAGTACTTTTTTACTCTAAATCATGCTTCCATTCTGCAGTGGTATGCACGTGTGACGTAATCGTATTGGCATTTGAAATACGCGAGAACTGACACACGTGCAACACAGCCGGAAGAGCAGCGCTGTTTACAACTGTGTAGGAGGAACCCTGCTTTGTTGATTTTGGTTTAGATCTGTATTTATCTGTTCTTTACTCACAATTATGAGTTTGTGTGCTTATCCTGGATGTCTCTACAGAGAGGAGAACGTGTGATTACATCTGTATCCATGGCAACAGATTACATCACAGAGAGACCACCTGGACTCCATCCTCTTGTGTAGCCTAACGGAAGTGATGATTTAATAGTTAAAAAGTACTTAAATATTTATCTTTTATTACTTTAAAAGACATACATTTTACACTCGTAGCGATGACGTTTATTCTGACTGTTTGTGATTTTTGGAGCTTCAAAAGAGAAATCTCCATTCACTTGCATTTTAAGGACCTACTGAGTGGAGATATTCTTCTATTTTTCTTCAAATATGTTCCGATGAAGAAAGAAAGACATGCACACCTGGGATGTCATGAGGATGAGTAAATAATGAGAGAATTTGTATTTTTGGGTGACCTTATCCTTTAATAGAGATAACCAGTACAAACAGATCCTCTTATTACATAAAGTTTGAATATACGGAAGTGTGAAAGAGATTAGAGATCCTTAGAGGGCCTTAATATTATTATTCATAAAAAACTCACATTTTGGTTGTTCCTCACTCAAACCTATTATATAGCTATTAATATAGTATACCCCACAAGTTGCATTTACTTATTTCACAAGATTGTCTTTAGCCATAATATGCTTTCAATATATGGAAAAGAGCAGCGTGAAATTTGTGCAAAACATCTCCTTTTGTCTTCAACAGAAAAAAAGTCATACAGGCTTGGAACAACATGATATATTTTCCTGTTCGGGTTAACTATTCTTTTAAACACTCTGAATCAAATATCTATACCTACCTCTCAAAGTCTTTGATATTTAAAAGTGTGACCTAGTTTCATTTACTTCTTTATATGTGATCATTTGTTCATATGTGAATTCCCTAATAAAAGCATTATATAAATTATAACTACACACATTCACAGAAAGAGAGAGAGAGAGAGACGTGTGTCAGATAAAAAAATATCAGAAGCCATGTAATGAGATTGAATATTGCGTGTGTGTGTGTCTTGCCCCAGATAGCATGTGGAGTGTTATTAATAGGGCTCTTAGGGATCTTTTATCACAAAGCATCATGGGATTTCACAAATGGACAAATTTGTGGAGCCCTGAGGATGAAAGTCAAATGTGTTGGTATGCACACAAGTGCAAAAATTTGCATGTGTACATTTGACACTGGGCACAATTTCACAAAGGGAGATGGACAGAGAGAAAAAACTGGTGAAATTATCTGGTTTAAATGGTCTGCATGAATATCAGAATTAATGTCTACAAATGCATATATTTGTTTTTGCAGTGTAATTTTACACATATTTGCTTGCATGCATAGGAGTGTGTGTGCATGTGTGTGTGTGTGTGTGTGTGTGTGTGTGTGCACGTATGTGTGTACCTGTGGTGGTGCTGGAGCATCTCTATAGCTGGGCAGTATTTTCAGTGTTATTCCTCCACTACAATCTTTCAGCATCTCCTGAAGCTCAGTAGGATTATTGCCAACATCCTTCCCATTCACCTCCTTTATGACATCTCCCACATGTAGCAGCCCCTGCCGGTCAATCAGCCCTCCATGAAGAATCCGAGCAATAACCAGGTCCCCCTTGTCCATTCGGAAGGTCACACCCTGGGCAAACCGATAACATGAGTAATGACATGAATACAGACACTCTTTGACGCACCTAGAATACATAATATTAACACATTATCCTGTGTGTTTATCAGAGTTTATGGATTAGATGCTGACTGAAATTATGATTGAATGAGATTATAAGTAGTGATTGATGTTACATGGCCAAACCTAATACAAATGTATGTATTGTCATAAAAGTTCACACACACACCAGTGGTTCTCCTGCTTTCTTGCGGATACCAATCATCCTGACTGCATCAGCCTGCAAGAGAGCATTGTTCACTGCCGCATCGTTGGTTACTTCAGGAGGGGGTGGGGTCTCATAGCATTTAGATGCCACAATGTCATGGGCCTCCAGAAGAGACTGAAACAGAAACATTAAGAAAAAAAGATGAGATGAGACAAATCAAGAAGAGAGGAAAAGAGACAAAATGAGAAGAGATAGTTGAAGAGACAAGATGAGAAGTCAAGATGAGACGAGAAGAGAGATGAGAAGTGAGAGATGGTATGAGACGAGATAAGACAAAGATAGAAGAAAAGATGAGATGAGAAGGTATGAGAAGAGATGTTACAAGATGAGAAGAGATGAGAAGGAAAGAAAAAAAGAAGAGGAGACAAGATGAGATAAGAAAGAGAAGGCATGGGACAAGAAATGAGAGACGGTAAGAGAAGAGATCAAACAAAGGTACAAGACAATATGAGAGGACAAGGTATGAGAAGAGAAGGCACAAGATGAGATGAGAAGAAAAGAGATTAGAAGGGAAAAGACAAGAAGAGGAGATGAGAAGAGAAGGTATGAGACGAGAAGACAAGAGAAGTTAAAGTACAAGATGAAAATGTATAAGAAGAGAAGTTACAAGATGAGACGAGACAAGAGGAGAAGAGAAGAGACAGTATGAGATCAGATGAGACGAGAGGAAAGAAAAGAGAAGTTAAGAGTTGAGAAGAAAAAGTGAAAGAATGTATGAGACAAGATGAGATGAGAAGACAAGATGAGACAAGAAGAGAAGAAAATAGACAAAAGGAGAAGGCCATAAGTGAAAGACGTTACAAGGCCAGATTAGAAATAAAAGTAGGAGATGAGATGGAAAGATAAGGTATGAAGAGGATGTCAGGAATAACAAAAAGAGAAGAGACGAGATAGTATAAGATGAGATGATACGAGAGAAGATGAGAATAGATTAAACAAGGACAGAAGGTATGGGACTAGAAGACAAAAGAAGTGAGAGAAGGTACGAGACTAGATAAGACAAGAAATGAAGGTGCGAGCCAAGAAGAGAAGATACGAGATGAGAAGGTACTAGATTAGAAGAAAAGCGAAGAGAAGGAAAGAGAAGAGACATAAAGATACATGATAAGAAGAGACAAGGTTTGAGTAGAGAAGGGATGAGATGAGAAGAGAAGGTACGAGAAAAGAAGAGAAAAAAAAGAATGTTTGAGATGAGATGAGACAAGTAGGTACGAGATGACAAGAAAAGTGAAGGCAAGGTACGAAGAGTAAAAAGAATGTACAAAAAGAGAAGGTCTGAAAGTCGAGAAGAGACAAGAATGTACCTGAAAGTGAGGTTCCTGCAGGATTTTAGAGAGTTCTGCTGCGCTATCATCTCGTACACTCAGTCCGCTGATGTCACCCAGAATCTCAGTCACAAGCTCAACATTATTCTCTTGTACTGCCTCCAACTTCACATCCTCCAAACGTTCATGAGCCTGAAGACATTCATGATCATTTCTCAATTAGTTCATCAATAGGGTAATCAATAAATTGATATGTGTGTTTAGTGACTTCTTTCTGAAAATGTTTAAAACAATTGTCATGACACAACTGTGAATAGTTATTAAAACATGACAACATTCACATAGTTTTATTCAGTCTGAACCTCATTAGCTATTTACCTATAAAACTATAGTAAAACATAGAATAAAATGAGTGTTTTACCTTGGCCAGTGAGCGTACGATAGGGCTCTCCATGATGCCTTTGAGGAAGATGAGGTCAAGGTCTTTAGCCCCGGTGGTGGAGGGCAACTCACCCAGGTTTTCCAACACCTGCTGCATTGCTACACATGTACAGATAGAGAGGATTGTTATGACATGCCATAAACACACCTGCAAACCAACAAGCGATACACCAGGGTAAAAGCTGGCAAAAGATTCACCTGTAGGATTAAACAAATCAGAATATCACATGGCTAAAATATGATTCCTCCCTCCCTGGTAGCAGTATAGAAGATAGTATCATATATCATCATATGTGTTTATCTATTCTTTTGTGTTCTGTGTTCATTTGTTCCACTGAGCTCATGTCCTGAGTGTGTGCACTGAGGTGTGGTCTTCTGCAACTAAAAAGGACTTGTCAAAAATTCAGGTTGCGCAAAATAAAGCAGCAAGAGTGGTTCTAGCCTGTTCAATTAAAACAAGTAGAGATCAGATGTATTCTACTCTTTCATGGCTCACTTTAAACCAAAGAATAACAGTTACTTTAAGCAGTATGATATATAACACATTGACAATGAAAATGCCTATTTCTCTGTTTAATCAAATAGTGTATTGTAAGGGAAATAATGGTCATATAATGACCCCCTATCCAAAAACAAATTTTATGAAGAAAACCGTTCTGTATAGAGCAATAGTCATCTGGAATAACATTCCCATTGAAGTTCGTCAGCTTTGTAATAAGCTGGCATTTAAAAGAAGTCTAAGGTGTTATGTGTCGATGTAGGTTTTTATATGTTATGATTAAGGTAATTGTAAATAACATGGTATTTATATTTAGTTTTATGAATCGAAACTAGATTGTATGTAGGTATGAGTGTGTGTTTGTGTATGTATGTACATATATAAAATGTATATATTGTTTACTGTGATGATTAAATGTGTTGTTGTTGTTGTTGTAATGTAATTTTTTAGAATGGAACCCAGGAAGACTAGCTGATGGCACAGACTTTCAGCTAATGGGATCCTAAAATAAACAAATAAACAAATAAACTAATACATTGAAACACGTAGATCTAAGTTGTCTGAGTTTGTCCATTTGTGGGTTTACTTTGCTATAGTTTGGGGACAAATTTGTCCCCACAAGTGAGCTAAATCTGACAAAACCTTCATTTGGGGACATTCTGGGACTTCCTCAGTTGAAAAAGCTATTCATAAATAAAGAAAATACTGTTTTGTTTTGTTTTTTATCCAAAAAATGCAAAGTTTTATTTCAGGGGTTTTTGAATTTGAATGTTTTGACAGATGGAGTTTGAATTGTCAAAAGATTCCATTTAAAGTTTGACCCGTTTGAACACTCCGCCATTGTAAGTCTATGGAATAATTCTAAGATTTGATTGCCCGCTGTTCATAAACTGTTAGAGCGCAAGGTTCTCCAAGTATTTTTCTCAATAATTTTTTCCATAGACTTCATTAAATCCTTAAAAAATAATAACAAATTTATATTGCTAAAGCCATGAACCAAACCAACCAGCTCTGAGGTGAATCACAACACTGCAAACTTAGTTTTGAAGCAACAAAGTATTTGAAAATCTGACAAAAAGAGAAAGCAACAAGACTGTGTACTTACTGTCTTTCATGGGGGCATTACCTACACAATCTACATTCCCATGAAGCATTACGAATTATGTAATCTAATATAAAACTAAGGACATATATAAAACTATTGACTTCAGATTGTTGATTACAAGTATAGACACAATACAGTTAATGTTTTTTGATAAATATTTTGATATACACAAATACAGTATATAAGAAGATTGAGAGTGAAGGGAGAATCATCTTTCAAAGTGAGTCATGTGAGTGGGCGGTCGCTACCAGACTTGTTTGGCAGCAGTTCACTGATTGGTGGATCTTTCTCTGCTGGACCACGGGAAGTGTAGTTGTTCACCAGGAACTTATTTTTCTCTCTGCTTTTCTCCCCAATTTGGCATGCCCAATTCCCAATGCTTCCTTGTGGTGGCCAGTTACTCGCCTCAATCTGGGAGGCGGAGGACGGATATCAGTTGCCTCCGCTTCTGAGACAGCCATTATTATTAACATATCATTACTGTTAACATTGCAGTCCATGCACAATTCACCACTTGCCCCATTGAGAGTGAGAACCACCATATTGTGACAATCAAGAAGGTAATCCCACATGACTCTACCCACCCTAGCAACCAGGACAATTATTTACTGAGGAAGCCTGGCTGGAGTCACTCAGCATCTTTCCTTGCTGAGCTACCCATGTCCGCATTCACCAGAAATGTTGCAATTAAACATGAGCTCATGGTAAGCTGGTCTTTAAAGGTTTAAAAGTTATCTGTAAAATCAGTTAGTCTATGGAAAAAATGTATGGCATTTTGACTTCCAGAACCAGACTGTTGCACACTATTCTGATCAGTTGGAAAAGTTATAGAACAGTCTGCATATACAGAACAATCTTAAGGTCTGAGCTGCATTTGGTGGATGTAGCTTGAAAGCTCTGGGAGGAGTTGTTAACTAGTAATTTTGGCCTTGGTTTAGGGATTTTGGAAAAACCCTAAACCTTGTCTATAGAATAACAGTATGTTGAGTTTGTCAAGCCAACATAATAAATAGATTTTATTTTGTTTATTCATAGGGATGGTAAGACCACACTTTAACACAGTAATTGACAAATCTCCCTCATCTCTACTCCACACACAACCATTTTGCGAGGCCAAGCGCTCATTGAGTCATGTGACTACACAAGTCATAGCCTGCAGTAGTGTAATCCATCTGTGACAGTATAACAGAGCAGAGTGTGTGTGTGTGTGTGTGTGTGTGTGTGTGTGTGTGTGTGTGTGTGTGTGTGTGCACGCACACATTTAATCTCCATCAGGAAACAATAGGCGAGACAACAGATCAATATTTAACCTGAGTTCAGTGGTTCAATTCCACTCACTTAATTTAGGTCAGACACTCAAGCAGTCCAATAGCAATAGCAATAGCATCAGCAAGCTTGGACATTTTACTGCTGTTCTATTGCTAATATGTCACAGAGTGCAATGTACCCTGGGGCATCCCTTATTTAGCTGAACAGAGAACATAATAGATGAACAAACAGAGTTATAGATAATCTAGGAATAAATAAAAGTGAAAGCAAATTAACTAACTCTGAACTCCCTGTAATAAAAGCATACTGTCAAATTTATCACATTCTGTAAACTGCACTTTTATTTGGTATAGGTTGAAGACCTTATTAGAGGCATTACTGTGTTTGACAGTTAAATTACAGCTTTGGCACATATTGTTGTTACACATTGTGTTTAATTACACAGCTGATTTAATGAACTAAATTCCATGCACATGGTGAGAGAAAAATCTTACTAGGAAACCATCCCGCATAACACACACACACACACACACACACAGCGCGCGAACGGAGTGCGGTTGGCAGTTTTTTGTGAATTCTGTTCTGATTTTTATGCTGGCTTTACACAGACATAAATGTAAACGTTTTTTATCCTGCTTAAAAAGACAAAAACAGCCTTCAAGCCATTGTTAAACTATGCTCAAAAATGACTGGTGTACCTTTATGTAGTTTAACTGTATTTTATGAGCAACAGGTGAAGAAGGGCTTATATCATGGGAGATGAAACACATCCCTTGCACTCTCAGTTCAAGCTTTTGCCCTTTGGGAGGTGTCTACGTGGTGTAAGGTGCCTTACAAATCGATGTAAATTTTCCTTTATGCCTGTGGCTATTGGACTATGTAATGGGTGATATCAAAGTTTATTTTCATTATTATAGTATTTTTATGTATGTCTTTATTTATCTTTAATATTTATTCTCAACGTGTGATCTGGTATGCTGTATTCTTGTTTAGTTATTGTGTGAAGCACTGCTGTAGCCCTACATTAATTGCCCTGCAGGGATTAATAAAGTTATAATAATAAAAAATTAAATATCACATGAATGTATGTCTCAGATTTATAATAGTACAGCTTCTTCAAGCCCAGAAGGTAAATAACCATGAATGAACAATGTACATTTTAATAATGGATAACGTTTTAAAAACATCAGAAGTCTAAGTTTATTGAGCAACAAATTAGTATCTGAGTGTTGAATGAATCTTGAGTGTAAGTTCCATTTAATTTGTCCACAGTCAATTTATCTCTTTCTCTCCAATTAAGTCTTTTACTCTGATTCTTTGCTCTCTTTTTTTATAAACCATGACTCGGTTGCTACTCCTGCTTTGCATTCAAACTCTGAATGATTTGAGGACTACTTTCTAAACATTTGCCATCAAAATGGAACAAACATGACATAAAAAAAAACACACCTCTCAAACCAATCCTACCAGCTACAACTCAACATGTTTGGATCTAAATAAAATGTGCCACTACTTGGCAGCACACAAATAACCCCTTGATTTGTTCAGATTGTTTCACACCCTCATCACTAAGAGGTATGAAATCTCCTCAATGTTGTGTGAAATGCAAATTTGAACACACAGTATAATTACAGAATAAGAAGTCTGTAAATTTATGAAAATGTATGTCTAACCTCCGGAAGAGTCTGCTCCCTCAGGGACCTCTGGCACCCCCTCCCCAGTTTCTCCAATCCCCCTGGCATCCGAGTTAGAACTAGCTCCATTTGAGAATGTTTCGTCTACTGTTAAAATCATTCCTGTCGTAACTATGACCTCCGCACAGCTGAACTCAATGAAAGCTACGCAAATACTGGCTTGCCCTCAGCCAATAAATACAGTGACTAATAGATAGAGAAATACGTGGACAGAAACTACTCTCTACTTGGGTAGTTTAAGCTGGCAAGTACAAAAGCGAAAAAAAGACAGAAAAAGAGGCGAAGAGAGATTCAAAGGAAGAAAGGAGAGCCTTCCACATGCCTGCAAAACACAGATGTGGACACATACATACATACATACATACACATAGATCCTCTTTTCTAGCACTTCACTGTAACATTCCTCCCTCCAAACACCTAATCCCACAATCCTCTCCTGCTGTTTTAGACTCCGCCCCTTACATCAGAGACTGCCCATCACCCAGTTAAGCCCCCCACTGCATCTTACATAAGTGTTCTTGTATAAGCTCTGTAACAGGGGGACTGGTGGGCCAGAGATATAGATATAAGATATCTAAGATATAGATATCACCCACACTTATTGCACAACTTTCTGCAGTTGCAACTCACTTTCTTTGTCTTGGTCTGCACAGTGTACTAGTATGTATACTGTCTACATCTACATTGAGTTTACTGTGCATTTGAAAATTGTGCAAAGCATGTCTGTCTATCCATCCATTCATCGTGTATGTAAGGGGTTCCTGTAGCTCAACTGGTAGTCGTGGTGCTAGCAATGGCAAGATCATGGGTTTGATTTCCAGGGAACACACAAACAGATCAAATGTTTACCTTGAAAGTACTGTAAGTCGCTTTGGATAAAAGCATCTGCTAAATGCATACAGTAAATGTACAGGTAATGTACTGTATGTATGTTTGTACCTTTCGATTTACATTTCTCATTCCATGACCATAAGAGTCAACAAGACTCAGAATTCCAATCAATCTCATGATCTATTGATTGACAGTGGAGTAGGAATGAAAATGTATGTCTAACCTAGGAATGAGTCAGGTAGGTTTCTTGAGGGACCATTATCAACCACTAGCACTAAATACATTCACATTTATACATCTTGCTGATGCTTTCATTCAAATGCTTTCATAACCTATGTATGAATTTTATCAGCATGCCCGTTCCCTAGGAATCGAACCCTTGATCTTGACAATGCTATTGTCATGTTCTATTAGTTGCGCAACAGAAACATTTCAATTTATGTTCAAAATGCAGATTTCTATTTAACATGCATCTTATAAATATTTATGCTATCTGGAATGTGTATACATATTTGGAAATGAATGCTTTTCTGAGCTAAATCTAGAAACTGGGCATTTATTTGCATGATTTATTTTATATTTGACATCCAATAATGTAAAGATTTTCGTTTGTATCAATCCACTCATTTTAATTCCCTAATGACTGTATCCGTAACAATGAAGGAAAGAACAACAATCTTATACAAAACAAAGTTTATCATGCACTATCCAGATTAAGAAAGACAGATATCCAGAGAATGCATATATATATATATATATATATATATATATATAAGCATTCAGAGCACAAACAAAGGGCTGGTCTGATGCAAGTCCATATGAAGGCCATGTTTAATAATGATCCAGTTATCTCGTCTGTTCTCAGGTCAGTTTGTAGGGGCATCCAGCGATGGTAGTCACTCTCCTGCACAGCTGTGCCGTAAAAGGATACGATATGTCCCTAATCCAGTCGCCCTGCCCCCACATCTCTCTCTCTCTCTCTCTGTACCTCCCCCAACTCATGCCAGTGCCTTCTGTAAATCTGAGATGGATTTTAATCTCAATACAACCACAGTGGATTAGGGAATCCATTATGAGTTTGTTGAGGAAAGACTAAAAATTCCAAGCATCAGGTGTGTAAATGACTCTTTGTAGAAGCGGGAAATAAAGAGGTGGTGATGAATAATGCCAGAGGGCTGAGATATTTCCAGTAATGGTCCATATTTTGATATGCCCAATTCCCACTACTTAGTAGGGCTTGTGGTGGCTCGGTTACTCACCTCAAACCGAGTAGCAGAGGACAAGTCTCAGTTGCCTCCGCTTCTGAGACAGTCAATCTGCGCATCTTATCACATGGCACATTGTACATGGCACCACAGAGACTCACAGCATGTGGAGGCTCATGCTACTCTCTGTGATCCATGCACAATTTACCATGCACCCCATTGAGAGCGAGAGCCGCTAAATGTGACCACAAGGAGTTTACCCCATGTGACTCTACACTCCCTAGCAACCGGGCCAATTTGGTTGCTTAGGAGACCTTGCTGGAGTCACTCAGCACACCCTGGATTCCAACTTGCAACTCCAGGGGTGGTAGTCAGCGTCAATACTCGCTGAGCTACCCAGGCCCCCCCGATAGTACATGTTTTTAACATGTTCTGTTTATCACAACTTTGAAGAAGGACAGTAGTAAGTTTAGAAACTGATGTTGAATTTAAAACTAAAGCTTTTTTTCTAGCATTAGCAGTTTTGTCAATTATGTACTTCTCTTTAACTTTCAGAACAAAAAATATGAACAAACAAGTCAATCAGGAGACACTGTCTTAGCAAATTAGTTTTAATGGACCATAAACACACAAACCATCACTGGCTTTCGGGTACAATCTGCAGTCGCTGAAAAAGCCCATTGTCTTTTAAGGTATTAGGCTCTAAGACAAACTCAATACCTCAAGTTTGAATACACGTCATGGGCAAAGTTATCATAGAGGCATTATCTTTGCAACTTTGTTATAATTTTTTAGCAACCACAGAATGTACAGCTAAAAAATTAGAGAATTTATTTAGTAGTTTAGAATCTATTTAGTACTATACCCTACATACACCATAAAAACATAACCAATCAAACCCAAGTGAAGGCTTTGATTTCCCAACAAAGGTAAGTAAACTTTTTGCTCAATGTTAGTGTTACTTCAATGTATAGGCGTGTCCCAAACTGCACACTTCTGCACTATAGAGCGCAACATTCTGGTTCCGGTAGACTTCCATAGACTAAAGGTTTTGAACGCTAACTTATAAACCTTTAAAGACAGACCAACCATAAGTTCCAAGGTTGTTCATCACTGGTATTTGCTTCCGCTGAAGCCATCATTCTGCATTGTTTCAACTCATTATTCCATTGTTTAAAAAACTGTTTTTAAAGAATGAAAAATCTACTCAGTCTCATGATATCCCAGATGTGTATGACTTTCTTTCTTCACTATGAAAAATTTGAAGAAAAATATAAAAAAATATATACCGGTAAGTACAGAAGCTAGGTTGGTTTTGGTTTAGATCTGTTTTTATTGGTTTCTTTACTCAAAATGGTGCATTTGTGTGCTTATCCTGGATGTCTCAACCGTGAGGAGGACGTCCATATCATGGCAACGCGAAAACGTCACACGAGAGACCACGTGATTTCCACTCTCTCATGAAGTTTACCGGAAGCAATGATTTAGAGTTAAATAAAATACAGTACTGCTGGAGTCATATCAATTATGTTTATGGTTGACTGTCTGTGATTTTTGGAGCTTCAAAAATCTGATCCTCATCCACTTGCATTTTAAGCCCCTACTGAGCTAAGATATTTTCACATTTTCTTCAAACTGAAGAAAGAAAGACATACACACCTGGGATATCACTAAGGTGAGTAAATAATGTTAATATTAAAATTTTTGGGTGAACTATCCCTTTAATAGCTGAATTCACAATGAACATCTAAATTACCCATGGTGCAGCAGAGAAAGCTTCACTAATCAGAGAATTGCAGGCAACGAAGCCCACGAAATCAGCCCAGAAGCCAGCGCACATTCCCATAATGCAATCTGAATGACACAGATGGGTCGGTCTCTCTGCACTCACAAACTGCTTGTATATCTGTGTATATTGAAATATTTCACAATAAATGTCAACTATATTGTTTCTATATTTCTAATCAACAAACAAAAATCAATACCGTAGGCCTGTCGCGATTATTATATAAACGGTTATCTGATCTAACCGTGATTATTGGGCATTCAAATTCCAGTAACATTTTAATGCCCAAATAAGGGAATTTAAGCTAATATACTGTCTAAAGGCCATGAACGGCACGATTGTGTGTCATTTAGTTGAACTCTGCGTCCGAGCATCACTGAGCTGCACCACTGAGGTCAACCAGCTCTTGTCCTGAAGACGGCGTGAAACGCTCTGATGCGCGCGCTGTGAGCAGAGGCTCGCGCCAAACTGTTCACCTTCATTACAGAAAATAATATCAGATCAGCTGACGTACAAGACACCTCAACATATGAATTATAAATATAAAAATGTTCATTCTGAATACAAATTTATATACATCGTAAGGTCTGTGCATACAACTTAATTCACCTTGTACAGTTATTCACTGTGGTTATGTAATTGTTATGTGTTAGATAATACTGTTTTTATCAGTACAGTAACTTAATTTACATGATTCAACAAACGTTGGTAAAATTAACATTTAATATAAAAATAACAGTTAATTCCTATGCATATATATGTATGATCATTTTTAATATGTCATGCATAATTACATACATAAATATCACCTGTCAGTCATTTACGCCCTCTTGGGTTTAGGCATAAAATGATGGCTGCTGGAACACTTTCGGTGGCTTCACTTTTCTGATTGTACGTCCTTTATATTTTCCTTTCTGTTTCTCTGTCCTTGCCTATAAGTTTTTGTGCTGTGCATTCCTGTCTTGCTGTGCTGCTTTCCTTTTTACGTTAATAGCTTTGCTTTCTATTTATTCCAGTTTGCTCCAGTCACTGTTGGTTTAATTTTTCCACAGCACCGACGGTGTTGGACTGCCCTCCTGGTTTTGACCCTAGTCTGCCTCTGATTCTGTGTTTGCTCATTCCCTGGCTGTGAAGATAAGGACTGTTCTACAGTTACCGACCTCTTCCTGTCTCAATCTCCATATGCCTGAGCCAGTGGCGGCTGCTGGTCTTTCAAAGAGGGGAAGCTCATTTTCTAATATATTAAACTTGGTAAAACTGAAACAAGGAATGTGGTGTATAATTGTGTGAAATGTATTATGCAAATTGACTAGCAATTTCGCCAAACAAATATAAAGAAATAGGTTGCAGCAGTTTGTCTTTTGACTACACTTGAGAAATCGCTTCAGTGACTTCTTATAGTACAGATTCGCTGTCAATCAAAAGGAGATGCAGTCTTTCGACAGATCCTCCAATCATCACGCGGAAGCCCGGAGTCCGGGCCAGCCCACTCCTCATTCACCCCCAGAGACGCTGAGCGTCCGTGGGCGGGACATAATCGCAGCATTTATCCAATGACCGTCTATTTTCGGAGCACTGAAAAAACTGTTCAGAGCAGCCCCATTGAAGTCAATGGACGCTCGGCTTCAACAGGGAAATGCACTGACGCTACGGGAATGTATGAGAAGTAAATCGAGTCAGCCGACCTGCTATATGTAATGTAGCTGATTCTGAACGAACTCGTCTTCGAGATGAACGTGTTCCAACGCATTTTTAGTCAATAAATTGTTTACACAATAGTACATATTTGACCATTATTTTTTTGACATTATAGGGAAGCTGAGCTTCCCTTGCAGTCTTAAAGAAATCCCCACTGGCCTGAGCCCTTCTGGTTTTTCTGCGGATATTCTTCCTGTTCTCCCAAGTTTTTTGGCTTGAGGTTTTTGTTTGATTCATTAATTAACTTTTGTTCACACTCTGCACTTGGGTCCTCAAAGTTTATACACATTTGGTATGTTTTAAATAAAGATTTTGATATTTAGTAAAAATTGTGTCTGTATGGATTGAATGCCAGTACTACTTGTGTCTTTATAAAAAACTAAAAAAATCTAGTGTAATTTTAATATTAATTATGAATGAATGAATAATTAAATTAATAAAGTTAATAAGGATTAATAAGCTTTTTACAGTAACAGCACTGTATTACATAATTACAGTAGCATTTAGTTACTGTAAAACTGAAATAAGTTTATGGTACTGTAAATATCAATTACAGTAACGTACTGTCAACAGTGTTGCCAGTACGTTACTGTAAAAACCATTTGAAATGTCTAACAGTTTAGCTTATGTTTTAGTAGCCTTTAATATATGAAGAGAAACCATGTGGACATATCGGACCAACAAATAAACTCTAAGAACTCTTCCAAATGTGTATGTACACAATGCAATAGTTTAAGTACTGCCAAGCCAATTGAACTACCGACAGCAGTAAGTACTACTGCAGTAAAGATATTTCAGGTTGCAGTGATTCAGGATTCCAATGGCTATAAAAATGAGAGCAAAACACTTGTAAATAATACCAGATTGTATTAGTCCTGAGAATTTGTAAATTCAGTCATCGCTGCATACCCCCAGCACCGAAAAATGAATGCATGTTGGTCTGTCTTATAACCTGATCACCCAGACTGATGAAACAAGGTTGAAATTAACCAGCCTTATAAATTATTATATTTTTTTCTGTCTACAAATATTTAATGCCATTGAAATTCTAAATCACTGGCTTCTAAGACAACTCTAAATCACTTGCAGTCTTATATATGGTAACATAACTGTAGGTCAGATAAGTACACTCAGTCTCTCTCCTGCTCACTTCACCAGCTCTACCTGTGATCATGACTGCCAATCAATGGGACTCCGGCTGCGAAGACAATGCCACATTCACTAATACTGTCGATGTAAGTGACTGAGATAAACATTCACCATACACAAGAAGCACACATACATTTACACACAACTCACTTGTGGCTGATGTTGTTCCCTCTCCCTCCTCGAGCTGCTATACACTTCTCATCCACTGCTCCAGGAGAGTGCCAAAACTATTGAGAGAGAAAGACCATTTAACATTGATCACACAGACTTACACACAGTTCTCATGTTGGGTCAGAACGGAGACAGTCACTGCCAGACACAGTGAGGTCATTGTTGGAGCTGTCATTCGAGTTCAGGAGGCAGTTGGCTGGTTTGTTGCGTTAAAGGCATAGTTCATAAAAAAAAATGTATCGTCATAATATTGACATTTAAAACTTTCTTTTTTTTTGTGGAACACACAATATATTAGGCAGTATGGTTGTCTCAGTCACCATTGACTGTCATTCTATTTTATTTTTTTTTTTTTTTTTCGATAAAATTAAAGTGAAAGGAACAGAGACTGAGATTTTTTATTTGTGTGTGTCCATGAAGGAAAGAAAGTAATCCTGGTTCCTCCATTTAAAACCATTTTAAACAGCATTTTGCTATTTTGTTTTTTATAATTATGACCTGATATTAATTGAGAGACTATACAGAATATTTGTACTTTTAAAATTGAATTTCTCACAGCACAGGACCATTTGAAATTAACTACTAAAGGCTAAATTAGATTAAACATGGTGAAAAAATGGTGACAGTCACAGAACTTAAGGATTTAAACATTCCTTAAATATATTTATTTACATTTTAACCTAAAATATTTGTTTATTGAAAAAACTCCATGTACATGTTATATGTCCACTATTGTATATCACACACATTTATTTATTCATTTTTAATACTGTAATATGCAAATCATTTAGTATGCAACTATTACAGAGGATCATAAGACAAAGAGTTTTCTCTTCAAGCACAGATGATGTCACATTGTATATTAGGCATTTTACAAGATATATAAACATAGATACACAACATATATGTTGAATTTAGCTTGTAGCTTCAGTAAATACCCGTGCTATTACTAGAAATTCTCTTTACATGAACAAGTTACTATTATTAAAGGCACATGTTTTACAAAAATCTCAAGACAAAAATATTCTGAGTGCCAAAACAAGAGCACCAAAAACCACAATTGATAAAACAAAGAGCAAAATGTACTTAGAGACAGCCATTAAAGTTTGTATAATAGTCATTACGAATCTCTTAGTAAAGCTGAACTAAGAAAAGGGGGCTGGTAACCTGGATCTGCCAAAAGCCTAATGTCCTTTCCACAGCATGCACTGCTGCTGAGGTCTGAAGAAATGCTTGATAATTAGTGAACTTGATGGACTGCACACACAGCTCATCTCTCAACAATGTGTACTGCACATTACCCTGCAGACAACCCCCCCAGCACCACCACCACACACACACACACACACACACACACACACACACAAATATATAGGTCAGTTTGCATGGTGATGTGCTCTGCAAATAAGAGGATTACATTGATTGAGCCATGTGTTACAGCTAAACAAAAGCATAAAGCAACAATAATATTCATTCTCCTCTTCCTAATTCTCATTTTGAATCTAGGTCTTTCTATTAAATATGAACAACATCGATTAATTGCAGTTTCATAATTAATGAAATTGTTTTATTATATAATGATGCCCATTTTTGTCAGGTGGGTAGGGGGAGGGCAAAGGTTATAGATTACCAAAGCTGTTTCATACTTAACAAACATTCACATGTACTGTAGAAACTAGAGATGTCTTGCTCTAAAGATTTCTGTCATTGCCAGGTAATTGAAGCCCCGCCCCTTTGGAACCCCAAGTCTGCCCCGTCATTACGTACAGGGATTCCCCGGTCTCTTCCCAGGAAATGTGTTGTTTTCACAGGCAGATGTCCAATGCCCACGGTCTAATTGTGAACTAAAATATATATTTTATACCCTATATTTGTCCAACCATTCACATGAGCAAATGTGTGACTTATTTGCACACTAGGACATTTTTTTTTAATTGACAGCCCGCTTTAAAACACACAATAGGGGCCGACAAACGCTCAACTCACGAGGACGTTTAATCAATGTGCCATTCCAACAGAAAGAGATTCATATAACCAACACAATAGAAGCAAATTTGACTGCAAAAAATATCCAAAATATATATAGGCCTATATTTTTTGTATATAAATTTTGCCTCGCCATTTTTGTTATTTATTCAAAGCACGGAGACTTAACCTGTTCCACCTGAACCATGACAGGACACTGGATAGATGGGGAGAGACTCATGTCACGCACAGAGAGATCATTCATAAAAGACCGAGCCTGATGCAGTACACACACACACACACATTGCGCGTGCACACACAACACACCAAAAGAGGAGTGCTTGGAGGGCTGGACATCCGAACTAAGTCAAAGTAATTTCTCACAAAAGTGTCTCTCTCCGCACATATAGTGTGACATTTAACTGAAGCACAACTTGCCCTCATTCTCACTTCGCAAATAATTTGCTCTCTGCACTCACCTTGTATTTGCTAGGTTAATCCGAGTCGTCCCGGTCAGATATCCAAAAGCTTTCAGTAGGCGTAGGTCCCGTGGCTAACTATTCGGACACACACAATGCCAATCAAACGCTAAACCACGGTTTTCTGGTGACGTCTATGAAAATGGACCAATCAGAAGACGCTCTAGGTTACTCACCTCTCCCTCTTGTGGCAGATTATGCTGTGATTATAAATGCCTTTTAACAATGGTATGACGTGGTCGAGTCGAACTATGTGTGTGCGTGTAAATGCTTTAAGTGTATGCGCCTTATTCAGTACAATTAATGATGAATAAAGTGAGTGTTGTGGATAAATATAGCCTACTAATATCTAATAATCAATGGGTTGTACAGGCAAATCGAGGCAAGGCAAGTCTTTTCTCATATAATTTGCATTGTATTTAACAGGCAAAGTAAGTAGGGTTAGCGCCATCTTTTTGCCTCTCAGTAGGGTAACCACTGTTTCTAGAACAAGAGATAAATAGTGGGGATCTCTTCATATTTCTACCTTTGTTACTTTTATCTGTTGGCAAGGCAAGGGTGCCATAGTCACTACAGTCTAGTGCAAGTTGAAGGCATCTAGTGTATGTGCTTGCAACTGTGGAGCTAGTAAAGGCATCAATGGAGAAGATGTCTCCTTAAGGACCTGGAAAAGGGCAACAGTTTTTCTAATGTTACTTGGGAATAGTAATGTTAATTCCCAAGCTGAAGTACCTCAGTAGAGGGATGCCTGTTTGCATAATTATAGTAATATAATTAAAAGTATTATAGACTAAAAGTACACATGTAAAATATATTTTCTTTAGTGCATTCTAAAATGGACTTCTTCCAAAGGGACTTTGTTCCCTTCTCAAAGCACTTTTGCTTTTTAAAGAGTGGCTGTCATAACCATGATAAATTCTGTTTCCATTTGTCCTATGAAGGCCATCTCGTTTAAACAAGTCTTGTTTAAAGGTGAACATTCGCTCTCCATCTTATTCCTGTGCGTCTTACCGAGGAAACGGATATGGGATGAACATCCGCCGGGAGTCGTTATGTAGCATTCGCTAATGTCTGCAGCGGTCATTTAGACCCCGTTTTCAGCTGGTATTAGAATATGATTTGGACGATCCGATGACAAATGATCAGCACTATAGGTGCAAAACCACATTTGGAGGGAGTCAAAGACGCATTTGAAACGCTGTAAACGCCAATCCAGGATGCAGCGATGTGCCACTACTGATCTGTCTTATACAGAACTTTTTCAGTGTCTTCCTGTGCACTTACAGTATTTGAGCTGTACCTGGTGCACCAGTTTCCATGCTTCTATGTCTTTTATGACATTTTTCTGGTTTATTAATTTATGATGTAGTGATGATACGGTATACGCCATCATGAAACCCTCCCCTCAAAAAACGATCACAAGTGCTCACAGGAGATCCATTTGTGCGACCAACAGCGATGTGTCTCGCCTGACCACATGTGATCGGATCACCCGATCACGTCCTTTTATGCATATCGTGGCGCCGTTTTTGTGGTCCGTTTTGCATAAACAAGCGGCTCATTTTAGCTTATCGCGGCCAACCCACTGGACCCCTCGGTTCTCCCAATGGTCAGTCCTCCCCTGATTGGCCCCAAAGTGCATCGGCCCACCGGGAAAATGCCCAGTACGCCAGATTTCCAGTCCTGCCCTGCCATGTACTTACAGAGCCTCTGTGCATGTTACTGTTCACACCAGTGAGGTTTCCCAAGACTGACTCATTAAAATAATAAAGTCTGTAAACATTAGTTTTCTCCATGTTTATTACTGTATCAATTATGCCCAAAAAAACAACAAATGTTAATTGAGAATAACGACTCTCAAAAGACGTCAGACTTCCGCAAGCTTACAGTGGGAAACGCTTAATAAACGATAAATATCCTTCGTCTGCCACCGTAGTACGGAGTTCTTTCCTACAAGTCACCATCCGCTGCATCCTCGATTTCAAGGACACATCCGGGTATTTCCTGTGTTCTCTTGCTTCTTTAGGATTGGAATTGAACTTCAGCAGTGGATGATGATGTAGAACGTGTCCACGAGAACATAAGAACACGACAGTATGCACATTGAGACACAGCCAATATCAAATTAAAAGGATTTTGAATTTGGCAAATTAACCACTGGACAACAATGAGAACAATGTAGCATAGAGGTACTGCTGTTTGAAAAGTTTACTGTTGCATAATGCACACTGTTTTACATACTACTTTCGAAAGCTATTAGGCAGTATTCACTGCAGTATGCTGTAAGCAACACAGTAGTATTCCATTCTGAACGTAGCCTAGGAATGGAATAGCACAATGCTTGCTGCATACTGTGCAGTTTACACTGAATAACTGAGTAATGAGTCAAATAAATGTTTTACAAATTGTGGAGGAACAAAGCCAAGACTAGTGACTAAACAAAGGGCAGGGGTGCACTATTAATATGACAGGAAACAGGAGTTCAAAAACAAACAATCACATAGAAACTAGAACACATAACCTACAAAAGCACACAGTGCCACCAAGGGGCCATTGGGGAAAGCCACAGGAGCTCCTTGAGAAGAATCTGGAAAAACTGGAAAAGTTTTCATTATCTGCTATTAACTGATATTACGTTGTTGGTTTTCTGTAGATTCCTCTTTTAACATCTGTACAGGTTGATTCAACTTTTCTCTATAGAAATGATTACCTTATATTGGATTTTAAACTTGCGTGCTTTCACATGTTTGAAAACGGCAATGAAAAGCAACAATGTGCATATGACGTTGATCAGCTCTTAAATTTGTAATACTTTGGACGTCGCATTTTTGTCACCTGCATGATGAGTGCAAATGCCCTTAACATCATTCATTTCATTCTATGTTTACAGTATCTGTTTCTTTATCCATCTTCCTAATGTCCAAAACGTGCCACTCATTTTGGCAAGGACAGTTTCGGGTTTATAATGTTTTTGTTTAAATTGATAAGTTTTGGAAGTTTTTGACGTTCTGCTCTTCATTTGTGGAGGAATTTGTATTTAAGATGATTTGACCCTGTTTGCAGAAACATCTGAACATTTTTCAAAAAGCAATTTGACAGCATTAATCAAGGGTGTAGATGCCAGGGGGATGGGGGAGTTGTACTTAATTATAGCTTCATGCTGCAAAGTATGTTAACTTCATTGTCCTCGTCCATTTTTCTTTTTCAGAGAACTGTTGGATATGTATTAAAAAGCCATTAAAGACAAAGCCCAGAGCATATTCTTTAATACGACTGGCATATCCATATCATTATTGAGAGAAGACCACAGACAACTCTTTCAAATATAGTGGATTTGATTATCACTGTTATACTGTACAGTAAGTAATGACTCTCCTTTGATCTTTAGGATTACAATGGACACAATAGGCATACACACAGTAAGCCTTTTTACAATCACCTTTTTGATCTGTGATGAAAGAGAGCACACATTTCTACAAGTCCATATTCAACAGAACTATATATGTTGGAGCATTTCACACAGACGTTTACTCGTACAGACATAGTTCCTGTTCAATGATCTGATGTGTTAGTTATTTGAATGTTCTGCAATGTGTTCACTATCCTTATTGGGGCAGTGGTAGCTTCACAAGAAGTTGCTGATCTTGACGATACAGAGGATTTAAAGTTGATGAGACCTGGTTGGTGTAGTAATGTTGAACAGATGATGACACGTGGACATAACTGGATGAACACACAATTGCTGAGATCACCACACCAAATGGTCCTCATATCTGTGGATGAACAGGCAATAAATGCTTATTGTTGAACATAATTGTTTCTACAGTACATAATGAGCACTTTCCACAGCTGAACAGTGGCCATCAACTAAAATGAGCTAAAATCTTTTTTTATTATTGTTATCATTGTTCACTTGAATAATGCTAAATGGAACAAAGTCAGTGATAATTATAATATTGCTGTAATAGCAGTGCAATGCTAAGTGCAAATTAGGGTGCACATTTCTCAGTGTAATAATGGAAGGATGGAGCTACGTACACTCATTTTCTAAACCTTACCTGGACTGGGGGTGGGACTCTGTTTCACCAAGCAGAAGGTCTGAAATTAAGGTGTCAGCACTGGATCTTTTGCCATACCTGTGAGACAATACAAAAGAGTAAACATCGATTCCAATTTCAATGGTAGTTGTAGGCAGAGCTGTTTATCTTATTGCCAGTTGTCCCATCAGAAAGAACGCCTCGTTTCAGCTCACTTGTGATATATTTCATCCCCTGTTGTGTCTAAGCTTTTTGTAACTGTTGTTGAGGGGGAAAGTGTCTGATTCTCGCGACCGATTATCCACTTTCTTATCTAGAGAAAAATAAATCGTTTTGTTATGTCTTACATTTGTAACAGTTGTTGAGGGGGTATTGCGAAGTCGTCCACGATTTTGCGAAAATTGTTGACGTTACCATTTTATTTGACCCCCTTTGTTACACAGAAACATTTTTTTTTTTTTTTTTTTTTTTTTTTTTTGTTATTTTAATGAATACAGCTAACATATATAAGTGTTGTTGGGGTGGAAAAGTAGACAATGCCAATAATCCACATTTGACATCTTCGGTTGATTTTCGTGATTTTACGAAAATCGCTGATTTGACAAACAACATTTAAAGTGTATTTTTCGACACAGTTATTGGTAATAATAATAATAATAATAATAATAATAATAATATTTGGTCAAATAAAAAATGTACTACAAATCCACAACCCGCTGTTTTAACACAACAAAGAAACGCGTTTAAAGTGCTGTGTGGGGTGCAGTTAATTCCAGAATCAGCGGGGTTTATCAGAGGAATAATACCGAGCTTTTGGAAATAAATGCTGCTTTATTCGCTCTAGTTGCCTTAAGGTAGATATTTTAGTAGCGACTGCTGTCATTATGAACTCACTTTCTCAGACAGATTTAGCCAAAATACACAATACACTTCTACAATTTTACCAAAGCAAAATAAAAACAAAGTGCAAAGTAGGCTACGTTGATTTGAGATGAGATATAAATGTTTGTATAGGCTATTATTCTTTTGACAAGTTTATAAAAGTTGGTGAATAATTTACCTCTGCCTTGTTATGAGGTTGATGTAGTGTCTTAATGCTGAATAATACTTGGCCAGCTCTTCCGCAGGTGCGTCCTCGCCCGGGTTGTCGGGTTTTGTTGGGTAGCCTTCCGTAAGAGTTCCCAAGCAGGAGAACAAGAGGAAGGCGCACGCTGCCCAACCGATCCACATATTAATGTTGCAATGCATCTGGCATTAAAGAAAACAAAAGATTCGTTTTTGTGCCAACACGTAATCCTATGTAAACCACTCAATTCAAACATGCATTTCTAACTATCAAGCCATTCCTAAATAATTTCTAATAACATATCTAAAATACTTCTCGGTATTGTATTGTATAGGTACTATTAGCTATTTTGTAGGATTTTAATAATCATATCTGCATGTTATATTACTGTCTAGAAATAATTAAGAGAGAAAAACTGTTTAAAAGAGTATTGAGAAGTATTAAGACATCAAACTTCGTCTGGCATGAACTAGTCAAACGGTTTTAAATTATAAAAATTGTATGATAGGGTAATATAAACAAAATACTAACTCTACCTTGGACGAGGACTTTGATGATTGCACTTCTTGCCAGCTGGGTGTCGACTTTTCCGATTTTCCTGAATGCTAAATCGCGCGTCGTCTGGTTTTTATACCTGTACGGCTCGTGCTATAAAGAGCAGAGCCCACGCGCCAGTAATCGCGACTCTTTTTGTTGCGCGCGAGCCCGCGTCACGGATTAAATCCTCTGTCATCAGCGCCTTAGAACGCGCACAATTCTTGTTTGGTCCTCATTTTAAAGTGAGTGGGAGGTTTTAGGGACATTCGTTGCACTAAACACTGCAGTCGTGTCGAGAGAAACTAAGAATCTTGATATACATCTGTCAGTCATTGAGATGAAATGGTTTTGCTCCATTGAAGGCTAGGCTACTAGTTTCCACCAGCCATTATCATGTGTTGATGAGAATCAACCAATCTTTACATTTTACACAACTTCTTGGGTTGTTCTAATTTTCTTTATCTCTGCTTTATTTAACAGATTGCTTCATAAATTCTAAAACTGTTATTAGCACAAAGATAGAAGAAATAATTAGAGGGGTTATGATTGTCAACTGCTTAGTCTCATGTGTCTCATGGAGTACAATGGATGCTCTCAAATCCCAATGCATAGCCTACACAATGACATTTTCTTTTGGAGTCCAGCTAATTAAATTATCCATCCATCCATCCATCCATCCATCGTCAACCCTAATTAAATTATATAAAATAAAATAAAAAACACACACAAACAAATTGAAATGGACAGGAAATGAAAGGCACTATATTGATTCATGAAACTGGGTCAAAATGCACAGGTTTTTGCTAGAGCTTGGAAAACATTTCCAATGTGTTCAAACCATGTAAGATAAAAGCATTAGAGCTGCCAGAGAAGCAGGAATAAGATATTTGGGAAACAGAGAAGATTATTTCTATCGGGAAGACACGCAGGCTTGAGTGAAGTTTAAGATGCCATTTATTTGATAAATGTAAAACATAAAGTAATGTCTCCCTCTTTGGCGTAGGCCCCGTCCGGCGGTCCGAGGGAGTTGTACCCAGAACCGTGATGTCCTGCCGGAGCTAGGAGGCAGGGGCAAGGAGCCTACCCCCGTGCGGGACAGGGCTCAACTGGTGGTGGTGGAGTGGTGGAGGTTGCCGTGTTAGCACACCGAAACAGCAATGTGATAGATTGTGAGCGGACTTATAAAGCAATGGCTTACATGCAATTGGCTAGGAATTACCCAGCTAATGATGTACAGCTGCTAGTCTTCCCGCTAGAACTACACTGCGCTTCCATTTCAAGCATTGCCTGAATTGATTCCAGTCTTACCAGGGGGTCCCCTTGAGCGGTATGTAGGGGCACAGTCGGTGTTCAGGTTAATACAACTAATGTATCAAAACAGAGCATGCATGCATTAAAATGATTACAGAATCAATTAACAAAATACGTCTTCCTGATAAATCTTTTTCAAATGATTGTTTCTTCAATTAACCTTACAGGTAGCACCAAACTACATCAGTCCTGACGGATCTCCTTAAGCCACTAATAAACTAATAATATATTGATGACAATTTATACTTCCATTTGCCATTAACAAACATATACTGAAGGTATGACTAATTATTAACAGATTAGTAGCTAGTTCATCAACATTTACATTTTTCAAATCAAACTTTCAGGACATTCATGGAAGTGGCTTGTTGAGCGCATTACCGCAGAGACCTAGCAGGTGTAGAGGCTTCACGCTATTCTCCATGGCATCCACGCACAACTCACCACGTGTCCCACTGAGAGTGAACCACATTATAGCGACCACAAAGAGGTTAACCCAATGTGACTCTACCCATCCTGTCAGCCGGGCCAATTTGGTTGCTTGGAGACCTGGCTGGAGTCACTCAGCCCGCCCTGGATTCCAACTCGCAACTCCAGGGGTGGTGGTCAGCATCTTTAGAGCTATCTAGGCCCCTGAAAGTAATACAATGTAATAATATATTTTATAAACTACCAGAAAGACGCAGGAGTGGTGGTGGAGTAGTGGTCTAAGCACATAACTGGTAATCTGGTAATCAGAAGGACGCTGGTTTGAGCCCCACAGCCACCACCATTGTGTCCTTGAGCAAGGCACTTAACTCCAGGTTGCTCCGGGGAATTGTCCCTGTAACAAGTGCACTGTAAGTCGCTTTGGATAAAAGCGTCTGCCAAATGCATAAATGTAAATGTAAATTATGCATCTGTATATGTTGTTTTTTTTTAATTGTTTTTCTATGAAAATATGAGCCAGACCAGTGGTTATGAAACGTTTTACCTTGAAGCCCCCTCTACTTATATACTGCATGTCTACACAGCATATGCAAAGGTTATGCAATGCACATTCTTAAAAATCATTGTATTATAATACAATGATGGATACTTATGCCATGGATGCACGCTCTCTCTCCTCGCGCTCTATGTGTTTGCTCGTGTGCGCGTGCAAGAGAGCACTATCAACTATGGCCATGAGAAGTGCAATATGATGAAAGCACCTGCGTTAGAAGCAGAATACAGTAAATTTGGTACACGTCATCCTCACGCATTTGTGCAGAGAGTCTGTTGTTGGTAGAGACATTTCATGTTTTTTTCCTCTATTTTTTATTTTTGAGATTTTGCTTATCATGTTGAGTTAGATGAGGGCGCAGACATGCTGACATGACATTTCACGCATATTATGGATTCACACTTTTTTATCTCCTTTTTCTCCCCAATTTGGAATGCCCAATTCCCACTACTTGGTAGGCCCTTGTGGTGGCGCTGTTACTCACCTCAATCCGGGTGGCGGAGGACAAGTCTCAGTTGCCTTCAATTCTGAGACAGTCAATCTGCGCATCTTATCAAGTGGCTCGTTGTGCATGGCACCGCAGAGACTCACAGCACGTGGAGGCTCATGCTACTCTCTGCGATTCACGCATAATTTACCATGCGCCCCATTGAGAGCGAGAACCACTAATCACGACCACAAGGAGGTCACCCCATGTGACTCTACACTCCCTAGCAACCGGGCCAATTTTGGTTGCTTAGGAGACCTTGCTGGAGTCACTCAGCATGCCCTGGATTCAAACTCGCCACTCCAGGGGTGGTAGTCAGTGTCAATACTCGCTGAGCTACCCAGGCCCACACGGATTCGCACATTTTAATTTGACTCGCTATGTTTCTCAGAATCTTGCATGTGAGTGCTAGATTAATCTGTCTTAATTCAAAGCGCTGTACATAATTTTGACATAAAAAAAAACAAGCAAGAAACTCCACCATTTTCACAAAATAAGTAATGCGCCTCTTTTCAAAGTATTTGGTACGTGAGGGAAGATACATTAGGGAGTTTTAATTCTGATGGTAGGCTGCAATAATAAGTCCATAACTTTGGGAGTTAGATAAAGCTGTTACTCGTGCCGATGCTCCCAAATAATTTGGTAGTTTATGAGGACATTATTTTAGGTTACAAACTGGTAATTACAAGGGTATTATGCTATAAATGTGGTTTATGTGGACATTTCTTGTGTCCCCATAATTGAAATCACTTTAAAAATAAAAACATACTAAATTATGTTTTTTTTGAAAATGTAAAATTGCAGAAAGTTATTTGAGATTGTTACGTTTAGGGGTAGGGTTAGGGGATAGAATCTGTAGTTCGTACAGTATAAAAATAATTATGTCTATGGAGAGTCTGCATAAGGATAGCCGCACCAATGTGTGTGTGTGTGTGTGTGTGTGTGTGTGTGTGTGTGTGTGTGTGTGTGTTGAGAGCACGGTGAGTCACAGAACTTTGCATGGATTATTCAGCAGTATAACTGCAGTGTCAATAGCATTGCATGCATCCAATCATACCATGGCTGGCTTTTGTGTGTTCTCCAAGCATCATCATACATCACTCATGCTGTTTTATTCTGTAAAATCTTTTTAGTTCATTTTATATTGTAGTTATAATGTGTATTGGCTGCTGTGCAGAGATTCACCTCTAGACTTTCAGAAGAGCGTCACAAAGATTTCAACAATGTCACAATTTGTGTTCAGATTTGCCAAACCCAATAAAGTCTGCAATAAAATGTCAACTCAAGAATTTCTTAGCAAATGCTTCAGAGACTGTGCTACGCTACTAATATTAAGTATAGAGCTTTAAAATGAACAGCTATCACATTCATTTCTGTTTTTTATTTCTCCTTATGACTTTTAGTTGGAACATATCAGACAAAATCGCTTAAAAGGAATATTCCAGGTTTAGCACAAGTTAAGCTCAATCAACAGTATTTGTGGCATAATGTTGATGACCACAAAAACTAATTTCGTATCATCCCTCCTTTTCATTAATAAAAGCAAATATCTGGGTTACAGTGAGGCACTTACAATGGAGGTGAATGGGGACACATTTTGGAGGGTTTAAAGGCAGAAATGTGAAACTTAAAATTTTATAAAAGCACTTACATTAATTCTTCTGTTAAAACTTGTGTGTTATTTAAGCTGAAAGGTTGTTTAAATCATAATGTTTTAGTCGTTTGAGGGTATGTTGACATTAAATCATCATGGCAACAAAATTGTAAAATTGGCTATAACACACAGAAAAGGTTGGTAAGTGATGTTATCACACTAAAATCATGTTAACGTGCATATTGTTTGTCTTGTGTCAACACTTTTTAAAATGGTTTTGAAATTCAAAATATGCACAAATATTGCATGGAAAAGTGAATTTCTGACACTGTTGACCAATTATGTGCCATTTATTCTGAACTCAGAGGCAAAGCATAGTGTTGCTACTAAATATCCTGAACAAAATTATAGAATATATTTGATTCTATGAACCTCGCAAAATTGAGCAAATCCAGCATCTCTTTCTTCTGCAGAAGTGCTCATTGTAGCAACCTGGGAACTTACAGTATAACACGATTTTGTTTCTTGTTAGAAGCCAGTTAATCACAGTAAAATTGGAGATATCCATCTGAGGCTGTGAGCTATTTCATCTAGCCCCACTGCTGCTGTCATCTTGTCCTCATGCTACTTCAAACTAATGCTAATGCTTTTTTACACTACATCAGCAGCAATCAATTGGTTTTATAGAACTGCTACTAACACCAACTATTAACAGTAGGCCTAGTATGGCCCTAGCAGAGCTGTAATTATGAAATTGACCCCCACCCCAATGTCCAATATTCAGATTAGTGGTCGATAGATATGTTTTTTTTTATTGGTTTAATCTTATAGTATGTTTGCCAATGCTTCAAAGTTCTATTTGCCTTCCCTTTATTCACAAAATATTACTACAAGCTTTAAAAACATAACAACGAAGTTTATCAATAACAAAATAAATGTTTTGTCTACCTTATTGTGTTGAGATAATTGCATGAAGCATGTGCATTGAATTTGCTATTTATATCTGCAACTAAAAGTAAATGGCCACAATATTCCAGAACATATTTCCAAGAAATAATGTGTCTGATTATTGTTTTATAGGCTTAATCAACCATTGATAAAAAAAAAAAGTCCCCATTCTTTAAAGTGATAAGTGTGTGTAAGAGTATATCTTATGAACCAATCTTTTCAAGAAAAAGAAAATAAAGGAGGGGAATAAATCACAGAAATACTGGTGCTGTGGTGACACCTGTCTCCTGCAGCGTTTTGCCTGCAGACTAATGCCAGCCAGAGGTTAGGCACAAAGGTGATATATAATATCAATAAAACCTCCTGCGTCTCTGTCTGACCAACAAGCTCATGTCTTGCTGCTGACAAACCAATAATGTCTATCAAGAAACCAGGTAAAACTGGGGACATAACATTTACCACCGATAACAAGCTAAATTTCACAGACCACATCTCAAAGACTGCAAGATCATGTAGATTTACACTCTACAATATCAGGAAAATAAGACCTTTCCTCTCTGAACATGCCACCAACTGCTTGTTCAGTCACTTGTCATAACTAGACTGGACTACTGTAACGCTCTCATTGCAGGCCTTCCTGCATGTGCAACTAGACCTCTGCAAATGATCCAGAATGCCACAGCATGTCTGGTCTTTAATGAACCAAAGAGAGCACATGTTACACCACTCTTTGTCTCTCTCTCCACTGGCTGCCGGATGATGCACACATTAAATTCAAGGCTCTGATGCTGGCATACAAAAAAGTCACTGGGTCTGCTCCAGCATACCTAAAATCATTTATGCAGAGCTATGTTCCCACCAGAAGCCTGCGGTCGGCTCAAGAACGTCACCTTGTTGTACCAACACAAAGAAGCATCAATACACTTTCCCGAACTCTCAGTTTCATCTTACCACGTTGGTGGAATGACCTTCCCAACTCCATACGTGAAGCTGACTCACTCTCTGTCTTCAAATTGTTGCACTTAAATCTGTTTTGAATACTATTCTGATGCTAGTGAAACTTAGCAGTATGGCACTTTTCGTACAAATGTCTCCTTAAGGTGATTCGCTTATGTTTTCCTCTTTTGTAAGTCGCTTTTGGATAAAAGTGTCTGCCAAATGAATAAATGTAAATGTACCATCACCTGTTGGTCTCTCTATACAGTTCATTATCCTTATATCCATTGCGAGCCTAATCATTATTGCATACAACAAAAACCTAAAACAACAAAAAACAGCCAAACATATTGGGCATTGCCAAATAGAGGGAACTACATTTATATTTGTATATAAATAAATGTGTTGACAGTTTACAATTGGATTATATCTCTTGCATGGTAGTCAGTGTATCATTTCGACAGAAAAAGCATAGGGCTAAATCTAATGCCACTCACACACATAAACATTCTTATATATGCTAATAGCATATGTGTGTGTACATTTGTGGCTTGTGTCAAAATTAGTTAATCAGCGCCAATGAAGTGCCATAAGTTTCTTTCAAAGCCTAGAGGCTGCTAAAAGCAGTTACACTCAGAAACACATGCACACACTCATTTACTCACACAATTCTGTGACTCATGTGCAATTACTGTTCTTGTTTCTTCTCCTACTCTCTGTATCGGAGTTCTTCAACA
This sequence comes from Xyrauchen texanus, assembly GCF_025860055.1. Classification (NCBI taxonomy): domain Eukaryota; kingdom Metazoa; phylum Chordata; class Actinopteri; order Cypriniformes; family Catostomidae; genus Xyrauchen; species Xyrauchen texanus. Next base: position 18,890,753 of record NC_068285.1, on the reverse strand, counting down.
CGTTACATAAAAGCCTTTATGTTAAAGGAATGCATTAAAGAAAAGCTGAATACAAGTCCTGAGATAAGAACGTCAAACTAATTTCCCTCCACTCAAACATCAATTGTCTCTTTTCTGTCTTCTTCCACCTCTATCTCTCTCCCTCTCTCTCTTTATCACTCTCTGTCTCTGAACAGTTTTACAATGTCTTATTAATCCATAAAAAGCATGAAACTTTTGTTTTAATGAAACAGTCTCCGCTCTCTTCATAATTGTTATTCAACTGTCCATTCCTGCAACTGAGTCATGGTGGTCAGTCTTCAAAGTGCATGCATCGCTGTGTGTCGTAGAGTATTTGAGAGAGTGCGGATGCAGTATGAGGAAGAATTGGAGTGCTTTGAAGCACAAATGACAGAGATCATCTTTTATTACTGTCAAGGGAACTTGTATTGATTTTGCACAGCTGCATGATTTCACACTTGCTTTTGTCTCCTTTCTCATAATCATGGGCTCGGTTTGAATAAATAACAACACCAATCCGACATTCTTGATCTCTGTTCCCTCACTTCTTCTCCTCCTCCTCCTCCTCCTCTTCCAAATCTTCAAAGCACCACTGAGCAGAATAAAGGATTGGCAATGAGAGGTAGCACCTCAAGTCACAACCACAACACAGATTCAGCTTTGATTTTCAAGCTTTTTAACAAAGAAATTGAAAAAGTAATTGTCTTGTCTTGCTTTTAGGTCTCGCTGTTTTCATTCATGGTAATTGATGTTGTTCTTTTCAACATCACACAAAGTCATAGACTCTGACAATTGTGTCACAATCTGCCAGCCTCATAGGAGACCGAAAAGAGAAGCTCTTAAGGCACTTTACGGGGCTTCAATATGATTCAGTATAATATAAACAGACTATTCATGAGTCTAGACATAAGGTGGAGTGCCTTGTGATTTTTGTTGAGTATCTATACAATTTCTACAGCAAGTATAGGTCTTGTCACGACTTATTAAAGTACCAGTTTAGATAAAACTAATAAAGCATAATTGAAACCCCCACTTCTTGAAATATATAATTGATTGGCAGCTGCCCTTTCCATGTTGTATGCGAGTTATAACTTTGCATAACTCCCTTCATCAGGTTCTTATTGTTTCAAATGAGTCATCTCTTGGAATTTCTGAAGGCAAACAAAATCAGTTGTATTTTCTTAAACTCAAACAAAAATATTTGAGCAATTATTTTTTAAGGATTTATGCATTTCTATTTAATCTATAAAAAAATAGTCTATTTTGTATTTGCCCTTGTGAAAATTGTCATGTATTTATTTATTTATTATATAGTGGTATTTGTAACAAGACCATAGCAAGCACATGGATCTTCTTCACTTCTGTGGTTATATGTAACATGATTTCTATAAAACAAATAATGGCATTTTTGCAATTACATTCAGTAGGCCTACTCTAAACACATGTAAAAACATTAAACACAAAATATAAACATTTAAAAGTTGTAACAAAAATGTATTATATTCCCTCACTCCCCTATTGTAGCATGTGACAAATTTAATAGAGCAAATAGTGATATGATAATATGTATTATGTATCTATTTTTGAAGCTGCAGCTACAGACCTGGACGAGCTCACAGATACTGTTACATCATACATCAGTTTCTGTGAGGACACGTGCATCCCTACTAGGACATTTTTTATCATTCAACAATGATAAACCATGGTTCACAGGAAAATTCAGACAGATTCGTCATGCCAAAGAGGATGCTTACAGGGGTGGGGATAAAGTCTTGTATAATCAGGCCAGGAATGCACTGAATAAGGAAATCAGAGGGGCTAAAAGAAGTTACTCTGAGAAGCTGAAAAACAAGTTTTCAGCTAACGACCCTGCATCAGTGTAGAGTGGCCTAAAACAACTTACTAATTACAGGACTGCTACCCCCAACCCTGTGGTGGACCAACGACTGGCTGACGACCTGAATGTGTTTTACTGCAGATTCGAAAGGCCCAATCTCACACCCCACACGCACTCGGACCTTCACTTCACATTAACACCTCCTGCAACTCCCCTCCTCTCCCCTCCAGCTACACAACCTGCACTCAAGATCTGTGAAGACGATGTGTGCCGTGTCTTTCGGAAGTCAAGGAAGGCTTCAGGCCCAGATAGCGTCTCACCAGCGTGCCTTCATTCCTGTGCTAACCAACTGGCCCCCATCTTCACACAGATCTTAAATAGATCACTGGAGCAGTGTGAAGTTCAAATGCTTAATTATTATCCCTGTCCCTAAGAAACCAAAAATCACAGGACTTAATGACTACAGACCTGTCGCCCTGACATCTGTGGTCATGAAGTCATTTGAGAGACTGGTGTTGGCCCACCTGAAGGACATCACTGGACCCTTTCTGGATCCCCTTCAATTTGCTTATCGAGCAAACAGGTCTGTGGATGATGCAGTCAACATGGGATTGCATCATGTCCTGCAACATCTGGACAGACCGGGGACATACACAAGGATCCTTTTTGTGGACTTCAGCTCGGCTTTAAACACAATCATCCCAGCTATTCTCTGTGCTAAGTTAAACCAACTCCCTGTTCCCATGTCTACCTGTCAGTGGATTACCAGCTTTCTGACGGACAGGCAGCAGCTTGTGAGGCAGGGAAAATTCACTACCACCACCTGTACCATCAGCACTGGTGCCCCCCAGGGATTTGTGCTCTCCCCACTACTCTTCTCCCTGTACACCAATGACTGCACCACCAAGGATCCCTCTGTCAAACTCCTGAAGTTTGCAGACGACACCACTGTCATCGGCCTCATCTGAGATGACGATGAGTCTGCATACAGAAAGGAGGTTGAACGGCTGGCTGTCTGGTGCAGTCAAAACAACCTGGAGCTGAACACGCTCAAAAGAGTGGAGATGATTGTGTACTTTAGGAGGAACACCCCAACACTGTCTCCCCTCACCATTCTAAACAGCACTGTGGCAGCAGTGGAGTCATTCAGGTTCCTGGCACTACCATCTCACAGGACCTGAAGTGGGAGACACACATTGACTCCATTGTGAAGAAGGCCCAGCAGAGGTTGTACTTCCTTCGCCAGCTGAGGAAGTTCAACTTGCTACAGGCGCTGTTGATACAGTTCTACTCAGCAGTCATTGAGCCTGTCCTCTGCACTTCAATAACTGTCTGGTTTGGTGCAGCTACGAAATCAGACATCAGAAGACTACAGAGGACAGTTCAGACTGCTAAGCGGATTATTGGTTGTCCCCTGCCCCCACCCTTCATTTCCAGAATGAGGAAAAAGGCTGGTAAAATCACTCTGGACCCCACTCACCCTGCCCACTGCCTTTTTGAACTGTTGCCTTCTGGCCGACGCTTCAGAGCTCTGAGCACCAGAACCGTCAGGCACAGGAACAGTTTTTTCCCTCAGGTGATCCATCTCATGAACAGTTAAAGCTGCCCCATTGAGCAATAATTATGTGCAATACACAGTTTATGTCTATTTATATTATCTAACATATCCACTTCTGCCATTACATACATTGCACTGTACATAATATAATGTATTTTTGTTCTTTATATAACAGATTTGTAATAGATTTGCACTACGTGTGTGTGTGTATGAAGGTGAGTGTATGTACGTATATGTATAATTATTTATTTTTATTCTTCTTTTTTTTTCTCTTTTTTTTTATGATCTATGTCTTGCTGCTGTTTTTGTATTGCTTGTATTGTTGTACACTGGAAGCTCCTGTCACCAAGACAAATTCCTTATATGTGTAAGCATACTTGGCAATAAAGCTGATTCTGATTTCTCTCTAAAGTACAGTAAGTGCTACCATAGTAAATTCAAGGGTGGTGATGTAGAATTCTGTGCTGAATTCAAAGGATTTCTGCATCTCACACCGTGCTTCTTACTGATTCTCACAGTGCTGAAATGATCAGAGGTGCGCATTTAATAGCTCAAGACTGGTCTGTAAGAAAAAACACATCTGCTTTGCACTCGTGCTGCTCTGTCCGTATCCACTTACAGAGCCATATTGAACATTAGCGGAGATTGTGACTTCACCTGTCTATTTGACGCTGCTAAACCAGATACTTCAGATGCGTTGCTAGACTACAAAATCAAATTAACCATGGTAGGCTACAAATGCATACCAGCCCGTATAATGGAGTCTAGATAAATATTTTAATGCAAACAGGATCTTGATGATAGACTTGATTAACATGACTGATAAACGCCCGCCATTTGTAACCTATCCCCGCCACCCACCCCACTAATTTCTTTTCCACTAAATTCAATCCTTTGAATGCCCCCCTGGGCCCCAGTTGAGAACCCCTGGCTTAAGCAAACTAGGAGGTGAGTATTTTTCTTGTCTGTTTTTACTCTCTTCTGTTCCTCCCTAATACTTGACAATCACAGCACCATGGTGACTCCAGGGGCAGTATACATACGTTGCTTTAAAGACCTCAGAAGGGTTTCCATGGCAAGGAGATTAGACTTTTAAGCAGAAGGTACATTTAGAAGTTTTCCTTATTTCCTTGTATTTTTAAATGGTCTCCACTGCCGGAGAATTTGTGAAGTCATTTTGTTGTGTATTGGCATAGGATTAAGGTTGTCAAGATCCAGAAAGTCACAATTAGGCCTGATTTTTTTTTTTTTTTTGTTTTTTGTTTTTAAAGAACCTGGTCAGAATGGTCTGGTTGGCTGGTTTTTAAGGACTGTTCCGGATTCAATACAAGTAAAGCTCAGTCGACAGCATTTGTGGCATAAAGCTGATAACCAAAATAATTTTTTTTTACACATCTCTCCTTTTCTTTAAAAAAATACAATAAAAGTCTGGGTTACAGTGAGGTACTTACAATGAAAGTGATTGGGGTTAATATGTAAATGTAAAAAAGACTCACCATTTCAAAAGTATAACCACAAAATTATTTAAGTGTGATAAATAATTTTATCACCCCCCCCTTTACTTTAAAGCTAAAAAGAAATACATGGTATTAGTACAATAATACACTACTAATATACAAGTATAAACACAAGAATTAACGTAGGTGCTTTTATAAAATTATAAGCTTCACATTCCTGCCATTAAACCCATTAAATTTGGCCCTATTCATTGCATTGTAAGTGCATCACTGTAAACTTAAGTTTTGCTTTTTTTTTAAGGAGGGACGAGCGATATAATTTTTTTGGGTTATCAACATAATGCAAGAAATGTTGTTGATTGAGTTTAACTTCTATTGAACCCTTCTATTGAACACAAAACCCCTTTCTTTAGAGTTTTTTTTAACACTTATGAGTTGTTCAGGCCAGGAGAACAGCTAATCCAGCTAAAACCAGCAAACCATCTTTGACTGGTTCAAGCCCTGGTGTAGTGGGCTAAAATACAGAACTGGTAAACAGAAGGTCGCTGGTTCGATCCCCACAGCCACCACCATTGTGTCCTTGAGCAAGGCACTTATCTCCAGGTTGCTCCAGGGGGATTGTCCCTGTAAAAATTGCACTGTAATTTGCTTTGGATAAAAGCGTCTGCCAAATGCAAAAGTAAGCTGTTTTTTATCATCCCTTCCGCTTTCTTACCCCTGTGTCCTGTCTCTTTGGACACAGGTGTTTGTTTTTAGGTTGTTTGTGTGTTTAAGAAACACCCCAAGCTACCCTTGGACTCCTGCTCAGGTCAAAAAGGCAGCAAAGTGTGCTTAATAGACAAATAAAGGATCCTGAAGTCATAGCAGTTCATGTTCTCTGCTCTAGCAAACCTCAGTTATTCATCAAACATGGCAGGTTTCCCTATGGCTCCTAGATGTGGCTCTTTTAATCACTGCGATTATTTGCTCATTTTATCTTAGAATTAAAATTCATGTGCCATACCATAACAAGGAAGGGAATTAATCGGATTTCATTGTGAATTGCTTTATTGGCACATATCTGCTAAATCTAATCAGATTAAATAAACATTGACACCATCTCCTTTATATGAAATGTTGTCCTGATTTTCCTCTACACCATCGTTCAAAACCTCTCCTGGATGGTAATTTTATAGTTTGTTAATAAACTGCAAGTTCTCATTTTTCTTGAGATACATTTTAAATTAGTTCATTTCCATTTTCCTTTTCTAAAATTAAATAAGTATTTGGAGAGAGAAGACAACGCATTGATCATTGCGAATTTGGTTCTTGAGATGAATTTCTAACAAGTTCAAAGTGACAACTTTAATATTTTAAAATTAAAGAATATGGAAAGAAGAGTACAAAGTCAAATTTTCATTATTTATAACTTCTCACAATATTACAGCACTTTCTCACAATGTTCCAGTGCAGGAGTGAGAATCTTCAACCCCAACACAAAGAACTCAATGGTTCTTGAGACAAGGGACAAAACATGTCCTACATTAAAAAAGTCCTCTTTATGTTAAAAATCAAGTAATTCATAATAGTAAAATACTTTAAAAAGTTAAATATAAAAGGAGATGGTACAGGAGATGGTACAGTACTGTGCAAAAGTCTTAGGCACATACGATGCTTCACAAAAATATGTATCTTAAGATGGTTATTTATATTTTCAGCTTTAGGGAAATATACATTTTAGACTCCCAAACATTTCTTTTGCAAATTAGATCAACTCCTGAATAAATCAGACAATGTCATGGTCAGCTATAACTCGGAGTACCTCTTTGCCACTACCTGCTCATGATGCAACAGTAGGACACGTGGTCTGGTACGTTTTAATTATTTTCTTATTTAAAAAAAAAATGTTTAAGTCTCTGCAGTCACAGCTTCAGCAGATCAACACATCCCATTGTGACAACACAACGAAATAGTCAGGATTTGTACAACTTTTCTAAATTTGGCTAATTATCATGCGACTGCACTCGTTTGAATTCCTATGACTTCCACTACAGCCAATGAAGTCTTGGGACATTGTTTCCATTAATACATGATAATTACTTGCTTCTGTCACACACAACAGCTTCCTATCATGTTTACACACTCTATTGATTGGTTAATTTTAGATGAGGGTGTTGGGTAAGGGCATAATATGAATAAGAATGTCCTTAACTCCTCGTGCGTGGAACTCACGCTTACTTCCACATTAGACATTCTGGAATTTGCACATGATGAAGTCGTTCAAGTTTATGCGAACAAAATCATGCTGACCAAATGAAATATCCAACTCATAAATATGTACGAATTTTCATGAGACTGGGTTGCATTGTGATAATTTCTGTTAAAAATTGTGGAATCATTTTGGCATTTGAGTTTAAAGAAGCAGCTTCCACTGAGAAAAAAACGAAATGGCTCAAGAGTACAACACATGGTTAAGATATTCAATTTTATGGTAAAATATTACATTCTGTCAACTCGTATCACTCCTTTACTGAACATCATTTATTTATTTATTTCACCATTTATTTAGTGTGTCTGACAGAGTTGACACAGATTACAGTAAGATACAAGTTTTGAAGTGAATAAATGTAAATTTTCTGGAAAGTAAATAGATTTTTTAAAAGCCTGCTCCAATACATGGTTCATTAAATGGGACCTTTATCTACAGATACATCCATTTCAAATTAATTTACTAAATAAAATAAAAAAAGATTTAAAACCTGTTTTGTCCCTTATCTATTTAACTATTTAAGCATAAAAGGGATCCTTTGGTAGTTAGTTCCTTTGGTGGTTCTAAATCGAACTATTAATATCATTAAAGAGCCATGAAGGAACTTTTTTTTTGCATGAATGTCACCATGCTTCCCTTTGACCAACTGCAATGAACACCTGCCAATAAATTAACTTAGAAACACTTCATAGCAAGAATTTCCTTGCTGCTGCTTTCAGTCTTTAACTGACTCTTCTATGCAACTACAGATTTGGAGCTGAGGGATTTGTAGGATGGGGACAAAAAGACAGACTGGATTAAAGACATGGAAAGCTGAGAAGCGCAGAGTGTATAATATAATATGATCTAAATGAGGCTCAATATAAATAGAGGACCAGGCAAGGAGAGGAGATACAAAAGAGATTTCTAAATAAACCAGAGAGGTATTTTAAGAGTGTTGGTGGCGCTGAAGAATCCACCAATGAGCAACGAGTATTATTTCAAGTGTAGTAATGAGAACAGTCTGTGTTTGGTCTCTTTTCTGTAGTCTACGTCACTTAAAGACAAGTCTCTCAGGTCACATACACGCATTTGCACATTTCATGAGATAGACAGATGTTCTTAAGAGCAATTGAGATACATATCAGAACAGAGGAAGAGAGTATAAACATTTCAAAAGGAAGTCGTAACGAATCCAATCTAATGAAATCTTGAAGAGCTTAGCATGAGTCATAACACACTCACAAATACAAACACAGAACACATTCAAATGTATTCTGGAGATACAACACACACACACACACACACACACACACACACACACACACACACACACACACACACACACACCCAGACAGGGGAAGACAGAACTAGCCATGCCTAGTACACACAACAAACCATTCTGGTGGATCTGTGCCATGTTTAGGGGTGAAATTGTTTCTTCTTTCTTTCTTTCTTCTCCTTGAACAGAAACACAATTGAAAGCAAGCCACAGAGCTAACCGAGATCACAGCGCACACAACCCCTCTGTGTCTCATAGATAGAGTACAAACACTCTTTTAATTGCATACTTTAATTGCTATTGTTGTTCTGAGCATTCCCAAATACAGTAGAGAAATTTAAAGTGATTCATTGAATACAAAGCTAATCACACACGGTCAAGTCAATCCTAGTGTAAAGTGAAGCAGGCAAATGTGTCACTACTGACTTCTATTGGTTGAAAGTGAAAACTGTGGGAGTTATTTTAAAGGAATGGTTTACCCAAAAATGAAAATGCTCTCATCATTTACTCACCCTCATGCCATAGGTGTGTATGACATTCTTTCTTCTGCAAAACATAAACAAAGTTTTTTTTGAAGGATATTTCAGCTCTGTTGGTCCATACAATGCAAGTGAATGGTGACCAGAAATGAAGCTCCAAAAAGCATAACTAAAAAATACTCCATATAAGTCCAGTGACTTTATCTAAGTCTATAGAAGCAATATAATGTGGGAGAGAAACAGGTCAATATTTCAGTCCTTTTTTCCCTATAAATCTTTGCTTTCACTTACACATTCTTCTTCTTTTGTTCTTTGGTGATTTAAATTGTTTGTAAATATTGCCACCTACTGGTCGCAGCTGGTCAAAGGTGGATATTTATAATAAAAAAGGACTTAAATATATTGATCTGTTTCTCACCCACACCCATCATATTGCTTCTGAAGATAAAGATTTAACCACTGGAGTCGTATGGATTACGTTTATGTTGCCTCTACTTTTTGGAGCTTTACTGTTCCCAATTGGAACAGTGCAGGCTTCAAGACAGTGATTCTTAGATGCTGCACGTGGTTGTCAGGTCCTCAATCCCAGTATCATTATGAATCAATGATCAATTCTCATTTTCAAATTTTTAACATCAACCTTTTGCCAACACAGTACATTTCAAAAGTATAAAATTAAATACAAAATCAGCATTTTTTAAATGGCCCAACTGGGTGTGAACGCGGGACACTGCAGATGTTACAATTTACAGTATAGGGAATAAGGAATATTTTGGTTCTCACGTGAACGATCATTTTTTAATTCAACCAGTTAACAAAGAAAAGCAAAACGTATATTCACAGAATGAACATTTAACCCCCAATATTACCCCTCCCCCTCCCAATTCCCAACAAACATCCCTGTGGTATATACACACACACACTATATATATATATATATATTGTGACAGGGTGGAGGGTGGGGCCGGGTCGTAATTATACACACCCTTATCAGGCTAATTAAGCCTCCAAGAGGGATAAAGGCCGACTACGAATGGTGGTGCGACAGAGAGATCGTTCACGGGCAGCTGACCATCGTGTGTTTGTGTATTTTGGTTTATATCTTCATTAAACTATTATTTATATTGTTAAGCCGATTCTCGCCTCCTCCTTTCCCTTATATTCCTTTACAGTATCGAATCTCACCGGTTTATGTAATTAATAGTAAAACTATAGCAAACTAGCAAAGTGTGCAGAGCTCACCATTCACACGTCCGAACCTCACGTGACTCTCCATGTCCTTTGTCACTTAAAGTTTTTGACCTCACTGTTTTGACAAAAACACCTCATCCAGTACATCTTGTAAAATATATTTGTTTTGTGTTTCACAGAAGAATGAAGTCATACAAGTTTGAGATGGCATTAGGGTAAGTAAATGATGAGAGAATTATTATTTTTGGGAGAACTATCCTTTTAAATGAGAGACTGCATAGAATATTTGCACTTGACCGAATGCATTGTTACCTTGCAGGGTCATTAAAGTTAACAGCAAAAAGCTAAAAGGTGATTACTAAGTGGAAAAGTTTAACTACACATTTTATCCTAAAATCTTTGAAAAAAAAAGGTATTTTAGGATATTTGTCAGCTACTGAAATACATAATATCATTGTTTTAACAAATACATGTTTTAATGGACAGAAAACATATACTGGGAATCTAGAGCTACTATTTAAAGTGGGACATTTGATTTTTAAAAGACTGGCTATGAGAAGTTAGCATATGAGCACTGCAAAATTAACATCTTAGTTATGGGGCTCTTAGAACTACCAAGGGTAACATGCCACATTCATTTAAACTTTAATCAACACTTTCTTGCTAGAAGAATGGACGCTTTGTTTCCATCTCCTTGGTTACCTTTTCTGTTTTGCAGCTTTCCTCTTTATGTGCTGTGGGATTAGTGTTATCATAGATTACATATTTGACCAAAATTAGGCTGGGAAAGTGTAAAAGAAAACCAATTCAGACTCAAGTTAGAACGCACTGGGATGAAGTATGACTTCATCAGAACAAAATGACAAACTTTCTCTATAGTGTCTTTGAGAAATGGTATAGGAGCTTACACTGTCTTTGCTTTGAATCACTCTTCCTTGTAAGCTCAGCAAAAGGATAAAGTTTTTAACAATCATTTTTACAAAATATTGTAATTACTCATGAAGCTAAACATTTCAATGTCATTTAAAAGATTTCAGGGTACTAGATGACAGAGGACCTATGTAAGAGCAAAAACAAAAGCACGAAATTCATGCATGCAACAAAGCCACCATATATCCAAAGATGAAGCAATCTGAACATGCTGTAATACAACTTGTATTTTGACTGATACATTTTAGACATCTGTACATTACTTTACAGTAAAAGTTAGGAATGTCACAGGATTTAACCCAAAAGAACTTTCCATCTATTACATTATAAAGCTGTTTAGGAAATAGAGTATAGATTAAGGATAAAGTATGGCAAGAGACAGAACACTAGCACAGCAATGAAGGAAATCTGAGTGCCCAGATGAGCGGTCAGTTAAAGTGTTGCTATGGAACAAAATGCCTTTGGTTTGGTTTGGGAATGGTGGTTGTTGGTGTAGAAAGACTAACTGTGTAGAGGAAATAAAATGTACAAGTTTCTATTCCGGCGCCAATCACCTCAGAGGGTTTAATTACCATAATAAATGCCCAATTGGTAAATAAAGAAATTGTGACTTAAGAGGCAGTGAAATGAAAACAGATTTATCTATTTAAAAAATATTGGATAACAAGGTTAATATGTAAATAAAATGACAATATGTTCAAATATTTATGAAGAATGAGTATGCGTTGAGTGGAAAGAAATGTACAAGCATAGGCCTATGCAAAATAACAAACAAAATGAAGGTGTGCAGTTACAACAGGCATGTGCATAAAACAAGGTACGATTGATTGTAAGTCATACGATGAAGCATAGGAGGCAGGTGTTGTAGATCACGATGTAATTCGGTATATGGATGAAGGAAGGTGTGTGGCTCTGTAATGGAAACCAATAAACACATTGGCTAACAGAACACAAATATACAGTGTGTACTGCACAAATTATACAAATGCTAATAATTCAATACTGAAAATGTTATAATACACAACATGATTACTGCAGCAGTATTAACATAGTATTTTACAATAATACCTCAAATAATAAAGGTTGGTCACACTCATAAATCAAATAAGGCTATCACTGAGCAGTCAACATAAACAGAGCTTTACTTTAGCAATGATGAACAGCAAACAACCTTTCTGCCCAAACAATAATAATATAATAATCATGATGAACTTAAGAGTCGTCAATGATAGCTTGTTTGTCTTTTCTCTTCAGTTCACAAGATGAACGTGCAGCTGAGAGAGATCTGAGGGTGACAATTATTGGATCGCCGAGGTTAGCAATTCTGACAAGTAAGTTTCACTTTGATTACTATTTAGTTATTTTACTTCATATTTACATTTATGCATTTGGCAGACGCTTTTATCCAAAGCGACTTGCAGAGCACTTATTACAGGGACAATCCCCCCGGAGCAACCTGGAGTTAAGTGCCTTGCTCAGGACACAATGGTGGTGGCTGTGGGGATCGAACTAGCAACCTTCTGATTAACAGATATGTGCTTTAGCCCACTACACCACCATCACTCATCTTAATACAAAATGGCAATGACAACAAGTTTTCTTTCAGACATTATCAAATACCGAACCGCTCCACTGACAGCAGCATTTGAGAGAACCGCAACCAAGCCACGCCCACCAACTCAAGTCAGTAATTAATCTATTATTTGTATGGTGCTTATAATAAGATGAAGAAATGTGCATGGGCTTTTTTACACTAACTAAATTGTACCCAAGACAAAAAATTACCAAAACGGCAATTGCAAGTGGGGTGGCAAATAGGGTGGCCAGGCTTTTGTCCATGGTGGACATGGCCACCCCTGGCCACCCCCTAGCTCTGCCCCTGTGTACTTTACCTATGCCACTGATATCCAAACTCAGGTAGCCATCACCCAGTGAGCTGAACCCAGTCAGGTCTCCCATAGCTGCATAAGGAACAGCTCTGCCCACTGGACAACCCTGTGCCATGCACTCTTTCCTGGTTTCAACCAGCATCACATAGTCAAATCTAGGCTGATCACATCCACAAGTAAATGGACTTCGATAGCCTTTGCAGTGAGTGCCTGCAGGTAGACACATGAGAACAGACAATGTTAATGTATGCTTATTTGACTTGTGCTTTAATATATATAAATATAACCAGGCTAATAGGTGACGCAAAACTCACATTTCTTGCATTGGTGATCTCTAGCTTCACTGTGCTCACTGGTTGTGTGCTTGCATTGGTAGCACACATGCTTAGAGCCATTGCTATGAACGTATTGAAAGGACAAGCGTTGACAACCTCTAACCCTACAGGGCAAGAGTATAGACCTTTCCTTCGGCAATTCGACAAAGTCTGTACAGTCCTGTTTGTACCTGAGAATGAAATATGAACATATACGAATCAATTTTTACGTGTGTGTACTTGTTCGTGTATATGTATGACTGGGTATGCACACCTGTGTGTACAAAAGCAAGCTGCCTCTGGTCCAATGAGTTTGCAGTCTATCTGTCTCAGGATGCCAAAACTGACAGAATCGGTTCTGTATTCTTTGTGGCACTGTTTCCTTGTATTTCTTGTATTCATCCTCTGAATACAGTCTACCTCCATCATCTTCAGAAGCGATATGCATTGTATAGACCAACAGAGCTGATACATTCTTCTAAAAATCTTTGTTTTTGTTCTGCAGAAAAAAGAGGGACATACACATCTGCTATGGTATGAGTGAGTGAGTAAATTATGAGAAAATATAATTTTTGGGGTGAACTATCACTTTAAATAGAGTAACAACATATCTGCAAAACTTACTTGGAAATTGAGTAGATAACCAACTTGTGCAATGGGATGTACAAACAATTGGGCTTTTGCCTCAAATGTTTCAAACAAATGCAAAATGAACTGATTAAAAACAAGTAAAATGTATGGACTACATTTCCCATGCTGCCCGTGCCTTTTGAAAACTACGTCATATGACGTCTTACGCAACCTAACGTAATTTAGTTTGAAAAGCGCTGGATGATTATCCCTCTCCTATTTCAAGACGTTTTAGCTAAGAAAGATTTAGTGATGTACGTTTTACAGAGCCGACTGTCTTGAAGTTACGAAACTGTTTGAATATAATTTCAAAAGTATTGTTTTTATGAGGTAGCTCGCCAGCGCAGCCACGCAAAATGTGAAATGGAGATGTCAAGAGTGTGGAGTCCACGAACCTGGTCTCCCTGATAAAACAATTGAAGGTAATTTCTTTATCAGTCTCTAATATGTTGTTTCTTATAACAGATAACGTGCGATCAGTAGCTGTGTTACTTCATGAGGTTTCATCCTGCTGTTCCAGCTGTGCAAGTGTCTAACATTCGGCCCATGCGAAATAGTCGCACAATCGGTGTTTATTGTTTCCTTTATACATTTCCTGTTGACGTAACTCAATATCATGACAGAGTTGTGTTCACATCAGGATTTAAAGAGTAACTTTCTAATATTGCATAAATCCTGATCATGATCTGCTTTCAAGATTTCCAAACAAAGCATATATCTGGCCTCCAGCTGCTGCGATTCAGATTGCATGCTCAGTTTCGTGTCTGTATTTTGATGGTGTTAAATTATTGTGCAACCCTGATAGCACGTGATGGAGCAGTCATTGTGAATGCATTGTACTTTTATCACTTTTTCTTAATACAATCACAAGCTTGATCATCTCGTCAATGAGCAGAAATGCAGAATCTTTGTTTTTTTCAATACTGTGATTCCCTAGTTTTTGTGATGTAAACAGAGGCTTGAAAGTGGACTACTAGCTCTTCCCTGCATTTTTTATTAATTTCAGCCCTTTGCCAATTAGTGATTTGTGATTGGGCGGAGAATAGTAATGTGACCATAGAGAAAGACTGATGACATGGAAACAAATCTCAAATTCCAGCATGCTTTGAACTAACAAAGCATGCTGGACTACGTCACATGTGTTTCAACAAAGTGTTTCACTTCCTGTTCACTATAGTGTGGTGTTTTATTTACACATACCTAAATGTGAAACCTTGCACAGTTACATTTCAAGTGCATTACTATCTACATCTATGGTATAAAAGCAGGGTGGTGGAAGGCATTGTTGCTACTGCTTAAGCCAGTGCCACACTCGCAGACTCCAAACAACTCGACACATAGACTGTTTTGCAGAGTTCTCGCTCTCTTCAGTCGAAGGTATGACAAACTTGCTGATTAAGAACGGTGGAGTGGTGACAAACATATCAACTCACTGCAACTCTCTCTCTGATTCCCTGTCACGTTGAGCTTGCTGAAATAACATCAGGAGTGCCATGTGAGCATAAACAATTGCAATTTAGTGATTAAGGGTGTTTTCAGACTTGCTGGTTGCTTGATTTGTTCCAAAACAGGGGCTAAAATAGTTACAATGTTGCATTTCCTTCATGGTTCGGTATGCTTTCACATGGTTCTATTTTAAAACGGATCAAAACTGTAAAAATTTCCATTGTGGTTGTTTTTATCCGTCATTAGTTGCTTTTATGAAATTATCAATTATCTCTCTCCTCGCATACAGAAGAGAGATGCATACAGAAAGAGAGAAGCCATGTTTCTATCTGTCAAAAAGTACAAAGACACAGATCAATACTGATCTAAATCACAACCAACCAAGCAAGCTACTGTACAGCGTTCCTCCTCCTCACTTGTAAACAGCGCTGCTCTTCCGGCTGTGACTCCGGTGCGTCAGTGTTTCAAATGCCAATGCGATTACGTCACAGGTGCATACTGCTGCTCACCAGAAGAATGATTTAGAGTTTAAAAAAGTACTTCAATATTTATCTTTTTTGCACCTGAAGACAGTAATTTAAACACTGGTGCCATATAGATTAAGTTTTTGCTGACTGTCTGTGATTTTTTGAAGCTTCAAAAGAGAAATCTCCATTCACTTATATTTCTTAAAAAGTGTTCTGGTGAAAAAAAGAAAATCATATACACCAGGGATATCATAGAGGGGGCCTGGGAAGCTCAGTGGAAAAGACACTGGCTACCATCCCTGGAGTTCACAAGTTCGAACCCCTGGGCGTGCTGAGTGACTCCAGCCAGGTCTCCTAAGCAACCAAATTGGTCCTGTTGCTAGGGAGGGTAGAGTCACATGGGGAACCAATTCATGGACACTATAATGTGGGTCACTCTCGGTGGGGCATGTTGCGAGTTGTGTGCGTGGATGCCGCAGAGCAATAGTGTGAAATCTCCACATGCACTAGGTCTCCACAGTAATGCGATCAACAAGCCATGTGATAAGATGTGCGGTTTGACAGTCTCAGACATAGAACAGGTGAGATTCATCCTCCGCCACCCGGATTGAGTCACTACATACACCACAAGGACTTGGAGCACAAATTAGGAATTGGAAATTCCAAATTGGGAGAAAAAGTGTGAGAACCTTTCCCCTAAAAAAATTATTAGTACATAATTAGAGAATTACATTTTTTGGGTGCTCTATCCCTTTAAGTCGCTCAGTCTTCCTCAAGAGAGCGCTTGCCGCTCATAAAAACAGAATCTTCCATTGGGACGCATACTAAAGTCAGGTCGTTGGGTTAACCACCTCGTGTTCGCCTCCACATGCGCTAGGTCTCCACGGTAACACGCTCAACAAGCCACCAGATAAGAAGTGTGGATTGACGGTCTCCGACACGGAGGCAACTGAGATTCTTCCTCCCCCACACAGATTGAGGCAAGTCACTACGCCACCACGAGGACTTAAGCGCATTGTAAATTGGGCATTCCAAATTGGGGAGAAAAGGGGAGAAGAAAAAAAAGAAACATTTGTACATGAAAAGTATACTTTAAATCTATTAGTTTAAAGGATTGGACCTAAGGTACAAATGGAAATTTGCCTGTGTAATCTTCAGAGAATGATTAAAATGCCTTTTATACTGTAATCACAAATTACTGTGATTGGTGCATCCTGAAGAGCGCTGAGAAAAGGAACAGGTGCCACGTGACAATGCCTTTTATGTGCCACTTAAGAAGACGTCGGACAATAATTTACACACGAATAATGATGCTGAGAATATTTCATAATCATTCAAATGAAAATAAAAACATGAAGTATTTTCTAATTAGTAAAATTGGCCAAATGTTGGTCGGGATATTTTTGATTTTTAAAAGTTGATAGGGACATGTCTTTATCATCCCTACCTAAATTTATGCCTATACTCTTAATGAGAACACAAACCTCACCTCTGCGACAGACATTTTGATGCAAGCATGATGTGCTTTTTTCAGTTTTTGAAGCCTTTAACTCTTCCTGATTATATTAATGAAGCTCTGAGATGAAATCACTGGAAAAATTGGCTAGGACAAAGACTGATAAATGTACCTAAAAGCAAGACACGCTAGTACCATCTTTGATTTTTGGGAATGACAAAGAGGCTGTGAAGGATAGACGTTCAGTCTCTTCAATGGGCTGTACTGCAGTTTAAAATGTTTTTGGGTTTTCCACGGACAAAACATTGATAAAATATCTGTCCAAGAACATTCAGTTTACAATGAACTCCAGACAACATTAGTTGTGGAAAATCAGATGTGATCTAGGAGCCTTATACAGCTTTTTACCATTTGTGCCATTGAAGAGATCGGAAGTCAGTCCCTCGCAGCCTCATTGTCATTCCCATTAAAAATCAAAGATGGCGCTAGCGTGAATAAGGTCTATATGGTTACTATAGGAGTGTTTGTTGCACAACCTGACAGCTGTGTAGAAGCTTCCAAATGATGACTAATCTCACATATATTTGCTTGTTCTTTGTGTATGGTATTTTACAGGAGGTCCTTGTAGCAATAGACTGACTACAGACTCCCACCTTTGTGATTTCCCATGCAAAACGGCTAAACAAATGCCTGAAGTCAGGATCCCTAATGCCGCAACATCTCCCTAGTCCTAACTATAACTTTCTCTCCACTTTTCCATTTTTCAAGACATCAGATTCCCATTCTTGAACCTGCCGAACTCTTCTAATCCTGTCCCCATCCCTTCTCCGTGACCCGGCAGCATTGAAATGCTGGGTTGTTTGCCTCGTAGGAGCATGTCTCACAGACTGAGTATATTGCTGGTGCTCTTCGGCTTGGCCTGGTGTCTGCTGCTGCTTCACTACACTGTCACACAACCACGCCGCCAGAGCAGTGCAGAACTCCGCCAGCAGATCCTTGAGCTCAGCCATCGCTATGTGAAAGTACTCAGCGAGGAGAACAAGAACCCCTCACGGCACCACGGCACCTCCATGGCAGGATATGGTGAGGATTTATTGATGGAAATGAAGCTAAATAATATGCACTTCTTTTTATGTTTGACAGAGGATGTTTGTTGAAGGGTCACTTAATCAACCAACTATATGTAATGCAAATTGAGCAGTTTAAACAAATTACATAATTTTCTGTTATTCATGTTAAAGACCTCATGAAATTGCTCGACTAGCACAATTTTCTTTCCTGTATTGATGTTGAAAAGGATATAAAAATTTGGTTTGTGTGGGACATAATGTATCTAAGGGCTCTTCGTTTTTTCCACAAGCAATAAACTTTAATTGTTGTCGATCTTATGAATCATGTTTGCTTCTAGGCTACTTTTTAGCCTGTGATGTACCACTTGTATTTAAAATAATGAGAGAAATTAGAATACCCAGCTAAAAAAATAAAAAATTATGATACATTATTGTCAGAGTATACTACTGACTTGAAATATTTAATTTTATCGTAATCTTGACAGTCGTTTTGGAGATTTCAGTCTCACCCCATTCAAGTAGATAGGTGCTGTGCTTTTATGCCTAATATTTCTTTACAATCTCTTCCTTTGCTGTAGCTGATTTGAAGAGGACAATTGCTGTGCTGTTGGATGATGTTCTCAATCGTTTGGTGAAGTTGGAGGGGAAAGTGGAAGCTGCTGTGAATGCATCAATGCACAATATCTCCCGTCCTCTCCTTGCTGCAGGAGTCAATGTTTCCAGGCCCAACAAACACAACATGCCTGCCCACCGGCCAGATGTACACCAGCGAAGTAACCCTCTTCAGTTCCACCCACAATCACCTGATCTATCACATAGAACGCACTCTTTAAAATAGCAAATGGTGGCGATGGACATTTTATATGCCACCACATCAAAGACTGCAATATACAGATATATTTTTAGACTTCAGCAGCATTTAGACATCGTTTTTGCTTTGTGCACATGAGCTCCAGCTTGATTGTTTTGTCTTTAATTCATGGATCACAAAATATTTGATAATTTACAGTATGCGTGTTTTGGAAGATTAGAACTGAGAGAGTGGGACATGAGTGTATTTGTATTTATATCAGATTGAGTGTTTCATAATGTATCTGCAAAAGGCTCTACAATCAAAGGTAAAATCTCCACAGCTACTGTAGCTAACAGTTTGTAGTGCCCTTAGATGGATTCCTGAGCAAAGGTTTACATGTGAGATTAATTGTTAGGATTCCACACATTGCTGTGCTTTACCAATTGAAGAGTGGAGGAAGTTCAAATCCACAGAATATTTATGTACTCCATCAGTAGTTGGTTGATGTCTGTATTACAGATTGATTGTTAATTTAAGAATGGGGGAATATACCTCAGTTGCTTTCAATTCATAGAAATGAATCCCAACAAAGCTGAATGCAGCAGTTAATTTTCCAGAAAGAATTGTGCCGCAGCCATCATGACTGACTTATAAATATAATAAAATATGTACCAGTAAGATCTTTAAGAGTTCTGTCATTTCACTGTAAGCAAGACACAGGTTAAACCCATAATACAAACTTTGTATATCCTCACAAAACAGTACTCTGGAGGTACCATGATGCAGTGATGTATGGTAATACTGTACCATGGTACGCTGATATACACCATGATAATGAATGCGTATCTTGTTCACTTACCATGTTATTTCTGTTGTCACTGTAAATGAGGGTTTACTTAGGGCCCCCATATGCACAGAAACAGACTTGTCTCTCATCCTTTCACAGATGACTAACCCTCATGTCATCATAGATGTGTATGACTTTATTCAGCAGAACACAAATTAAGATATTTAGAAGGATATTTCATCTCTTTAGGTCCATACAATGCAATTGAATGGGTATTAAATCTTTGAAGCTCGAAATGTACATAAAGGCAGCATAAAAGTAATCCATACGATTTGAGTGGTTAAAGCCATGTCTTCAGAAGAGATATAAGTGTGGGTGAGACAAATATTTTATATTTGATCATCATTCTCCACCTTCTAGGGCACCTATTATGCCCCTTTTCACAAGATGCAGTTCAAATCTTTGGTGTCCCCAGGACATGTCTGTGAAGTTTCAGCTCAAAATACCCTACAGATCATGTATTATACCATGTTGAAAATGCCAATTTTTGGGTGGGAATAAAAACGAGCTGTCTTAAAATGCAAATGAGCTGGTGCTCCCCGCTCCGTATCCAGAATAGGGTGGAGTTTTGACGTCTCTGCTAGGATAACTAGACATCATAAGCAATATGACAGAGCAAAAATAGTGGTGTTCATCCCCTATATGTTTGAACTAATGAGGGAGAGACTCCTTCTTGGACTTTGAGAATGAACCAGGAAGTTTCTGAATGGATATTTGATCAATTTATTTATTTGTTGTAGAGCTTTTCAGCAGTTTTGCAGTGATGGATGAGCAACACACACAAATACTGTTACAACGTTCGCTGAAACAACACACACAAACAAAGATGTCCATCGGCACTGTCCATCTGCAGTCGTTTGTGTGTTGGTTGCACTGCATACCAGCACACATTTATGTTTAAACACCATGTAAAAGTGAATTTTGCATAATAGGTTTAATTTTCATATGCTTCTGTTTTTGGTGATCTGCATTCTTCGTGCATATCGCCACCTACTGGTATGGAGGAGATATAGAATGAATAATATTTCAATATTGTAGATAGATAGGCCAGTGGTGGCTCAGCGGTTAAGGCTCTGGGTTACTGTTGGGCCCTTGAGCAAGGCCCTTAACCCTATCTGCTCTAGGGGCACTGTTTCATGGCTGACCCTGTGCTCTGACCCCAGCTCAGTTGGGATATGTGAAAACAACTGCATTTTATTGGCTCTGTACCTGTACTCTGCACAATGACAATAAAGTTGAATCTTAATCTTATCTGTTTCTCCCCCACACATATCAAAAGGAGGATTACTGTC
Source organism: Xyrauchen texanus (assembly GCF_025860055.1). Classification (NCBI taxonomy): domain Eukaryota; kingdom Metazoa; phylum Chordata; class Actinopteri; order Cypriniformes; family Catostomidae; genus Xyrauchen; species Xyrauchen texanus. Next base: position 18,869,588 of record NC_068285.1, on the reverse strand, counting down.
ATAACATGCTAGTTGACCGTTAAGTTCTCTCCTATGGTAAAAACGTGGAGGTTGTTATGGGAGTATAAAGGATCTCTAGTAATGTTCAACTAGTATGATAACTGACACCTACCTGTTGCAAAATTGACTGAGTTCTCTTAAAAACAGCAATAGAACTATTCACAGTTGCACCGTCTTTGATTTTTAATGGGAATGACAACGAGGCTATGAGGGATAGACTTACCATCTCCAAGTTATTTGTAGTAAATGCCACACATGTCCAAAAGGATTGTTTTGTTCTTATTTAGTTCTGTCTATCTCTCTGTCTGTCTTGTTTGTCTATTTCTCTATCATCTACATTATCTGTCCGTCTATCTATATATCTACTGTGTCTATCCATCCATCTATCTATCTACTATATCTGTCTGTCCATCTGTTCATCCATCCATCTATCTACTTTATCTGTTTGTCTATCTATCCATCCATTGTATCTGTCTGTCCATCTATCTATCTACTTTATCTGTTTGTCTATCCATCCATCCAACTATCTATCCATCCATTGTAACTGTCTGTCCATCTATCTATCTACTTTATCTGTCTATCTATCTACTGTATCTGTCAGTCTGTCTATCCATCCAGTTATCTGTCATCCATCTATCTATTTATCTGTCTACTGTATATGTCTGTCTATCTATTCATTGTATCTGTCCGTTCGTCTGTCTATCTATCAATCAGGTACATTTGATATGTAATTTGTGTTGAGTAAATATGTTGTTTATTGTAAATTGTTATATGTCTCGTCACTGTCATGACTGCTATGTTATGCACACAAGACTTTCACCTACTGTTGCACTTGTGTATATGGTCGTATGACAATAAAGTGATTTTATTTGATCTATCTATCTAATGGGTCCGTCCGTTGCTCGCTCTCTCTCAATTGAATAAAAAAAAAAAATCAATTTAAAGTACTTTATTTGCATAATCATGTTTACATACAATATTGCCAAAGCATTAATACACAAAACAGATAATGACAAGACAATAATAATTGTCTTGTCATTATCTGTTTTGTGTATTTATAATAATAATAAAATGGTAACAAATAACAATAAAGATATAATAAATTAAGGTGCCAGGTAATAAATAAAATAAAATAAAAACTATAATAGCAATATACACAATACAATATAAAATAAAATAAGCATTTAACAAGACATTATGAACATAAGAAAATAAAAGTATTGTGACTGAAGTACATTAAAGCAGTGATTGTCTCTCTCTCTCTCTCTCAATTTTCAATTTTCCATTTAAAAGTACTTTAATGGCAAGATTGTGTTTACATACAATATTGCCAAAGCATTAATACACAAAACAGATAATGACAAGACAAATAATAATGATAAGCTATAATTAAAATAAGGTGCCAGGTAATGAATCAAATAAAATAAAAACTATTATAACAATATACACTATACAATATAAAATAAAATGTGCATTTAACAGGACATTATGAACATAAGAAAATAAAAGTACTGTGACTGAAGTACATTAAGGCAGTGATTGGTTTCTGAGGGTGTGCAGCTCAAAAATGAATTTAGCTGCAAATGATGCATGATGGTCCTCATGGCATGAGGTTTGAGAGTTTGTGGAGGTATTTCTCTCTCAACTCTGTACATTTCTCACAGTGAAGGAGAAAGTGTGTCTCTGTCTCGACCGTGTCACAGTGAGCACAGACTCGTTCTTCCTTTGTAAGCCATGTTTGTCTGTGTCTGCCTTTTTCTATGGCCAGACTGTGATCACTGAGTCTGTATTTGGTGAGGATCCGTCTCTGTTTTGGATCTCTTACAGTGTGCAGATATTCTGCCAGATTATATGTTCTGTTTAGGGCCCGATAACATTCCAGTTTGCTTTGGTTTTTACTTTCATTTTCCCGATGGTCCAAATATGAATTTTTGCTTTCTTTTATGATTTGGTTTATTGTGATCTGGTTTTGTTCAGCAGTGCTGGTCTGAAACTGGTGTTTGTTAGTTGTTAGTGGGTTTGTGAGTTTCAGAGCTGACAAAGGGGACTGGTTTTAGGCTTCAGCTCTTGGGTTTTAAGGGCTTCATGTTGCAGTGTGTCAGGGGAACTTGAGTTTAGGTGTGTCCAAAATTTGAGGGATCGTTTTTCAATATGTATAATAAGGGGGTATCTGCCTAGTTCGGCCCGGCATGCATTAGTAGGTGTTCTTCCCTGAACTCTTAGAATGTTTCTACAGAATTCTGCATGCAGGGAATCTATGGGGTGTTTGTCCCATCTAGGGTAATCTGCCATACAGAGGGGACCCCAAACCTCACTTCCATACAGAGCAATAGGCATTATAATACTATCAAAGATCTTACACCAGATTGTTACAGGAATGTCAACTTGGGTAAATTTGCCCTTAATAGCATAGAATGGTCTTCTAGCTTTCTCTTTTAGTACATTCACTGCCAGACCAAAACCCCCTGAAGCACTAATTTTTAGACCGAGGTAGTCGTAGTGTCGGTGTGTTCTATTGCAGTGTTCCCCAGAGTGAATGTGTATCTGGTGTCCTGTAATCTGGCTTTTTTTCTGGAAAATCATAATTTTAGTTTTTTTCAGATTGACTGTCAGGGCCCAGTTCTGACAGTAGTTCTCCAGCAGGTCCTGGTGCTGCTGTAGCCCTTGTGCAGTAGCTGACAGCAGCACCAGGTCATCCGTTCCAGTAGCACTGCTAACTCATTAATGTAAATGTTGAACAGAGTTGGGCTCAAACTGCAGCCCTGTCTCACTCCTCGCCCTTGAGTGAACAATTCTGTTCTTTTATTCCCAATTTTAACTGCGCACCTGTTGTCTGAATATATAGATTTGATAGTGTCGTGAGTCATTCCACGAAACCGGTACGATTTGGACTTACACATTTTTAGATTTTTTACCAATATATATATCTTTTCTGAACACCCCACAACATTAATGAGATATTTAACTTCCAGAAAAACATATTTTCCCACCTCAGGCATCAAATCCCTATTATTATTGGTTATTATTTTAAGATATGGGCACTATTAGTCTTCAACCCCGTTATGGACAATATATGAGCTCTTTGAATGTGATTATAAAATGTATTTGTAATGAAATCAACATTTTCCTATTAATCAGATGTCCCTCACACTAATTTAGTAATTGCAAATATAAAAGTTACATAAAATCTCACACTTTTGCTATACTAAAGCCTGAAATGGGCACTTTTTGTGACAGCAACCTCATAATTTTTTATCAAAGATGTGGCTAAACTTCAGAATTTGAACTAAAATCAGTATTCTTATGATTGCTCTAAACATTCTAGACTAAGTTCAACAAACTTTTTCATAAACGTAAAAATATAATTAATAAAAACGTACATGTGACAGGGTTGAGACTAGGGTAACGGGGTTGAAGATGGTAACGGGGTTGAAGAGACAAATACAGCTTAACATATAAATAGTTGTTTTTACTCAAATTGACTGTAATTTTCTATAAACACTGTATTTCATTATGTAACAAAGAAAGACAACAAATATAAATTGCAATTGAACTGAGTTTTATTAACCCAACTGCAGGAAAACAATAACATAGTATACATTAGAACTGACTGAATAGGTCCTCAAAATAAAACATATAACTTTTGCTTTTTTGATGTCTGTGTGTGAGCGTGTGTTTGTGTTTGTGCGTGTACGCATACGCGTGGCATTCAAAGTCTGGCCCACACCTCTTTCAAGATCTCTACATGGCGCTTTGTCACAGGCTTTGGGGGTGGAATGATTTCAAGGACGTCATCAAACAGGTACCAGAGGATATCATCCCGAGCCGGCCAGAAGAATTGGTTTGGCCCAACACGATGCATACATTTCACTTGGACATGCGTTTCATCTGTGCTAAAGATGATGCCTGGATACAGCTCTTGATCATATCTGAGCATGCACCACTGCCCAAGCAGCTCTGGACTTCCCCACTGGATTCTGTTCACTGGCTGGCTGTGGCACAGGCACAGCAGTTGGTACCTTCCAGCCAAAACTGTAACACTGTGTGCTGAAGCACTTGCAGTTAAACTGCTTCTGTGTTGTGAACATGCAGCTGACATCACGGTGTATCAGTTCTCCTGGAGCCAGAGAAATCACCTGGTGGATTCTCATTGTTCCTGGGGCATGATCTGGACTTTGTGGAGGAGTGGTTACGTTTCTCAGTGCTTCTCTCCTCTCCTTGCTTCTTTTGTAAGCTGCTCTCCACTTTCTACGCTTCAGCCGCTGTTGGCTTTTACTTAACTCATTGATACCTTTCTTTTTTCCTGTCTCTACATTTTTTCTCCATCTCTGGCGTTCATTTTGCAGATATTTCTCCCTTTTTTCAGGATCAGCTTTTAGCCGTGCACAATACTGCCTCTGCCTTTCTGCCGCTGTTGTCGGTGCCATCACAGACTCATAGATGTCTGTAGATGTTTAATTTGATATTATTAAATCAAACATTCTTTCAGAGCAATTTACTTAACACTGAGATATGAAAATATAGGCAGTAATATAATAATTCATTTAAATTACTGGATAACTTCAGAACCAAAGTGTTAAAAACACAACCCCGTTATGATCAAAGTAACGGGGTTGAGTGTGACGGGGTTGTGATTTTTTGCTCAAAATGGCCACTGCTCTACATGTAGTGAATAAAAGGAGAGCACATGGCATGCATGATATTAAGGAATTGTGTATATTGTTGAAATAACAAAGATAAGTTTCACAAGTAATAGTTTTCTATCTTTATTTGATGTAACAGGGTTGAGTCGTTGAGCTTGACAACCACAATATCACAATATATAAATAAGTTATAAGTATAAAAGAAGGTGGTAACTTGCCTGTGTCTGCATTGAATGTTGTTCAGAAGACTTCTATGATGTCACTTCCTGTTATTGATGCCACATAAGGATCAGTCCATTATTTTTATGGGAGGAGAATGATGTGTGTAACGGGGTTGAGGGGTTACTGAGGTACAGGACTAATTAATGTGATTTTAATGAATAATCATGAACTTTAAAAAAAAAAAAACATTAACAGCAAAAAAGCACAGATAGATATTTATGGGAATGGCAATATGTATGGACTTTTTTTCTAATTTTATTGTTCATATCCCAAGTACACTTTCATAGAAGGCCATGAGGGACATGACAAAATAGGTGGTGTCAACTGAAAAAAAGAAGATAATTTGTAATATAAAGATAAAATGTATGTCATGTTTTCAAACTTTATTAAAGGTGACATTTCAATTGATACAAAAAACTTTTTAAAATAGATTTTGGTGACCCAATAGATAAAATACACTTAAAAAGGTCAGAGGGACTCAAATCATACCGGTTTCGTGGAATGACTCTCGTACGTTTTACCCCCAATGCCGGATTGTAGAATTTTATAATATAGACCATCATGCCAGATGGAATCTAATGCTTTTTTTAAATCAACAAAGCATGCATACATTTTGCCTTTGGTTGACTAGCGTGTGTAGCGTGTGAATGTGGGCGGTGGTTTGGTGGGAATCCAATCTGACTCTTACTCAAGACATTGTGATTGTTAAGGAAGGCCTGTATCGGGGGCGGCCAAGATGGCGCAGTGATAAGGCGTGTTTTCTTGAGTGAAGGTACGGCAACATGTTTCTTGCTAAATTTTTGTATGTAGTGCATACCCCCCAATTATAAAGTGAACAATTTATGGATTTGTTACAAAAACTGAGAATGACGATTTGAACATACAAAACAGAACTTTATTGCTGTCGTCGAACAAATCTGAAGAGTTAGCTTTTAAAATTAGGTCTGCTAGCAATATGTCGACCAAAAAACAGATGTCCGCGCTGGAAGGGATGGAAGTGGACCATGCTAAAGAAAAGCGAAAACATGAGGATATTCATTCATACGCCTGTAAAGCTGGAGGAAGATGTGAATCTTCTCCTAGTACACCAAGTAAGACCCCTGCGCCAAAAAAAACGAAGAATGTTGAACCAGCCGCAGCTTCAGAGCCAAGTTTAATAGAAGTCCAGAACAACATTATACAGATTATTTCAGAAAAAAATCAACTACCGAGCAGACCACCTGGAAACAATGATAAAGAACAACTCCAAAGAAATTGAGAGCGTTTGTGAAAGTCTAAACTCAATTCATTTCGATGTTATGGGTCTGAAAAAAGAAAACGAAAGTTTGAAAAAAGAAAATATGGAACTGAAGAAAAAAGCTGCAGAACTGGACCAGCGGATGAACGACCAGGAACGATACAGCCGCAGGTGGTGCCTGCGACTTCAAGGGGTGGCGGAAAACTCATCGGAAAATGTGAAAGAGAGAGTGAAGGAGGTCTGCAGAGCCATGGTCCCAGAGGAGCAGAGAAACGTAGTGACGACGGCGGTGGACATCGCACACCGACTCGGCCGACTCAGAGCCGGGGAGGATCAGCGGGGGAATCCACGGCCGATCATCATCAGATTTACTTCAAGAACGGCGAGGGATCTAATTTGGAAACATGCCAAGCAGAGTCCTTTTCTCATGACTCAAAGCTTACGCTTCAAGGAGGATTTCACAGCCGCAGACAAGGAAGCAAGGAGTCGACTGTGGCCCGCGGTGGACCGAGCGAGGAAAGAAGGCAAAGCCGCTTATTTCAGCGGGCGAGGCGTTCATCGATGGCAGAGAAATACGTTCAACCTAGATGTACTGTATAACAGGTAGTTAGATATGGTAATGTTTACATTTTGTTTATAAAGTTTCTCAGCTTTATCCTTTTATCGTGATAAAGCAAAGCTTTACGGGGACTTTAGAGTTTGATAAAAAACTCCAAAGTGTGAAGTTTATTTAACCCAAATGTGAAAAGAGGATGGTTTATGCAAAAGTTCTATTTAGTTATGCAAGAAGATTGTTGCCTATAGAAAACACTAAAGTTAAACTAAAGTTAAGCTAGTAATTTGTTTTTGTTTTTTTCTCATTGATGTCTCTTTATGTTTGTTCTGTCAATGCCAGAGGTTTAAGAGATTTACTTAGAAGGAAAGCTTTTTTTTTGTACTGCAGAGCTAAAAATGCAGACTTTTATTTTATTCAAGAAACTCATGCATGTGCAGAAGATGAATCTTTTTGGAAGAGCCAATGGGGGAGTGAAATATGGTTTTCGAATGGTAATAATCGATCAGCAGGCATGGCTATTTTAAAAGGAAACTTTAAGGGTCAAATTCTACATAGTGAAAAATATGTTTCAGGAAGATTAATTATTTTAGTATGTGAGTTGGAGCAGAAACAATTCATAATGGTTAATATTTATGCCACCAATTAGGTGATCAATTCAATTAGAAATCGGACTCTCTTTAAAAATGTGGAGGATAGAATCTGTCGACTTAATTTGAAATTTTCAGAAGCTAAGGTTTTATGGGGAGGTGATTTTAATACAGTATTTGATGATAACTTGGATAGATGGCCTCCAAAACCTGCAAACATAAATTGTGAACTTAAAAATACATGTTTGCGTCTAGGACTTATGGATGTTTGGCGTGAAAGGAACAAATCGCAGCAAATGTATACTTGGAGCAATAGAAGTCTGGCTTTGCAGTCACGCATAGATTTTTGGCTCATCTCTAATGACCTTGAAGATAAGATCAAAGATGTGATGATAGAACCAGCTGTGTTAACTGACCATAAACTTATACTTATTAAAATTTACTTGAGCAATTGTTGTTCTCAGAATAATACTTCCAGTTACTGGAAACTTAACAATTCATTACTTAACAATTTAGATTTTAAATTAGAAATGAGTAGAATCATTGAAAAATTTTGGAAACAAGCCTGTAATTCTGGTAACTATGGACAAAATTGGGAACTAACAAAATTCGAAATTCGCAAGATGGCTATTATAAAAGGGAAGTATTTAGCAAAGCAAAAAAGAGAAAATGAATCACAAGTCATTAAAGCAATATTAAATTTACAAATAAAATCTAGCGGTAATCTTAATGAACATGAGAAAGAAAATCTGATTTTATTACAAAGTAAACTAGACTGACATATACATCGAAAAAACTAAAGGCGCCTTTGTTAGATCTAGATGTATATGGATGGAAAAAGGAGAGAAAAATACAAAGTACTTTTTTGGATTAGAAAGGAGAAATGCTGAATATAATACAATAAGTAATTTGTCAGTTAATGGAAGTATTACTAATAATCATAAGGTAATTTCAAAACATGTTGCTAGCTTTTATCAGGACTTATACTCATCCACTTCCACAGGTTCTGGCATAGATTCTTTTTTAAATAACATCTCCACAAATGCTAAGAAAATAAATGAAGAATTTAGAGAGATTTGTGATGGAAGAATTTCCTTACCTGAACTGGTGGATTGTGTTAAACTTTTAAAAAACAATAAAACACCCAGGAATGATGGCCTAACAGGAGAATTTTATAAAGTATTTAATGACAAACTTTCTCCTTTCCTGTTATCTGTGTTTGAAGAGGCCATTGAAAAAGGTGAACTTCCTCCAACTTTGAAACAGGGCATGATTACTTTAATTCCCAAACCAAATAAGGATAAATTGCACATTGAAAACTGGAGACCCATTAGTTTACTTAACAATGATGCAAAGTTATTTGCTTGAATTTTTGCCAAAAGATTTAAACATAGCCTGAACCAAATTATAGATGAAGAACAATCTGGCTTTATGCCCAATAGACACATAAGCAATAACATACGTTTCATTTTAGACATGACAGATTACAGCGACCTCCTTCCAAATGATAGCTTCATACTATTTATTGACTTTTATAAAGCTTTTGACACCATCGAGCATAAATTTATATTAAAATCTATTTCCTTTTTTGGCTTTGGTAACTATTTTCAAAAGGCAATTCAAACCTTATATAATGGGTGTTCTAGTTCTGTTAAATTGAAAACAGGCACATCAGAAAGATTTAGTATATCACGTGGTATTAGACAAGGCTGCCCGGTGTCTCCATTTTTGTTTATCTTAGTTGCTCAGACAATGGCTACACACATAAAAATGTCTCCCTTTTTAGGAATTAATGCTGTTGGTAAAAAGTTTAAAATTTGCCAACTTGCAGATGACACAGCCATCTTTTTAAGTGACCGTAACCAAATTGGGACTGCAGTAAATAGTATCAAAACATTTAGTGAGGTATCAGGATTGGTAATGAACATTAATAAATCAGTTTTGTTCCCCCTCAAAAATTGCAATCTGGCCAGTCTTGATGGAATTCCAATTAATGAAAAAGTGACATATCTTGGAATTGTACTTTGTAAAAATATAGAGGAACGTCATAAGTTAAATTTTGATCCAATTGTTAAAAAAAATACAATCTAAACTAAATTCATGGTTAATGAGAGACTTGTCTCTATTTGGCAGGGTCTTAATTTCAAAGGCAGAAGGTATATCACGCTCCGTATATGTTGCCTTATCGCTGGATATCCCAAAGAATACAATTAAAGAATTGGATAAAATACTGTATGATTATATCTGGAGGAAAAAACCCCATTATCTCAAAAAAGATGTTATCACAGGATGTAGAGACCAAGGCGGTCTGGAAGTGTTGGATTTTCATACTATAAACAATACTTTTAAAATTAAATGGATTATAGAATTCTTGAAAAGCCCTGACAGCTTCTGGAACGCTTTTCCATCATATTTGTTCAATAGTCTTGGTGGCATACATTTTCTACTGAAATGTAATTTTTCTATTGATAAAATTCCCTTGAAATTAGCTGACTTCCACAAACAAGACCTTCTATCTTGGATATTGATTTATAAACACAACTTTAGTCCACATAGATACTTAATTTGGAATAACAAAGAAATCCTTTATAAAAGGAAGTCTCTGTTTTGTCGGCCATGGTTTGATAGAGGAATTCTGTTGGTAGGACAGTTACTGAACAAAGATGGTTTGCTCATGTCATATTCAGAATTTCTTCAAAATTTTAACTTCCCAGTGACACCAAAAGAATACGCAGTTGTATTTGATGCAATCCCTACAGGTTCACTTCAAATTCTAAAACACATATCATTCACAGATATTAGTGTTGAATTTAATAGAATTGTTATTGGGGATACAGACATTACAAAGAAAAAATGCACCAATAAATATATTAGAAATCAAATTTCGTGCTTGGTTCCACCTGCTGCAAAGTTTTTTTGGTGTTCAACCATGGGTGATTTAAATTGGAAAAAGGCAAATACTACTATTCATAAATACTGTATTAATAATAAAGTAAAAGAAGTTTCATTTAAAATTTTACATCAAATTTATCCTGTTAAAGCTACGTTAAGAAAATTTTAAATAAACTTAGAAGAGTCTTGTGTTTTTTGCCAATCTAATAAGGAGACTATTTTTCATTTATTTTATCACTGTATGCACACAAAAAAATTTTGGTCTGATTTGGAAGAATATATAATCACAAAATTGAATGTAAACATCAGAATGAATATTTTTGATGTCATGTTATACTTTGATTTTTGTGGTTTGTCCAAAAAATTTATTTTTGTTATTCAACTGTTTATTATCCTCGGAAAATACCATATTCACAAATGTAAATGGTCTAATTCACAACCTTGTTTTAAGGCATTTCATCTGGACTTTAAATCATATTACAAAACAATAGAGAACATGCAAAACATGAAGGCTACAAGAACATTTCATCTCTTGAAGGAACTGCATAATTTTTAATTTTCCCCTTCTATAATTATATTAATTGATTTGTTATTGTCCTCTGGTCTGTACACTGTACATTTAATTTTTGTTGAACAGGTTACAGTATTTGTAATGTTCTCTGTACCTACTGTCCTGTGTATTGTTCCTTAATAAAAAAAAAAAAAAGAAGGCCTGTATCCTGTATCTATCTATCTATCTCTCTCTCTCTCTCTCTCTCTCTCTCTCTCTCTCTCTCTCTCTCTCTCAATTCAATTCAATTGAGCTTTATTGGCATGACTGTGTAAAATAGCACAATACTGACAAAGCAATAGTAATATACAAACATATATGTAGATAAATAAAAGTGAACAATAAAAAAACAAAAAAAAAACATTTCCATATTATGCATAAATATATCACAATAAATAAAAAAAAAAAAAAAAATATATATATATATACAATAACAAAAATAAGTATAGAGAGCAGTTTAATGGAACGGAGGGTTCAGCCCTTGTCCCTCATATGATGGCAGGAAGACACATACTGCGCTGCCAGCTGAACACACTCTTCTTTCTCTCCCAAAATATAACACAGTTTGTTTATGAGGCTCGCTTGTTGAAATTGAGGTACAATCTGTGCTATTTGTGTGAAATAGGCGTCTCTGATGCTTTTATACTTGCTGCACTCAGTGAGGAAGTGCAGCTCGTCCTCTACGGCCCCATCAGTGCAGTGTGGACACAGTCTGAGCTCTCTCTCTCTCTCCAACTCTGCCTGTGTCGGCCCGTCTCCACACACAGACTGTGGTCACTAATGCCATACTTTGTCAGGAGCTTTCTCTGACCATAATTACTGATTTCAGTCAGGTATGGTGCCAATTTATAATCGGACTTTATTTTGTTGAAATATTTTAATTTATTTAGTTGTGTGACCTTTATCTGCCAATCGTGTATGTATTCTTCTTTGGTTATTTTCCCTATTTCTTTTACTTTTGAGTGTCTGAATTGAATTGATGAATTGAGTTGGTGTTTTTCCACTAAATGTAGCATGGGGTCGCTCTCTGTGTGTCCTGCCCTGTATCTGAGAGCGCAGTGATGGTAACTCTCTGTCTGCGCGTCTGATAGATGGAACCAGAACTTCACGGCTCTCTTCTGGATTTCAGAGAGCAGAGGGAATCTGCCTAATTCTGCCCGGCAACCCAGGCTTGGAGCGTTTCTGTGAGTTTCCAGGATGTTCTTGCAGAACTCAAGGTGGAAAAATTTCAGCGGGGTTTTGTCCCAGGATTCGTAATTTAGTTTAAATTTGGGGCCCCAGATTTCACAGCCGTAAAGAAGGATGGGTTTTATGATGCTGTCAAAGATTTTCAGCCACAGTTTAATGGGTGGGTTAAATTTGAACAGGGGTTTTCTTATACTGTAATAAGCCCTACGTGCTTTATCAGTCAGATCTTTTATTGCAGTGTCAAATTTTCCAGAAGCTGAGATTGTCAGACCCAAATAATTATAACAGGTGACATGATTAAGAATTGTTCCCCAAGTGTAAATTTGTATTTCTTGTCAGTAAGGCGAGGTTTTTCTGAAAGATCATGATTTTAGACTTGTCCATGTTGATGGGTAAGGCCCAGTCGCTGCTGTACTGGTCCAGAAGCGAGAGGCTGTGGTGCAGACCCTCTTCATGAGGAGACAGCATCAGAAGATCGTCAGCGTACAGGAGGCTTCTGATCTCTCTGTCCTCGAGGGTCAGACCGGGACAAGAGGACTTCTCCAGTGTTGATGCCAGTTCATTAATATAGATATTAAATAGAGTCGGGCTGAGGCTGCAGCCTTGACGGACTCCTTTAGTTTGGCTGAAATAATCAGTACGTTTGTCATTAATCTTAACCCTGCATTGGTTCCCATTGTATATGTCCTTTATGATGTCATATGTCCTTCCTCCTATTCCACTTTGGATTAGTTTTAGGAAAAGTCCATTATGCCATACCGAATCAAAGGCTTTTTAAAATCAATGAAGCAGCCAAATATTTTCCCTTGTTTTGTTTGTTGGACGTGTTTTTGTATGAGTGTGTGGAGTGTGTAAATGTGATTTGATGTTCTCTGTTTAGGCATAAATCCAATTTGACAATTGTTAAGGATCTTGTGTTCTTGAATGAACTGAACTAATCTGTCATTGATGATGGAGCAGAAGAGTTTGCCCAGGTTGCTGCTCACTGTGATGCCCCTATAGTTATTTGGGTCGTACTTCTCACCCTGTTTAAAGATTGGTGTAATCAAATTTTCTTTCCATATCTCAGGAAAGTGTCCTGCTTTTAATAAAAGATTGAATAATTTGAGAATTGCATCTTTCAGTTTGGGGCTGCTGTGTTTCAGCATCTCATTTGATATTAAATCCACGCTACAGGATTTTTTTAATTTTTAGGGATTTCATCTTGTCTGTCAGTTCATTTAGTAATATGGGCTGGTCTAGATGGTTTAGCTGGTCTTTTACAGTGCGCTCCAGGGTATATAGTTGGGCGGTCAGATGTTTTTGGGTGAGGGTTAGTTCGTTTTGTGAATAGAGTTTTCCAAAATGTTCGGTCCAGATGTTTGGGTCATAGATGGGAATGTGTTTAGGTTCTTTTGATTTATCTAATTTACTCCATAATTCCCAAAAAGAATTCTGATCTACTGCCTCCTCAATCTTATTAAGCTTTGCTTTCATGTGATCAGCTTTTTTCTGTATTAGAAGGGACTTGTATGTTTTGAGGGTTTGCTGATATTTGTCTCTCTCTCTCTCAGGCGGAAGTGATGTAAGTCGCCTCCCGTCCTTCACCACGCGCTTGTGCTGGTCAGCCATTTTCTGCAGTTACATCGAAGCGGAAGTCTTTGACGAAGACGATCTTCATTTTCACGCTTTTGCGAATTTCAAATATTTAAAAATGAGTGATGTTGAGGACACACGTTTCAAAGGGAGGGTAAGTGTTGTTCACGTGCATAAAATGAGAACTTAAAATTAAATATTCTTCCTCTCTCTTTGCAGTAATGCTCGGTTTTAGTGAACAGCTAGCAGATCTTTCCTTTTGTTTGTTTTCTACTTTACAACAAAGACTGATTAGTTTGTTACATCCTCATCGGTTAATTATTCGCAAAATATGTAAGTTATAGAAAAGATGGAGAGAGATCCTGTTTAATTAATTTTGTTTAATATCGCTTTTTTTTATGTAACCAAACTGAAGCCCTTTTACGTGCTGAAAATCAAAGAGTTGTAACCTTTTCTATCAGTGAGATTCAAAGAAGCATGTTTTGATATAAATATGTCATATACAGCAAATCATTTCCTTTTGTTAACTGCATTCCTACTGGCCCAACTACCGGTAGTAGTGCAACCAAATGCTTTTGTTGGAGCCAAATTTTTATTTGGGGATTTCTTTACACTAAGTTGTTATTGCACTGTTATATATATATATAATAGGGTAAAATATAGAGTCCAAAATCAGAATAGTAACTTGAGCACTTTAGGTTCCTCTTTCCTGCTTTCTACAGTATTTCTTAACTTTCTTAATCCTGTCTCTTATGTTATATAACCAAACAAACATGTGTGTATCAAAGAGTAGTGAAATTTGAATAGTTCCAATTTTTTTTTCCTTTTTCTTTTTTTTCTAAATTTCCCTTGATCTTAATTGCTCTGAATGTTCTTTTTTCATTAAGGTTATTGGTCGTGAAGGATTTGAAGAGTTAAGGCCAAGAATGTGGAAGAATATTCAAGATAAAAGAAGGCTTTTGAAAATGTTTACAGAGCAGACGGTTAAGTGGGATGGGGAAAAAAAGAACGGAAGATCGGTCAGATAGAAGCACGCTCGCGTTATGTGTCTAAGCAGAAAAAAGAAAAGAGGTTTCAGATTGGGGTGAAGAAATGAAAAGGAGAGGAAAAATGAAAACTGAACAAATGAAGACCGAAGAATAAAATGCCTGAGAGAAAGGAATAGCGTATACTGAAAACAGAAGAATGAATGAGTCCGTAGGCTAAGTAAATGCCAAATTTGTGTTCCAAGTGTCTTTACAATCTCTTCTTGATGATAATTTGCATGTTTGTAGTTGTACTATGGTGATTCGGTAAAAAAAAGAAGAGCTTAGCAAAGACCACTGATGTCTTTGAAACTGTATTAATAATGTTATTAACTGATCTTTTTCCATAATTTGAGTTATTCTGACTCTTTCCTCCACAGCCTTAAGTGAATGCTTGGATTTGTGTTATTGTGAGATATAGTGTGAGTGTGTAAGTTTGCCTGCTTTATAAACATTTGTCTTGTAAATGTTCTAATGCATTGCTGTGACATTAGGAATCCAGCTCGCCGTCCAAATCTGAGCGGGGCAGTCCTGCCCGTGCCAAGTCTAAGAGCAGATCCGGCTCTCCCAGCCCTTCCCGAGCATCCAAGCATTCTGATTCAAGATCCCGCTCCAAGTCCAGGTCAGTTCATACACCGATTTAACACCAAATGACAATGATTCAAAGTATGAATTTTGGGGGTTGTTCATCTGTCTCTTATCTCTGACTTTTCCAGGTCTCACTCCCGCCGACATTCAAACCGGCGTTACAGTCGTTCACGTTCTCACTCCCACCGGAAAAAGTCACGTTCTCGCTCATTCAGTCCTGAGTCCCGCCGCAGAAGGAGCCAGAGCACATCACCTGCTTCGAACCGCCGCAAACACAATGGCAGACGGGTGAGTGTCAGGGGTTTGGGGTCACAGCTGCTGTTAAATCAATGTAATTCAGAGTTATGTGGTGCGACCACAATTTTTTTTTAAATGTAGAGATTTTATAATGTTATGGTTTAAAACGCACTAGCCAGTTTCTGAGTTTAATTCTAAACTTGGAATGCAAACTAATTAGTTTTAGTTAAGTACATTTCAATTCTGCCATTTTCTCACCCCCATGTTGTTCCAAATGAGCATGACTGTTTTTAATAACCCCTTTCACTCTTATTACATCAACAGAGCTCATACAGCCATGACTCCAAAAAAGACTCTCACAGTCATGGTGATTTCAGGGTATGTGGACATTTCTTGAACTTTTTTACAAGTACCTTTTGGACCAAGTAGGTTAACACTTATAAGTGTTAAGAGGTCCATGAGGTCTTTTTGCTTTTTAAAATTTGGTTTGTCCTCAAGTGAATAAATGGGCCTTTTAGTCGGCTCAATGAATGTATTTATATTGTGATGACTTAGGAAAGCTACAAATGTTTTATTGGATGAAAGCATCAAGCTGTGGAAAAGTGTTGTCATTCATTTCTTTAAAACATCTTCAACAGGGGTTATTAAATACTGTCACACAGTTACCCAGAGAAATTCCAGGGATTTAAGCAGTCATGTTGATATAGTGATGACGTATTTCCTGAAAAGTCACTTGTGCATCCATCTCTGTTGGTGGGGGTGTAACAACAAACATTGGAAAACACAATCTGTATCGCATACAAAAGGAATGTCGAGCTGCTTTCCATTATGTTCATTAATTATTTAATATGTATGTGAATATTTTGTGTGGTCTATAGGCCTGACCCAGACCAAAGTTTTTCCTAGTTGACTAATAGTCGTTAGTTTAAGCCATTAATCGACTAGATGTCGCACATTTATGATATTAATTTAATTACTTAAATATATATTTTTGGGGGGCAACAGAAAATGGTTTGAGTTCCAGGGCTGAGAAATAATGTTATAAGTAACATTGCTAACATCGTTCTACATTCTACATCGTTCTAACATGCGTTTTACAAGCAACGCATGAAGCGATTGACACCTACAAAGGGGGTAATGATTCTGAATGTGTCAGAAAAACCAGCAAGGAGACTGTCTGAACATTTAATTTATAAAGAAATGCACATTAGGGTTGTGCTGACAGATGATTATCTCGGGGATCGACGATGGTCAGAGTGATCGCCAATATCTGATGCCTTTGACTATGTCAAGATGATATTTAGTCAGCCATGTAGACATCAACATCAGTTACTGGAGGGTCAATGTTGCATTTGGGTACTGTTCAATTATATGATGTTGCTGAATTGTCTTTATCATTGTACTCACACCTCTGTCCCTCTTACAGGCCAATCCAGACCCTAACACATGTCTGGGTGTGTTCGGTCTGAGTCTGTACACAACAGAGCGAGACCTGAGAGAGGTCTTCTCACGTTACGGTCCTTTGGCTGGCGTCAATGTTGTCTACGACCAGCGTACGGGGCGCTCTCGTGGTTTTGCCTTTGTTTACTTTGAGCGCATCGATGATGCCAAAGAGGTAGGTCCCCAACAGGAAATCATTCTTAAATGACCTGCCAAGACAATATCAGAGGCCAAGCAGTTTAGTGGTTCTCTTTATTGTAGCTTGAGGACTACTTGGGATTTTCTTTTCTAACAAATTTTGAACACTACAGCTATATATCAAAACCAAGTGTGCTCCCTTGCAATCTAATGCCTTCATGGGTAGCTAGCTGCCTTCTAAAGCCACATCCATTAATCCGGATTTTAGTTGGAAACTTTTTTTTTTTTTGAAGTTTCCCAATGTTTTCCAAAGTATGCAATAATGGAGATTTGTTCTGGTAGGGAGGTGTAAATGTTTTAAAGTCAATGAGCATTTAAATGTAAACTGATTAGTGTGGGCATGGCCTAACAATGCATTCACATCATGTCAGAATTCTAACTTGTAAGAACCATTCACGTTTTCATAGGAATATAATTACTGAATTCTATGAAAGCTCCAACTTAACAGTCGAGATGTCATGTAAAAAGATCAATATAGCAACAGCCTCAACAGTTAAAGGTAGTGAACTTATTTCTGTTTGATATGCCATTTTATCATGCCATTGTTACCTGGAGCACATTCTTTGGATTCATACTCATTTTACAAAAATTTATGAATGAATGAATGTAGTGATAACATTTGTAGCTGTGTTCAACTAATAAAGCCCAGGCATGGGATTCCTCTGGAATAATCTGGAATTTTTTATTTATTTTTTTACTACATAAAAATGTGACTACTGTGAATTGTGTAAATCCATTAAAAAAAATTAAAGGGAGGGAGAATTGTTTATATTTCAGGGGTTAATATCTTATAGATAAATACCCTGTTTTCTGCATTCTCAATAAGCACTTTTCTTTTTTGGATGACGCAACTGCTATTTCTGCTTCATGCACATACTTTGTGTGTGAGATTGAGACAGAGGCAATGGATTTTTGCCATCAGGATTTCATTTAAATCAGGTTTATTTTAATTAATCAAGATAAATGAAATGTTGGATCAGTTGCTGACAGAATAAAAATCGTTATTGTCATGGCCAATTTCAGTTTTACTGAAATGTAACTTCACATATGAAGTACTCATTGCCAGTATATTGAACAATTTATGTGTGTATTCATAAAACCATGCTACGTTTGCGCCTCATCCACAAGAGAATGCCATTTATCTTCACCGAAAACCTTTTGAAAACTCTCATTTCTGCATACTTTGGACAAAGATGACTTTAGAAAACTATGGATAAGTGTGGACGTGACCTTGGGCAGCAACATGAAACGCACAAAGGCTTAATTCACAATTTATTCCAATAGGGTTGGATGTTAGCATGCTGCTAATTTAAAGTGATACTCAAAAAATAAAAATGTATAGCACACAGAAATATTGGGTAAAACAGTACATTTTTAATTGGTTAAAAAAATCAAGCTAGTTGCAAGTATTCTATGATTGTCTTCATGAAGGATGCATGTAATTTAGTCTTATAAAGCTGTCCAAGTAGGCAGCTCACTAGTTTGACCAAGAACACTACTTGTATAGCACACATGACCGTTGAAGCATTATGAATTGTGAGTGCAGTTGTAGGTGTGTCCTGTTCAAAAAGTAAATTTGCCCCTCACTACAGGCTATGGAGCGAGCTAATGGCATGGATCTGGATGGCAGATGCATCAGAGTGGACTATTCCATCACTAAACGTGCACACACCCCCACACCAGGCATCTACATGGGCCGGCCCACACAGTTAGTATTTAGCTGGCACTTCCACACAAACAGTTCATCATCATCATTAAAGGAATATTCCGGGTTCAATACAAGTTAAGCTCAATCGATAGCATTTGTGGCATAATATTTATTAAACCAAAAAATGTAGACTTGCCCCTCATTTTCTTTAAAAAAGCTAAAATCTGGGTTGGGTTGAGGAACTTACAGTGGAAGTGAATGGGGGCCCATTTTTTAAAGTATATCCACAAGACAAACAATATGTGAAATCATGATTTTAGTGTGATAAAATCACTTACTAACCTTTTCTGTTTAAAGTTGTTGCCAATTTAACAACTTCGTTGCCATGATGAATGTCTACAACTCCTAAAATGACTGTAAACATTACAAATGTAACAACTTTACATCTCAAATAATACATTCATTTTAACACAAGAATTAATGTAAGTGCTTTTATAAAATTATAAGCTTAAAATTTCTGCTTTTAAACCCTCCAAAAATTGGCAACATTCACTTCCATTGTAAGTGCCTTAGTGTAACGCAGATATTTTCTTTTCTTTTTTTTTTTTTTAAGGACGGATGAGTCGAAATACATTTTTGTGGTATCAACATTGCTAAAAATGCTGTTGATTGAGCTTAACGTGTATTGAACCCGGAACATTCCCTTTAATAAACATGACTGGCAATAAGTTTTAGTTTCAATAGATGCTGTGTTTCATAACACTTTGATGTGATGTCATTGTAGTAACGGAGGTGGTAGCAGCAGCAGCAGTGGGCGAAGACGAGACTCGTATGATCGTGGCTATGATAAATATGACCGCTATGATGAGTATGATTATAGAAACAGGTAACATGGAATATATTTACACACACATTAGACTGATGTGTTTGACATTTTTATTGTTTTAATGTGACAGTCCTTGTGATTTCTGACCAGTTCCTCTCTTTCCAGCAGGAGGCGCTCTCCGTCTCCCTATTACAGCCGATACAGGTCTCGCTCAAGATCTCGCTCATACAGCCCACGTGAGTGGAAATGCTTTTAACCTAAGTTTTCCACACATGCCCAAATGCATGCATGCATGCTTGATTAACGACAGCTTCTAGAGAATTTTACTCAAAAACATGTGAAAAGTTACTTGATTCATAGATTAGCTCACAGAATCTCATGTACCATGTGATAGACATTTAATTGCAGATTTATGCTAAGGAATACCAACTTTCATCTTTTGCAGGACGATACTAAGAAGATCCTGACTGCGTCTTGACATGAAGTACATTCACTGTACAAGAGGAAAAATAAGCACCTGTGTCTGGTCAGACGAAGAGCAGCTCTATCTTGACAAAGGATTTGTGTAATAGCTGTCTTAACTTTTAGACTTTCTAGTCATTTTAAAGTCTGTAGAAATCGTAGATTGCGCCATCATGGAAATTTGCGTGCAAACTTTTGTTTTAATAGTGTGTTCTTACTGTCTGATATGAATGTGCATATTCCTTTTTTCTTCATAAACGCAACATCCTTTGGCAGTCCTGTATGTTGTGTTAAGTGTGAGTGTGCATCTATGTAAATTCAATGTACTTGAGAAAGCAGACTTAAATTGCTTTTGTTTTCTGTGATATCAAGGTATGTTATTTTCAGGAGTAATTGGTATTGATTTATTTCTTTTTGAAGGAATAAAGAACACAAAATAGGCCTAAGTTGTGTTTTCCTTCTTGAAAAGGCATGCTTTGATGTGCTGTTCAAGTCTTTGAATGTTCTACAAACACTGACAAGCTTGCTTTTTTTTCAGTTGTGATGAATTGTACAGAAATGAGCTCAAATTACTTTTTATACCCTAAGCATTTTGAGTGCTAAATTTGAGTCCAGATATAAACTTTCTCTTAGGAATGGATGTTGCAATGGCAAATTCTTGTGTAGGTAATTTATATATGCTGAATAATTGGGAAAATATAAGTATTAAAACAGCTCATAAGAATATGACTTTGAACCAAACAATAGAGCTAAATTTGATTAAGATAAATATGAAATATCACGCATGGCTCAAATAGATTTAAGAATTTGTCTAGTTACAGAAATCCAGTAAGATAAATCCACACAACTGTTTTCAAAATGTGTGTGTGTATATATATATATATATATATATATATATAATTTTTTGGTGTCAACAATTTGGCCCACGTAATTTTTAAAAGGGTTTGCATAACTGTTTTCTTTTACTGAGTGACTAAGTTTAAAAGTTGTTTTCTGTTACACAATAATAAAAAATGCATGTTCTGCAGGTTTTTTTATTTCACTCTATAAGGTTAATACATTTCACATAACATTTAAAGTTCCACTAAAGTCAACATTTTAAGTAGTTATTTAAATAGCTTGCAAATTAACTGAAGCGCTAACAAAAACAGCTGCCTTTGTCAACCATATACATACACCAACAAGAGCTGACGTCAGGATTTAGTTTAGCGTTTTATGTTTGGCGTGAGATCAAATAGAAACTAACATGGCTGATAATTTGAGTATGAGGAGATCCTGGTGTAACGTGAGCTGTCAGCAAATTTGGCAGTAACACTTTACAGCATCTTTTATTAGTAACATTAACATACTGTTACATTAAATAGTTGTAGATCATTAGTTAATAGACATTTATTAGAAATGTCATGAAACATTGACTTAAAAAACCTTAAATGAACTACTGCTCTCATAAACCTTAAATGTTTGTAAAGTCATTGTTGTAAATGTGCTTAAGTCAGTCAGTATTTTTAAACTGGTCCAAAATCAACTGTTCTTGAACAATAACGCCATTTAACAAGCAAAGTACTCTGGAGCAGAGTAAAGGGCATGGAGCACTTGGCTATGTTGGAGTGTCAGCCATATTGTTTTCACCTATCCAGGCATTTCAGATCGGTGAACTGGAAGAGCAAGGAAGATCTGAGACGTGGCCATTGTTTAGATTCCACTCCCTGGTTTGTCCAGGAAGTGACATTGGGCCATCACTTAGCTGCCCTTACTTTTAAATGTAGAATAGTCTTTTTTTTTTAACAAGTGTGCTAATTTAACTTTTTATTTTATATCAACAATTCTGTTATAGGCCCTACATGTACTTGTAATAAAAAAGCACTAAAATAGAATTTAAAATGCTTTATATATATATATATATATATATATATATATATATATATATATATATATATCTAAACAAACCATGTTACCATCTATTTTTGTCATATATGGTCAACACTCTCAACTTAGTCGTGCTACTGAGCACTACAGGACAGACTTTGTTAAGCTAAATGAGTCACTATCTGACTGCCTCTTATTTAAAACTGAATTAATTAATTGTGTTACTTCTCATTCAAAGATAAAGATTGCATTCTTGGTTGTATTTCAGGCATACTCAACAAAAGGATTTATCATTGTCATTTCCTTGATGAATCAATATGTCTGATTCCTTTTTGATGAAACAGTATCTTCCTAGCAGACATTTATTTAAAAAATGGTCCAATATAATATGTGATATTTAGTGTTTTGTTCTTTCTTTGTGACCTGGTGCATTAAGTTTAAAAATCAAGATAATGGCTGTATTTTCTTTTAAACCGACTGTAATCTGAATTTCATGGCATTCTTTAGGTTTATTTCATTATAAAACATTACACAAAAATTCATTTTCAAGTTATGTTTTTCCTCAGCAAATGTCTGCTTTTGAAAATTATTGATTATCAGGCAAGGCTTACAAGTCATTAAGTTCTTAAATATGCAATGTGTACATATTTGTGTGAGAGACTTTAACAAACACCAGTTGTAAATCTTTCACACTGCCATTATTATAAATAACTGTAGGGGCATTAAAACATATTATTTACACAATCACAATCTGTAGAAATGTACCACATCTTTATATTAAAGATTAAAATGGTACATGGTCCTGTCTTTCAGCACACATGTGCTCTGACCACCTATAGCCACACATCCAAATCAGCTCACACTTGAACAGCTAAATGCATTCCCATCAAGAAATATTCTCTAGTAAATAGCCAGAAAATTCAATTTTCAGGAAGAGGGAGTGAGTATAATCCCATGCAGTGTGAACCATGGGTCATTTGAAAAATATGGGAATGGATAAAACCATCCATTTGTCCAATGGTAGCCCCACCCATCCAAACACAACAACAACAAAAAACAGCTTGTTTTTTAATTAAACTGGCATGCTATGAACCTATATTTTATATACATTTAAATTAAAACATTTTCAATACTCACAATGGCATATTGCGCAAACTACGATTTTTACAATTTATAAGTAATAATGGATGTTCATGACTTCTCACAACTAGGTTACTGTATTCGTGTAAGTACAAAAAAACAAACATTTGATTTAGATGAGAGTGCAACAAGAAATATCACGCTACTTTCAACAAAGGTTCAAATGACTTTTTTACTCAAGTTTGTCCATTAGGAACAGAAGGAACATGGTCTTTGGACATAATAGGCTGCTCTCAAAGAGGCCCTCCGAGCCAAGCATTTATAAGCCATTTTTATGATCTTAAATCAGTTAATATTCATGGTCATCTTTTTGTTTAGTTTAAACATAGCCCTGATACAGTTTACAATGCTTTGATTTCGGAGGCCCTAAAAGTCAGATTCTCCTGTCCACATAGTTACACAAGGAGGTCTGAGGGGGCCCTGTATGTTACATAACCTGTTTTTGTTCTTAGATGATTGTGAGACCAATATTTAATCTCAGTAAAATACAATATTGTGATTAGATTTATATAAGCCTAAGAATTTGTACATAGATTTTATATAAGGTCTAAGAATAACCTTTGTTCTTTTTAATGTATGCATTTTAGTCATTTTTATTAGACTGCTATGACAATTCCACTTATTTACACAAGTGAATCTCATCTAGCATGTTCAGTTTTTCATAATTGCCTAATATTTTTGCTACACTTTGGGGAAAACTGCTCATAACTTTTAAACTTCCAACCTTACAAGACATTTCTTAGAGTCTGTTAATACTACTAACAACAAATCGTCTTAAATGTTCACATTTGAGCTTTCAAAATCAGTTTAGTGTACTTAAACTCTATAGAGTTAACAATGTTCAAGTGAATGACCTATGTGCATTTTAAACCATAATGACTGAATGTACCATATATTATTTAGGATGATGTAAGCCACTTAAAGAACGCTTGTTGTTTAGCTTATTTGAACACTTTATAAAGCAACTAAATATAGTGTCAGTTGTTTGGCATGAACACAGGAAGCTGTGTATAGGAAAAACTGGAAGATGTGGATCACAACCGCCATTTTCTGTAGAAATGTAGGGTGCTTCATACAGCCAAGAACATGAACAAACGAATAAACTGTCAAACAAATATATATATTTTAAACAATATGACGAGGGCGCGAAATTAGCGTTTTCATTGCTCATTTGAGTGCAGCATTTACATAAAACTTATGTAAATTTAATGAGGTTTATTCCCCTAAACATGGCGATAACTGCACATAATGTTCCGTACATTCGCTCAACAGGGAACATGGGAAGAAAACACGCAGAAATGTCAATCTGAAACGGAATAAAATACTTTTCGACTTACATAATGCTTAAATCCAATGTTCTTTAATGGAAGCGCGTGCAACGAGTATTGTTCCCCGTAGCCGTTTATTTATATATAATCAATAGGCTGTTAAAATGCATTTAGATTATTTTTGGGTGACTCTAATTCGACTTTTAAAAAAAAGCCACATTGCCCCAGTGCTTGCAAGGGAAGGTTGTAGATATCTCGATTCTCCAATCAACCAGAAATGCATCACCCTCTCAACCCTCGTTTTACATAAACAACAACGTTCTCCTATAGGAAAAGTCTCCCGTTTTTTAATAACACGAGTATATAAGCAACACCTCACAAACTCTGCAAACATATAGCACGTGTGTAAATGTTTTAACGATACTATATAGTTATTGTCTACTATAAAAACGCATTTCAAAGTTAAGTATAGGAAAAAGACGGTGCAAAAGGGTGCCCTGGGGGACGATGGTATTAAAATGAGCTTCAGATCTGACCAATGAATGAGAGGAGGCACGTCTGAGCAAGACAAAAGAACAGGGAACCTAAATCCATTGCATTAAATAAGACTTCACGATCATCGAACTAGTCATGTTGAATAATGCCACATTTGTTAACAATTACGTTTTACATTTATGCGAACTGACTCGAAATACCTCATGAAAACGTAGTCCTCCTCCGCATTTTCCTTTCTTTGCAAAAAAGTTTACCTAACAAAAATGGAAACGAAAACAAAGTGTATGATGGGAGAGATATGTTCGTCCGATTTCTAATTTTAAAACGACAGACCTTTCGCGCCTGGGCTCGTCCCGAAGGGCAGTGGATGAAACCCAATGAATGAACAGTAAATGCAGCAGACAGCGAGAGTAGTAAACAAGAAAGGAGCTGCGCTGTCATTGGACTGCTGATCGACCAATAGGAGCGCATCATGTGCGTGCCATTCTACAGTAGTATTTCTGTTGTGCCTACTGCCTGACTTTCCCACAATAACACATTCTGAGAAGTCAGCTGTTATACATCTTTCACTTTTAGGCGCCACGTTATGTTCACCTGACTTGCATAAAAATATACTTATTTTTAAGTATGAGAAAATTAATTAAGATTTGGGAATCGAGTTGGACTTTACAACAACTGTGGCATTTTTCACTGCTGTTACAGAAAATAAATATTCTTCTCTAATTCGGTGTTTGTGAGTGGATGTGCTAATAATCTCAAATAAAAATGGCTTGTTGAAATAAAATAAAATTCCTGGTCTTGCTTGTACTATTAATTTATTATTATTATTTGCAACAATATAATTTCAAAATCGTAAGAACCTATAATACATGGAGAAGATTAAAGGAATTTGGTGGGTTCAATGCAATTAATGTTGATTGCCACAAAAAATATGATTTAGACTTGTTCTTCCTTTTCTTAATTTTTTTTTTTTTTTAGAATAATAATAATAATAATAAAATGACAGTAATCGAGGTTACAGTGAAGCACTTGCAATGGAAGTAAATGTGGTCAATTTTTGGAGGGTTAAAAGGCAGAAATGTGAATCTTATAATTTAATAAAAACACTTCCATTAATTCTTCTGTTAAAACTGGTGTGTTGTTTCAGCTGTTAAGTTGTTCAAAGCCGTTCTTTTTATATTACAGGGTTTACAGCATAGCGTTGTCATGGCAACGAAGTTGCAAAATTGGATATAACTTCACACAGAAAAGGTTAGTAAGAGATTTTATATTTTTATATCATTTTACGCATATTGTTCACGCCTTTTGGCTATACATTTGAAACAGTATTTTAAAGTTTACGAATTGGCCCCATTCATTTCCATTTATATATATATATATATATATATATATATATATATATATATATATATATATATATATATATATATAGAAAAGGAGAGAACATGTTAAATACATTTTTGTGTCAATCAACATTTGACGTCAACTGCTCCTAACCCGGAATATTCCTTTAAAAAGTACTGATACATTCGTTGTCAGTAATGCCTCAAAGTACGTATCCTACCCGAGACTTTTGTGTAATTTAAACACAACCTAAACATGGATTTTATCCTTTTGACAGACAGACAGATAGATAGGATTAATCTCGTAAAATACATTCAACACGACTTGTGTGTGTGACAGACAGAGCCAGAGGATGAAAAAGCCGCAAAAGGGCGTGGGCCCAGTGTCAATGTCTCCGCTAAACGTGGACGGACGATCAATGTGAATGAAGGCCTCACATGCACACATAACGCTGGGCGTTTTTTATCTGGAACAATGATATAAATGTGGCGAGCTATCTATTATAGGAAGTCTACAGAGTATACTGTATGAACCCATGCACAGGCCTATGCTCTTCTCCTCGCTGTGCCAGATTGAGGCCCGCCCTAAACACCCGCCATTACGACTTTTCTATGTTCCACACACAGCCCTCCCCTTTCTTTAGGCACCGGAAGTGTACAATTCGCTTTGTTCAATCTGGCTAGGTCACGTTACACTAGGAGAGCCACAGTGGTCAAATACTGTAGGCATGCATTTATCCCCGCTAAATGATTATGAGATTATGTTCAAGTGTACACAAAATAGGCCTACTACACACGACGTACTTCTGTTAATATCTACACGTATAAAATGGAGAAGATTCAGGAGAACATTGGAGACAGCCTTTTTTATTTAAACCACGTTGGTTGATCATTTAATGCATTTCCATACAGATATTGCAGTTTGTCATGCAGTTCATGGAAAAAAGTAAACTACAATAAAGTCCAATGTAGTAGATTATGTAGTTGCACGAATGACAGACTCCCCTCGTCGTCCCCTATATGGAAGCCCACCATAAATGCGGATCTGTAAAGCCCCCGCGCTCGCGCTAGCTTCGAGAGCTGTGAGCGGGCGTGCGTGCAACGCCTCTTTACACCTTCACCCACAACCAATAAGAGAGCAGAACGGCATTAGGAGAGAAAAGTCCATCAAACGTAATATCACTGAACTGTACAACTATCTTTGCAGGGGATCTGTGCATCTTTCTCTCTCTCCATAGCTGTCACCACCCCAGCCACCCCTACCATATACCCCCAATCCGCCACTTAATTGAGCAACCGGGACACCTCACGTGCAGGACTGATTTGCAGTTCGAACACGTGGCTCATTCAAAAGACAGATGAACTAAGTTTGTTCCGTTTCCCGTTCTTTCGATGCTATTAAGAGGCGGTGCCTACATTAACGCGTGTGACAATTTAGTCGCATCGCCTAAGAATAATAAAAATAATAAAAACTTTCTATATTCTATTCCCATCCCTCGCCTCACGGAGGTGACGGAATTAATCATTAAGATCTTTTGAAGCAAGAGGAAACGCGAGTGCGCGCGATCTCGTCCATCAAACATCTCAGTAGCTTGGAGTGATTGGGAGAACACTCCCAGACCTTCCGCTGAGCGACTGTGCGGTTCTCTCCAAACACTGCCCATCCGAGCGACGCAATAAAGGGCTGCCCATCTGCAACACGGTCGCTCTTTTTCCGTATACATCAAAATGAATAAGCTCTACATCGGGAACGTGAGCGAGCAAGCGAGCGCGCTGGACTTGGAAAGTATCTTTGAGCAGTGGAAGATACCTTTCAGTGCACCCTTTCTCGTTAAAAGTGGCTACGCGTTTGTGGATTGCCCCGACGAAAAGGTAGCGATGAGGGCCATTGACACTCTTTCAGGTGAGAATGGAGACTTTTATGCGTATGTGGTTTTGTACAACCTCCAATTGAATTAAAACGCACGAGCGGCGAGCACCCTTTCGGCATTTAAAAGCCTATGCAAAGGAGTGTGTGATTCTGAGCAAGCTTAGCCTATGTGGACTTCACTTTCAGTTTTCTAAACCACAGGCTTCCTCGCCGAATTACTGAAAGGTAAACTGTCCATTAAAGTTGCAGCGTTGCTTGTCTGTGCAGGGAAATAGTGTGTTTAACAACTTGGATATGATGTCCATTGTGCGGGTGGTTGCACATTGTATTTATTTGAATTTAGATTGTGTATTTATTTCGTTTAGCCTTTTAACGTATCAAAATACTTAAACCACTTTCTGGGACTAAAGTGAATTTCTTGTTTTGCAAACTTCGCCACTGTAAAATTGTTGCACTTTTTATCGCTGCAATTTCTAGACTGGTACACCTGGTGGTTGGGTTGCATTTGGTGGCTTGTAGGCCTTTCTATCTCTCTCTCTCTCTCTTCCCCCCAACATTTATCACAATGGGACCATATAAATCAATGGGAATTTTCGAGATTTTCTTAAACGAGTATAAAAGTCTGACTGCCCGTGGATGAGGCATTTTCGCAAGCGTGGAGGCACTTTTGACCTCCGTGTTTAACCTGTGGGAATTTTTTTTTTTTATGGAATTTAAATAAATTAAAAATATATGTTTTGCGTTTGAATGGCGTCTTAATAGAGTACGTTTATTTTTTGTTTCTATATAGTTGTTGTTTTTTCGCCCTTTCGGTCATTGTAAACCTTTTGTCAAATATTGGGCATTTTTGCTTGATAACAGCATCTGAATGAGTGAAAATGTATTTTTTTCAGGGAAAGTGGAACTCCACGGAAAAGTCTTGGAAGTGGAGCACTCTGTCCCTAAAAGACAAAGGTAAGATTCATTGTGAATTTCGCCATTTCATCATAAGAGATTCACGAGTCCAGCTTACATATGTAGGCCTGTGTGTGTGTGTGTGTGTGTGTGTGTATATCTGAAGATTTCGACCAGTAGTTATAATATTAAAACCGAATTATTGTTTTTATTTTCTAATGTAATTTTACCGAGTTTTTGTTAATACAGTTAAGCAAGCAAGCGGGTGATGACGGACTGTTGATGTAGGCTATGTGGTTTAAATGTACAATTGCTGGCTTGTTTAGGTAACAAAATTATATGTACGCTGTTGAGTGAACCTCCATCCTAGCGTGCGGAATCTAGGTTTTTGTCAAATCTCGGGGGCCTTTGATTTGCACAGTTCACACTAGGCCTCTGGGCCTTTTTCAAAACAAGAAACGTTGTAAAGTGTGAACGCAAATGTTGTAAATGTGCCCGTTCGTTAAACATGAATATGCATCTGTGTAGCCATGCTAGGAGTGGCGTCCATTTAAGAAGAAACTTCTATTCCGCCCCTCTTTCCCCTCCTCGCGCTGACCATGCACGAGATGGACTCCTCAGCGCGCCTGGACTGCTAGGGTCGAGCTCTTGTCACGAAGACTGATTTGCGGGTTCACAGAAACTCCAGCGACTAGACGTGGTCAACCCACAAAGCACTGTTTCACTAACCAGCCATGTACCGATTGAATTGGCGCTTTATAATAAAATTTTAAGAATTAAATTGAATTAACGACTTAAGACATAATTACTTTTCTCTCTGTTTTCAATTTATACCCGCCAAACATTTATAAGAACACTACATTAATTCCTCGTCACCCTGTGTGTTTTTTTTTTTTTTTGGGCTATCATTTTATAATAAGTCTCTCAGTCGAACATTATTTCTGTTTGCACGTAGTCACCCTACGCGTCCTAACGAGATACCAGTTAAGAATCATTTGATACGTTTCAATTTACGCTTATTAGCACACGTGCTATCCATATTTTGGTTACATTGGTATTTATATTTTTTTTAGTCATGGTTAAATCATAAAAAAACGTTGATGGGTCTTACAATTTAGGTATCTCGTCCTTTCAATTATTAACTGAAGGAACAAGTGATGATTGAAGTGTTTTTTATTTTTTTAATGTTATACATGTTAAGTGTTCGTTGGCAACCGAATAGTGTGTACAAAAACGATATATCAAAATCAGATTAATTTATCTGCTTTTAGTGTGTAAATGGACAGTGTAATTTAAGTATAAATAGTGTGAAGTGTAGATCTTCCCCCTGCTAGTTCAGTGTGTGTGCTGCACATGTGCTATCCATGTTGAAAGAAACGGGTCAAAGGTCATGTATGTTGGTTTGAACTGTGAGCCAATGAGAACCAAGTACAGTGAAATGCATGCTGGGAGGGATCTTGCTTCTATCATATGAGCCTGGGCTAAGGCCCTGCCCACCCCACACAAAAATAAAAAAAAATTGGTTGAGGTTTGGCCCTTTTAGCTTTTATTTCATGAGTGTGTATGAATGCAAGGTGTGGTGTGCATACTATGGAGATGTTTCCTTGGATGTTTTAGGGTGGCGGGGTGTGTTTTGAGATTGTATGGACGCTAGATTTAATATTATATATTTAAATATCTGTTTGTTACATAATCATTGCTTTAAATGCTGAATTGTAATGTCTTTAGCATAGTACTATTCTTTCATGCATTTAAAAAAAAAAAAAAAAAAAAAACCTTGATGGCTGCGGCACCGATATTCAACCAGAGTTGTGTGTGCGCACTGTGAGTGCAGTCTGCATGGATGGCCCATTGGCCTTTGGAAGTTTAGTTCCATAAGTCATTTTTTTCTTCCGTTTCGCTTGGAGTACTAGCATTGCTGTTTTCTCTTAGAACACTGTGGTGTGTGTGTGAGAGAGAGAGCGAGAGAGAACGAAAGCATGCATGCATACATGTGGCTTAAAGGGGGGCCCAACTGGAAAAGAGTGTGGCAAAAGGGTCTTCAGCAACAACAGATTCTGTGTGGTCCACCTGTAATTTGACAGGTTTCAAATGTCCTTTGGATTTCTGCTAATTTCTTTGCTGTAATTAATATACCTATGACCAATAATAACATTGATAATTATAAGTTTTTTTTTTTTTTTATCTTGAAAGTGAGTTATGAGGCACAGAAATGTATTACACTAGATTTCAAGCTGCAGGGAAAATATGTAAAGCTTTGTATTCAAAAGTCTAAACCAAAAATCTAAAATGAGTTGAATGTGTTCTTGTGTATTTAAGTGGAATACGCTAATTCAGTGTTAAAAAGAGCATCGATGTTTGTTATAAAACAAAATGCAAGTCCAGTTCTGCCAATCCCAATTAGAGGAATGTTGTGCAGTGTATTCTTGCATAATGTTTAGCTACCATTTTTCATCTGTGGTAATGCATTCAAAGGCAATTCATTTTCTAGGTTGTTTGTGGATTGATGTAATATTGGGTTTGGCTTATGTAACTCTTTGAGTTGTACATTCATTTCCATGTTGAAATGTGTTGCTATTCGTCCTTTTTTGCCATTCATGTTAATTATGAAATGTGTGAACTGTTCAAGTACGAATATCTTGATTCAGGGCAAGTTGTGAACTAAAAAGCTATCAAAGAGTCAGGGGCTTGTAAATTCTAATGTGATGTCATGTTTCCTGGTTCATCCAGAAGTGTTTGTGGTGGGAAGTCTTCTCCCATTCCCCAACTCATGCACAGAGAAAATTATGTTGCGTGTCCGTTGGATTTTAAAGTAAATGAGGATGCCCTCTACTTCTTTACGTCACAACTGGACCCCCACTCCTTTTTACCCATTCTTGTCTGTAGGCTAGCCTGTAACCATAGGAACCAGGCCCCACCCCCTAGGGCAGAGAGAGTTTGTTACCCTGAAATGGGGCACCAGCACCCCACCCCGTCCTAACCATACGCAAACTCCCCCACACACACACACACTCCCCTCTTGTTCCTATAGGTTAATCTGCTGTTGGAGAACATTCCATATTGCATTCCCACTGGAATGCAGACCAAGACTGGAAAAGCACATCAATCCTACCAAATTACCTCAAAAGAAATGGGAAGTTTTTAATTCGTTCATTAAATCTGGAATGCGGTACGCCTGTACTTGAGACTAACATATATTTAAACAATTATAATTAAATTTTGTATTAAATGACATTAGTTTCTATACAAGTATGCTTCTATCCCTTGCCCCAGCACATGCACGTTTATGTTCTGCCAAGGTATTTTTATAGGCATTTTGTTTTATACACTGGTATCACGTATGTCTCTCTTCATGCAGCTGTGTGCTACTAGGTTTGTTAATGCTTTGCCTTTTTGTATTGTAGATATTTGGTGTGTGTGTGTGTGTGTGTGTGTGTGTGTGTGTGGACTAAAAATTTTAGATTTGTGTGCATTGCTTTTTGGTTATTTAATTCTGCAAGAGCTTGGTCACCACAGTGGATTGTTGCACGATAGGCCGCTTATTCTGAGCTTGAAGTTGTAATATCTCTATCAATCCATAATTTGAGCAAGGCACAAAATTATTTATTTTCAAATAGACCGTTTTAGTGTTTTCTCCACATGAAATATTCCCTATTTGAAATTGGCATTAGCACTGAGCTACCTGTGGTATTTTGCCTGACTGGTCAGAGTTTACGGAATCAAATTTGGAATGCGGTGAAATGGCAGACAAACGCTTACATGTGGCACAGCGCGCTGGGGAAAGCTTGTCCAGTGACTTCAAACATCTCCGGACATCATACAGAGATGTTCAATGCAAGTTCTGATATGAGTTAATAATCCCTGAGATGACTACAACTCATTGTTCTCTAGAAGGGGGTGAGGGCTACACATTCTCTTCATGAGTGCAAATATCCCATCTGGCGCTTAAAGCATGCACCACCTTTTCTCAGAATTTTATCTCCAGGCTGTACCCTATATACTTTTATAAAGATAAAATATGAAAGGTATTCTCAAAAGTTGTGTCCTAAAGAAAAATGAATAAATTTAATATAAATAAAATTTATAATCTTTGGGAAACAAATCTCTCAATCATATACTCTGTCAAAGCAAATCAACAGACCTGGATGAGTATTCCTGGCTCGAACTACAAGGGAAAAAACTTGTCAACTTAATGGTGGCGGAATAAATGGAACCAACACAGCTTCTTATTTTTGTTAATTTCCCAATATGAATGCATATACCTTTGTTCCATTGGTTAGTGAGACAATGTGGTGTGGCTGTTAAGTTTGACAGTTTTCAGTACTTAAGAAAATAATTGCCATTAAGTCTCGCTTAATCGGTGAGGAGATATTTACATGGCAGTGGAGTAGTGCTTTGCTGATCTATTCATTTTGTTTTTGTACACACAGAAAAATAAGCTTATAGGAAATCAAGACTATGCACATGGGAGTTTTTTCTTGATAATGACTTGATCAAATTTGCAGTGATTCATAAAAATTAAGTTTTAGAAATGTTCAATTCTTTAGAAATTTTACCAGTGGCTTGGTTGCAACTTCTATACAACATGCAGACTTTTGGGAGGTGTTTACTGCCTATTTTAGAGAGGTGAGGACTGAGATTTACTAGAGCAAAATACACTAAATAATCGGGATTAACCATTGATGCTATAAAGCACTCAGAACTGTTGAGGAGCGCCGATTGCTTAACATGTCTGCGTGTAGATTTTGCATTGATTATGCTATTATGTGGTGTATCTCTCTTTTTTTAACATCAGCCTGATATGGGTACCATATTTAGGCCCCAAATCCATGTGCATATGCGTTGGATATGAAGGAGTCGTGTGTACCTGTTCAGGTAGAGACATGTTTGTGTTCTCATGTCCTCTGTACATTCTGTTCTTGTCAGTGCCAGAGTAAATACGCAAGTACATGGAGTGTGAACTTTGCAGTTGTGTAAAGTCAAGTGGGCAGTTATAGATCTTTCATAATCACTGTGCCGAAACATACACATTGAAATGTTAACCTACATTACAGCGAGTAATTAGGTGGCCCAAAGGGAAATGCACCAATAAAACTCATTGGGACTCGTTCATTAAACGCGTGCCAAGGGAAATTGTCTAAATCTTTCGTAAAGGCATTCTTTCATAAAATTGTTGCACTGCATACACTCATTCGTTCTGCTTGTTTCATGAAAAAGGCCCATTAATTTCAGTGCAAAATGGCTTATTTACAGGCTCTGTATTAATCTGAAATGAATCTAGTAATGCTGTGTGTAATCTTAAACAAAATTGCAAATTGTGCCTACTCATAGACTTGTTGCACTTAGGTGTTCTTGATGATGTAAACATTAAATGCTGTGCCAGGAAGGCCTGTTCCTCCAACAGCAACTATACAGTGTATATAAACATCTAGCCATACATCAGACAAATCTGTTTGTAAAATGGATTTGCCTTTTTTGTTATAGAAATTAAGAATGATCGGTGAAAAGCAGCTCTTTAAGAAATATAATGCTTAAGAGATGTGCTGTGAGGTGGACTGTATTGGTGGAGTTTTAAAAGGAAAATACTATCCTTTTTAACAGTTTATTTTTTTACTTTTTTATTTTTTTATTAGTTTTTTCTTTAACTTAATATTTACTGCCTGATATGTATTTGGACTTTCACCCTGGGCTGCACTGTACCTGAATACCACCTCCACATCTATATTTATAAGCATGATGTACAGCCTTTCTTTATCAATTATCCTAATTACTTGATTTATTAACTCTAAATTGGACTAAAGAGCCTGGTCATGCCTTGTTAAACATGGGTGGTATTGGAGGTTTGGTCTGTTTTATGTCCAGAGCAAATTCCAAGTTTGTGTTTGCACCAGTAGATGACCTCCCAGTATTTTTCATTGGCTCACAAAATTGTTAGCCGCCACCTTTTTGTTGCTTGTGACCAAGGGATTGTTGATTGCTTGTGTGTTTGCAGATTAGAGAAGCATTAAAGGGCAATATTAGCAAATACATTGCTGTGAAAGTATTTACCCCTTCCTGATTTCTATGTTTGTTATTTTTTCATACTAAATGGTTTTAGATCTTCAAATGAGAAAACATAAAACAAAGACAACCTGAGTAAACGCAAAATACAGTTTTCAAATATGTACACTAGCGCCAAAGGTTTGGAATAATGTACAGTTTTTGCTGTTTCGGAAGGAAATTTGTACTTTAATTCTCCAAAGTGTCATTCAACTGATCACA
The DNA here is from genome assembly GCF_025860055.1 of Xyrauchen texanus. Classification (NCBI taxonomy): domain Eukaryota; kingdom Metazoa; phylum Chordata; class Actinopteri; order Cypriniformes; family Catostomidae; genus Xyrauchen; species Xyrauchen texanus. Next base: position 18,834,577 of record NC_068285.1, on the reverse strand, counting down.
AAGGATAGTCAGGATGTTACTGATTAAAAAAAAAACAGCACCATCACTATTTGAAAAGCCCCATTTCCAGCAGCCGTCACTCCAACACCTTATCCTTGAGTAATCATGCTAAATTGCTAATTTGGAACTAGAAAATCATTTGCCATTTATATCAGAAATGGTTGAAAGCTATTTGGTTTCATAAATGAAGCTTAACATTGTCTTTATTTTTTTTTTGTTTTTTTTGAGTTACCACTGTATGCAATTGACTGGCATGTCTTGAGGTCAATATTGGGTTAAAAATGACAAAGAGATGGCTTTCTCTAGAAACTTGTCTGTCCATCATTGTTTTGAGGAATGATGGCTATACAATGCTTGAAATTGCCAAAAAAACCCGGAAGATTTCATACAAAGGTGTACACTACAGTCTTCAAAGACAACGGACAACTGGCTCTAACAAGTACAGAATGAGATGTGGAAGGCCCAGATGTACAATTAAACAAGAGGGATAAGTATATCTAAGTATATATAGTATATCTATAAGAGACTCTAGTTTGAGAAATAGACACCTCACATGTCTTCGGCTGACAGCTTCATTGTATTCTACCCGCTCAACACCAGTTTCATGTACAACAGTAAAGAGAAGACTCAGTGGTGCAGGCCTCATGGGAAGAATAGCAAAGAAAAAGCCACTTTTGAAACAGGAAAAAGAAAAGGTAAGAGTGGGCAAAGAAACACATTGGACCACAGATAATTGGAAAAGTGTATTTTTGCGCAAACATGACACTACCATCAGCTAGACCGTAGTCTACTGTACTACTACTGTAGACTGCTTGAGAAGTGCCTGATAAGCCACATCTATGGAAAGTGCTACAGGAAGTGTGGGGAGAAATATCATCTGAGGATCTGAACAAACTGACATCTACAATGCCATGGATCTGCAAAGCTGTCATTGCTTCCCATGGATGATTTTTTTTTCAATGAACTCTTTGTAGTTTAAGAAGTTTGGAAATTTTTTCCAAATTTTATTAATGTTCTGACTACATTGTGATCAGTTGAATGCCACTTTGGTGAATAAAAGTACCAATTTCTTTCCATAAGAGCAAAATCTGTACATTATTCCAAACTTGTGTGAGAATTTATTGAACCAAAAAAAAAAAGGTTATCCAACACCTATACCACCCGTGTGAAAACTGCCCCCTTAAACTTAATAGCTGATTGTGCCACCTTGTGCAAACAACTGTAACCAAATGCTTCCGTCAGTCTTTCTTTGCAGAATTGCTTTAGTTCTGCCACATTGGAGGTTTTTCTAGTATGAATGGCCATTAAGGTACTTTGACTAAGCCACTCAAACTATAATTTTGTTACTTTTGAGCCATTTTAGAGGTGGAATTACTCCTATGCTTTGCACTACTGTCTTGCTGCATAAGGCGGTTGCGCTTGAGCTTCAACTCATGGACTGATGACCGAACGTTTTCCTTTAGGATTTTCTGGTAGAGAGCAGAATTTATATTTCCCTCAATTACTGCATTATGATCCAGGCCCCCTAACACCAGCATGTTTGACCGTAGGTATGATGTTCTTTTTGTGGAATTCTGTTTGATTTACGCCAGATGTAACGAACCCGTCTTCCAAACAGTTCCACTTTTGACTCGCCAGTCCACAGATCATTCTCCCAAAAGGTTTGAGGATCATGCAGGTGTGTTTTGGCAAAATTCAGAAGAGCCTTAATATTATTGTGGATAAGCAGTGGTTTTCGCCTCGCCACTCTTCCATGTATGGCAGTTTTGGCTGTTGTCTTTCTGATGGTGGAGCCATGAACAGTGACTTTTATTGATGCAAGATAGGCCTGCAGTTCCTTGGGTGTTGTCCTTGGTGCTTTTGTGACTTCCTGGATGAGTTGTCATTGTGGTCTTGGAGACATTTTTGAAGGTTTGCCACTTTTGGGAAGATTCACTACTGTACCAAGCTTTCTCCATTTGGAAATAATGGCTCTCACTAACTACGCTTCCATCCAAGGGTTTTTGCAAAAAAGGTTTTAGCGCATCAAAATAAAGCTGATGGAAATGCAAATTATTGCTAAAATTTCACAGGTGTCCCCATAATATTTTTTTTTATTTAATTCTAGTGCTTAAACTCTTTCGTTACTTCAAATGTCGCGAAAAACTGGTTTGGAAACACTTTGTCGAGAAAATTGATATTAACGCAAAAATGTAGTGTCACATGACAGAGTTTACCCCAATCGTCAGCCTGTGTTAATCATGACGACAGTATACATCCTTGAAAGCCAGTTTATTGTAAGTGATTATGGATTGATCTTAACGGCATATAGATCCAATGCTGCAAACATGACACTACCATGAGTGCCAACACAAATACCTCATATCATGCACGTCAAGTCCACGGAGAACAAATGAGTGGCCACTCTTTGCGATTTAATTTAATTAAGGTAGCCATCAGTTTATTTATTAATGTTGCTTTTACACACCATTCAAAATAATAGAAGGTAGTCATGGAATTAACCCACAATACAAAAAACATTTCCCTGTATGAAATTAAATAAATTACCAAACGACAAAAATATTTTTAGACCTAATATGCCTTTTTTACTTTACACAAAAAAAGTTGGCGGAATGACACTCAAAATGTTCTACACTTATATTTTAAATCTAATCCTTTACCTCTGCTCGCATTTGCTGAGCTTCTTCATTGCATTATGACACTAAAATTAATTTGAGATGACAATCCAGTTCAGTTGGTCTTTACAGATGCTGGACAAATATGCAGGTCATAATGCAGTTGTGATGGCGATTATTGTTCAAAATATCCTATTAAATATCAGGAATGTTTCGTATGTAAACCCTGATATTACACTGCATAATTTTTCCTTTAATAGCTGTGCATACACACAGCATATACACATCGATGGATGGTCCTTATACAAAGACTGAAAGTTTCCCCCGCTACTTGGTGCAGGTTGCCAGCTTGAACCGGACCATGAAGATTCTCATTCGGGTCGGAACTAGTGGCAACCTGCGACGATGGGCGCAACATCAGGACCAATATTACAGTCCTATAAGAAGGACAACTAAGAAATACTGAATGGAAACACTATGCAAATGAACTTTCTAAATTAGTATAAAATGTAATGTGCTAGGTGGTGGATTTTCTAGAGTTTTGCATTAGCTAAAATGCACATTTAAGGTGATTGAAACGGTATATTCATGAAATAATGACGTGTTTTTGACCATTCGTGCATATGTTATGAGCGTGCTTTTAGCTTGATGTGACTGACCCAATAAAAGATCTTGGCACACAATTCTTTGAACATAGCCCTTGTAATTCATAAGTTTTTAAACAGCAGCTGGTTGAGTAAAGTGGGTCATCGCAATCTGCCAGAACAATTTTGAAGGTAGGCGCTCCCTGAGACGAGACTAGCGAAATGTGGGCATCGAAGCCATTTCAGCTCCATTTATATCAAATATTATAATTGAGAAAACTAAATTGTGTGCATTGGTTCTTTCGTGTATTGTCACTTTTTGTTTAATGTTGAACAAGTTTTCAGCTAACGACCCTGCATCAGTGTGGAGAGGCCTGATCTAACTTAAAGACACCATCCCCCAACACTATTGAGAATCAACAGCTGACTGACGACTTGAATGTGTTTTACTGTAGATTTGAAAAGCCCCACACCTGCTCTGACCTTCACTTCACACAAACACCAACACCTCCTGCAACCACCCCCTCCTCCTTATAGAGCAAACGGATCTGTGGATGTTGCAGTCATGGGATTGCTTGGGGGTGGCCAATGTACCGGTATAAATTTGCCAACCGGTATACATTTTGAATTGTCTATCACGATAACGCAAAATTGCCACTCGAGAAATATGTACAGCACATTATACGTACGCATTAAACCGCCTTCCTCCATATAAATGGAGGAAGCCGGAGGGACTGCTCGTACATCAGAATAATTTGAATGAGAAGATGAGAGGAGATTATGAGGGGAAATTGTGCGTCCTCCATGGTGTGGAATTGATTTGGATTTAGAAAACGCAAAACAGAGCAGAAAACAGCCATTTTCAAGGTTTGAACATTTGTGTATGTTGAAATATCCGTGTGCGCATACATATCAGTGGTCAGGGCTTCACATGAGACTGTTTGAAATGATGAAACGCAGTTTTTCCGCTGACATTAGACGAAAAGCTTGCCTAGAACGCGAGAAAACATGACACTCCACTTCTGCGGCATGAAATTTAGCTTTAGCCACCACCAAAGCAAATTCAATGACATTCATCCTGTGCTCCAAACATGCCTCCCATCCAAACATGCACAGCTGTGTTTTGCGAGTGCTGCGCACACAATCTGAAACACGCAAGTGTGTGCGAGTTTTGAAGTCATTCCAGTCCTTTTATTTATGCTCCTGTGATAGAAAAAGCACAGATCACACCCATTACTCATTCTGGTCTCTCTTGATATCAAGTGGGTTTTTAAAATACAAATGAAAACCCTTTTTAAATTTTTAAAATTATGTTTGATTATTGGGGGGCAGCCATATTTTCCTTCAGATATTTTCTTCATAGAGATTACTGAAAACACAGAGCCTAATTAAGCATTTTATTTATGGATTTTTTTTTTTTAAATGTATTACTTTTATATGCATTGCTTTTAAGTTTAAGAATATAAAGTTTCTTGAGGAAAGTTATAACAATAATCATAAAATTAAGAAGAAAAAGAAAACTGATACACATCAGACTGAAATGTGGCATTTATTTTTATTTTATTACTTTGACTATGTCAAGTCCAAAATAAAGAGAAAATTATATAAGATTAAGTTTTCATTTATAAAGTATTTAATTCACTGACCGGATTACTCAAATACACATTGCGTGCGACATGGCTTGATCAATAAAATGTTATTGATTTTTCAGAAAAATTTTGCTATATCGCGATATATCGTTAAAGATAGGCTCAGGTGGTAGAGCGGTTTGTCCACTAAATGCAGGGTTGGTAGTTTGATTCCTGGCACACACTACTCCACATGCCGAAGTGTCCTTTGGCAAGACACTGAACCCCAAATTGCTCCCAATGCCCTTTTGCATGGCAGCTCTGCCGTCATTGTTGTGTGAATGAGTGTGTGAATGAGACTCAGTGTAAAGTGCTTTGAATACCGCTAAGGTTAAAAAGGCCCTATAAAAGTGCAGACCATTTATGGATTTGACAAATTTGAATCTACATTTTGGATAATTGGGAGGGATTATTCTGTTAAACAAGTCTGTCATGTGATACTCCTTGTCAGCTTCTAATCCAGACTGTTTCCTTCAGATGTGAATGTGTCTTGTAAGAATAATATCTTATAGTAATAAGTCCAGATATGGTCAATCAGTGTGATGGATTGCCTTGTGTAATTTGTGTAATCTCTCTTTTTATGCTTTTCCAGGAGCTGCAAGATGCAGATTAGGAATATCCCACCTCACATGCAGTGGGAAGTAAGTGCATCTCTTTTTCAGTAATCTGGGGTAAAGGGACTGGCACAAGGTTTACAATGTTGGAGTAGTATTGTGACTTGCTGGCTCACCACAACATCTCCACAGCATTGGTATTTGAACCACCAGCCTCCTGAGTAATGTCCCAGAATGTGATGTCTTGGACTGCATGAGCTCATGCACTCCAAGGCCAACAAATACTTATTTTGAGTGTTTCTAAGAAATTACCCTTCATATTGATTAAATTAAAAGGAAGATTTTACAAGCGCTCTGAAGCAGCCGTGTGTGTGTGATCTGAATTCTGTGGTTCGAGCTTCATGAAGCCGCCTCGTGATCGAGAGTTGCAAAAATTATAGTACTGGTGGAAGGCTTGGAAAAAACATTTGGATTTTGATTTACTGCTGCTACACAATTTCAGAATTACTGTAATTACGAGTTTCTGAATAGTAAAAATGGTTTGTCTTTGAATTTAACGTTGAAAACTCTGAATTTTATGAAAGTTAAAAAAAAACTGTAGCTTTCATAAAATTGTTACTCTACACACTTATTTTATATGCCATCAAACAAATGTCCACTAGTTTTGTGCTTAAATATTTTTGCAAAAACATATAGAGGTGAATTAATGCAATGAATAAGTATTTTGCTGTCATTGACAACAAAGCATAAGCGTTGCAATAATTTTCTTGAATGATAAGACGGCATAAAATAGCTACTGACCAAATATCACTTTCCCATCTCTGTGATCTGCGCACTATTACCTTTTCACGAACTGCATGCCTAGTATCTGACTTGTGTTCAGATTTCTTTGTTTTGGATGCTTGTCTAGTATGTGGATTTCACTCTGACTGCAAAATGTTCCAATAAAAATCCCATTTTCACCTTACTAGCCTAATGGAGCTCATGTTAATAACATTGTTGTGCTTCACTTACAAAATCAATGTATCGCCAAAAGTGCTCACAAGTGGGCCTCAGTACACTGCTCTTTGCCCTACCACTCCATGTCTGAGCTTACGAGATCCCACTGACCCCTCTGATAACTCGCAAGACATACTCGCTTTGCTAGTCGCTTTCTCTTTTCTGCGCATTTAGGTGAATATGAAAAGACCCTTGCAGTAGTCCATAAAACTGTTCTAATCATAGGAATCAGTTGTAATTCATGACGAAGTCCGCCTAGACCTATATTCTCAGTTCAGGCTTTGCTAACAGAATAAATTAGTCTTGCCTAAATAAATGGGCTAATTCCCCGAATGAGTCATTAATCCATAAAAAGGCTTTTGTATCCTGGAGGAAACAAACATTTAAAAGGGTTGGGGAGAGAAGTGTCAAATATTTGTGAAAAATCTAAAAAAAGTATTTTCCTAGAAATACTGAGGGCATGTGATTTTTGTATAGAAAGTATGGCATCAACTCGCATAATATTAATATCTGTTCAATGTTATGATTTCTACAAGTTGTTAAATTGAAAAAAGCAATATTTTAGAAAAACAAAAACTGAGATGTATTATGTGGGACCTAATGTGTTGGGAAATGACAATAAAATATTACTTGAGGGGCCTTTTTTATATTTTTGCCTGTTTTTTAGGATTAAATATAACCTAATTGTTCATCTTCATAACAATGAATACCATTTGCAGTTATATATCACCTTTAACGATGTACATATGAAATAGAAATGAATGATACACTGACAGAAATGGACATCTGTGTCATACATGCACACTACTTATTCAATTGTGTGTGTTAGCTGTCAATTCTGCTCATGTATTTATGATCCGTCAGATGAATCATTTCTACTCAGTTGTTGCCCAGTGGCGGTGAATTTTTTAGTAGTTTTATGCTCTAACTGCTAGTATTATTTGTCCATAGAATTGTGTAAATTTTTGACGAGAGTATGTAAACAAATTATTCCTCAACTTCATAAAGGCCTGCTTTTCTTTTTTTTGTTACATGAAGTGCAGATATTACAATACAAATCGATAGCCTAGTAAATGAATGACCAGTGCTTGGCCAATGCCCTCATTTTTAAATTACTAGGATAGAAATGTGCCTGTAATTTTTCAGCATACCTTTTCGATACATAATTTTATAAGCAAATTTGGTTAAAATTAGTTTGGTCTTCTATTTAAAATTCTAAAACCTGCACTAAAGTATTTGCAAGGTTTTTGGTTTGGTTAGTGTGCAGACAGAATGTGTCAACTTTTCTGCTAGAAGCCAAATGTACAAAAAAAAGTGTACATTTCATTTTTAAAACTCAATGCAAGTTGTTGTGGACTCAAGTAAACTATATTATTTATATTTAAGCATAATACATTACATTTTTCCTCTTTTTGCTTATTATAAATCCAGTCACTGGTCTCATCCTGCGAAAATGTGAAGTACCTACTTGAGCGAGATTTAGTTAATCTCCTCCTTTTTTTTTTAAGTGTGACCTGAAATGTGTGTGTTCGGTTATGTAATTGTGGGAGGTTTGTGTGTTGTGGGCACATGTTGAGGCGTTAATATAAGGTTGAGATCTTGGAATGTGTGTTGTCCATGTCATGGCGTAGCTTGGGGATGGGCGTTTTGCTGTGTGACCAGGCTCGGACAAGCTTCGCTGGGCCTGGATGTTAACCGGCTGCCCTGTCTGGCTGCAGGCCTACTCCTTGTGTGGACGCCCAGAATGTGTAGATCAACCCCACTCCCCCTTACCCTCACTGCATGGTGTCTGCAAGCCAACCACACCCCCTTCCTCTTTCACCCGCTTGAAGGAACTCTCACCTTATTGGTCAGGATTCCAAAGACTGACTGGATGTGTGGCCAATGGCAGTAAAAGCCCAATGGCTGCTGGGATTTCCATAGTAATGCTTGCGCCAACCAATAGCAACACTTGGAGAAGGGAAGTGGTGGTGGGTGCAGGGTTGAGGGCCATTAGAATGTGTGACAAATAGAGGGCTTGTGTTTTTGAAAGCCCCAGTCTTTTCACCCATTTTCAATGTTTTATGCCTGCATGGCTCCTTCAGAGAAGGCGTGGTGAAAGCAGTTGCATGTGGTGTAAATTGGTCTGTAATTAAGAGGGGATTTTTTTTTTTTTTCTTCTTTATTACCTGAACACTTCCAAAATTAAGCTGATTGGTCATTACTTCATTTTTAATGCTTTGAGAGCCTCAAATAATATCTAAATTACCAAGAGGCAAACAGTTATTTTCACTGGACTTGAATCAACTGTTCAATATGTTCTACAGAGGGTCCAGCATGCAATTCTTGCTTCAGGAGAAACTTGTATTGTGTTGTTACGGGGCTCAACATTACAGTATTTTTTTCTGCTGGCCCTGCCAACATTTTAACTGGCCCAACCTCAAAAAAAATATTTTTTTGCATTTTTAATTGCATTTTGTATGTATTTGTGCCAGAAATAATATTTAACATTTAAATGTTACATTTTTCTTAACAAAAACTTTCTAGCTTTGCTGGAAAATAATGGTGTACTATGAAGAACAGTTTTTTTTTTTTTTTTTTTTTTTGCCAATTCTTACTGATATTATTATGATTTTTTTTTGGCTAAAACACTTATGATAGCCAGCTAGATACCTTGGTTGCCGTGATGAAAGTGTGAATTGGTAGAATTTGCAACAAGGTTTTATACATCATTTAATCCAAATATTTGAGTTTTAATGTCATAGAAGCACATTAACGAGATAAACAAATGTAATATTTAGCGACATCGCAGTACTTGCCTGATTGGGTGACTGTTCCATCTACTGGCCTGACACATTCTCACAATGGCCCTGGGAAAGTGGACCATCCTTATTGTTAACTGTATTCTTTAGAATTTTTTTCATCCCTATGGCAACTAAATTATTTGTATGTTAGTGCAGGTAGCACAGGTCATTGTAACTCGCAGTATTGTAAACGAGTCTCCATCTCTCACTTTACCCAAAAATGGAAGGACACATTGTGGTTACATTTTCCTCTGAGGTTAAAAAAAGAACAAGTGGCGACATCTTTAGTAGATGGTTTTGTATGCCTTGACTTGAATATTTACATCTCTGAATCAGCAAGGGTTAAACTATAGTTCTTACGATTCAATTTAACCCATATTTTTATGTTGCACATCCTTATAGTTGTCAGCCAACTGGTGAGTATCGAGTTTTATATACTCACCGTAGCCAATTTTTAGTTTGATACCACTTGGCGAGTGTTAATTTCGTACCCTGGTTGTTCACCAAAGGATGAGTAAAACAGTCCTAGTAATTAAGTTGTGACACCCTTACCACAATGTCTAGTCTCCTACGCTGTTGCTCTTCGGCACAATCCCAACGTTTCTCTTGCTTGTCACCAACAGGTTCTTGATGGGTTGTTAGCACAGTACGGCACAGTGGAGAGCTGTGAACAAGGTAGGACACATGTTTGCAGATCGTCGCTTCAGTTGTTATCTGTAAAAGATTAAACGATTAGTTAACTCTTACCATCTTTCCTTTCTTATTGTCATGGTATCTCCAGTCAACACGGACACAGAGACTGCTGTTGTCAATGTGCGATATGCCACCAAAGACCAAGCCAGAGAGTAAGTACCTTCTGCATTGGATTCATCTGACTCGATCACCCCCTGTATCCCATGTCTCACAGTGAAATGTAAAACTTCTACATGCACTGCTGTTTAGGTTTATTCAGCAATTATAATAACTCATTTAGTGCCACCTACTGTTTGATTACAAGAACTGCAGGGCTGTCACAGAGATTAGTGAAGTAGCCCCTAGTAAATGAGTGGAAAGTCTTGGACAAAGGAATCTACAGCGATTTGTGTGCACACAATAGTCGTTCCTGTTAGCATCCGCGAGTTGATGTCAATGGAATAGATTCGGTGGGTTTAAAGGTGTCCTGCACTCCATCATATTAAAGCCCCACGCCCTAAAACCCCAAATCAGTTTCTGTTAAGTTTTAAACAGTGTCCTGTTTGGGAGGCAAGTGCAGAAGTAGAGATGGTATTTATTCCCCAGTCTGTCATCTGGGGTATAATGCAAAGAAACCTTGTTTATATGTAATGAAATACTATATTTTTAGATTTGAAATTCAGTTTATTCTGTTTTCTGGGAATGTTTACTAGCTTTATTCTGTATAATACTATATTCTTCAAATTAATACAGAATATTGTGTTTTGTATGTACTTTCAGTTTGCACAGTTTTGTCCCTTCAGTGAATGTAATTTTACAAGCATCAGTTTGTAAACGTAAGGAAATTGGGTTCTTAAAGGAGTAGTTCACCCAAAAATGAAAATCCTGTCATCTCACTCTCATGCCATCCCAGTTGTGTATGACTGACTTTTTTCTGCAGAACACACTAATTAAAATTCAGAAGAATATCTCAAATCTGTTGGTCCAAACAATGCAAGTGAATGGTGACCAAAACTTTGAAGCTCTAAAAAGCACAAAGCCTGCATAAAAGTAATCCATATGACTCCAGAGGTTTAATCCAAGTCTTCTGAAGAAATTCAATCAGTTTGGGTGAGGACAGACCAAAATATAACACATTTTTTCCACTATAAATCTTAGCATCAGCAGTCTCCTTCATGATGATAATATCAAGCTTGATTACACTTCTTTGCACCATCTAGTGGTCTGCGCATGCATCATACACTTGAGCTTGAAACCATGATCATGCCTAGAGACTGCAATGGCAAGATGTGCAGTGAAAAATAAGTTATATTTTTTTTGTCTGTTTTCACCCAAAACTGATTAGATTACTTCAGAAGACATGGATTTAAACACTGCAGTCGAATGGACTACTTTGAATCTCCAAAAAGCACAAAGATCGCATATAACGTTTTGGTCACCATTCACTTGCATTGTATGGACCTGCAGGGCTGAGATTTTCTTTAAAAAAATCTTTGTGTTCTGCAAAAAAAAGTCAAATATATCTGGGATGGCATGAGGGTGAGTAAATGATCAGAGAATTTCCATTTTTGGTGAACTATTCCATTAAAGATAAAGTATAATTTTTATCTAATGTTTAATGCTGTCGGGCTGGTTGCTGTGTTCAACCAATGTCATGAGTTTGGAGTGTTTAGAAGAGTGTTCGGGGAAACCTTTTTGTCATAATCCTTTCAGAAATTACATGCCTTTTTAAAGTGAAAGGAATGTGTTTGTTAGTGTGTCTGTTTATGTTTCCCATCCCTCTGTTACTCACTTTTCCAGAGCATTGGAAAAATTAAATGGCTTCCTAATGGAGAACTACGCACTAAAGGTTTCCTATATCCCTGATGAGACTGCAGCAGCCGACCCCACTCCGATGGGCGGCAGAAGAGGTTTCAACTCACGCGGACCACCCCGCCAAGGCTCTCCCAATATGGGTGCTAGACCTAAACTACAGTCAGATGTGCCCCTGCGCATACTGGTGCCCACACAGTTTGTGGGAGCTATCATCGGCAAGGAGGGCGCAACCATACGCAATATAACCAAGCAAACGCACTCAAAGTAAGAATACTTTTTTTGTGTGTGTGTAGTTATAAGCTGACTAAGATTGTTTACAATCATGTAAAATAGGGATCGTACAACTAGTACAATCAATTTTTCTTGACTAAGTTGCCATCCTTTACTTTGTGTGCTGACAGTGTATTGTTTGAATGGTAATGTAAAAATTAGGATTGATTGGTTCATCTAATTGTTTGCTTATGTGTTGTGTATGTATGTACAGGATTGATATCCACCGTAAAGAGAATGCAGGAGCAGCAGAAAAGCCCATCACTGTTCACTCCACACCAGAGGGCTGCAGTTCTGCCTGTCGAAACATCATGGAGATCATGCAGAAAGAGGCAATCGACACTAAGATGTGCGATTAATGCACTCACTGCACATTTCATACCCACATTTAACTGATAATACAGTTTTCTGACTGTCATATTACCTCATTACAGACTTCTCAAACTATTTTTACACTCAACTTTGCATGTTCAGTCATACACATCAGATCACACTGTACCCTGCTGTCTCTCAAACACAGCACTGAAGAAATTCCTCTGAAGATCTTGTCTCATAATAATTTTGTGGGCCGCCTGATTGGAAAAGAGGGACGCAACTTAAAGAAGATCGAGCAAGATACTGACACAAAGATCACAATCTCACCGTAAGTAAATTTTTTCAGTCTGTGCTTGAAAATCTCCCCTCATTAAATTATAAATACCACTTGCTACTGACTAGTAAGTTGCAAATCATGGTTTATATTATGTAAACTAAAAACCTTATAAGGGGGAGGCAAGGGAGCCCTTAAATATGTCCCGCCCCAACTTTCAACAGGATGTGTCTACATAAACATAATACAGAACTTAAAAGAATGTTCCGGGTTCAATACAAGTGAAGCTCAATCAACAGCATTTGTGGCATAATGTTGGTTACCACAAATGGTAATTGACTCATCCCTCATTTTTATAAAAAGCACAAATCTGGGTTACAGTGAGGCACTTGCAATGGAAGTGAATGTGGCCAATTTTTTGAGTGTAAAGGCAGAAATGTGAAGCTTATTTTATAAAAGCACCTACATTAATTCTTCTGTTAAATCTTATGTATTGTGTCTTAATTAAATCTTGATTTCTACAGTCATTTTAGGGTTTGATGACATTACATTGTCATGTAAATTTGGCCCCATTCACTTCCATTGTTAGAGCCTCACTTTCACCCTGATTTTTGCTTTTTCTTTCTTTTTGTTTTAGGAGGGACAAGTCAAAATGTAATTTTGTAGCAATCAATATTATGTCACAAATGCTGTTGATAGAGCTTGACTTGTATTGAACCCGGAATATTCCTTTAAGCGATTTCATGGAACCTTTTATATGTAATGTTGGATATCACAAAATAAATATGTAACATTGTAGCTGCATTTATATCTGTTTCCACTTCCCTATTCACCTTCATTTTGTCCCCTCTCATGCTCTCTCTTAGTCTGCAGGATCTGACCCTGTATAACCCAGAGCGTACCATTACTGTTAAGGGTTCATTAGAGGCTTGTGCAAAAGCAGAAGAAGAAATCATGAAGAAAATCCGCGAGTCCTACGAAAATGACGTTGCTGCCATGCATGTAAGCCCACAACACAATTATTAGGGTTAAATTTCCATCTGAAATAAAGCACATCAATAGATTAATAATTTTTTTCCCCCCTCTAGTTACAATCGAACCTGATTCCTGGGCTCAGTCTGAATGCTTTGGGTATTTTCCCTGGTGCTGGAAGTGGAGGGATGTCGCCCTCTGTGGTTTCAGGACCTCCAGCTGGGGCTCAATCTGCTTATCAATCATTTGGGGTAACACAATTACATTTAGATTGTGTGAATGTGTATACAAGGGTCAGAAATTAACCAAGGGTGTGGGCGAAAATGCCACCAATATTTAAAATAAGACTATTGAATCTTATGTAACATTTAATATTTCATAATAGGGATGTCTAACTTTTTTTTGAGAACAAGTACTGATACTTAATTTTTTTGTACTCGGCCGGTACCGTGTTCGATACCTGTTTTTTTGCCCAATCTCCATACCAACAGTTTATTTCAATTGTATAATCAAAATTGTGTTTTAAGTTAATTCAAATGAAAATATTAACAATTAATTTTCAGCATAGTATTGTATTATTGTGATTATATACAGAACCTCACAGCACAATCCAAAATACAACATTGGACTTATATTTTGTCAAATGAAGTGATGCACAACGGAGCATCACAGATGTTAGATACTGCTTGAGAAAAATACAGTTTACTACTGACTTATTATAATAATAATAATAATAATAATAATAATAATAATAATTAGTAGTAGTAGTACTGTGAATATTACATAACTTTACAGTTGTGATTTATTTCTGTCATATGTTTTTCCTATAAAATTACCTTTAATTTTTGACCAAAGAGCTCTGACGTCATGACGGCAGAAATGGAATGGAAAAGACATTCGCTACGTGATTCAAAGTGATTATTAAACAACAAAAGGCAGCTGTTTAATTAAATAAATATGTACTCTGTATGTGACTCGTGCTACATCGTGAATTTGCACTCTGTTTACTGTCATCTGCTACAAACAGAGCGTGAGGTGCTCATGATGTTGTTTTCCTTTTATGAGTCATGATGAGCTTTAACAGGTATGTGCAGCCGGCGTCAGCACGACATCACTGTCTCCACACATTCACAAGCACTCGCATTTAAATTACATGTAAACTATATATATTTCATTAAATCACAGCCATTGCGGTTAAACAATCTCAATGATTACATAATGACATTTGTACATCAGATGGTATCGGTTTTTGGTATTGGAGCATTTTTACAAGTACCTGTACTTGAGCGCGGTGTCGGACCCGATACCGGTATCAGGACATCCTTATTTCATATATTCTTGGCCTGTCTTGTTATGGGTTTAAATACCTTGGTGACCATTTCAGTTAATTGAATCAATGGAAGTATTTATTTTGACATAAATTGACAACACACTTTGTGGTATACTGTGTGTTAGATAATAAATGCCCTCATAAAGGGATGAAATGTTCCAGAAAATCAATTCCGTGTGGAAAAGATTGCCCCCTCAATAAAAGTTCATTTCTGACACTGGTGTGTACATATACTGTATGTACTTGTGGTATGAATGAGTATCACATAGTAAGAGAACAAGGAGTACACGGTGCACAGGTTTGTGTGGGAGTGTGTGTTAATGTGTATGTTTCTCTCGTAGTGCAGCGTGTTTGGGGGTGAGGTGCCGTTATGGGCCTCTGCACTCTCCTCCAGCAGCAGCAGCCCAGTCTTGTCTGTAAGTTTCTATATACACCATGCCCTGCATGGCTTGGCTGCTCTTTACTGGATTGGCTATAGGGGACAAATAATTAGTCGCTGACCAAGGGGGGTGACTTAATCCTCCTGCTAACGGAGTTGTTGAAATGCTGCGTGTCTGTTTAACACTCAAAGTGCGTAAATGTAGACCTTAAGTGCTTTGCGTGTGAAGGATGGGAATAAATGTTGTCTGGTTTGCTTTGAGAGGTGTAGGGTATAAATAACATTGAGTAGAGTTAGACTAACCTCAAAGTGTGGGTGGGGGGGGTTGGGTGTTGGTGGGTGAGTGTATTTGAGTGCCGAAACTACTCACTAGTGAGGACATTTTAGATTGTCCATAAATCGGCCAAATCACATTTAGCTTGAAATCTACTGATGTGCACAAATTTCTGTGATGGGTAGGGGATAGAAAATATCATTAAGCCTTTTATGAAGTGTGTGTGTGTGTGTGTGTGTGTGTGTGTGTGTGTGTGCGCGTGCTTGGATATTATTGTTATTCTTAGCCCAAATTGTTTTCTAGAGCGACAGTTGTTGGAAGTAGAATCTATACTTCATCTACATTTGTATGTTCTTTGTGCCCAAGATTTTGTATCCAATTAAAGTTATTTTTTCAGTTCACATCAAGAATGTTATAGAAATGATTGTTTAAAGGACTACGTTGATATTTGTAAGGTTTTCTTTCTTTTTTTTTGGCAACCAAAGCCGACCATTTTCCACCTTTTCTATGACCCTTTGAACTAAACAGGCTTTTTTTTTTTTTTAAAATGTACACATTTTTTTGGGCTGCTGTGCTTTAATAAATATCCCCTTTGCATGTGAAATGAGCAACAATTTGCTACTCTTACATTTCAGGATGTGGGTTTTCTTTTATCAAATCAGTTTAACTGCTCTTCTTAACAGCCTCCTTTGTAAAGTCTGCTTTATATTATGATAGGATCACAAATTATGAAATAATCCGTGACCTTGTTAAAATTAAACTTGAGCCGTTTATTTCTAATGCTGTGATCCTTTTGTAGGAAATGAGTGGCAGGTGCCTCGCACAGTCAAAAACAGCACACGATTTGGCAACATTTTACTCTTATTACTGCTTCTGGTGTTTAGAAGTAATTGTATCTATCCTACTTGTATTACCTCACTGTAACTGGAAGGGCCAAGTTTCTGACATCAGAAATCTAAGGATATCAGTGAGTCATTTTTGCAGCTTTGTTTCTCAAAGTTTTTGGAGAGGAGTTTATTGTACAATGAAAATCACTTTTAAAACTCCTATCTCAAAAGATCAAGGAAATGTGATTTCTCATCAAATGACCCATTTAACATAAAATGACCATTCAGAGTGAACGGTTGGAAATCGGATACATTTACTCACACAATCAAATAACTAGCCTGTTCCTCCAAAGGTCTTTCCCCCCAGGTCTTAATCACATAGCGAGAAATGTTTTGTCTGTCTGTCCTGTCTTATGTT
Source organism: Xyrauchen texanus (assembly GCF_025860055.1). Classification (NCBI taxonomy): domain Eukaryota; kingdom Metazoa; phylum Chordata; class Actinopteri; order Cypriniformes; family Catostomidae; genus Xyrauchen; species Xyrauchen texanus. The sequence goes on along the minus strand of NC_068285.1, from coordinate 18,817,868 downwards.
CTCTGGACGCGTGTCCAATAAAATCATATTTATTTTGTGTTGAATGTGTTTTAATAACTCTTGGGTATATTTGTGTCCACAGCCACAGATGGAATCAGAGACTGTGCATCTCTTCATTCCTGCTCTGGCAGTTGGTGCTATTATCGGCAAGCAGGGCCAGCACATCAAACAGCTCAGTCGCTTTGCTGGTGCGTCAATCAAAGTAAGTGATTGCAAGAGAATGGTTTGAATGTTACTGAGATCCTTCAGCTCATAAATCCTGTTCGTTAAACTTTTTTCACTGTTGTACCCATATTAAAGTCAATCAAATGCTCATACACCTGCAAATAATTATGTTTTAACTGATCTTGTCAACTGAAAATGAAGTTAAAGAGCTGACATTTTCTCTTGATAGATTGCCCCCGCTGATGGAATTGATGCAAAGCAAAGAATGGTTATTATTTCTGGACCACCAGAGGCACAGTTCAAGGTAAAACATTGTTGAACCTTTAAGGATCGTGTGTGTGTGTGTGTGTGTGTGTGTATATAATATGGTTGTTTGAATTAGTTACTGATACGTTGGTTTCCTGGGCTGTCTTTGTCAGGCTCAGGGACGTATCTTTGGGAAGTTAAAAGAAGATAACTTTTTTGGACCAAAGGAGGAGGTTAAATTAGATGCTCACATAAAAGTGCCATCATTCGCTGCCGGCAGAGTCATTGGCAAGGGAGGCAAAACGGTAAACATACACTGCACTACTCAACTTTGTAAAGCTTTGAAATGGTATGTCACAAAATTACTGATTGACTGTAAAGGCCCTGGTATACTCTAGGCATTGTTCTTTGTTCTTCTCTTGGAGCCAAAAAAGAAGTCAAAAACAGCTGAGCAATGGTATTATGTTTGCACCACAGCGCTGGGGCAGTCGTTTAGAGGAGTATTTTAATACGTGGACATGTTAAACCGTAACTGTGACATTTTAAAATGTGTTTTGACGACTTGCCTCATTTTATGAATATAATTTACATTTAAATCATCACAGAGTGGTTATAATGGCTTATTCTACAGATTTTAAGTAATATTATCAACAGCAAAATATGTGTAATTTGTCATGTTTACATTCTGCATTCATGGCGCTAATGTGCTACCATGCTATACAGTGGCATACAAATGTTTGAGCACCCCTGGTCAAGATTTCTGTTGCTGTGAATAACTAATGGAGCAAAAGATGAGGGGAGCTTCCAAAAGCCTTAAAGTTAAAGATGAAATATTTATTTAATATAAAAAGTTAAATTGCTTAAAATATGAATCTTTTACGGTTTCAAAATAACAAAAAAGGAAAAAGGTCCGTAGCAAAAGTTTGGGCACCCTGCATGGTCAGTACTTCGTAACACCCCCTGGCAAGTATCCCAGCTTGAAAAAGCTTTTTATAGCCAGCTAAGTGTCTTTCAGTTCATGTTTGGTGGATTTTCACCCATTCTTCCTTGCTATAGGTTTCTAGCTCTGTGAGATTCTTGGGCCGTCTTGCATGCACTGCTCTTTTGAGGTCTATCCACAGATTTTTGATGATGTTTAGGTCAAGGAACTGTGAGGGCCATGGCAAAACCTTGAGCTTGCGCCTCTTGAGGTAGACCATTGTGGAATTTGAGGTGTGTTTAGGATCATTATACTGTTGCAGAAGCAATCCTCTTTTCATCTTCAGATTTTTTACAGATGGTGTGATGTTCCAGAATTTGCTGGTATTTAATTTAATCCATTCTTTCCTCTACCAGTGAAATGTTCCCCTGTGCCAAGCCCATCAACACAAGCCCAAAGCACGATCGACCCCCGTGCTTAACAGATGGAGAGGTGTAATAATACATTATGCACCCTTTTTTCTACAAACATACCTTTTGCTCATTGCGGCCCAAAAGTTACATTTTAACTTCATCAGACCGCAGGACTTGTTTTTAAAATGCATCTGGCTTGTTTAGATGTTCATTTGCAAACTTCTGATGCTGAAATTTGTGGTGAGGATGCAGGAAAGGTTTTCATCTCATGATTATTCAATGGAGGTTATATTTGTGCAGGTGTCGCTGCACAGTAGAACAGTGCACCACTACTCCAGAGTCTGCTAAATCATCCTGAAGGTCTTTTGTAGTCAAACAGGGGTTTTGATCATAGCAATCCTATGAGGAGTTCTCTCTGAAAGATTTCTTGGTCTTCCAGACCTCAACTTGAACTCCAGCGTTCCTGTTAACTGCCATTTCTTAATTACATTATGAACTGAGGAAACTGCTTCCTGAAAACGCATTGCTATCTGCTTATCGCCTTCTCACGCTTTGTGGGCTTCAATTTTAATTTTGGATTTCGCACATGGCTGCTGATTGTTAGGACAAGATTTGAGGAGTCAGAGTATGTATAAAGCTTTGAAATCTGCATCACCTGGCCTTTCCAAATGATGATTGTGAACAAACTAATTTAGGTCTGAGATCTTGGTAAAAGTTATCTGAGAGCTCAAATCTCTTGGGGTGCCCAAACTTTTGCATGGTGCTCCTTTCCGTTTTTTTTCACTAAAATTTTTTACAAAATACAAATAATACACTAATTTTGCAAAAAAATAAAGAATGTTTAATCTTTATGCCTTTTTGGAGATCAATTCACCTTCTACTCAACTATTCACAGCAACAGAAATTTTGACCAGGGGTGCCCAAATGTTTGGCAACTTATGGCAACTATAAACATACAGTCTTATAGCACTAATTTTCGATACTGTGTGTGTGTGTGTGTGTGTGTGTGTGTGTGTGTGTGTGTGTGTGTGTGTGTATGGATGACGCCATGTTCACATGTGATCTGTTTGTTTTTAGGTGAATGAACTTCAGAACTTGACCAGTGCTGAGGTGGTTGTCCCACGGGACCAGTCGCCTGATGAAAATGACGAAGTTGTAGTAAAAATCACAGGCCACTTCTATGCAAGCCAGGTGATTTGAACATTTTACACACTATACTGAAACTGCATCATTTGTCTCAGGTTTTATGGTATACATTTTTGCCATTTCTGTTTTTCATCTTTCAGCTGGCCCAGCGAAAGATCCAGGAGATTATTTCTCAGGTGAGGCGGCAACAGCAGCCCAAACCCTCGACCACAGGTCCACCAGGCGCCCGGCGGAAATAGGGCCACAATGACTTCTCAGGAGACTAACAGGACACTGGACACGGACATCTCAGGAGTCAGGGAATGTCCTTACAACCCCGCCCACATTTGCACCCATTTCTCTTGAATGTTCAATTTGGGCACATTTTATTTTTTCCCCCATCAAACAAAATATGTGAGTAAACAAAGTTAGGAAAACTAGCCGCTAAGTCCAATGCCTTATGGTAACTGCACAGGCCTAAGTTGAAAGATGTTAACTTTTCGTTATTTGAGTTCATTGAGAAATGCAGCATTGATTTTTTGGTGTAAAAGGCATTTCAAGCCTGTTCTTATGGACAAGGAATGGGTGATATGGGGGTGGGGTTTAAGAGTAGAGGTTGGGGACGATTATTGTTGGAAGTATGGTGTCCTGGTATCCATAATGGCATTTTATAAATTCTGATGCATTTTATAGATGAATATATATAAATATATATGTATGAAATTATGAAAGAAGGTGGAGCAACACTGCCACTTGTGACTGAGGGAAGTGTTGATTGGTGTTGGTCAGGAAACCAAGTTAATATGCATTTTTACCGATCTACCTCAGGCTAGAGTACCTCAGAAAAAAGAAAGAAAATGATATATGAAAAAATTTTCTGTTCTTTTTTATTATTTTGCTTTGTGGTATTTTGTATACATTATAAAGCTTATAGTTCTTGAACATTTTTATTTTTTTAAGAAAATGTAAAATGTATTGTGTAGTCAACAAACGAAGCCTGAGCTCCGCCTACCGTTTGCCGCGCATACAATGAATAACTGTATGTGTATGCGCCTTCGAGAAGAGCGGAGTTTGGCTCTCTACGTCAGCTACAGATAGCAGAAAGAAAAGAAAAGGGCCTCAGTGTCGCTGAGGAGCCACCACCCTTTGAAACACCGTCAAAGTAATGAAAACTACAATGCCAACCGTACATATTGCAGCAATGCCGCTTATAGACAAGCTAATATAATATTTAATAACTGTTTTGGCGGTAGCAAAAATTCCACAAGCATTTCATTACACTTCAGCTAGGGTTGGATGCAAGCAATAGAGGTCAGGGATGATCATAATCCTGCTGTAAACCTCTTTGACACCCCCCTCATCCTCCGCGGGACTTGTTATTTATCATAGTAAAAATAACGGTGAGCCTGGTTGAGGTTGTTTTCTTTTCATTTATATTTTTTCTTTTTCAAATAATGCGCTCTATTACGTTTTGGAACGGGCTTTTTACGTTCCAAGGAGGAGTTGCATCAAACCGGGCCTCATACAGATATTCAGTGTTTAGCGTCAGTCAATGCATGTCAGGGGTCGTGGAGTTGCAATGTTTTGATGCTTTCGCGTAGATCACAATAGTCAAAGGTGCGTCTCTAGGCTAACAAGCAGTAACCGATGCACGCGCATACGGTTTCATTTAAACTTTTTTGTTTATCATTCAAAGAAATAAAAAAGCTAAAAAAAAATATCTATATATATATATATTATGAACATTAGTCAGAAAAATTTAGTATACAGAAACGGAAAAAAATACAATATTCCTTTGTTTTCATGCAGAATGTAAATACGATTTGATTGTGGTAAAAGAGTACATCCATGCTTCCACACTAGTAAGAACATTGTCTACCTCAGCTGAGGAAAGGGTGGATGGGAGGAATTCCTTCCGTCTGACCTTACGCCTCCAGCGCGCGCAGCGATACCTCAAGTCCCTCGCGAACACTTCCACACTGGGTATGCGCGTCGCGCCTAGCGCTGACCGGAGGGGGCATAAGTGATCGGTTTTTTTTTTTTTTTTTCTTCACACTTCTCTTACACCGTTTTTGATCTACCTCTTATTAGAAAAGTATTTAAATGAAATGCATTTTGCTATGTGTTATCTATATGGTCATGGCCCACCTGCCCCTTTCCTCACAGAAAAAAAATATCATTTAAAAAAAAAAAAAAAATCATGTATGGCTACACTTTAAAGAAGATTGAGAAATTGTTTTATTTTGCCTGCAATGTATTTATCTGCTAACTGATTTGAAACCTCACCTTATTGCTATTTTCGTTTCTGCTTCTTGGTTTGGTGTGGCTTCCTTGGGCTTTATTTCTTGTGTAGGTATTGTATCAAAGGTCAAAATGTTTATTTTGGGATCTGATTATTGATGGCTAGAAAAAGTTGTTTTCAATGGCCTGCTTCTTTCTTGCTTATAAAATATGAACAATTAAGTCTTTGTTTTTACCCTTTTCATGTCTTATGGATGCTACAGTTTTTCTGATTTTTGACTGGGATCTGATCCAATTTCTTTTCATGGCTGTGTTGTGTGGTGAGTCATGTTTCAGTGGGAATGTGATGTGGAATTCCAGGATTCTGAATAGTTCCAGAAAAGTGGTCCGATTTTAGCATGAGCAACATCCCCTCCAACCATGCTTGTACGCCCTCACACACCTCCACTTGTCAAATGCCTCTGATGCAAACAAAACAATTAAAAGTCAAGTTGGCTCCTAGCAACCATTGTTTGTGTTATGTTATTTATTGTCCGTTTATAACCAAATGTCCACACACTTGTTCATCTTTTAGCCTTTACATTTTTCAGTTGAGGATCACATATTTGTATTAAAATCAGTCCCTAATCTGTTTAAGGGTCTACCATGACCCTTATAAATGGGGCAATTAAGATTATACAAGCCTTTTAATATTTGTGAGTCTTGCATTCCTAATCTAGAAGGTTATCACTGATCAAAATGCAGGGTTCCCATGCATCCCGGTAAACCTGGAATTTTGCAGTGCAGTTTTCCAGTCACACAAATTTGGAAAAATACCTAAAATGTCTTGGAAAATAATTATTTGTCCTGAAAAATTAATGAATATGTGTCACATACATTTCTCTGCTTATCTGCTGTTTTCTCTGCTTTGCTCTGACACATAGTTTAAGGATTGATATAGTGCAAAATATATATGTGTATATATAATATATTTCATTCCAACATTGTTGTTAACCCAAAAACACTTGAGTTATAAACTTTAAAAAACAATGACGATCGGACCATAGATAGATTTTTAAAATTAATTTACATCCCTGGGTTGGTAGCATGGTCATTTGGCCTTAATATATTGGGATGTGTATTAATTTTCAATAATTCAAAGATCAGAGTCGGTTTTCTGTTGCCAGGGAAAAACATACAGAGTTTAGTTATAAGAATGTCATTACTATAAAATGCCTAAAGTAAAGCAATATAAAATATTTGGATGGAAATGAATGTTTGCACAATTACAATTGCAACATATCCTACTGTGAAAATGAAACTTTACAAAGCAGGACTATGTGATATAAATATATAATCTGCAAATAATGCATGCTTAAAAATGAATGTGTGAAGCTGGGCACTCATACACTGAGAACACAATGTGTGCTCGAGTGCATGAGATTAAAGTTAGCAGAGCACTCTGATGTATTTTATTGAATTAAGTCACAGTTTTACAAGGATTAAGAATTACTATGGGCCATTTAGCAAACTGCTTTTCTGAAGGTGAGAAGATACCATCAAAAACAAAAATTCGAATTAAATGGATGCTTGTGTTTTTACTTAATAATTTCACTTGTTGGGAAAATAAAATGCCCTGGAAATGTCATGTAAATGAAATGATTAGCTAAATAATTTTAGTAAATTGTGCCCTGAAATAACATTTATTAGATGTTTGTGTATGTCCAGTTCTCTCAGAAGTTACAATTTATAATAAGAACAGAGTAGCTAATTATATATATTTTTTAAATTGAGTGCTGTCAACACTGTTAATAATGTTCAATACCCATGCATGGCTATGTGTAGCCTATCCATATTACAAATTGCCCAGCCAAATTAATTCTAGGAAACCTGCTAGTAAAGTGATTTCTTAGAAAACAATCCCTTAATAATGGTCAGCTGTAAGAAACATTCACAAAAAGTGCATCTGTTTGGTCCACAAATGTAGTATCTTTTTTAAGACTATATCATTCAAACCAAGCTTATGTTCTTAGAGCATTAACTAATCTGTTATTTCCCATAATTACAATATTTTCTTTTTCCTGTCTCCCACATGATGTATCACATCAAATCAAATGGCATTTCATTCAAAAAGGCCAAAACTGTTTATAGTTATTAGAATTTTCAATGTTCAGCACTTCAAAATTTACATAATTTGTAGTGATTATTAAAACTTAAAGATGGAGCTATTGACAATGAGATGTGCAAAGCTGCTTTTCTTCTGTTGCCTTGCATAATGTATGACAGCAGTGTTAATATCATGTTAATTCTTACAGAATATAGCAAGTGCTTGTTGTGCAGTTGACATATACACTTTTGTAAAGGATTATGGTTCAGTTAGTTTGTGAAGGTTTAGTCATTTTAGATAATTATTCAACTTTTCCAGAATTTAATATAAAAGATTTTAAACCCAATAGATCTGGCATTTTAACTCATTCATCCCAAATCTGCCATTAAAACATTTCTATAGCTTGCCTCTACTGAAACTAAAATGCTTTGATTACATTAAAACTGTTATTCTAGCTACATTTAGAGAAGATGCCAGTAGTAAACTGTTGTAAACAGTTTTATCTTATGAGATCACAGTTTTCTCAAGTTGTTCTAATAGACTGCAGCTTAGCTGATATGTTAAGTAAAGAGCAACTGCATGGATTGCTACAACAGCTCAGATTAGTCTATAATGGCCCCTCTGTCAATAAATGGCTTCTCTCCTCATTGGCTGGGAACAGTGTTGCTCTAAGCTTGCTTAAACGCCAACTTCCAACCCCAGCATTTCTCTCAGCATCATCAAGCATAGATCCCCTAACTGGACGATACACCTTATATTGCCTGGAAGACAAAGGAGAAGAGAAATGAAAGATACAAAGGTAAAACAAAATGTGTTCCAAACACATTTGATGTTTTGCAATGCAAACTGTTTTTAAAATACCATTTTGGTTAGTGGTACTCACTTGTACACCATGAAGGCAATGAAAGCAAAGATTGCTATAAGCACAGCGCTGGAAGATAGAACTACCTCGGCAACATGGGATGATTTAGAGGGGTCTAACAGAGAGAAAGTGGTAAAGATTTATATATAAGATTTAAATACTAGCATATTATCAGCAACAAACCAAGGGCTTGGTATGATACTTTTTTGGCACTTTTTACTGATAAAACAGGAGAAAAGACAAATATAGGGCTGATTCCAATCTGCATCTCCCAAATCTTGTATTATTCTTCTTAAACCATAATTTGATCAAATTATTTCCAAAATCCTCCCTATTATACTGGGTTTTGACAAAAGCGTATTATTTGACTTAAAAAGTACTACTTCCAGGTCAATGGAAACTGCACATGATTGACCAAAAATTCTCTGGACTTACTCTTGATTGGGCCATTGCCAATTATTACAGATGTGGTTGTGGCAAGAGCCAAGCCGCCGGGGACTCCTAGTGTGATGTTGATGCAGTAGGTGCCAGGCGTTTGGAAGATGCGTTTCAACCCAATCTTGCAGCCTTCGCCTAAAGGGGCCACATCCTCACAGATGATGTTCTGGACCTCCAGACAGGTAGAGTCGGACACTATAGTACAGGCCACTGAGGGAACACTAAGGAAGGGAGGGATGATGCTCCGTTTTACATGTACACTCACCTAAAGGATTATTAGGAACACCATACTAATACTGTGTTTGACCCCCTTTCACCTTCAGAACTGCCTTAATTCTACGTGGCATTAATTCAACAAGGTGCTGAAAGCATTCTTTAGAAATGTTGGCCCATATTGATAGGATAGCATCTTGCAGTTGATGGAGATTTGTGGGATGCACATCCAGGGCACGAAGCTCCCGTTCCACCACATCCCAAAGATGCTCTATTGGGTTGAGATCTGGTGACTGTGGGGGCCATTTTAGTACAGTGAACTCATTGTCATGTTCAAGAAACCAATTTGAAATGATTCGAGCTTTGTGACATGGTGCATTATCCTGCTGGAAGTAGCCATCAGAGGATGGGTACATGGTGGCCATAAAGGGATGGACATGGTCAGAAACAATGCTCAGGTAGGCCGTGGCATTTAAACGATGCCCAATTGGCACTAAGGGGCCTAAAGTGTGCCAAGAAAACATCCCCCACACCATTACACCACCACCACCACCAGCCTGCACAGTGGTAACAAGGCATGATGGATCCATGTTCTCATTCTGTTTACGCCAAATTCTGACTCTACCATCTGAATGTCTCAACAGAAATCGAGACTCATCAGACCAGGCAACATTTTTCCAGTCTTCAACTGTCCAATTTTGGTGAGCTCTAGCAAATTGTAGCCTCTTTTTCCTATTTGAGTGGTACCCGGTGGGGTCTTCTGCTGTTGTAGCCCATCCGCCTCAAGGTTGTGCGTGTTGTAGCTTCACAAATGCTTTGCTGCATACCTCGGTTGTAACGAGTGGTTATTTCAGGCAAAGTTGCTCTTCTATCAGCTTGAATCAGTCGGCCCATTCTCCTCTGACCTCTAGCATCAACAAGGCATTTTCGCCCACAGGACTGCCGCATACTGGATGTTTTTCCCTTTTCACACCATTCTTTGTAAACCCTAGAAATGGTTGTGCGTGAAAATCCCAGTAACTGAGCAGATTGTGAAATACTCAGAACGGCCCGTCTGGCACCAACAACCATGCCACGCTCAAAATTGCTTAAATCACCGTTCTTTCCCATTCTGACATTCAGTTTGGAGTTCAGGAGATTGTCTTGACAAGGACCACACACCTAAATGCATTGAAGCAACTGCCATGTGATTGGTTGATTAGATAATTGCATTAATGAGAAATTGAACAGGTGTTCCTAATAATCCTTTAGGTGAGTGTATAACATGCATGAGAGGTCATCTTTGCAGTAAATGTGATTGAATGCTTTTAAAATGCAGTATGACTCAGTGAAATTATGTCTTAGCTGCTGGGAATCAAAACATACTTCACTCCAAATCAGAATAATGTTTTTAGTGATGCATTTAGTAGTTTTGCCACATGTGCTTAAAACTCTTCAAATTAGTATTTTACCAAATTCCCTTGCCCTAATGAAGTAAAACTACTCTGTGAACAGTATCCTGTTATTGTAAACTTCCAAACAAACTCACTCATGGAGCACTTTATTAGGAACACTATACTAATAGTGAGTAGGGCCTCCCTTTGCTCTCAAAACAGCCTAAATTGTTGTTGGCATGGATTCCACAAGATGTTGGAAACATTCCTTTGAGATTCTGGTCCATGTTGACATGATTGTATCACACAATTTCTGCAGATTTGTCAGTTGCACATTCATGCTGCGAATCTCCTGTTCTACCACATCCCAAAGGTGTTCTATTGGATTTAGGTCTAGTGACTGGGAAGGCCAATGAAGAACAGTAAACTCATTGTCATGTTCATGAAACCAGTTTGAGATGACTTTTTCTTTGTGACATGGTGCATTATCATGCTAGAAGTAGCCAATAGAATATGGGTAAATTGTGGCCATGAAGGGATGCACATGGTCAGCAACAATACTCAAATGGGCCATGGTTTTCAAATGATGATTGTTTGGTATTAAAATGCCCAAAGTGTGCCAATAAAACATTCTTGTGCACCACTGCCACAAGCCTGGACTGTTGAAAGAAGACAGGTTAGGTCCATGGATTCATGCTATTGGCATCCTACCATCTGTGTGCCTCAGATTCATCAGACCTGGCTATGTTTCAGTCTTTAACTTTTACTGCAGCCTCAACTTTCTGTTCTTGGCTGACAGTTGTGGTCTTCTGCTGTTGTAGCCCATCTCAATCCGCCTCAAGGTTCAATGTGTTGTGCATTCTGAGATGTTATTCTGCACACTGCAATTGCACAGAGCGGTTATCTGAGTTACCGTAGCCTTTCTGTCAGCTCGAACCAGTCTGGCCATTCTCCGTTGACCTCTCTCATCAACAAGTGTTTCCATCTGCAGAACTGTTTTTTGTTTTTGCCACTGTTTAGAGACTGTTGTATATAAAAATCCCAGGAGATCAGCAGTTACAGAAATGCTCAAACCAGCCCATCATTCCATAGTCAAAATCACCAAGATAAAATTATTTCCCCATTCTGGTGGTTGATGTGAACATTAACTGAAGCTCCTGACCATATCTGCATGATTTTAAGCATTGCTGCCACACGACTGATAATAAGATCATTTCATGATAAGTGGGTGTACATATGTTCCTAATAATGTGCTCAGTGAGTGTGTGGGTGCTTCTCAAATGAAAGGCTGCAGCCTACTTAGGATGTGTCCTTCCTAGACCAGTACTTCTGAGGCTGTAGGCCAGGCTCCTCCTCAGCATTCAGCACTATGAATGAGACGGTCTAGTAAGTCTGCGTGGATATGTCATTATGGATTTTGCCTCAGCATAACGGCATGAAAATTTGGAAAATAAATTATTTTTGAATGACTACAACTACTTTGTAGAAATGGAGGAAGCCACCAGGAGGGTGCACATCTGTTCTGAATTGTGCAAAGGATTGTAACTTTTTGTCACACTCCAAAATGTGACAAAAAAAGGCTGAGAAAGACAGCCTTTGACGGTGCTTGATGACGTGGCAGCCGAGATATCCAGCCTTCCGATTGAGAAGCACCGGAGATATATATCTCAATGTCCACTTTATACATTCATAATTCACTCTACCACATTCTGTCTTTGCATTTTGTGAAATGTGTTTGTGTGTGAACAGCCTGTTTACCTGCCCAGGCATGTCACAACAAAGTTCACAGATGTGTTGGTCACTTTAGCGGCTGACACCTTTAAAATCTGATTGGGTGGTGGGCTGTACAGACATGGAGGTGGTTCTGTAAAATACACACAAAAGATTATATATATATATAAACAACTTATTTGATAAAATGACTAAAAAACTAAAGACTGAAAATTGTCTTTAAAATTGTCAAATACAATTGAAAAACTTTTTTCAATTGTATTTGGAAAGCTATGTGCCAGTTCCTTTAATTGATTCCTTTAACTCTTAAAAGACTTCCTTACCAATGATGATGATCTCGTCTTCAAAGGATCCATACATATAGCGGAAACAGTCAGACTCCTTGAAGTGTCTGTGTTTGATCATGGGTGGTGAGGTGGGCTGTTTATAGGCTGAGCTTGTTTCAGGTACAGGAGTTGCTGTAATACTAGAGGTCACCTCTGCATCTGTTTGGAATGGTTCAGTTGTTGGGACGGCACTTGTGGGAACTTGTTGGGTGGTTGTTGGCGAATGATTGGTGAAGATCATAACTGGAGTAGGGGTTAAAAAACATTGGGTTTTATACAAATGTCCTTTATGTGTTCTGTTTGTAACCATTGAGACCACTGATGTATTTTTTCATACATACTGAAACTAAACACAACACCAATTCATAATTTGGTCATTTGATCTAATAGCTTTTTACAATTTTTATGGTAATAATACTGTTGTTCCAAATGTTTGGTCCTGAAATGATGGTACTGTACTGTCTCACCTTTTGTGGTCTCCATTTTGCCAGTGCTCACCTGGGTGACAGGTGGTAGCGTAGCCATTGCTGTTGATGAATGGCATGTGTTCTGGGTTAAATGACTGTACGGTATATTGCATGGCCTTTCTCATGGCAGCAGTCGTGATCTTAAGTTTGCTTTGCAATTGAAAGATATTGGAGCTGGATAACTAGACTGACTAGAATTTTTTTTCCAGATGTAGCATTTTAGTTGGTCATTTAGTTTAATATTATATGTCTGTTAAATGTAAATATCTGTGTTTATTTGAGTTTACCTGTGGTATGAGCCTGTGTAAAGTGCATTGGTGTGGGAGTAGGTGGTGGGCAGGGAATGAGGAATGCTGCCTCTACCAGGAGCTTGACAGAAACATTTCCAAGCATGTTGTAAGCATGGGTCGCCACATTGCTGTGGGTGACCAAGTGGTTGCCATCCCGAAAGTCCCAAATAAAGTCTACCGCATCAGCCGTCTTTAGGTAGTTACTGGGGTCGTGGATCTGTACTTTGAATATCACATCAGACCCTCTGACAAAGACATTTTTGTCAGTTATGTCGGCGGCTTCCTTCTGGGAAATGTTCACAGAGAGCGGAATCTTATCTGTAACAAAACAAAAAGAAACATAGTGACTCTTCATGGTTAAGTTATAATCCTGTAAATAAAAAGGGTTCTAATTTTGTGTCTATATGAGAGAGAAAATAATTATCAGACCTGTTATGAAGAACACGGTACTGTCTGTAGAGAGTGGGCTGTACTTTCTGCGCTCAAGTTTACGATACACCATCACCTCCATTACGCCTGCTCCGAACGTTATGTTAGTGGTGTTCAGAGTCAGATGGGACGAGGAGCCATCACATGTCTCGAAATACTGGCCTATGAATGATAGCACAGGATGATTAGTGGGGTTATATTTTGTGGTGGATTGCCCCACTGAAAACTGGTAATTAAGGATATTGACCGCTACAGAACTCTGGTAAGGGAGTCAGAGTCATCAGATAGGTATTTTTAAACATATACACATATCAAATGTGTGTCTGAGGTAGTTTCTGAAATAAATAGGATAAATGTAAATGTACAAAACATAACTGTAAATTACAAACTTAATAACAACAACTTTTGTACAGTACGTGGTATAAAATAACAAACAAATATAAATAAGACATGAACATTATACTGTATCATTAATACAAAACTGTAATAATAACGGATGTGGAATGTATTATTTTACAGAGCAATATTACACTTAAATGGAATAAATGGAATAAATGTTGTAAACAGTAAAATATACGCAGCCGCGCTAGCGGTTATAATCCTCTCATTAAACATGATAAAATAACACTCATACAGATCGCTTATCATCAACAACATGGCAAACACGAAGCAAGAATTAAACATGCTGTGATACATTCAAGAAATCCGAGTTATTAACCACATACAGTCATGGGTTAAACTTAATTTGTCACAAACTTTATCCTGCACCTAGCGCTGCACGTGAATGGTAAACACAGAAGCCTGTCTGATCACTCCGGTAACGTACCATAGTGAATATGCACTACTTACTTACGCTAAGTCCGTACATGCTTTGAAACACCTACTACGCTAGTTACGTAACAATATATAGCACGTAAATTACCGACATTCCAAAATAACTTTAAAATGAAAATGTAAAGAATTCACAACAATTATGTAGAGTGAACTTAAAATATTGAAATCATTTGGTGGTCAAATCAACGGATAACCAGAAGGAAAGTGATAGTAATAAGATCTCACCCATGGTGTGCCACACATAGACATAACCTCTACGTCTCCAGTCACTGGTCTGGGGAAAAGGTTTTCCATCAGGAAAAACATTGCACCTTTTCAGATCCGTACACCTGCCAAAGCCATAGTCATCCAGCCAGGATGTCCAGTTAGACACGTAACCTGAACGCACCTGTCCACTGGCTAACAAATGGACAGGGGTTACACACAGAAAGAAAAAGAAAAAACAACAAGCTTTACTTCCCGCTTCTTAGGGAGTTCTCAAAAATTCTAATTATAACAGTGCCACATTTTTATTACATAAAAATAATATAATAACTGATGTAGCTGAACTTGAAATGTATCTACTTCATTTATGCACCTAAAATTAAGGTGTGCATTACTAGAAATTAGTGAGAAAGGCAGAATATTTTGAATTACAGACCTTACAGTTGCCCCTAAATGTACTTAGCCACTTAAAGGAACATTCTGGGTTCAATACAAGTTAAGCTGAATGGACAGCATTTGTGGCATAATGTTGATAACCACAAAAAAAAAAAAAAAACACAAAAAAAAAAAAAAAAATGTTTGACTCTTCCCACCTTTTCTTTTAAAAAAAAAAGAAAAGGTAAAATTGAGGTTACAGTGAGGCAATTGCAATGGAAGTAAATGGGGCCAGTTTTTGGAGTGTTGAAGGGCTGAAATGTGCATCTTATAATTTTATAAAATGCACTTGCATTCTGTTAAAACAAAAAATTATTTGATCTGTGAAGTTGTTTAAATTGTCATTTTTGCAGACATTATAGTGATTTATGGTGTACAGCCTTACGTTGTCATGGCAACAGAGTAATACAATTTTATATAACTTTACACAGAAAAAGTTAGTAAGTGATTTTATCACACTAAAATCATGTTAACAAGCATATTGTTTACATCGTATGGCTATCCGTTTGAAACTGTGAATATTTTAGCATTTACTGATTGGCCCCATTCACTTCCATTGTTAGTGAAGAGTTTTAAATTATAGAACAATAGGTGTAGCCTACTGTTCAAAAGTAAAACAAACTATTTGGACACAAAGTTTCTTCAAATTCAAACAAGTGCTATTTAGGTGTCCAAAATAATTCTTTTTGGGGCCAGTAAAAATAGTTGACACTGACAGAAACAAATCATAGGCTATTTAATTCACTTTCAACTTGTTTCTTCATAGTTATTTATTTCATTAAATCCAAACGTTCTTTTCCCTGTAATTTTTTTTTTTTTTTTTTTTTAAAGATATAGGCGTATGCGAGAAGCACCTGAGGCCTCCATCATACCGTCGTCACAGTGCTCGTCGTTCACCAGGTTGCCGTTGGCGTCCTCTTTCGGGCATGGTTGGAACTCCAGCGCTGCAGCGAATGAGATGCACGAGCCGTTCATTGCAGGACTGTCGCTCGTGAGGCGCACCCTCGGAGGTTTATCTGTGAGAACAGTTCAAGAGGAACATCCCACGATAAGTGTGTGTATAAATAAGGGTGATTTTAAATATTGTTATTTTATAAGAACTCTTACCATGTCTGCGCGTCAGCTCTTGTTTGAAGGAAGGGTATAGATTTTCGTTCCAAGGGTTAGTGTCCGGTTGCCATCCAGGGATTGGGAATGGAAAAGGGAACTTGTGTTTGTGTAGGAACATGTCACCATAAGCTGCACGCATGAAAGCACAAATAAGCTAATCGATGAGGGCAGTGAATTGGGGTTTTGTTTATTCCCTTGTAATGTTTAAATCAAGATGCATCAAATCTCATCATATGATAATCGATAGCCATAGCCTCGGAAAGGGTCATGAAACACTAAACTACATTTCCGAGATGTTGACAGATATGTATGTGTTACACATGATGTGCTACGCAGCCTAAGGGGCCGTTCACACATGCTAAAATAAAAGCTAGACGAAGGTGTCTCGAGACCCGTTTTTAAAAGGTGGCGCAAAAACGCGTTCGGTGTAAAACAGACACCTGACATTTCGATTACACGGAGATTTGGTCATAAAATACACTGTGTAGCCTATAAAATCTGGACAAAAATAAATTTCCATGGATTAATCATTTGAAATCAGGAAGGTTATGTCCAGAAGAAGACGTCCACAAATTATGTTTTTAGTTTCATCACAACATTTTTGCTGTTAAACTAATCTATCTGGTTTGTAAAGATGCACAGTTTTTTAGCCTATATGAAAAAAATAGAGATTAAAAAGAGTAAATACATATCTGAAACATATCCTGCTGGTGTATTTAAACGAAATATTGCTTGGTGAAAGCATTTGCATGACTATATTATATTGGCACACATCGCTCATTTAATTAGTTTCACGAGACCGGTGGCTCGCGGACGAAACAGCCCATGTTTCCCAACACAATCTGAAAACATGTTGCATTTTTAGATTTATCAAGTTATTTTCAAACTTTATTTGCGTTTTTTAACCATTCATTTTGAAATGATTCTTTAAAATTAGGCTGTTTAAAACGTTCTTATTTATTGTTTTATGACTGTCGACGTGATGGGAATTACAAAATACACCAGAGAGTCTGAATATTTTTAATATTTAAAACAATTCATATTGTTGAATTGTTGAAATCTAATATTATCGATTTCAAAAAACTCCTGTTGTCATCTTGATTCATGAATCACCCGTGCAATAACTTAAAAACATTATAGGCTAGGCTATATATCTATAAAAGTAGTATATAAAATAGGTCTAAAAACCGTTAGACGTATTATAAAGGTCTTAAAATCATTACATTTTAACTAATAATAATAATAATAATAATAATTAATATTCTTTTTTCTTTCTCCTTTCGTTCCCATCAGGTCCCTATACTTACTTTTTTTGCTGCTCGTTACAGGAACAAACAATGCCCAAGCCAGCACAAATAACATTTCCGAATGCACCATGTTGGCTCTTTGGGAGAAAATACAAAAATAACGTTGGTTTATGTTCGGTTTACAAGAGTGTTCTTCCTTGTATTTCCCCGATGCTGCTCCAGCTGCTCGCAGTCCCCTTGAACTCACCTTTTCCCCTCACTCGCTCGAGCTCTAATGCAATTGAACGATCATGTGACGTTTCTGTAACGAGAAGCATCTGATTCTTAATAACATGTGGACGCGCGCGGAGACCGAGGAGGGCTCGAGCGTCCCATGTGGGCTCACTTCCCTGTTGCTTTGCCTCACAAAACATATTTCAAAACATTTTGTTTCTTCCCTATCGAGTTGCAAGATTTATAAGACGTCTTCCCCAAGACCATGGGTCCTTTGCTGCCCATTATCCCTATGAGATATCCTTATTCCAATCATTTATGAGAAAAGTTCATTTCTGTTTTAGATAGATATACATTTAGAGCTGTGGTACTAACTTGATAGAAGTTATAAAAATTTTATGATTATCATTTCAGATGTTTAAGATTTTTTTTATAGTTTTATTTTACAGTATACCATTATGAAATTCGCATAACTTCGTGCATGCACCAATGGCCTATACTTCTTTAAAAAAAAAAACAAAAACAAAAACAAAACACCGCTCCTTTAAACGAATTTTCATCTGCGTAAAAGGAATCACAACTGTGCCAATAGCTTGTTTTCTTGAACATTTGCAAATCCGGATGTCACAAGGTGTTCGACCCATAATCAGTGATTTTTACAGATCCGCGCAATTTTAGGAGGCAAGTCATTCTGAAAAGGAATGAAGGTCAAATGCACGAACGATTTCGAACCAAAAAAACGAAACTCTCGTTGATTCATTGTAAATTCAGGATATAGC
This sequence comes from Xyrauchen texanus, assembly GCF_025860055.1. Lineage (NCBI taxonomy): Eukaryota > Metazoa > Chordata > Actinopteri > Cypriniformes > Catostomidae > Xyrauchen > Xyrauchen texanus. The sequence continues at coordinate 18,799,722 of NC_068285.1, read as the reverse complement.
CTATGATTGAACGACGCCCCAATGCATAATTGTAATATTGATGCCATTATGGCTATTTATCTGTGAGATGCATCTCCATTTTATCATGTTGTCCAACGTTTTGTTTCAGATGAAGGACACTGGCATGTCATCACATGCTTTGACTCGTCTCTCACGAGCTGGTTTAATTACGTCAGTTCATTCCTTTTTTAATGTAATCATAATGTCATGACTTTTCTCTGACATTCTTATGACAGGTCTCCTGTCCTATTTAGTGACTTGGAAAAGAGAGAGAGCGAGAGAGAGCGAGAGAGAGAGAGAGAGAGAGAGAGAGAGAGAGAGAGACGAAAACAACAGCTAAAAATGATGTGGTGATTTCTTCACATATGATGTAGTAGAGTTTGGAGGCTATTTTTTATTTATTGTCCTATTCTCGGGTTAAGTCACAGCAATTGCCACAGCAAAGATCCCACGATAAGGGTGATAGTAAATATCGTTATTTTACGAGATTTTTATACCATGTCTGCGTGTCAGCTCTATAGATTTAATTAATTATTCAGGTCCATTAGAGTGTTATGTTACCTGTTTGAATTATAAGGTAACATAAATGAGTGTAAGACAGTCCACATAAAACAAAAAAACTTTGGCTGAACATGATTCATTCATTCCAGGTTATTGAAACAAGTTATCTTAACAAAACAGAATCAATTTAAACCCAATAAAATAGACCATGTATAACTAAATTGAATGAATGGTGTTCGTTTAACTTGAATCATGTTCTCCTATATTTAAGCCTTCTTGTCTTGTTTAGCCTACATGTTTATGTCACATTAGATGAAGTCGATTAGATCAAGTTACTAGAACTAGATATAATGTAAATTCTATTTTCTCATTCTTCAGTGACTGTCTGAGACTACAGAGGCATCACACATTAAAACTAATCCATTTATTGGAAAAAGTTCTGAAGTCTGTTGTACACACCACATTCAAAGCTTAAGGATATACAGGTCCAATACAAGTTAAGCTCAATCTAAAGCATTTGTGTCCGTGTCAATTACCTTTAAATTATTTTGACACGTCCTTCCTTTTCTTTAAGCGAGGCACTTAATGGAAGTAAATGGGGCCAATTTTTGGAGGGTTTAAAAACATACCCAAGTCTAAAAGTTTGCATAACTTGTTTTTCTCAGAATCTATAAATTAAAATAAATTATTTTGGTCCAATCAAAATATGTAATTACTAATGATTATTTGAATTAACCACAACTCTGCAAGTCCTTTAAAGGTAATTCATATATTTATACAACTTTTTATGATTTTGAAATCATAAATATGCTTTGTATCAACTTATTTTTTAAAGCCATGTTAACTTAATAATTAAACTATATAATTTTAGGTGACTTGAAATGTGCTAGTATTACTTAAAAGTCTTTTGCAACTGCCTTGTTTTTTGTTGTTGTTTATTTTTAAGTAAGTTTCCTTAAATGTGAAAAGTTAAACTTAAAAACTATTTTAAAAATAAGCAAACTGCATGTAGTAAACATATTTAATATAAAAAGACAAGATACATTCATTGACAAAACACACACACACACACACACACACACACACACACACACACACACACACACACACACACACACACACACACACACACACACACACACACTGTTGTGTTTCCATGTTTTATGGGGACTTTCCATAGACATAATGGTTTTTATACTGTACAAACTTTATATTCTATCCCCTAAACCTAACCCTACCCCTAAACCTAACCATCACAGAAAACTTTCTGCATTTTTACATTTTCAAAAAACATAATTTAGTATGATTTATAAGCTGTTTTCCTCATGGGGACCGACAAAATGTCCCCACAAGGTCAAACATTTCGGGTTTTACTATCCTTATGGGGACATTTGGTCCCCACAAAGTGATAAATACACGCTCACACACACACACACACACACACACACACACACACACACACACACACACACACACACACACACACACACACACACACACACACACACACACACACACACACACACACACACACACACACACACAAACACACAAACACACACATTTAACAGCAACAGGATAAATAGTCTACAGCTGCATTAGTGTTGCACAACCTTTGACGTTAAATCTCTATAAAGCCACCTTTAAAACTCTTTTGGGTAACTCAGATCCAATGCATAAATCAGTCCACACGAAAAAAGATATCTGAAAAGTCTGGGCAGCTGGGTGATGACTTTCAAGAACCATGACATTTCTGACCAGATTGTAGTGAATAGCATCATCTGTGAGTCCTCTGACTGCTGTTAAAAGAGCAACTGGTGAATATCCAACATTTGGCTCTTCTGAAACTTCAGCCCTGAAATGTAGAAATGGCAAAAAATGGAAAAATTAAAGAACAATTTATTCAAATCTGTTAAAAAATACACACCTACATAAAATAATAGTTCACACATCAATTATGTCATTATTTACTCACTTGTTCCAAACCTGTATGAGTTTATTTATTCCATGGAAGACAAATACTTTTATTTTTTTAATTGTTTTTATAAATCTTCTTTAAAAGGATAATTCCCCCCAAAATGAAAATTCCCTCATCATTTACTCACCCTCATCCCATCCCAGATGTTTATGACTTATTTTCGTCTGCAGAACACAAATTAAGGTTTTAGAAAAATATCTCAGCTCTGTTGGTCCATACAATGCAAGTGAATGGTGACTAGACCTTTGAAGCTCCAAAAAGCACAAAAGGCAGAATAGAAGTAATCAACAAGACTCAAGTGGTTAAATCCATCTTCAGATACAATAAACAGATTCATATTTTAGTAATTTTTTATTACAAATCTCCACTTTCACTTTCAGATGTGAAAGTGAAACTAAACAGTCTTTCATATGTAAACATGAAAGTGGAGATTTATAGTAATAAAGGACTTAAATATTGATCGGTTTCTCACCCACACTAATTATATCACCTCAGAAGACATTGATTAATCCACTTGAGTTGAATGTATTACTTTTATCAACAATCATTCACTTGAATTGAATGGACCAACAGAGCTGAAATATACTTTTAAAAATCTTAATTTGTGTTCTGCATCAGAGAGAAAGTCATACACATCTGAGATGGCATGATGGTGAGTAAATGATGAGAGAATTTTCATTTTTGAGTGAACTAATCTATATGACTCCAGTGGTTAAATGTATATCTTCTGAAATGACAGTTAAGCAGAAATATTGATCTGTTGCTTACCCACACCCTTTATATCACTTCTGAAGACATGGATTAAACCACCGGAGTCATGGATTACTTTTATGCTGCCTTAATGTGGTTTTTTGGAGTTTTAAAATGTTGGCACCCATTCACTTGCATCCTTTCATCTGGGATGACATGAGGGTCAGTAAATGAGTTTTTTTTTATTTTTGAGTGAACAATCCCTTTAAGTTTGGGACAGGCTCAAATTATTCTGTGTAAAATCAAGGTCTGTTGAACCACAGAATAATATTAAACAACTAAGACCATAATGCCTTTTAAGTAACGAATCAAGAGAATCTGACCAGAAGTCTTTTTTGATATATCTTCTGACGAGATATAAAGTCATCAGCAAAGACTGTGGCGATCAAGTTCTACACACGTGTTTTTGGTATATTCTGGTTTGTAAAGCGCTACTCGGCAAACACCTGAAACGGAAATATAAGAAAGGCTAGTTACATTCACAATGTATTGAAGGACATCCCTATAAATGATCAAACTTGTGCATTTACACAACAGTTTTACCAGGACATTTGTATTTCTCTTCAACTTGCTTAGTGGTCAAACTACGGAAGCTCTGAACCGCAAGGTGGAAAAAGATAACTGTAAAAAATAAAATAAAAAATTGTGTCTCAGTTCCTTCCTGAGTCTAAGTCTTACATTTTTTTCTCTCTTCCTTCATTTTTTTTTTCTCTTCAGATTTTTTTTTTGTTCTCTCTCTTCAATTAAATGCATGCGGTACAAACCTTGGTCACCAGGTGCCACTATCTGTAAACATGTAATATTATGCTTTTAATGCTTTCTCTGTTGCTATATAGTTGAATAATACATTTATTGTTTATTTGAGAGTTTGCAAACCTTAATCAAGACAAAATCAGGTTACATATGTTTGATATGGCATTCGTTGTCGTGTGACAACTGGAGTTATTGCTCAGTGTTACATGGTGGAAGCGAAGAAATGCATCAAGGGAAACATGGGGAAATTATTATTATGTCTGTCCTTTTGAATTGTTAGGGGTACATCTGGTTATGTTAAAATTGTTTTAAGAAATCTAATTTCTAAATCATAAAAGATCATTTATAAATTAAATCCTCGTGACTGAACGGGGATGTCATGTGCAGACTTTCATGGTGGAATTTAATTATAATAATATATTTTAATATAAAAAGTTGTGTATGCTTTTGAAACACACTGTCTACTGCAGAAGTGGAGAGTTCCAGACGAAGAGTGTCAAATAAATATCCAAATATTAAAATAACAATTCCCGACTGTCTCAACTGTTTACTTCCTGCTGCCAGTTGCGAGCTTGATTAAAACAAGCTGTTTCATAAATTAACACATCAAGTTACACCAAAAAGTCACCTATTCAGAAGTTAGTTTAACATGATGCATTAGTGTTTGAACATGAAACCTGATACAATTGTGTTAAATCAAATTAAATTGTTCAAATAAAGTGAACAGACTCCAAAAATCTTTTTTTGTGTGTAATTTATTGAGCCTTTTGGTACTGTAATAGTTATTTTATTTAATTACTTGCAAATGCCAGAAGATAAATCACACTACCACCCAGACTAATTCACAAAGACAGTTTACTTTATTAAACATCATTGGATTAAAAAGTCCAATACATTATGTATTCATGTATACATGGGGTGTATCATCCCATACTGGGATGGTAGTGGCAAAGAGTCTGCGATGCACAGCACACGTTATAAAAACACACAAGTGAACTCTAGTCCCATTCAATTCATTCACGATTTACCCAATTCACCACAACACTATAATCACTGCACAGCCATAGGACGCAAAATATAAAATATGTTTCTTGAACCTTTTACTTGCTCACTGGGGTTTGTAATGTCATATTCTCAGTAAAGCTTCATGGTTTTTTTTTTAACCTACCATGTTATTAGGGCTGTCAATCGATTACATTTTTAATTAATCAAATTAATCACAATTAATCGCATATATAAATATTAGCTGAGAAATCCCCTCAAATAACAATAATTCAATATATGATGAAAAAATTATAAATTGTTCAATTTAAATATTTACAAATTATATATATATATATATATATATATATATATATATATATATATATATATATATATATATACTGTACAAACAGTACATACACCGATCAGCCACAACCAGGGGCTGAAAATTTAATCAAAATGTTGGGGGGACAATAAACATAACAATTCTCAAGAGCAATTTTTGAAGGGGACACCAAGGTTTTTTTTGTTGTTGCCCCATTTGCATTTGTATTATTTTATTTCTTAAACAATTATTTTAAGTATATATCATTATATTATTTAAAATACACATATTTCAATGATATTTTAGGGGGGGGGGACAACCCTCAGATGGGGGGGTCCTGACCCCCCTGCGATTTCCACCTATGGCCACAACATTAAAACCTCCTGCCTAATATTGTGTAGATCCCCTTCGTGCCACCAAAACAGCGCCAACCCACATCTCAGAATAGCATTCTGAGGTGATATTCTTCTCACCACAATTGTACAGAGCGGTTATCTGAGTTACTGTAGACTTTGTCTTTGTCTTTGACCAGTCTGGCCATTTTCTGTTGATCTCTCTCATCAACAAGGTGTTTCCATCCACAGAACTGATGGTCACTCGATGTTTTTTGTTTTTGTTTTGGCAACATTCAGAGTAAATTATAGAAACTGTTGTGTGTGAAAATCCCAGGACATCAGCAGTTACAGAAATACTCAAACCAGCCCATCTGGCACCAACAAACATGCCATGGTCCAAATCACTGAAATCACATTTTTCCCCATTCTGATGGGAGATGTGAAAATTAACTGAAGCTCCTGACCTGTATCTACATTATTTTATGCACTGCTGCCACACGATTGGCTGATTAGATAATCGCATGGATGATTGTTGGTGCAAGAAGGGCTGGTTTGAGTATCTCTATAACTGCTGATCTCCTGGGATTTTCACCCACACCAGTCTCAAGAACAATTTGAGAATTAGTTAAGGTTTTACATAGATGCTTATATTCATAATAAAAATAAATTATACCTAAGAGTAATAAACTCTGCACAATCATAAAAAAGGACCTAAAAAAACGTATTGATTTATTTATCTAAAGTGTTACCTCTATATATATATATATATATGCACACACACTGTTGGCCAAAAGTTTGGAATAATGTACAGAATTTGCTGTTTCGGAAAGAAATTGGTACTTTAATTCACAAAAGTGGCATTCAACTGATCATTCAACTGATCACAAAGCATAGTCAGGACATTACTGATGTAAAAACAGCACCATCACTATTTGAAAAATACATTTTTGATAAAATCTAGACATGCCCATTTCCAGCATTCATCACTCCAACACCTTATCCTTGAGTAATCATGCTAAATTGCTAATGTAGCTGTCTCGTAACATAGTGTAATACCTACAAAGACCAGAAATACTGCTGTTTAGATGCCACGTGACTATGACTGCTAAAAATGCTGTTTTGTTACTTAGCTCACTGGGATTTGAGACCCAGCCTGTGTTTAGTTCTTCTTTGGCTGTACTTTTTGTCTGTGAGCTCTTTCTAATTTCCATGAATTTGTTTCAGGAAAATTTCATCCAGGAGACAAACTGATAATCTGGAGAGAACCGCCACTGTTTACAGACAAATGGTTAGTCTTCATATTGAATTTTGTTTGTGCTTTTTTGATGACAACCTTGAATTCTTGACCACACATACCCTCAGTGGATGAGAAGGGTCCTTATGAATTATGAACAAATGTTGACGCCAAGTGGGTGAAAGTTCATACACTTGCTCTGTGTTGTATGCCAGGTAATGCATCATTTGATTTAGAGGAGTCTAAATGAAATCTTAAAGGAATAGTTCACCCAATAATGAAAATTCTCTCATAATTTACACACCTTCATGCAATCCAGGATCTGTATAACTTTTATCCTCTGCAGAACACAAACTAAGATTTTTAGAAGAATATCTCAGCTCTATAGGTCCTCACAATCCCTATCTTCAGAAGCGATAAGTTAGGTGTGGGTGAACATCAATATTTAAATCCTTTTTTAATGTAAATTCTCCTCTCTGCCCAGTAGGTGGTGACATGCATGAAAAATGTGAATTGCCAAAAACAAAAGAAGAACTCTTTGGAGAGAAGAGTGTCTAAGAGGGTTGTTTAAACCCTCTTTATAGTACAAAAGGACTTAAATATAGATCTGTTTCTCACCCACATCTATTATATCACTTATGAAAACATGGATTTAACCACTGGAGTCACATGTATTACTTTTATGCTGCCTTTATGTGCTTTCTTGAGCTTCAAAGATTTGGACCCTGTTGACTGGCATTGTATGGATCTACAGAGCTGAGATATTCTTTTAAAAATTGTAGTTTGTGTTCTGCATAGGATAGAAGTCATACAGATCCAGGATTGCATGAGGGTGAGTAAATGATGAGTACATTTTTAGTTTTGGGTGAACTATTCCATTAAATCATTTATTTACTTATTTAGTGTAGTGGTCTAAAGCACATAAATGGTAAACTGGTAATCAGAAGGTCGCTGGTTCAATCCCCACAGCCACCACCATTGTGTCCTTGAGCAAGGCACTTAACTCCAGGTTGCTCCGGGGGGATTGTCCCTGTAATAAGGGCTCTGTAAGTCGCTTTGGATAAAAGCGTCTACCAAATGCATAAATGTAAATGTTGTATTGTCTTTTAATAACATTGTTGTATTTATATAGATTCAGTCATCATTCACTCACTTTCAATGCATCTTTTAATATAAAATGAAAGTGAATGGTGACTAAGACTCCTTTTGTGTTCCAAAGAAGAAAATCATACAGGTTTGTAACAACATGAAGGTGAGTAAATGATGGCTTATTTTAATTTTGGGTAAACTATCCCTTTGATATGCAGGTTTAATTGACTGGGTGTCACTAGTGTTGCTTTGTCAGTAGATTTAATAGTTAATAAGCCAATCTGGCCATTTATCCATCTGAAGATCATCTTAAATGAGATTACTAGCTTTAAGAATACTTAGACCACACAGGTTGGAGCTGACTCTATTCTTACAGGTGTGTAGAATGATCTTGTTTTCAATTAGAAGTGATTGATGGACGAAAAGACATGCAATTTGCACAAATGGCCAGAAGATGGAGCTTTCCTTTCAGCTAAAAATTTGACAGACCCAAATGTTAATATTTAGTGAAATCTGGTTTGTCAGCAAACAGTTAGCATAATGAAAATCAAATCTTATGTCAACCTCTCCTCACACTTTCTCTCTCTTCTGTTCTTGTTCGTGTTATGCCTTCAGGCGATGATTTATGCAAATGTATGTACAGAAACACCTCCAGAACATATGATGTTGTGTTCTTGCTAAAGAACAGGAGGAACATGAGTCAGAGAGAGCAGAAAGTGTGGGTGTGTGTTTGTGTGAGGTCAGAATATGTGTTTACTACTTATTCATGCAATGCATACACTTGTGGGATCTCTAGAAGTGTGAATGTGTTTCAAATGGTTTACTTCTCTATTAAATATTGTAAACTTGAGTAATGTTGCACAGTTGGACATATGGACTTTGTTGTGCTAGGTTATTACTGCGTGGGAAAATCACATCCTTGAAATGCATTTTTTGTTTTGTTTTGTTTTTTGTAGTTGAATTTTAAGTATTGAATTTCAAAATGTTCCAGACAGGTTTAATTTATGTTATCTAAAAAGCCACTACACGTGTAGTATAACATATATGGGAAAAGTGGGAATGGAGTGCACTTGAATTGTGCCCTTTGTCACAGGGTGATTGCTTCATCCTAGGTGTGGATACGGTGGGTGGCTTCTCCATTTGCTCCAGTCCTGGCCTGCTGCAGAGAGAGGGAGTGATTGAGCTGGCAGTCAAATACACGCGTCATCCTCCTGCACACTGAATTCACACCAGAGTAAGTAAATAAATAAGTTTGAAAGGCATAATGGAATAAGTGTCACTGAGGTCTTCTTGTGGCATTGGGATGGCAAATAAGGCAAGTTTGAACAAAATAAAATAAATAGAAGGAACCACACACTTATAAAACACCCATGAACATTGTGTTGTATATGTACATCATTGTAGCATTTGTTATAATGCCTTTATTTTATGAATTTATGCAGGTTGAAATAAATAAACATTTTATTACAGTAATACAATTAATTTAACATGTTTAATTAAGTCTTTTTGTGGTTATAATTTTGAAACAGTGTATTTTAATGTTAATCAACTGGCCCCATTCACTTCCATTGTAAGTACCTTATATACTTAATATATATATATATATTGGTGTGATATGTTACCTGGACATGTTTTTCGGAGATTTCTTTGTGGCAAAAATTACAGATAATCTTTGTCAATTTCCCTTTTTCTCCTTGTTTTAAATCCACAGTCTCTCTCGGTTTAGTGCTCTGTGGACTCTGAAGTAGCTGTGAGGGTGGGGGGGTCATTTCTATTTTGACCCTCAACTTTCTGACCCAGTGGTTGATCTGTTACTGGTAGGTGTTGGCAGCAATCGTCTGTCCTCCATCCTGGTGCATGCAGCTGACCTGCACATACAATCACATGATCATGGATACACGCCAGGGCACACACATCTCTGCTACAGTGCCAAGAACACCAAGGAGCTGCTCTTCAAGGTAGGTTTATGTGCCTTTGACACTATGCTCAGGTAAGACTGAAGTTGCAAACTTCATGTCTGCCTTTTTTTTAGTACACCATCATTGACATCTGCTGTGAGCTTCCAGATAAATTGTCCTGCGAATTCCATGTTACTCAGCAGTTTAATTTTTAGCAGTTAAAATGTATAGCAAATCTTTTTACTGATGATAAAGAAAAATCTTAATATGCAATTTTCACATGTGATGCCACAGAGATTTTTGTTCTTGTTTCTGCCTCACCTAGGTGGAAGGATATCAGAAGAGGTGCTACAAAGTCGTGATGACCTTGAGCGTTCATTGTGTTATCTTTGTGGGCCTTCTCCTATGATAGAGAAATTGAGCGTAGCCTGCAAAATCCTTTTTGAGAAATGGTGGTAGCCCCACCCCTCTATCACCACAAGTTCTGCCCATATCAGAGGCCCTAGAGATGGACATCTGCATCTGTGACAAAGTAATGCACTGTAATTGACAAGTAATACCTTGTGAGTTGCAAGGCACTCTTCTTGAATTACTCGCTACTGAAAACACTTCTGTGGATTCTGTTTGCCCCTGAATGAAAATATGCTGTACAGTATATTTAAACTTTTTGATGTGAGGTTACAGAGTCCTTTTAAACTTGAAATGTTGTACAATTACATGTGTTGTTTGCAGTTGAATAATAAGTCATAAGTCTTTAAAGGAATATTTTGGGTTCAGTACAAGTGAAGCTCAAACGACAGCATTTGTATAATCTTGATCACAAAAATTTATTTGGACTTTCCCCTCCTTTTCTTTATATAAAAAAAGAAGAATTTAGGTTACATTGAAGCACTTACAATGGCAGTGAATGGGGCCAATTTTTGAGGCTTTAGAGGCAGAAATGTGAAGCTTCTAATGTAACAAAGCACTAGTATTTATTCTTCTGTTAAAACTTGTGTATTATTTTAGAGGTAACATTTTTTAAATCTTAATTTTTGTGGGATTTCAGTATTACGTTTTCATGGCAAAAAAATTCAAATAACTTTATACAGAAAAGTTTAGTAAGCAATTTTATCATACTAGCGAATTTTTAAATCTAGTGTCCATACTGAGTATTTAAACATGTATTGTTTGGCCCCTTTTCTTCCCTTGTAAATGACTCACTGTAACCCAGATTTTGTATTTTAAAACAAAGGAGGGACAAGTTAAAGTTAATTTGTGTGATAATCAAAATAATGCCATAAATGTTGTCAATTGAGTTCAACTCGTATTGAATCTGGAATATTCCTTTAAAGGCGCCATGAAATGGAAAATCAAATTTTCCTTGATATTTAGATGTGTAAGAGGTAACTGAAGAGGAAGTTGAGTGCTTGAATTTACAGTATGTTTTAATGGTACAGTCTAAAAAGAGTATTTATAGTTGTTTGAACCATCAGGTTTTGTAAAATTGTGTTTGTGATGTCATGAGACATTGCTCAGTTGTATTTACACACCCCATAACAATCGCACCCTTGGCCCTGCCCACTACTGTTCAGTTCGTATCATAAACAGAGAGGGAGACAGACCTAGTGTGACTAATAAACAAGACCAATTTGGACTATTTTGATTTTTTTTTTTTGTACATATAACATGCATTACACAGACGTCTTTGACCAATGTCATGTTAATCACGCCGCTTTTAAAAGATGCAGTGTCAGTTACAACTCCGTAATAGAGCTGCTCTGCTTCTAGCTGTTCTTACAGCCACCTGCACTAAAGTTCATTGAAGTTCATTGCCTCAAAAAAGTTTACGAAGTTAGTACAGTTAGTCTTGTATCTTTGTTTTTTTGCTTCAAATCAAAGTTTGAAATTTTAGTTCGCAGCTTTCAACTGTTTTATAAAGAATATTACAAAATCCACATAGAAAAAATACTTCCAGAACCAAGATAACTGAAAAAAGGGGGCACTGTTGCCCTCTATAAAAGAGCTGAAATGTTTAAATATCTTTGTAAACTCTCAATGAAAATACTACACAAAAAACACAAGCACAAGCTGTAAATGAAGTGCATTTAATTGTAATCAAATGGCCATTAGTGTGAACTTTTATTTACACCAAAAACTGTGTCACAGACTTCCACTATAACTGCAAATTTACAAAGTTATTTCCTGCTGTAATTTCTACATATACTTTCAATAAATAAACAATATCTACAAGATTTTTCATGGATTTGTTTAGCTAGAGATTTACATTGCAATTGATAATATTTCATGTAACAATATGGGTTAACATCACAGGTACATGTTGTCTTGTAAGAAATTGGTTAGCATTCAGCATAGTTGGCGCTCCTTGACACAACCTTTTACAGATTCTCTCAAATCACACATCTCTTAGTTCACTGTGTATGTTCATCACCATTGAAGAACCCTTTAAAAACCCCAATACTCGAATACGTCCTCAAAATCTAAACAGGACAATTACACTGTCAGCACATGCATATACCAAAGCATGGGCGTGAATAGAGTGTATTCTGCCTGAATAAACATGAACCTATTGTAATGATAAAATACACAAATTAAAGCTGTCAGCACACTCCAGAGAATAGTGCTCTCTCGGTTACCACAGGTCTCACATCCTCCTCTAGTTTTCCACACGTAATCCCACTCTTCAATTCTTGATTGGTGGAATTTGAGCATTTTATTCCATCTCTTTTTGCATTTTTGATGGTAATCTTCTGCATTTGGCAGTCCTGTGTCTTTCCCGTTCGAGTTCTTCTCTCTCTTGGCGAATTCTGCCCATTTTCCTTTTTGATTTTCTCATGTTGCTTCGCCATACTTGTTCTTTCTCTCTCCATCCTTTCCATTTCTCTCTCGATTGTCGCTAGTGAAGATATTTCCCTCTCTGGTGTTCTTTTAATATTTAAGTTCCTTTTGTTTTGACCTCTGAGGTACATTTTCTGAAAAGCACACAAACTGTCAAAATTCATGAAAATTTCACACACTTATAGACAGCTCTAAGCTAATTTTAGCAGAAGCCTTTGGTGTGCAGAAATAAACATTGTGTTCATCTCTGTCATTTATACACACCGTCAAGTCTCTTTTCTTGCGAGGCAGAATGGGTCTCTGGAGGAAGAGGATCTGTTTTGTGGCCAGGCTTCCATCACTAAGACAAACAAAATAGCATACATAAAACGTGTAAGAACTGTTTTCTAAGAAAACATATTGTTTAATCAAAGACCAAAATGTATTTTTCTTTTCAGATCATTGAAATTGCTAATTCAGGTAATGTTTATCCAATAATTGGCTCCCATTGGCATTGGAAACAATGTACATACTTGACTATGGGATCAGGATTTAGCATGGAATTAGCACCTATTAGTTTTGACAACAGGAGTGGGCAGCACACACATTAGTCTCCAGCCATATGGAGCCAGAGACTGAAGCAGAGGAATGTAGTCTGTCCTCACAGCAACACCCTGTAAAACAAAAGCATCCTTTAAAAAAACGTAATATGTTAATTCATTTCACTAATGTACTATTGAGACCAATTGTGTGAATATGCAGATATGCGTGCCTTCAAATTTGTTTAATCTCTTCACAGTATATTTAAGACAGAATTGCCTTCATAAGCCAATTCGTAAGAAAAAAAAAAAAGAGTGTAAAAGGTTACATGCACAAAAAAATAGAATAATTCATTTAAATGAATTCAAGAGATACAAATGCAGACTTGCATCAATCACAGTCCATTGCTCAACCACAATGGCATCATACGCTGTTGTTGCCGAGACATCTCCAGGGGCACTTTGGAAGATAAAAACACTCTCCACAATGGAAGATGATGCTGACAATAAAGTGAAAATGATTTGAAACAATGTTGACAAATTACAATATCAAGTTTAAGTTGTTGAGCTGGTTATCTTGAAACTTCCCCCAAAAAACACAAGGATTTTTATCATTTGCTGAACATGTTTCCTTGGTTTAGGGAAATGTTAGTGCAATATATATTGCAGACGTTTGTTAAAGGTCAACACAGCTATAATACCTGCATCATCTCCCAGGTTAAAGTAGCCATCGATGAGTTGTGCACCACTTCTGAAGTGCTGGGTCATGTGATCCAGCCAATAGGAATCAACCGAGCTAACAAGCCCCGCCTCCCTGTGCACCTGCAGTGGAACCCTCAGAGAAAAGTACTTTGGCGATCCTGACAGAACCATGGTGTGGTTGTACAGAGCGAAGACCTGCACGCCTACAAACACATACACACAGAGGCAAATATTTATTGGAATATATATATTCTTATTTCAGTTGGTGCTTATCAGTTGTAAGACTCAAAGAGCTGGAAAATAAAAAAAAGAGGCAAAATGTATTCATTATTAGGGGTGTAGAAATGCATTGATTTGACAAGGAAATTTCAATGCATTTATAATTTAACAATCAATTTAATATGTCGAATAATACCCATTAATATTTCAAACATCAGGAATTATTATAGTAATTAATGCTAAAGTGAATTTTTTTGGTGATAAAATACTTTCTCCTTTCCCAGCTTAATATGCAGAGACAAAAATATGTAAGCCATTCGAAGGTTAATTTTCTCTTAAATTGTAAACATACTGGCCCCCTGTGGTGCTATGAAAATTCCTGTTTGTTTTGAGCGACCTGTCCAGCCCAACACAGCAACAGACTCAACCAATAGTGCGAGTTGGGGGCGGAACTATTTGTTGTTCTATCAACAGCAGATCGGGATATTTGGAAAGCTGTTCTAAAAAAAACTTTTATTCATGCAATTCTGTTCAGTGGTGTTAGTGGTGCAGAAAATACACACTTCACTTTTTTGTGAAGTTTGTATCTTTTCAAAATACAAAAACCACATTGTTTTTTGAGCCTGTGCATGTAAAACCTTGTTTTAATGTTTTTGTCAATATTCCACTACAGTTTAAATGGTCCCTACATTTACAATTGTCTTCAGCAAAATAACTATATATTGTGTCAAAATAATAAAATCAAATGATGAACAAACCAAATTGAGATAAAATTTAGGGCTAGATGTCATGATGCATCACATCACCATTATAATTAATTATAAAATAAGTAAAACTAAATATATTATCAATCATTAAATAAATCTTTGGCAAACAAATATTTACACCCCATGAATATTAAATGAAACCTCAAATCTCAAACCTGATTCACAATGTTTGATACAGTTATCTAGACATACTGTAAGTTGATATGAACTGTCATAATCACCTTTTGAATTTGTTTAAAATTACTATGTCTAATTCTCTGTATTTAACTTACGATTCAACATTGGTGTGGTTCCAACACGCTTGCTGGGTTTGTCTTGACTTCTGACCTGTTCTCTGTGGTCTGGTTTCTGGTTTTCTGCCAAATCACAGCTGGGAAGAACAGACAGGATTCTTGCACTCTGGGTCTTATATGGCTCTGATGTGCAAGAGGTTAACGTAGACTCATAGGATTGCACTTTGGTACATTCATGTTCTTCATTTAGGTATTGATAATCTGGACATTGATGGTTAACCGTGAAGGGATTCTGATGATTCCAACACTGGCTGCTTTCTTTGCTTTGGTTCATTAATTCTTCGTAAGGCTGGCACTGGTTTTGTAAATCTGGATCAAGGTTTGAAACATTCTGGTTTTGACGATCTCCATTTGCACTGTCTTTAACGTGTTGGCTCTTCTCGCTAGCTGGGCTGAGAGTTGGCGGCCTGCTGTTATGATGCACAGAACAGGGGCTGGAATGAAGGGAGGAAAGCTCCTCTGATTCCCAGTGTCCAAGGTAGTATGGACCAGCACCAGGCTGTCGTAAAAACCCCACAAACAGATCACCATGATCTGCCAAGTCCTGCACCTGCACAAGTCCCCCAAGAACAGGCAGGACCAATGGAAAGAGTAGAAAATAGATTGATAACATCATGACACCCAGATATAATAACCTTTAAAGGGACAGTGTAACCAAAAATAAACATTCTGTCATTTACTTGCCCTCATGCTGTTCCATGAGTTCCTTTCCTTTCTGACAGCCTCAGTCATTTTTCACGTACAGAGACTAACATACAGCCTAACATCTCCTTCTGTGTTTCACTGGGTTTAGAACAACATGAAGGTAAACAATGACAGAATTTTCATTTTGGGTGTACAATCAAAGGTTAGAATCAAAGTTAAGGGATTTGAATGTAGAATAAATCCTGCAAGATGCTTTAAAAATGAGCTCTGTGAAGCTGTGACAAAAAATGCTAATGAAACCATATTTTCGATTCATTATACTGTCATGATACACATACAGTATATTTCTAATTCATCAGCAAATGTCACACACCTCAACATATCCACACACATATTCACGCTCAAAGACTGCTTATCTTCAGATAAACACAATTTTGGAAAAGGAGAGGGGGTGGCGACTAAGAGCTCACCCGATGAATGCAGGGTGTCAATGTCTATAGAGCGGCCTGTCAGCTTATGCTTTCTGTTTGCAGCTGTATTGTTAGATTAAGAGTGGATTTTCCATAGCAGTGTTTAAAAAAGTGATGACATTAAGTATGCCACTTAGTTTCACACTTTTTATTTATAATTTTCTCCCCAATTTGGAATGCCCAATTCCCAATGTGCTCTAAGTCCTCATGGTGGTGTAGTGACTCGCCTCAATCTGGGCCTCCGCATCTGAGACCGTCAGTCCATGCATCTTATCATGTGGCTTGTTGAGCGCGGTACCACGGAGACATTGAGGAGGTTACCCCATGTGACTCTACACTCCCTAGCAACCGTGCCAATTTGGTTGCTTAGGAGACCTGGCTGGAGTCACTCAGCACACCCTGAATTCGAACTCGCGACTCCAGGTGTGGTAGTCAGCGTCAATACTCGCTGAGCTACCCAGGCCCCACTTAGTTTAACACTTAAATTGAATGTGTGTCTGGAAGACAACACAAGATGAAAATATATCTAGTGCTCTTTGATAAATTTTCATACTAAATTTGTCGCATTTTGAAGAAAGTTCTGACCTTTTTCACATAGCCCTGAATAACATCTGGATCAGGTTCCTGGGGACCTAGGTAGCACACATCAGTAGCGAGATGAGGTCCCACCCATTTCAGCAGATCACTGTCGGAACCACTTAAAAAAAAAAAGAAGAAAAAAATCTTTCAATATATACTCCTTTGGTATATTAAGTTTTAAAATGTGTTGTATGTCATTCAAATGTATTAATCAGTCATTGATCGGTGTAGTCAACCCTGATGCTGTTGGTGATATTTCCTTGACCTGTTAAAATTCACTGCAAACCTATTTTTTGTGTGTCAGGAGTCAGGACACCACAACTCCAGTGAAAAATATATGACTGTTTATAATGTAGCTATCAGGCTAATGACTTTTTAATGCAATCCGATTCGGTGCGATCTAATAAGAAAACTGTAGAGATCAGTACAGATGCACAGAGAGAGGGAAAAGGAATACTGAATATTAAGTGTTAGTACTGCTATGTTCTGAAAAGCATCCTACTATTACTACTGCATTATAGTGTATAGTATGCATGGTGAGCATAGCATGCAAATTATCTGTTATAAAAATCTGCTTTACTTGACCTTTCATTTCCAGTAATTTATCCCACAATTTAAAATGTCTCTTTCTTGACTTATTTAATAGGATTGCTTGAGTTTTTACAAAAATGTATCCTATTGTAATCAGCAGACAATAAACTTTTTTCAAAAGTTTTGATTAAAAACAAAAAACAAACAAGGAAAAAACGATATACTGTGTTTATATATATATATATATACATACATACACACACACACACACGCACACACACACAGGTGGCTCTTAAGAAAACAAATTGGTACTTTTATTCACCAAAGTGACATTTACTTATCCTCTTGTTTAGTTGTACATCTGGCCTTCCACATCTCTTTCTGTCCTTGTTAGAGCCAGTTGTTCTTTGTCTTTGAAGACTGTAGTGAACACCTTTGTATGAAATCTTCTGTTTTTTGGCAATTTAAAGCACTGTATAGCCTTCATTCCTCAAAACAATGAGGGACAGACAAGTTTCTAGAGAAAGCTGTTTCTTTTGAAACATGCCAGTCTATAGCAAACAGTGGCAACACAAAGACAATGTTAATCTTCATTTAAAGAGCCAAATAGCTTTCAGAAGTGTTTGATATAATGGCAAGTAATTTTCTAGTATCAAATTAGCAATTTAGCATGTTTACTCAAGGATAAGGTGTTGAAGTGATGGCTGCTGGAACTGGGGTCTGTCTAGATTTGAAAATTTATTTTACAAATTGTTATGGTGCTGTTTTTTTACATCAGTAATGTCCTGACTATACTTTGTGATCAGTTGAATGCCACTTTGGTGAATTAAAGTATCAATTTCCTTCCGAAACAGCTACATTTGTACATTATTCTAAACTTTTGTCTGCCAGTTTATATAGATAGATAGATAGATAGATAGATAATTATAAAAATGTTTCCCCCATTGCGATGCCATTTAGTGAAGCTCCTAATCGGTATCTACATGATTATATGCATTGCACTGCTGCCACACGATTGGCTGATTAGATTATTGCATGAATAAGTAGGTGTATCTATATACAGTATATCCTGTACAGTGTGAAGAATGCAAATCCTTCATTTTGTGTGTATACCTGTGTGTTTCTCTAATGAGGACAGCTCGATGTAACTGCTTCTGTAGGTTAGCAGTAGCAGGTCCACTAGAGTGAAGAAAAGGATGGACAGCAGCCAGAACGAATCCCTTCTGATACAATTCACACACCTGCATAGAAAGCTCTCTCACTGACGACAGACACAGTAATGAAGACACTGCCACCTCTGAACAGAGAGAGAAAGAGAGGACAGAAATAATGGGTGAATATATTTCTTTTCTTCTTTGATCCATTGTTCAATAGGTCATCATAATTTGAAATATTAACAATAATAATCCTCAAATTTGCATTTGTATGGCTGTAATAATCACATCCTTGTGTCTGTGCTTTTATGCCCCCATTTGTACATAAGCTTCTATGGTATATTCAACCTCCAACATGAGGAAATAGGGAGATGAGAAGATAGGTGTGAACAGGGCCGGAGTGGGATTCATATTCATTCCGGCATGTCATGTCCAAGTCAGCCCACACACAAAAGGGGGTTTGGAGTTAAAGATGATAACAATAAAACAAGATCACAGCAAAAATATGCAATATATCCAATTACTTGAAAATTATTTAAGCTCTCATGTCATTAAACCATATATGACATTCACCAAGACTTTCACTTTGTCATAAGACTTCATTGTATGTGTTGTAAAAATAAGTAAATGTTAAAGGGATATTTGATAATTTCCTCACCCTCATGCCATCCCAGATGTGTATGACTTTCTTCTGTAGAACATGAATGAAGATGTTTAGAAGAATATCTCAGCTCTGTTGGTCCATTCAATGCAAGTAAATGAGAAGCGGTGAGAAACAATCAATAATTAAGTCATTTTTTACTATAAATCTACACTTTCATAAGCCCTCTTCCCTCTTTAGAGTTCTTCTTCTGTTATTGGTGATTGAGACCCCTATCTGTTGATATGTTTCTCACCCACACCTATCATATCTCTTCTGAAGACACAGATTAAAGCACTGGATTGTAGTGGTGTATGGATTAGTTTTATGCTGCATTTAATTGAATTTTGTACCTTCTGAATTCTGGTCATCATTCACTTGCAATGAAAGGACCAACAGAACTGAGAAACTTAATTTGTGTTCAGCAGAAGAAAGGCAGACACATTTGGGGTGTCATGAAAGTAAGTAATTGATGAGAGAAATTACATTTTTGGGTAAACTTTTTCTTTTAAAGATGATCTAGGCACATAATAACACTGTAAATGTTTATAACTCTTTCAAAATGTACAGGCACACTTTAAATTGTCAGTGCTTTGTATTTTAGATAATTAAGCAAAAAATCCAGTGAAACAATGAAGGTTGAGTGATTGTTTTTAATTTAATTTAACATGCCATTCAAAACGTGCCATTTTACGGTGATAAGAGTGAAATAAAAGAATAAAATAACACATTTGTACTTTTCTTTTACTTGGAATGTAAATGTTGAGGACAAAGGCAAAATGGTTACTGTCTCTTTAAGATGGTTTTATCGCATGATACAACATTGAAGGCACTCTCTGCCGTTTTGACAATTGCCGTTTAGGATGCAACAAATGTAAAGGGAGGTGTGCTCCCCACACAACTGTCAGACCAAAACCCCAAAGCGACAAGATCATAGATCCAATATTGATTTTTATTGGAAGAAGATATTTTTCAAAGATGCAAATTAAGCAGCAGGCATTTGGCTTCAGGGCAACCCCCGGCCCCAAATAATAAACAAAATAATCTTGAAAGAAACAGAAAATAACTAACCTGAAAGAAGGAAATGAAAATGCAATTAAACTAACCTGATTTAACTACTGTAACAAAACAGGATGAACAATGTCAAATAAACAGGGCACTCACCCCTACAGGCCTAACTTCTTAAAACACAGAGTCAACACTATTGCTGAAGAGCACAAATGCAAAGAACCAATCTCAAACTCAAGGTGTTGGTCTGGTGGCTTGTGGGGAGTGTGGAGGAGTGCGACTGACCCGAAGTCGCTACAGTGCGCATCTAAACGCAAGCACAGACATTTTATTAGCAGTGCAATTAGGAACAACTAATCACCATCACATAGGTGGAACAAAGAAATGGCAAATCAGCTGCACCTGAAAAAGACACACCGAGTACAAATGAAACACACTCACAGACAAAGAAAGAGCATAAGCACAACAGGAATAATGCACAAAACAAACACTGGACATAACAACTACTCATAAAGGCCAGGAGTGAGTTATAATCTGCATATTACTTGTTCAGTGATTTTATATTTTGTCATCCAATGCAGTAACAATTGTGGCTTAAGTGTCCAAATACTTTTTGTAGTCACTATATAAAGGCACCACAGATACTATTCCATCTAATCCGAATATCTACACATCTTCACACATCTTAAATAATGGGCAATCACAAATTGGAACATATTGTTTGGGTTTGTACTCAAGTTGTTGTTGTCATTAAGTGTGATCCGTTAATAACCAAATAAGCCACTTCATGATTTTGGAATAGTGCAGCATTTTATTTATTTTATTTTATTTTTTTTAAGTAATCTGGTGTTATGGCTAAGAATTAGCTAAACTTAACTGTCAGTGATAATTACTCAAAATTAAGGGCAGGAATCTACATACTGCTTGACTGCAATGATCTTTCAGTGGTGTGAGAAGATTGTTTAAACAAAACTGTGATAGTCTGAACATGCTTCGACTCTGAGGGGGGCTTATTTGTGTTTCCACAGTCCTATTAACAGAATGAATAACTGCAAAGGATGATGAAGTTGATGTTCTTGAAAACGTAAGAAAATGTAGTCTTGGTCATATTTAACCCCAAATTAAATAAATGATACGTTCAATATTAGGGCTGTAATTTTTTTTGAAATGTAAACATTACTATTTACAATAATTTAATCTTTATATATTAAATAATTAATAATTTATATTTTCTCTGAAAATACTGATATGCGATTAAACTTCATCTCATGTTTCATTAAATAATAACAATTCAATTGACAGCTCATATATATATACACACACACACACACACACACACACACACACACACACACAGGATATAAAAAGTCTACACACACACACACTTAGTGGATATAAAACGTCTACACACCACACACACACACAGTGGATATAAAAAGTCTACACACTCCTGTTAAAACAGCAGGTTTTTGTGATGTAAAAAATTAAACAAAGATAAATTGTATCAGATGTTTTTCACCTTTAAAGTAAAGATTACAACCTATACAATGCCACTGAAAACCAAAGTGACACATTTCAGAGAAAAAAAGAAAAAAATGCAAATAAAAAACTTTGGCCACAGAGATGTTTGTTGGCGGTCGGGAGGGGAGAAGGGAAACAATGGGGTTTAATGGTTGACTCCGAATATGAATGTTTTGTCTTGTTATGTGTCATATTGAGAAGCAACCAATCTGAAAAAAAAACAAAAAAAAAACAAGATGAATATTTTGGAATGGCCCAGCCAGAGCCCAGACCAGAATCCTATAGAAAATCTATGGGGGGGGGTTTGAAGAAGGCCGTACACAGGAGATGCCCTCGCAAATTGACAGATCTGGAATGTTTTTGCAAAGACGAGTGGGAAATATTTCCAAGTCAAGATGTGCCAAGCTAATAGACTCTTATCCAAACAGACTGAGTGCTGCAATAAAATCAAAGGGTGCTTCAACTAAGTATTAATTCAGGGATGTGCACACGTTAGGTTAAGTTTTTTTCTTCTCTGAAATGTGTCACTTTGGTTTTCAGTGGCATTGTCTAGGTTGTAATTTTTACATTAAAGGTGAAAACATTCTGATACAATTTATCTTTGTTTAATTTTTTAAATCACAAAAACCTGCTGTTTTAACAGGGGTGTGTAGACTTTTTATATCCACTGTGTGTGTTTTATACACAAACATGCACGCAGCCAAAGGTTTGGAATAATGTACAGATTTTGCTGTTTAGGAAGGAAATTGGTATTTTAGTTCACCAAAGTAGCATTCAACTGATCACAAAGTATAGTCAGGACATTACTATTGTAAAAAACACCATCACTATTTGAAAAAAGTAATTTTTTATTAAATCTAGACAGGCCCCATTTGCAGCAGCCATCACTCCAACACCTTATCCTTGAGTAATCTTGCTAAATTGCTAATTTGGTATTAGAAAATCACTTGCCATTATATCAAACACAGTTTAAAGCTATTTGGCTCTTTAAATGAAGCTTAACATTGTCTTTGTTTCTGAGTTGCCACAGTTTGATATGACTGGCATGTCTTAAATTCAATATTAATAAAAAGAAACAGCTTTCTCTAGAAACTCATCAGTTAATCATTGTTTTGAGGAATAAAGTCTATACAATGCTTGAAATTGCCCCCCAAGAAACTGAAGATTTCATACAAAGGTGTACACTACAGTTTTCAAAGACAAAGGACAACTGCCTCTAACAAGAACCGAATGAGATGTGGAAGGTCAGATGTACAACTAAACAAGAGGATAAGTACATCAGAGTATCTAGTTTGAGAAATAGACACCTCATATATCCTCAGCTGACAGCTTCATTGAATTCTACCTGCTCAACACCAGTTTCATTTACAGCTAGAATGTCAAGGATCTGCCAAGCTGTCATTGCTGCATGTGGAGGATTTTTTGATGAGAACTCTTTGAAGTAGTTTAAGAAGTTCAGATTTTTTTTTTTCATATTGTAATAGTAATTTTTCACGTTATTAATGTTCTGACTATACATTGTAATCAGTTGAATGCCACGTTGGTGAATAAAAGTACCAATTTCTTTCCAAAAGATCAAAATCTGTACATTACTCCAAACCTTTGGCTGTCAGTGTATATATATATATATATATATATATATATATATATATATATATATATATATATATATATATATATGCAAAGACGCTTACCCAGTACGTTTTACAACCCCATTCCCATTATCACAACCCATCTGGACGTGTCACGTTTACCATTCCCATTGTTTTCAATGATGATTCTCATTACCGTAATAGTAATTTTTTTTATTGATTTTAGTTCAATAAAAAAATAGTTGATTTTATAAATTAAAGTCGGTAAAAATGTTCCAAGAGAAAACTAGGAAGAGAATACTACATTTCAATAACATTTTTTTTTTTTTTTCACATTGTGGTAATGAGAATATCATGATGATCATCTTTTTTCATAGTGCCATAATGAAAACAGAGTAAAATGTGCATGATTGACATGAAAAAATGTCACAATGTAAAAAATCTTAATGCCCTAAAAAAGCTTCTATATGC
Organism: Xyrauchen texanus; assembly: GCF_025860055.1. Classification (NCBI taxonomy): domain Eukaryota; kingdom Metazoa; phylum Chordata; class Actinopteri; order Cypriniformes; family Catostomidae; genus Xyrauchen; species Xyrauchen texanus. The sequence continues at coordinate 18,775,927 of NC_068285.1, read as the reverse complement.
ACATTTTGGAATTACATAAAACCAGGAAATTTTCATGACAGATTTTGTGAGAAACTTCTATTAGGTAAAGTGTGCATATGTTGGATTTCTGTGACATTATGTGAATTTAACTTTGTGGATGCATATCTTATGACAAACAAGGGTTATTATAGTTTTATTCTCTAGTTTATTTTCAGTTTAATCCAGTTTCGTTTTCAATGATTTTCCCTCTAAAACGAGTAGTTTCAAGATTTACAGCATTTTTTTGTTACGTTTTTGTCTTCAGTATATTTACTTTTTATAGTTTTAGTATTATAGGGATGCCAAAGTTTTTGTTAACTGATGTAGTTTAAATGCTATGTATGATATAATATGCCTGTAAATTTCTCTCTAATGGAAGGTGGCTTGTAATGGTTTAATTTTCTTTATACATTTATATATAAAAACACAAATTAATTTGTGGCCATTTTTTCAGTTAGATTTGGAGTAATGCAAATACATTTGAGTTTAGTTTCAGTTTTTCCCAATTATATTTTTTGTTTAGTTTCTGTTAGGGATAGTAACACTGACCAATAGGGAGTCGCCCAAGGCGGCATCTTGCAGGGGGTCATGGTCACTGAAGCCACATTCAAAAAAAAGTATGTACGTAACTGCATTGGATAATAAATAATAAATAGAAATAGACAGACAGATACTGTAGATAGAAAAACAGACAGAAAAGTAAATCTAAATAAAGAAAAGTCATAAGTTCTAGTTACTTTGAAGTTACTTTAAAAGGACATGTATTGTTTACAGACGGTTTGATATTTTGTTATTTAATGCATTGAAATTCATAAACTTTTACATCTGGCTTGGTATCCAAATACATTTTGGGGACCAATGGTTCTAGTCGCTATGCCCTCAAACACTTTTCCATTGAATCAAAACTTCCTTAAAATTCTCACACATCTCAAACAATGAGACAGTCACAACATATTGTGTGGGTTTGTACCCAAGCTGTTAATCACCATGTGTGATCAGTATAGTGCTAAAAATCCAAACAACCCACTTCATCTATTGTTTTATGCCTCAAACCAACAAGACGCATGCAAAATGACAGTAATGATTATAAAAACGTAAATTCACCATTTGAAATACACATGCTTTAAGAAGTGCATGATATTTTTAAAGTTGTTCATTAAGATGTTAATGGCATTGCGTTTCGGTTTGATTGAATAGATCCTCTAAACGATTTTTTGAGCTTAGATAGAAGCAAATCTATAACTCTCCAGCAGAGACAGCCGTCACAGCTTCTGCTGTGCTGACCTATCGAAACAGCGGTCCTCTAAATATTGATATGACATAAATATTAAAGTGAGTGTTTATGATTCCTAAGTATGAGGGATTATTGTTGCTTATGACTGTGATGTGGGGTCCTTGGGGGTCTTTGCTTATTTTATTTAGCAATAACCCGACATGGTGTGGAATTTTATTATTTATGGAGATAAATTTTAATTTAAAACAAGATTTTAGCCATAAATCTTGTTGAATCTCTCACACACATACGCACACACATAAATCAAAGATCTAAGGAATGAGCCCTCCCACCTCCAAGATCAGATAATCCTTAAAGGATGCCTGCCGTTCTCTCTCTCTATCCGGTCCGTTTTTGTATTCCTCCACAGTTTTATTTTTTATTTTGTCCGTCAATCATTCACACTCTTTAAGTCACTTAGGCCTATCATTTATTTCAGTACTGATGCCCCCAAAAAACACAAACAAACATATTCAAACATCTGTGCCTCACCCACATGCTGTCACAGCAGTTTTAAGGGAACTTCTTTTTTGTCTGGTTGTCTCTGTAGGCATCAGTGAATTTTACATATAAATGACCTGCCTGCCTGTCTACTGATAAGCACCTAAAACAGAGAGAATGGAGATCTCTGTATTTGTGTCAGGTTTTTCAAACCTTGTGGGGACCAAATTTACCCACAAAGAAAGTAAAACCTAAAATCCTCTGCATTGTGAGCCACTGGTCACAAAGTGGCAAATGGCTTAATAAACATCCTAAATAATAATGGCTTAATTAGAATCTCATAATGCTAAAAGCGTTATGTGAGAATAAGGTTTAGGGGATAGAAAATACCATTAGCCCAGTATAAACAATAGATGTCAATAGTAACCCCCACTGGGGGCCTGGGTAGCTCAGCGAGTAAAGATGCTGACTACCACCCCTGGAGTCGCAAGTTCTCACCAGGATGCTGAGTGACTCCAGCCAGGTCTCCTAAGAAACCAAATTGGCCCGGTTGCTAGGGAGGTTAGAGTCACATGGGATAACCTCCCCGTGGTCACAATAATGTGGTTCGCTCTCGGTGGGACACGTTCTATGTCTCCGTGGTAACGCGCTCAACAAGCCACGTGATAAGATGGGCGGATTGATGGTCTCAGACGTGGAGGCAACTGAGATTCAACCTCCGCCAACCAGATCGAGTCACTACGCCACCAGGAGGACTTAGAGCGCATTAGGAATTGGCCATTCCAAATTGGGGAGAAAAAGTCCCCACTATGACCAAAAAAAATACATTTTATGTGTGTGTATGTGTGTGTGTGTGTGTGTGTGTGCAGAGCCTGAACAATTGCTGCCGTCCTAGTTCCAACATATTCAATTTTAATAAATAAATATTTGATTTAGGTCACACTCGAAGGCACACACCTGTACACAAACACACAAATATACACAGCTAGGTATTTGGTCACATCTTTGTAATTATGTCCAATAATGGCCTGTATACCATATGCTTTCAAGTCATTAAAATAAGCAGGCCTCTCCTCCCCCCTTTCAATCCGTTTCTTACATTTTCTCATCCTGTCTCATATTCTCATCCACTTTCTCTGAATTCAGCAGGATCCATTATTGCATCTCTTAAAGCACACCAACAAAAGCAGCATTAGTATATTTAGAAACATAAGCCCTCAAAGAATATACACTGTTTGGTTGCTCTCTTGCTCTATTACTCTCTCTCTTTCATCTAAGCTCACACTTTTTCTCTTCACAGTTTGAAGCTTTACACTTTCGTATCTGAAGGTGGGCTTTGTAAATGTGTGTGCATAGGCCTACATATCAATATGTTGCTTTGAATTTTGAAAGCAGCAATAATTTATCATGACATATACCGTTTTGTATATTTTAAAGACGTTGGAATGAATTTGCAAGATTTCATCTTAACCAAAATCAGACGAAAGGCTTGGGAAAATGTTTGTGTGTGAACATTGGCACAATGGTACTTTACAATAATAGATACAGGAAACGCTCTATGCCAAAATCTAGCTGCTTACTGAGGCAGCATTTTAAGATATCATAGGCGCTGTCCTGACACAAAGGCTGCTCCAAAAGGAAAGCAACTTTGGCCACATCCACACTCGTTTGAAGGCTCTGTTTTCAGTTTACAACTGTCATATTTTTCAGAAGTATGCCGTAATGAAAAGCGTTTTCGGATTGCTCCAATCTCGGTGGAGGAAAACACTGTTCTTGTGCGATGAGGTGTTATCATAGCAAAATTACAGGAATATTCTGGGTTAAATACAAGTTAAGCTCAATCCATAGTATTTGTGGCATAATGATCGATTCATATTGTGTAAAGTTAGAGCCAATTTCACAACCTTGTTGCCATGACGATGGAACATAACTATGATGTAAACCAGTGGTTCTCAACCTTTTTTGAACAAACGCCCCTCTGACCTCTTCATGATCCTCTTAACGCCCCCAAAAAAAAAAAAAAACACTTCAGAAATACTATTACAGCCAAACAATTGCAACACTGATACCTGAAGCCTGAGTTTTTGGTAAAAAAAAAAAAAAAACCTGAAACAGAAGTTTCTTATTGTATTTAAACATGTAAAAGCCTCAAGTTGAGTAATATTGTGTTTGGAAAAAAATGCAAAAACACATGGATTGTTTGAAAGGTATTTCAAATGTATTTAGAAATTCAAACAAATTCAGGCTCACACACAAATTTTTTTAAGATGAACCAATCACGTGAACAATAACTAACCTAAATGGCCAATGAAAAAGCAGCGGTCGTTCGCGCACTCAATTAGGCAATATATACTAGGCTTCAAATTCGAATAGCCTACAAACGGTCATTTCTACCACTCTGACAGCTGCGGCATTTGTTTTTAGGCGTTGCTATGGAGATCATTTGCCGGTAACTAGCCGAGTGGGTTATTAGCAACATTTAAATATGAATTCATTAATTTGCACAAACATAATTTTATTTTACATTCAAATGAACATTGTATGTGTTGTCAGAGGCTTAAACGTTGTGATGAATAACAGTGAGTAACGTAGGGTGACCACCTGGCTATTGCTCTGTTGCAGGTCAGCAGACCTGATTTTGCGTGACACGAGGGAGTTAACTTAAGTTACTATTAATATACTAGGTGAATAACTGCAAAAAGACATCTAATATAAAATCAATATTTATATTATTATGACTTTATTATTCCCATCGGCCAATTACACATTGCAGAGTAGAGAAGCGCGCCTCTATTTTGCGCTGAAAATTCTCCGCCTATTAAAAGCATGTGTAACTGAGGAAGCGGCTCTCCTGGCATATCCTCCTGGTGAAGTGGCAGCAGTAATCCGAGCAAGACGAAGACATAGGCTAAGGAGAAGAGCTGAAAAGATTTTTGCGCAGGCCGCCTGTTGAGTACCTCTGAGTAACGCCCCCCATTTGTGCCTGAGCGCCCCCCTCTCTGCTGCCTCGTTCACACCGCCCCCCCAACACTGTCCAAACGCCCCCTAGGGCGTCCCCCGTTGAGAAACGCTGATGTAAACAAACCCCAAAAAGACTGTAAAAATGACGATTTAAACAACTTTACAGCTCAAATAGCAAGATTTTTAACAGAAGAATGAATGCAAGTGCTTTTATACAATTTTAAGCTTCACATTTCTGCTTTTAAACCCTCCAAAACAGGCCCCATTCACATCCATTCTAACTGCCTTACTTTAACATTGGTTTTGCGTTATTAAAAGAAAAGGAGCGATGATTCAAAGTAATCTGCCACAAATGCTGTCTATTGAGCTTGACTTGTACTGAACGTGGAATATTCCTTTTATGCGTTTTCAATTGAAAACATATTAGTTTGAATGTGGCCTTTGACGGTCCAGAAATGTGAGTCGTGAATTATGCTGCCTCCTAAGATAGATATTATTTGGCAAAATTGAAATGGGCCGTTTCTACATCCATCTGCACTGTTTTTTTAGTTGCTTTTCTATGTAAACATGAATTAGATGGATTTCTTTGATCGATGCCCTGCATATCGCTGTTTTTCTGCAGCTCGCGGATGAACGGCATGTTTTTAAGATGCTGCGTCAAGTTAAATGAACTTCAAATTTTTAGTCAGAGCCATAGCCTTGTGGGCAAGTGCTCTGACATATGTTGCAGCCGCATCATGGGCGGCCTGAGTTGGAGTCCTGGCTCAAGGTTCTTTCCTTCTTCTCCCAATCAATTCCTTTCTCTGGCCCTGTACCAAATGGCACCCTAGGCCCTTGAAGTCCTCCAAGTCAACAATTTGGTGATGTAAGTGCGCAGACTGAGGCCATGAGGGTGCATTCGTTATAACGTGCATTTTGCACAGACTTAGACTTCAGCCAGATGATGCATTTTAGAAATTGCTTTTTTATATAAATGTATTTTTCCAAATTCTAATTTGATAAAGTCATGACATTGATGAATAGTGTTAAGGAGAACACTTAAAACTAACTCTTGAATATTTGTATTTTTTAAGGCAGAGGCTATTTGGACTAAGTGTAAATAGCAACAATATTAATGTTAAATGCTATTTGCATTTAAATGAAATGGCAGTTTTTTATGCTTTATAGTATGTAGGGGTGTAAAATGCATCAATATTATGCAAATGATAATAATACCCAATGTGTTACAGATGCTGTCTAAGATTACACTTACACTCTCACAACAGATGCCGGGCGCGTGACTGAGGAAACAAGCGCACACTTTAAATTAAGAACGTTTATGCTATTGAATTCGGATTTATGCCTCATTATTCATGATGGCATGTGTCCATACAAGCAAAATAAGTTAATTATTGTTCTTTTATTCCCCAATTAGGGTTAGATATTGTATTGAGAAATATTTGGAAGATAAACTTGAAAAGGTAGGCTATACTGCGTTTTTACGGTGTTTCATTGGTTCAATGTTCTTCTGATGATATGCAAATCAATTATGCATAATCAGCCTACCTACCATCTGTTTTCATCATGTGAGACATGATATTATCCTTTATTTATACTAGCTTAATTATTAACATAACAACAGTATTATTATTCTTTTTTTATATATTTTGAACCAAACCTCCCTGTACTCCATAAATACAAAGAATGTTCAAAAAAGGTTCAACACAATGGATTACTGATGTATTTCTTATCCACAATAACGTTTTAATTAATGGAACTAAAACCTGGTGTATTTGAATACAGTTGTCTGTACTGTAGAAATTGTACCACCATTTATATGTGTGTCTTTATTTTGGAAAATATTAATTAATCATTTCAATAATGTTTTTATTTTTTTGGTCTAATGACTATTAAGCCTCATATTTTATATAATAACAGGGCTACTTCCTTTTTTTCAGTAATTTAAACTACATAGGGCTTAAAAAATAATAGCTAAAAAGAAATTGATGCAATGGTTTTGAAGGTTGGCACACCCATTGGAGTCCCACAGACACAACTTACCAACCTCAAACCCGAAACCTAACTCTAATTCTTTCAAATCCCTGACCTTCACTGTGACCAAATCACTGCAAAGCTCCACTTTAATTAATTATTATAAGTACAACAGGAAATATTAAGAGTGGAGATGTGGGGAAAAAGTGGAACAAATGCAGGATTCAAACCCTGGTCGTTAGAATGTAAAAGCACATTCACACCGTCGTAAAACTATGAGCCACTACAGCGGCACAAGAGGTCACTGTTTGCCATTCACTCATATTTTTTCAGAAACTATTGGAGTGCAAATAGTCACTCTGTTCTCCGTTCTCTGAACCCACTAAAGTCTAACTCGATAAACAGTAATCTCTGTACCATTCAGAAAAATTCAAATATGCCCGTCTTCATTTGACCAGCAGTTGACCCCAAAGAAATTTGTTGCGGCTGTAATGAGCTTGTTCAGAGCTATGGTGTTCCCTTTGCCAACAAGATGGACTATTTGCACTTAGTGTAAACAGACACCCCGTTTTATTAAATAATTTTATATTTAATTTGCACTTGACATCGCCTTGTCCACCATGATTTTTCCTCCAGCTGGAAACTCCAGTTCACTGTAATTGGTCAAGAGGACCAGCAGCAGGGACTGTTGGGCAGTAGTCCGCTGTGGAGCTCACACTGATGTGGGCTCAGCTAAAAGGCGCATTGTGGGAGCATTGAAAGGGGGTGCTGGTGAGTACCCTTCTGAGTGCTAAAAGGTCAAATGGGACACTCTATGGCAGGAGTCCCAAACTACAGCCAATGGCCAAAATCTTTTGACTGGCCCACAGAACCATGCCTGTCGCACGTTTTGACTGGCCTGCTCTGCTTTGGTGGCTTTTCATGCTTGCAATACTGACTATACCATGAGCCAAAACATTCGAGGGCAGGCTGTTAAGTAGTATATCATTGGTTTCACCCGCTGAATGAATACGCCCCTTCACTAAAGTTCCAGTTGGCCATTTGAGTCTGAAAAAGATATGATGTTTCATTCATGAAGGAACTGAACGTACTGGTTCACTTGTTCATGAAAGAAACAATTGAATCATCATTAACAAGGATCTGCTGAACAACTAAACGAGAGGAGGCGGCAAGTCGTTTGCTCAATTCATCAATCTCGTTCAATGAGAAAATTAGCCAATAATAGAAAAACGCGATGAAAATTCTGTTAAAATGACTGGATCTTTACCCCCCTCTTCATGTCTTGACAAGCACACTTCAGTGAACAGAGATAACATGTATACAATGACAAAGTGCTAAGAACTGTATACGATAAAGTGACCAATTTTAAAACTATGTGACTGGATTTTAATTGTAAAATGAATCATGTACTAAAAGCAGAAGAATAACTTCTGAAGCTGCTTTCATAATGCCAGCTACTTTGTCGGTGCATGTCGCCAGTGGCTGGCGGTTTCGGTCGCTAGTGGTGTGTATGGAGTCTGAATAACACCGTTTCTTTACAAATATTAGGATCACGTGAGCTCTACCATCTTCTCTCATATTGGCTGTCGCTCTTGAAAGTCACTCTTCATTTGCATAAAGTAAAAAAATTCTCAAATTTGTCATATCGCTGGTCATGCCCACAACCGTTCGCCAATGGTCACAATCACTCGTGTTGTTGGAAGTTGCCAGCTCTCATTGAAAATTAATGAGATGAGTTTGATTTGTCGCTGCATGTCGCTGGCAGTTTGAATGCAGCTTGAGACAAAAATACCGTAGGTTCACTCTGGCCCCCCTTGAAAACATAGCAAAACATAGCAAAGTGACCTGGCCCTGACAGCAAAAAGTTTTTGACAGAGAAATGTTGTCGGTACTTTATAGAAAAACACTAAAATTTTCATTTGACTCAAACATGTACCTATAAATAGTAAATCCAGAGAAACTGATCATTTTGCAGTGGTCTCTTAATTTTTTCCAGAGCTGTAGATTTGTTATAGTGAGTGTTGCTATAGAAACAAATAACATCTGAGATCCGAGGTCATGAACAGCTCCAAGTAGAATCTCTGATTTGCCATTTCATAATTACAGTAATTTTGATTAACACGATGTGAACACACCATTAAGAAGGCAGTTGCCTGTGCAGGCAGTAGGCAGCAACGCAACACACTAAGTTTTGAAACAGACCAAAAGTGTTAGGAAAGGAACACATTTACCTTCCTTTCCTAACAGGAAGTCCAGGTAGTGGTATGTGTAGGCCACTCCTGACTGTGCCTCCACCTGCGCTCTTCTAAGTGTGGAGTAGATCTTTCCTGGAGCTTCATCTGAACCTCTGGGCTTCGGCAACTTACAGCCCATCTCTTCACACATGGAAAGAGAGAGAGAGAGAAAATTTGATGGATAAATATAGATAATTTGCTTGAAATATTCATTTATTCAAAGCTGCATTATTGATTTAACTGATTGCCTTGGCAGCAGTCCCTAACTGTCATGCTAATTAAGTTTGATTGACATTGAAATAGAATATGAACATGTGCAAAACCAATGGGAGGGCATGGCGGCACCTCTTTACACAACCACAAACATTCAGATCCACACATGAATTCACACAGACACGTCACACATTGGAACATAACATAAAGGCTAATTGGAAAGATAATCAACCTTCAAGCATTCATAAAACATCTCGTGGCATCTACAATGCCCCCTTGAAATCACGCACACCGTCTCCATGGTAACCAGAAGCAGCAATCAGATAAAACAGAGGACTTCATATTTGATCTGTAACTATACAACCAATCAAACATTGAAATGTGTGGCTAATGCTAATGAGAGTCACATATAGATCGAGCTAACGTGATCTGACAGCGGAGCCATGTACCCCGGGCCCTGGCTGCCAGCACTAACACACACCATTAGTGATGGGTGGATAGCTGCCAGCATTTCCGTGTCAATGTTTGATGAGCCAGAACAGGTGAAACCGAGAGGAACCGGACAAGCTCAGTCACCATGACAAGCATTAACCACGCAATAATGACATGATGGGAAATGAAGATGGGATGGGAAAGGATGGATGGCTGGTATTGTGGATCAGTGATGGGGGGATATTTTAGGACACCTGAATATGAGTAAATCAGGACAGACACTTACAAAAAGGTACTATGTGGTGCCATGGTAGGGCTAATAGATGGTTCCCAGGATCATACAAACTGATAAAATGGTATAACTTTACAACAAGTTTGTCTACATTGACATTTGTTAACACAGTAGTTAACATGATTTAACAGTTAAGAATGCATTTACAGCATTTAATACTTGTATTGAACCCAAAATATTCCTTTAACCACAAGCTGAGCTCAATCGACAGCATTTGTAGCATAATATTGATTACCTCGTCCCTCCTTTTCTTTAAAAAAAAGCACAAATCTGGGCTTCAGTGAGGCACTTACAATGGACATGAATGGGGCCAATTTGCAAACCTTGTACTAACCGTTTCAAAAGTATAGCCACAATACGTTAACAATAAGAGTGTTAATTTAAGAATGATGCAACGGTTTGTACTATTATCCAATTCTGCAACTTTGTTGTCATGACGACATAATGCAGTAAACTGTAAGTTGACAGATGTAAAATAAATAATAAAAACAACGATTTAAACAATGTTACAGCTCAAATAATACAATAGATTTAACAGAGGAATTAATGTAAGTGCTTCTGTAAAATTATAAGATTCAAATTTTATTTTTATAAAAGGAGGGAAGAGTTGAAGATATTTTTTTGTGGTAATCAACATTATGCTGTTGATTGAGCTTAAAATGTATTGAACCCAGAATATTTCTTCAAAGTTAAATTCTACATATACAATATACTGTGTGTGTGTGTGTGTGTGTATATACATATACACACACACTCTACTGGTCAAAAGTTTTGAAACACTTGACTGAAATGTTTCTCATGATATTATAAAACTTTTGTTCTGTAGGTGTATGCTTAAATGTTTTAAATTAGTTTTGTAGACAAAATATAATTGTGCCACCACATTAATTTATTTCATCAAAACTAAAATGTAATTAAAAAAATGTTTTTAAATGGATGACTTGGACCAAATAATAAAGCAGCCAATAAGTGCCCAACATAGGTGAGAACTCTTTCAATACTGTTTAAAAGCATCCCAGCGTGATACCTCAAAAAGTTGCTTGAGAAAATGTCAAGAGTTCATGTCTGCAAATTCTAGGCAAAGGGTGACAACTTTGAAGATGCTAAAATATAACACACAGTTTTGATTTATTTTGGATTTTGTTTAGTCACAACATATTTCCTATAATTCCATTTATGTTATTCCATAGTTTTGATGATTTTACTATGATTCTAAAACGTGAATAATTATTATTTTTAAAATAAAGAATGAGTGTTTCAAAACTTTTGACCAGTAGTGTATATATATACACACAGTAATCACATTATTAGGCACACCTGTACACCTACTTATTCATGTGATTAATCAGCTTATCATGTGGCAGCAGTGCAATGCATAAAATCATGCAGATATGGGTCATGAGCTAAAGTTAATGTTCACATCAACCATCAGAATGGGGAAAAAATGGTTCTCAGTGATTTCTACCATGGCATGATTTTTGGTAAAGGTTTTATGCATATTAACATTCAGTTTTATGCTTAAAATGCCATAAATGCACTGTTTGAATTTACATCAGTGAATATCTGCAAGATGAATTAACGGAATGGTAATACCATAGTAATGCATATTCATATGCCTAGTGTATTTCCCATCATGCCCATGGTATTACATGGTATTACTATGAAACCATATGCGAAAGAATTTGATAAATGTGCAAACCAGACTTGTCTTTTTAACTTCAAGCAAACTATGCACACACATTTATAACTCTCAATGATGAGATAGAAAACCTAACCTAGAATGTCTGTTCTGGTGTAGCTCTTTACACCCAAGAAAGGACGTCCCTAGCTGAACACAGAACCATTTCTACATCCTTTTAGAATCTCTTTCACTCTGAATTTCCTGTGAAGCATTGGAATTAGTTCAAGTACAACTCTACCACACATACAAAAACAGTTATCCCTCCTTTGTCCTTTTAGAATAGATTGTTCTAGATGACAAAATACTGCCTCAAGTGTGACAGTGCCGGTTATCTGCTCAAGCCACATAGCTGTGTAATCTCCAGCACTGTGGGTAATCTCTGTTATCTCTTTTATTGCACAAAACAGTGGAAAACAGAAAAAGATGGAAATCGTTGGTAACAATCCTTGATTATTTAGATTAGTTATTCAACAGGAATCAATGAGTGATCTAAATGACCAAATTACTAAAACAACATGCCTTTATTATGAACCCTACAGCTGGAATATACAGTAAATGACTAATTCACTGGAGATACACAGACCTGTGTGTTTTCACACCTGTGTTATGTGAAGTTAATGTTAGGAGTCAAGCATCCGGTTCCACTCAGTCCATTTCACAAGCCTGACAATCACATCATTACTGACGCCAATCTCCCGGCAACAGTTCGACAGCTTGGAACGTTGAATTGCTAAAAGTTACCGAGACAACATTTGGAGAGTTATAAGAGCAGAACAACAAACAACAGAGTCCTTATCTCAACTGAAATTGCAATATAATCTAAAGACCAGCTAACACAAGCTTTGAGACATTCACACAAATGTTATTACACAGGTCTTATTAAGTAGATAAATGTTCCTTCGTTGGAGACCGACATTGAGACAAAGAATGAAAGCAAATCAATGTTTATAGCTTTATTCCATAGAAAGAAAGAAATCATAAATAAGATCTATTTAATCTCTCAACTGTTTTGTCCAATGAGATTAAATTGAGAGCAAATTGAGGCTTTGCCTAACACTCTTGCTTCTCTCAGATTTTTCTTCTGAAAAAGATAAACAGAAATCTCACATCTGCCACCTCAAGAGTTGCAGACGAGATCCCAACAATGTCTCAAATTGTGCTCAGATTTTTACAAGACCATAAAGTGTGCAGTCAAGATAATGCACATACACACTATACACTTCCCAAACTACACATACACACTATACACTTCCCAAACTGCACATGCACATACACACTATACATTTCCCAAACTACACATGCACATACACACTATACACTTCCCAAACTGCACATGCGCACTATACACTTCCCAAACTACACATGCACATACACACTATACACTTCCCAAATTGCACATGCGCACTATACACTTCCCAAACTACACATGCACATACACACTATACACTTCCCAAACTACACATGCACATACACATTATACACTTCCCAAACTACACATGCACATACACACTATACACTTCCCAAATTGCACATGCGCACTATACACTTCCCAAACGGCACATGCACACTATACACTTCCCAAACTACACATGCACATGCACACTATACACTTCCCAAACTACACATGCACATGCACACTATACACATCCCAAACTACACATGCACATACACACTATACACTTCCCAAACTGCACATGCGCACTATACACTTCCCAAACTACACATGCACATACACACTATACACTTCCCAAACTACACATACACACTATACACTTCCCAAACTACACATGCACATACACACTATACACTTCCCAAACTACACATGCACATACACACTATACACTTCCCAAACTACACATGCACATACACACTATACACTTCCCAAACTGCACATGCGCACTATACACTTCCCAAACTACACATGCACATACACACTATACACTTCCCAAACTACACATGCACATACACACTATACACTTCCCAAACCGCACATGCACACTATACACTTCCCAAACTACACATGCACATACACACTATACACTTCCCAAACTACACATGCACATACACACTATACACTTCCCAAACTACACATGCACATACACACTATACACTTCCCAAACTGCACATGCGCACTATACACTTCCCAAACGGCACATGCACACTATACACTTCCCAAACTACACATGCACATGCGCACTATACACTTCCCAAACTACACATGCACATACACACTATACACTTCCCAAACTACACATGCACATACACACTATACACTTCCCAAACCGCACATGCACACTATACACTTCCCAAACTACACATGCACATACACACTATACACTTCCCAAACTACACATGCACATACACACTATACACTTCCCAAACTACACATGCACATACACACTATACACTTCCCAAACTGCACATGCGCACTATACACTTCCCAAACTACACATGCACATACTACATGCACAGCTCTCAGCAGAACACATGAGGGTAGCGTAAGAAAAAAGCAGAAAATAAAGATGAAGAGCTAAATTTAGGCAAGATGATAGGGAAGGATAATAAGCTGAGAGTACATTGACTGAGGTGGTGGTGGGGCTTGGGTAACCAGCGGAGATGAGAGATCGTTGAAACGATGCAATAAAGAAAAGCCTGATTTACTCTCCTAATGTCTCACTCTCACAAAGGAAAACCCTTACTCTGTGGTATTACTCTTTTAGTTTGTAGTATAGTGAAATTGTGTAAATGTAATATGCACAAATAACTACAATTTTACTACCTCTTTTAATATATTATGTCCTCATTATTAACATAGATCATAAATACGTTACAAAAAATCAGAAAGGTATTAAGATTTTTTTTTTTTTTTTGGACATTAATGTAAATACTAGAATACATTAATAAGATAATAATATAAAAAATAACATATCAATATTATATGGAATATAACAATATTACATAATACCCCCAAAAATGTATATGTTAATCATGCAGGGGCATGGTATGTATCAAAGTACCATAACATTGCCTTTTGACACCATACTATAATTTTAATGCCACTTTTTATTGAACTATACCCAGTCATAGTTTAGAAATAAATCACTTGCAAACAATTACCCTTTCATTACAAAAAATACAGACACATGTGCAAAAAGCATGTTACCTTCATGGTATATAAATGTTACCATGGTATTTTCTTTACTGTGAATGTACTTTACGTTGAAGGAAAACTTAAATTCTCTCCTCATTTACTCACCACAGATGTGAATGACTTACATTGTTCTCCTGAACACAAAGATTTTTAGAAGAATATCTCTGCTCTGTAGGTCAATACAACACAAGTGAATGGTGGCCAGACATTTGGAGCTCCAAAAAGCATATAAAGGCAGCATAAAAGTAAACTATACGACTCCAGAGGTTCAATCCATGTCTTCAGAATGATATGATAAGGTGGGTGAGAAACAGATCAATATTTAAGTCCTTTCCACTGTCAATATTCACCTTTGACCAGTGCTGACCAATAGGTGGCAAAACGGTCGAAGAATGTGAATCACCAAAAAGATAAGGAGAAGAATGCGGAAGGGAAAGTGGATATTTGTAGTAAAACATTTTTTAAATATTGATATATTTAAATAAATCTGTTTCTCACACACACCTATTATATCACTTCAGAAGATATGGATTAAACCACTAGAGTCGTATGGATTACTTGTATGCTGCTTTTATGTGCTTTTTGGAGCTTCAAAGTTCTGGCCACCATTCACTTGTATTGTATGGACCTAAAGAGCGTAAATAATCTTCTATAAATCTTTGTTTGTGATTAACAGAGGAAAGAAAGTCATACACATCTGGGATGGCATGAGGGTGAGTAAATGAAATAATTTTTATTTTTGGGTGAACAATCACTTCAACGTAGATCTGATCTGGACATTACTTACAAAAATGGTACATGCCCAAAAAACAAACAAAACAAAACAATAAGATATTTTTGTACTCTGAGGGTCCTTTAAGAAAAAATTACTATAAAGTATTTTGATATTACCATGGAACACGAATAGCATAGTAATACCATGTTTTTGTATATGTACCTATGTATTACCATGATGTTCCTTAAAGGAATGCTCCTTGGAGTATATGTAAATCCCATAGTATATGAATATGTTATTCATCAGTGCATGCGTACATCACTGTACCCTGGTACCACCACATTACCTTTATGTAAAGGAATGAGATCAACTCAATTTATGACTTAAATGTGACGTAAATTGAGTTCTATGAAGACAGGGTGAGAGTCTGGGTGTGAGTGTGTAAGTGTTTGTGTGTAGTGTTCTGCAGGTTGCCTGGCAGAATATGAAAGTTGATGAAAACACATTCCCCTCACATTTCACAGATTCAAAATCATCTCTTGCCCCATTCCTCTCACTTCCAATCTCTCAGCCCTGCTATCTCTCTCTCTCCGAGTTTGACTTCTTAGCCTGTCACTCAGCTCTAGAGCTGCACGGGGAGTAAAATACTAACCGTAGGTCATCTTCTTGTGACATTCATCTCACTAGATACAATCAAGTGTGAATGAGCAATATGTGGATGTTCTGCTGAGATTTTTTTTTGCTTATAGTTGAGGGTGAAGCTGACTTCCAGCAATATCCTTGGCATTGGACATAAATCTTGCAATAAACCGGAAGGGTGGGCCAGCTAGATAAATTAAAAAGACGAAGCTTAAAGGGATAGTTCATCCAAAAATGAAAAATCTGTCATGATTTACTCATCCTTATGTTGCTTCAAACTGGTACAAATTTATTTATTTCGTGGAACACAGAAGTTGGCCAGAACGCAAAGCAATGTCACATCAGCAATTACAGAACTGGGCTCTAATTTTCCACACTTTGAATAATTATTTGTGGTACTGAATTACTGGTTTTGCTGTAGTCTTGTAAAATTCACTGAGATCTACATGTATTAAAGTTGCTCTTAATAATGTCTCAATTGGTTTTTGTTAGAATTGCAAAAACTTTGCCTGGATGGAGTCATAAAAGTCGAAATACACATCCTATTTATCTGCTTTGTAGAATTAGAAAGAACCGTTCCTTTGTCCCCTTTTATGTATAGTTTGATTTGCATGATGATGAAGTGTTAAGTCTTTGTTCTTTATACAGTTATCTACTTACACATACATGTACAGTACATGCTCCGATGTGCTGTCTTTGAATTAAAAGTGGGCTTCAATTTTAAATTGACAATCTCCTATCACGTATGACCCTAAAAAGCATCATTGCATACAGCTATAACATGTATGGTGAGAACAGAAGCAGGTGAGAGGAAATGAGTGATGGATAAGGACATAAGAGAAAAAACAAAAAAAGACAAATATATTAGTTGGGGATAGTTCACCCAAAAATGAAAATTCTGTCATTGTTGACAACCATTATGTTGTTCCAAAACCCGCAAGACTAAAAAAAAATAAAACCCAAAAAATACAAACAAACACAATGCATAATGTTAGGGACTGACAGCCTCAGACACATTTCGCTGCATATTTGATCCTTAAAATGAAAGTGAATGGTGACTGACACTAAACATTCTGCCTAATGGGAATCTCCTGAATCTACTTTGGTATTGCATGTTAAAAAAAAAAAGAAGACAAATACAGAACAACATGAGGGTATATGATGACATCCTTTTCATTTTTGGGAAACTTGTACATTAAAAAGACGAGTGACTTATGGGTACAATCAGAAAGTTGCAATACTGTTAGATCAGCAACACAGAAACTACACAATAACTAAAAGAGTACACATACCTGCTCTTGGTCTTTAGGGGATCAGAGTACCGGAGATGTCTCTCTAGATTTGTCTCTCCTCCTTGCTTTATTACTTAAGCCTCTTTTCTTTATCCTGTCAGTGTTCTCGTTACCTCGCTGTGTGAGAGAGAACCGGAGGCAGGTGCGCAGTTGATGAGCTCAGTTCAGCTCAGACTGCTGTGTCGACTCTGTCAATACAGTGGGAGTGTGTGTGTGTGTGTGTGTGAACCTCCCCTCCTTTCTCTCCCCCCTTTCTTTCTCTCTATGTCTGAAACAACCCTCTGCAGTTTCCAAATGAAGAACCTCTCATCACTTGTTTAATCTTCCCCAGCATGCATATGGAACTCAAAAGGCATGTATGGAGACAGAAAAAGGGAAGTGAGCATTAGAGATGGTATGCTATTGAAAAACTTAAACGGAGTATCAACATGCCAACTAATTTGAAAACCATTTAAAAAAAAAAGCATGAACACCTAAACTAATTTGACCTTTTGATCGATGGGGAGGCAGGGGGTACTAGGATGTGACCCCCACCCACCCACACACACAAAAGATCACACCACTCTAAAGAAAGTAGAATATTCTAACAATCAGTCATGAAAAATGAACATAGGATGAATAGAAAATTAGCTTAAAACAAAAACAAATTCAGTACCAGCCTAGATGCAACAAACACTGGGCCAAATATTGTATTAGTAGTGACAGATGAGTTTGCACAAAAATACCAGAGATGGATGGGATGCACAGCTGTCCGTGACGCTATAAAAAAGGAAAAAAACTACCATTTCAGCACTGTGCAAAACAATGAGATTCAATACAGCACTACAAATAACAACTGAAACTAAACTACAGAATCAGAACATAAAAATGAAATGAGCCATCAACTGCATATGGCAAATGTTAATATCTATATATACACACACAAATGGCTAGTAGCCTGGTACAAACTAGTTTGTTTGCAGTTCAAAGCACTACAAATGTAATGCATAATAATCCATTGATTATTAGTGCGCTATTAATAATGGAAAGATAGAATAAGCATTAAACATTTTGGTTGACATTTATGAAGGGTTCTGTATGCTCTCTTTAATGGGTGAGAATAGTGGTTTTAAATTAATATTTCATGTCAATTAGGCATGACCAAAACATTATTCAAGACAGTCTGTAGCAGGCCAGACAACCCAAGAGAAAACAGACCAGTACACAATCTACCACCTTACACAGAAACAAAGTAACAAAACCCTCCAGACATTTTCTCACACATGAAGTTTAATAACCCATCATGATAGAATAATGAAGTTCCAGTAAATGTCAAAAGAAAAATGTTTGTGCCCTTCACTTTTCCAACAAACATTAAGGCAGCCTTGATAAACATGAGGCCAAAATAAGTTAATTCAACGTTATTATTTATTGACAAAACAAAAACAGCAAAACCGTACAATGCCAACATCAAAATACTTAACTAATATACATTGCAAAACCTGGAGTACAGTGATCGACAAAAGGCACAGTAGAAGGCTTAACTCCCACGACACCATGGGAAACATGAGGCAATAAAATGGAGAAATTTAAATGAAAGTCTGTTTAAAAGTATCTGATGATAAACCTGCTACATCTATTAAGTTAAAGCCCCCCATAAGAAAAAAAAAATGAACTAAGAATTGTTGCAACACTACTGATAAAACGACAAGTGCTTTGTGTTCAGTACAACAATACCCACAAAACTTTGCAAACATCAACTCTTAAAAACTTCAACAAAAACGAACTGGTGCAAAAAAGGTGCTGGAAAAGCATATAAAACGCAGCATGACCATATTCACAGTGTTGAAAGTGACATCAATATTCCGTCATTGCTTGGAAATTTAAAACAAGTCAACCCTCCCGTGATCCGCTTTAATTTACAGGGCAGAGTAAAATTTGATTGACCTATCTGAATTAATGCAATGATTTTATTTACACCTTTAAACTGCAAAGAAGGACAATCTGCATTTTAATTTATTGAAGTACAGTGATAGCGACAGATGGAAGTATGAACGTAGATTTTTAAGAGTAATAACTATAAAAAAGAAGCCACTGTACCCTGGTGCTGAATAACAAAAAAGTAAAAAAAACTAAAAACAAGTGCCCTGAACGTGGGAACTCAAATGAAACAGTATTTCAAGTGAACACTTGCCAGCTTGAATGAGTAAATAAATGAACTTCAGTTTAAAAGAACACACTGAACATGTTCACCTCAGAACAAAATACCTCCATGAATATAGTGCATCACCAAGAGTGAAGTAAACATTAAAATAAGCAAACATAAATAAAATATAAATATGTGCGAGCTTAAAAGTGTCTTTAAAGTTTGTTTTCCATGACGAAGAAAGAAAAACAGAAAATACAAATAAATGGGCGGAAAAAGGCAAATTAAGCTTGCAATGTGTGGATGAGCGAGGCCAAGTTTGATCACGAGATCATTTCAGTGTCTTCCTCACAAAATACACCATCACACACACACGGTCAAACAGAGAAGAAATCTTTAAAGTTCACAGCTTGGTCTCCATCATGATGTTCTCCTCTGCTTCTATGGGAGTCTACCCTAATGAAAAGAGAAGAGCCCCTGTTAAAGTGACTACTGACGAACTAAACACCAGATCTTCTTGGATGTACAAAAACTTTGCTTACCAAGTAAAATGAGTCTGTGGTACTGGAAAAGGCTAAAGAAGGGTTAGCAAGGTTTGGACTCCACAATCCACATAGTTCTGAAACACAAAAAGTCATACACATGCTCCTAAAATAGTCTAATACTTTCTTCTAATTTAACAAATAAACTTTACAAATGTTCCGCAAGCTTTTGCAAATCATAAATGTAAGCCAGCACTGCCCTCTTATGGCTTACCAGAGCATATAGCTCATACATGACAAAGAAGCCTCAATGCTTTAAAGATCATTACTAGAGATGCACCAATATTATTTTTTATCCCAGCTAATATTGATAGAGAACTTGTATACAGACATGGAATTAATGAATGTTGTAAAGCTACATTGACCCCCAGAAAAAAATAAAATAAATCTCTAGCTTTTAACCCTCTGGGGTCTGAGGGTGTTTTGGGCCGTGGAGAAGTTTTGACATGCCTTGACATTTGTGCTTTTTTCAGTTGCTTAAAAACATACTAATAGCTAAAGTCTGATTACACTGTATTCAGCACAAACTGGGCTACAATAATATGTGAGCAACATGTGTGTACATGTTTGTATTTTTGAGAAAATAATGTTTATGCATGGTTTTTGAAGTCATTGAAATAAGGCCATATAACACATACTAAACATTTGTCCACAAGCCTTTTGAGAACTGGATCTTGTAGCCTAGAGTTCTTGCTACAAAATGATGTGAAAACCATCCTGATCATGCATTCATACAAAACAATATAGTAATTGAACTTTTGTAAGACACTTTTAGTGTTAGAAATGTCTATCATGAATATTGATAGTAATTAACACCTGAGACAAAAGACCCCTCCCCTGGGCCCATCAATGAGGGATAGAGAATGAATGTGAGGAGACTTAATGATCAAAATTAAGTTTTAAGTTAATAGTAATATGAATATACAGTTTCTTTACATAACGACTACTTAATTTTAGACCCACACTACCATTTAAAAGAAGTCTCTTCTGCTCACCAAGACTGCATTTATTTGATCCAAAATACAGTAAAAACATTGTGTGAACTCATTTTACAATTTAAAAGAACAGTTTTCTATTTGAATATATTGTAACATGCATTTGTGATCAAAGCTGAATTTTCAGCATCATTACTGCAGTCTTCAGTGTCACATGATCCTTCAGAAATCATAATATGCAGATTTTCTAATATGGGCATATTTAAAGTGCATTTTACTCATTTACACCTGAACAGATATTTGCAAGCACAAGCTTTGTTGATGATGAGGCAGCATAAACACTAGTTAAAATATAATCTAAACGTTCATATTATTTTAATATCATATTACATATATTTAAACAGTATTTAAATGTAACTAAAACTTGCTTATTAGGACATATTTCAAATGTCAATACTCTGAATCCTGGCTGGCAAATCTGGAAACAGTCCCACTAGTAAAATATGTACACGTTTATATAATATAGCATGTCAACTAATGAAAACTAAATGACTTGCTCGTCCGAAATTTTATCCTCAGCTGGATCAAGTATCTCTTCAAAATACAAATGTTCATCGGAGTCACGCTCTTCTTCTGAGGAAAATGTTAACTCGTCGTCACTATCCAGGAGTTCTCACTTGTGTATCGTGCTGTCTTCCAAATGCGCAGAAAAGTGAATGACTTTGTTTTTAAGGCACAGTCAGGGGCGTTTACTATTTGCATTGATCGTCTCAAAACATTAGCGTATGAGTGTGATCACATTAGAGATAATTCACCGAGCCAGTAAAAACTGTACATCACTTTGTTTCATACAGATTACATTGCAGGAGAATATTTGTTTTACATTTTAATAGTTTTATTTAAAAGTAGACATTTTAAGCTTTCTTTAGACATACATTTTATGTTTGTGTGATAAGTATTTGCAGGATTTGTTCATTTTTGTGACGTGTTTCAGATATATGCTCGTGAAGACAGACTACTTACAGCTCACCCTTTTTATTTTCTTTCTCTTACAAAAGCGAGCATATATCTGAATTTTTTTTTGTGAGTTTTGTTGTTAGTGTACACAAATAAAAGTAGACCCTTTATAGTCTCTAATGATGTCTTACACTTATCTGCATAGCCAAAAATGACAGAGAATTTTATGTTGTTTCCGCAGTAATGATGAAAAAAATCCAGGAGGACACGCCGGCGTGTCCGTCGACCCCAGAGGGTTAAACAAAAATCTCAATATGCGTGGTGTAAAAAAAAAAAAAAAAAAAGAGCAATTTTAGCTTTATCCTAAGCTTGTCTCCAATCATGCTGATGCTGTACCACAAACACATGTTTTTGAGACCTGCACCAACATGAAGAAAAGGCACCTGGGTTATTGCTGGATAATTTAGCAAATCTCTGACCAAGGGACATTGGACTTGAAATTTGATTGACAGCTCTTCAAATATTTTGTAAAAACTGGTCAAGGCAGCTGTTTTGGGCTTGCTTCTGTAATTTAACAATTTACCGAGCAGGAAAAGAGAAATTAAATTAAAGTTGCAATCTATGTGGTTAGAAGCAACAAATCTTTGTTATATTGTAATTATTACATTACAATGCCAATTAAAATACGAGCATCTAAGTGGATGTATCGGTTTCAAATGAGTGCTGTCAGTATTAACACATGCGATTAATTTAAATGTTTTAACACGTACATTTTTCTTAATCGCAATTAAGGCATGTACTGATTTGACATTAGATTGACATTTTATTTAGCTTCGTGCGAGTTGTAAACACCGTTATAGGCCGGGCCTATAACGTAGCCTGTAATTTAACCATCACTGAGATTATTGGGCTGCTGTGAGAGAGAGTAATGCAATGTTATCAATAGGGCTGGGCAATAAAATGATCTAGATGTTTATCAGAAAAAAAGAGATATGTGCTCTATCAAACTTTTGAGTACTTTTCCATATTTAGCCTATGTTCTACATCTAGAACAGGTATGGTCATTGCATCAATCACGATAGGAAATAAGTATACAATTGAAGTCAGAAGTTCACATACACTTAGGATGAAGTCATTAAAACTAGGGATGCACCGATTCCCCCTTTTCCCTTCCGATTCGATTCCGATATCTAAAATCTTAGTATCAGCCGATTCAGAGTTTTGTTTTTTTGCATAATTAGTTTAGAATATTTTTACATTATTGTGTGGAACTAATTGGGTGTACTCTTTAATAAGAAACACAAACCTCTAACTACATATTATTTCAATATAAATGTATAGCTTAAGAAAAACTTTAACTATTCTACTGGATAATATAGCAGCAAAATTAACAGTAATTCCAGTATGTGTCATCGGTAAAAAAGTATGCGGTATGCGTTTTTTTCCCCTACAAATTTCACAACTTGTACCTGGACATTAATGGATTAAGATCTCTTTTTTTTTTTCAATTTAGTTAAGATATCAGCTAATTTTTCATTCAATTATTTTTTGGAACCCATTCAACTTAAATATTATTATAATTTGTAAACAAACGATAATAATAATAAATTATGATAGCAATATCTCTCAATCATGCAATTTTTGTCATGGATCCACCGGTCTCTCTCTCTCTCTCTCTCCCTCACTGCAGTCACATTGCTCACTCTCCCCTGAGTTCTGATTACACACACCTGCATATCATTAGTGGCTAATCAAGGACTGCATATACCCAGCTTTCACACGCTCTTTGTTCTCATCGATATTATCTCAGAGACTCCACACATTTCTACTATGTCAAACATACCCGTGTCTTCATTGCCTGCAAGTATCATAAGACTGTTGTGAGTTATCCGTTCATCGTATCTATAACCTGTCTGGATATTACTCACCCACTGTTTGCCACTCTGCTCAACTGGATTTACTCATCACTGTTTCAATCATCTGTTCAATAAACCTGTGAGTCTCTCTGTGACACATTTAACTTTTACAATCAGGAAAGTTCACAGTAGTTTAATTTGCTTTTTCAAATTCTGGTAAATAAGCTCTGGTGCCATCCTAAATGCATACAAGTGAACCAAACTATTGATCATCTACATCTGAAAGTTGTTCGTGAGTAGCGCTGAAATATTGTGCACCGCATGAAGGCTAAAAGAGTGTGTGTTTGTGTAAACGGAGCAGCGCCATTCAATAACGAGCTGACGCTGCATGTGCATTTTATATATTTAAACAGACTTCTGTGATTCACAGAGCTAATCTCATGTCTTCAAGTGGCTTTGAATAAAATGCACAAGTCATATGAATTACTTTGTGTTTTAATGGTTTTGTCATTTTTTTTAACATGACCGTAACGAACATGACTAATACACAGTATCGGATTTGGATCGGACCCGATCCGTTTAAAAATGTCAGTATCTGAGCCGATACTGATCCAGGTATCGGAGCATCCCTAATTAAAACTAATTTAACCAAATTTCATATCAGCAAACTATAGCTTTGGCAAGTCATTTAGGACATCTACTTTGTGCATAACACAAGTAATTTGTCCAACAATTGTTTACAGGTTGTTTCACTTTTAATTGACTATCACAATTCCAGTCGGTCAGAAGTTTACATACACCAAGTTCACTGTGTCTTTAGAAAATCCTAGAAAATGATGTCAAGCCTTTAGCCAATTTGCTTCTGATAGGAGGTGTACTGAATTGGAGGACATTTACATTTATGCATTTGGCAGACGCTTTTATCCAAAGCGACTTACAGAGCCCTTCTTACAGGGACAATCCCCCTGGAGCAACCTGGAGTTAAGTGCCTTGCTCAAGGACACAATGGTGGTGGCTGTGGGGCTCGAACCAGCATCCTTCTGATTACCAGATTACCAGTTATGTGCTTAGACCACTACACCACCACCACTCTCACCACCACTACATCCACAGGAGTACCACCTGTGGATGTATTTTAAGACCAACCTTCAAACTCAGTGCCTCTTTACTTGACATCCTGGGAAAATCAAAAGAAATCAGCAGACCAATTTTTTAACCGCCATATTTGGTTCATTTTTGGGAGAAATTTCCAAATGCCTGAAGATATCACGTTCATCTGTACAAACAATAGTACGCGAGTATAAATGCCATGGTACCACGCAGCCATCATACCACTCAGGAAAGAGACGCATTCTGTCCCCAAGACATGTAGTTTGGTGCAAAAAGCACAAATAAATCCCAGAACAACAGGAAAAGGACCTTGTGAAGATGCTGGAGGAAAAAGGTAGACAAGTATCTATATCCACAGTAATCCAAGTCCTATATCGACATAACCTGAAAGGCTGCTCAGCAAGGAAGAAACCACTGCTCAAAAACTGCCATAAACAAATCCAGACAACAGTTTGAAAGTGCACATGAGGACAAAGATCTTTTTGTAGAAATGTCCTCTGGTCTAATGAAAAGAAATATTGAACTGTTTGGACATTTTTATGTCCATTGTTATGTATGGAGGAAAAAAAGAGTGAGGCTTGCCAGCCAAACACCATCCCAACCGTGAAGCATGAGGGTGGCAGCATCATGTTGTGGGGGTGCTTTGCTGCAGAAGGGACTGGTGCACTTCACAAAAAAGACGGTATCATGAGGAAGGACAATTATGTGGATATATTGAAGCAAAATCTCAAGACATCAGCCATGAAGTTAAAGCTCAGTCGCAAATGGGCAGTGACCCCAAGCATACCTCCAAAGTTGTGGCAAAATGGCTTAAGGACAACAAAGTCAAGGTATTGCAGTGGCCATCACAAAACCCTGACCTCAATACGATAGAACATTTGCTGGCAGCACTGAAAAAGTGTATGCGAGCAAGGAGGCCTACAAACCTGACTCAGTTACACCTGTTCTGTCTGGAGGAATGGGACAAAATTCCAGCAAATTATTGTGAAAAGCTTGTGGAAGGCTACCCAAAAAGTTTGACCCAAGTTAAACAATTTAAAGGCAATGCTACCAAAGTGTATGTAAACTTCTGACCCACTGGGAATGTGATGAAAAGAAATAAAAGCTGAAATAAATAATTCCTCTACTATTATTCTGAGATTTAACATTTTTTAAATATAGTGATCCTAACTGACCCAAGACAGGGAATGCTTTCTACAATCTAAAATGTCAGGAATTGTGAAAAACTGAGCCGAAATATATTTGGCTAAATTGTATGTTAACTTCAGACTTCAACTAGTCAAATTTTACTATATTTTTAAACCTGAAATTAATCACGATAAACTATAGAAAATTATGAGATTAATCACGATTAAAAATGATAATCTACCGACAGCCCTAGTTCAAACACATACTATTGGTGCATCTCTACTAAAAACAATATGTACATGGATTCATTTTCAATGGCTCCACTTAGTGTCAAAATTACTGAACAAAACAGCAGTACTTTGTTACGTCCAGAATCAACAGTGCACATAAAGTTTTGTTTTTTTTCCTCCTAGGGACACCAAATACAACAAGCCAGTTCAACCTCTCCTGCTCACCGCCTTGATTACCAACCGGGAAAAATGGGTGGGGCGCTGACCTGATTGACAAGCCTCGTCCTCTGCTCTCCGCACCACTGTGGCAGGGGATACTAATGCACAAAAACAACAATGGTGGAGCAGTCATTTGTGTTCAGTCTGGCAGCATGCAGTCTGGTCAGAAAGGTATATGTCCAAATTTGACAAACATAAGGAAATGTTCAGTATAAAACATGCAAATATGTGCTTAGCTAAGAGCAGGGTTTACATATCTTTTGCCCAATCAATTTTCCATGACTAAATTTTTAGAGATTGGCTACAAATTGCTCTTTGTGAGTGCAATGAAATACTTTAGAGCTGAGCATAACTACAAAATCTATCCACAATAGAAATGTCCATGACCATTTTAAATTTCCAGATGCAGGTTTCTCATAATCATAAAAGCACTGTGATAATGAGTCATAATTCATGTCAGAATAATCATATTTACTAGACGAGTGCACAACAAAACACCACAATTTGTAATTACCATTGGAAAACTCCCAAGTTGGGCGTGTCAATTTAAATAATCTTTGCAGAAGCCAACTGTTGTGGATCATAAAAGTTGCAATTGGAAAAGTTTGACTGCAGTAACAGTAAGTGAAAGAGTGAAAAATATTAAAATTGCGTCCATTTCATCTCGACAAAAATCACCTGTGAATCACGTCGTAATTACGTTTTCTGAAATCATAAGTAGGAACTTCCCAGGAGAATTTCAAGACAGCATTTGTGTGCACACATGGTATGGGATGGCTGAGTGTATACCTGGTAGGCGTACGTGGTTTGTGCATAGTTTATGGGCACCTGTGGGATCATAACTCCTGGATGACTGGAATAAGAATATGGCTACACAGAACAAGAGAATGGGGGGGAAAAAATAAGAAATATAATGTTCTGGGAGTAAAAATACACACTCTTTGGATTGTGCAATATTTTACGAAACCCAAAATACTTCCGATAAACTCCTTTGCAGGATTTGTATGTAGAGTACGAAGGTTTGTATGAACAACATTTTTACCTGCAAATATTGATTCCCTCCATTGAAGACAGGTGAGGGTGGGGCCAGGCCTGGGGAGCAGCAGTTGCAGTAGACATATGGGGAGGGGCTTACCCACTGTGATGGACCAATCAGTGGAGATGGCATTGAACCTGGAAATTGAGAAAAGTTGAACAGTAATAAAGAATTAATAAAAATGTACTGGGTACACCAATGCACAATGATTACACGAAGACCAAAATTGCAAACCAAACAGAAAGAAAAGCACATGGACTTACGAGAATTGCGCTCTTTCATGATGGCAGGTCCCAGTTTGAGTTTTTTCCCTTTAAAACAAATCGGCTGCTGTAACAGAATTAAACATGCAGTGTTGTGAAACAGTACGATACCGGCTATAACACATTTCCAATGTACTTTAACTGCGATTACCAAAAGCCGACAAGATATTCTGATAGCTTTTAAATAGGATCACAACTTGTCATACTTGTTGGTGCACTCTTGTTGAAAAAAAAAAAAAAAAAGGTTTACTCAAAGATATTGTAATTTTGAAACGCATGTATAAAATTATGAGCACTAACATAAGATGAAGACTCCAGTTGTGTCCACAACCTTGCTGTTTTATTCAACATAGAGAAGGTCCCACGCATGGGGGATGCCATGTTAGGATCACGACCAGCCGAATACTACTCGCACAATCTCTGTAACGGTCCTGTTATTGGACACTTATACTCAAGGATTAATCATGTCTGTCAAATAACTGATTCTACTATCTACAAAATGCTCAACAGTACTATAACCTCCAGGAAGGAGAAATGGGGATGAGAGGGTCACAATACTAGCAGCACATGTTCAAAATGATTATAAAATGATGCTGCATCCACGCCCCTATGTATCATCGTAAGTCGAAGACAACAAATATATAAAAATTACTGAGTGCAACATTAAAATGTATATTGATAAAACATCTGTATTTAAGCATGTACTCATTCAGCTTTATAATTTTTATTAATTCAGCTTTATAATTTAACTCATCTGGTACAACTGAAATCCTTGACCCACCCAGATCCTGACAACATTCCCCCACTCAAAACCCAGAAAAGACAAGACACCTCTTTCATGTCATTTAGAGCGGTAAAAGTGACCTCCTTACATCAACTATAGCCTGGATATCAACATCCTCACTGAAATATACGAAACCATACCTGTGAGAAGAACAAAAGTGCAACAAATCAGAGGTGATACAGGTAAACAGACATTTTTATTTTCCCTGAAAGAAATATACAAGAAATAATCCTTAAGATAGAAGCTATTCATACAGGTTTGGAATGACTTGAGGGTGAGTGACGACCATATTTTTGGTTGAACCTTGAAAAGGAAGCTCACCCAAAATGGAAATTCTCATTTGCTCACCCTCATGCCATCCCAGCAGTGTATGAATTTCTTTCTTCTGCAGAACACAAATTAAGCTTTTTAGTAGAATATCTCAACTCTCTAGGTCCACACAATGCAAGTGAATTGTGGCCAGAACTCTGAAGCTCCAAAAAGCACATAAAGGCAGCATAAAAGTAATCCAAAAGACTCCAGTGGTTAACTCCATATATTCAGAAGCAATATAATAGGTGTGAGTAATAAACAGGCCAATATTTGAGTCCCCCCACTATAAACCATTTTTTTTTTTACCAGCCCCAACCAGTAGGATGCAATACACACAAATAATGCTAATTTAAGTTAAAGTGGAGATTTATAGCAAAATAAATAGCATATGTTGATCTGTTTTTCACGAACACCTCTTATTTAGCTTATGAACGCATGGAATTAAGCACTGGAGTCCATTTTTATGCTGCCTTTGTGTGCTATTGGCGCATCAAAGTTTTGGCCTCCATTCACTTGCATTGTATGGTCCTAAAGAGCGGAGATATTTTTCTAAAAATCTTTGTATGTGCTCTGCAGAAGAAAGTCACACACATCTGGGTGAGTAAATGAGAGAATTGTCATATCTAGGAGAACCATTTCTTTGTCCACATTAAAATGAAGCAACTCACCCTTTGCATATTCCTCCCCGATAAGTGATTATTTTCACTTCTTTTACAGCTCCATACTTGGCAAAGAATTCCCTGATCTCGTTCTCATCCACCTGATGAACGGAAAAGGTATCAGTTTTGAAATCACAAGTGACTGCTGTATCTTTCTATACAACAGGATTTATAAACATTGGAACATGTTCACTCAAAGACTTTTAAAGCATACAAGAACAGCCTAATAAACAGCATCTATAGGAAAAGGGTGTAAGTTACATGGTATACAATGGAAACTATTCAGTGTGGGTCAACCAGACCAACAATCAACAATGAAGTTGACGTTATATAATGGAAGTTATTCTGATTGAATGCATGGGGAAAATCAGCACGCATAAAAATGACAAAAATGTGAGGGGAAACAACCACAAAAAGGTGTGTGTTGAATTGTACATGGCATTACCTTCATGTCAATCCCGCCGACGAACAGCGTGTTGGGCGTCATCTTGCCTTCCGGCAAAATATAACCGTTAGACAATTTCACGAACCCCTGACGCTGTTTCTGGATATCCTGTGTGTGTATTTCAAAACATTTATTTACAGTTAAGCATTTGGTTATCGACACGTTAAATTAATGTTTCATTGAACCCTTTAATCTTTGATCCGAACAAGAAAGTTAGCCTCGAAAAGTTGAGGCCTGTGAATTTTACCTTTGAATAAAGGCCACATATTAGACACAGGGGTAATTGGACTCCCTGATACATCTTAGGTCTGAAGTAAGGCCACAAGTTTTATAAACAATTCCTTAAAAGTTAAACCCTAAAGTCACCCGAAATGTTAACGTGAAGTAGTTTCAATGTGTCCGACCACACGCGGTCGAAACCGGGCCCATCTACAGCACGATCTTTTCATATTTCTTCATTAAGCAATCTAGGATTTTGGTCTAACATGAGTTAATTTAAATAACATTCGTGCTTTCGTGATGGATGTTTAATGAAATGAGCGACAATCTTGTTTGATTTGATCTGTCGAGTTTTGCCGCGCTAACTTTCTTCGAGAACACACATTTGAGATCAAAAGTGAGCAGGTTAATAGATTATGGGTATTGGTGAATTTAGCCATTTCTATTCATATTTTTATTTTCTTCACTTACCATATTTAAAATCATTAAAATAGCAGAATAAGATAAAAGTTAGCAGTTCGCTGCCTCTGTGCTCTCCAGGCTGCAGTGCATTAGGGCGCCACACCCATCTGCAGTCCTAATTGGGGAAATTTGATAGTTATTAATGCTGTAAAATGCGTATCATTCTTGGATCAAGGTTTAATCCTGACTATTCTCTAATATAAATCCTGAATGTAGTATTTCCACCGCATTCAATTGGGAGTTTTTTTTTGGAATACTCACTTTTGGAACGTCCCCTTGAAGACTACAATGGGCAACACAATCTTGATATCCAGTATTTTAATTGTAAAATATATATCTGATAAATATATGAGAGAACACTTTAAATTAAAAAATAAATACAAATAATAAAGTTTGAATTTACCGACCACTCGGAAGATATCGATGATTTATTAAAAAGAAAACATTTAGACACAGCAAACGCAGACCACTAGATGTCGCGTTTGAAAATAAATAGTTTTTTTCCCCTCAAAACTAGTGATCGTCTAGTTTTTCTAGCCAGTCAGTCCACCTGCGGACATTTTTGGAACGCTCCCGGGAGGCCATTTCCAGTCAAGCCAGTGCAGCTCCTGTCTACTTGAATGGGGAAAGACCGAAATATAATATATATATGGGTGATTATATAATTAGGGGTACATTTCAAGTCCTTGGGTTGTATTTATCATTTTCCCTGAATATTCACTTCAAGCAATGATCACTTTTATATTTGGGCACATTTCTCTTTATTTCATGCAGAAAAGTAAACCAGTTCCATAAGTTAATTAGGAGAAAATGCATATGTTGTACTGGAAATTGCCATTTTTGTGCTGTCCAATTTGCTAAAAGTCAAGTTTTGCCTTTCAAATTAACACTGCAATATATATTTTTATATATTATTTTCATCATTATTTGTTAAAAATAATCATTAAAACAAGGCAAATGTATATTAAAAACTAATTCACTCATTTATATCTATTAAATTATTAACTTTGTGTGTGTCCAAGAAATCTTTGTCAACTGTGTTACCCATTGACAAACCCCTATAAATCAGCAGTGGTTTGTTCCAAAGTCACATGTCCAACATCATGTGATGTCACATCCTTCAGTGGCGGGAATTTTAAATACAGTGTGCTAAGTTTCTACTCCTCCTCTTCAATTTGTAATCATTATTATAGTCTACACATAGAGTAGATGAATTGCTCATCAACCGTGTTATCAACATGGTCTTGTGTACTTACTTTAGATATTATATTTACAAAAATGTAGAGAAAATGTATAAAAACACGAAGTTGATCAAGGTAATGTGGGGACATGTTCAAGGTCTACAGTTAGCACAAGATCCTAAAATGGAAGAAATGTCAGCTGTGTTACTTGTCAACTGTGTTACCCATCAAGTGTAACACAGTTGACAGGGATTAACACGGTTGACAATGTTAGCTGGGTTTCTTGTCATAGTTTATGCCTATATTGAGTATTGTTGATAAAAACTATTGTTATTACACAGCTGAGAAGCAGCGCCAGTACAGGGCTCAGCGTGATGCTGATCCTGAGAGAAGGGCTGCGTATTTACAGAAACACAGAAGGACGTGCGTGGCATGAGGACAAAAAGCTAGGAAAGGTGAAGACAGTGAAAGATTTAAGTGAGAGGGAGAAGAGAAGGAAACAAGCATATTGGAGAAAAGCCCAACACCAGTCCAGAGAGAGAAAGCAAGTGATAGATAACCAGGTTATTCTGAGTCCTGAAGTTGATCCACAGCCTCTGATGTCAAGGTAGAGATTTTGTGAACAACATGCAGAAAATAGTTTTAACAATAGATTTGATTATGAAATTATGGTGAAAAGACTAGAGTAATTGCTGGTCATCCTAATTCTGTCCAGTGAGCATAAATGAAAACACATGATCAATGAAGTAATGCTTTGTGTATCATATCAGACAGAGAATTGCTGGAAGGAAGAAAGTCCAGAGAAGGGAGTCAAAATTGTACAGGGAGATTCATACTTATAGTCTGTTTTGTGATTGAGACTAATTAAGTATTAACAGAATTTTTTAAGTTGTTTTCTCCATTGTTTCAAGAGAGTTAATTAGATTCCTCTGATAGGAGGGAATTTATTGTAATTGACAGTTTTATTATTATTATTATTATTCTCCTTTAGCCTCAATAGCTCAAAAAGTCACTGGTCAAAAATCTTCTAAATTGGTACATTGATACTACATGCCAACAGGAACCCACAAACCAAGAATGGCCCACATTCACCCTTAGGGGCGCTACAAACCAT
This sequence comes from Xyrauchen texanus, assembly GCF_025860055.1. Lineage (NCBI taxonomy): Eukaryota > Metazoa > Chordata > Actinopteri > Cypriniformes > Catostomidae > Xyrauchen > Xyrauchen texanus. The sequence continues at coordinate 18,743,055 of NC_068285.1, read as the reverse complement.
GCCCAAAATTCCCATTTTCTGGTCAAAAATGTTCTAATTTGGTACATTGATAATACAGGCCAGCAGAAACCCACAAACCAAGAATGGCCCACATTCGCCCTTTAGGGGGCACTACAGGCATTGCCCAAAATTCCCATTTTCTGGTTAAAAAATTTATCATTTTGTACATTGATACTACTAGCCAACAGGAATCCACAAACCAAGAATTGCCCACATTCTCCCTTTAGGGGGCGCTACAGGCCACTTCCAAAAGTCTCATTTTCTGTTCAAAAATGTTCTAAATTGGTACATTGATACTACAGGCCAACAGGAACCCACAAATCAAGAATGGCCCACATACATCTTTAGGGGGCGCTACAGACCACGCCCAAATGTCCAATTTTCAAACCGATGGCATTTTCACCCAATTTGTCAAATTCGTCGGAAACTTAATGTACATACCTAATTTCTCATTGGAAACAAAAAGCCTCAAGGATCCATTAGGTCCGGTATGATGGATTTTCCTGTACACTGAAAATGTTTAGCTTAGGATTCAGACAGAAATACATGTTTTTTGGATTCCTCCATTGGAAGGGTTTAACCCCAACCCTCTACTGATCAATTTTAAATGATTTGCCATTTTGAGGAGGAATCGCATTGCTGCTTGCAGCTATATTTAATTACTTGTTGCTGACACTTGTCAAAATAAAAGGTTTTATTTTAAAGAAAGGTTTCTCTTTTTCTCCTAATGCATCTTGTCAACCGTGTTACTCCTGTCAACTGTGTTACTTTATCTGTCAATTGTGTTACGTGTGATTTTTGTGTCATAAATCTTTAAATGTAGGCTAAAATTTAATAAAAATGATAAAAAGGACATCTCTAGAGTGAACAGTATTACATAAAGCATTTAAAGCATTTAATAACTCTAAATTCAGTGTAATGGAGAATTATGTTGAAACAATATCCATCCTTGATGATAGTATACCAAAGAATATCCGTTATTCAGTTTAAAATTAATATTTTTTAAATCAGTTAGACAGACAACCTCAAAACCCCTGGTGAATAGACTCAAGAACTTTCAAACAAATGTTTTATCATATGTGTAGTACTTCATTTATGTCTTCTATGACATCACTTTTGTCTGTAACACAGTTGACAAAACAATGAATCGAATATTTATTTTCATTTAAATATTTAAAAAGTAATTCGAGTTTAAGCTTGCCAACTAATGAATTTAGAACAATATGGGGGTATATTATGGAAACAACTAGATTATTTTGCAGAAAATCACAATGATTTTTTCAGTTTTTTGTTGATCTGAAATGTACCCCTAATTATATAATCACCCATATATATATATATATATATAAGTTTAAGATTACGATAGAAGAACATATTTTAAATGAGCACTAAAATCTGACAAAACGGTTATCATAAATTGTGCTTCTTTACCTCATATTACGCAAAAAAAAAAAAAAATGCAACTATCCCGGTTTGTATAGCTAACATTAGCGCAGGTGCGTTCTCAAGTTGATTGACAGGCAATGTCTGTATCTAAAAGGTGATTGGCTCTTTTACCTGACGTTGGGCGTTCCAATTTCTCGCATTCATTTTAATCGAAGTGGCCCGTCTCAGTTAAATCATCTCTGTCGTCATCTGCCTAGTGCCTTCTAAAGGAGCCGTTCACACCGAACCGTTTTTGCTTTCGTGCTAGACTGAGGTCTTTGTCGGTTTCGCCGCGTCTAACTGTTGTAACTGTTTTTTTCAGCATTCCGCGCTTTTTAGATGCCGTATCAAGATTTTTTCCTCCCGACTTTTGAAAACGCGTCTCGTAACTATGGGCATTTCAAGTAATTTTGTAGTTTATAACCAAACAAAAAAAATCATACATTCCAAGTCTTCTTTTCACTTTAAATAACAATGTTATTTTTGGGAGAACCATTCCTTAAAGGGATAGTTCGCCCAAAAATGAAAATTCTCTCATAATTTACTCACCCCCATGCCATTCCAGATGTGTAAGACCTTCTTTCTTCTGCAGAGCACAAACAAAGACTTTTTGGAGGAATATCTCAGCTCTGTTGGTCCATTCAATGCATGTGAATGGTGGCCACCTTAAAAGTAATCCATATCACTCCAGTGGTTTAATCCATGTCTCTGAAGCTATATTATAGGTGTGGGTGAGAAATATAACCACCCTTTACCATCACGCATCCACAGCGCCAACCAATGCACAGAGATGTAATGGCAAGATTTAGGTGAGAGAAGCTGTTTCACACAGGAAAATCAATTTGCAATATCCAAGTAGTGTTTTTACCAGCTGAATATTAAAAAGCTGAACGAGTACTCAATTAAGTCAAGTTTTTTATTTGTATAGCGCTTTTCACAACACACATCGTTTCAAAGCAGCTTTACAGAAGATCAGACATTAACAGACGATAAAACTGTAATGTCTATAATGTCGATGAGTCATGAGTCAAAAATATGATTGTGTATTGTATTTAAAGCTAGGTAATGAAATAATAATTGTATTAATAACCCCAGTGGGCAAGCCGGAGGCGACTGTGGCAAGGAACACAAAATTCCTAAGATGTTGGTTAATGGAGAAAAATAACCTAGGAAGAAACCAGACTCACTGTGGGGTCAGTTCCCCTCTGGCTAACATCATGAATATAATGCCAATACTACTTATGCATAGTGCACGCAGGGATGGATTACTGACTGGGACAATGAGGCCAGTGCTCAGGGGCCCTTGACTTACCGGAGGTGCCCTGGTCTTTAAGGCTGGCCGATCTAGTTTGGTGATTGCCCCTGCTTGAAAACCCTTTTGGGCATGAACAACGAACCCCTTTGTGTGGAGGGGGGGCCCTTGGAGATAACTGGCCCCAGGGACTTTGCAAGTCATAATCCATCCCCGAGTGCAAGTCATGGTTTAAAATTATTAAACTAAGTAAGTGTTAAGGGTCAGTGTTGAAACAAAGATTTTTTTTATGAACTGTAAGATTAATGACTTTGAAGTCCATCCTGTATTAACTGCAGAAGTTCACATAGATGCAATTGTCCTTGTTAGTTGGCAAATTTGTAGTCCATGTATTCCATTTCAAGAGTGTAGTCCATCATTAGACCGAGGAGATGAAGGCAGAGATCAGTAAGGAACGTCGCAGTTCAACCTGGCCGGTAATTTCGGTGAGGTCTATCCTAAGTCCAAGGTTCAGGCAATGGCATATGAAGTGTCCCATGTCTTATGGTTGGAGTTGGCATCAGTTCATCCTCTGAAGTCCATCGTAATAGACTGAAGTGATGTTTGGCTGGCACCGGCTGCATTTAGTCATCATCACACAGTGACACGTGGAGTCCAACACGAAGCAGGAATGGAGCTGGATCCAGCCGGTTCTGGTGACCTCAGGATAGGAGTCACGAGGTTGAGACAGGGAAACGAATAAAAAAAACATTATCTGGAGGAAAGGAAAATGGCTAAAAAGAAACATCTCGGCACGCTAGAGCTTTGGATTAGGCAAGAGTAATGCTTTTTATTCATCCAGAGTTAATAGGATATCAGGATTAGAACATCCCTCGTGTTATGTGCAAAACAATACACAGTTACCACGGGAATCGAGACTAAATGAGACTACTTACACCATCAGAGAAACACTAGAACATAATTTTACATATAACTGGCTTAAAAATAAATGACAAATATGAAAAAGAAATACATAATTTAACAAATGCCTATGTTGTGGCCTATGGACTAAAATCTCAATCTAAAAAGAAAATAAACAAAAATGGAAAAAGGACAACTATTCAGGCACAGGTTCATGAACAATCAATGATGAATGAGTGAATGAGAAAGAGAGGATCAGTCCATGTTGATGATAAATAAGCTGCTCTCTCCTGCTGGATTAAGCATTTATCAGTGTCTCATCCTTATCGCTACAGTCAGTACTCTGAGAAAAGTAGGGAGAAAAAGTAAAGCAGAATACAGCTTTTGTCTGAGGCAGAGAGTGTCTATTAATAAAAATACTTCACAGGATATTGATCTAGGAGAAAAAAAGACTATTAGGGTTTCAACCTAAAAGGCAATGAGAAGGCCAAAACTTCAGCAATTAGGGCATTTTCAAGGAAAATTACAGTATGAAGAATTTGACTAAACTGAGGCAGTTTTTATGGCTTTAGATTATAGATTTAATTAACAGAACAATAGGTTTGAGTTTAGGGCACACAGAAAGGAGCAGTTTTGACTAAGGATGCACTTAGAACATAAATACACAGTCAAAGGTCAGAGATTTTGGAAATATGTGGTTTAGGGTTTCAGTATCAGGGCATAGGTGCACATAAGGCAATCAGCATTCATGTGTGCAAACAGCCAGCAAAGTTTTCCCCCTACAGGATTGAAGTGTTGAAGATGGGTAAAGTCATGTTTAGGGGGAGTCAAGGTTCAAAAGTCAGTAGGATTAACTATAGTGAAGTCAGAGTCTTTGCTGTGAGTGCTGCTATCATCTGGACTAGAAGACCCAGATGTGGCTCCCATCAAGGGGTCTCGGAAATCCGCCTTAATTAGGCCTCGCACATGCTTGAAGGGTGGAGCTGTGGTGGTCAAGCTTTGTTCCACACTCTCGGCTGGTTCTCCATCCTGCAAGACCAGGATGTAGTCGTCCCAGTTTCTCAGCTCAGCAGCCTAAGACAATGAAAAACAATTTTGCAATTGGTTTATACATGTGTACATACAATTAAAATACTTTCCATGTGAAGTATTCTTTCAACAATGCTTTTTACTGTATAATCATCTCAAACCTGTGGCTTTTGTATTGTGGTGAAACTCTCAGTGGTCAAGACCTTCTCGTCCTCTCGTTCTTTCTCTTCTACCATGTCTCCTTCCTGGAGGTTGTAGCGCTGTGGAGCATTTTGTAGACTGTTTGTAGAATCAGTTGTGTTTGTAGACAAGCCATCTGGATCAGTCTGGTTCTTTAGTGTGCTGTACTGAGAAGAGCAGTAGTGATCATCAGCTATAGTGATCTCTTCATTCTCCTCTGACTCAAGCTGGCTCTGGTTGAATCGAAGAGACCCCTTCAGGATGTCCTTAATCTTGAAACAGAAATGGGTATAGAGAAACCTCTAATTATATTTGTAAATGAAGCTTTCAGTGTGTTACATTTGTATTTACTTTTTCTCATATACAGTATATATATTAGGAACATTGTACAATCAGCCAGGTATCATAGCAAAATAATCCCAAACAGGGTTTTCAGGATCATACTTTGTGATAATGAACGGCTGAATGTACAGCATTCCACTTTTAACATTGTTTTTCCCCCAAAATAAATCAATAGTGAACATGAAACAGGTTTATAAAGGTTTATAAAATTAGTTTGTCTATAAAAAAAAGTGATGGGATGTTTAAAGGAGACCTATTATGCCCCATTTTACAAGATGTAATATAAGTCTCAGGTGTCCCCAGAATGTGTCTGTGAAGTTTCAGCTCAAAATACCCCACGGATCATTTATTATACCATGTTGTAAATGCCTCTTTTTGAGTGGAATCAAAGTCTCTTTAAAGGGGACCCATTATGCAAAATGCACTTTTACATGGTGTTTGTACATAAACGTGAGTCAGCAGTGTGTGTGCAACCACCCTACAATAATAAAAGTCCACCCACTTCTCTTTCATATATTCCTATTAATCAAAAACACAGTGGGTCAAAATGAACGGTTTTCGTTTCTGCTCTAACGTGATGTCACTAAAGAGCAGGCCTCGCCCATGACTGTTGACAGACTCCCCCCTATTATCATAGATCCTCCCCCGAGTGATCTACACACAGTCCGCCATTTTTTCCGTGCTGGAGCAAATACAGTGAGAAGAATAATGTCTCAGCTTCATAAACATCATAAGTGTTCTGTTGTTGCTGTAAAAGTGAACATAAGAGTCTTCATGTACTCCCAGCATCAGAGCCACTGAAGACACAGTGGACAAGTTTTGTTTTTGAAGGACATTTGCCCCAAAACATAAAAAAATGTGTGTATGTTTTGCAATGGCCGGGAACAGAGCTATATAGAGCTCTTCAAGTTGTAGTCCAAAAATAACTATAATTTGAGCCATGGTTTCCCCTCAGGATTTTCCAATGGGTTTTTATGAGGGCAGTTTGGGATTTATAACTAAAAAAGTCTTAGGTAAACATTACTCAAAGATAATTTGATGTTTTCTCCTACAACTTAAATTACAAGCAATCATACAGTAAATGTGAATTCTGAAGCCGCCTTCAAAAATCACGTCTGAGGTATCACTGGGTGTAATTTATGTTTCAGAACGAAATGTCCAAGTTTCTTTAAGTAACATTTACCACAGATCTTATTTTACTATAAATTGAAAAACCCAATAATAAAACCCATAGGAAATTCCACGGGGAACCAAAGACTCCAATGCTAATTCTCTTCCAGGTTGACTGCAAACTGATGTCACAGCTCTAATGCTTAAAAACTGTGATACAAGAGATATTGTATGAAACTAGTACAGCTGTTGAAAACCAGGTGCATGGGACAATGGTCACTTATACAGTTTAGCAATTATTACACAAAAACATTGGCCACAGAATGCCAAGACTGAACAAATAAAAATTAAGTATTCCAGAGAGCTGTGTAATACATAGAACTATTTAGACCCAATGCATTCATTTTGGCAAAAAAGACACACAATTCATACCTGTTTGAGTCCAGCAAGTGACACCAGTACTTCATCTTCCTTCTCCAGATGCTCCTGCAGTATCACATCTTGAATTTTGCCTGTTCAGTCAATCAATCACAAAGCACAATCATTCAATTTCTATCGCCATTGTTTCTATTGCACAGACACAGTTTACTGACTCACCTATGTGCATATTCATCATCTTGGCACAGAATTTACTCATGGCCTCTAGATCGTTAATTTGACCCTGTAAGAACGACACCTGGGCTTCCAGCTCCTCCTATGCAATAATACAAACACACACACACACACGCAGGGCCAATAAAACACAAAGAATACAGGTGCTAAAAAGTTTTATCCTGGAAATAATTAAGCTGAGTGAAAACTGATGGTGAAATATTCTGCTCACCGTGTCTTTCTTGTTTATAGATTTACTGTGGGACCGTGAACGACTGAGAATAAAGAAAGAGTCTTTCTTCGTGGCAGAGGACGGTGGAGGGGATGTGCTGGACTCTCGCCCCCCAGACACAGGAAGAGGAGGGGAAGACATTGCATGGTCCCGCCCACCAGATAAACTCTCAATGCTGGGGGAGGAGCTAATAGTCCTGGAGGTGTGGCCTGTAATGTAGACAACAAAGAACAGCAACAAAAGTCATTATCAGACAGAGACCAGGATAAATGGAGAGGTGACTTCTAAAACACTGCACACAAGCACAGATAAATGAAAATTATTAGGACAACATAGTACCACAAAGCTGTAAACACACAATTGTACAGTGCACAGTAAATCGCAGAAGAACAATACCATAAAAACACCAGTATTTCACTTCAAGCTAACTAACAGGAAGAGGACAACGGGAAAATGCCCACACCCCCCCCAAAAAAAAGGTTAAGTAGATAAAAACATTACACTGTATAAACTTAATGCTTATAGTAGGGGATGCAAAAAAAGGAAATGCAAAAAGAGCTTAAACTATGGAACAAGTGGATTCAGAACAAATACCAAAGTATTTTATCAACACGGTCTGTGTCTGAAAGCAAAAAGATGCATTGAAAAAGGCTTTCCTTAGTATAGATGTGTTAATGTGTCTGAGAGCATCAATGTGAGAGTAAAAAATCATTTTGCGTAAAACTGGCTTTACTCTCTGCCCCCTGGTGGCAAAAAGTAGCATCATTCATAAATGCATGAATTCACATTAGACACACATGCATGGATTACACTGATTACAAAGTAGACACATCAAAGTCAGTTAAAGTGTGTACCATCACATGCACAGGAAAATATCGAATGCATTTACACAGCACACATGCACACTCCGTTGCTGATATTGTTGTCATGGTAGCGGTTACCTTGGGTATCAGAGTGAATCTGGGCTGGGAGAGATATCTGAGAACCGCCACAAGGACCAACGTCTAACAAACAAACACAAATATTCTGTCACTTGTACCTATGCTTAAGCCCATGCAGCATACAATAATCCATGTATGTTTAAGCATTATAGGGACAGTTCACCTAATTTAGGCACCTTTACATTGTCCAAAACCCCTATGACATTCTTTTTTCCGCGGAAAACAGAAGATGTTAGGCAGAATGTTAACCTCAGTCACCATTCACTGTCATATTCAGCCTAAAATCTTCTTTTGAATTCCACGGATGAAAAAGTCTTATAAGTGTTCAACAGCGTGAATAACTGATGACAGAATTTTTATTTTTGAGTGAACTTTAATAAGTAGGAACATTTATTCTAACGTCTAACAACATGGTTAGCAATGCAACACCAATCTAGAGGTGAAAAGGGTGTGTGTATATACACTCACCTTTGCTCAGGTGCACAGGCATGCTCTCTGACTTCAGCAGTCGGTGCTGATGCTGCATTTGAGGGTGTGGTTGAGATTGCATATGTGTGTTTGAGGGGGCGGTGCAAGACAGAGGCTCAGCCAATGGATGTGGCACTGGAGCTTGTGCGGGCGGGGCTGTTATCACTTCACTGTTAATTGGTGAGATCCCGCTGGGCCCAACTCCCATCGGAGCGATAAGCTTTCGGCCAAAATTGAGAAGAGAACTGGACACTTTATTAATGTTGAGAGGTGCTGCTTTAGTGCTTGCCCTAGAGGGAGTGAAAAATGATATACCACTGTAATGGTAAAACTCTTGTCTAATCCTAGGAAGAATAGGTCTCTGCGGAACAATAATGGGCATTTCTCAATCTGTGGGCGTTTTCAAATCAGAATGGGCTTTTTCAACTATCCAATGAAAGTACGGCATCTCAGTGTAATAGGCAAAATGTGGTGAAAAACACCCATCCCCATTTGAAAACGCCCACTGATTGTGAAACACATATTTTTGTTCTGCAGAGACACAAGTCTCAATCCAAATGCTGAAAGATGTTTAATGTCTCCTTTACAAAGTGTAGGGAGCCAATTAAACAACACAATTTTGTGTCCATCTGCGTAAATATGTTCTAGACGGTCATTTTTTGACCGTTGTGCCACGGCGCTGTTTTTCAGCTTGTTGCACAGGTGCGCTAAATTTTAAATACGGTGTCATAGAACTTAAAACATCGAGCGTTAGTTTCCATTTGTTGCTGCACACCTAGCTTTATTTTAGTGCAAGAATGCATTTGATCTGAACAGCCCCTAACACACTCAACAAGATGAATAGAAGTAATGTACAAACACAAATTAAAAGCATACCGAGTCTTGTTGACCAGGTCAGCCCCACGTGTTTTGTAGTAGTCAAGGTTCTGCTGGAACTGATAGTTCACTGGCCGAGGATTATTCTAAGTTTACACAAAAAAAACTGTTAAATGATACCTGTATGAAAATGCAGATCTGGGACCAGTTATGTGTGGAACATACACAAGTAAAGATTTTGATCTTCAAAACTTTGTGATCTGCGTAAATGCTAGAAATGAGTTTTATAAATAAATATAAATAGTACTACATATTAATTTCTTATGTATCAAATGGATGAGTTTCAAGGAAACTCCATCAATTCTGTTCAAAAGCATTGCAGGTGGGATACAAAAAGATAGTTTAGATTATTTTTGGTCACTAAATAATTCCCATACTTGTTATTTCATAGTTTTGATGGCTTCGCCATTATTCAAAAAAAATGCAAAATAGTAATAAAGAATGAGTAGGTGCGTCCAAGCTTTTGACAGGTGGTGTAAATTTAGCAGCCACATTGACTCTCAGTTACTGTATTTATGCAAATGACTTGCAAAGCTGGTATTTGAGTCAATGTTTGAAGTGTTCAAAGCTGGCCATACAAAAGATCCATTCACATTTAGGACTAAGTCTTGTATGTAAGACCAAATAACTGATTCAATATCAGAAGCAAATGTTCTTCTTTTAATATTGAATGAGGCTTATAAAGGGTTAGTTCACCAAAAATGAAAATTCTCATTATTTAATCACCCTCATGATATCCCAGGTGTGCATGACATTCTTTATACAGCAGAACACATTTGAAGAAAAACAGCTAAATATCTTAGCTCAGTTAATTTAGTGTCTTCAAGCGACAAGATTGCTTTTGGTGCGAAAAAGATAAATATTTAAGAACTTTTAAACTATAATGCTTCACATCCGGTCAGCAGCGGTATGCACGTGTGACGCAATCATGTTGGCATGTTTGTGCTAGAACTGACGCAGGTACGACACCTGGAGGAGCAGCGCAGTTTACAATGGTGTAAGAGGAACACTGTACAGAAGCCTAGTTGGTTTTGGTTTAGATCTGTATTTGTATCAGTTTCTTTACTCACAATGGTGCGTTTGTGTGGTTTTCCTATATATCTCGAAGAACTTGAGATTATGTCTGTAACATGGCAACACGAATATGTCACACGAGAGACCGTGTGAACTCAGCCCTCTCGTGAAGCTTACCGAAAATTATGGTTTATATTTATATAGATTTTTTACACACCAAAAGCAATCATATATCTTTAGAAGACATTTATTTAACCGCTAGAGTCGTATGGATGAGATTTATGCTGATTGTCTGTGACTTTTGGAGCTTCAAAAAGGTCTGGTCAACATCCACTTGCATTTTAAGGACCTACAGAGCTGAGATTTCTTTCTATTTTTCTTCAAATGTGTTCTGCTGAAGATAAAAAGTCATACATATCTGCGATATCATGAGGGTGAGTAAATGAGATAATTAAAATATTTGGGCGAACTCTCTTATTAAATTGTGTCTGGGACACTGGGGCTTATGTGAAACAATTCCAGAAGGAATACCAGTGAAAAGTTCAAACTCCATTGTCATTTAAGGTGCTCTCTCACTCTCTTAACTGTGTCATTCTCCATCTCTCACATTCTGACTCTTTAACAGAGTAAACACTAGCGTGTCTTGACAGACTGACTATGCTCTGGCTAACTCTGTCAAACATTTAAGCACCTATTCAAAGCAAATGAGCACAGAGACAATCACTACATTTTTGAACAGACACCACTTAGCATACTTATAAAGTAACACCCAAAATATTTGGACACTTATGCCACACTTAATGTATGAATTTCAATGCATTATTAGATATCGAAACACAAAGTAGCATTTATAAACAGATTATGCAAAACCTTATCTCAGAACTAATATTACTACCCATTTTTCCAATCTCTTTTAACTAAGAGTCCCAAGCTGATTTTTAGTGGAAGTATACTGTCAATTACCCTCAAGTTCACAGAGATGTCCTAACATATTCCAATAATGTATGCCAAACAGAACATTTCTTATGTTAAAACTTTATGTTTGCTTGAAAAGTGTGCTTGTGCTAACTTTCTTCAAAATGAATTCCACTTGGTTTGATATTATGTTATCTAAAGCAATGACATTACATATAAGTATAGGTAAAGTGCCCAAACACTTTTTTGGGGCCATATCTTCATACCACACTGTAATGGATTAAACTATACAAAAAAGGTCAATATAGAAGACGAGGTATGACCATACCTTAGGGTCTCTGAGGAATAGTGATTTTAGCAGAAGTGAGTGGATGTCTCCTATAGGAGGATAGTGCATCAGGAGACCAAGACATGTCTGGAAGTTACTTGCGATCACTACGACAGGGATGACACAGTAACAGTTACAGCACATTCAAATGTACCTATACACTGATCAAGTTCTTCTAGAGCTCTTTGTTCTTGTGTTTTATATCTCCTTCAGTGAACATGTTACAGATGAAGATACTTTATTCTAAATGCCAGCAAGCACAAGCCAGCTCATCTGCATATCAATAGCTGTTTTGGGCCACATTGATGTGATAAGACTGGACACAGTGAAAGCCGTTTACGTTTTAACTAACCCCAGTGAAAGTTCATGAGTGGCCAGTAGCCAGCAACACCTCTAAGCCCCCAGCTGTAATATCTTTTAGTGGAGCTCAATACCCATAGAGTTTAGGCTGAGGCCATGGTCTAATAATTTTATTCAGCCCTGGAGAGGATTATCTTAATTATATTTGGTGTGTTTGTTGGAAACGAAATAGAGAAAATAAAAGAAACCAACTCACATGCATCTCTGATGTACAGAAGCATAGCAACGAACACATAGTCCACCAGGTCCAAGGTGATGCTGTCAGCAAAGAGGGCATCCCAGACGACCAGTAGATCCTGCAGAGGAAACTCCCGCCCAAACAGTAATCGAACCCAGCGTCTACACAAACAAAAACAGAGAACTTGTAGACACATTCCTCAGTTTGAAAAAGAATGCAAAATGTTGTATAGTTATCCACTTAAGTTTATGGGGTGTACATCAACGTGAATAAATGTTAGAAATTAGGGCTGTCGGGGGCCTGGGTAGCTCAGCTAGTATTGACGTTGACTACCACCCCTGGAGTCACGAGTTCTAATCCAGGGTGTGCCGTGTGACTCCACCCAGGTCTCCTAAGCAACCGAATTGGCCCGGTTGCTATGGAGGGTAGAGTCACATGGGGTAACCTCCTCGTGGTCGCTATTAGTGGTTCTCATTCTCAATGGGGCGCATGTTAAATGGTGCGTGGATCGCAGAATGTAGCATGGGCCTGCACGTGCGGAGTCTCCATGGTGTTATGTACAACGAGCCTCGTGATAAGATGCGCAGATTGACGGTCTCAGAAGCAGAGGCAACTGAGACTTGTCCTCCGCCACCCAAATTGAGGAGAGTAACAACGCCACCACGAGGACCTACTTAATAGTGAGAATTGGGCACTCCAAATTGGGAGAAAAGGGGAAAAAAAAAATACTAATAATACAAAATTAGGGCTGTCAATCGTTTAAAATTTTTATACGATTTAATTACATGCCAATCAATCAATCGCAATTAATCTCTTAATCACATATGTGTGTATATATTTGCTTAGAAAGGCCCTCAAATAACAAGAATGCAATATACAGCGATTCAATATTTATATTTATTTTTAAATCATTATAAATATATTTCATATTAGGACAATTCTTCAAAACAATAACCAAAATTACAATTACAGCTGTCGCAATTATATAATCGTACTGTGCTACCATTGCTCCAAAATTATCTATTTACAAACATGTGTTTTGGGCTGTCAGAGGCGCTTAATTAGTCTAAAGACATATCCGTAATGCTCATCATCGAAATTATACTGTGTAATTTATTGAAAATGTGAATAACACCATGTCATGCAATTAAACAAATAATTAATTTCAGGAACGCAGTTCTCAGCTTCTTTTGATACATGGCCCACATAACGAATATGGCATGCAGCTGCCCCAAACAAAATAAGTATTTTTCTAATAATCAAAATGAATGTTCATAATTACAATATCAAAAGAAAATAATTGGCAATTATGATTTTTGTCATAATTGTGCAGCCCTATTATATATTATAAATAGAAAAATTCAGATACTTTAAATGCATTACATTATTGTGGCAGATGAGTTAAGCATTAATTCAAAAAGTGTCTTTAGAAGGCAATATATTATTTCCATATGATTAAACATAAGACTAACATTGGCCTACAGTCCACAGCAATCCATTCAGCAATTTAATTCATCAATCTGTTCCAGACAGATTTATAACAAGGTCTTTTCTGAGGACAGGTCAATGTACATGTGCGTCAGATGGACGCTTTTGGAGCTTCTCACTTTGGATATGTCATATACACAGCATTTTTAGGTCACTGTGTCAGGTTAAATTGGGTTTGATACAGCTGGAGATTCACATACTGCCCCCTGCTAAAAGCATGCTCAGAAGGTAGAAATATTCCTTAATACGGTCTGGGGAAATAAATAACTGCATTATTTTTTGTATAGTTAATCACACTGAATTGAACGCATTAAATAAACAGTCTTTTACAATGTTATTACAATTATTACACAGTTTCGAAAGTGTAGCCAAAAACACAACCATTATACGAGTTGGCATGAGATTCGTGTGACAGAATCGCTAACCAACCTGATATATACAATCTTTCAACTCATGACCATGCAACTTTTGCATAGAGTGCCAGAATATTCCTTTAATCCTAAATTGACCATATGCACTACTGACTACAGTCGGGAAATCTATTCATAAACACTCACATGCCGTAGATCTGGGGAGCTATCTCTAGTCTGTTGAGATGCATGTACAGTTCAATGTCATGTTTCTTTAGTAGCTGGTCCTGAATTCGGTTGACTTTGGTCACTATGGCAACAGAGGGGCCGGAGTCCTGCGGTCTTGCAAAGGGGATGCTGGTTAGCATTTCCTCTTTACCCTGAAATAATTAATGTTCATAAATAAGTTGCCCCACAATGATAGCAAATAATAAAGTATAATTACAGTTTACCTTTCTGACTTCCCGCTCAAAACTACTGAACCAGGGTTCTGCGGTCTCCATGAGCTGAGAAAACATAGCACTGTGGAGATATTTGGAGAGAGAAAGACAGACAGGAAGGCATGACAGATTGAGCAATTTGTTTAGGGAATGTCCAGTAAATTGAGACCAATTTCATTTTACAAGTCATTCAGTGTGACAATACATAGTTGGGTACTCACTAAGCATCATACTCATGAAATTTAGGATCAAGAAGGACTTTCATCTCTTCACTGCAAAACAAGATTAGCACAGCAATGATAAAAAAAAAAAATATACAGATGTAGTACAGTCTGTTCAACATGTCGTACTATCAATAGTTCACCCAAAAATGAACATCGTCATCAATTTACTCATCCCTCACCCTCATGTTGCTCCAAACCGGTTTATAATTCTTTCTTCTGTGGAACACAAAAGATATTTTGAAAAATGTCTCGTGTTTGTTTTTTTATTTGTCCACACAATGAACGTCAATGGGGTCCAATATTGTTTTGGACCCAATTGACTTTCATTGCATGGACAGAAACCAGTTGAAACATTCTTCGAAATGTGTTATTTTGTGTTCCGCAGAAGTAATAAATACAGGTTTGGAGCGACATTAAGGGTGAGTTAACTATCCTTTTATGTCCAAGATACCCATATACATAACATACATATTGAACTAATTGTATTTCTACCCCTCACACCCTTGTTTTTGATCGTGTCAAATTAAATGTCATCTTCACTGGCTAAGTTTTAGCGTGAATTTTACTGAATAAACAGATGCACCACTCTCTACCTTTTTTATATTTTCTAGTCAACACTGCAGAACCATTTAAAATTAAATACTGGCGGCAAAAAGGGATAAAAATGCTGAAAATAAATGTGGAAATGGTGAGCAGATCTAAGTACTAAACTATACACTTTGCTTCTGTATATTTATACATTTTAACCTAAAATCTTGATGTCGATAAAAAGTCCATATACTCCTTATTTGTCAACTACCCCACTATTAACAGAGTGACAGTATAACAGCAAGACATGTCTGTGGTAAATAGGTCAGACCTGGGATTGGCCGTCTCACTGGCATGCTGAAATGCCTGGTGATCACAATGAAGAACAAACACAATAGGAGCCAATAACTCATGCATGCCCTGTAGAAGAGACAGAGAGAAAGATGAATGGGGAAAATTAGAGGGCAAACTATTCATATTCCTATGATTTATTAAAAAATGCATTCATAGTTTGGCACAATAACACACAGAGATTTGACTCAGCCAGTCCGACGGGTTATCTTGTGTGCGGTGGTATTTGTCAGAAAATGTGTATAAACCTGTTTGTATAATAGTTGCTCGTTCTCTCTTGCATAGCAGAAGAGAATATCAGTCAGCTTCGTCCTAACATCCTCTTCCTGGAAGTACAGCATCTCTGGAAACCTGCATATAGGCAATGAGAAAGATTTACAGGTGCCCCCAAAAGTCTTTGTACACTTAAACCACACAAATACACTCAGTGAAAACTTCATTAGGTACACATGTATGCCTACATCTTTATGCGATTATCTAATCAGCCAATCGTGTGGCAGCAGTGCATTGCATAAAATCAAGCAGATACGGGTCAGGAGCTTCAGTTAATGTTCACATTCACCATCAGAATGGGGAGAAAATGTGATCTCTAGAGTAAACTCTAAAGACTGTTGCACGTGAAAATCCCAGGGGTTCAGGAGTTATAAAAATACTCAAACCAGCCCATCAGGCACCAACAATCATGCCATGGTCAAAATCACTGAGATCACATTTTTTTCCCCATTATGATTGTTGAAGTGAAAATTAACTGAAGCTCCTGACCTGCATCTGCATGATTTTTTTGCACTGCAGCCACACGATTGGCTGATTAGATCATATGATTAAGTACAGCCATGGTCAAAAGTATTGGCAGTGACATACATTTTGTGTTTCGCAGTGAAATTTCACTGTTTTTTTGGCCCTGTGTTCTTGTTAGCAATGGTTACCTCTAAAGAAAGACATGCAGCCATCATCGCTTTGCATCAAAATTGCCTCACATGCAAGGAAACTGCAGCAAAGAATATTGCACCTGACAGAAACATTTACCGGATCATCAAGAACTTCAAGGAGAGAGGTTCAACTGCAGTGTAGAAGGCTTCAGTAAGTACCAGAGTGTCCAGCAAGTGCCAGGACAGTCTCCTCCTGAGGAGTCAGCTATGGAATCGTGTCACCACCAGTGCAGAGCTTGCTCAATATTGGCAGCAGGTTGGTGTGAGTGCATCTGCACGCACAGTGAGGTGAAGACTTTTGGACAATGGCCTGGTGTCAAGAAGGGCAGCAAAGAAGCCACTTCTCTCTAAGAAAAACATCAAGGACAGACTAAAATTCTGCAGGATGTACAAGGATTGGACAGCAGAAGAATGGTACAAAGTTATTTTCTCTGATGAAGCCCAAGTCCGACTGTTTGGAACATCTGGAAAATCGATAGTCCGGAGAAGAAAAGGTGAACGATATCATGAGTCCTGTGTCGTGCCAACAATGAAGCATCCTGAGACCATCCATATGTGGGGTTGCTTTTCATCCAAGGGAGTGGGCTCTCTCACAATTCTGCTCAAAAACACTGCCTTGAATAAAGAATGGTATCAAAAAGTCCAGCAAGAGCAACTTCTCCCAATGATCCAGGAGTAATTTGGTGATGATCTGTGCATTTTCCAGCATGATGGAGCCCCATGTCACAAGGCAAGACTGATAATGAAGTGGCTCAAAGATAATTACATTGAAATTTTGGATCCATGGCCAGGCAAATCCCCAGATATTAATCCCATAGAGAACCTGTGGTCAATCCTCAAAAAGGAGAGTGGACAAGCAGAAGCTTCGAGCACTAAGTCAAGAACGCATCACCATCAGTCATGATTTGGCCCAGAAGCTGATGTCCAGCATGCCAGAGTGAATTGTAGAGGTTATGAAGAACAAGGGTCAACACTGTAAATATTGACTCTTTGCATATATTGAGTGTTTTTGACACTAAAAGCCTTTAAAACTTATGAAACGCTTATCATTGTTTTCCAGTATACCATAGAAACATGTGAATAAATTATCTACAAATACTGAAGCAGCAAACTTTGCCACACTCAAAATGTAAATCACTGCCAATACTTTTGGCCATGGCAGTAGGTGTATTAAAGTGGTTACTGAACGTATGCATGAATGTCTTTGCATTATATAACAACATATTAACGCAGCAGCATTTTTTCAAGTAAAACATTTCACAAAGTTAGGTTTCACATGATAATACAGTAGGGTAGGCATGTTGTTCAAAATAAATACCAAAGTATTTGAGCACTTCTGGTTATCTGACTTTGTAGAACAAGTCAATAGTTCTTATGAGAACTACACAAGGCATGTGCACCAGTGTGAAAGGTCTAGCATCATTTGTTTGTAGATGCAGCTTGGCTTGATATTGTGTTGTGAACACAATTAAATACTTTTATAAATTTTTAAGAGTGACTTAAGTGCCGAAAAGTTTCCAAATACTTTCGGGGGCCAGTGTATACATGTGTAGGCGATTCAGACACTTACGTTCGTAACACATCCTGTTTGATCATCCCCCTTAGCTCCTTATCCTGAAAGAACTTATTCCATAGACTCTGACAGAGAGAGAGAGAGAGAGAGAGAGAGAGAGAGAGAGAGAGAGAGAGAGAGAGAGAGAGAGAGAGTGCAAAGAGAAACAGAGAGAGAAAAGCAAAGGTTGAGATGTCAATCCAATAGTGAGGAACACATCCAGGTATTCCCTTGTTTAACTGAATTGTATTTGGATGTTCTCTCACCCCCTCATCCTGTGAGAGTGGGTTGTTCACCATCAGGTCCTGTTGGCCAGCAGCTTTGCGAGGGTTAGTAATGTGCTGCAGGTCAAGACAGACTCATGATTTTAACCTCAAAATCCATTGAACATGTAAAACCTCTGACACATTCAGATGCACACAATACCATCTCTTTGATCTTCTCATACTGTGCTCGGAGCTCCTTGGTTCTGATGATCCATTGACTCTTATCTTCAGGCAGGACGTCCAGATAAATCTGGAATCAATATACAGTCGAATTAGGATATCAATGCTTTCAAACATGAAATAGTTTATGCATCACATATGTTTTAGTTATTAGACATAAACATTGTGGCTACACGCCTTTACCTTCCAGCATACACTGCGAAATCGGCTGCTCCGTAATCGTCCATTAATGCCTGCCTGCCTGATCCAAGACAGGTAGTTACTGTTCTGGAACAAGTCATCCCATTCCTTTCTGTAAGCAACATGTAAAAAAAAAAAGGCTGTAAGATTGAAATAAACCACTCCATATACAGTAGATTCAAATGCATTATGACCTTCGAGGCCATCAGAATAATGAATACATTATTTGAGAGACCTGTATGTCTGAAATGTTGACTCGGTAGCACTATCTAGCGATCCTCCTGAAAATAAACCAAAAAAAAAGACAAAATGACAGAAGAAACAATGAAATTAGAAGTGATGATCTAAACAACACTGGAATCAAATGTAATCATAAATCTGTATAAACTACAAATCTAGGCCTGTCACAATTATTACACAATCTTCTGATCGAGAAGAGAGAGAGATCATCTCTCTGATCATTGCAAACTTTGAAATTCCAATGAAATATTGCCATTGAAGCATACATGAATTTTTATGGGACTACAACAGAAATACTGTGAAATATGTATTTTATATATCATTTCTGGTTAGAAGACCTAAGACCACCTCTGGTGTGTGAATGTTAATGTATCCTTTTTGGTCACACATTAAAGTTAAAGCTTAAGTGAACAAGAAAATATATATTAAAATTATTGTTTATCAAAACAAACTTTGTTGACTTGAAATCTAGAGTTCTGGATATATCTGCAACTATTCTATGCATGTTGTACTCCCACATCCGATTTGAATGAAATGCAGATACCAGAGTTCCTGAGATGGGAGGAGTCCAAAACTTTCAACATGGTGGAGGAGAGTTTGGTTTCTGTTTTGAATGACAGGTTTTATTAATTTATCTAAATACAACTAATTGTTAAGGCTTGCAGTTTTGGTCATATACATTTTTGTATATCAGCAACCATTTGATGCATTTTGCACAGTGTTACACTGTGAAAATAGCTTGTATTTGACCAAAATACCATTAACTTCAGTAGGCTAACTGAGCAATATGTATTATGCTGTCAAAATAAGTTCCTTAATATGAAAATAAGTTCCTTCATATGTATGAATTAACCTGGCATCCACCATGTTTCCTGTTATTTCCGACAGTAAAGGACGTCAGAAAATAGAGTCAGAAAAGTCTAAAGGTCTGTGCCAAGTTGCTATAAGTTATTTTATATCCCACAAAGCAACTACTATGTGTGTGTGATCTCATATTGTAAGCAATTTCTCTGCCAAGCCCTTATATGGTTCCCAATGTTAATTAGTCCTGACGAATATTGAAAGGCTGACAGCATGTTTACTTACAATTCTCTAAAACTCACAGCTGTCACCCTCCATCTCTGTCTCTCCGTTAACCTGGTTTATATTGGGACAAATCTGGGAAACTCTAAAGGTCTACATTAAATGTAAATGGGCCTCTTACCTCTGTTTTTGTTGTAGTTCTGTAGAGGGTCATAACCAGTCTCTTGTTCGTCCTGCTGCAGCGGATGTTGCGTCTCGAAATTTGGGTGCTGCATGTCCTGTGAAGCCAAAGAGAAAAGTGATTAAGACTGTGATTTCAGCATACACACACCACAAAGAGATGAAGGACTGAAGCAACAACAGAAGAAACCAGAGAAGAGAGACAGGAACTCTAACCCACTAACTGAAAGGTGAATGCTTTTATTAGGCTATATGTTTAAGTGTATCTAAATAGGTAACCTTTGGATACTCACTGTTACACTTGCCTGGTTCTCCTCATAGGTCTGATCACAGTGGAGACAACAGTCCACTAACCATTAATCTGACAACAAACAACCACAAATGAATTATTTAACAGTATTCACTGAGACATACTAGAACATATAATTCCAGTAATTTAATTTCTGTGGGTTTTTTTTGCTTCAGGTGAACCATGTTTAAGTTTTACACCATGTCCAAGTTCTCCCAAAAAGGTTCAATGCCTCAATTTTACAGCAAGTAATGTGTCTGTTCACAATGAAAGAGAAAATACTGCATCAGAATATACTGAATATGATCTCACAGTGTTACACAACCATATTCATGTTGAACATATTCTGTTTGCTTGGATTAATGTTAAAATTAGTCATTTTAGTGGACAGCAAATTGTAGCTAAAGGAAGATTCTGGGTTTAATATAAGTTGACATCAATCAACAGCATTTGTGGCATAAAGTTGACAACCACAAAAAATAATTCTGACCTCTTTTCTAAAACATTGAATCCTGCCTTTAAACCCTAAAATTGGCCCCATTCCCTTCCATTGAAAGTGCCTAAATTTTCAGGATGAGTAATATATATATATATATAATTACATTTTTGTGGTAATCAATATTATGCCATAAATGGTATTAATTGAGCCCAACTTGTATAGAATCCCAAATATTACTTTTAAGTAAAAGTTTAGTTTCTAATTCAGACGCAGAGTACAAGTCTATTTTAGAGTACCGGGAAGCATGTTTCCAAAAATCCCTACTGGAGTTAAAAATGTGCATACTACAACCACAGGATGATGATATATTAGGACCATTTCCTCAAGACTAATATGCAAAAATGTGTAGGTGTGTCTCAATTTCAAAATCGCACACATCTGCACTATTCAACAGCATTTTGTAGTGTAAGCAGTGCAAGTAGTATGTTTGTACTGAAAATGCAACAAAAAGAAGTATACTACATGTACCCAGATGATGTACTACTTCGATTGAAAAAAGAAGAAAAAGTCTGGAATGCTGGACACTTGATGCACTCAATGGTCATGGCTTGTCCTTTTTAGCGGAAGTTAATGCTGGCCAGACAACAGTTGTAATTAATGGTGTACGTCTCCAAGATAGCTTAAGCTGATCTTAGAGACCATTGCCGCCAATGGTTTCTACGATCTACTTTGGCTTAAAATGCTATTGGGAAATGCAGCCTGTATGCGTTTCAAATTTACCTTTGTCAGGTGAAACACAGCGAGTGCTTCGGTGTAGTAAAAAAAAAAAAAAAAAAAAACATTAGTACTACACTTTGAAAATTGAGTACATAGTGTATATTTTTAGTGCATAGTGTGCATCATTTGGGACACAGCTTAGCATTTATTTACCTGTAAAACCAGCCATGCTAACATAGGTGCGCGCACACATGCCTAATCATGTGCAAAATATGTTTGAAACATGCAAACAACACAATCTTGACTACAATAAAAAGGCTAACAAAGGGCTCTCATTTGACCGGTTTAATATGTGAGATGGTTGTTCCTCTGCTCTGATTGTGTGTAAGCAAACACACTGGCAGTGCCAAGCACTGTTTGGAATTGATTCATAGGCAAAAAGGACAACAACAATGCAAGTCTCACAATAGAAAGCCAGACAACTATAATGTGACAGTATTATGGAAAACCAGCCAGCCTGTCCATTGTTTTCTATTTTAAGCCTAAACCAATTGTTCTTTTTTTAATAAGGTAGTTTTTTGTTGTCAACACAAACAATTCAAGCCAATGTCCTTTATTAATTATGCAGATAAACTAATAAACACTGATCTAATATCTCAGCACACCAACAATGCCCATGCAGCACATACATAATAAATGACAGTGGTTTATTGGCAATCTTGTAACCAAATTATGCTCGAAAAATGTCCTTTGGAGGTGGGGTGGCAGTGGCACCACAACAATATACAATGACAATCACTATAGGTTTTAAGTGAACAAAATTATCCAAATAAATGATAATGATTACAAACTGTTATGTCTGAAGTATTACCAGCCATTGCCACTTTTTTAATCTACTTGAATACGGAAACAACCAGCCTGATTACATTTGTTACAGTGGGGATTCTCAGGATCCTTTGCAGTGAAGTGCAGTGAAGTGCAGTGAAGAAAATTAACATAATGCCCCAGAGACAACTAGACGAATGATTAAGTCAAACCACACACATATACACTCACCTAAAGGATTATTAGGAACACCTGTTCAATTTCTCATTAATGCAATTATCTAAATCAACCAATTACACGGCAGTTGCTTCAATGCATTTAGGGGTGTGGTCCTGGTCAAGAAAATCTCCTGAAATCCAAACTTAATGTCAGAATGGGAAAGAAAGGTGATTTAAGCAATTTTGAGCGTGGCATGGTTGTTGGTGCCAGACGGGCCGGTCTGAGTATTTCACAATCTGCTCAGTTACTGGGATTTTCACGCACAACCATTTCTAGGGTTTACAAAGAATGGTGTGAAAAGGGAAAAACATCCAGTATGCGGCAGTCCTGTGGGTGAAAATGCCTTGTTGATGCTAGAGGTCAGAGGAGAATGGGCCGACTGATTCAAGCTGATAGAAGAGGAACTTTGCCTGAAATAACCACTCGTTACAACCGAGGTATGCAGCAAAGCATTTGTGAAGCCACAACACGCACAACCTTGAGGCAGATGGGCTACAACAGCAGAAGACCCCACCGGGTACCACTCATCTCCACTACAAATAGGAAAAAGAGGCTACAATTTGCAAGAGCTCCCCAAAATTGGACAGTTGAAGACTGGAAAAATGTTGCCTGGTCTGATGAGTCTCGATTTCTGTTGAGACATTCAGATGGTAGAGTCAGAATTTGGCGTAAACAGAATGAGAACATGGATCCATCATGCCTTGTTACCACTGTGCAGGCTGGTGGTGGTGGTGTAATGGTGTGGGGTTGTTTTCTTGGCACACTTTAGGCCTCTTAGTGCCAATTGGGAATTGTTTAAATGCCACGGCCTACCTGAGCATTGTTTCTGACCATGTCCATCCCTTTATGGCCACCATGTACCCATCCTCTGATGGCTACTTCCAGCAGGATAATGCACCATGTCACAAAGCTCGAATCATTTCAAATTGGTTTCTTGAACATGACAATGAGTTCACTGTACTAAAATGGCCCCCACAGTCACCAGATCTCAACCCAATAGAGCATCTTTGGGATGTGGTGGAACGGGAGCTTCATGCCCTGGATGTGCATCCCACAAATCTCCATCAACTGCAAGATGCTATCCTATCAATATGGGCCAACATTTCTAAAGAATGCTTTCAGCACCTTGTTGAATCAATGCCACATAGAATTAAGGCAGTTCTGAAGGCGAAAGGGGGTCAAACACAGTATTACTATGGTGTTCCTAATAATCCTTTACGTGAGTGTATATAATAATTAAATTAAGCTAAATAAAAAAATTATAATGAAATTGACCAACTTGGTACCATATACACAAAGGAATTCAACACACAGATCATCACAAAAAATTATATTATGATGTAAAAACAAGTAAAAATAAATAGCCTTCTATAACTAGCAAGTAACTTTATGGACAAATGTGGTTAAATTGTGGAAGTATGAAGTTTCACTATGTAACTGAACTATTTGGTTGATTTAGCATAAAACCTTTGCTTAATGTTCAGCCTGTTTTACGATAGATACACTGCCTCTACTGCTACAGCTTCAGGCTAACGGCAGCACTGATGCAATCAATCCTAAAATAAATCCTTGCATATTTGATTCCACACAGCATGCATGCATTAACCGCTGAATCAAATAATTGTGGTGGTGGGAGAAATTACTCAGATTCAGATGCAGGACCAACTTTCAGTGCTTGTGTATCCATACAGACACACTAATGCATACATGCATAACCAAAGAGAAAATCCTGTTTGGAATTAGCCATGAGAACAGAGAGGATCATCCAGTATATCACAGAAAAGATCATCAGTTTATATTCTGTTGTCACCCTGACATCTGGCTGCAGGTTTTCAGTGGAATGTCCAGCTGGGGGCGCCAGAAGCGAGTAAAATGGTGTCATATTCAGAGGAGGTTTTAAAGTGAATTTTAGGTATGTTTGTAAAACATACCTCCCTAATGTAAAACTTTTGCCTAAGTGTTTTAAAATATAAACTAAACATTAAACAAATACATCCGTACCTTGTCAATGCCTTAACCTATCATTAGTGTTTTCAAATGCAGAAGCAATATGAAAAAAAATTCTGAACTAACCACATAATTTGTGCCGCTTCTAGAACGGCCCATATTCGCTTGTAGTCCCACTGCTAATTAATACAATAGTCTCTAATACAAGCATTAAAATGTATCATTTAAAAAAAAAAAAATTGCATTAGAGTAAGTGTAGCGATATAATAAAATAGCAGGGTCTGAGTAACAGAGAAAAACAAGTATTCATTAAGTCAAATTCAGCCATTAAAGTTGTGATATAAGTGAACGTGAATAAAACAGTTGTTGTAGCACCTCTGTTCATTTCACCTGGAAACTACAAGGAATTGTACCTGGAGACACATATAACATGTATTGTATATAGAAAAAATTATTATGTAAAGTCACGTTTTTATTATGAGACCAGGTTGCACAAGTGTGCTCCCTACCTGCTTTCAGATAGCTAAAAATAAAATAAAAAAATCACTAAACTCTAGAAGATACCCATAAGTGATTTGTGTTCTGTGTTCATAGTAGAATCAAGCATGAATCTGCGTTTCCAACAGGAGAGTGTGACTAACAGGACTAGTGAGGTGAATTGTTTAATGTGCTTATTTCTGATTACAGATTGAACTGTAGTTATCTCATAAAGAGAATGCATGTGTAAGTAAGATAATGAAATGAGGAACTGAAAAACAACTGCAGAGAATTACTGAAACAGAAACCTGTCCGAAATCAGAATAAGGCAACAAAACAAACATGCCTTTCCGAAATAATCTCACAACTGCAACAAGGTGAAATAGCCATTTAAAGAACTACAAATGCAAATAGAAATCTAATTTAGACTATTAAAATTCACTAAATAATCTGCTCAACATTTAAAAGTTTCATCAGATAGAAAATAGCTCAGAAAAGCTACATTTCAGTAGCTATGTTTCCATACAAGTTGCAAATTCAATGCATACAAAATATTGCAAGACAATGTGCAAATAAAGCTGCCTTTCCATCCCATGTGTTCAAAAGGACAAAATCATGGTTAGTCCAGACATGAATTAATTATTCAGTCACATACATTTTTTGATGCGCATCTTGTATTCCTAATAAATTAAATAGGAGTTTATTCAGTGAATGCGTTTCCATCATAGTTTATGTGCATTTCTTCTTATCAAATAAAAAAAATGTATCCACCTCAATCGAGCATATACATTTTTATGTGCATCTTTGCGTTTTCATCCAGCTTATTAAGTGTGTGGATGTAGCACACAGTAGCAGAAACCCGATGAGGAGAGTTACAGAAGCTGGCTAGGCGTAAACCTGTTAAACACACTCACATGCCTTCACTTCATCAGCCAATTAGAGAGCAGGACTCCTGCACCAATGACATGACTCCCACGAATTCTAAAAGCTTACTGTGTGAACTCAAAAATCCAGCATTATGAAACACTATGTTAGTGCAGTAAACTGCTTAGTCACAATAATACAGGAGTACTAAATTATCAATAGCATGTGCACACATGTCCCAAAATCAATGTACATCATATACTGTACATGCGACTGCACATAAAGACAACCACATAAACACGCTCCCTCAAACAAGTTTCTATATCATCGTGGATGAATTTCTGTTTTTAAACAACTTCGACATTCCCAAATTCTTCCAAATCATAGAACTGTTTTCTACTATTACTGAGCTTTAAAAAGTTACTATTCAGTGTTGCACAAGTTGAGATTAATCTAGCAAGCTTTCTCCAAACATAAATCGACTAAACCTCATGAGGTAATTGAAATCGGACATGGTTTGTATACATTAGACACTCCAGCATGACAGATGCCGAATTCTTATGTCACACCAAGTGTGTGTGAATGTGTGCTACAGGCTGATCTTGTGATGGCAGTGCAAGTTATGTTCTGTTATTCACACTCTGAGCCCTCAGATCCAAAGCTAACTTCCCAAGTAAGATCATAATGTCAAAACATTTAACCAAAAACATAAAAGGGTGCAGAACCATTAAAAGGCACCAAAAAAAAAAACTTTGCTGCAAATGTGAAAGTTACCTAATCAGAACTAATGATGCATGACATATCAGTATTGGCCAATCTTAATAGTCTTTTAGGTTATCTATCTTTTTTATTATACCTTTATTATGATGTTTTGATAACTACTTTTACTGCATGGATTTTTGCGTTTAATGCGGAACAGTATTAGATTTACAATCTTGGACATCATATCAGTTATCTACCGTAGTAACAAAAGAAAGAGAGAGAGAGAGAGCGAGAGCGAGAGAATCAGCAAAAATGCAATCCCTGCATCAGAACTCGATGTAGAGAAATGTACATCACAAATATAACATCATCTTCCCTAAAGTCATGCGATACAATTAAGAAAAAGAAAGAATAGAGCGGATGGAAGACATTAAACTTTTTATGTAGACAAGACAACCATCCATTACATAATCAAACATAATTTGAGATTTACAGGCACCCTAATATCTGTAATAAAACGACTACAAGCCAAACTCAAATGCTTCTTATAATAACTGTATATCTTTGTCGACAGAACTTAGTGTTTGGGTTTAACATTATGAAAATCATATTTGATAAAAGTATAATACTTATTGATGAATATTCTGAGCGTAAAGGCCTTATGGGTCTGGCAGCTCCACACTTCCGATATGAATCCTTACATCACATTTCGCACTTGACGTCGCTAGATTCAGATTTGAAGAGCACGCGGACAGTCGTAAAATGCAGTCTTATTACAGAAAAGGGAAACTGCCGCATATTTTACCTGCAAAGCTTCAAGCGGGTCTGCCCATTCTGTGCCGAGCTGTCTGCATGTAAACACGCTCGCGCGAGTCAGGCGGATGTGCCGCTGAACAGCTGATCAAGCACGTGACTCCGGACGGGAAGTCCTGCCGCGCGAGCCAATAAAGATAACAGGCACGGGACATATGCAGCGGATGGGGGAGATATTTTATCATTATATATATACCGAAAGTCAGAAATAACCCTTTTAATACAAGAAGTGAAGTGATAGCGTACATTCTAAAAAAAATCCCAAAACGTACCGCGGGGCTAAATGGTACATTTTTGGTATAATTATACTGAATAAAGGGCGTAGATTCCAGGGGGTGTGGGGAAGAGGTGCCCCCTGGAAAAAGAAAGTACAACCCCCCAATTATTTATACCATGATCAATGGAAATATGTAAATGCTTCATCCTTTTACCATGGTACAATGTCCAAAAACATGATAATACTATGGTACGTTTTGTGATGACCAAAGACCAGAGGGTCAACTATTAACAGTGCTTCAAGGTAATCAAAGAATGGCACTTTATATCAGGGCCATAGCAAAGTATTCTGGGCACCCTGACTCTATATGGGTCAGGACCCCTTTCCTAAAAATATACAGTTTAGAATTTGTTGTAGGCCCCTAGAATCGTTACCAACTTTCACCCCACTAGCTACGGCCCTGCTTGATATTGCCACATAAAATTAAAAAAAGTGTGCCTTAATCAAAAACATGGCAAAACCAGTAATTTTTTTTTGGTGTTCCCTGTATGATAAACACAGAAATGGCTGTCGATCAACAGTTAAGATTCCTTATAACAATTTGATTTTTATAAAAACATTGTTATGAATCTCTTGTGAGATTTTATCCATCACTGAAGATCAATAAGCATTATATTTTTTATAGGCACCTATCCTTCTTTTCAGGGCCACAATTTAATCGGTAAATTAAATCTCTCAAAGAAAGAGCATCACGGGCGCCTGGGTATATCTGCAAGTATTGACGTTTACTACCACTCCTGGAGTCACGAGTTATAATCCAGGGTGTGCTGAGTGACTCCAGCAAGGTCTCCTAAGCAACCAAATTGGCCCGGTTGCTAGGGAAGGTAGAGTCACATGGGGTAACCTCGTGGTCACGATTAGGGGTTCTCGCTCTCAATGGGGCACGTGGTAAGTTGTGTGTGGATCGCAGAGAATAGCACGATTGCCTCCACATGCTGCGAGTCTCCGTGGTGTCATGCACAATGAGCCACGCGATAAGATGCGCAGATTGACGGTCTCAGAAGCGGAGGCAACTGAGACTTGTCCTCCACCCGAATTGAGGTGAGGAACCACACCACCACTAGGACCTACTTAGCAGTGAGAATTGGGCATTACAAATTGGGGAGAAAAGGGGATAAAAAAATTAAAAATGAAAGAGCATCACCTGGTGAGTGTATTTGTTTAACTCAATCTGAGATTGTAAGACCTGCGTGTATGCCAGGTTCAGAAATGAAGGGTGGCTCAGACCACCGAAAGTGTCAAAATGACCCCATAATTAAATATTTTGGGGCAAAAAATGCCCTTGTAATAAATTCATCTGTTTTTATTTATACTTTTATCTGATAAAGGTCTTAATATTCTATTCTCAGCCTAGTAATGCATTTCATTTCATGTTAATGAACTGGTTAAATGTATGCATTTAACCTAAAATGATGACGACATACAGTATAATTTTTTTAATAGTTAGAAGGAAAAAACAAAAACTCATAAAAGGTAGAAAATGCCCCTGAGAATCAAATGCAGGGGGCAAATATTGCCCTTTGTAATGTCAATATCTGACACTGATGTTGTGTATGCACATGTAAAATATAACCTCTATAAGCTTCAGTTCAGTAAAACAGCTCTAAATATAATGAACAATAAAACAGTACAGCTTTATTGAAATTCTGTAGTGCACCATCTAAAGAACATGTATAGAAAGAGAGAACTATTGAAAGTGCTGTTTCTATTGTGTTTCATCTAATACACAATAATGTAGTAATGTGCCGTTCATTTCTCAACAGACATAATATGTCACACAGTCTCTGTATTTGTAAAAGACAATACTGCTTGGCTGTTTCAACACTTAATACTGAACATAATCCCCTGCGTATTGTGAGACTAAGGATTTTAACAGAAATAAGAGACAAACATTAAATAATACTCTAAAATACCAAACTATTTTCATTTAGGGGTTTAAATATTTGCTCTGACATTGATGCATCATGCCATCTGACATTTGGTCACAATTTCATTTGGTGTAATCCGATTATTTTGCTACTTTTTATTATTATTTTCGAAAACATAATGAAGACACAAATGTAATTGAAGGACAATGAACAAAGTCTACACAGAAAATTTATCTGTATATAGTGGATTTTTACAACCGAAAATATCTCAAGAATTGCATTTTAGGTGATAAAAAAAATCCTTTAATCAATACTCATCCAGCTTTTAATCAATTTTCATTGTCAGGTTGATTCCTTTTTACACCCTAATAATAATAATAATAATAATAATAATAATAATAATAAAGCATTTAAAATACAGAACAGTTATGTTTCATTTATGTTTCCATGGCATTTCCTCTGTGAAATCTGGATCCACTTCTGTCCATTTGTCTAAATGGGATTTAATATGAATTTTTAGGAGTTTATGAAGTGGCAATGGATGGGGCTATCATCATGCTCCTCCTTACATGGGAGCTCCTCTTTTTTAATAGTATTGATCAGGCGAGTCTGTGTAGATGCACTCTGCTCTACCACACCAATGTCTTGTTTCCCAGTTATCTTGTTTTCCTCTGTCCTCTCGTAACTGTCCTTTGTATACCTGCATTCTACATCTTCCTCCATGTAATCATCTTCCCTGTCTTCTCGTCGGTCCATTCTCTTGTGCTTATCATCTGGCTGATGCCAGTTGTGACCATCAAAAAAGCTGAGAACAGTCTCTTTCTCCACACCTAGTTGAGCAGATAGTGTATGAATTGCCTCTTGGTCTGGATGTAGTCCCACTTCCTTAATGAAGCTCTGCATGATCGTGTGGGCTTCTGGTGGTAAAAGCGTGCCTCCCAGACTTGGACATATCAGAGTTGTGTCCCTACCAGTGATGAGTTGCGGCTGTGGGAAGGGTTGATGGTGCAATGGATTTTTCTGTAGTTGCTTTATAAGCCCCACATGCTGTGGTATCACCTTCAGAAAGATAAACAAATTAGGCTAATAACTGATGCACTTAAGGGATAGTTCACCCAAAAATGAAAATTCTCTCATCTTTTACTCACCCTGACTTTTTTCCCCATGGAACACAAAAGGCAGTGTTAAGGATTGAAAACCTCAGTAACCTTTAACTATTATTTTATGGAAAAAAAGATGCAAGGAAAGTGATTGGTGACTAAATTTGGCTCTACGCTAGCTGATTTTTCCAATGATTTTCAGGTGTTAGCTTCATTATCATAATCACTGGCCAGGCAGAGGGAGACAGAGTGCCCATTGGCACCTCTCAGCGGGAGGTATTAATCAATTGCTTTTGACTCCCAGCGGAGTTAATGCATTGAAACACTGAAAATACACATCCTGCTTGGTTGAAATTAATACTGGCTGTGAGTGAGGCAGGAAAATGCCACCAAGGCAGTGACCAATGAGTGCAGTTCATTGGTAAAGTTTTTTTTTTTTGCCAGAGGACAGAAGCAATTTTTTCTGCAGAAAATGCATGGTGTCTGGAAAGTGCTCGTGGACTGTGCAATTGGAGAAGTTTATTGCTCTTTGGAGTCCGCACATATGTTTGTATGACATCTCATATCATGACAGACCATTAAAATAAAAAAAGTGGTTTGAGATCACTGCCAAACTACAGGTATGGTAGTCCGTGTAAATACTTGCTGATCTACCCAGGCCCCCAGCTAGGTTGTAATTTATATTTATACTACTGCTGCAGTGATAAGGCAGAGAAAGTCAAATTCAGTCGTTAAGCGTGACACCTTCCCTCTGTTTTTAATCAGTAAAAGTGACAGGCTCACTGACTAGAAGGGCAAGATTAGTGAAAACAGTCATTAAGTGTGACACCCCACCCAATTAGAGTTTTTCTGAGTCTGCTAGTGTAGAGTCAGCTTTAGGCTGTCCAAGGAAGAAAGTCATACAGGTTAGGAATATATATTTTAGGGGAACTATCCCTTAAATAAATAGGTTTTCAGTAGTTGATTGTATATAAACTCAGCAAAAAAAAAAAAAGAAACATCCTCTCACTTTCAACTGCTTTTATTTTCAGCAAATTTAACGTGTAAATATTTGTATAAACATAAAAAGATTCAACAACTAAGACATAAACTGAACAAGTTTCACAGACATGTGACTAACATAAATGGAATAATGTGTCCATGAACCAAAGGGGGGGGGTCAAAATCAAAAGTAACAGTCAGTATCTGATGTGGCCCCCAGCTGCATTAAGTACTACAGTGCATCTCCTCATCATGGACTGCACCAGATTTACCCGTTCTTGCTGTGAGATGTTACCCCACACTTCCACTAAGGCACTTGCAAGTTCCAGGACATTTCTGGGGGGAATGGCCCTAGCCCTCACCCTCTGAACCAACAGGTCCCAAATGTGCTCAATGGGATTGAGATCCGGGCTCTTCGCTGGCCATGGCAAAACACTGAGATTCCCGTCTTGCAGGTTATCACACGGAACAAGCAGGATGACTGGTGGCATTATCATGCTGGAGGGTCATGTCAGGATGAGCCTGCAGGAAGGGTACCACATGAGGGAGGAGGGTGTCTTCCCTGTAACACACAGCGTTGAGATTGCCTGCAGTGACAACAAGCTCAGTCCGATGATGCAGTGACACCGCCCCAGACCATGATGGACCCTCCACCTCCAAAGTCGATCAGACAGGACTGGAAATTCGGATGTACAGATCCTGTGCAGGTGTTGTTACACGTGGTCTACCACTGAGAGGATGATCAGCTATCCTTCATGTCTCCCTGTAGCGCTGTCTTAGGCATCTCACAGTACGGACATTGCAATTTATTGCCCTAGCCACATCTGCAGTCCTCATGCTTCCATGCAGCATGCCTAGGGCACGTACATGCAGATGGGCAGGGACCCTGAGTCAGTAGAAAGGTCTCTTTAGTGTCCTAAGTTTTTATAACTGTGACCTTAATTGCCCACCGTCTGCAAGATGTTAGTGTCTTAACGACCGTTCCACAGGTGAATGTTCATTAATTGTTTATTGAACAAGCATGGAAAACATTTAATCTCTACAATAAATATCTGTAAAATTTTCTTTGAAATACAGTGTCCTGAAAAAGAGAAGTTTCTTTTTTTGCTGAGTTTATAAGGGGTATATTATAACATACAAGAATATAACTGTGTGTGTGTTTGTGAGCACTTACCTGCAGTGCTTCAAGCAGTGGTCTTGTGTGTATTTCTGGATGTAGTGTCTGCCCTGTATTGCTTTCTTGGTTATATACAACATCTCGCTCTGATTGACTGAGATTTAGGAACTGACGTATCAAAGTAAGATTTTCCCACAAGGTACGATTGTGAGGAGATGGCTCCTCCCTCCAGCGCAGCAGCTCACACAGCCAGCCCTAACACGCACGCATATTTATTCTGCTTTCAAAACTGCGAGTCATTTTCATAATTATTACATTTTTAAGAATATTACCAAAATTACTAACATGAACCATGGTTAGGGCTGCACAATTAATCTGAAAAATAATTGAGATTTTAATTACATCTGTCACAATTATATAATTGTGAAAAGTGTCAATTAATGCATTCAATTTAGGTGCCACTCCCATTGTGCCAAATTAGCTATTTACAAAAAATCTTTTTGTCCATTGTGTACAACGCAAATCAGAGCCATTTAAATTAGTCTAAAGACATATCAGTAATGCTCGCTATCTAAATTATACTGTATATAATTTATTCCAAATATGAATAACACATTGTTTTTCATGCAATTCAAATAATCATGCAATTCAGGAACACAGTTCTCAGCTTTTTTTTAATGCAAAGTCCACAAAGAATGTGGCAAGCATCTGCGCCAAACAAAATAAGTATTTTAATGCAATACTATAAATCAAAATTAATAAATTACAATAACAATGGAAATAATCGGCATTTATGATTTTCGTCATAATCGTGCAGCCTTAACCGTGGTACTACCATATTTTTTTGGACATGGTTCAATGGTAATACCATAGTTTTTGGACATGTGTCAAGATAATAATGTGGTTTTTAGGGCATGCACCATGGTATTCTTTGAATTTCCTTCGAGCTGTGGTATCAAAGCACCATGGCATTACCATCTGATGCCATCACTGTATAAAACCACCACAGTACTTCTTTGTAAAGGTTGTAGAAAATTTTAAAAGGTGTATTAGATTCCTTAAGAATTTTTGCATGCACACATACCTGGCTTTTGGCTGCCGAAACTTTCGCGAACAAAGCCTGTGACACTTTGGCCCTTCTCATTTCCAGCTGTATTTCATCATAGATGCCAGAGTTTATGCTGTAATCATCAGATTCCACTTTCACTACAACGTCCTTGGAAACAGGTGACAGATTTGCCTGTGGATAGAAAAGATAGATTTCATTATGACATGATTTTGACTTTTTTTGCACATAAGAATTTTCTTATTAGACATAAGAACCTATCCATTTAAATGACAATGAACCTGAATGGGCAGAGGTGAGCAGGTGCTTGTGTTGTAGGTGCTGTTGAGGTTGCGCTCCCTTTTCTCCAGATAAATTGAGTCTCTCTGACTCTCTGGCAGTTGTAGGAAGGCCTGCATGGCCCTAAGGTTCACTAAAAGAGATTGAGATGCGCACCGTGGGTCCTCTTCCTTACGCAAGATCTCAGACAGCAGACCCTAAAATTTACATAACACAATTACAAATATAGCTTGGGATAGACATTAATATCTACACAACATTTAGGAAATCAAATACAGGTCATGTCTCTTTGGCCATTTTTAAAATGGAATAATAGTAATAATGGTACACAGAATATACTGTAAACTGAATACCATTTTATATGTATGATAAAAATGTATAAAATTTCCCTTTAGTGCATTTAGCATGTACATGCTTCTAAAAGAAAAATTCTACTACATAAAATCCTACCATGTTACCTGAGTTCTATTAATGACTACTCGTGCAAACACTGCTTGGGAAACTCCCGCCCTCTTCAACTCCTCGCGCACCCAATGGTAGATTTCAGGTGACACATCAGAGACAGGAGAGGAACCTTGAGCTACTGTTGGTGGTGACACATTGCATTTGGGTGGAGTCCTTAGTGCCACGGGATGAGCCCCGTGTGAGTGCGTGTGAGCATGTGTAAGAAGTTGAGACATGGCATGCTGCTGTGACAGGAGCTGAGCAGTCACCAAACCAGGCATTCCAGCTTGCATCTGAACAATACCATGTGGCTCCGCCACTGTATCTTCCATTGTTTGCTGGTATATGTTGGGTTGACTGGAGGATGAGGGTTGGTTGCAATGCCTGTCCATCGCACCTGCAGGGAGGTAAAAATCTTCAGTAGCTCAGCATCCATATTAAAACTTAATAAGCATTCATATTATATAAGGGTTGTACAGCTATCCTCTGCATATTTACAGTGAGAGTTCTGATGTTCTTAAACCACAAAAGACCAAATATCTATCTATCATTGCAATCAAAATTATTCATCCCCCTCCCCCAATCCCATAAAAAGGATTTACAAAAGGTAAGCTTTTCTGACGACCCAGAATTTTGAAAGATTACATCTATATCAAAGTGACAAAGTCACAGTGTGAATATATTACTTAATATTTCTAAATAGCAGGATTTGTTTGTTTTTTTTGATACTGCCATGTCATAATTCAACCCCTATTGGATGTAGTTGTTTCTTAAATATGCAAGACAACTTATTTATGCTGTGTTGAAAGCAAAAATATATTTCCATCCAAAAAAAAGAAATGAAAAATAGGCTGTAATTAATTAATTACACAAGACCATGGTTAAAAGTACATTTCCAAGGAAATTCAATTTCCAATAGACATAGTTGGGAGCGTCATTCATATATTTTATTTTTTAAATATGGTACAACAGCAACCTTCTTGGATGTGGAAGAAAGCAAAACTTCACCAAGGGAAATGTTGACTTGAATATTCAAGAAGGCATTTGGAAAGACCTGTGGAGTCCTGGAAGAAGGTCTTATGGATGTATGGCACCATCCTGAAAATTAGTTTTAGACCCATGGGTCAGCAGTATGTCTGGAGTAAGATAGGCCTGTTATGGGGGTGATTCGCAGCTGCAGGAAATGGCTATCCTGACAATGTGACTGATCCCATGGATTCTTTCAGGTATCTAGCCATTTTGGCAAAAATGTGATGCCTTCAGTGTGTAAAATGAAGCCCTGTGATCACTGGACTTTCCAGCAAGACAGTAACAACAAGATACATCCAAGTTGTC
Source organism: Xyrauchen texanus (assembly GCF_025860055.1). Lineage (NCBI taxonomy): Eukaryota > Metazoa > Chordata > Actinopteri > Cypriniformes > Catostomidae > Xyrauchen > Xyrauchen texanus. Next base: position 18,707,224 of record NC_068285.1, on the reverse strand, counting down.
CAAAATCTGGTTCAGGGATGGGTCGTGGAATGTTCTTGAATGGCCCTTTCAGTCCATCATTAAAATCCTATTGAAAATCTTTGTTGGCAATTCAAGGAAGTAGTGGCAGCACAGAAATTAAAGAATGTCAATGAGCTTGAAGCTTTTGCTCTTGAGAAATGTGTAAAGATTCCAATAGAGAGGTGTCTGAAGCCCGAGAACACGTACCTGAAACATTTCTTTGATGTTATTAGCGGAAAGGATGCCCCTCAAATTATTGACTTTGGGGGTTGAATATATTTGACATGACATTTGTGGAGAGAATTACTTGTAAACAGAACACTTCTCAAAATCACTCAAAAATGCGTATCAAAAACATTTTAGCTGATATGTTTTAATTCACATCACCAGAACGTATTGCTAGTCAGGGGGAGTTGAATAATTTTGAATACAAATAAATCAATCTATCGCTAGGCCAAATTGAACCTTTTTAAGATAACTTTACTTTTTTTTTTAAATACAAGACTAAATCTGTATACGTGTTCAAAAAGCAAAGCACTGAGAACTGTAAGTGTATGCATGTATATGGAGTTTTAGAGACATACATTATATTGCTACTCACCCATCATAGCGTTAGCCTTTTTGTGGTGTTTGTACCACTGGGCGAACTCCTGACATCTTGCAGCGGAGATGCTGGCATTGTAAGTGCCATTTACCACTGACGAAATTGTGCTCTTTAAAAGAAACATTATAGAAAAAATATTGAATGGTTAATTAATGTAGGCTTGTACAAATTTTGACTTTGGCTATCATTTGCCTTTCTTTTATGAATTTATTCATTAGGTGGAGCATACTGAATTATGCCTTTAAGTGTGCATTAGAGCCAACGAAAAGTGTGCAGAATGTTAGGATGTGCTAGAAGTTTTGTCTCCTTGCAAAACAGATTTAATTGTTAGATCACCAATCTTAAATGACAGGGTCAATGGAGAGAGCTACTAATGGGGCTTTTCCACTGCACGGTACAACTCGACTCAACTCCACTCTGCTCGCTTTTTGGGGGTTTTCCACTGTGGATAGTACCTGGTACCTAATACTTTTTTTTTAGTACCACCTCGGTCGAGGTTCCAAGCGAGCCAAGCTGATGCTAAATGTGACGTCAAAATCCTGCAGATCACTGATTGGTCAGGGAGAATCGTCACTATCAGCATCACTGGATTTCGGACACGTGACATCAACCCGCTAGTTTTAAAGTTAGAAACAAAAAGTATCATTTGTTTATGCGACTTTAGAATTGTGAAAAAATAAATGTCTGTGTGCAAAACCACGGCGTGTTCAATAAATGAGGTGCAGACGGTCCACTTGTTAGCAATGAGCGAGACGAAAAAGTCTCTCAGCTGTTGGCCGCACACGGCAACCACCTGACCTACCAACAGTGTAGGGAAAAGTTAAAACACTTAAAAGTGACTACAGAACCATCAAGGAAAAGTGGAAGTAATTCGACCAAATGGACGCCATCTAAACCGGCGAGCAATGGGAGGGAGAGAGGCCTGGACTGGCATGGATCCACGATGGAGGATGGTATGTTTTGTTACGTTAACTCCATATTCTGCTTGAAGGCTTCACTTTATTTAGTTGACCAGAAACTGGAAGCTTGCTTCTAAAACAACCAGGCCAATTTAACTGTTACACTTGTGTAAAATCACCATGCAACAACTGCTTTATGCAGCACAATGAGCTAGTAGCTAACAGCTAGCAGTCGTGTTATTGTTTTGGTCAGTTTGTGTCATGTTTAAAATAATGTCACGGCAGTAGAGGCGGCGCAACTATGACAATCAGCCAATAATCACACCCAGATGGCACTAATCTGCAGTGGAAATGCAAGCTCCGAAAAGTAAAGCAAGTAGAATTGAGGCGAGTCGAACGTAACGTACAGTGGAAAAGTGCCATAAGTGTAGTGTGCTTGAATTATAAAGGGTTATTTCACACTTGGCTCCATTGCTTGGACCAAACCAGATTTATTTGACTCCCCCTCCCCCGCTGGTCTAGGTTCACATCGTATAATTTGGGTCCAAACCGCGGTCCGCTTGCATCATCAACATGTGTACAATTGATAGCCGTTTACCCTTGTAACTAGATAACAACTCAAAAAGACAAGTTTTCAATTCTTTGGGTTTACCACCAAAACTTAGAACTTGTGTTTGTCAGCCACCACTGATGCATTGTATTTGCAATGATATGATGCATGTTAGCATTTGTTTGCGAGCCCACGGATGCATTGCATCAGATGTGAAGAATGTGAGCTGCTCTCTGAAAAGGATTTATTTGGAGACAAGCTGGAAATGAGAACGGCATTATACCATAATAATTGCAGTCGGGAGACTGCAAAGACGTGGATCATCACAAGCAGTTCACTTCAACGATTTGGTATGGTTGCATTCATATCAGCAGATAAACCTATTAGAGTTCACATGAACCGTCTTTTCAGGACCCGGAAGTGCACTCAAATTGAGAAAACAGCATTCACATCATCCAAACGAACCAAATTTTGACGTCATAGAACCCGGTTGCACACCAAAAGTGGCAGTGTGAAAGCACCCTTAAGTGTTTTGTAGGTAGTATAATGTTGTATGGATGGTGTATTGCGAATACTTATGCAAGTGTATTTAAAGTGTCTGTGTGTGTACATATTTTGTGAAAGTGAGTTTCTACCTGTGATAGCGGACACTCTTCAGCCAGTGAGCTCTGATTCATCTCTCTCAGCAGCTCCTTTAGGGCATTTCTCAAAATGGAATGAGTCCACTGCTCACCAGGCAAGTCCTCCAATTTAGAAACACTAAAAGACAGAGAGAGAAGAGAGTGAGTCGGTGAGAGACAAACAGAGGCAATCATTAATAAATTCCAATGTGGGACATTAATCACAAATAATTATTATTTCACTAATAGCTATATATTAAGTATTTATGCTCAACTTTAATACCTATAGTTTAAGTCATTAAAAATAATGATTGATTACAAATAATACTTACTCATAAAACAGAACAAAAAAGCATGCTGTGAAAAATGTGAAACATAGAATTAGTGTGCATGCATGTTGTACCTGTTTAGTTTGATTCTAAAGGTGATGATATGATAAAGGTCTTGAAGCATGTCTCCTACTGTTGCATCTGTATTGTCAGTCACAGTGGACAGGGCTACAGGGTTCCAGTGACCAACTTGAACTTGACCTAATGCAGACATATACATAAAAGACAGCATGCATAATTACAATTTGGCTTGATATATAGAACTTGAATTGAATGTAAATTATTCATGTTTGTGTGCTCCAGTGCTCATGTGTGTACCTGTAGCCAGTGCAGCTACAGTGTGCGTGTACCCCAGCTCTTGCAGTGCAGCCTCAGTGATCTGGCTAAACAGTAGGTCTTTCCTCAACAGCACAAATTCTGCATGCTCTGACCTCTTTCTCTTGGAGAGTGATATATCACCCTGTTCCACCATACAGAACACAGGAAGCAGACTGCCTGTGTGGGTGCAGATATATGTCATGATCTATCAAACATCTTCTGACAGTCACCACACGTTTGAATGTATGTACCATCTACGTTTGGGTGTGGATAGATACAGACCTCTGCTTCTAACTGCGTTTGACAATGTTGTTGGATTAGATGCCATGCTCAGAGGTGTAAATCCAGGTAAATCTCTGCCTTTCTCCATACGGGCCATTTTACAGGCAGGGTAAGATGGCTCATAGAGAACTGTCCCTTGACTGTTACTACCACTTGCCAAATGGTCCATCATTTTTATGGTCAGTTAAACAAGCTAAGAGCAACACAAGACATGAAGAGGAAATGAGAGCGTAGCTATAATGCAAAACTAATAGGCAACTTAAACATGTGCGCATTAACACAGAAAAAAAGCATTTATACTAATGCTTAGTAACTGCAAATGTTGTTACATAAAAGGCAGCACAAGCAGCTAAGCAATTAGAAGACTCTGCGAATGTTTTCGTTTACTCACCTGTCCGGCACTCAATGCCTCAGCTTATATATATACACACACACACACACACACACACACACACACACACACACACACACACACACACACACACACCACCTAAAGGATTATTAGGAACACCATACTAATACTGTGTTTGACCCCCTTTCGCCTTAAGAACTGCCTTAATTCTACGTGGCATTGATTCAACAAGGTGCTGAAAGCATTCTTTAGAAAGGTTGGCCCATATTGATAGGATAGCATCTTGCAGTTGATGGAGATTTGTGGGATGCACATCCAGGGCACGAAGCTCCCATTCCACCACATCCCAAAGATGCTCTATTGGGTTGAGATCTGGTGACTGTGGGGGCCATTTTAGTACAGTGAACTCATTGTCACGTTCAAGAAACCAATTGGAAATGATTCGAGCTTTGTGACATGGTGCATTATCCTGCTGGAAGTAGCCATCAAAGGATGGGTACATGGTGGGGGTCTTCTGCTGTTGTAGCCCATTCGCTTCAAGGTTGTGCGTGTTGTGGCTTCACAAATGCTTTGCTGCATACCTCGGTTGTATCGAGTGGTTATTTCAGGCAAAGTTGCTCTTCTATCAGCTTGAATCAGTCGGCCCATTCTCCTCTGACCTCTAGCATCAACAAGGCATTTTCGCCCACAGGACTGCCGCATACTGGATGTTTTTCCCTTTTCACACCATTCTTTGTAAACCCTAGAAACGGTTGTGCGTGAAACTCCCAGTAACTGAGCAGATTGTGAAATACTCAGACCGGCCCGTCTGGCACCAACAACCATGCCACGCTCAAAATTGCTTAAATCACCGTTCTTTCCCATTCTGACATTCAGTTTGGAGTTCAGGAGATTGTCTTGACCAGGACCACACCCCTAAATGCATTGAAGCAACTGCCATGTGATTGGTTGATTAGATAATTGCATTAATGACAAATTGAACAGGTGTTCCTAATAATCCTTTAGGTGAGTGTATACACACACACACACACACACACACACACACACACACCTTTTATTTATCAGTTTGTAATTGCAAAGCACTGCTACAGGTGCTGCATACATGTCCAAACTATTCCGTATTTAGGGTGCAATTTAAATAATCTCGTCTTTCTCTATAATATTATAAAAAATAAATCACTGTACTGACAGCGGTACCTTTTGCTGCTGTTTTTTATCCCGCAGACGGTTCGCCGAACATGCCAGCAGATCGAGCGCTCGTCCCAGTATCGCTCGCAAACAGGCGAAACAAAAACCCAGCTGAAGCGACGCGCGAGCCCTTCAGGTGTTTGGTCTCTTCTTTAAAGATTCATGCGGTGTCTTTGTTCTTAGCGAACAGGAAAATAATATTACAATTGACTCAATAAAAGAGAATAAACGTTCTCATAAAATCGTTTGCGAACCGAGACGAGTAACTGAATAGGAAGCAAGTACAGGTCTCTGCAGAACAATGATGGGTGTTTTTAAATCTGTAGGCGTTTTCCAACCGGGATGGGCGTTTCTAAACTATCCAATGAAAGTAGGGAATCTCAAAGGTTTGAAAACACCCATTGATTGAAAAAAGCCCACAAATGAGATCGCCGTAAAGCCAACCAATCAGCTTCTAGCGGAAGTGCCGCCTGTCAGAGTATTACAGATCCATGTTCATGCATTAGGGCACAAGCACTGAAGTGCGAAGGCCCCATTGTTGTTCTGTGGATTATTAGATTCCTCCGGTAGGAGGAAATCTATTATTATTATTATTATTATTAGATTCCTCCGGTAGGAGGAAATCTATTATTATTATTATTATTATTAGATTCCTCCGGTAGGAGGAAATCTATTATTATTGACGGGTTTATTATTATTATTAATATTAGATTCCTCCGGTAGGAGGAAATCTATTGTTATTGACGGTTTTATGATTATTATTAATATTAGATTCCTCCGGTAGGAGGAAATCTATTGTTATTGACGGTTTTATTATTACTATTATTATTCCTTTTCTCCTTGTGCCTCAATATCTCAAAAAGTCACTGATACATTTTTTTCTAATTTGGCACATTTATACTACAGGGCAACAGGTACCCCACACCAAGAATGACCCACATTCGCCCTAAGTGAGGGCTACAGGCCACGCTCAAAAATGTATTTTCAAAGTGATGGCATTTTTGAAACTTGGTGTACATGCCACATTTCTCATGGGGAACAAAAAAGCCTCAAGGATCCATTCTTTCCTCCATGATGGATTTTCCTGTACAGTGAAAATTTGGGAAAACCTACAAAAATCTTATTCTCTTGAACCGTAGATCCAGTTGACTTGAAATTTGGTATCCATGTGTAGAATTAATGTCTTTCAATTTATTACTTATCAAAAATGAATACAATACAAAATGGCTGAAAGGGGCGTGTTTATGTAAATGTCCACATTGCCTCAATATATATGTCAATAAATCAAATGTCATTTTTTACTGATGATTTTTCGGACCTAACATGCTTCAAGATGACATCACTCTGAAGTACTGTGCAAAGAATGGCCCACATTCGCCCTTAGGGGTGCTACAGGCCATGCCCAAATTTCCCATTTTCAAAATGATGTCATGTCCACCCCATTTGCCCAATTCTTCTGAAACTTTGTGTACATGCCTCATTTCTCATTGGGAACAAAAAAGCCTCAAAGACCCATAAGGTCCACCATGATGGATTTTCCTGTACACTGAAAATTTGGGAAAACCTACAAAATCCTCTTCTCTTGAACCCCGTTGTTTAACCCCAACCCTCTACTGATCAATTTTAAATGATTTGCCATTTTGAGGAGGAATCCTCATTGCTGCTTGCAGCTATATTTATTATTACTATTATTATTTTCAAGGGGTTTTTGGGGAACATAACATGCTTAAAAACTCATGAAACTTTGCAACACATCAGAGTTGTCGGCTCATCAAGCTGGACAACTTTCATAATTACAGTCATTAGCTCCGCCCAACAGAGTCAGTCATTTTGGATTTTTTGGAAATGGTAGGCTCTAAACTTTTAAATACCCTAGGGGATTCATATGACTTTCACCAAATGTAGGCAACATTATGCCAAGACATTGAAGATGCTAAATTGTGAATGTATTTTTGATATATTAAACAGTGTTGCTATGGCAAAGCAATAAATTAATGGCAAAAAATGGGAAACAGGTATCTTATATCTTCTGCATGCATTGTGTGATTTAGATCACACAAAAATAAGCAATATGTTTGGTCTTGGGGGCTGATCACATGGGATGTGGCTTTGGTGGGTCCTGGTCATAGCACCACCACCTGGCAGAAGGAAGAGTGGCACATTAACAAAAGACTTTGAATTTGAATTTGTCCTCTTAAATTTACCCAAATCACTTCAACATTGTTTAGAATAATGTTAGGACACCGCTGATGTAAAATTGATATCTTGAAAAGTGTAGTGCATTCGGGTGTATCTGACAAACATAGCCATATGTTTAATAACACTTATGACATGAACGTGGCTATGAAGGGTCACGGCCATAGGGCCTCCAGCTGGCAACAATGGATGTTGAAAGGTATTCCAAAACTTTCCATAATTATTCATTTATTTCATTTGCCACACACATCAAAGTTGTTAACCAATATGTCTGAGCAGAAGGTAAGACGTGGTGTCTTACTTGTTTACTTGACCAAATGCATCCATCATGCATTGTTTTCTGAAAGCCACCGGTTGGAAATTGGCCCATGGTGCTTGGGCCTGTCATCGCTGCTTGCAGTTATATTTACATAGATTGCATAATTTGCGTCGAGCAGTTGCGATTGCACAGCTTCTAAACATTCCTCAAAAATGCTAAAATAAAAGTATTTAGGCTGTTATCAGTCTTGTGGCATTCCAATATATTGGCTATAATATAATATAAGTTCAGTAGCCTAATTTACCAATGCAAAATATCCCACTGCATTATTCTATATCTGTCTGTCTGTCTGTCTGTCTGTCTATCTAAACTAAATGCCACCAAACTAAAACTTTGTAAAAAGCATTTACAATTTGGATACATAAAGCCATCACGAAAAGTGTTAATAAATAAGTCATGAAAAGTGTCAATAAATAAATCAAGAAATCTGTCAATAAATAAATAAATAAAAATTATATCAAATACATTATCCTTTGGATTTTTATGTATTTATTGACATATTTATTTACACATTTTATGATTTATTTCTTATTTATTTGTTGAAAGATATATTGCCATGTATTGATGCTCTTAATGAAAGATTTATTTATTAATACGGCACCCCAGCCTTCCATAAATTGTGGGATACAAGAACTATTATAGACTATAGAATATGCAGTCTATGTCTTTAGAGGACTGACAATATGTGTATACATTTGTGAGCAATGGGTGGTTGCATTAAAAAGATATACATATTCTTGAGTTCAGATACAGCTTGTTTCAATTTACAAAAAGTGATAATCAGCCTCATCTGAAGTGATCTCTGATTAACGGTTGTTTAAATCTGCACATAACAGTCACAGCATGTGGCAACCATTCTGTTCTGTAAGCTTAATCATGAAATGAACTTCATTTGTATCTTTATTTGCATACAGGCAATTTATTTACAAGCAAATTCAAATTACATCTGGTTACATATCACACAACGTACTGTATATATATATATATATATATATATATATATATATATATATATATATAGCAGATAGGCTATTTACCCTATCTGCTCAAGGGGCGAGTTTAGTTAGTATATGTGAAAACAACTACATTTCATTGGTTCTAAATGTCAATAAAGTTGAAATGCCACTTTGTTCTGGAGAATATACAGTAAACATATAATGGACCTTTATTTTGTTGTTGTTATTGCTCATCATTCATCATTATAATGTTACATTCTTTTAATATATAATTCAGAAATCAATTTTCCAGTGGCTAATCTTAAATTATATATAATAAAAACAATAATGGGAAATCCTCTTACGTAATCCTGTAACATCTGTGTGTTTTTTCTTTCCGTGCTTTTTTCATCAGTCACTTCTTTTGTATACAGTATGTTTATGTAATCAGAGATTCGGTTCATGGATCATTTTTAAAAAATAAAAAAAAATAAAAGGAAAAAGTTGCAAGTCAGAACTCTGCACTCACAACAATTATAGTGTAGTCGTACCAGCTCTTCTTCTTTCGGCTGCTCCCGTTAGGGGTCTCCACAGCCGAACATCCGTGATCCGCATATATGATTCAGGCTTTACGCCGGATGCCGTTCCTGACGCAACCCCCAACTATGGTGCAATTTAGAGTCTCACTTAACCAGTCGTAATAAGGAATATGATAAGAAACAATATGTCATTTTGACAGAATGAACAGTAGAGGGAGACATAGCCTGCTGCGTTTAAAACAATCGTCGCGTCCCTCTCTGACCCATGCACATTATGCTGACTCAAGAAAGGTAGCCTATGCTATTTACAGTTTCCTATGTAAATTTAGTGTACTGAAGATCAGAGTAAGCTATCATTTAAATGGGAAACACTGAGGGAATGATAATGCGAAACTAATTAATCAAATGGGCGGCCACATACATTGCGGCTGCTTGTTTTTAATGAATAAATAGCCTACATAATTAGCCTACTCATCAATCTTACTAAAATGCTTTCTCTAGTCCACGTTGAGTAAACGAGATGCTCTATTATCTCGATGACACACAGATCTGCTGGTCGTGTTATGTTGCATAAATATTCACAGTGCAAGACTATGTCTCTATGTATGCGTTGGCGCAACATTTTAGACACTTGCAAACTAAAGTTATAACTACCCTCCAGATTCCCTTCTTACACACACAATACACAGTTCTCAGTGCTGTGACTGAACTGGGCCAGTCTTTGAAAATTATTAATTGCCATAATGTTAACAATACAAAACGATGGAGGCGGGTTACATTTCATTATGAAATTAAGCTATGCGAGTTTGGGTATTGTTTCGTCTGTTCCGTTGGGAAAGTTTGATTGTTTTTGTTTGATGGATAACAGAAGGTAAATAGACTCTGATATGTAGCCTACCTTTGTATTGAATGATTATTACCAAAAGCAATGCAATGGTATTTTCATGGCAGCCTATACTACTTCCATAATAGTTTTTATGTCTTTTGTTATACTTGAAGAGCGTAAAATATTGCTGATTATTTTTAGTGCATTGATCTACTGAACGATATTGCACTTCACATCTAATTGAATCTCCAATCTCACGCGTCCCGTACACACAATGCCAGCGCGCCATTTACCTGACACGCACCTGCGGGCGTCACTCCCAGTGACTCGGGGACGCGCATCCCATCCAGTTTGCTCGCGCTCTTGAGAGGGAACAGGATCCTCCGTGTCTGTCTCAACCCCGCCGAAAGCTCAGTTTCACTTGAGTGCTTAAAACAGTCTCTGCCTTTGTCTCTGACAAAGCCGCGTCACTTTGATGGGGAATTCGATATCAGGGTGGGAAAATGCCTGTTATGAAGGGATTGCTCGCGCCACAGAACACATTTTTGGATACTATAGCTACGCGTTTTGACGGCACACGTGAGTTACCGCGATGATATTTAATAGTGTTTGTTTGGAAAAACTATTTTGAGGTTTTAATGAGACAATTTATTTTGTCTGAGCAGAAAAAAATGCCCATTTAAATTGGCAGAAGTAGACGACCTTTAATTTCTGACAGACCAATTGTAGATAGAGACGTTTGGGGTTTTCCCTGTTCTCAAAGAAAATCTGTCATTTTAATTGGAGCAGCAAAAATCTCAAATGTTGCTCAGTGATTAATTATACCAAGAAGTGAAATACACAGTAGGCTACCAGGCTGCCTTTTGATCTCAAAAAGTGATTCCTCTAGAAATTACTAACTAGTATAGCCTAGTATTACTACTAAAGCGCTTGACTCGCTCAGCACCACGGACAGCGCGCAAGGGCAACCCCGCACAGTTACTGTACTATCAATAGGCTTTTATGCTGGGATGGCTCTTTATATTTAATGTTTCTTTTTCATATAGCGCTCAAACAGTTTTGATAGAGAGAACAGCAATAGTCCAAGGTTTATTCGATTACATTTCTGACCTATGGATCAGATCGTGCGCGCATATGACGCGCTTAAATCTTGATGAAATCGGGCGCGTGGCCTCAGGTAACGACCAGCATCGATCAGATATAATTGGTCGACCACCACAGAACAGTCAGACGTTATTTCATCTGAAGACGCATTTTTGCATGGACAGTTGCATGGTTGTAAAAATGAGTCTGGCTTTCTTAAAGTTTTCTGATTTCATTGTGTGTGTGCCCCCAAGGCAGTTGGCAGTACTGAAGAAATTAGGCTTTGTTTGGAACATTGTGGATGCCAAGATCTGTGTTTTGTTTTCTTAATAGAAAGATTACGTGTTCTATCTTGACTTATTTCTACTTTTGTTAGGTTGTTATATCTTTGTCTCAGTTTTTTATCGTTTTTATTGAACATAACCCATCTAAAATCAGGTCTAAGGTTTGAGTAACGAGGAACGAGACTGTTTTATATTAATGCCAGGAGGGAGCTTTCACCACAGGACTCCTCCTCAAGGGACATGGTGTCCTCTGGGCTGCTGGGCCCATATTACCCAACTGTGATGGTGTATACCTGTGTGAATATGGTTTTCCTTCAGGAGAGACTACCTGTCAAACCTTGAGCTGCTGCAGGTAACATGGCTGAGAATAGCACAGTAATGGCTGGAAATAGCACCTGTCAGATTGAAAAGGGGTAGATAATAGAGAACAACTCATTACGCATCATTGACCGTGGCTCTCCAAAAAATTGATACACATGGAGATCATCAACAAAGGTTGAGGTTCTGTTCTGTTATTGCAGTTCTATACATTGCAGACACAAATGAAAGCACAGACAACAAGTCAAGGCAGAAATGCTCATACCAGTCTCAATTTTGCAAGTTGTAGTTTTGTGTAATAGAAAATCATTACAATAACTAGATTTTCCATTTTCAGAAGAAATTGTTAGTGGTGCTTGCCTCTACTAAACTCGACACCACAATGTGTTCTAGGTTGTTCCCAGGGTGTTGCTGTGTGGTTAATAAGGTGGTTGCTAGAGCATTGATAGGGTGTTCTGTGTGGTTGCTAGGTGTTAGGTTACTTGCTCAAGTCAAAAAAGTCCACTCCCAAGTCTCTATGATATTTCGGTCCATATATGTTATGGCTCATCTTTAGATTTTTATTTAAAATCCATCTAATAATGTAAAATGTGGAAAAAGGGGAAAACAAAACTGGAAAAATATTAATATCCACCTGTGTGACCAAACAAAAAAAAAATTTTTTTTACTTCCCACAGTTTGGACTTCACCCCTATACTCCACCTTTCGAAACTAATAAAGGGACAAACCAGAACAAACCAAATTTATAAACATCTCACTATATCCAAACAATAAAAATGTATACGTTCAATAAATCAATCAGAATCATGTTTCAATCATCACCATAAACATAATACCAAAACATATATTTTAGGTCATAGTTTAGTTCACATTTAGTTAATTCTTAATTGTAGTCAACAAAACCAATGACATGGCTCCAAAATTTTCAACTGTTTTACTTTATAATCCACCATGTGAAAACCATGTCTGATGGATTAGAAAAGTAATTGCACACCTCTCACAACAAGCAACCCAGTTTGAGTAGCATTCATGTCTCTTGCACAAACAGTGCAGGATGAGTTTCTTGCCAAATTTAAATCCTTAAATGAAGGGATTTTCATCAATCCCCAACCCTAGGTATGAGCAAAAGCAATAATGATGGTTTCGTTAGCAAGCAACACTAATTGATTCCCTTACTCAGGGAAGACTTACTCAGTCTTGTGCAACAGCCGAGTGACATAAGAAAGCCTACTGATTGTTATTGTCAGTAGAAGCTACATATCTATTAAACTAGTAAGTAATTCCCTTCTGCAGCATCCTAATGGGTGTGCTCACTGCTATGCATTAATATTCCATCAAAGACAAAAGACTTGAAAATGCTCTTTTCATGTCAGGACTGCATATGGTGGGTAATTACAGTAAAGCAGTGTGTGTGTGTATGTGTGTGTGCATGTGCATTTGCAATTGTCTGTTGCACAAGGAAAAAGAGTGCTAAAAACTCTGTGCTTCCCTGTGAAAAGTAATTTATGGTAATTTTGGATGAGTCCATTTAAAAGAACACTTCAAGTAGATTCTTACATTGGTAAAATTATAAGCACAGTGTTAGACAGCCAATTCAGGTAATGGAGATATTTTAGGTGGTACACTCTTGCATGTAATGCATTATCACACTGCCAATGAACTCAACATGTACCAGGCACAAACTGAGCAAATGGTCATGTCTGCTGTAACACTTCCATGTTTGAACAGATCTATAGGTTTAAAATATCCTGTTATTAATTTAAATGAATGTAAATAGAGAAATTGTGGCTATATAAGAACAACGTGTGTCTATTGTGTGAACTTGAATAGAAATATCAGTGTACTGTTATTCTGTTGCTCACTGAACTTCACAGAGCCAGGACTGAGCTCATCAGTCATCATTAGGGAAGAGAGAGAGAGAGAATATATCTCTTAAGAGGGAAAACAAGAGATGGAAGGGATACAGGATTCATGCATGGACATAAACAGACAGAAATTAGGGAGAGCAAAAACGGTTATTTTGGTTCTGGATAACTCCAGATAGAAAAAGACATTCTAAAATCTTTTAGTTGCATAACAAGTTGGGTCCCGGAAGTAAAAATAAAAAATGTTTTCCCCCATAGGGAAATGTATTTTTAACAATTGCGTATACATTTAGACCTACCATGAGCTCAGAGTTAGTGTTATGCTGGGTAGTGGAAGTAGGAGAAGGCAGACGGGAGTGTGGATCCAAATGCGGGCTTTATTATATAAATAACAAATAAGAGAACACAAAGAAAAGTCCACAATGGGAAAAACTAACTTAAACACAAAAGAACACACGGCTGGGAGAACAGAACACGAAGGGCAGGAACAAGGGTAAAGGCATGACAGGAAACCATTCACGACATATAACCATACAACGATCGACAAGGAGTGGAAAACACACAGGGTTTATATACACAGACACAGGAGGATCACAAACGACAAACAGGTGCAAACAATGACACAGTGATGGCAGTAAGAATATCTGGGAATTGTGGGAAGTGTAGTTTTTCACAAGGACAGTGAGACTCAGGGCGGACAACAGGGAAAACGTGACAAGGAACGGGATCGGTGACGGGTGAAACGGAAAACACGGAGCGGACAACAAGAAAACGTGGAATAAACGTGATAGTGAAACAAAGAACAGAGGGCAGACAACACAGGAACGTAACATAACCCCTCCTAAAAGGACCGGATTCCAGACGGTCCTAAAGCCAAAAGAAAACCTACACAGAAAAACAAAAGATCCAGGGAGTGAGGGGGTAGACCCGGGGGAACACAGATAGAGAAAAGGGAGCACAAGGGGCACAGAGACAGACCAAGAAGGCACAAGGGACACGGAGACAGACCACGGGGGCACAAGGGGCAATTAGGCAGTCCACGGGGCACAAAGGGAAATGAGACCCCGTGGACTGGGCCACGGGGGCAAAAGGGGCAATTAGGCAGTCCATGGGGGCACAAAGGGAAATGAGACAGGCCACGGGGGCACACAGGGACAGGTTTGGGTAGTCTGGGAGGTGGCCATCGGACAGGGACAGGTCCAGGAGGCCTGGGAGATGGTCGCAGAACAAGGGCCGGCACAGGGGTCCTGGGGAGTGGCTCCGGGACAGGGACAGGTTTAGGTGACCTAGGGGGTGGCCACTGGGCTAGGGCTGGTTCAGGGGGCCTGGGAGGAAGAGTGGCCCCTAGGGGAGCTGCAAGGGGCTCTGGAGATGAAGCTGAGGGAGGCTCTGGAGGCGGAACCGAGGGAGGTGGCGCTGTAGGAGGCTCTGGAGGCGGAGGCCTGGAAGGCTCTGGAGGTGGAGCCGAGGGAGGCTCAGGAGGTGGAGCCGAGGAAGGTGGCGCCGTAGGAGGCTTTAGAGGCGGAGGCCTGGAAGACTCTGGAGGTGGAGCCGAGGAAGGCCTAGGAGGCGGAGGCCTGGAAGGCTCTGGAGGTGGAGCCAAGGGAGGCGGTGCCGTAGGAGGTTTCAGAGGCGTGGCCCTAGAAGGCTCTGGAGTCTCTGGGAGCAGAGCCATAGGAGGCTCGGGAGGCGGAGCCGTGAAAGGCTCGGGAGACGGAGCCGTAGGAGGCCCGGAGTTTCTGGGAGAAGAGGCGTAGAAGGCTCGGGGAGAAGAGCCGCAGGACGCTCCGGAGGCGGAGCCGTAGGAGGCTCGGGGAGAAGGGCCGTGGAAGGCTTGAGAGGCTTGAGAGGCGGAGCCCTGGAAGGCTCGAGAGGCTTGAGAGGCGGAGCCCTGGAAGGCTCGAGAGGCTTGTGGGGCGGAGCCCTGGAAGGCTCGAGTGACTTGAGGGGCGGAGCCCTGGAAGGCTGGAGAGGCTTGTGGGGCGGAGCCCTGGAAGGCTTGAGAGGCTCGAGAGGCGGAGCCCTAGAAGGCTCGAGAGGCTTGAGAGGCAGAGCCCTGGGAGGCTCGAGTGGCTCGAGAGGCAGAGCCCTGGAAGGCTCGAGTGACTTGAGGGGCGGAGCCCTGGGTGGCCCGAGAGGCTTGAGAGGAGCTCTGGAAAGCTCGAGAGGAGCAGCTCTGGAAAGCTCGAGAGGAGCAGCTCTGGAAAGCTCGGGAAGCTTGAGAGGCGGAGCCCTGGAAGGCTCGAGAGGCTTGAGGGGCGGAGCCCTGGAAGGCTCGAGAGGCTTGAGGGGCGGAGCCCTGGAAGGCTCGAGAGACTTGAGGGGCAGAGCCCTAGGAGGCTCAGGAGGCGGAGCTCTGGAAAGCTCGGGAGGCGGAGCTCTGGAAAGCTCGGGAAGCTCGGAAGGCGGGGCTCTGGAAAGCCCGGAAGGCGGAGCTCTGGAAAGCTCGGGTAACTCGGAAGGCGGAGCTCTGGAAAGCTCGGGTAACTCGGAAGGCGGAGCTCTGGAAAGCTCGGGTAACTCGGAAGGCGGAGCTCTGGAAAGCTCGGGTAACTCGGAAGGCGGAGCTCTGGAAAGCTCGGGTAACTCGGAAGGCGGAGCTCTGGAAAGCTCGGGAAACTCGGAAGGCGGAGCTCTGGGAAGCTCGGGAGGAGGAGCCCTAGAAGACTCGAGAGACTTGAGACTTGGGAGGCGGAGCCCTGGAAGACTCGGGAGGAGGAGCCCTGGAAGGCTCGAGAGGCGCTGGCTCTAGGACGGGCACGACCACTGGCGCTGGCTCTTGGACGGTCCTGGCTACTGGCGATGGCTCTTGGACGGTCGAGGCCACTGGTGCTGGCTCAGGGACGGTCGAGGCTACAGGCGCTGGCTCAGGGACGGTCGAGGCTACAGGCGCTGGCTCAGGGACGGTCGAGGCTACAGGCGCTGGCTCAGGGACGGTCGAGGCTACAGGCGCTGGCTCAGGGACGGTCGAGGCTACAGGCGCTGGCTCAGGGACGGTCGAGGCTACAGGCGCTGGCTCAGGGACGGTCGAGGCTACAGGCGCTGGCTCAGGGACCTCTGAGGCGACAGGTACTGGCTGGGTGACCGTAGCTGACGAGGGCTCTGGCTCGCAGACCGGGGCAGGCGAGGGCTCTGGCTCGCTGACCGTAGCTGACGAGGGCCCTGGCTCGCAGACCGGGGCAGGCGAGGGCTCTGGCTCGCTGGCCGTGGCAGGCGTGGGCTCTGGCTCGCTGGCCGTGGCAGGCGTGGGCTCTGGCTCGCTGGCCGTGGCAGGCGTGGGCTCTGGCTCGCTGGCCGTGGCAGGCGTGGGCTCTGGCTCGCTGGCCGTGGCAGGCGTGGGCTCTGGCTCGCTGGCCGTGGCAGGCGTGGAGTAGCAAGCAGAAGCTTCTCCCCTCCTCCTCCTCCTCCTTCGGGCTGACGAGGTTGAGCGCGCTGGCGCAGGAGCAGAGGAAGCTGAGCACACCGGCTCTGGAGCGGACCAAACTGGCGACGCTGGTTTGTGGACTAAGGCAGGCGTGGAGGTTGGCTTGCTGGCAGGTGGGGCAGGCGCGAAAGGACGAGCCATGGAAGACTGGAGGGTCACCACTGCGGGAGGAGAGGCAGGGTCTTCCTCAACAACGCCCACAGTGAGTGACGAGCCGCAGACCAGCAAAGTCTCCTCCACGAATTCCAGGAGAGTCCAGCCGCGTGTCGCCGGTGGCAACCGCTCCTTAAGCGAACTGTTCAGATTGCCCCTGAAGAAAGCCACCAGGGAGGAGTCTGGGAAGTCCACGACACTCGCCAGCTCGAGGAAGTCGCGGATGTGGTCCTCCACAGGACAGTCCTCTTGTTTCAGGCAGAGGAGTCTGAAGTTTGCCTGTTGCACCGCTGGATCCATTGTGGGTCGATCGTTCTGTTATGCTGGGTAGTGGAAGTAGAAGGCAGACGGGAGTGTGGATCCAAATGCGGGCTTTATTATATAAATAACAAATAAGAGAACACAAAGAAAAGTCCACAATGGGAAAAACTAACTTAAACACAAAAGAACACACGGCTGGGAGAACAGAACACGAAGGGCAGGAACAAGGGCAAAGGCATGCCAGGAAACCATTCACGACATATAACCATACAACAATCGACAAGGAGTGGAAAACACACAGGGTTTATATACACAGACACAGGAGGATCACAAACGACAAACAGGTGCAAACAATGACACAGTGATGGCAGTGAGAAGATCTGGGAATTGTGGGAAGTGTAGTTTTTCACAAGGACAGTGAGACTCAGGGCGGACAACAGGGAAAACGTGACAAGGAACGGGATCGGTGACGGGTGAAACGGAAAACACGGAGCGGACAACAAGAAAACGTGGAATAAACGTGATAGTGAAACAAAGAACAGAGGGCAGACAACACAGGAACGTAACAGTTAGAAGCCTGAAATCAGTGTGAAATATGTATACAATTGCTAAGTTCCCAGGGAAGAATTACACAATTGTACTGGAAATGACTTTTTGATTCTGTCTTCCCACACTCTCAAACTACTTAAATATATGTTTGTTTGAATATTTTTCAATAAACGTAAAATATATATATTTTTATAGGCCTACATATAATCAATGATTGTAAGTCATTAGTTTTATATTATACCAGCATTTCTGATTTATTTAATTCACAATGTTTCATGGGACGAGTGGTTTATTAAAGAACGCAGAATAAAGTACACAGTCCTGAACCTGTGTCTGAATTTTAAAGTTTGTAATGTAATAATTTCAGCAGAGCTGAAAAAGTGGGTTTATGCAGGTCTAGATTTCGCATGGTAATAATGCGATTGAAACAGGACACCATTTCAGTAGCAAAGAAGCATACAGTCATGAGGGGCTCTCTGTGGATTCAGAGGGTTATTCACATGGATCAGACAAGAATACAGATGGAACTCGTACTCACTGTTCCAGAGACTGTGAGAATGGCATTCCAGAATAACGGCAGTCTAGACTTTCTGACCTTACCATCTTCTTTTGCAGATCATGTTGTCCTTTGTCTTATTGATATTCTGAGAATAGTTTGTGTGTTCCAGCAGAAAACATGAACTGAAACTAAATCTGAGTCACCCTGTTGAGACTGACAAAAGAAATGATGTATCCAAAACATTAGCATGATTGGCATGATGAAAATATAGACATGATTAAATAAGGTATATGGATTTTAGATTGTTTGAAAAAAACTGAAATGGTGGTTTGTTTATTGCTGAAACATGTAACAAAGGGTTAAACAATTTTAGCACCACAAGCAGATGGATTTAAATTAGTGTGCTCAGTTTCTTGTCAGTTCCATCTTGCATGTAGAGCTCATTAGCCTTGAGTATTTAGAAAAGCCGTTTTAGCTGTCTATTATCTAAAACTACATTCCTTGATGTCAATAAAGGAGAAATCAAGTATTTTCAGCTCTCTCAGTGCTTGCATCTGTTCGCAGATGTCAACAGAAGACATTATACATGATACATTATACATAACTCTCTTTCAAGGATTGTGTGAAGGAATAGTATTCAGAACAAGAGGATAGTCACACCCTCGATCCCATAAAATCAAGGCCATGGCAAAAGCATACATAATAATAAGCATGTCAGAGTTTGAAGGATGGGTCCTTTTCTGGGTCTGTGATCAGACTGGATACAGCCTACTTAATATTTATTAAAAAAAGTGTGTAAAACAGTTTTGCAATATTCAATGATTAAAAAAAATGTAATAGTAGTAGGCTAAGTAGTATAGTTGATATCACATGACTTCATCAAGTTGCTTAATGCAGCGAGAGGCTTCCAGTTATTAACTTAAAAACTGTAAATTTTAACTGTATTTTAACTGTAAAATCTCTCAAACGTGAAGTGTGTAATTTTATCAGTCAAAATACTTCCTCAAATCCCAGTTTAATGTGCTGAGACAACTTTAAGTAATTCTTAAGTTACTATGACTCTGTGATATTTTCAACATTGCTCTGGTTGTATGTGCACATTTTGTCAAATGTAGCAGGTGTACTGCATGCATTTACATAATTTGCATGCTATACACACTATAAATTCTGCAGAAATTGTAAGTGTATGTATAACAGGTAAAGGTGGGCAAGGAGAAGGTGGGAACTGGCTGAACAGTCAACATCAAATTTAATGAGAAACTTAACATAAAACAAACATAAACAAACACGCACATGCAACGTGATAAAAAGTGTGATGAGGAGGAGGGCGTGGCTGGGCTGTTAGGGTGCATGGCCAGCGCTGAATCAGATGATCAGCAGGAGAGTGAGATTAAGGGGGGACGGAGATGCCAGTTCGAGAGAGAGAGAGAGATGCACGTGGCTGCTCCTCCCCTTCTCAGTGGACGGCAGCGGTTCCTCTGGCTCTGGGTGGCTGGCATTGCCGAGGACTCCATGACAGTGCATCCCTCCTACTTCCCGGGTTTCGGCACCAATTTAACGGGTTGGCTGGGCAAGGAGGAGGTGGGAACCGGCTGAACAATCAACATAAATTTCAATTTCAAACTCAATAAAACAAACATAAACAAACACACGTTTGTTTCCACGTGACCGCGTAAATCCCTCTCTCTTGAACTGCTGTCTCTGGCTCCCCTCTATCTCGCTCTTCCATTGATCATCTGATTCAGCGCCAGCTGTGCACCCTCATGGCCCAGCCATGCCCTCCTCCTCATCACAGTATGCTGTTCTGAATTAAGCTTGAGATTCTAATAGATAAATAACATTACACAAAGTTCACACCCTCACACAGGGTTATTTGTCATGTTCTCTTTCCTTTTACACACAAACATCCCTCGCTCAACCCCCAAATGCCTGTCTCATGCATAAAGAGGCTTCAAATGCAAGACAGAATTTAAATAAAAGATTCCAGCATCAGTTCCACTCCCTCCCCCAAACCTCTCAATCAGTTCTTTCTCTTCATCCCTCTTTCCTTGCGTTCTTCCTCTCTTCACTAATCATGCTGAAATAGCTCTCAGGTGTTCCTGTTTGGGACATATATATAGGCTCACAAGAGGGGGACAGAGAGAGGAAGTGTGTGTGTGTGTGTGTGTGTGTGTGTGTGCGCGGGGGGTTATACAACAATCTGGGGCAGATGAGAAATGTGGACATTTCCCCCTCTCTCTCCTGCCTCACCCCTTTTTCCTATTCATCTCTCTGCCTGTTTTTTCTGGGCTTACAGTTGGAATGCAGTTGCTGCTCACACACACACACACACACACACACACACACACACACACACACACACACACACACACACACACACACACACACACACACACACATGTTGTGTTTCCATGTTTTATGGGGACTTTCCATAGACATAATGATTTTTATACTGTACAAACTTTATATTCTATCCCCTAAACCTAACCCTACCCCTAAACCTAACCCTCACAGAAAACATTCTGCATTTTTACATTTTCAAAAAACACAATTTAGTATGATTTATAAGCTGTTTTCCTCATGGGGACCGACATAATGTCCCCACAAGGTCAAAAATTTCGGGTTTTACTATCCTTATGGGGACATTTGGTCCCCACAAAGTGATAAATACACGCTCACACATACACACACACACATACACACACACACACACGCACACACACACACACACACACACACACACACACACACACACACACACACACACACACACACACACACACACACACACACACACACACACACACACATCCTCAGCAGTGTTTTTACAGCATTGATTCTCAGTCTGTCCAATTAAGTGTAAACTGACAGAGAAAACCACATGTAGTCTGGTACAATGAGAGATGATGATATATATTATTGCCTGTGAGCTTGTTTTGTAAAATTGCACACATGAGAACATGTGACTATAAAAAGGACATGATATATTTTGCATGAAAGAGATACAAATGCAAACAAAATGTACACACATTCAGATAATACAAACATAAGGGGTCAACATTAAAGGGATAGTTCACCCAAAAATGAAAATGTTCTCATTATTTTCTCACCCTCATGTTATCCCAGGTGTGTATGAATTTATTTCTTCGCCAGAACACATTTAAAGAAAAATATAAAAATATCTCTGCTCAGTAGGTCCTTAAAATATAAGTGAATGGAGATTTAACTTTTGAAGCTCCAAAAATCACAGACAGTTAGCATGAACATCATGCATTGGACTCCAGTGGTTAAATTAATGTCTTCTAAAGTGATACGATCACTTTTGGTGAAAAAAATTCAATATTTAAGTGCTTTTTAACTATACTCAAATGCTTCCGGTAACATGGTCTCTTGTGTGACGTATTCTGGTGCATAATCTCTCATTCTCCACTCGGTTGAGACATCCAGGTTAAGCACACAAATGCATCATTGTAAGTAAATAAACAGATCAATACAGATCTAAACCAAAACCAATCGAGCTACTGTACAGCATTCCTGTTTATCCTGATTGTCTGTAATTTTTGGAGCTTCAATTGAGAAATCTCAATTCACTTGCATTTTAAGCACCTACTAAGCTAAGATATTTTTCTAGTTTTCTTCAAATATGTTCTGGTGAAGAAAGGAAGTCATACACACCTGGAATCTCATGAGGGTGAGTAAATGATGAGAGAATTTAAATTTTGGGATGAATTATCCCTTTAAGAATGGCCTTATGACCCGGGGCACGTATGAGAGCGTTTCAGGCCAGTTGACAGAACTGTCACTTGCTCTTTTAGGCCAGCAATTTTTGCAAATTTAGAACCTATTATAGTATTTGTTAAGTTGGCTTGACCAAACCAACATACTGCCATTCTATTTAAACATATTATTATGCACTTAAAAAAATATTTGAGCCTAATTTTAAGATTTATGCATTTAAATTCCATAACATACTTCCATCCAATTAAACTGAGAAATATTTAACAAAATAAAATTAATAAAACCTTAATATATTGAATTTTAAGATTTGTCAATTCTATTTGATGGAATTTTGTTATGCAATAGGCAAAAAAAAACAAAACAAATAAGGAACATGGTGTCAGAAGACCATAAAAGGACGCCATAAATAACCCAGAAGCATGCTAGTTATGTATTTAGACATAAACATCCACCAAACTCTGCACACACCTTCAGATTGTTCTGACGCGGACTGCTATGTCTTTTCTAACTGATCGGAATTACGTTTTTTGCACAATGGATGATCATCTATCTACTCCATCCATCCATCCATCCATCCATATCTGTCTGTCTGTCTACAGGCAGTCTATCTATCAGATATATAGACAGACAGAGATGGAGAGAGATACTTCCTCTGGGTTGTCCAAATTGTGCCTGTAACAACCACACTTATTTTTATCCTCTTTAGCCCCCTTTCTTTTCTTTGTTCTCTCTCTCTTTCTTTCCCCAACCTTTTCAGTCTTTCCCTCTTAAATTTTATTTCTCTCTCAATATCCCTCATCTTATCTCTCTCTGGGTCTGACCCCTCCCAACAAACACAGTGTTATAAATGAGAGCACAACTTTACTTTTGCTTATGTAAGCTGAAAAGACTTGCTATAGTCGTTCAGCACCAAATGTCTGACTTCACTCCATGTGAATGGTTTTCGTAAATGCCAGCGTTTAACAACACATTCTTCTTGGGGATTAGGGATGAGGCTCATGAGCTGTCCTTTGAGAAACACTTACAAGGCAGTGCTGGTGTATTCATTTACGATGCGTGGATGCTATTAATCTGATTTGGCACAATGACAGAGTAAAACATCAAAACAAATACAAAAAAATTATCCAGGCAGGTAATTGCTTATGTAGTGAACTCACAAATAAGCAACGGCCTGACGACACAAAGGGATGTTGAAGCTTCTATCTAAGACATGTCATGCAATGTCATATTTGTGGACAAAATAAATAAATTAAAATTAATGATATAAATGAATTTTAATGGTGACTGAAGCTTACATTCTAACATTACCTTTTGCATCCCACAGTGAAAAGAAAGTCCTAAATTATAAAGAATTTGAATGTATAGGTGAACTATTTCTTTAAAACTAAGCATTACAATTAAAATCTATCAAATTATTTATTTACAGCAGTTTAAAAACAGAAAGCACCATCGCTAATAAGAAATGTAACTGTATAAAGTATTAGAATTCAAATAAGACACAAAAATGCATCTAACTGAATTCAAATAGTAGAGTAAATAGTTACAAATAAAATTGTATTTTAAAGGTAAGAAAGATAATTATGTAATGGCTAAGCTAAATAGGTTAATCGCTAAATGATAATCCTTAGGTCTTTGATGTTCCTCTCGGAACAACAAGAAACATTTTGTCAGAGGACCAAAATGATGTCAAAACACACAGAAGCATGTTAGATATTTAGACATAAATCAAATAAAGATTTTGAATGACAATATACAAGAAACTTCTAAATAAATCTTAAATAGGTGTTGAACTGACAATATATGCTGACATTAATCTCTGTTTGTGCAATCTCTGCATTTTGAATTATTTGTGGTCTACCCAAGGCTTTTTTTGGCCGGAGAGAATATTACAGCAGTCTTGTCTAATCAGCATCAGTTTTATGCATACAAAAATTCTGAACTGTCAGTTCAGTTGCTTGTGCTCATATGGCTTGACCAAACAGTATGAGCTCTAGTTCCACTTGAATGTTTTCCAATCTCAAAGAGTACAAATGTGTACAGGGTACAAATCTGGAGTGCACAGGTTCTGATTCAAGATATTCATGCAGCAATTGGTCTCATATCCTTAAAGGGTTAGTTGAAACAAAAATGACATTTATGCAGTCATTTACTCACCTTCATGTT
Organism: Xyrauchen texanus; assembly: GCF_025860055.1. Classification (NCBI taxonomy): domain Eukaryota; kingdom Metazoa; phylum Chordata; class Actinopteri; order Cypriniformes; family Catostomidae; genus Xyrauchen; species Xyrauchen texanus. Next base: position 18,682,930 of record NC_068285.1, on the reverse strand, counting down.
GTTCTGAACACAAAAAAGGAAGGCAGAATGTTTTGACAGCCTCAGGTTCTGCCGGGCTGGCTGTGATGCTAAAACAGACAGACCAATGTTTTGATAGTGTCTCAGAGCTACAGTGCTAATACATTTTGGGTAAATCAGCCTATAAATGGCTTACTTGTAGTTGTCTCTACAAATTAAGCTGGTATAGGAGAAAGTATTTGAACATCAAAGGTGACTTTGACATCTTTGCACCTGATTTGTCCCCTGATGTCTCTCACAGGGAATGTAAGAATCTGTGCCAACATGGCTTCTGGGAAAATATCACACTAAACTCTGATGTGAGCATCTGATTAACATTGAATTGAGAATGGCAGGACAGAGGTCATAATCAACATTAGTAGGCTAATGTTTTTACCTGATGTGATGTGTGTGTTTGGAACAGACAGCAACTTCATCCTGGCCAATGCACAAGTGTCCAAAGGCTTCCCGATCGTGTACTGCTCGGATGGCTTCTGTGAGCTCACGGGATTTGTTCGCACCGAGGTCATGCAGCAGAGCTGCGCATGCAAGTTTCTGTACGGGCCGGAGACCATCGAGCACATTATTCTTCATGTGGACTCTGCGCTCGAGGAACGAAGCGAGCTCAAGGAGGAGATAATGTTCTACAAAAAGAGTGGTGAGATAAAAATAATTTTGTTGTACACATTCTGTTGTTGAAAAACTCTGCAACACTATCGAGCTTTCAAAGACCCCATGAAACCAGAATTGGAGTTATGAGGCTTTTAGACCATGTGTGTTAGATTTAACACCATCTTAACTCTAGCGTACTCCTAAGAGTAAAATAAACTTTTAGCAGATATACACACTTAACAAATGCAGTCGGTCTCTTCCAGGAAAACAGACAAAAAATATTAACGACTGACTCATCTTGTCTGTAGTCACACACACAAATTTCTGCTCAATAAAATTCTTACTAGATGATAATATCCCTTCTTAATACCACCTTCCACAGACTAAAATGGCAAGTAGCAAATAATGTTTCTGACAGGCAGTGACATGTATTAGGACATTAAGGACATAAAGCCCTCAAAATGTCCCACCCATACTTCCTGTTTTAATAGATTAATTACTGTTTACAAACAAACCCTCTGCTTGGGTACTTCAGAATTCTTTAGGCAGTGGAGAAAAAAACTGCTGTCTATGGTCGCTTCGCTCAAACTGAGCTAAAAATGGTCCAATACTGTTCTTTGTGGGGTTGAAACATCATGTTTCTGAAAAAGGTTCCATCGGGATCGGTGCATCAGGATAAACTCGGGATTTGACACAATTTATGATATTTCACGGATCACCAACATTGTTATCGCGTCTGCTCTATTAGACCCAATTGATCCACAGCTGCTATTGGTAGATTGGAACTTTTCATGAAATAATCGCACAAACTCTGATCACAAACCGCTGTTTATCATTTCCAGAGTGCAATCACTGTGACAGATATGAGGCCAAATAGGATTTGACAATGAACTTAAATAACCAAGACCCATGAAAGGTCTGGCAGGATGAAGGGGACCCAGTCCCCAACATCATAGTGCATGGGGCTATTTGTGAAAGGAAATGCAAATAGAAATAATGCCATGCTGCTAAAATGATGTCTATGCATTTACGAGTTCTGATGGTACTAGTTTTCATTTTCATATAGGCTACCACATTTCTCAGGCTTTAGAAGTGTGTTAAATGAGTCTATCTATCTATCTATCTATCTATCTATCTATCTATCTATCTATCTATCTATCTATCTATCTATCTATCTATCTATCTATCTATCTATCTATCTATCTATCTATCTATCTATCTATCTATCTATCTAGCTCTCTGTCTGTCTGTCTGTCTGTCTGTCTGTCTGTCTGTCTGTCTGTCTGTCTGTCATTTTAGTACAGCCACTGTACTTTTTAAGGGTTTTATAATTTGCTGAGTTCTTTAATCTCCCATGTTAGACCATCCATAAAGATTTGAATGCAAATCTTACTGTGAACTCCTTTCTATACCTCACCCCTTCTCTCTCATTCAGCACCTCTCTTGTGCTTATTCTCCTCTCCACCTTTGTTCTATATTGAATGAAACATCTCCAGCACACTTGTTCTAGATAGGGTTATTATTTCCTTGGCTTTTTCTTCTCCATAATGGTGAGGCTTTTCCATGAGGAAATGAGAGATTTGACAAAGACTTCACCAGCTGTGAGCAATCACAAGGAATTCTCCCAGAGGCCTCCAGTAATGGCTACTGGTAGAGAAAGTAGAAATACACACACACACACACACACACACACACACACACACACACACACACACACAAAAGAGCACACATATAAATGCCCTGCCACACACTCACACCGCTCAATACCCACGCAGACAACAAATAATTCACACACATAATGTATACCTACATGTGTTGCACTTTCTTGCTTTCCTGGCCTTTTTTATTTCAGATTTGAATATGCTTTAAAATGCTGTAAAAATGTTTTGTCAGGAAACCTATAAATAGGCTTGTGGTGGTAACATCTAAATTAATTCAATCGTTTTTTTTATAAAAATATATATTTTTTTAATATTTAAGCATATAGTTCACCCAGGAATATATATATATATATTTTATTCATCTCCATGTTGTTCCAAAGCTATAAAGCTGTTTTTTAATGCAAAGGGAGACTGTTTGAAGAATCCACATGCAGCTCTGTTCCATACAAGGCCAGTACATAGTGACCATGACTGTCTAGCAAAAAAATAAAAACCTCCAAAAAAGCACCATTAGTCCATACGACTTGTGTGCTATATATGTATATATATTTTTTTACTTCTGCAGCCATACAAAAGCTTTGTGGTAAGAAACAGACTGAAATTAAGTTAGCTAATTATGGAAAATCTTCCCCCCTATATGAACGTAATCATGATTGAGATTTCAGAGCTTCCAGGCAGGGCCAGATTTTCAGTGAATAATGACTTATTTGCTGTTCCTCACACAAAGTAATCAGAGGACTTGGAATATAATGCACAAGCTATAAGAACAACTTTGATGGTCCTTTTAAAATGTTTACAGCTGTATACACTATGAAATGCCATTGGATGGAAAATAAATAAATAAAAAAGCTGCATAAAGATTCTTCTTCTTCTCCTTTTGTGTTCCATGACACATGAGAGTGAGTAAATAATTACATAATTGTAATTTCTAGGTCACTTAAAAATTAATTAATAAACAGGTTGCACCCACTGTTTTCAAATGGGGATACGTGCCTCCCGAAAGGGGTGCTAGAGAATGTCAGGGGAGGCATGGAGATTGATTATAAATTCACCATTTAAAATCAAATGATACATAAATAAAATAAAAATGTATTGTGAAGATAAATGAAAATGATTGGCTTAATGGACCATAGTCCAATTTAATAGTCCGTTATAATACTGTTAAATGTTGTGAATACCATGTGAGAGCACATCCATGTTCATCCATCCAGGTTGTGCAAGCGCAATTTGTTGTGCTTGCAGGCTGTTTTCCTTCACTCTTGCAGAAAACTGGACATGCGCTCTCAGGTATACCATGCTCTATGATATCTCCCTGCTCTCGCTCAAAATGCGCTCAAAACTTTGCTCTAGTAAATCTATTATAAAGCCATATATTTCTGCCTCTGTTCATCTGTCACTTCATCTGGTTCATCTGGTCTTCATTTGTTTTATGACAAGTGTAATTTCACATATAGATGGGGACTGGCTCATGTGATGTAAGTTTATCACAAATATAGGCTAAAAAACAGTTAAGTAATCCCTTTGTCATGAGGACAAACATGTGTTTTTAATAAAAAATTATGCAGAAATGGTTTTATATTATTAATAGAATGTGTATGGCGCATTGCAGAATGAGTCTGTCAGAGATAATATAAGTTTATTGATCATCATTGGTGAATTACTCCAAAACTTGAAATATGATTAATTTTGATTAATTTTGATAATATATCATAAGAGGGAAATACCTGATAAAACTTCAAACAAATGGCTACAGTGTACTTCTGTTTTTAGTGGAAGTACTGTAGATATATATATATATATATATATATATATATATATATATATATATATACACTGGTGGCCAAAAGTTTTTTGGAGTAATGTACAGATTTTGCTCTTATGGAAAGAAATTGGTACTTTTATTCACCAAAGTGGCATTCAACTGATCACAATAGTCAGCACATGAATAAAATAAAAAATTACTATTACAATTTGGAAAAAAATATTCAGAACTTCTTCAACTACTAAAAATTTGCAGATTCTTGGCATTCCAGCTGTCAGTTTGTCCAGATACTCAGGTGACATGTCACCCCACACTTCCTGTAGCACTTTCCATAGATGTGGCGGTCTTTCGGGCACTTCTCACACACCTTACAGTCTAGCTGATCCCACAAAAGCTCAATGGGGTTAAGATCCATAACACTCTTTTCCAATTATCTGTTGTCCAATGTGTTTCTTTGCCCACTCTTACCTTTTCTTTTTCCTGTTTCAAAAGTGTTTTTTTCTTTGCTATTCTTCCCATAAGGCCTGCGCCCCTGAATCTTCTCTTTACTGTTGTACATGAAACTGGGGTTGAGCGGGTAGAATACAATGAAGCTGTCAGCTGAGGACATGTGAGGTGTCTATTTCTCAAACTAGAGACTCTGATGTACTTATCCTCTTGTTTAGTTGTACATCTGTCTTCCACATCTCTTCATGTCCTTGTTAGAGTGTAGTGTACACCTTTGTAAGAAATCTTAATTTCAAGAATTGTGTTGCATTCATTCCTCAAAACAACGATTGACGAGTTTCTAGAGAAAGTTGTTTCTTTTTTGCCATTTTTAACCTAATATTGACCTTAAGAGATGCCAGTCGATTGCATACTGTGACAACTCAAAAACAAAGACAATGTTAAGCTTCCTTTAACAAACCAAATATCTTTCAGCTGTGTTTGATAAAATGGCAACTGATTTTCTACACAGTAAAAAACTGTAAAAATGCTACAGAAATAAAATGTTAATTGATTAATGAATATTAACTGTAAAATATACAGTAACATTGTTTATATATTTTAAAAGACAACACAGTAGTTTTTACAATAACATTTTGTTAAAACATTTTTATTGTTTTTAAATTTAGCATGATTACTCAAGGATAAGGTGTTGAAGTGATGGCTGCTGGAAATGGGGCATGTCTAGATTTGATAAAAAATTACTTTTTCAAACAGTGATGGTGCTGTTTTTTTTACTTTAGTAATGTCCTGACTATACTTTGTGATCAGTTGAATGCCACTTTGGTGAATTAAAGTATCAATTTCCTTCCGAAACAGCAAAATGTACATTAATCAAAAATGTTGGCCGCCAGTGTATATATTATATTTGGCATAGGCTATCTTATCCTATCTGCCTTGCCTTGCCTTGCATAGGCTATCTTATTTATTATTTACTACCTACATAATTGTTGTAGATATATAAATCTGCACACCAAAAAAAAAAAACATTTCAGTTAAGGGTGGTGCAGTATTGTAAAATCTGTCAGAGGAGGGGCTTACTGTTTAAGACCACCAACAAACAAAATGTATCTTTATTATTAGGTCCTCAAGGTAACAGCTGCACATTTGTATTTACAGTATTACACAGTATATATACTGCCCCACATACTGTTCTCTTACATTTTCAGCACTGTGTATATTCTTGTATATAGGCTTGTGAGTCCATATCTAGAAATGCAATGTTCTTCTCTGAATTCTCCTGCAGGTATTGTGTTCTGGTGTCTGCTGGATATTGTGCCTATAAAGAATGAGAAAGGAGATGTGGTCCTCTTCCTAGCCTCTTTTAAAGACATCACAGACACCAAAGCCAAATCTGTCATTGAGGCGAAGAAAGAAGGTAAGCACATGATGGATTAATGTTTCAGTGTGTGTGCAATTTTCTGGATGACAAGAAATTAATGATCTTTCTCTGCAATGTTGAATTGGTCCTGTTTTGTGCTTGTTAAGGAAAGGTGAGATGAAAAATATCTGTTTATAGTTCGACTAGTAACCCAGATCATATCTGGCCTACAGCTCAAAGGAAACCGTGCAAAGCAGGGAATCCTATTGCAACTGTGTTTCCTTGCGTCCTCTCTCTATATTTATCCCCCCATCCACCCCCCTCCACTCTCTCTCTCTGTGTCTCGCTATGAACTGTGCTGCAAGTACATTTATTAGGATCTATAATAAGTGTTAGGCCACTGGACTCCCTGCTGATTGCAGCCTTTTATGGATGAGTTTCTGTCTCCCCGCTCCTCTGGCCCCGGAGCCTGAAATGATCTCTATACCTCTCTAATAACCAGCATCCCAGATCTCTCTCTCTCTCTCTCTCTCTCTCTCTCTCTCTCTTTCTTTCTGTATCCCAGCCCTCCATCTCTCCACCTGTGCACCTTGGCCTATCTCCCTCTCTTTCTGTCTGTCTATCGCTCCATCTCTCCAGTCCTTTTCCTACTTCTGCTCTGGTTTCCCTTGGTACCTTGTTCGCCAGTTTTGCTGTGAGTGACATTTTTCCTTGTTACCCTCGGCGGTTGAGGCTGGAAGCCTAGCTGTCATCTCGTTTCCTCAGCTGGCTGATTTAAAAATGCTACATGCTACACGTTCATTCACACACATGCACATGTACAGACACAAACACATACAAATGTTCAATGTCCACAGAGGCTCCACAAATACTGTACTTTTGTCTTTTTCACAGTGAAAACGTTGCACTATTTTTCTCTTGTTGGCAATTTTTTTATTGGAGGCCTATTTCATTTGTATTTTTGCAACCTGCTAAGGACTTATTGTCATAACACATATGGAGCACATTCTTGAATGTTGATTTTTTTTTGGAAAGAAAGCATCCTTTACAAGGAGATATTTGTAAAAATTAAATATAAACAACCTTTTTTCAGAGGGAATTGGGTTATTTGTCCAGTACACTTTTAAGCACTCATTAGAGAGCAGGGGCTGGCTGCACCAGCTATATGTACGTTACAACTTAGCCTAGGTGTGGCGTAAATGGGCACTAAGTCACAATTAATGCACTACTATATATTTGAGCATTGCACCATTAAACTTAGGTAGAACGTAACCCTATGTATAAACTAAATATTTAAGGAAGCCTCCAATAAGGAGCAACTGATTGAATAAAAAAGCAGACTCACTTAATGACACCAATGAGCTCATGTTTTGCGTGACAGGCTCCAATCCTATTGCCAAAAATGATGATGTTGGCATTTACACTCGTTCACATTTACGGGAGAAAACATTATGTAAAAAACGTTTTTCTTCAGCATGAAACCGATCTAACAGTGCACTTTCCTGTGTAAGCTGCCCAGTGTCAAGTTTCAACCTACACTATATAAATATATACTAAAATTAATAAAGGTCTGTTTTTCCAGCCTGTTGTATAAGTAATTATTTATTTATTGTCCCTTATTAATTTTTGATTCAGTTATTAAATATTCTTATTTACATAGGCTAAATAAACCATTTATTAAATCTTTTATTACATATCGCATTTCAATGGGGATATAATTTATTACAGGTGACAGTTACGTGAGAAAACAAGGTTTGAACATCAACCATAACAATATCAAACTGAAATGCATGGCTTTAACACTTCTGTGTATAAATTTGAAGGCTACTAATTGGCTCAACACAAGTAAACGTCATTTTGTGCGACTATGCATTACTTTACAGAGAGCTTACAACCTACTAGTTAAGGCTTGCATAAAGAACAGGTGGTGAAACCAAATTAAGCACTGACTTAGTTACAAAATAACTAGTAGTTACTAAGCCCTTAGTGTGAACTTTATGTCCTAACCTACATGAGAACCTACACAGAGCTAGTGCAACCCTAGCCTGGTGTATCTTTAGTTTTTGGATTACTGTTGTAACCTCCATTTCCTGATGATTCCCTGAGGGAACGAGACATTGTGTCGATGTAGTGACACTAGGGGTCACTCTTGAGAGCCCCAAACACCTCTAATCTTTGAAAGAAGGCCAATGAGAATTGGTGAGTGGAATTTTCATGTCAATCCCCCGGACATACGGGTATAAAAGGAGCTGGAATGCGGCCACTCACTCAGGTTTTGTGCAGGTTCAGCGGCTAGTACAGCACTGTGGCAAGAGGGACACAACATCTTGTTAACTCCATCATGGAACGGAGGCTGCAACAGTGACCGAGACGTTACCCTTCTGTCACTCACTCAACGTTGTGACCAGTTGAACCGTGTTAATTGAACTGTGGATGCATGTGCTAGCAAGCTGTTTGCGTAATAGCAGGTGCATCAGTCTGCACATAACCTCCCCCAAGGCCCCAAAAGACGTCATGTAGTTCCCCACATCCTTAAGTGGCAAGCCACTTAAATCTTCCACATCCTGTCCAGGGGCCTGACATGGAGATTCCAGAGGTGCCAAATAGTGCCCCGTTCCTGAGAGCGGAGGTCCTGCCTCAGGGGAACTTTCCAGTCAGGGGCTGTCGTGAGGAGCGTGAGAACAAGGGTGACCTGTTCCTCGTCCTCCCTGACCTTGCATAAAGTCACAGTTGTGCAGCCCTCGGGGCCAGCTGTGTGCCAGCACGTCTGTGCAGAGGGGAGCCCCCGTCAGAAAATACCAGAGCGGGCATTGGGAGGATTCCCCTCAGTCGCTGCTGACTCCAGAGGAGGAAATGGCGGGCGAGTTGAAGCATGCGACTCGGATGTGAGATGCCTTGGGAGTTTATATATGCCACCGTCACTCTGTTGTCCATTACCAACACACGCTTGCCCTGGATCAATAGTAAAAGCCTCCGCAGGGCGAGTAGTACCGCCAACTACATGAGACTGTCAACATAGTCACGGACCTGTCCAGGAGCCAACGGCTGCATGCCCGTTGCACGCGGTGCCCCAGCTTAGTTTGGAGGCATCTGTCATAACCACGACGCACCTGGATGCATGCTGTAAGGGAACCCCTGCCCTTAAAAATGCAAGGTCTGTCCAAGAGCTGAAGAAGTGTCGGCTGATCGGCGTGATGGCCACACAATGTGTGCCATGGCACCGTGCCCATCTCGTGACTCCAATCTGAGGCCAGTGCTGGAGCGGTCTCATATGTATCAATTCGAGCGGTGTGGTTGTCGCTGAGGATGTCAAATGGCCCAGGAACCTCTAAAACTGTTTCAGTGAGACCACCATACTCCGCCTGAATGAGTTCAGGCAGTTAAGCACCGACTGTGCGCACTCGTGAGTCATAGAGACTGAATCTAACTCTTTACCGCGAAAAGAGATACTCTGAGCCTGGGAGAGCTTGCTCTTTTCCCAGTTGACCCGAAGCCCTAAACGGCTGTAGTGCCTGAGCACCAGGTCCCTGTGTGCACACAATAGGTCTCGAGAGTGAGCTAGAATCAGCCAGTTGTCAAGGTAGTTGAGGATGTGAATGCCCACTTCCCTAGCGGGGTAAGGCCTGCCTCTGCGACTTTCATGAAGATGTGAGGCGACAGGGACAAGTCGAAGGGGAGGACCTTGTACTGATATGCCTGCCCTCGAAAGCAAACCGCAGGACGTGTCGATGTCGAGCCGCAAACCAATCTTGATGCCGGACGCACGCTAAAATGCATTTCTGCATCAGCATCTTGAACGGCAGTCTGTGCAGGGCCCGGTTCAGAACTTGCAGGTCCAAGATTGGCCGCAACCCACCGCCTTTCTTCGGTACTATGAAGCTGTGAAGCCCTTTCCTCATCTCGGCTGGTGGGACAGGCTCTATCGCATCCTTCTGCCAAACCAGGGCAGGCGCCTGGCAAACTGAATCGCGTAGATGAGTGGGTTGGTCCTGACCAGCTGCCGCGATGGGTTGGATAGCGCTAGCCATGCGTCTAAGCTCCGAGTGAGGGGCACTAAGGGGACAATCATGTCTGACGTACCTGTGGGTGGGTCCTCACGGCAGGGGGAGCATGAGACGCCATGCTTTGTCTTGAACACGTGGCTGCGCTGAAGGGGCCCTCGAAGCACTTACCTTGCTCCATGTACCCGGCATCAGGGGGGACGGTGACAGGGGAGGAGGGGCTTTTTGCCCATCATTGTAGCTCGTCGCAACGAGGTGGGAGGCCCGCGTTCGTGGCATCCAGGCCACAGGTTCTCCATGTCCAGTTGCCGTAAACACCGGCTGTGTGACTCAAGGAGTGTGGAAACTGCTCTCTATGAAAATGCGGGTGCCGCAGCCCATTCAGGGTGCGGTGAACACAAAACAAAAGAGAACACAAGATTTACCTTCTGGCCCTTCACCGGGGAAAGGAGTAGTCTGGATGCCAGCTCCAGGGTTCGGGTGAACGCCTTTCTCCCTGGGTTGTCCATCTCAGGGGTGCTTTGGAGCCTTCCTCGAGGTCCTAGTTCCAGGCCGTGAAGCTGTGGGTGTCCGCTTCCTGTGGGGGGGCTCTACACTGGGGCCGAGGACTGGGCTCGGCTGTGGCAGAGCAGCTGGGGTACAGGATCTTGAACCGTGCCAGGCCAAGATGTGTTGTATCACCTCAGTCTGCTTCTTCACCACCGAGAACTGCTGGGCTAAGTCCTCGACGGTGTTGCCGAATAGGCTGATCTGGAAGATTGCCGCGTTGAGAAAGTGAACCTTGTCGAACCCTCATCTCGACCAGACACGCGCAGCTCTTTCAGTGCTTTAGCCTGGTGTACTTGCAGGAGGGCCATGACATGCAGAGCGGAGGCGGCCAGTCCAGCGGCACTGTAGACTTTGTTCGCCTGAGACGACGTAGTCCTACAGGCCCTGGAGGGGACTGCTGGGCGATCCCGCCAGGTGGCGGCGTTTTGTGGGCACAAGTACACCTTGGCCTCCCTGCCATAGAGGGTTGGGAGAGCGGACGAACTGGGAAGTCAGGTTCGGACAGAAAAGGGGGGCGTGGCCACTGTGAAAGGTCAGGGCTGGCAGACCCGAAGGTGGCAGCCCAGTCGAATCCTCGGTATCCAACATTGCCAACGCGCTCTCCGATGCGGCGATCGAAAATGCATCCTGCTTGCGTGCTCCAAAAGAGAAGTTAAGCTGGCCCTGAGGCAAGCTGGTCTCATCTTGGAACTCAACGGAGGCAAACGAGCGTGCTGGGGAATGGGAGGTCCGTGGGGATTCACCAGGCGGGGCCGCTCACACTGAAGTCCCCAAATCGCCTCCAGCACCAGCTACCTGTAGGTAGAAGGCCCGGCGTGGGGGGCAGCTGGAGCGGCTTTACCCCGGAAGAAGGAAAGCCGTGATCACACCGTTACCATGGTCATGTTCTCCCAATGAGAACATGGAACATCCACGAAGGCTGCCTCAACATGATCACTGCCCAGACACGTGAGGCCGTCGGAGGCGGAGAGATAACGACCACTTCCAGGGTCAATGTGTTTTGCTCTAATAGAGGAAATATACTCTTTTGAAGTAATATATACTCTTTTAGAGCTGTTGAAGCACCCAGGGGCGTACTCTGCACTTATCGTGCAGAAAGAGAGAAAGTATATCTGCCGTATATCCAACAGCATACGCTTCTTAGAGATGAATGGACCGGCAGTGGAATTCAGCTCGCTGACACACAACCACTTGACTCCAAAGAAAAAATATTAATGAGTGGTTGCGAGCCAGCTCCTTGCATACCCGTATGTCCATCACAGATCAAATTGTTTGGAGCTCCCAAGAGCGACCCCTAGTGTCACGACATGGACACAACGTTGAAGGAGTGACAGAAGGGATACTACTGTACTAGTTAAGTCTTTGTGTTTATTGTTGGAATGAAAATATTGTGCCAACAGAGCCCTTGAGACTGAAAACCAAGAGTGTAAAGCAGGTCACCAGCAGAAAAGAAGTTATTCTTGTTTCACACCAGCTTTTGTGTAACAGCAGTATGGAGGTCAGAAAAAGGAAAACAGGCCACTTTGTATAAAACCACACTCAATAATAGTCACAAACTCTTTGGCACTATTTGCTTGCAAACATTGATGTAGACTTATTTATCACAAAGCAACAAAAATCACTCCTTGAATTATAAACTACAATTTCCTTAATTTTTGGAAAGATTAGTCTGTGTGGACATAACATTTTCTGGAGCGAATTCAAGCTGTTAAGGGAAGATAAATGTTTCTTACCACATGTTAGAGGAAAAAGTGCCCTCTTTTCAGGGTCTATACTCATTTATTACAGTATCCTACTAATAACTACTCATGTCAAGTCATGCTCCAAATGTTGTGAATATCAAGATATAAAGGTTCTCAGTTGTGCAGGTGTGAACCACTCAAATTATCTATCTAATATTTTGCAAATAACCCACATGCAACTCTTAGTCCACTCCACTATTTTGCCAAAAAATTATATTTACTCAGATTTGTTGGGGGTTGTTGGTTTGCATTCTTTAAGTAAGATCAAATAGATTTTTCGATTTTTATTTTAGATGTAATCTATTATTATTCAAAATTAAGAAGGAAAAAAATACAAAAGCATGTTAGATATGAACACATGAGTACCATAAGAAAAATCATAGGAAGGTGTTTGCAATTAATTTGGTGTGATCTATTTTTATTTCTTGATGGAATATCTCCCACAATGCCCTTGACTTTCATAACAACCCTTCCACAGAGTGCCGTCCTGAGCAGGTCAAGAGTGGGTCTCCATTCGGCTCCAATCGGCTGCGATCGAGCACAGTTCTGTACCACATTTCAGGACACCTGCATAACCGACAAAAACAGAGTAAAATTAAACTTAACAAGGTGAGAACATACAAATTCTGAGGATATAGAACAATCCAGCCAACTGTTTGTCCCCCCTTTGTCATAATCATTCTTGCTATGTCTGTCATGGTAACAGAATGTGTTTGGTGATCCACCGGCGCTCCCTGAATATAAAGTTGCTGATGCAAAGAAATCAAGGTTTATTCTTCTCCACTTCAGTACCTTCAAAGCAGGCTGGGATTGGCTGATCCTTCTGGCTACATTCTATGTTGCCGTGACGGTGCCGTACAGCGTTTGTTTCATTGGTGATCACGACTTTACACGTAGCACAACAGTCACTGATATTGCTGTCGAGATTCTGTTCATCATAGGTAAGGGAATTTAATTTTGATCTTTGACATTGTATTTGGTGTATGCACAGTCCTTGAGTCAATGACATAAAACGTATGTTTTTCCTTGTGAATTTGATTCTAATTTATGACATCATCTTTGCTCTATCACATCTCTAATCTTTTCACATGATCACAATAATGTCTTTAAATCAGTTTCATGCTCAGTGACATCTTCGGTTAACAACATTTTGCCCTGTGATCAATTTGACATGATTTTTTACTGAGATATTACCTTGTATGATATCAATATTCCATAGCCTGATTATTATCGGTGTTTGCTTAAGCAAGCATCACTATCATTGAACATACTGTAGACTTAAATTCAAGGAATAACCTGAGCCATATCTAGAGACCGGAATGTCATAAAGACTTGGGTATGGGCTCTTATAACTTGGGCTAACCACACAGAACACTATAGATGATGTTACTCTGGCGTCACACCACAGGAAACCACGCCTCTGGGTTCTTTCAAGCAGCAGGTTTCAATGGTGGAAAGAGGCAGCACTGCAGTTTTAATAATCTTTTAAGCTTTACAGAATGTAATAATGTATTTTTAATATTAATAAAAGTTATTATAAAGGAATATCTATGGTTTACAATGAAAAGAATATGTGGGTTATTTTCTGAAATATCGGCAAAACAAGTTTAAACTTGGTTAAATGAGCCTGTATGAATATGTCAGACATGTAACAGTTTGATGAATACACATCCTCACTCACTTAACACGTCTAAAGCCTAAGAATTTAGATACTTCGAAATGAAAACTACCATCAGACATACAATATGTGTCTTAACTGCTTAAATAATTAACAAACCCAAAAATAAATATTATTGTACTTCAATATGATCATATTCCATATCAAAACATAATAACAGCCATTTCGATTGAACAATATTATTTACTCCATTCAAAATAAATGCAAAGACATAATTTTAGCAGAATTTTTATTCACTTATTATTTCACAAACAGTAGTCCATGCACAGCGGTGTTAAATCGCATATGATGGTCTTGATCATATAAGATCATCGTTAGATCATATTTGACATTATACCTGTCACAGTGACAGCACTTTGGAAATGGAAGAAGTTTAATATCCACCAACAGCTGCTGCGGGCTAATTGTGTTTAATAGAGCATACACTATAACAATGACCTGTGAATTATTATCATTATGTAAAATCCTGAGATTTTCCTGATGCAATGATCTGGTGGAAATTTAAAAAAGCCCTTATCTCCAATAATCTGTGGGAAAAGGGGTGTTTCAACCCAACAAACAGCCCTTTTTGGGCACTTTCAGCACAACTTGAGTGACGCACCCATAGACACCAACTCTTTTCTGGGCAACCAAAATAACCCAGAAGGGGTGGGGTGGAGCGTTTGTTTGGAAACAGTAACTTAATCTATAGCAAATACCTTGCAACAGCCTAACTACACAGAGAAACCACAATGCACAATAAAACACTCTGGCTGTTGAGCAGATGACTACAAAGTAAAAACTGTTTAGATATTTCACAAATATACCTATAATGCATTTATAATTCCAGACAACTCTTGTCCCTCGGTGGAGGGTTGCTACCCTTAACTCTCTCTCTCTCTAACTACTGCCTTCGGTCGCCTTTATCCCTCTCGAGGGCTTGATTAGCCTGATTAGGGGCCGGATGTGCAGCATTATGACCCGGCCCCGCCCTCCTCCCTGCCACAGTCATTCATTTTGTATTGTTTGTCTCCGATAACACTCTCTTGAGTCTTGATATTTAGCTGGCATAAAAATATTATTGCTGTTATAAAAGTCTCAATAGACACATTATTGTTCAATGAGATGATGCTGATGGTGTGTTTTTCTGAAGCTGCTGACTCTACTCTGTCTATCACTTTTGCCAGATATAGTGTTCAGTTTCCGCACCACGTACGTGAGTAAGTCGGGACAGGTGATCTTCGATGCTCGGCAGATCTGCATCCATTACATGACCACCTGGTTCATCATCGATCTGGTCGCCGCTTTGCCCTTTGATCTACTTTATGCTTTCAAAGTCAGCGTGGTGAGTAATGCATATATTTAAAAATGCATAACTTAGTCATAAAAAACACATTTTCACAGCTTTGAAATGTATGCATTTATACCCTTGCTGAAAAAAAAAAACAGCTTAAACCAGACTAAGTGGGTTTGATGGTCTAACTGGTCTCCCAGCCAGACCAAACTGGTGTTTAGCTGATCTAGCTGGTCTTCCAGGCTGTCCAATCTGGTTATTAGACGGATGGCTAGCTGGTATACCATCCCGACCAGCTGAAAAATGCCTAAAACCCCTATAAACCCATCAAAACAGACCAGCTTGACCATCTTGGCCAGGCTGGGATACCAGCTCACCAACTTTGACTATTTGAAGCTGTTTTTCTTTGCTGCTTTGATATAAAATTGCTGATGAGCATGCATATCTGCTGTAGAATCTGCACCTGCAGATCTTCTCAGAATACATTTACCAAATTTATTAGATAATACTTTTAGCTACCAAAGTGTGTAGCATTCTCAGTTATGTAAAAAACAGTAAAGCCATATTAAATTTGTTCCACTGAGTTCTTGTGAGTTCTTGCTGATTTAAGTGAAAATATTAACTTAAATCAGCACAGATTCGTCCTGTATCTGCAGATCAGTTACAGATGAGCATGGGTTTTTTTGGTATTCTTTTTTATATCCCCTCCAGAGCTTTGTATTCAGTTCAATTATGTATCTTGCACTTTCTAAGTCTAAATAAATTGTTGAGTAGTGACAACTTGCTTGCCACGGAAATTGGCTGACTCTGCCTCTGTCGTCTCCTCTACATAAGCAAAGGGTCACAGATCTCACTGGTTTAATTAAGAGAAAAATATATTTTCTGGCCAATCCAGACTGGCGTAATCATTCAGTGCCACTTGGACACACACACACACACACGCACACACGCGCACACACACACACACACACACACATGTTGTGTTTCCATGTTTTATGGGGACTTTCCATAGACATAATGGTTTTTATACTGTACAAACTTTATATTATATCCCCTAAACCTAACCCTACCCCTAAACCTAACCCTCACAGAAAACTTTCTGCGTTTTTACATTTTCAAAAAACATAATTTAGTATGATTTATAAGCTGTTTTCCTCATGGGGACCGACAAAATGTCCCCACAAGGTCAAAAATTCCGGGTTTTACTATCCTTATGGGGACATTTGGTCCCCACAAAGTGATAAATACACACACACACACACACACACACACACACACACACACACACACATACACACACACACAGTAATGAACCCCTGTATCCCTCTGCATGGCATAACACAATGAAAGAGTGCTTGAAAGCCATTGAGGCTTATTAAGAGGGGTACAGTGAGAGCCAGGCAGAGAGAAATACAGTGTGCACTCTGTTGCTGTGAGACAGGGCTTGTTGTATCTGAGATGTTCCCTTAAATCTGCTCCAATTACAGATTTCAACTCTGCTCCTCTGGTTTCCCTTCACATCAGCCCTTCAGCTGCAGTGTGTACACATGCATGGACACAAACCCACAAAAAAAGCTTTATTTCCTATCCTGCTACTTCTGTTCCTTCTGCATTCCTTCCTTTGTCTTCCTTCTCTCCCAGTCTTGTTACTCCTTCCTTAATTCACCCTTTCCTTCATCTCTCCCTGCGTCAGTCCTTCCTTTTTTTCCCTTCCTTTCTCTTTCTTTTTATTCTTCCTTCCTTTCTCTTTCCTTTTATTCTTCCTTCATATCTCCCTGTCTCTGACTTTCCTTCCTTCCTTCCTTCCTTCCTTCCTTCCTTCCTTCCTTCCTTCCTTCCTTCCTTCCTTCCTTCCTTCCCCTTGCTTTGTTTTTCCTTTCCATTTCTTCCTCCTTCTCTCCACATGTCCCTTTCTTTCTTTTACATCCATAAATATTTTCTTCTTTATTTTCCTTCCTTCATCTCTCCTTTTGATCTCTCCTTTTGTACTACAAAGCAAGCTTGTACTACAGTTAAAAAGCTGCAGTTATTTTTTTTAACAACAATGTTGTTAAGAAATTGGAAGGAAGGGGAAAGGAAAAGAGAAACAAATGAAGGAAGGTATGTAGGTATGTCTTTCTTCCTACTACATACCTTCCTTCATTCCTCCTACCTCACCTCAATCCGGGTGGAGGAGGACAAGTTTCAGTTCCATCCACTTCTGAGACCGTCAATCCACGCATCTTATCACATGGCTCATGACTCCGCACGTGGAGGCTCATGCTATTCTCCGCGATCCACCCACAACTTACCACGCACCCCATTGAGAGTGAAAACCACTAATCGCGACCACGAGGAGGTTACACTATGTGACTCTCTTGCAACCAGGCCAATTTGGTTGCTTAGGAGACCTGCCTGGAGTCACTCAGCACACCCTGGATTCAAACTCGTGACTCCAGGGGTGGTAGTCAGCGTCAATACTAGCTGAGCTACCCAGGCCCCCAGTGTGAATGACTTTTTAGTTTGCTGCGTCTGCGTTGGTTTTGTACAAAAAATTTCCGTTAAGAGGTCCTTTCTCCATCACTTTTATGCAGTGTGTTTGTTTGTGGTGTGAGTATCTATGTAAGGTCCCCCGGTTACATCGCAAAGGTTCCGCCCTATTGCAGCTACTGTTTAGATCTCACACAGAATAGAATAGAATGCCAGAATCAAATGTTAAATAGGTAATTACGTTAATGTTAAAAAAATAAACGTGTCAACATTTTTTAATTAATCGCATACGTTAATTTCGACAGCCCTAGTTTAGAACACTTTAGAACTGCAGTTTTGTTCCATGTGTAAACTGCATTTACAATTGAAGCTCCATGTATACTGCAGTACAGCTGTTTAAATGCACTAAACTGCAGGTGAACTACACTAACTATAGCTGTACTGCATTGATTTGAAATTGTACTTCACTGGACTGCTATTATTTTCCAATGTACTGCTTCCACCAGTGTGGAATGCAGGTATACTTCACTGAACTATAGTAGTACTACACTGACCTGAAATTGTACTGTAGTGCACTATATCAGGACTGCAGTTAAAAGGCATTGTAAGTCTGTACAGTTTGTCATTGTACTACACAAAACTGCACTTTTTACTAAATAGATTGCTGCAGTTCATTTTTGTAAGGGCAGTTTAAAAGTACTAGTTTGTAATCCAGTTTGACACATTACCCTATAAACCTCAGTGTATGAACCCCTGCTACAGCCTCACCCTCTCAACCCTCATTTTCACCCTCATGTAATTCTTAAGCAGCAGTTAAGTTCAGCCTTTCTTCTCTCCTAATAGTGGTAATATTCTCATTTATTTTGCTTCTGAGACCATGAGCTCCTTGTGTTTAATAATATTTGATTGTCAAGTGAAAGATTGTGGCTGTTTCATCGTGCTTTATTATTTAGTGCTGTTGGGACATGAAGGGACTGGTTCCCATTGGAATTGTCTGTCTTATTATAATAAGAAAAGCTGTGATGAATATTGTCTACTAGTTACTGCCTGAAGCAATGAACCAACTGATCTAATAGTGGTGTGTGGGGGTGTGTGTTTGTGTCCATGCATGTGTTGCCAGACTGGTGGTGAGGATTTGTGTAAAAGTTCATATTCGGGTGAATACCAAGTTCAATACAAGTATTATCCTATTTTATATATGTTGTTAATACTTAAATATAAAAGCAATAGTCATGGAATATATATATTCTGTAGGCTATTTAAGCTTGCTCTTTTGCTATAAAGCCCCTTTAAAATATATTTTACAGTACATGATTTTCTTTACTATGGCCGTCCTGCTGAATACCTGTATAGAAAAAGAAATCATATTTGCTTAAATTATGGCATTTATATTTCTTGCTGGCCATGAATTTGTATATTTCCTAGTTTTTTTTATCAAAAAAATAGGTGACTATTCAGTCTCTTAGTCACAAAACCATAATTCTTCCTCTATGTGTGTGTGTGTGTGTGTGTGTGTGTGTGTGTGTGTGTGTGTGTGTGTGTGTGTGTGTGTGTGTGTGTGTGTGTGTGTGAGACCATATGGAGTTCTGAAGGGAAATAAACTTTAGGCCGCTTAGATAAACTTCTTACAGTTAATATTCCAGAGGTAAACGTTTGTGATTTATCGGTTTGATGTGCAATATTTTGGCTGGTAACTCCAGTCCAGACCCTGTATTTTAGCCCCTGCATATCTGTATAGAATGAAAATGTGACTGTTCTTTACCCAATATGACAGTGAGAGAGAATACCGTCACACATTTAGAGAACATGATTTTTAACACCGGCAAATGCATATAAATGGGCTACCCTTTTTCTTTGGAAGGGCCTTTATGGTTATGTTCAGCTGCTCTTAATACAGGGTTCCTGCGGATCCATAAAAAGTCTTAAAATGTCTTATATGATACAACAAAAGTCTTAATTTTTATTTAAAGAGGTCTTAAATTTGGTGGTGGAAAGAGATCGTGATATGACAAAGGGATTATCAAACTTCCAAAGAATAAGATTTAATTAAATAAATGCATGCGCTGCATCCTTCAAAGTGAAAACGCTTCACTGTTGTACACGCAAGGGCCTGTTGCAGAACAGTTCACAATCATTAGGATGACGTATGATGTAGTGTTGATGACAATATTTACTTTTAATTGTTTATATTGTAATACGTTGTAGATTATTGTAGGAGTGCACCCTAATTTGTTTGAATGTGTAGCTGGATGTAGTGAAGTGCAAACATTTCAAAATAAGAGCCCCGGTGCCTTTAAATGGAAAAACTGTACTCAATGAAACAAAACTTGTATAGCCTACACTGTTATACTGAAAAGCAAGAGAGAAAATATGTTTTATACCACCATAAATGGCCCAAATGTCTTTCAGTTTAATGATGCTCTCTAAAACAATTTTTAATCCCAGGTCTGCCTGAGCTCTCATTCCTGCTTTCTAAACCATTACCCAAGACATCCAGTGACCTCTAAACACCTGCTAAGAAGACTGTTATTTACTGTTTTATTGTATGCTTTTCTTCTATATTAAAAAATTACAAATCAATAGCACAGAAGTTCTTAAAAATGAATTTGTTTCATTAGAATTTCATATGAAATGCTTTGCTTAGAGTGTGCTTCTGCTATCTTTCTTTAAAATAGGCTAAATTCCACTGTGCTCCATGTTGGGTCCTGATCACCTTGTCAGGGCGTATATTGTTATAATGACAGCTCACTTTGTTTGGGAGGGTTACTTTTGAAAAATATATTCCACAACAGATTACAGAATACATGCTGTAAAATGTCATTTGTAAGATATTTCATTAGATTCCTCAAGGTCAGTAACGTATTGTAAATAATTTGGATTACTTCTTCAGCGCTGGTAGATTTTTTTTCGCTTGTTTTGACCATAAAAACTCTGCCAGTACAGTAAAACAAAATACACATGTTAAAAATACATTGTCTGAAAAACCTAAATATCTTATGCGGTGTTGTTTCTAAAACAAAATGAATCTAATTGATCTTATTTTAAGGATTTTTAGATATTTTTACAGGAAAACAAGTAAAAAATTATTATCAAGAATATGATTTTTGCCCTAATATCAAAGGTCTTACTAGAAAAAAGAAATATGAACTAACATGAATTTTCTTGAAAAAAAAAATATGATTGTTTCTGGTAACATGCATGTAAAATGACTAGAAATAGCATTTTAGCTTAGTGTAAAGATGACAATTTACACAAGGTTTATTTCTATTTCTTCTGCTCCAAACTTACTTCAATCTTCACACACATCATAAGGAAGTATTTCACTGCTGTTCAAATGCACTTTGGATCGCATCATTTATAAGTATAAATGTTTTTCAAATCTTTTTTTTTTTTTTTTTTGCTGCACGTCATATATGACATAGATTGGCAATGCATTTGAATTGAATTAACTGGCACATGTCCTTCAGAACAACACCCCAACACACATGCACACACATAGACACTGTCAGCAAGTACTTAACAGTTAATGCCTTCCCGTTTCTGCCAGGTGTCAGTGGTCCACCTGCTGAAAACTGTTCGCTTGCTGAGACTCCTACGTCTGCTGCAGAAGATGGACCGCTACTCCCAGCACAGTGCGGTGGTGCTGACCCTGCTCATGTCCATGTTTGCCCTGCTGGCTCACTGGATGGCCTGCATCTGGTACATCATCGGCAAGAAGGAGATGGAGAGCAACACAGACAACTGGGATATAGGTGCAATAGCTATTTATGTGAACATTTACACAGGCTCTCATATCTCATACACATCCGTGCACACCTACATGTATACAGTTGGACTATAACTGCAGTCCAAATACTGAAATGTGTTTGGATTTAAAACAAAAATGTTTGAAAGAAATTTTGTTAGATAAGAAAAATATTAAAGAAAGTGACATCTGCATACTGTACAAATGATGCTAGAGCTTTTCTCAGAATTACCTGAGCCATTCACACAGGTGTCTCTTTAAACCAACTGGTCATTTAAGTGAATGAGTGAAGTCAGTTACCCTCAAATTCACACAGGTGTCTCAGAGTACCACATGAACGGGTTCATCACATTAACTATAGACATATTGTATAGACATATGTCAGATTTAATAACCACAAAGTGTCCTAATACACTTTGTCTTTATTTTTTAGCAGTGCATCTGTTTTTTTATTATTACTACCATTTTATTTAAAACCTAGAAATATATTTTTGTGAAATTTTTACTTGGAAAGTGTACTTGTACTTTCTTTCTATAAAATAAATGCCACTTGGTTTAATAGTTTGCTTTCTAATCCAATGGCATTCATACATTTTCATATGTGGATTAAGTGTCCAAACTTTACTTTTGGGGCCACTTTATTTCTGTACACAAGTACTGTATACTGAAACAGGCATACACAATGTCTACCCACATCCAGAACACAACATATGCTAGTCAGTAACTTGTCTTTTCAGCATATTAAATGAAGGGACTCTTCCACCTAACTCTTCCACCTAATAATGGAAGAGTCCCTGAACTGCGATTTCACACAACTCAGAGTCTCCCGACTGTAACCACAGTGCAATTTGGTGTGATTGATTCCTAATGCAACAGTTCATGAAATATCAGCTTGGAATGGATTTGTTAAAATTGCATGATAGACATAATATGGATGGATTACATTTTTTGCATTCTGAGCTGAAAGAAAGTCATAGAGAGACTGATTAGAGCGTGATTAGACATTAGTGATAGTATACCCAAAATGAAAATTCAAGTAATAATTTACACAACAGTATGTTGTTCCAAACCCATATGTCTTTCTTTCCTCTATAGAACACAAAAGCAGATCTTAGGCAGAATATTAGCCAATCAAAAGTGAATGGTGACTAAGGATAACACTCTGCCTATCATCTCATTTTCCGTTCTATGGAAGATATAAAATCATTTGGATTTGGTGATTAAATAATGAAATAATTGTAGTGTTTGTTGAACTATCCCTTTAAACAACAAAAAGCTGAATGTACAGTTGTAGAGAAGAGATAAGGCAGACACTGTGTTGGACAGTGATGGACCGTGATAGGGGAAGAGACATCAGGCAGCCGACTGAGCAAGACAAAGTGAAAAATAAGTGAAGAGTGAACCCAGCAATAGACCAGTCACCCAGACGGTGTGCCGCAGGCCTCTCTCTCCCTTTAATCTGTAGGAGGGACTGTAATTAGGCCCACTGTGTTGCTCTATGGTCCGTAATGACTGGCTGCTGCAAAAGTACCAGCTTTTCCACCACCTGGTCCCTGATCAGTACTGATGGAAAGCTGTTTTTCCCTCGGCATCCGACCACTGACCCCAGGCCTGCTCTGACTGGCAATTACTATAGCAACACTGGGCTGGAATCTCCTTGCTGGTACTCTGATTTAGATGTTGTAGAATGATGGGTTCTTCCTTATCAGCAAACACAAGCGTTTTCTAGTTGGAATGGTTAAAAAC
The DNA here is from genome assembly GCF_025860055.1 of Xyrauchen texanus. Taxonomy (NCBI): domain Eukaryota; kingdom Metazoa; phylum Chordata; class Actinopteri; order Cypriniformes; family Catostomidae; genus Xyrauchen; species Xyrauchen texanus. The sequence continues at coordinate 18,659,888 of NC_068285.1, read as the reverse complement.
AATTGTAATTGATGATTTGCTATTAGTGAAGAAATGTTTTGGTAAGATTTGATCACAAGGTGTGCTTTTCTGTCTTTCATGTACCCAAGTTCACTTAGACCACACTTACAAAAAAGTACATGTCTGAAAACCATGGTGTTCCCATGGTACATGGCCAAACAACCATGTAGGAATATAGAAAACGTGTCCAAAAAGACAAGATATTGATACTTTTTGGTGCTTTTTTGTTAGTGTAGATTATGAATGTTTTGTATTGCAACTTTATGGTAAAGTTAAACCAGAAGTAAAAATTCTGTCATTATTTACTAACTCTCATGTCGTTGCAACCCATATGACTTTCTTTCTTTTGTGGAACTCTAAAAGAGATCTTCTGAAGAACGTTCACACTGCTTTTTCTATACTGTTAAAGCATATAATAACCAGAGGCTCTTGGGGCTTGAACATATTCAAACGTGTCAAATCACTACACTGTAAGTTACAAGACCTGTGAGAACCAATGACTTTTGGTGTCATTCATGTCATACCTGGCTTGACACATATTCAAGTGCCAAGATGGAATATGCGCAAACACAAATGAGATTTGAGAACTTTGACGGAGGCCAAGATTTTCAATGAATAATGATTTAAATTTTAGTCTGTTACTAACAACAAGCTATCATATGGCTTCAGAAGGCTTGGAATATGGCACACAAGTTTTATGGGCTACTTTTATGGTGGGTTTTATGGTACATTTAGGTCCTTTTTGTAGCTTGATAGCCCCTGGTCAGTGTTTGCTGTCATTTATGGAAAAAAGCAGCGTGAACATTCTGCAAAATATCTCCTTTTTTGTTCCATGGAAGCATAACATATCTTGCTGTTTGAAACAACATGAGATTGGGTAAATTGTGACAGAATATTCCTTTTTTAGGGTGATCTATCTCTTTGTGTTATGTCATTGTTGCAATCCAAGAGAAATGTCCACCATATGTACACTGACACACAAACACACATATAGTGGGAGATTTTTAGTTACCTTTCAATCTCTCTTTTTCTTCCTCTGTCAGGCTGGCTGCATGAGCTTGGGAAGCGGTTAGAATCTCCATATGAGGGGGTGGGTACGGGTGTGGTCAACGGAACTGTGAGCAATGGACCGTCTTTACGGAGCATCTACATCGCCGCATTGTACTTCACCCTCAGCAGCCTGACCAGCGTGGGCTTCGGAAACGTCTCTGCAAACACAGATGCCGAGAAGATCTTCTCCATCTGCACCATGCTCATTGGAGGTGTGTACATGCAAACAGGTTGTGTTCATGGGTATGACACATTTGGACCAATTTTAATTTGTGTTTTTGCTCATTGAAAAACAAAAATGAGTTTGCATCTTTGTTTGGTTGTACAAGACAAATGACTGAAATAAAAGATTTCCATGGTTATAAATGAGGTACACAGTGGCTGTACAGTAAAAGTAAATGAAGATATGGACAATACACAACATAGGCCTACAATAAACATTCATATGGGCCTATCTGTGAATATGTGTTTATGTATGTTTGTATGGTGTGAAATGGGATGATATGAATCACACCAGCTGTTCTCATACAAAATTCATGACCTTTATATTGTGAAATGTCACCCTGTGCCATGGGGCACTTCTTCCTCCTTCCCAAGCATACAATAATTCCCAATAACACACACCAACACGTATGTACACATTCAATCACCACCTGTTTATTATCAATAGAGTTCATAGACAGAACATGATCCTTTAAAATATATAGCCTACACAAAGTGCATTATTATGACAATGGGAGGAGCAATGATCACCTTTGTCCATTACGTCACGATTGATTTAAGAAAAGAAAACCATCAGTCACATTATCAACTACAGCACAAAAAAACACACAAACAAAAAATAAAATAATGAAGCAATAGATTTTTTTAAAGTCAAGCAGTGTACAGTATTGATTTATTTACAAGGGACAGTACACATTAATTAACATCTCCTTGTGATATAATTGGGCTTCTGAGATGATATTCTTCTCACCACAATAGTACAGAGCGGTTATCTGAGTTATCATAAACGTTGTCAGTTCGAACCAGTCTGGCCATTTCCATCCACAGAACTGACGCTCACTGGATGTTTTTTGTTTTTGGCTCTATTCAGAGTAAATTCTAGAGTCTGCTGTGTGTAAAAATCCCAGGAGATCAGCAGTTACAGAAATACTCAAACCAGCCCATCTGGCTTTGATTGTTATGATTAGACAGCTTTATTTATGTTTGAATAATGCAAAAAATTATTATCTGAACAACATCAAAGCAATCCCAACCGGCTCATTCAATAGTGTGAGTTTGGGGTGGGACTACCAGTTTATTTGACCAATGGTACACAGCGAAAGTGTTTGGAAAAACCTGCTTAACCAGTCACTATTTCTGCATTTCTTTTTGGTGACACTAGTGGTACAGAAATTACACACTTTTATATTTCAAAGAAAACACCATAATTTGTTAGGTCTTAAGTCACTTGAGAGTGTATTCCAGTCATGGGTTGCTCTGAATGCAAAATCTAAGGGTACAGTATATGCACGTATATGTGAGTACATTCAAGTAATTGTGTGTGTCTTTGGCAGCATTGATGCACGCTCTAGTCTTCGGCAACGTGACGGCCATCATCCAACGCATGTACTCACGCTGGTCCTCATACCACACACGCACTAAAGACCTGAAGGATTTCATCCGTGTGCACCACCTGCCCCAGAGCCTCAAACAGCGGATGCTGGAGTACTTCCAGACCACCTGGTCCGTCAATAATGGCATCGACTCCAACGAGGTACTGTAATCCCCACGCATTGGAGAGTATTACACAGCAGGACTGATTCATGAGACGATGCGGAATTCCTTGCAGCTGGACTGCATGAGCCGAGCCAGCTTTACAAGCTTGCCATGTGCTTTCCTATTGCACTCTACTGTTGCATGTTACATATTGGTATATACAGAAGTCGATTGATTGTGTTACATCAAACCAGTGGTTCTCAAATGGTTGTGCTTTATCTGCTCAATTTATTGTACGAGAACCACTGTATTAAACTTTCAACCATTTCAGACCTTAATCGACACTTTTACTTCTATTAATTCATGGCAAGAAATCACTACTTAGTAGTGGATAACTTTGCTATACATATGTAATAACAGTTTAATTACATACTACAGCCTTGAGGAAAGGAATTGCAAAGGCAAGTGCAGTTTAGATAGATAGATATTTAGACACTTGGGAAGGGGACAGCTTTCTGTGCTCTATCCTTGAGCCCGGGACTTTATTCCAGAGAGAGTGGAGAATAAATAAGATGGAATCTAAACACCTTGCTAAATCATAGATTTATGAATAATAGATGTATAGGCTGATGTCCAGAGAGCAGCAGACAGCGAAGGGAGAGAAACGGAGGAGATGCGTGTGCCGTGAGGGAAGGGAAGAGTGACATATGCCATTCATTCAGGCTGAAGGATGGTTGCATAAGGATGGATGAACAGAGCAGATGAAGGGTTGCAGAGGGGGACAATGAGACAGGACGAGAATGCTTTCCGTTTTTTTTTTCTAGGGTAAAAACTCATAAAGCGTCTTGCTTAATAAGTTAAATGCAAGTTTAATGAATTTAATATGCTGTTATATTAATATATAAAGAAAAAGAAGAATTTCTTTGTCTCTAATTAATTTTTCACAATATATATTAACCTCAAATGTATTATCTGTCTTTTTCTTTATAACTTTTTCATTTAACTTTTCTCTGTCTTTTTTTACTTGACTTTTATTTGACCTCTTTTTTTTAATTAACTTTTTCTTTTTTTTCTATCCCCCCTTTTCTTGTCCTATTTCTTTTCTATTCCTTTCCTTCCCTCATTTTCTTCCCATTTTTTTTACTTTTGCCCTTTTTTCTATTCATTTTTCTTTTCTGTTTTTACGTCCCTGTTTTATGCTCCCTTTCCCTTTCCTTTTCTTTCCATCCCATCCCTGTTTACTCTTTCCAGCTCTTGAAGGACTTTCCTGATGAGTTGCATTCGGACATCGCGATGCATCTGAATAAAGAAATCCTTGAGCTGTCAGTCTTCTCCTCTCTGAGTCATGGGTGTCTCCGCTCTCTCTCCCTGCACATTAAGATGTCATTCTGTGCGCCGGGCGAGTATCTGCTGCGGCAGGGAGATGCTCTGCAGGCCCTTTTTTTTGTCTGCTCTGGATCTATGGAGGTCCTGAAGGACAGCATGGTGCTAGCCATCCTCGGTCAGTTGAAAAAAACTCAAACTACGCAAAAACTCAAATATGAAAAATACGCACAATCACACAAATTCTTTTTAGCTATATATATATATATATATAACAATATTGACTAAATCCTGCATTTAAAAATTGTCACTTTTACATGTTGGTCGTTATTGGTCATTTTGCTAGATTCTACTTTATAAAATTGTGTTCTATTAGAACTTAAATATAGTTGATCAAAAACAGGTGCTATTAGTAAGTAGAAACTAAAATAAAATAGAAATAAAAAAATCAACAAACACACAAATATATGAAGGACCAGTGGCGGTCTTAACATAGAGGCATAGGTAGGCGGCTGCTTGGGGCCCCCTACCAGCGGTCGAAGTAGGGGGGCCCCCAACCAACCTAAAACAAATAATAAGAAATAATCAAATAAAAGGCCCCTTATCATCATGAACGCTTCAAAAGCATAGTACATTTTATTAACATTCTTAAGAAATACGTTGAAACGTTGAAGTACTGGTTAAAATGTCCAGTTCATGGTTATCTGTCCCTACACATACACCCCTATTTTCACAATGAAATGGACTAGTCCGTAACGGTCGCGCCGCGAAAGATAAACACACAGTGACAGGAGGACAGGGATGTACACAAACAGAGACGAAACAAGACGAGTCTAAACGCGAAAATGAAAAGAAGTTACCCAAGCGGCTCAATTAAAAGAAAAAAGCGAAAAGACGCTGATAAGTATTTGGCAACGCTGCCAAAGATGACACACTTTTTTACGGCTAACGTTACTGATACAGACAGGAATAAAAACGTCCAACGAGTTGAACATGCCGCTACAGCAGCAGATAGCTGTGAAGTGGTGCTAGGTGAGGATAACGTCAACCAAGTAATTGGGGTGGGGGGGTGGGTTGAGAGAGGGGGCCCATACATACCTTCGCCTTGGGCCCCCAATTTGCTAAATCCGCCACTGTGAAGGACTATAAAGAGTGTAGTGTGATTTTGAGAAAATATATCAGATTGTGCATAATTAGCCGCCTTACATGAGTATTGTATCCGGCATTATGTAATTCAATGTATTCAATAAATGAATAGATGTACAGGTACATGTGCTAACGATGAATGAATGTGTATGTGCATAATTAATGAATCCATATACATGAATGAATAGATATTATGAAAAGATCTTTGCATGAATGAACAAAACTATGAATAAAAAGAAATATAGGCAACATGTTCTTATGATGAAATAGGAATATTTCAGATTATTGTCCTGATTGCAACAGGTACTGTAGGAAGGATCTGCAAATTTCCTTATTCTTTATAGAAGTCCTTCCTTATTCTACAAAACCTGATTTGTGAAAATTCTGATAGGGTGAAAGACTCCAGTCAATTTTCATTATCATCAGATTTTCTTATGCTGGTTACATAGCTTTAAAAAATCTCAAATTTCATTAAGGCACGAAATACATCTCCTATTATTGAGGGAAGACTCAAATATATGAAGTCTGGTTCAGGGGCCATGTGTTTCTGAAGTACAGTAGCTGTCACAAGCTGTTCTCTCTGAATGGTAACTCTCTCTGAGACTTCACACTCACAGCAGGCTCATAGGATAGAGAACCAAATGTGTGAATATTTTTTAATCCCGCTCATCCTGTTAGGTCCTGCCTGTGTGTGTAGATGTGCATGTGTTGTATGTGTGTATATATGTGTGTTATTATCACTTTAAGAAATGTGACAGGGAAAAAAACACACACTGTTTCTTTCTCATCATTCCCTTACTCATGTTTCTCTATCCTGCTGACAAAGGAAGGTCTCTGTGACATTGAGTTCTCAGTGAAGCTTTAGTTGTGCTAGTTTGTGTGTTTAAATGCATGCGTGTGCTCTTACATGTTTTCGTACTTCTCGGGTAGTTGACATGACATTTCAAACAGTGTCCTGCAGTGTGTCAAGCTATATTCCATCTGAAAAAAAATTCACCTCCTGAGACCCCCGAGTGACTGCTGTGTGGATTTTCCATTTCCCTTTTTTATTTGTTACAAGTAGCTCTTAATAAACAAACAAAATCTATAGCAAATGGTTTTCCTAAAAATATATGTCCACATATGTGGACAGTGGGACTAAGTTGTGAAATTTTAAATAATAATATTCTTTCATCAAATAGTTTATTATGTGTCCAGGAATGATGGCTATTCATGTTTGTGAGCCGTTATAGACAATATAGCTGATTTCCTATAAAGCTGAATAACAAATTCTGATTAAAAGTAATGGCCAGCATCATCCAATCACTCCCAACCATGTTAAAATAAAATAATTTAATTACACAATTCTGAATCAATGTACTGATTATCATTTTCCCAAGTCTGCTAAACATGTTGAGTGGTCCAAACGTCATCTGCAGCCTGAAACTGAACTTTTGGTCGGATTTTAAAGGTGAATGCACTTACGGTAGCTGGATAGAAAGTTATAGGATGCTCCCTTGCTCCCTATTTATTGAATGTCTTAACGTCTAGTGTGCTATTTGTCTGCACTGGTCTCAGAACAGTTAGGAATGCACCTTATTTTCTTCCTAACTACAAAGCCTCTGAAAGCAACATTTTTCAGGTTTTGGATGAATACATTGATTCTAAATTTGAAAATGTACTGTAAATATAAGAATACATTTACTAATGTTAATGAATAGAACCATATTGTACAGTGATAACAAAAAAAAAAAATGTAAGTGAAATGGGGGGCCTGGGTAGCTCAGCGAGTATTGATGCTGACTACCACCCCTGAAGTCACGAGTTCAAATCCAGGGCATGCTGAGTGACTCCAGCCAGGTCTCCTAAACAACCAAATTGGCCCGGTAGCCAGGGAGACTAGAGTCACATGGAATAACCTACTCCTGGTCGCTATAATGTGGTGAGTTCTGCGTGGATGCTGCTGGGAGTAGCGTGAAGCCTCCACACGCGGTGTCTCCGCAGTAATGTTCTCAATGCGCGGATTGACGGTCTCAGACGCGGAGGCAACTGAGATTCGTCCTCCGCCACCAGGATTGAGGCGAGTCACTACGCCATCATGAGGACTTAGAGTGCATTGGGATTTGGGCATTCCAAATTGGGGAGAAAAGGGGGTAAAATCACAAGCAAAAAAATTCTTCAAAATAACTAACATGTTTTTTCAATTTTTGAGGGAATAAGGTCCCATTTCCACATATGTGGACTTTTTTTAAAGCCACATATTAAACTAAACTAGAGACGCTACTCTTTACAACCAAACAGGTTTCAATCAAAAAACTTTTAAAAAGAAATGTCACATCACAGGACTAAAAGGTGATTAAAAAGGAGGAAAATGTGACAGTTCAAGCACTAAAAAAATTGTTACATGAATTATGTGTATTATGCAATATACATGTATACATATTTTAACCTAAAATCTTGTTGTTAAATAAAAAAGATGAATAGTTTCATAGTGATATCTGACAGCCAGCAACTTATTAGTTACAATATATTTTGCTAAAACTCCCTTGTGTTTATATAGTGTGTGTGCACTTTTTTCTTTCTGTGTGCAAATAGGCAAAGGTGACCTGATTGGTGCAAACCTGGCAGTAGACGACCGTGTAATAAAGACCAATGCTGATGTAAAGGCGCTGACGTACTGCGACCTGCAGTGCATTAATCTGAGGGGTCTGTATGAGGTGCTCGACCTGTATCCTGAGTACTCTCACCGTTTCGTTCAGGACATCACTCGCGATCTCACCTACAACCTGAGAGAGGGACAAGAGAGCCATGTAAGACCTCACACAATCCCTGCTAATTAGTCTGCCACTGTGTTGTGATACTATTGTTTCTGTTAATTTTTTTATTTTTATTTTTTGCAATGTAATGAGCAGGGATGTAGATTCCGGGGGATAGGGGGGAGGTAACCTCCCAATAATAAAATCCATACCCTTGATAAGAAGACTCATTTAATAAAAGCCACAAGATGTAGGCAAAACATTATACATGTTTATATGATTGTAGTGTGATGTATTACACTAAATTATATATTAATATATAAAAATTGCTCAATGTTCAAAGACTCAAAGACTGTACTAAGAAATATTGGAGAAGGCTTGTTGTTCTGCTAGTCTGTTTCTGAATTGAATTGAAATGAATTACATTGAATTGTCCTGTCCACCACAAAAATGGGTGGTAGGTTTGCTGTGTGCATCTGTTTGTCTGCATGCACACAGGTGTTCTTACTTCTCACCTTCTATCAAGTATGTCCAGTAAATCCATGGACACACAGGTGCCTCTCTTCCTCACCTGTCAGTCATCCCGCACTTATCCACTAACAGTGCTGCATTGACTATTATAGCTTGAGGCTCATTTCCCTAACAATGATCTTCCTCCCGCCTCATTTGCCTAATGAGGGAAGCTAAGAACACTACAACTCTGAAACAGCGGGGAGAGAGAACGAGAAATTGATGATGATGATGGTGATGATCATCTTCTCCATTATCTGTCCTTCCATGCCTGAAGCAGTAATCAGGGATAGAGTTGAGCTAGAGGGAAGGGAACAGCGTGTTTCGTCGCGAGGGAGGGTTAGAAGGAGGAGAGGGCAGTTATTGAAATGTCGGATGACTGACTGCTTTGAGAAACTGCCTCTATTTCAATTACAGTGTGAGGGAGCCTCAATTATTCAACAGGGAAAATTACCAAATGAGTCTAGGAAAAGTGTAATTAATCATATATATATAGTACAAGGGAGGGATAGTGAGATGAAAAGAATGAGCGTGAGAGTGATGGGGAATACCCAAACGTTTATTCCGTCTCTTTGCTTTGTTTTACCTCTTTAGTTTTCCGTCACCTTTAAGTGACATTTGACATTTAAAGCATTGTATAAATGGAAATTTGTATTACCATTCGATGTTGTTGTAGAGTTTCACTGTGTAATTGGCAATGTGTGTCAGAACCATGAGGTGTAAAGCACTGCAAAATTCCATTACAACAACTATAATTGAGCGAAAACAATCAAGCCTTTAGGGTTTCGTTTTGTGACATAAGAACTCTAGCCATATGACTAAGGGACAAAGATCATTATATTATCAAAGCTGCCTGACTAGTTGTGGTTTTAAATGCCTTTAAGGGATAGTTCACTCAAAAATGTTAATTCTCGAATCATAAACTCATGCTCATGCCATCCCAGATGTGTATGACTTTCTTTCTTCTGCAGAACACAAATGAAGATTCTTGGAAGAATATCTTAACTCTGTAGGCCCATATACTGTAATACAAATGAATGGTGACCGAATCTTTGAAGTTTTCACAGTGGGCATTACTTGTAAGGTCATAGTTCAAGTGGTAAGACCCAGACCATTACATGAATTTTACCAAAGGACATTCACTTTGGTGTAGTGGTTTCTGCTGTTTTTTATCTTTTGTGTAATTGGTCCCTGAGGGTTTGTGTGTTGGTGTACACTACCATTCATTCTTGGGATGCTTTTTAAACAGTATTGAAGGACTTCCCATGTATTCTGGGATTTAGTTGGAAGCTTTTCCTTCACCTTTAGATGAAAGGGATTTTAAGATAATCAGAAACATTCAGTGAAATGTGTCCAAACTTTTACAGTATGTGTAAATGTGAAAGAGCACTCAGGGAACCACTGTCAATGTCCAATGAAAATTAAAGAGAAGATATAAAATGTGTCGCAAAATGTCGGTGTCAAACTTGTGACCTACATCAAATGATCTAAATGCCATCTAGAAGACCTTAACAAAATCCCTGCTTTCTAAAAATCCTCTTATTACTGTATGAGTGGACAAGTTGTACTTTCTTACATCTGCCTGTTTCATTGTTAATAATGAAAATGTATTATTTTTGATGAATTGTCCAAGGTTAGTCATCTTGCAATTATTTGGCCTCACACTACCTTAGCACAATATTTGAAAATGCCAATTGAAAAATGGTCTATGGCAAAATAAATATACTGTACACCCTTGAATGAAATCTCATCTGTCTAATCACAGATGGAGGGGCGGGGAAATGGAGACGTGATCCAGTGCTATCCAACCATAGCTGAGCAGCAAGAAGAGGGAGATGATGAAGAAGACGATCAGATACAATATCTCAGTGGTGGAACCAAACAGAAAACACAGATGCAGAAAAACGATCACCAAACCAACAAAAATCTCATTCAGAATACTACTGTCACAAAGCCTGACCTCTCAAATCTCAGTCCAAGGTGTGCAGCATAGATATACAGCACATAAAAAGAGATCTTCCTACAAAGACACAGATATGTACAGTAATTTCAATAGACATTTGCTCACTGGTGCATTAAGAAACTGGAGAGAACGGTAAAGTAAATTTCCCATGTTTGTGTGTGTGTGCTCAGGGTTGTGGACGGCACAGAGGACAGTGATGGCGCAGAAAATTCACACATGTTCACATTTTCCTCCGGTCACCAGCACACAGTCAGTGGTACAACTAATCCCACAGCAGGTGTGTTAGTGTGTGTGTGTGTGTGTGTGTGTGTGTGTGCTGGATGAGATTTAATTGTATTTCATGCCAGGCCATGCCACAATTTCCAATATTTATTGCTTATTTAGGCTTTAAGTTGTTTTTTACCTTAAAGGGATAGTTAATTTATGTTGTTTCAAAAACGTATGACTTTCTGTCTTCTGTTCTCTCAAATCTTTATCCATTATTGCATGTCTTGTGATGGATTGTGGATGTGATAAGCTTGAAAATGCCTTGGCATGAATCAGATTTGAGAGCTAAAGCAGAGGCGAAGGTTTTCAGTGAATAACAACTTAAATTTCATTATTTATCTTAAGACTTTTGTACAGTGCACAAAACATATGGTCTACTCTTATGGTGCTTTTGTCGACCTTGGTAGTTTGAGCCATCCAATTTTGTTTTAATGAAAAGTACAGCTGATACATTCTGTGAAATGTCTCTATTTGTGCTTCGTGGAAGCAAGAAAAACATTGGAATTTCTAAAGACATTATGTGTGCATAAATAATTACTTTTACAGCATAATATGTTTTCAATGTACTTGCTATCAACGGTGGGGTTGATTGACAGAACTGTGTTTTTTCTTAGCAGAATTAGCAGCCAAATCAGTGGAGACCAGGAGACAGTTAAGCCATCTCAACCAAGAGGTAAAGGATTTTTTTTATTGTATTTAAACTATTTGTCATTTTCTGCAGTGTAATTTAAGAGTAGATCTACTCTAGGGATGGAAAGTCATCCCTCTTATTGTGAAGGTACTGTACTAAATGTGAGCACTGACAGATCGAAACCAGCACAGTAAGGGCGAGCTCCTAACGCCAGGTACTCACAAAACATATGGCAAGCTGCTGCGTGAGAGGGAAAGGGGATGTTATTCAAACACTAGAGGACATAAAACTCATTAGAAGAGAAAAGTGGGGCTGGCCCCATGTTGATGAAAGAGAACATTTTAAACAATGCCCTTGAAACCCCTCCTGTTCACTGTGGTTTCCCATATACTATACATTGTTGATTCCGTATAATGCATTATAATTCAATGGAGGTTTGTACAGAAGCTTATTTGAGGAAGTTTACTACTGTTTTTCAGGGATATCGCTTGGATTTAAGGCTGTAAATGCATACTCAGGATTGTGGGGGAACAAATATAATAATATAATGGAGATGTGTGTAATTTTTAGGAGAAATCGCTTACTCCATTTCCTGCTTAATATGCAATGACATCTATAAGTAAGCCATGTTTTGGCTGATTTTACAGAAAAGAAACATTGGCTCAACCAATGTTGGGAGTTTGCCAAGGTAGGATATACAGGTCCTTCTCAAAAAATTAGCATATTGTGATAAAGTTCATTATTTTCCATAATGTAATGATAAAAATTAAACTTTCATATATTTTAGATTCATTGCACACCAACTGAAATATTTCAGGTCTTTTATTGTTTTAATACTGATGATTTTGGCATACAGCTCATGAAAACCCCAAATTCCTATCTCAAAAAATTAGCATATCATGAAAAGGGTCTCTAAATGAGCTATTAACCTAATCATCTGAATCAACTAAACACCTGCAAAAGATTCCTGAGGCTTTTAAAACTCCCAGCCTGTTTCATTACTCAAAACCGCAATCATGGGTAAGACTGCCGACCTGACTGCTGTCCAGAAGGCCATCATTGACACCCTCAAGCAAGAGGGTAAGACACAGAAAGAAATTTCTGAACAAATAGGCTGTTCCCAGAGTGCTGTATCAAGGCACCTCAGTGGGAAGTCTGTGGGAAGGAAAAAGTGTGGCAAAAACGCTGCACAACGAGAAGAGGTGACCGGACCCTGAGGAAGATTGTGGAGAAGGACTGATTCCAGACCTTGGGGACCTCACGGAAGCAGTGGACTGAGTCTGGAGTAGAAACATCCAGAGCCACTGTGCACAGGCACCAGAAACAGCGGCAGAAGCGCCTGACCTGGGCTACAGAGAAGCAGCACTGGACTGTTGCTCAGTGGTCCAAAGTACTTTTTTCGGATGAAAGCAAATTTTGCATGTCATTCGAAATCAAGGTGCCAGAGTCTGGAGGAAGACTGGGGAGAAGGAAATGCCAAAATGCCTGAAGTCCAGTGTCAAGTACCCACAGTCAGTGATGGTCTGGGGTGCCATGTCAGCTGCTGGTGTTGGTCCACTGTGTTTTATCAAGGGCAGGGTCAATGCAGCTAGCTATCAGGAGATTTTGGAGCACTTCATGCTTCCATCTGCTGAAAAGCTTTATGGAGATGAAGATTTCATTTTTCAGCACGACCTGGCACCTGCTCACAGTGCCAAAACCACTGGTAAATGGTTTACTGACCATGGTATTACTGTGCTCAATTGGCCTGCCAACTCTCCTGACCTGAACCCCATAGAGAATCTGTGGGATATTGTGAAGAGAAAGTTGAGAGACGCAAGACCCAACACTCTGGATGAGCTTAAGGCCGCTATCGAAGCATCCTGGGCCTCCATAACACCTCAGCAGTGCCACAGGCTGATTGCCTCCATGCCACGCTGCATTGAAGCAGTAATTTCTGCAAAAGGATTCCCGACCAAGTATTGAGTGCATAACTGAACATAATTATTTGAAGGTTGACTTTTTTTGTATTAAAAACACTTCTTTTATTGGTCGGATGAAATATGCTAATTTTTTGAGATAGGAATTTTGGGTTTTCATGAGCTGTATGCCAAAATCATCAGTATTAAAACAATAAAAGACCTGAAATATTTCAGTTGGTGTTAGGGTTAGGGTTAGGATGAATCTAAAATATATGAAAGTTTAATTTTTATCATTAGATTATGGAAAATAATGAACTTTATCACAATATGCTAATTTTTTGAGAAGGACCTGTACTATGGAAAAAATTATTAATGCTGCAGTTACAGCATTAATTACACAATAACTGAGTCAAGATCTGACACTGAAAGAGAACTGTAGTTCTGCTGTGTATTGGCTTGGATATAAATCCATATGACAACCCATATTGTTGCTTGTCAGCCTATGTTTTTGACCTATCTTTTGACAGGTAAAGTCATGAGAGGTACGTGCTGCTGCTCATTTTTTCTCTCTCTCTCATTCTCTGTATCTCTCTCACACTCGATCTCTTGTATCTTTTTATTCTTGACAGCCGGCCTCTCAGCTGGATTTTGTTGTAATCCGTACTTGGTTTGGTCCACCAGGAGGTTGAGGACTCCCTTCCTGTTGTTCCTTCCTGTCTGAAGTTGTTTTCTTGTACCTCACTGCCTCTGATGGCATTTATGGATCATTACCCAATTACACTCATTATTTGGTATTATCACTTGTTGGCATGATTATGAGGGTGGCTGCCAAAGTATGTCTATCTGTGTCTCTCTGAGCTTCGATAATCTGTGCTATGTTCTGGGCCATCACAAATATTTTCCCTCTGTATTAACTGTGAACAAAATACAGATGAACATAGAGGGCAGAGGCAACAAATAGATATAATTTGCTTAGCAAAAAATGTCAGTGACTAAATTTGGACCATAATTAAATTTGGCTCTGAATCACTTAAGGTTCTTAAAGTTATACTTGGCCCAAAAATGAAGAGTTTTTCATAACTTATTGGAACTATCCTCAAGTTATTCCAAGCCTGCAACTTTCATTCTTCTGTGGAACACCAAAGAAGAAGTTGAGCAGAATGTCCGAGCTCCTCTGTGCAAGACAATGATAGAGGATGGGGACCAGGGGCTGTCAAGCTTCAAAAAGGCACCATAGATGCATAATAAAAGTACTCCATATCAGTTGTGTGCTATATGCAATTTGATATATTTGTGTGAGGAACAGACAGAAATTTAAGTCACTGTTCCTTTAAATTGCAACTTTGAGGTATTGTAATTTTTGGGAAAAAGTGTCATGTGGATGAATTGTTAGTGAATGTTAAATTACGGGCTTGATCTCAATTTATTCCAATTCAAAAGCCAAAGAAAAAACAGGGAAATCGAACATTCACATAGATGGAGTGGAACAGTATAATCAGGATCTTCTCCAGGGACTGGATATAATGATCTTCTGTTAGAGTGAATCCAGAAATAACTAAATATCTATAAGTCAACAACCAACATTGATGCCCCATTGGAACTAGGAGATAATACCTCAGTTTCACTTGAAAGCAGCACTGGCTCTGACAGACAGAGACAGATGGGTGGGAGCAGAGGTACAGCTAATTGCCTTATATTTAACATCCTGTTCTGTTGCTGTGGGAAACATATTTAAAAAAATGTCTTGAATTTATTAATTTTTTTTGGTTATCGCACCCTTTTTTTATATTATTACAAAAATAATATTAACGTTTAGAATGAAGGATGTTGTCCAAGCAGGACAGAAATTGTGCTGATAAACTACAGTACATACTGTACACTCAGTGAGCACTCGGAACACCTGTGCACATAGTTATTCATGCTGTTGTCTAATCAGTCAATTTTGTGGCAGCAGCTCAATACATAAAATGATTCAGGTATGGGTCAAGAGATTCAGTTGATGTTTACATCACCCATCAGAATGGGGAAAAATGTGATCTCAGTGATTTTGACCGTGGCATGATTTGGTTAAAGGCAGGCTGGTTTGAGTATTTTTGTTACTGCTGACCTCCTTGGATTTTCACACACAGCAGTCTATAGAGTTTATTCAGAATGGCGCCAAAACATCCAGTGAGCTGCAGTTCTACAGACGGAAATGGCTTGTTGATGAGAGAGGTCAAAAGAGAATGGCCAGACTGGTTTGAGCTGATAGAAATGCTATGGTAACTCAGATAACACTCTGTACAACTGTAGTGAGTAGAAAAGCATCGCAGAATGCACAATGTCAAACCCTGAGGTGAATGGGCTACAGCAGCAGAAGACCACATCGGCTTCCACTTCTGTCAACCAAGGACAAGTTACTGTAGCCTTTCTGTCAGCTCAAACCAGTCTGGCCATTCTCCGTGGACCTCTCTTATCAACAAGGCATTTCTGTCCATAGAACTGCCGCTCACTGGTAGTTTTTTGTTTTTGGCCCCATTCGGAGTAAATTCTAGAGACTGTTGTGCGTGAAAATCCCAGGAGATCATCAGTTACAGAAATACTCAGACCAGCCCATCTGGTCATGCCATGGATGAAATCACTGAGATCAAATTTTTTTCCCCATTCTGATGGTTGATGTGAACAATAACTGAAGCGCCAGACATGTATCTGCATGATTTTATGCATTGCACTGCTGCCACAAGCTTGGCTGGTTAGATAATAGCATGAATAAGTAGGTGTACAGGTGTCCTAACAAAGTGGTCACTGAGTGTATATACCACTATACAGTATGTATAGTATGTCCATTATGTACAGTATATATTTAATATACTGTGCCATACAAGTCTAACTCTGTGCCAATATATGCAATCAATATTATCTGGTTATTGTGTGTAGGCAGTAAACACCCAGGATTGCAAATCAATATTATAAATCCTAGTGTGACATCACTTTCATAAAATCACCAAATTAATGTTTCAACTTTGATTCATTTTAGTTATCTTGTAATATTGTAAAGACCTCAAATAAATCATGAGCATGGTGCAATAGCTTTATTTACAGAGATTTTCATACATCTTCTAGCAAAATTAAATGAAGAATAATTGCTCTAAAATACACTAAATTCTTTAAAATAATAACAAAACAATCCCAATGATAGTTATAATAGCTGCAGCGTATGTCCCAGTATATTGATTCAGTATTGTAAAGAAAGAGTATTACAGTACTATAGCCTACTGTATTGACAGTTTCCCAAACGCCCAGCTAACATTCTTCCATTACTCTGACTTTGTTCATTAATCTATGCTTCATTAATCTTAGTTCTGCTTAACATTAATCATACAACACAAACCAATCTTGAGCTCTGCCCTACATGTTGTAATATCAATTCTTACTTTAAAGATAAATAATAGCTTACTCAAAGCACTGCTGTATTTATAAATTATAGTTATTAACTGATTGATGTAACCATTAAACATACTTGTAATGGAGGCCTGATGACAAACAAATCTGTCTTTGTGCCTGACATCTCACTTTCTTATATCAGATTGGCATTCACAGTGTATAGTAATTTACCAGTGCCAAATCAGCAATGCTTTTTTTATTGTTTGTTTCCTGTTTAATAATAGCTAGAATTATAAAAATTATAGATCAGTATTAAAGCTGAAGTGTGTATTCTTTGTTTAAATTCAAAATGTTTCAGTTCTAAATGTTCAAAATTTCAAAATGTTTAAATGGTTTCTCTTAACTAGTCTTAATGGGATAATTCCCCCAAAGTTCCGTCATTGTCTACCCCTTACATTGTTTCAAATCATGTTGTTTCAAAGTCTTCTGTAGAACCCAAAAGTAAATGTTTGACAGAATGACATCCTCAGGCAGCAGTCACTTTCGTTGATTTTTTTGTTGTTGTTTTGTTCTGTTTTGCATTAATTTGGCTAAAAACATTGCTCTGTTTGATTGAGCATCCTAACCTGCCCGACACAGCAACATTGTCTTAACCAGTGGCAGTGGCAGTGTGTGGTGGGAATGTTTGTCCCATTCAATGGCAGATGGGGAGAATGTTTGAGAAACCTCCACCTGTAGGTGACTCTATTGAAAGTAAGTGACTGACTGTTTATGGTTATATTTTTTTGCAGGTGAACTCCCTGGGACGGGAGATGGCCGAGCTAAGACGTGTCATGCGGAGTCTTGCCTTTCTCATCGAATCCATGATGGCCTCTCCTCAAACACCTGGTGTCTGTACATCTACATTTACCTCGGGGCATCCCTCCCCTCCTATTCCCTTACAGGGCCAGGGTTCATCTTGGAACATCCCACCCTTTCCTTCTCCAATGCACCCTGGAATACATCCAGGAGGACTTGCATCCCATCCATCCAGACCACAAGAACTGCAGCTGGTCTGTCCTTCAACTTCCCTAGGTTCCTCGACTGGTTCTTTTCCTGTCACGCTTTCCACATTCCACCATACAGACAGGTCTAAAAAGCCCCTACTGGCCCTTTCTCCCCACAGCACAGAGGCTCGGACCCGCTCTCAGAGCTTGGAGACAACTCTTCCAGCACATCACCAACACCTTTCACACACCCCTGGAACATTACCCAGAGCTGGACAGCCATCATTAGGAGGAGAGGATCTCAGGTCTCTGGGTTTGTAGCAATTATCCTTTAAAATGGACAAGTTCCAGTGGAATCGGTGTGTAAACCTGGACTCAGGACTAGACTGAAGAAGATAAGTGGTGCACGTGCTGCCAAATCCATGGAGCTATGGTTCATATGAAGATACATGTGTTTACCATATCTCTTTATAAGATAATCTCTCTAAAGGCATGTCTTTCAATGTTAAAAACTATAGGGATATCTCTAATCAGGAAAGACGAGTTTGAGTTTCCCCAAAAAACAAACCTACGTATTATAACATACGGTTGGCAACCAAGACCACATCCCATATTTTGCGTCTGTTCTACTGTACATGTCAATCATGTTTACATTAAATCAAACATCAAATCCCTCAATCCACTCTTTTACTAAACCCTAATGTATCCTAATTATTTACAACTAAATAGTGTTATGAAGAAAATTTCTTTAGAAAACAATCTTCTCTCTGCTGGAAAAAAAACCCATCTTAAAGGATTAGTTTGAGGTCTGTGCGGGACTGTTTTTTTCCATCGCGCTCTCTCCCACACCCACAAGGTCCTATCTCATACACGAACGCTCCCGCTGAATTTTACTCCATGTTCACCCGCTCTCTGCCCACAGTGATTTTCTTCCTGACCGCTCTCGTTCCCGCAACCCTGCATTTGTTTTTCACATAGGGCAAAAGCCATACCAATAGACAACACGTTTCCACAAAGAACGTTTTATTTTTCTGTTTTTGCCCTTATCAGATGACACGTGACATGATGCCCATCTGACTTCCCTGAGGTTGATTTCTTAACACTAAGTTGACCATTTTCCCTTCAGAGTTTTACATCCTTTGATGACAGTCCCTGCATTTAAAACGGGATAAATTACTGGCACTTTGAAGTCCTGTGGGTCCTGCAGGAGTTCAGAGGGAATGCAGACCACAAGATTTGTTCAGAAAATTTAAATTCTCTCATCATTTACACACACTCATGCCATCCCAGATGTGAATGACTTTCTTTCTTTTGCAAAACACAAACAAAGATTTGTAGAAGAATATCTCAGCTCTGTAGGCAGGGTTGGGGAGTAATGAAATAAATGTAATGGGATTACATTAAAGTTACATTAAAAAAGTATTTTGATAACTGAAGAGATTACTTTTTAATCTTAAATGTTAAATTTAATATTTAGTCCTTTCAGATGGAAAACATTTATACATATAAATTATGTGATCCAAAGAGCATTTGAACAGCGGTGAAACACTTTCTTATGATGTGTTACATTCATACAAGCAGACAGAGAATAAGTTTGAAGTAAGTTTGGAGCAGAAGAAATAAACCTTGTGTAAATTGTCAGCTTTATGCTAAGCTAAAATGCTATTTCTAGCCATTTTACATGCATGTTACCAGGGACGATTATATTTTTTTATCAAGAAAATTCACGTTGGATCATCATTTCTTTTTTCTAGTAAGACCTTTGATATTAGGGCAAAAATCATATTCTTCATAATAATTTTTGTATTGTTGTCCTGTAAAAATATCTAAAAATCCTTAAATCAAGATCAATTAGATTCATCTTGTTTTAGAAACAACACCGCATAAGATATTTAGGTTTTTCAGACAATGTATTTTTAACATGTGTATTTTGTTTTACTGTACTGGCAGAGTTTTTATGGTCAAAACAAGCTAAAAAAATCTACCAGTGCTGAAGAAGTAATCCAAATTATTTACAATACGTTACTGACCTTGAGGAATCTAACGAAATATCTTACAAATGACATTTTGCAGCATGTATTCTGTAATCTGTTGTGGAAAACATTTCAAAAGTAACCCTCCCAACCCTGTCTGTTGGTCCATTCAATGCAAATCTACAGGGTCCAAACCTTTGAAGCTCAAAAAGCATATAAAGTAAGCCATACTCCAGTGATTTAATCCATATCTTCAGAAGCAATATGAAAGGAGTGGGTGAGAAACAGATTCATATTAAAGTCCTTTTTTACTATAAATATTCACTTTTAAAAAGCACTTATAATTATTAATATTGTCTAAGAACTATTTTTTTTTTGTCTTAGGCGATTCGGATTCTTTGTGCATATTGCCATCTACTGGTCAGTGAGGAGAATGTATAGAAAAAAGGATTTATATATGTATCTGTTTCTCACCCACACATATCATATCACTTCTGAAGATATTTAGTTACCCACTGGAGTCATATGGATTACTTTCATGCAGCCTTTATGTGCTTTTTTGGAGCTTTAAAGTTTTGGACACTTATATTGAATGCATTATATTGCATTGAATGGACCTACAGAGCTGAGATTTTCTTAAAAAATCTTTGTTTGTGTTCCACTGAAGAATTTTTTAAGCAGTCTAAGCTAGATTGCTGGTCTTAGCTGGTCCCCTAGCCATATTACTTTTTTTCTTCCATGGAACACCAAAATAGATGTTTAGCAGAATGTTAGGGATTGACAGATCTGAGTCACCATTCACTTTTATTTAAAAATATATTTTTTCCATACAATAAAAGTCAATGGTGACTGAGGATGACATTCTTCCTTACATCTGCTTTTTTGTTCCATGGATTAAAAATGTGTGGGTTTGGAAGAACATGAGGGTGAGTTAATGAATTTAAATTTTTGAGTGAACTTCCCCTTTAAGGAAGCGCTGTATAATTTGGCTGATCTGGGTTCATATCAGACAGACACTGATCCGTCATGCTTCTTAAGGATATTTGAAAGTTAAGCACAGCCTATCAGTAGGATAACTGACAGATATTCAAAAGGCAATACATTAACTAAATGTCTATAACCTTTTTCTTTTGCAATAAAAATGCATAATGATGAGAACATTGCTCACAGTAGGTGACTTGAAGTCTGACAGTAATTATCTTGAAATTCATTTTTGAAGGTAGTTGTACAAAAGTGGTGCTTTGATGGCTGTATCAGCGGTGCTTTTAAGGGGATGGATTTAGAGACTTTTAAAGTGCTGGAAGTCTAAAAGTTACTCTTAAACGTTTAGCATTTTAAAATAAATCATGCAGTCAGTATGCTAAAACCTTCTCAGAGAAGTTGTGTCTCTAAATTTATCCTGTTTAAAATGTCACCCCTAAAAAACTTTAAAGCTAAAAAACCAAGACAAAATCTAGATAATCTCACAAGTCAACCTCATTAATCGACTACACTGCAAACAGTGTAAATGTGTAGTTAGTAGCTTGAGGTACTGTAACAGTCGCAACAAGATCTGACCCTTTAAAATGACTTTCGTTAGTGTAACCCAATATATTCAGGTTGATTCAGTCAAATTAACATGTTGATAATTACGTGACTGGTGACAATATTGCAAAATTATATAATGTGGTTCCTTACATGTATCATGAGGGGAAATGTCCACTGAGTGGCGCTAAAAGTGAGTTAACATTTTTCCCAAACAGATAAGGTTTTTAAGGTTAATGCTCTATCGATTTTTAAATCAACAAAACCTTCCTCCCTACCTTATCCCTTAACCTAAACCTTACCGATAGTGTCATTAAAATCAAATGTGAGATGAAAACGCAATTGCAAAAGCAAACAGGTTATTTTGTGGTGCCTTTATGACACTTTCAGCTAACTTGTCGACTTGCATGCTCTTCTAGACTTGTACCTCGGTTTTCTGCATCGCAAGTGCAACACTATCAATAGATACTACACAATTTGAACATTCTCACAAACATGCTCGTAAATAGTTGGATATGTAATGCAAACATTAAAAAACGGCGAAATTAAACGTGCACTCAGTTGTTCGTGTCATCTTGGATTTAGTGACACCTAGTGGTGTGGATGCAGCATTATTCAAAATCAACAGTTTTCAGTGACCAAATGCCATTATAGAAATTCACTATTCATAATCAGTCATGATTAATTTCATCCATGAGTGAAAGTGTTCAATAACAAGATGGTTACTGAGATTAAGAGAGTAGTATTCAGCTGGTCATGTGATTCTAACGTGGCAGCCCCTATGAGTGAATCCCTGCCCTGCTGAATAAAACAGATTTTATAAGGTTACTGAAATGACTGGAGTCCTTATCTCATGCGAGTGGTCATCCTTTTAGACATATGTTTCAATAACAATTAATTTCTTTAGGAGTGCACCTTTACGTGTTTTATGAACTGATTATCTGCCGTTTTAGTCATAATTTGTGTGATAAGGGAATACAATTCATTGTTTTAGTGCCAATAGCGTACATTTCACCAGGACACTGCCATGCTACATACAACAAGCGATATAAAAAAACATTTAGCAAAATGTAGGTATAGTAACGTGATTACTCATAACGTGAGACCAGGTTGCATATTACATTGATTTGAATAAAACTTCATATGTTACTGCATGAAGCACATTTTTAGGTTACCTGACCATTTGGTTTTTTTATAGGTTTGTCTGTAGTTGGGTAACAAGTTGACCATTCTAATCCACCCCTAATATCCACTTTGTTTCTTCACCTCTAAGCCTT
The DNA here is from genome assembly GCF_025860055.1 of Xyrauchen texanus. Classification (NCBI taxonomy): domain Eukaryota; kingdom Metazoa; phylum Chordata; class Actinopteri; order Cypriniformes; family Catostomidae; genus Xyrauchen; species Xyrauchen texanus. The sequence continues at coordinate 18,637,541 of NC_068285.1, read as the reverse complement.
TGCCAATACTGTACCCATGAACTTCATCAAGACAGACTGATTGTTTCCTGTATGTTTAAACATATAGACAATAAATGATTAGGTGGTAGCAACACCTGAAGCTTTCAGAAATCAGAGATATCCTTTTAGTTTCTTTCAGTTTGTTATTTTTAATTGCATGACTTCAGAAGAGGGTGGAGAGTATACTCTTACTGTAGGTTTACAAGATGCCATGTAGGGTTGTGCAGTAGACACCGTAGAAGCATGAAGGTCATTTTGACACTGAGTGTCCCTCTCTGCCTCTGTCTCTTTTTTCTCTCCTCTACTTGCCCCTCAGGGCTAAAAGGAGTAACAGCAGGGACAATTCTTACACAATGTCTGCACGCTGTATGTATGAGTGCATGAATTTGAACGTGTGTGCAAGTGTGTTTGGAAGGGAGTGTAATACGGTAGCCAAGTATGTTGCAGAGGTTTTTAAAGGAATTGGAACTGGGGCAAGAATGATGTGTTCAGTTGGGGGTTCGGGATGGTCAGATGATGGAATTTATTACTGGTTGAAGTTGAATTGACATGGGGAAGGTGGGCTTGTTTGCTGCCTCTGGTCTTGGGGGATTGGTTGCCGATGGCAAAGTGGCCCCTGCTGTCATTCTTCTCTCCCTGGCGCAGACATGGTCTATCTGCTTTGCCTGTCACTCTCTCTTTTCTCCCACTCACTCATTCTGTCTCTTCCTCTCCTCTCACTTTCTTCCTATTTCGCAGAATTCATCTGGGGAACGTATTGCACACTCCTACTACCGTTATCATCCCCTAACCTCACCCAAAAATGAAACATTTCTCATAATTGACTCACCCTTATGCTATCCCAGATGTGTGTGACTGTCTTTCATATACTGAACTCAAATGAAGATTTTTAGAAGCATTTCTCAGCTCTATAGGTCCATAAAATGCAAGTGAATGGGTGCCAAGTTTTTGAAGCTCCAAAAATCACATAAGTCAACATAAAAGCAATCCATATGACTCCAGCGGTTAAATCCATATCGTCAGAAGATATGGTGTGGATGAGAAACAGATAACTTTCACATTCTTCTTCTTGTATTTTTGGTGATTCACATTCTTCGTGCATAACACCCCTACTGAGCAAAAAAGCACTTAAAAATGTATCTCTTTTTCACACACATACCTATCATACCACTTCTGAAAATGGATTTAAAACTGCAGTCTTATGGTTAACTTGTGTGCTGCATTTATGTGCTTTTTGGAGCATAAACTTTTTGGCACCCATTCACTTGCATTGTGAGGACCTACAGAGCTGAAATATTCTTCTAAAACTCTTCATTTGTGTTCTGCTAAAGAAAGAAGGTCATACACATCTGGGATGGCATGAGGGTGACTAAATGATGAGAGAATTTACATTTTTGGGTGAACTATTCCTTTAATGACTCATTTTAAAGGAACAGTTCACCTCAAAATGAAATTTCAGGAATAATTTACTCACCCTCATGTCGTTTAAACCTGTATTTTCTTTCTTGTGTGGAACAAGAAAGAAGACATTTTAAAGAACCTTCATGCTGCTCTTTCAGGAGCTATAAAGCTCCTAAAAATGTCTAAAAGCACCATAAAAGCATACCATTAGAGTCACGCGTTATATACCAAGTCTTCTAAAGCAAGAGTTACAAGAACTTTGTGTGACGAACAGATCGAAATTTAAGCCATTTTTCTCTGAAAATCTTCCTCTCCACTGTAACTCTCAAATCTAATTTGCTTTTGCATATTCAAACTTGGCACGTCAAGACCAATGACACCAAATGGCGCTGGCTCTCGAGGGTCGCATAACTAAACGCAATGCATCAAGTTTAAATATGCAAAATTGTGAATGAGATTTGAAAAATGTGCATTTCATATGAGGCCACATCCACACTATAATATATCAGTTTTCAGTGTCCTAATAGTTTTCCAAATTATGTGGTAATGGAGAGAATCGTCAAAACACTAGTGGGGATGAGAAGTAAAAATGTAGCGAAATTTATGTGTTTAATAAATAAATAAATACATTTATTAGTGTGGACCCGGCCTGAGATTTGGGACATGACACGTTCAATGATGACCATTTTTTTTGTGGGGTGAACTGTCCGTTTAAGAGCATAATTCTCATTCTAGCATTCTGTTTTGCTTCATAAATCAGTGTCTCTTTTATTCCCTTATAGGTAAATTGCATGTCAGGCTTTATATTTACTTGCCACTGCAAAGAGTGACTGATATAGCCAATACAGACTATACAATATTTCAGCTGTGATAACATGGAACTGTTTAAAAGTGCATCTAAAATATTATATATCATCTCAGTCTGCCCCCAAAAGTGTTCATTTCCTTCATTCCCTTGATTCAGCTTGATTTTTCCCTCCCACAATCGTAAAGAGACTGTCTCTTCTTACAGAACTCCTCTGCTCCAACCCTCTGCCAGTCGCAGGAAGGCAATATGCCAAGCTTGAGCATAGCGGTTTAGATTTTTATATTTCTATGAATGTATCTCAACTAAAGGTGTATTTTTGTACCTCCAAAAACAGAGGGACGCTTCTGAAATCATGAAAAGACTATTCTGTGAATGACTGCAATATGTTAGCTACTGGAGGAATTGAGGGAAACACTCCAATGCAACAGTGAATCTCAATGCATCTCTTAATGGCTTTGAGAAAACTATCCTGTCCCCAATACTACTGGGAATGTAATCATGTTATTGAAAGTCTTTTTGTTTTTATTTTATTAGAGGGAAAACCTGTAATGCAAATAAATGACTACTGACATTGAATGAACGCAAATGTATTCTGCATGTTTACTACTGTTGTTCTACCCCAGACATATACATATATGTATATATGTGTATATATATATATATATATATATATATATACACACACATATATACATATATATTATCGGAGAGACTGATATCACGTCATCTATCTATGTATGTATGTATGTATGCGTGTGTGTGTGTGTGTGTGTGTGTGTGTGCGTCTGTCCATCCGTCCATCTGTTGTGTGTCTACCTGATGGTTTTCTGACTGCACAATTTTGCTTCTGAAGTAAATTTATCTTGATTTTACAGGAAAACAAGAAAACAAAGATCATTTTTTATTAGTATTATTCGTTTATTTTTGCAGTTATACAGTCATGGCTAAAGCATATGTTTCTGTTTGTTTATGTGAACACCATCGTGCATGTCTTTGCTGTGTTTTGTGACTCTGGCTGAGTGCGTGATAGATGTGTTTAATGGAAGTGGCAGAGAACGAAGCATCACCCACATGCCAGACGGCCCCAGTGTGTGCCTTATTGTCACCACTATTGCGTCTGAGGATAATACCACGTGTTGACAAGTCTCCATGGTTACTGGAACAACTGTAAAGTGAAACAAATGGAAAAGAGCAGAGGCGAGGTGAGTCAGAGTATCATGGAAAGGGAATGAAGCAGAGATAAGATAGAAATGACAGAAAAAAAGGAAAGCAAAGAGTGCTAAATGCATGATGCAAGAAACAAGAAAGAGAAGAGAGTAATGATGAAAGTAAATGATAGGAGTTTGAGGCCAACATAGAAAGAATAGTGGGAATTTAAGACACACCTTCATTACGACATCAGGAAAATTATTATTATTATTTTACTTAAAATGATTAGCTTCAGATATCTGAAGTTTAATGTATTATGAGGATTTCACAATGGGCGGGTCTACCCAGTGCAAAATGTCCCATTGAAGTAAGGCAACAGTAATTTAATATGTAATCATTTTTTATTGTGTGTAACTTGCTTCGCAGACACATGAACAGATGAGTTAGAGGCTGTTCACACCAAACATGTTTTTGTGTCCATCTATGCTGTTTTTCAATTGTTTTTAAAGTGTAAACCCACTGAACAGATGTCAACGTGTTTTTAGCAAGTCAGCTAACTCAGCAGCCATCTTTTGTATGCTTCCAGACAGCTATTTTTCTATGTACACAAGCAGCATACAAGTGCAGCTCCTGTCTTAAATGGGGAAAGACCAAAATCTCCAAAACGGTTAACATTCAAGATTACATTCAAAGAAAATATTTCAAATCAGCAGTAAAATCTCACAACACTGGTATCATAAATTGTGCTTCTTTACCTCAGATTTTGCACAAAAAAAAACACAACTATTTTCCCGGCTTGTATAGCTAATGCACATGCGTGCTCTCGAGTTGATTGACAGGTAATGTCTGTATCTAAAAGGTTATTGACTCCTGTAAGGCAGTACTTTCTTTCTACATCCATTATCTGTTGGGCGTTCCAATTTGTCACATTAATTTTAATAAAAGTGGCCCATCTCAGCTAAATAGTCTCCGACGGAGATCTTTGACCATACTGTTGCATCATGCTATTCTTTCAGAACCTCCTATTTAAAAGCCCTCCAATTTTTTAAAGCACCTGCGCTCTGTTTATTTTATTTTTTTACATTGCTTTTTTTAGCACAGGTTTCACAACGATTCAGCATTCTGAATTGTGCATTTTGTCGATGGTTAGGGCAAAAACTCAGATTTACATGAAAGATAATTTATCACTTGTCTCATTTAACTGTCACAGTCCGAACTTTTCGCCTTTTTCAGTAGAAAATACGTCAACACAGAAAAGAAAACTGCACTTATCAAGTCATTTCATGGGGTCTTGAACAATGTCCTGAAGTCGATGTAAAAGAAGTTGTGAGGTATCTCTGTGTCTGAACATTAGCATATGCATTTCATTCATATTTAATTCTACTGTTACAACACAGGTTCTTCATCCTCCAAGTATGACACTTCACACTTTGTGCACTCATATTCTGTACCTGAACTACAGACAAAAACAGTGGACAGGATGAGTAAAAGAGATAGGGTGGGGGTGGAAATGGGGGCAGAGATGGAGACAGTAGTGAAAATAAATGGAAAAAAGCTGAGCCAGACAGATATTTTTAGATAAAGAATACCGGCTGCAATGAGAGTAGGTGGAACTTTTGATTAGTGCCATAGTGTTCTCTGCAAGCGACTGATTTTCAGTGTATAGGCTGTGTATGTGTTTGTGTGTGTGTGCGTGCCTGTGTGTTTGTGTTTGTGTTAACAATAACACTGTTCAATGCTTTCTGATAGCCCTGACCCAAATACAGTGGCTATTCATCACTTCACCCCTCCATTAATGTGTACAATACAGCTCTTCCATTCAAATGAGCTCACACACTTACAAAATAGAAGTAGTTCAGTAGAGTGTGTACAGTGCCATCTCAGGGGGACACACTTTCAGATTCGCTCATTCGTGCATTTGAAGCAAGGTCAAAACTCCTACTGCTCATGAAATGTGACTGTTATAACAAAACTGTCATATCAGGATTTTTTATTATTTAGAAAGTGTATTTTCACTACTATCAAAAGCTTTAAATAACCATAATTCTGTTTGAGTCCTGGTTTAAGGAATAGCTAACCCAAAAATGAAAATGATGACTTTTTACTCATTGACATGTGGTTCCAACCACATATGAGTTTCTTTCTTCCATTGAACACAAAATAAGATATTTTGAAGAGTTTTAGGTGAAAGCATATTTTGACCAGGATCTGTAAAGCTCCAAAAAAAAAAAAAAAAATAGGACTGTAAGAGCACCATAAAAATTGTCCACATATTTTTAAACTTGCCAAACCTGTTTTTGTGTGTCTTTTGTGCATAGCCAAATGCAGCACGTCAGTTTGAATATGCCCATGCACAAACGAGATTTGAGATCTACAGTGTAAGGAGTGATTTCTCAGGACACATTTTTCAGTGTTACCTGTCAGGTTGTGACATCTTATGCTGGGTATTTAAAATAGAAAACGAAAAAAGGTCACCTACAGCAGCTTTATATTATGAGCTGTACTATGTACACGTTTATGAATCATTTTGTAAGAGGGGCGTAGATTGTTACTTTCACATGTGACCGATCGTGTGTACGCATTAATGTTGCAGGTGGTCATTGGCGCCTGAAGGATTTATTCTGAAGGTACGCACAGAAATCTGCCTAATTGAACTTTATATGCATGGGCATCAGGGGGCATGCTCCCCTGGTAATATTTTTTTGTTTGTTTGTTTGTTTTTTTGCAAAAACAACACCAAATCATTCAATTCTATTGACTATGAGAGAAGCATTTTTTGTATTTTCTCGAGTATAAATAGCGTTCATGTAACTCTTGGCTAAAGCATGTCTTCTTGTAACCATTCAGGACAAACGTATTGTTGCACTAAAAAAGCAAAATGCACCACAACAAATAGAGCAGAACACAATGCAGCGCTCCCATGAGAGATGCTAAAAACTCAGAGAAACATGATGCAGTTGTCAAAAGAATTCCTTGTTGCAAATGTTTACATGGAAAATTATTGAAAAACAGCGGATGCAAAACACGTTCGTTTTGAACAGCCCCTTGTTCACGTGACACAGCACTAGCTCAAGTCTCTCAAAGTTACCTCTCAAAAAGACAGACTTTTGTTTCAGTTGATTGTTGGTACATTTCACTGTGAGGGTATATTCTGGCAAACCGTTTGCCAATCACGTCTAACAATCGGCAAAGCAAAATGTGGCACACGCCATTTACCAACAAGCGATGGGTAACTCGCAAAGCACGATGTTCCTTCCCGTTTTCCCAGCACGATACCATAGAACGGCATAAAGTAAGAGGGGTGAGAAGTAAGAGGCGGGGCACCAGTTAAAACATTTCAAAGTTAAAGTTCACGCAAACAGGTTTTAATAGACAAGTTTTAGTCAATAAATATTGATTGTTTATAGCTAAATCCAGTGTTAAAGTGGAACATAAACAATCTGCTGTCTATATTTGGAACATTATAAATCCAAAGTGTACGGTCACTTCCACGTATTCGTTCAGGGGGCTTAAGTAGTAAGTAAACCGCGTAATTTAAATGCAGTGGGTGCACTTCTAACTCGACTTAGTCGGTACCATGAGTTTATCAGCATATGAAAACGTTATAAAGAGCATGTATGAAGATGGACACACAGATATGGAAATATCATATAGTTTATCAGAGCTTGGTATGCAGAGGGGGAATTCAGAGCGAAATTTAAATTACGCGGTTTACGCTATGAACTGCACTAACGTTACATATTTCCGGTAAAATCTCATTCGGATTTATTTAAATACACACATTAACATACTTCAGAAAGGGTCTTGGGATCCCAGACAAATCAAAGTTTGGTCTGCTCATGCGATCCCAGTGATACCAGCCTTTGTCAAAATGGCAAATAGTCCATACCAGCCTTTGCCTTTGCCTGACCGTATCCAGCGCTGTCTGTTCTCTGTATTCATAAATATCCCGTTTTACTGTGTGAGAAACTGCTCCAAATGATTCAGTGAGAGAGCAGAACGAACGAATTGTACTGAATCACGAATCGATTCAGACCGTTTTGCCAATTTAATGAAAAGAACCAATTCAAAATAATGATTCATTCGCAAATTGGGCAACATTCTTTTAAACAGCCAATAGAAATACGGGACACACTTCATGATTGATGAAATATTCTGAGAGTCAGTTTTTCTCAGGTCAGAAGTTGTGCTTATGGTACGCACAATGCGTATGGCCGAACAACTGCAGGCGCCACACATTGGGGGGTTAAAGTGTGAAGAATTTACATGTTTCCATTGATCATGGTATAAATATTGGGGGGTTGTACTTGCTTGTATTTAGTAGATTAGATCCTCCCTGGAATCTACGCCCCTGGGATAGCTCCTTGCACACTCCTCTGGAAGGAGAGGAGCTGGAGCCTGTTATGCAGGAGAAGATCAATGGCCTTCAGCAGCACAAGTGATTCTCTCGTTGCTCGCCTTCTGCTTAAACAGCCTGCGCTTCCGCAGAGCTGTCAGATTGAGCCAGCGGTCTCATTGTTCAGAGATAACGGCAAGAGAATCCACCCGTTGATGATCCACCTGATCCAATCTTTGAGAAATGGAGAGAAGAATTGCAATGGTCCTTATAGCTAATTGAATCACAATAAATGTTTATCTACAGAACATTTCTATAGCCTTTTAATATGGGTAATTAATGCAGAGTGTGTCCATGTACATTGATTTTTATCAACATCAAAGTTGAACGTTTTGCCCTCAGTCTGGAGGAGTGTGGGTGGCAAATCTCGAGAACCAATCTATCCATGCTTTGAAGATATTAGTGCACCGTAATGTAATGAAAAAACCTTCTTCCTGATCCTATGATGCTCAAAGATGGCTAGCAACTCCATCTCTACACAGCCCTTCTTTAATACACTACATTCAGTGAGACACTTTGATAAACTCAGCTCGTATGGTCTCTGGCAGTGCAGAAATTGCTTTGTGAGCATAAAAACGGCACACACTCTGTGCTTTGGTCGTCAATCACCCCCACCCCTCCCTTCCCTTGGGCTCAAGGGCTTCAGCGGGAGAGCTAAACTGGCTCTAGCATCATGACTGCCGTTGTCGCCGTCTTTGCAGAAGAGTTTTGACTTGAGATTTCTTTTGCTTGTGCTGCAGAGCACAATGCTGTCTTCTGTCATCCTTGTCAAGCTTTTGGGGGCTGACACTAGCCACTCGCTCTGTGAATAATATGAAACGCCTTTTTTCAAGCACATGGAAATGGGAAAGTTGTCTATCAAGAGGCGTTCTCTCCTGTTCTGTAGAGATATCAGAAATCACAAGCATCTCTGGAAGGTGGACAAGAAAGGTTAAACAGAGGAGGGACAGACAGAAAATGGCCCATTTTAGTCAAAGGGAGTTTTGCTAAACAAGATCGTCAACAAAACACCTGTATAGACCAACATCTTGAGTTGCTGAGGCATGTAGATTTAGTAGTACAGTGTAAACTAACTTTTGGATGTATTCTGCTTTTTAACAATGATATGTGACTAGTGTAGTTTGTCACAAATTACTTAATGGACCTCAGGGAACAATTACTGCTGGTTGTTGCTTTTCGGTTTTTGAGTCCCAGAAAACTCAAACTGTCAAACCAAAGGTCCAAAGGTGAAACGAAGATGTGAACTGAAGAATATTTAATCTTTGTAGGTCCTCACAATGCAATTAAATGGGTACCAAAATGTTTAAGCTCTAAAAAGCAAATAAAGGCAGTAAAAAGTAATCCATAAGACCCCAGTGGTTAAATCCATGTCTTCTAAAGTGATATGCTAGGTGTGGATGAGAAACAGATCAATATTAAAGTCCTTTTTTTCTTTCTTTTTTTTCTCTTCATAAATCTCCACTTTCACTTTCACATTCTTCTCCTTTTGTTTTTGGTGATTCACATTCATCATGCATATCGCTACCTACTCGGCATGGAGCAGAATTTACAGTAATAAAGGACTTAAATGTTGGCCTGTTTCTCACCCACACATATCATATCACTATTGAAGATATAACCTTTGGAGTCTTATGTATTGCTTTTATGCTGCTTTTATGTGCATTTTGGAGCTTCAAAATGTTGGTACCATTCACTTGCATTGTATGGACCTAGAGAGCAGAGATATTCTTCTAAAAATCTTCATTTGTGTTCAGTAAAAGAAAGTCAATAAAGTTAAAGACACATCTGGGATGGCATGAGTTTGAGTAAATGATGAGAGAATTTTAATTTATAGGTGAACTATCCCTTTAGGTCTAGTTTCTAAATTTCTGTATCATGGATATTCAAGATAATTATTATAACATTTAGGGTTTTGTCACACTTGCGAGGTTGTATTGTTTAAAGTCAGGTGTGTGTGCGTGTGTGTGTGTGCGTGTGTAATAGACAGTGTTGGGGAGTAACGGAAAATGTAAAATACAAAATATAAGTAACTGTATTCCACTACAGTTACAATTTAAATCATTGGTAATTAGAATACAGTTACATTAAAAAAGCCATTTTACATGCATATATTACCAGACATTATCATATTATTTTATCAATAAAATTCACGTTGGATCATAATTTCTTTCTTCTAGTAAGACCTTTGATATTAGGGCAAAAATCATATTCTTGATAATAATTTGTGTATTGTTTTCCTGTAAAAATATAAAAAAATCCTTAAAACAAGATCAATTAGATTTAGAAACAACACGCATAAGATATGTAGGTTTTTCAGATAATGTATTTTTAACATGTGTATTTTGTCTTAATGTACTGGCAGAGTTTTTATGGTCAAAACAAGGGAAAAAAATCTACCAGTGCTGAAGAAGTAATCCAAAGTATTTACAATACGTACTGACCTTGAGTAATCTAATGAAATATCTTACAAATAACATTTTACAGCATGTATTCTGTAATCTGTAGTGGAATATGTTTAAAAAGTAACCCTCCCAACACCGGTAATAGAAAACCAGCCGTAAAGAAGCTTTCTGGTGCAGGTGTCAGACCTGTTTAGGGAGCAGAATGTGATGCTTTCTGATTAGGGAGAGAGAAGAGGATAAGGAAACTGGTTCTGCCCTGATGGTCCCCTGACCATTATTCTGGGCCACCTGAAAACATTATCAGAGTGGCTTGAATTTGATTTATTTGCTAAGTATTCCACACCAACAAAACTGTCAAGACTGACTGCCAACAGCTAATTTATAATTTGCTTTCAAAAGGAGGCTGAGCTTGGTACAATGCCCCACTGTACCTGCCTCACAAAAAACTGCTCTTCAGTAAAACTGGTTCTGGAATATTTTGCTTGCGTCTCATTTCTTCGGTGGTCTCAGGCATGCTATTCTGGCATGATGAATAATGTACTATGAGGAGCAGTGTAGGCCATATTTGTTGAAAAGCATCTTACAAACACTAAACTCAGCAAAAAAAGAATCGTCCCTTTTTCAGGACACTGTATTTTAAAGAACAGTTTGTAAAAATCCAAATAACTTTACAGATCTTTATTGTAAAGGGTTTAAACAAAGTTTTCCATGCTTGTTCAATGAACCATAAACAATTAATGAGCATGCACCTCTGGAACGGTCGTTAAGACACTAACAGTTTACAGATGGTAGACAATTCAGGTCACAGTTATAAAAACTTAGGACACTAAAGAGATCTTTCTACTGACTCTGAAAAACACTAAAAGAAGCACCCTGCCCATCTGCATGAACGTGCCTAAGGCATGCTGCATGGAGGCATGAGGACTGCAGATGTGGCCAGGGCAATAAATTACAATGTCCGTACTGTGAGACGCCTAAAGCTGCGTTCACACTGCCAGCTACTTTGTCGCTGCATGTCGCAAGAGGCTTTTGATTTTGACCCCCACTTGTTTCATGGACACATTATTCAATTTATGTTAGTCACATGTCTGTGAAACTTGTTCAGTTTATGTCTTAGTTGTTGAATCTTTTTATGTTCATACAAATATTTACACATGTTGAAAATAAAAGCAGTTGAAAATGAGAGGAGTTTAGTTAAATTAAGATCTTGATATTTAAATATTAGTGAAATTCATTTATATTCATTACTGAATATAATGAAGTACTGTTGAATGCTTACAAACACCAGTGAAATTAATACATTGATACAAAAGTTAGTGAAAGTTATTTATATGCATTATTGAAAAGTTCCTTATATACATTTTGACGGTCCAAAAGGCATATTTAGGCAGCATAAAAGTAACCACATGACTCCAGTCGATCGATTAATGTCTTCTGAAGCAAAACGACAGGTTTATGTTAGAAACAAATAGATCATTAAAACTTTATTAACTTTAAATAATCGCTTCCTGCCAGCAGTCGACGCATAAATGACACGTGAGCAATGGCAAAGTGCGCACTTTGTATACAACAGCGGAACGAACATCACGTGAGAGTTAGGTCATTTCAAACAGCATCCCAGCGCTGGCCGGAAGCAACTATGTAAAGTTTAAACCTTTTTAATTATCGATTTATTTCTTACACCAACCTATTGATTTACATCAGAAGACATTCATTGATCGACTGGAGTCTTGTAAATTACTTTCAACATCTTAATTTCACTAGTGTATGTAAGAAGATTTTCAATAATACATATACATTTATTTCACAAACGTTTGTATTAATGTATTCATTTCACTAGTGTTCATAAGAGGCTTTTCAACAATTATGGCCTACATGGCTCCTCATAACTTCATGCTTCACACACTGCCACTCTCACAGGTCTTATGAATTGCCTGTCAGTAATACATGAACATATACTTGCCCGGAATTGGCAAGTTCAGTAGAAAGCTTACTTGTTCTTAAAGTGAAAGTTTACTAAAATGAGCACACCTTCACTGAGTCATGAAAGATGTGGAAGATGTGGAAGCAGCTTTCCTGATAAACGTTGTTATCTGAATCCTTGTTGTGCACACATGAAATAAATGTTCTTTCAATGTCATAAATCATGGCTTAAATCTTGACAAGCAAAAAACCCTGTTTAATGACTTTTATATCGATTAACTATTAGAAAATCAATATTGTTGCCACAGTTTAGGTTCTCATGCTGTTTTTCACCAAAGTACAATGATTAATATTCTGTCATTATTTTAAATATAAAGTTAGATTATATGCATTTATTTTTATCTGATGAATATAATACCATATAATCTAAAAACCAATCTAAAACGGAAGTTTTTGGAAGTACAGTGTCTCCAGGCTTTGCATTAAGCTCACATTTAATATTGCATTATATTCAAAGGAGGTCTATATTTTTTAAGACCCACAAAGACCTCGATTACAATAGCAGTCTTGTGTAATTGTGACACAGTAAGGCAGCTGGTGGGATCTGAACATTGATTCAGTTTTTTTCTTCCAGGAAAAATTGCATAACAGCTAAGAAATAGATTGCTAGGGTTTGACAAACTTCTGCAAAATTGACATATCCATTTATTCATGCACTGTGCACAATAAGATCTGTGTATTTTGTAGAGGTGACTGTTTCCATTATATGTATTCACTGTTTTAATTACAGATTCTGTATCCATGTATAGCTATCCTAAGCAACTTGAAGACAATTCATAATTACACTAAAATTATTTTTTGTTCACCCCAAAATTTAAATTCTCTCATTATTTATTCACCCTCATGCCCTCATACAGTACAAATTTGAAGGTCAAAAATATTATAAAAGCAGCATAAAAGTAATCCATAAGACTCCAGCGGTTAAATACATTTCTTCAGAAGTTATATAATTGGTGAGGGTGAGAAACTGATCAATATCTAAGTCTTTTAAGTTTAAAAATGATTATTTACTATAAATCTCCACATTCGCTTTCATAGTTTTTGGAGGTTCACATTCTTCGTGCATATCTCCACCTACTGGGCAGGGAGGAGAATTTATAGTAAAAAAGGACACCCACACCTTTCATATCATTTCTCATAGTGACATATGTGGATTTATTTATTTATTTTTTTCGTTTTTGTTTTTTTCTGTCTTTATGTGCTTTTTGGAGCTTAAAATGTTTGGGACCCATTCACTTGCATTGTATGAATATGAGATATTCGTCTAAAAGTTTTCGATTGCGTTCGTGAAAGTATATATATAAAATATATCACAACCCCTTATCACACACATGCAGTTTTTGCAATAAATGCGTTTGTATTTAATTTTTTAAATCAAGTAATTAATAATAAAAATGTTATATCTTTTCTTACATGCATTTACATGCTAAAATCAGAGGTCTTGTTTTGCGTTTCAACTTATTTAAAAGGGCAACTATTGTTTATTGTGTTTGCATTTCTTGACAATTTTAATGAACACTAACTGTACCGAAACATTCCTTCCCGCAATAAGAGCAAAACATCAGCGATATATATATATAAATAAATATAAATATTAATATAAATATATATATATAAATATATATATATATATTTCTCCAGGCACATGTAGCCTATTTATGTAGCCTAATTGTGTAATGAATTATATAACTGTATATTTTTGGATCAGAATTTTGTCAACGGGCATTGACAAATTTTATTTAATAAAAAAAAAAAAAAAGATAAAATATTGATAAAATGGCCCACCATTATTAACAATACAGTGTTCTTGTGCCCTCTGTTGACAGCTATTATAACTGCATGGCAGTGTAGAAATTATCTCAAATTTAGATTACAAAATCTGTTTACTGTGCTACATAATACAATTGCAGGTTTAATCTTTTTTAGATATGTATTTTTTATATATACGTATATGCTACATGCAGAGAAAACTGAAAATGAAATCACACACGGTACGTCCAATATCAAAACACATAGTACATTACTATAAATGCATTATTAAACTATAATGGTGGACAATTGTAAAAAAGAGACTTTCTTCACTCATAATAGTCCCTTTTTAATAATAAAATCATTTTTTTTTTTTTTTTTTTTTTACTGAAACAGTAAACATGTTCAAATATAATGCAAATATTACAAGACGAAACAGGGGTTTTAAAAGACAAAAATCACTCAAATGTTAAATTATATAAGATTTTACAAATCTTTGTGCTGGTGAAAAACAAACATAACTTTACCATCTTAAGATAACATTTCAGTTCTATCAGAAATAAATTGAAGTCGGTTTTATTTTCCAACCATTTCATCATATGGATAAATGATCTTACATAAATAATTAAGAGATTTGTTATAAAAGAAAGGTTGACATCTTTGTTACGTTGGTGGCAATTAATACATTGTTTTCTAAAAGGGAGTGAGTATAAATTGTTTTTCTACACATAAATTGATAGACAACATTCAAAAATAAAATAAAATAAAGTAATGAGCTGGCCACTCCAAAACAGATGGGAACATTTTTCTGGTTAATCTTTACCAAACATACATTTATCAAACTAAATCGGTTTGAAATTCGACTTCCGTTAACAGGAAGTACGTTGTTGCAGGGCGGAAGTGTCATCTGACGTGACATGAGGGGCGGAAACTGTTATTTGTGTTTTGGTTCTAAAGGGGAAGTTGCGAGAGAAAAGAAAGGAGGAGACTTGATCGGGGTCAGTAAAATTCCCATCAACCGACCCCAATAACACGGAGAATATTTATCACATATTAGCACCCCTTCGCCGGAAATCGGTTTACCCGACCTATCGGCTGGCATTGAGGTAACGAGACACCGAATTCCTCCGTTGAATGTGGCGTTTTCTGATTTGGCGTATCACCTTAGGCTAACTAGCCACTTTAGCTTGCTAGATTCCGTCAAAAATTGTTACAGGCCCCTTTTCCCGATATAGCCCACAAGAGTTTATAAAAAATCTGATATCTTCAACCTAAGAAGCGTAAACAATTGTTATTGATATGAAAATATAATTAACTTGTCGTGAATGTGTAGCTGTGGGTTTAGGCGGAATCCAGTTAGAATGCAAACTGGTTGGGAATGCTGGACTGAAAGTGAACTTACTATCATGTATTTTATCTGATATTTATTAGCTTGTTATATTGGTATTATTATATGGTTCTTTCAGGTATATGGATGATCAGTGTAGTTTAACGGGCTTGGCACCTGACCTAAAGTGGGCTGTCTTGGCGAGAGCAAGACAGCTTGTTCCTTGGCTTGAGGCTCAGGGTTGTGTTGAAAAAGGGGAATTGTTCATTCTGAGTGAAAGGAAGTCTAACTATAATGTTAAGTCGCTTTTCCTGGGTCAAGAATATGTCTCAGGTTTGTTTTTTTATATTTAGGCATGTCATTAATATGGAACAGGATTTAAGCCACCAACAATTATCTTGCCATGCTATTGATGTATTCCAAATGGCTGCACTGTTCTTGTTTTGCTCTTGAATCTTAATTGCTTTACTTCTGGCCATAATTTAATTTCACATCAGTACACTCTGGTAATTGCTGTTTTACATACCAGATGGTGAATACAACTGTTTTGGTATGTTTTAAACAATCCAAAACTAGTCATATTTGTACCAGGCTTCCTTTTCAAAGAGTTGGTTTGATATATTGGAGATCCTGCTGTTGATTGTACGAATCATATGTCTGATCAGTTCTCAGGATCTCTTGTAGGAAGATCAGCTTTTGATGATGCAACAGCTCACGATCAGAGCTCTACACAATTTGGGGGCTGTTCTTGCGTTCTCCCATTTGACAACAGCAGTAGCAATCTACTTCTGACAAGGAGTGTTTGTCCTCCTGTTTAAAGGCATGAGGTCAATGTCACAATAATGGATGTCTACTGAATTTCGTGAATTTGACTGCTGTCATTTGAGTTTGTAGTTATATCTCTAGTCTTGTGTTCCAGGTCTGTATAGTCATTCAGAAGGAAGGTATTTTATTGGAATGTGATGTTTCTTTGCTACATTGTTTTGTTATTTTTCGAGGCAATGCCCCAGTTGTCAAATTGTTGCATTTTGCAATTAGTCAGAATAAATGGACATGCTTGTTTTGACTGCTTACTCAGGACATTCTGTGCAGAAAGGAGTTACCATGGCTACAGACATTATTTTCTTTTTCTGAGAAGGTTTGAGCAATGTTAGATAGGTATTGTTTGTATGTCAAATTTTCTAAAGTAAAATGCTTGCAAGGCAGTAGAAATTTGATTTGTTAGTAAATCGTTCTCTTAAAAACAAAAAGTCAAATTTTTAGTTTGTGTACATTTTATTAGGCCTATTACTTTTATGATTGTATTAATAGTCACTGTTAAGTATTGTGTTGGTATTTGTTGTGTATCACTGCGGCTTTCGAGTCCAAGACAAATTTCTTTCAGAAGGACAAAAAGTATACCTTAACTTTATTAGTAATGTAATTTATTAGTGAATTGGGTTGAATAAAAATAATTTTAAAACACCCATTGACTGGAAACATCATATAGTAAATAGCACCACCGGATTGCCAGATTTGAACAAGTTTGCAGGCAAACAACACTGCATGCTGCTGCCATGGAAGCCAGCAAACAAACTGAATCAGAGATAACAGATTCTACCTGACCTAAAAAGCCTCGCCATCCATATAAAAACCACCATTACCAGAGCCGTAGGAAAACAAGAATAAATACTGGAGACATTTTCAGTTTCGCTCATTCTGGCAACCCTCATGAGCTTCAATTCTGGGGCGGGCCAGACAACTCTCCAATATAATGAATATCTTCTGATGTAAATCGATCCATTTGTGCATAAAATAATTTGATAATTAAAACATTATTAACTTTTAAAAAGTGCTTCCTGCCAGCAGTTGACGCATCACGTAGCTGTCGCGTAACGTAAGTGTGTCGGTCAGTTCACGCAAGAATTCGGAAGCAGTGCTTATTAACAACAGAAGAACGAACGTCATACGAGAGTTCGGCCATTTCTAACAGCATCAGAGCCCTGGATGGAAGAAAGAATTAAAATGTTTCGGTTCAAATCTTGGTTCATGTTGAGTTAACCATGATGAAATGATTGACTTGTGGTTCAGTATGTTTTTAAGAACTGGCTGATAAGAGTGTGCTGTAAGAATGGAAATCACAAACTAGTTACACACAAATTTGTTCTGCTCATGGTTCATGAATGAGGCCCACTAGTTCGGTAGAAAGCACTATGTGTTTTGCAGTGTAGATTCAAAGGATCATCTCATAAGAGTCGATCTTTTGGAAATTGGGAAACAATGATCTCGCTGTAGATTAAAAAACATACAGGCTCAAAAGAGTCATTTGTTAGGGAATTTGACAACACTGGTCACGCTGAATGTTTCGTGTTGTAGGTTCAAATGAACCAACTCAAAATAGGCATTCATTCAGGAATTGGACTACACTGGTCAAAAAGTAAATTGTTTGTGAATCAGACTACACTGGTTGTCTCGTGCTGTAGATTCAAAAGAACCAACTCAAAAAATTAATTTTTTGGGAATCGGATAGGGCTGAAATGATTAGACGTTATTGACAAGGTTGACAATAAAAAATTGTTGACACAATTTTAGTTGTCAAATAGTTGTTTGATCTCATTTAACATAACATGAGATCACATTAAACTCTAATGATGATGTGTGAGAGCAGCACTGCAGCTCGCACCTGACTAAGGAGAGGAAGAATTATACAGCTCGCCATCCAGATGCACTCTAAACTTTCCATACAGCTATAGGTGATGTAGATCTGCAGATGTAGAGGGAATTATGATGCAAAAATACAAAATAAGTAAATACTGAAGCACTCTCTTTATGGAATAAGTGGAGCTGGAGTAAAACTTGTGTGTCGAGCGTCTTTAAAGGAAACACCCCGGCGTTACATCTTTAATGCAGTTATATTGAATGAAATAATAAAGTGGAAGAGTAGGTCATGTAACTAACTACAAACTCCAAAACTGGCATTTCTCTGTGCAGTCAGCACCTCTTTTATGAGTTACGCGAATGTCCCGATCTAAGGGGAGAGATTGAAACTGCATCCGGCTGATGCACACTCTGTCACGGGGACACTCGTCCCTCAGGCGTGCTTGCTGCAGCTAGATTATAACGTGATGGCTCGCGATTTACTGAATCATAATATATGTGTCACTGTGCATTTCTTATCATGAAGAAAATTGTCAATAAGCAGCTTTATTAATAAGAGAGAGTTGTTTTTGTTTTGGCTTGTTTTCCAATATAAATATCTGAAACTCTTTAGCAGCTATACTGCAGAATATTTAAATAAAATGTATCTTGGAATGTTGAAAATAATATTAAAAATACAAATATTTTAAAATATCTAAAAATCCTTAAAAAAAAAAAAGATACATTCAACTGAGAAGCAGCATATAAGATATTTATACTTGCTTTTAGAGAATAGATCTTGAATAAGTATATTTTGTCTGCACTTGCAGAAGTATAACTAAGTGAAAAAATACACTTATGTACAAAATACACTTATATTTACGATACATTCTCTTAAAGCAAGTCTAAATATCGTTTATGTTGATTCTCAAGTAAATGTATCTTGTTTTAAGGATTTTTGGACTGTTTTAATTTAACAACAAGACAAAAACACTTGATAAAAATAGGATTTTGTTTTGCAGTTATTTTCTTAACTGAAATAAGCTTCATAAAAATAATTTTTTCCTTTAATTCAGTGAATTTCATTTAGAGGTATTTTGAGGCATTTTAATGATATTGTCCTCTTTATTGTTAGTAAGCACATTTAATACAACCTTTTAAGTCAAGTCTTGTAACTTGCGATGTAGATTCAAAAGAACTAACTCAGAAGGGTCATTAATGGGAACCTTGAATTTTACAGTTTACAATATTAAATAATTTATTGTATCATAACCCTAAGTCAGTGAGTACCAAAACAGTTGGCTTTGAACTGTTAGCTTCCTTAATCACTCCCACATAGCTTGAATCCACTGCATGGCTGTCACAGTGTCACATAATCACCTGTAACAGAAAATATGACACATATGGATGGAAAAAAGGTCTCAACTTAAGATACCATTTCAGCTAGTTACTATCTTTGCCATAAAGTCAAGATGGGTAATTCCCAGTAAGAGAGCTCTGATTAGAGAAGAACGAGAAGATCTGTGTCTATAGTCAACATGAAAGTGCTCTTTTTCATTTCTCTTTTTTGGTCATGCTACATTATGTTGTCCTGTGCAGCCAGTACTGGGACAGCTCTCAGAGTGTGTGTGACCACCTAAAGGAGACGGGGGTGATTGACAACTGTCATGGCCAATAGGGGAGGAGCAACACGCCCCAACGGGTCCAACGCGGGCAATAAGATATGCCAGTTCAAACTGGTCTTGCTAGGAGAGTCTGCTGTGGGAAAGTCCAGCCTTGTGCTGCGCTTCGTCAAGGGGCAGTTTCATGAGTTTCAGGAGAGCACAATAGGAGGTAGGGGGGTTTTTGTTTAAATTTGTGCATTCCTGCCATGTGCATGTTTCCAGATCTCTCACCAGCTTTCCCTCTTTCTGGTTGCAGCGGCCTTCCTAACACAGACAGTGTGCTTGGATGACACAACGGTGAAGTTCGAGATTTGGGACACAGCCGGACAGGAGCGCTACCACAGTTTGGCCCCCATGTACTACAGAGGTGCCCAGGCTGCCATTGTAGTTTACGACATCACCAATGAGGTCAGTAAAATTGTTGAGCACCCATGGCCTGTGGCTTAATCTGCTAGTATGCACTTTATTTTAATTACAGGATTACTCCAATCACCTAGAGTGTTGTGCAGAATGATTTCTGTGTTGGAATCTTTGAACAGTTAATGTTTTAATTCTGTAAAACTGTCGAAGATTTAATAGAAAGAGGCATGGTTTTTATTTTAAGTTGTATAAAATGAATATTTTACAGCAACTTTGTCTTTGAGCAACTTTGTCATTAAAGTTTTAATAGAAGAAAATGTGTCTGTCTCTTGTGCATCTGTTACTGTGCCATTCTTTTCCGTCACTTTTCAGGAGTCGTTTGCAAGAGCAAAGAACTGGGTTAAGGAGCTTCAGAGGCAGGCCAGCCCAAACATTGTCATCGCACTGTCCGGAAACAAGGCTGACCTTGCCAACAAGAGAGCTGTGGACTTTCAGGTATGCATGATTTTACAAGGACACAAAGCAGAAAGAGTTTATTGTTCTGACCTTAGCTGTCTCCCTCACCTGTATTGTTTTGTATTCATAAAGGATGCTCAGTCTTATGCAGATGACAACAGCTTGCTGTTCATGGAGACATCAGCAAAGACTTCCATGAACGTGAATGAGATCTTCATGGCCATTGGTAAGATTTTATAGAAGCAGCAATGTAGCCTAACAAGAGATGCTCTATAAGGTCTTGTAAATGCAACAGAGGTCAGATATTTAGGTTTATTTGATGTTATCAAAGACATTTTAATGTAAATGCTTTTTGCATAAAAGCCATAAATGCATTTTGCCTAAATATTTCTGTTTTGAACCAGTGCACTAGTTTTTACATGGCTTTCTGGAATACTTTATTCTGATTGGTCAATTGCCCTTGGTCAAGTACCCTTGCATTAAGAGGGACAGTATACTGTCAGCTGGTCATTATTGCAAAATAAAGCCATTCAGGGTGATACAAGACCCCTCTGCTTTGTGTTGGAGTCCTGATTGCCCTGTCACATCAACCGTCTCCCCTGAGATAATGGAGTCGAGTGCAAGCGAGAGGATAACTTTCTGTGAATGGTTTCACTGTTCTGTATGATTCGTCTGTAAGCACATGCATGGCTTTAATAAAAACAATGCTTTTAAAAGAAAATATCGGCAGTATGATTGAGTTTGATTCAAACATTGATAGATCGTTCATCTTATTAAGGATATGATGCATTGTGCACTGCTGCAGGTTATATTAAAACACTCTCCCCTGCAGAATGTGCATTTTGTGGACAAGAAAACTGAATCCTTGTAAAAGTAGAGAGATTTCTTAGTTTTACTGGCAAAATGCCTAATCTGTTTTTCATAAGATAGTGTGAGATGTGCAGTCCACCAATAACTTTATAGCGACAGCAGTAGGAACGCCCACTAGCGTCTTCACAGTACAGAGACTAGCGACATCAAGCGATAAGGTCGCTTGACAACCCGCCAATGATTTCAACCCTTCCATATTTAAAGGAAGTTTCCAGGTCAATACAAATTAAATTAATCGATAGCATTTGTGGCATAATGTTGTTTATCCCGAAAAATAATTTTGACCTTCACTCACTTTTTGGGGAAGTGAATGGGGCCAGTACATAAACATTGATATATACTCTGTTTCAAAAGGATAGCCACAAGACAAAAACATATGTGTTAATATGATATTATTGCCGTTACGTTGTCATGAGAATGAGGAAGATGATTAGGAGCAGATAATGTTAGTAAGTTTTATCATACTTGAATCATATTATTAAATATTTTTACAGTTATGGCCTGGCCCCATACACTTCCATTGTAAGTGTATTACTGTAACTGCAATTTTGTATTTGTATTTTTTTAACAAGTGAGGGATGAGTCTAAATTATGTTTTAGGGGTTATCAACATTATTTCACAAACACTGTCAATTGAGCTTTACTTGTATTGAACCCATAACATTTATTTAAAGGAATAGTTCACCCAAAAATGAAAATTGTTTCATCATTTACTCACCCACATTTCGTCCCAGTATG
This sequence comes from Xyrauchen texanus, assembly GCF_025860055.1. Lineage (NCBI taxonomy): Eukaryota > Metazoa > Chordata > Actinopteri > Cypriniformes > Catostomidae > Xyrauchen > Xyrauchen texanus. The sequence continues at coordinate 18,615,622 of NC_068285.1, read as the reverse complement.
TCTTTCTTTCTTCTGCAGAACACAAATTAAGATTTTTAGAAGAATATCTCAGCTCTGTAGGCCCATACAATGCAAGTGAATGGTAACCAGAACACAGAAGCTCCAAAAAGCACATAATGGCAGCATAAAAGTAATCCATAATACTCCGGTGGTTAATTCCATGGCTTCTGAAGCGATATGATAGGTGTGAAACAGATCAATGTTTAAGTCCTGTTTTACTATCTATCTCTACCTTTGGCCTGCCCCAACCAGTAGATGGCTTAATTTCGAAGTGTAAGTCACTTTCACATTAGAAAGTGAAAGTGTAGATGTACAGTAAAAAATACTTAAATATTGATCTGTTTCTCACCCACACCTATCATATCACTTTAAAAGATATATATTAAACAGATGAATTACTTTTATGCTGACTTTATGGCCTTTTTGGACCTTCAAAGTTATGGTCACCATTCACATGCATTGTGAGGACCTACAGAGCTGAAATATTCTTTTAAAAATCATTATTTGTCTTCTGCAGAAGATGAGAGAGTTCACCCAAAAATGTAAATGATCCCTTTAATGTGGTTTTATTGTGTGTGTTTGTGCATAATATTTTTTCAAGAGTTAGATGTGTCAAATTGTACTATTTAATGTTCACTTATTGTTTTGTCTCTCCTCAGCAAAAAGGTTGCCTAAGAGTGAGCCCCAAGCTGCCGGAGCCAACAGTGGGCGTAGCAGGGGTGTGGACCTCACAGAGACAGCCCAACCCACTAAGGCCCCCTGCTGCAGCAACTAATGCAAAAAAAATCTCCCCTCACCAAACTCTGTTACTTCTACAACTAACGCAAGGTCCCGCCCTTCAACTTGGTTTTGACTAACTAATGAAATGCCTCTGCTTTCCACATTTCCACAATTCTCTTATGCTGTAACAAATGCTCTGCCCCGCCCATGTATCTGCGGTGTTTTTGTTTTGTCGTATTCTGTAAAGACCCAGGCCTCTTTCTGTATTCATGCTTTAGACATGCCTTGTCTCCAAACTGTAATATATGCTGTCACAGATATCCATCAGAATTTTTTTTTTCCAAATACCATTTGCCTGACCAGGACAACGGGGGTGAGGTCTCCGCAAGGGTTCACCTACTCTGTCATAATTCAGAACCCTACAGTCTCTTCATTTCTCTTCTGTTTCACCTTTTTTATGATTTTGTTTTATAGAAATGTTCTTTACAAAATAATAGATGCATGTATCACTACAAAGCCTAAAAAAGGTAAATCAGCATTTTAACCTTATCCAATTGCACACATGGTTAGACTATTTGGATTTAACAAATCACTCTGCCCCTTACTTCACCCTGTCTCAATTCCCTGCTCTTGCTCTTTCTTTGGCCTGCCCCGATTCTGAATGTCTCTGCAGCACTGTGCAGTGGCAGACTGCCCACTTCCTGAGGCTGTGCTGTCAACAGAAAGCCCACCTCCTTCTTAACCTCACACACAAGTCCAAGATCCTGCCCCCTTGTTTTTCTCTCACCAGTTAGCAAGCCTTCCTTTTTTCTTTTTTCTTTTCTGCATTACTGGCACCGTCCTTACAAATGAGTGAGTATGTGGCTGCACTTGCACGCAAGAGCATAAATGGCACAAGAACATGACACTCATTTAGTTGTCTCTCTCATGTACAGCATATGATATTAGACATTTTCCCTCCACAAACATGCACCAAACATTTTAACTTTTTCTGGTAACTCACCAAGGTGTTTCTTACTCCATGCCTTGCACTAAGTTTTGGTCTTGAAATTATCTCTTGCAAGTACAGCCAGAGTGATATAAATATATATATAAATAATTTACTGTAAATAGGGTGTTGCAATGTATTCATCTTTTCCATTTACTGTTGCAGGACTAATGCTTGATAGGGAGTTAGATAATCATTAAAAATTGTACAGTAACCAGGAATTGATTTGAAAGGGGTTTGGAGTTATGTTTCTTTTTTTTTTTCACAAAATGGTTAAATTATAATCTTGGTGGTCTTAAAAATGTATGTAGTGTTATTAACAAAAAAAAAAAAAAATGCTTTTCTTTAGTGGTCTGTTTTGTAATTTCCATAAAAAGCAAAAAACTTTCACAATGTTTTTGTCACTAGAACTAACAGTGCACACATCAAGAGATTATTATGGTTCTTCCTCTGCTTGTTCCAGTATCAAACAACAGCCACTTTTAACATTCTGTCAATCTTCTACCCTTCATGATACTGGTACTACATAAATTTGCTGCTACATTCAAAGTTTTTGTCTTTTGTTTTAAAGTGTTCCCCTTTGAAACAAAACAAAAAAAAAAATGCAGTTACCTAAATATTACTGTTAATGTATCAAATAAATTTCTTATGAATGGTATTGATAATATTCTGTGTTCAGAAGGCCAAATTAACTTTTGTCTTATTATAGAGTGAAATTCCCATTGCAGTGCAGATACGTGTGTAATTGCTTTTGTTTGTGAGAATTACACATAAGTAAATTGTACCTTGAGTCACAACACTTATTTTTTTCTCATCAAGAACTGATTGCTGGTTTTATTCCATGGTTAATTGCAGAAAAGATTAATTTTACTATGTGGTTTCACTTTAATTCCTTACCGTAAAACCCTTCTGACTGTTTTACAATTACCTGTTTTTTTTATTTTTATTTATTTATTGTTAAAATATATTCTGTATTTAGGTCTCTAAACATACATCTGAAGTTAAACATAAATGTACAGTGAACTGTGGGGCTAAAGGCACACCGCACTCAGTAATTTTCCCCATTGAATACGTTTTACTCCTAAAGAAATTAAATTACATTTTGAAACATATGTATACAATTTTAATCACTCACGTGAGATGAGGAGTCTAGTAATATCAGTAACCTTATAAAAGCTGTTTTATTCTACATGGGGCATAGGTGCCCTCATGGGGGCTGCCATTTTAGAATCACATGACCAGTTTAATACTACTCTCTTAATCTCAGTAACCATCTTGTTATTGAACACTTTCACTCTTGGATTAAATTAATCATGGATGATTGTTAAGAGTGAATTTCTATAATGGCATCTGTGACTGAAAACTATTGATTTTGAATGATGCTGCATCCACACCACTAGGTGTCACTGTAAATCTGATTGAATCACCTTGAACAAAACTTACATTTACAAATAAGTATTTTGGTTCAAAATAAATGTCATAATTTCAGGGATTCTCATAGCTACATAAATCTGCATAATTTAAAATTATATAAATATTAGATCAAATTACCTCAAAAATCAACCTTTTGACATTGCATGCAGTGATCTCATGATCAGGAAAATATTGCATTGCATAATGACAAACAGGTGTTAAGGAAAATGTTCTGGGAGAAAATAAAATCAAAAGTGTCTTTTACCCCAGCAGGCCTTTAATTGTTGTACCAATAAGAGAACAGCTATCAAAAGGAGACCGACTTTAATTTAAAGTTTAATTTAAAATGAAAATTATTTCACAATTTACTCACCTGCATGCATCTCAGATGTGCATGACTTTCTTTCTTCTTCCGAACACAAATTAACATTTTTTAGAAGAATATCTCAGCTCTGTAGTTCCATACAATACAAGGAAATGGCGACCAGAACTTTGAATCTCAAAAAAAAAAAAAAACCTCAGCATAAAAGTAATCCATAAGAATCCAGTGGATAAATACATGTCTTCAGAAGTAATGTGATAGGTGTGGGTGAGAAACAGATACATTTTTACAATAAATCTCCACCTCCAACCAGTAGGTGGGGAAATTCACGTAGAATATGAATCGCCAAAAAACAAAAGAAGAAAGTCAAAGTGGAGATATACAGTAAAAAAGGATTGTTTTTGTATTTATCCCATACCTATTATTTCACTTCTGAACACATGGATTTAACCACTGGAGTTATATGAATTACTTTTATACTGCCTTTGTGCTTGTTGGACCTTTAGAATTCTGGCCAGCGTTCACTTGCATTGTATGGACCTACAGAGCAGAGATATTCATCTAAAAAGCTTCATTTGTGTTCTGCTGAAGAAAGAAAGTCATACACATCTGGAATGGCATGAGGGTGAGTAATTGATATGAGAGAATTTTCATTTCAGGTTGAACTATCCCTTTAAATGGATATGCATCTATTTAGTAAAGAGAGTGCATTAGGATTAGGCTGTTTTTGTATCACTGATTCATACAACATGCCTTTGAGCATTTGCAGGGATTTTATATTATTCATGCAAGCTTCTCACATGCAGATATAGTACATATAAGGAATATTTTAAGTAGCTTTTGGTCTAGATTTTGGCCCAGTGATTTGGGTTGTTTATGCAAAAGGATCAGTGAAGCAATAATGCATGCCTTCTTGAACAGTTTCTCAACCTTTAATCCATTTGACCTTGCAATGCTTGAAATGATGGCATATTTGTACCCCGTTCCGAATCATAACGGGATATTTATTGTGTGCCTCCCCTAGCGGAGACCAGGCGGACTTACAATGTCAAATAAAAAAGCAGGGATGAACGCCATGTCTGATCCCGCTACTGAGCGCTAGAGAGAGCGATCACAGCGGGCGGACTTCGAGGATTCAAGTCGGAGCGCGGAATGTCGGAAAGCACCGGGATTCCTCAGGGCTCCCCAGCGGTGGGCGCGGCGGGCTCGGCTCCGGCTGCGCCAGGAGTCGGTGGAACAGAATGTCCGAGCGCTGCTGTCGGCTCTGCGCGGATCGCAGTGAAGAAAGCGCAGCTGCGCTCCTCCCCGCGCCCGAAGAAACTGGAAAAACTCGGTGTATACTCCTCATGTAAGGTGCGTGAGAGCGGAAATCAATTGCGTAAGTTCATAGCGTAAAGCGAAGAATCGTTTTGTATAGTTTTCCCGATATATGCAAGCTGATGAACGAAACTGGCTGTCACCTACTTTACCTACTCTTAAATTTGCAAGCACAGCACAAAAAGCCATTGCTTTGTTCGCAATTATTTTTCATTACTAATGCATACTTACGTGCAATAACTACTTCAATGAATGCACGTTGCAAAATATATCAATAAGCACAAGTATTTCCGTGATCTGCAGAGATAATAGCGCTGTGTGTTTGCCCAAAATGGGCAAGATGACGTGAACTGGGTACTCTTGGCGGGTTGTCAATTTATTTATTTTTTATTTATTTTTTTCATGTAACTATATATGCACGCTTTTTTTGATGACTGTATTTTGTCAAGTCCAACTAAAGTGTCATAGTGCTTTGGTGTGGAGAGTTTAGCTAAAATAGGAGGCACAATCTGAAGTTGACTACTCGAGAGGTGAGAGCGGCGTCTTTGTTTTGACAGGATGACAGCTGCTGGGTGGGCGTGGTCTACTGCTGGGGGCGGTGCCCTCTGTTTCCATAAGTGCGCACGCTGTAATTCGCGAGACGGCCAGTGGGGTTAAAAATCTTAGAAAACAATACAAACAATTATTGTTTTAGGAGTTTATTGACGCAAACATGAACCATAATGTAAATAATTACATTTCTGAAATCATTCAAGTTTGAATCATTTATTTGTTTTCTTTACAGATAGTAAAGACAAGATTCTAATGGTTTTGTTTAACTGCAGTGCCCCAATCTATAAATTGCAACTAACATGGTAATTTGAGTGTCTATTTTCCTTTACAAAGGCTGAAGGAGCTTGTAAGTGCAATGGCTGGAAGAGCCAAAACCCACCACCAACTCCACCCCCTCCAACCCCTCCCAGAGCCGAGCAGCTAATTGCTGTTAACCTTAAGGAGCCCTGCAGAAGCTGCAGCCACGCACTTGGTAATAAATGTGTGTGTGTAAAAAAAATAAGGTGTACACTTTTTCTTATTTAGGAGTATTGTAAAACATACCACATCATTTATTCTTCAGTACTCTAGGCAGGTCTTCATTGTTTTTTCTTACTGGACAGGTGACCATGTGACACACCTGGAGAATGTGTCAGAAGAAGAGATGAACAGACTGCTTGGAATTGTACTGGATGTGGAGTACTTGTACACATGTGTCCATAAAGAAGAGGATCCTGACACTAAACAAGTTTATTTCTCTCTCTTTAAAGTGAGTGTTAGTTGTTCAAAAGTTTCTCCCTCCAGAATCATTCATTAATTTGACAATTCCACAATATTCTCTCTACTATATATATATATATATATATATATATATATATATAGAATTATTTATTAAGATTGTATTTCTTTCATCACATTCCCAGAGGGTCAGAAGTTTACATACACTTTGTTAGTATTTGGTAGCATTGCCTTTAAATTGTCTAACTTAGGTCAAACATTTTGGGCAGCCTTCTACAAGCTTCTCACAATAATTTGCTGGAATTTTGTCCCATTCCTCCAGACAGAACGGGTGTAACTGAGTCAGGTTTGTAGGCCACCTTGCTCGCACACGCCTTTTCAGTTCTGCCCACAAATGTTCTATCATATTGAGGTCAGGACTTTGTGATGGCCACTCCAATAGCTTGACTTTGTTGTCCTTAAGCCATTTGATTTGAGTCATTGTCCATTTGGAAGACCCATTTGCGACTGAGCTTTAACTTCCTGGCTAAAGTCTAGAGATGTTGCTTCAATATATCCACATAATTTTCCTTCCTCATGGTGTCATCTATTTTGTGAAGTGCAACAGTCCCTCCTGCAGCAAAGCACCCCCACAACATACTGCTTCACGGTTGGGATGGTGTTCTTCAGCTTGCAAGCCACACACTTTTTCCTCTAAACATAACGATGGTCAATATGGCCAAACAGTACAATTTTTGTTTCCATATATTTTGTTAAGATATTTGTCCCTGTGTGCATTTGCAAACTGTAGTCTGGTTTTTGTATGGCAGTTTTGGAGCAGTGGCTTCTTCCTTGCTGAGCAGCCTTTCAGGTTATGTCGATAGAGGACTCGTTTTACTGTGGATATAGATACTTGTCTACCTGTTTCCTCCAGCATCTTCTCAAAGTCCTTTTCCTGTTGTTCTGGGATTGATTTGCACTTTTTGCACCAAACTACGTTCATCTCTAGGAGACAGAATGCATCTCCTTCCTGAGCGATATGATGGCTGCATGATCCCATGGTGTTTATACTTGCTTACTATTGTTTGTACAGATGAACGTGGTACCTTCAGGAATTTGGAAATTGCTCCTAAGGATTAACCAGACTTGTGGAGGTCCACAATTTTTTTTCTGAGGTTTTGGCTGATTTCTTTTGATTTTCTCATGATGTCAAACAAGAAGCACTGAGTTTGAAGGTCTTAAAATACATCTAAAGGTACATCTCCAATTCAGTACACCTCCTATGATAAGATAACTGGCTAAATATCTAAAGGCTTGACATCATTTTCTGGAATTTTCCAAGCTGCTTAAAGACACAGTTAACTAGAATGGTGATATAATCAATTAAAAGTGAAACAATCTGTCTTTAAACAATTGTTGGAAAAATGATTCGTGTTATGCACAAAGTAGATGTGCTAATTAAACGACTTGCCAAAACTGTAGTTTGCTAATATTAAATCTGTGGAGTGGTTAAAAAATGAGTTTTAATAACTTAAACCTAAGTTTATATAAACTTCTGACTTCAACTATACAGTATATATATATATATATATATATACACACACACATACATACATACATACATACACTACCGGTCAAAAGTTTAGGGTCACTCATATATGTATACAATTTGCTAATTTAAAAGACACTATACAATTTATTATTGTGTTTTCGTAACCACTGCTTGTTGCAAATTTCTCAGTTGCTGCGCAAATGCATCCTGCAGATGGGAAGGCCAGTGGTGGAGGCCCTGGAAAGTCCACCTTTTGAAAAACCAAGCATTGAACAGGTAGACACTCAACTCATCATACTACATATTCAAATATCATATCAGCATCAGTGTATGTAAAGGTGGAGATACAGATAGAGCCCCTACAAGATCAATAGTTTATTATTTTCTTGGGCTGATAATGATGCGCAAATAGGAAATTTATAGGAAACATGAACGTTTAACATACATTCATTTGGTTACCATAACTCTCTGCTTTCTGTTAGTTTGGTAGACATTTAGTTTGCTTGAGAAGCACTTATCAGAAAGACAAAAAGATATATAGCAACATATAATATATATGTATATATACTGTCATTCCAAAGCAACCTTTAGCATTCAAGACGGTCCATTTCAGCCCTCCAGACAAGACTTTAGTGAAGGTCAAGTGTGTCAGTCAGGTTCTGATTTCACCAGGTCGCTGTGTGTGTTGTAACTTTATTTCCTCAGAATATGGTCTTGTTTGTATAAATACAATCTCAACAAAGAATTGTTTGTTTATTTGATTAATACATTAAGAGTGTAACCTTTCAGCATCACCTGTCATTTGGAGATGGATGAAATGTTATTTCCCTCCCTGAAAAACATTCCTGACCTCCCTTTTGTTGGTGTCACTCCTGAGTCTTTTCATGTGTTGCAGGGTGTGAATAACTTTGTGCAGTACAAGTTTAGCCACCTACCATCTAAGGAGAGGCAAACCATTGTAGAGCTTGCAAAGATGTTCCTCAACCAGATCAACTACTGGCAGCTAGAGACTCCTTCGCAAAGGAGGCAAAGGGCGCCCGATGATGACGTAGCTGGTTATAAAGTCAATTACACCAGGTGACTGTCGTAGAATGATGATCTGATGGTTTTTGAGGTTAGGGTCACCTATCCTCAGAAACGGAGGTGTCGTTTTTCATCAGATTTTTATTTGTTTCCTTTGTTCTTCTGCTATTGTCATTTAAAGTCAGTATGAAATCAAAATGGACTCTATTTGCTTTCATGTTGACATCTAGTCATGGGAACACCAATCATTCCCCCAGTGTTCAAAATGCAATAACCTCTATTGGCTGGGCATTCAGTCAATGGGAAGGTGGAATGTAATTGTTGATGGAAATGGAAAGAATCTGTCACCCCTTCTTGTGGGTTAACATTTAAAGGGATAATTCACCCAAAAATGAAAATTCTTTCATCATTTACTCACCCTCATGTCATCTAATTTGTATGACTTTCTTTCTTCTGTTGAACACAAACAAAGATTTTTAGAAGAAAATGTCAGCTCTGTAGGTCCTCACAATGCAAGTGAATATTGGCCAGAACTTAGAAGGTCCAAAAAGGAAATAAAGGCAGAAGAAAATCAATCCATAAGTCTCCAGTGGTTAGTTCCATGTCTTCTGAAGCAATGTGATAGGTGTGGTTGAGAAACAGCTCAATATTGAAGTCCTTTTTGACTATAAATCTCCACCTTTGACCTTTGAATTAAAATTTTGGGTTGAACTTTAACCATAATTGAAATGGATGTGTGTTGGCAGACTGCATTGCTGCTAATAGTCTAATGGCTGGTTGTGTTGCAGGTGGCTCTGTTATTGCAACGTGCCCCAATTCTGTGACAGTCTTCCTCGGTACGAGGCTACGCAGATTTTCGGACGCACTTTTCTGCGCTCTGTATTCACTATTATGAGGAAACAGCTGCTGGAACAGGCCAGACAAGAGAAAGACAAACTACCACCCGAGAAACGCACACTCATTCTCACACATTTCCCCAAGTAAGCACAAATGGACACAAAAAAACACATGAAAATCCCAAATAACTGGTTGATATTGTATTTATGCGAATATGTGTGTGTGCTCTGCACAGATTTCTCTCTATGCTGGAGGAGGAGGTTTATAGTCACAATTCACCTATCTGGAGCGAAGACTTCATGGTTGGTTTATCAGGTGGACAGATTCCCACAGGTGATTACCATGTTGTTCCAAACCTCTATGACTTTCTTCCCTCAGTGGGTCACAAAAAGGAAATAGAGTGTAGAAGTGGAGTGTTGATGCCGTTTCCAAACAGTGACAGTGAATGGTGACCACGGCTGTCTCTGGTCCACATCCACTTTCATTTTATGAAAAGAGCAGCCTCAACATTCCTTTTGTCCATCACTTTAATGTCAGATGTTTATTCAGTCTTGTCTGTGGAATGGCTTTGCAAATATAAATGGTATTCGTATTGGTTAGGCATAGATTTTGTTGAGCACTTTCTCTTATTGGTGCAGTGATCAGTGCTCCACCTGTGACCCGCCCCCTGTACTACAGTAGTAGCCCCGCCCCTGTAGAGCTGGCTGGAGGAGGCAGCGTAAGCCCAGCCCAGAAAACAGCATCCACTCTGGAGCCCAATCCAGGTAACAATCATCACAGCATGACTAAATAATCATAATGTCCAAGAACAACACACTTTATATGTGCGTTATACAGCTATAGTAAAGATATAGTCTTGACTTTGTCAAACCTTATAAAAGTTTACATTTGTTATGTTGTAGTTCTTTCTCTAACATAAATTATATTAGTGTAATTCTATTGAAATACAGGATTTAATCTTTTTTTAACAGATAAAAAACCCTATCATAGACAGTTTCATAAATTAGGGTAGCTCATGCCACAAATATCATTGAAAGTGACAAAAATGCCCCCAAAATTATATATTTTTATTTATAAATGTATAAAATACCACTGAAAATCGTAATAATTTTATTTTATTATAGATTGTAAATTGCTTAGATGTTTGCACATGTTAAACTTAGTTGAATCTGAGTTTTTTTGGATCACAATAAACAACCCAAATTATTGAGTAAATTTGATCAACTCTACCTTTATACATTATGCTTGTTTATTTGTGTATGTAGGTGGTGAAAAACGAAAACCTTCTGAGCCCTTATCTCACGAGGACTGTAAACGACCTCGTGTAGTTGGTGACATTCCCATGGAGCTTATTAATGAAGTCATGTCCACCATTACAGACCCTACAGCCATGCTGGGACCAGAGGTACCAAAAGAGAGAGTGTGTGTGTGTGTGTGTGTGTGTGTGTGTGTGTGTGTGTGTGTGTGAGCGTGTATTTATCACTTTGTGGGGACCAAATGTCCCCATAAGGATAGTAAAACCCGAAAGTTTTGACCTTGTGGGGACATTTTGTCGGTCCCCATGAGGAAAACAGCTTATAAATCATACTAAATTATGTTTTTTGAAAATGTAAAAATGCAGAAAGTTTTCTGTGAGGGTTAGGTTTAGGGGTAGGGTTAGGTTTAGGGGATAGAATATAAAGTTTGTACGGTATAAAAACCATTATGTCTATGGAAAGTCCCCATAAAACATGGAAACACAACATGTGTGTGTGTGTGTGTGTGTGTGTGTGTGTGTGTGTGTGTGTGGATTTAGATGCTGTTTTAAAGGAATCACCCACATCTTTTTAATAGTTTGAGATAATATAAACGATTTGTGAACAGCTGCTTACAAGAGTACATGGATTTATTTATTAATCTGTCTTTTAATATGTTAAATTTGTAATAAATTAAAATAAGAAGTTAAACAGCAAGATATTAACAATGCACTAACTATGTTTTAGAAGAAGAAAAGAAATAATAGAAAATATTAGAAAATATTTAGAAATAATTTATTCAAATAGTCCATAGTATGTTGGTGATTATCCAAAATTTGTAATGAGGAACAATTATTGAGTTTTTCTATTAGAAATGTTTAGAATTATTTCTAAATGTTTGAAAGTGTGGTTAAAGTTTGGTTTGTTACAAACATTTACATTTTTTTTCATTTTGCACATTATTGACAACTACATTTTACCAAATTTCTACCCAATTTCCAGTGCTGCGTAGTAACAGATTACATGTAATCTGGATTATATCATCAGATAACAAAAATCAAGTGTTTATAACTAAATTACATTACATTTTAAAATAATCATACTCAGATTAGAGTTACTTTTATTGTGTACATGATTACATAATCAAGCAGTGGTAGTAAATTGTTAATCATTTAGTGATTCCAATTTTTTCATAAAAAAAAACCCAAATATATATATATATATATAGATAGATATTAACAATTTAATAAAATAAAAAAAATCTTAATGAGCCTAATGCTGATATACGTTTAACAAATCTACCAGTCTTCTTTTTGTTGATAATAAATACTGATATGTATTTTCATCCTTGTATTTATATGTCAAAATGGTACAAGACTATTTTACCTGAAGGCAGGTGACATCAAATAAGAAACAGATTAGATAACCTAAAACATATAATCCAAGAGATTACATTACCGATTTCAATTTTAGTAGTGGAATTTATAATCAGTACCAGATTACAATTTAGAAGTAATCTACCCAGCACTGGCCATTTCATGACATCCATCTCTATTTCGTATTCATTAATTTCAAAATGGATTAAAATGAATTAATATGACATGAAGAATAATTGACTAAATTTAAAGGACATTTTTGTCCCAATAAATAATTGTACAAGGTAACATTAGTTTGTCTCTCTCAGACCAGTCTTCTCTCAGCACACTCTGCACGTGATGAGGCCGCTCGGTTAGAGGAGAGGCGAGGCGTCATCGAGTTTCATGTCATTGGAAATTCCCTCAACCAGAAGCCCAATAAGAAGATCCTGATGTGGCTTGTTGGTCTGCAAAATGTCTTTTCACACCAGCTGCCCCGTATGCCCAAAGAATACATCACACGGCTCGTCTTTGACCCGTATGTTTGCAACTTTTAATCATGAGCTTAAAGCACTTTATGCCTGCATCATATGCCTGAAATTATGCCTGCATCAAAGCTTGACCTTTTCTGATAGACCTTCTAACAGTCAACTCTGAACCTGTTGCCTCTTGATTCACTGAATTGACGGCAGCTTTTTTTATTTTTACACAGGAAGCACAAGACTCTCTCTCTGATTAAAGATGGCCGTGTTATTGGGGGAATCTGCTTCCGGATGTTTCCATCTCAGGGCTTCACTGAGATTGTGTTCTGTGCTGTGACCTCCAATGAACAGGTCAAGGTGTGTCATTCTCGTCCTCTTTTCTCTTATTCCTCCTCTTTGTTCCTTCTGTTCAAATTGGTTAATTAATTTGAACAGAATTGAATTGTGATTCTGTTTATTCTGGTTGGCTTTGCGAAGGGTTACGGAACTCACCTCATGAATCATCTGAAGGAATATCACATCAAGCACGAAATCCTCAACTTTCTCACCTACGCTGATGAATATGCCATTGGCTACTTTAAAAAGCAGGTCAGTGTGTTCTATTTGCTGTTTCATAACTAAGGAATGCTGCCCTTACAAAAAGTACTGTGACAGTACCATAGTACATGGATGGGATCATATGGGAATACCATGATACAGAATTATTAGCAGTTTCACATACCATGGTATGTACTGTACGTACAACATTGAAGTTTTTTTTGGTACTGTGAGTGTCCTTTTCTGTAAGTGATGATACTCTAAGCTACTTTAAAACAAACAAGCATATTATTATGATTAAAAACTTGGTATGACTATGGTACTCTTTGATTAGTGCATTGAAAGCAATGTCCATTGTCTTACCTTATATCTGTTTTTTCATGCCAGGGATTCTCTAAGGACATTAAAGTGCCAAAATCCAAGTATGTAGGATATATAAAAGACTACGAAGGAGCCACACTCATGGGCTGTGAGCTCAACCCCTCCATCCCTTACACGGAGTTCTCCGTCATCATCAAGAAACAGAAAGAGGTATTTAAAATCTTAGTTAAAGGGATAGTTCACCCAAAAATGAAAACTCTTCCATCATTAACTCGCCCTCATGCCATCCCAGATGTGAATGACTGTTGAAAAATTAAGATTTTTAGAAGAATATCTCTCTGTAGGTCCATACAGTGCAAGTGAATGGTGATCAGACCTTTGAAGCTCCAAAAATCACATAAAGGAGACATAGAAGTAATCCATATGACTCCAGTGTTTAAATACATATAGAAGCGATATAAAAGGTGTGGGTGAGAAACCAAATTTGAGTAAATTTTTTACTCTAAATCTCCACTTTCACTTTTAGTTTCTCCTTCACCTCTGAAAGTGAAAGCTAAAGTGGAGATTTAGAGTAATAAAGTACTTAAATATTGTTTTGTTTCTCACCCACTCCTATTATATCGCTTCTGAAGATATGTATTTAAACACTGGAGTCACATGGATTTCTTCTATGTCACCTTTATGTGACTTTTGGGGTTACAAAGGTCTGATCACCATTCACTTGCATTGTATGGACCTACAGTGCGGAGATATTCTTCTAAAAATCTTCGTTTGTGTTCTGTTAAAGAAAGAAACTGCACTAGGGTGAGTAAATCATGCGAGAATTTTCCTTTTTGGCCAAAATATCCTTTCAAAGAATTCACGCTGTATATTAAAATTCCTGATTCTGTTGTCTTCTAAAGGCATCTTGTCATCCTCTCTTTTAGATCATCAAGAAGCTTATAGAGCGCAAGCAAGCACAAATCCGTAAAGTCTATCCTGGCTTGTCCTGTTTCAAGGAGGGAGTTCGCCAGATTTCCATAGAGAGCATTCCAGGAATTCGTATGTCTCAGTTGTATTTGCAGATTTCATTTTTTTTTTATTTGTATGACATCAAATACAGTTGCATTTATTACAGCTGCAGTTTTTCGATATCTTTCTGTGGACAGGTGAAACTGGCTGGAAACCTTTAGGGAAGAGGTGAGTATGTAACAGTTTTACAACACGTCACAGCTAAACATATATCTTATGTAACTTAGCTAGTTCAGGAGCAGTTCTAAGAGAATAAACCTAAAAGGTTTATGGAATGTCGTCTTTTAAACAGCAAAGAGCTGAAGGATCCAGAACAGTTGTATAGCACCTTAAAGAACATTCTACAGCAGGTTAAGGTAATGGCTGTTTGCACTGGTTTAAATGTTTCAGAATCAACACATGAACATGGCTTATGAGTAATATGTATTTGTTTATCTCTCAATCTCTTACAGTCCCACCAGAATGCATGGCCTTTTATGGAGCCAGTGAAGAAGAATGAAGCACCGTGTTATTACCAAGTCATCCGTTTCCCTATGGGTACGTAATTATCTGTTTATGTACACATTACACCGTATTTCAGAAAGAGAGATTCTTTGAGCCAAGACTAAGATTGTTAGATGACTACTTGACTAGTTAACCCTAATGTGTGTGTGTCTGTGTGTGTGTGTGTGTTTACCCATCTAGACTTGAAGACCATGAGCGAGCGGCTAAAGAATCGTTACTATACCACACGGAAACTTTTCAGGGCTGACATGCAGAGGATCTTCACTAACTGTCGAGAGTACAACCCTCCCGAAAGCGAGTACTACAAATGTGCCAACTTACTGGAGAAGTTCTTTTACACCAAGATCAAAGAGGCAGGCCTCATTGACAAGTAGTCCAGTTAGGGGGCACAGTTTTATCCCTCCGCACCCTTCCCCACCCTTTCCATTTCTCTCTACCTCTTTATCTTGGCATTTATTTTAGAGCTTAATTTATCTATCTGTGTTTGCGCTGAGAGGTTTGTCCTAGATGAAGTTCCGGTGATGGGTCACTGGTGTGTGTATGTTGGAGTTTGCGTGACCGTGTATGTGCAGGACACCACCATATGTGACCGCAAGCCTCGTTTCTGTTTTAAGAGTTCCTTCTGCCAAAATCAGAACATTGCGGAAAGGTTTTGCTTGAGCGTTTGTATGTATGGCTGTGTGAATTTGGCGTGTATGTATACAAGCTTTTGTGCATGTAAATAATAGTACAAATCTGTTTATATAGATCAATTTTATGAAATACTGTATATTTTATTAAGTAGGGAGGGAATGGCGTGGAGATGTACCATGCTCACAAGTCAATCAAGAAAAATTACTCTAATGTTGTATCTTCAAAAAGCACTTATTAATTATTTAACCTAAATGAATTGTGGTAAACACTTGCATTTATAAGCTTTCTAATCAGAAAATTGCACCACAGTACCAGTGTGTGTAAGCGATGTGCCGCACTGAGAAGCATTCCTTGTACAACAAAGTCTTAATATGCTTCATCTTTATGGCTGTCCTACTCAAGAGAATGAACACCCTTTTGTATTTAAAAATGACACATGCAATGTTTTCTAACATGTTTGTACTTTTAAATACTTAAGAGATGGACTTTGTACTACATTTGGAGTTTGGCGGTATAAAGGACTTTGTTCCTTTGGTTTTCAAGACAGCATATTTGATTTAATGATTAAAACTTTAGAGCAACCAATGTTAAGAAATTTTGTGTTAGACTTTTTTTGTAGAGGGTAATGTTGCACAAACTGCACATTTTTTTGGTTTTTACTTTTTAGGATATAGAAATTGTGTAAAAAAACAAATGTGTCACAATCACCACATTTTGTTGTAATAGACCTGTTCGTGTGAATTTTATCTTTTATTCAGATGCCAGTTGTGTTGGCAAGTTATTACCAATTTATTATTCAAGTAAAACTATTTTTTATTTATTTATTTTTTTACATTACACAAGTCAGTGAAGATAAGTCAGTTTGCTGGTGTGGTGTAGTATAGTCTAGTGTAGCAACCTAGGTGACAGACAAGTAAAGGAAAGTTTATTATTTATGGTTATAATTATTGTATTATAATTATTCATTATTACAGCAGATTTTAAGGATTTTTAGTACTGGGCTTGCTGAAGGATTCACACTGTTATTGTTTCACTAGATTGAATAAATGTTATTCTAATTTAGAAGCAAATGACTGGAAATAAAATGCCCAATGCTTAAAGTTTTTTTAAAAGACTGATCAACACATAAAGAATGATTTGTCCACACAACTGAAGAATTCAATAATTTAATGTGTGGTTACATGGTCATATTTAATTACACTTATGAATTAAAAAAGGACGATGTACAGTTTTATTCGACAATGTACAGTAACAATGCCATATTATACATTTCCTAATCTGGTCAAATTTAAAATGACAAGAAGTACCTGATATATTTCAATAAAATACATTTGCAAAACAGAACTGCTAGCTAGTATAGTTCATAATAAAATATTTCTGGTGAGTACAGAACAAATGAAAAAGTAACTAAAACATCTGTTGTTTGACGTACAGTAACAAAACATGCAGACAGACACATTTATGCAGGGTATTATAGAAATCACCCTATTGTCTGTGTTATTTCTTGGATTCATTTAAAAATAATCTACAACTAATTTCTCTTGCCTGTGATAAATCAGATAAATGTAGCACATTTTCTTTTGATTTGTAAATGCTGCTTAAATCTCTCATCAGGGTTGTTCCATTTTTACCTGCAGCTCAAATAAAACTGTTTCTGTTTCCTTCAAACTCTAAAACAGCTTTTAGAGTGTCTAAACAGCTGAGCGTGTTGCCAGCTGGACATGTCCCCCTCTGCTCCCGTAAGCTCCACCTCCACTATCAGCTCCGTGCCTCCAGATAGACTCGCAGTGGAGTGCAGTTCACCATCTGTGAAAACAAGTCCATTACATTTGTATTATATCAAGCTCAATTAGTGAGGATCATATTACAAACCTTTTGTCAAATCAGTTCTATTAAGTACAGAGAGCTATGATTTACCCTAGCAATGCAATATTTTGAATAAAGTAAAAACTATCATTTGTTTACACTGCATTGGTGATGTGATGACAGTGCATTCATATAAGGCCATGTGAGCCAAATATATAAACAAAACAAGTATATCAACTGAAAGGGGGGCATTCACACAAGATGCATTTGATGGTTTCAAAAACGGAATGGAAATCAGGGGTCGAGAAATAGCTTTAAAAGGAACTGTTTTAAACTTGACGTCATCATAAAGATGTCATCTTATGCTGCGAATCACAACAGCAAGGCACAACTCAACAGTCAAAGACAGATAAAAAAATAATTAAAATAAGCAGCAGCGAGAATGCTACACGTCATGTGTGAACGCCCCCTAAACAGTATCTACTTCATGGCACCAACTTATATATCAAGTAGTGAGACTGATACCTCCAGGGAACTCTATGGTTGTATGGGCGGAACTTAAACTCCAGCGCACATGGCCTGAATGGAAGGTCTGGCTGAAGGCTTTGACTGAAGCTGTCTTTATCTTCATTCCTGCTGGAGCGCAGTCAAGCTTCCAGCTTATCCTCCCAGAGGAAGAGCCCTCTGTTCGTGCCAAGTACACCTACAATGTCAGAAATAGTATTGTAAGCATTACATGAAAACACCGGTTTAAACTCTTGAGGACAATGATGTGATAAGGCCAACTAAATATCAAGGTTCCCAAACTTTTTGATTTATGAATTTCCACGATTTCTCCAGTTGTTTGTGATTACTAAGGATAACGGTAGGTAAAAATAGAGATTTTCCAATGCATTGCAATCTTTATTTGAACAATCTCAATATAGATTCTTAAATCTCAAGATCGATCTTTAACTCCATGCGCAACCCTCCCCTACAATGCGAGGAAACAATTCCCATTTGCAACCAAATTTCACGCTATGGGGTTAAAATGTTCATAATTCACTCACCAGTGATTGCGTAGTAAAGTGATGTATTCAGAAGTAAAATCCTTTCACTGTGTGTTGAGAGTAAACATTTTTCTGTGTAATGCGTTTCCAAAGACGAGATCTATGCGACCCATACGTCATTGAATAATGTCTCTTTTAATTCCAATGTTGTTAAAAACAAAACTATTTCATTCTAATCATGCATAGCACAGATGAGACAAAGGTGTTCGAGTCTCTCATGTATACATGGGCTAATTTACAGGCGCTCTTTACGGAAATGCCAGTTTTGTTAGAGACAGTACCGGTTTTAGCACAGATAATGCAGTTAAACAACAAACATGTTACAAAAATGATGTATGAAATATAATGCCATTTAATTATTGAATACATTGTTATTTTTCAAAAAGCCAAATTGTGACTTAATTATGTAAAACTAATAAAATATAATTAGTAAAATTAATATTTTCATAATGTACCTACTTAAAAGGTCCCCTGTATAATTAACAGCATTATCTGAGAGATAATTTATTTCATATGCTAGCAAAAGTGACATTATAACTGAAATATAACTGATATTGAATCGAAATAGAATCCAAACGAGAGCTTGTGAAATGGAATCAAAATGAGAAATCTGTATACCCAGCCCTGCTGTTTTATAAATATATATTAAAACACAAAGATCATTTTAGAGATTGCACTCAAAGAATAATTTATAGTCTATTAAAAGCTGCTAAAAGAAATCGAATTTAACTAATTAAACTTGAGACTTAAGAAATAAATTACTTCTGGTTTGATTTTAGAGTTTTAAGAACACATTTTCCTGAGTTCACCAGATTTAGAAGTCTTAGTAGAAATAAATTCCACTAGTTCCACCAGCAGCCTTTGTATCAGCTCTTTCTTCCTCTCTGGTCCTAAAGACTGCTGCCTCTAGAGGCATCAAGTGGTAATGACAGACAGATTCGGCATTGTTTTCCAGGCACTGATGTACTGTACTTTGGAGGAGGGCATGAAACTGAGTAACATACCGTAGTGTTGAGGCCGTTAACTGTATGAAGCAGCCATTTCTCCTGAATCTGTGTGCATCTGGACAAGACTTCTGGGTGTTTACAGGAGTATCTCCATGTCACATCTACGACTTGGTCCTTGGAGAATGCCAGGATGTAAAAGTTTTTTCCCCCAGCCTACTTCATACAGGAGGGGTTTATCGCATGCATTTTCACAAGGGTTGCAGTGTAGCCAATGATGTTGTGAGTTAGAAAACACCTCAGTCCACACATGATCTGAAAGACAGAATTTAGAGATCTCATGTTGCAAGGGGTCATTTTTACATATTTAGATGAGGAAATGTGCAGCGATAGACAGATATATCGGCCAGGCCAAATGGTTGCCTGATATCTGGCTTTTCTGAGATTATCGGCTTTGGCCTGCTTCCATTCACATGTGATTTGAAAGCAGGTCAAAAGTTAAAGAAATAATTTTTACGCATTTTGATAAGACCGCATATAGACTGATATATCGGCTGATATTTGGCTATTTTGGATTATCGTTTTGGGCTATAACTGTGCCTGCTTCCGTCCACAAGTGATATGAAAGCTGGACAAAAGTTGAGACATCATTTTTCAACCTACTCTCATAGAATGAACGTTAAAATAACTACATTTGTGCAAAATTTGTTTTAAGTATTAAGATGAGGAAATGGTCAGCAATAGACATATATATTGGCCAGGCCAAATAATCAGCAGTTATTTTGCCATTTTGAGATTTTCGGCATGGACTGATAACGGAGCCTGCTTCTGTCCCCAGTTATCTGAAAGTATGACAAATGTTAGAGACATAATTTTTCAACCTAGTATCATAGAATGAACGTTAATATAAAAATATTTTGGCAAACTGAGTTTTACATGCAGCATTCTATGTTTTGTTAAAGATTTCTGGTGAAATGAACACTGTGTGTTTTATTAACTTTCACACAAACCATGACTACAATGGTTGATTATGACCCCCCCCCCACACACACACAATTACTAATATCCTATGCTATGTTATGATATCAAAACACTTATACTATAACGCATCATTTGAAAAATTATACATTTTCACACTTGAATTACAGACCCACCTACATTTACACACTTAAATGTGATTAACCTTTTGGTAGCTTACCTCATAAAATGTTGGACTTTCGACTGGGAAGTTCACAGTTCAAGCCCAGCCAAGCACACAAGCTGACTTGTGAGATGAATGTTTCATAGAAGCAACACAATATGACGTGGTTACTTAGCATTTTGTTTTTAGACACTATCAGTTAAGTTTAGGTGTTGATTTAGGGTAAGGTTGTCTGTTGTGTCCACCAATCATTTGCTTTTTTAGAACACAATTTGTTAGGTTTAGGTTTAAGTTTTAGGTTATGGAGGTACGCCCCCTGCAGGACATTTCACTGGGATACTGCAGCGAAATGTGTAATAAGGCGCATCAATTCATTTTGCAAAAATGTTGACACAGTCACGTAACATTCATGATATCAGACTTTACATATTTAGATGAGGAAATGTGCAGCAATATACAGATATTTAAAGGCCAGGCCAAATAAACAGCAGATATTTAGCCATTTTGAGATTATCAGCATTGACGGATAACTGTGCCTGCTTCCGTCCCCAGTGACCTGAAAGCAGGACAAAGGTTAAAAGACAATATTTTGAGGGCTTGTTTTTACATATTCTGTTAAATGTGCAGTGATACACAGATGTATCGGCAATGGCAAAACAAAAGCCATTTTGACTCTGCCTGCTTGAACAGAAATGTTAGCTCCCCCTTGTATCAATTCCAAAATCTACCAACAGCCTTGATAATGGACAAACATTTTCTATTGTAATATTGTTCATTTAGTTTATGCAATTTTGTGTACGTCTCAAATGCTATAATTTAATTGTATGTGTTTGTGTGTATTGTGTGTGTGTATATATATATATATACACACAAACATAATATTGGCCATCAGACACCTTGCTCTCTTGATATTGTTATTGGCCATTAAAAATCCCATATCTGTTGACCACTTTAAATGTGTAGTCGCAGTGGTGCAGTTACCAGATTAATGCTGTAAAACTGGTAAGGTTTGTACCTGTGCTGTCCCAGATATACCATGCCTCAAGGCCTAAGGCTCGGCAGCACAGTGTGAAACAGTTTGCCCATTCTCCACAGCGCCCTCTCCTGCTCTCAAGCAGCTTCTCTGGATGATTGTACCTGTGCAAATGAAAAATTATTTATTTTGCATTCTAGCAAAACAATATTGAAAATGAGGCCTACGACTCTGAGAAATAAAACTGATTTAACCAACCATAAACTGACAAAGATTTATGGACCTTATTTGAAGACAAACTGACAGTATACACTAAAAAACTAGGTGCACCTTGGAAATATGGTGGAGAGATGGCATGTCTGACAATAGTGGTTCTCTACACGGCCTGCATCCCTGCATTTTTTTTTTTAATACTAATTTAAAATCTAGTAGCACTTGGTAATGTTCGCACTCCAGCATGAAGGTTACTTTCGCTTTCTGTTTTCACGCTCCCTATTATTGAGTCAAGCTTGTATCTCGTCTCTTTATTCTTATGTCAACTGGCATATAGTGAAAATGAATGACGGGATGGCAAAGGAGAACACGAGTGGGGAGGTGATTGTCACGATCAAATGTTTGTTGTGAAATCCTAAAAGACGTGTTCAAAAACACGATGATAATCCGTTCACATGTGGAGAGAAAATATAAAAGGTCAGTAATACATAAATCCCCTATTGAATATTTTGAATAATCATATCAACATTCTAATCTAATGCATCTCAAGCTTAACTTTAGGCTATTATGTCCTGCATTAAATAGAATTGAACTTTTAACGACGCAAAACACCAACTGAACTAATCAACTCGTTAATATTGCGTAGTTTGACTACAATTGCCATCTAAATTACTTTAGTGGCATAATCCTTTGAGCGGAGGGGAAATTATAGCCACTTCACTCCACTCACATACTCTGGTGCAGGCATAGGGGCAGCAGCAGCCGATACCAGGCCTGCAGAAGGTGTGAAGGGTGGCACTGGGGCAGGACTCGGAACAACTCTGGCACTTTGTGGATTGGACGCAACTTTGCTTGCCCCAAGTCTCTGGTCTCTCTCAGCAGCAATAGTCTCCCGCACCTGTCTTAGCCTCTCCACTGATGACAACTAGGAAACAGCAGGTGGGCTTCAGCCTAATAGGGACAGATATAATATATGATGGCGTTTTGATAACTCGTGAAGCACTGTCAAACGTCTACTTGTAACCAGGAAAGGGATACTGTTTCAAGATTTCTATTCAATGAACTTCATTTCATTACGTGGTCATATGAAGGTAAACAACCTCTTTAAATCCCATCTCAGAGGCAATCAACTGCTCCATTGACAGGCAATAGCTTGGTGGAGAATGTTGGGTTCCCAATACGGATGGGTATTTCTCCTCATTTGGATTCCTATAGAACACACATACACAATTTCGAACCATAAGGTGACAATGCAGTTTATACAAAATAAGTGGCATCTTTGGAATAGTGTGCAATAAGACGCATCTAAAAAGCGTTCATATGGATGGACACTGGACAGACTGTCTGTATGACAACATTTCTAATGATCAGGCAAAGCAACATTTAAGTTAGCACTCATTAATGTCTCAAAAACACTTGAGTTTACTCCAGAATATTATCCGCATACGTAATGAGTAATTTGGAGACGTCCAAAAACACCTCGGTGGGATTTTCACACAAAGCGCTGAATCCTTGAGACTTAGACATGACTATATATATATATATATATATATATATATATATATATATATATATATATATATATATATATATATATATATACACTCACCTAAAGGATTATTAGGAACACCATACTAATACTGTGTTTGACCCCTTTCGCCTTCAGAACTGCCTTAATTCTACGTGGCATTGATTCAACAAGGTTCTGAAAGCATTCTTTAGAAATGTTGGCCCATATTGATAGGATAGCATCTTGCAGTTGATAGAGATTTGTGGGATGCACATCCAGGGCACGAAGCTCCTGTTCCACCACATCCCAAAGATGCTCTATTGGGTTGAGATCTGGTGACTGTGGGGGCCATTTTAGTACAGTGAACTCATTGTCATGTTCAAGAAACCAATTTGAAATGATTCGAACTTTGTGACATGGTGCATTATCCTGCTGGAAGTAGCCATCAGAGGATGGGTACATGGTGGCCATAAAGGGATGGACATGGTCAGAAACAATGCTCAGGTAGGCCGTGGCATTTAAACGATGCCCAATTGGCACTAAGGGGCCTAAAGTGTGCCAAGAAAACATCCCCCACACCATTACACCACCACCACCAGCCTGCACAGTGGTAACAAGGCATGATGGATCCATGTTCTCATTCTGTTTACGCCAAATTCTGACTCTACCATCTGAATGTCTCAACAGAAATCGAGACTCATCAGACCAGGCAACATTTTTCCAGTCTTCAACTGTCCAATTTTGGTGAGCTCTTGCAAATTGTAGCCTCTTTTTCCTATTTGTAGTGGAGATGAGTGGTACCCGGTGGGGTCTTCTGCTGTTGTAGCCCATCTGCCTCAAGGTTGTGCGTGTTGTGGCTTCACAAATGCTTTGCTGCATACCTCGGTTGTAACGAGTGGTTATTTCAGGCAAAGTTGCTCTTCTATCAGCTTGAATCAGTCGGCCCATTCTCCTCTGACCTCTAGCATCAACAAGGCATTTTCGCCCACAGGACTGCCGCATACTGGATGTTTATCCCTTTTCACACCATTCTTTGTAAACCCTAGAAATGGTTGTGCGTGAAAATCCCAGTAACTGAGTAGATTGTGAAATACTCAGACCGGCCCGTCTGGCACCAAAAACCATGCCACGCTCAAAATTGCTTAAATCACCTTTCTTTCCCATTCTGACATTCAGTTTGGAGTTCAGGAGATTGTCTTGACCAGGACCACACCCCTAAATGCATTGAAGCAACTGCCATGTGATCGGTTGATTAGATAATTGCATTAATGAGAAATCAAACAGGTGTTCCTAATAATCCTTTAGGTGAGTGTATATATATATATCTTCTTCTTCTTCGTTTTTACTGGCGACTTGCAACCATATGGAGCATTATCGCCACCTACTGTATGTTAGTTACATTTGTTTAAATCCTTACATTTAGTCCAGTTTGTTGTAGATACGATGACACAATTTTAAGCACCATCTTTCCGGAATTATTTGAGAAAATATTTGTAATATCCATTTGTTTGATTCCTTCATGTTCCAGTCCATTCCTTAGAGCCAGTCTTTGATTTGAGTATTTAGTGCACTCAAACAGCACATGTTCCACAGTTTCTGATTGACTGCATATCTCACACTTTCCCGTTGGATGCTTCCCTATTATGTGCAGAGATGCATTTAACCTTGTGTGACCTAACCTGATTCTGCTAATCATCCCCTGCTCTCTCCTGTTCTTCCCCAGAGTCTTTCCTTCCCCACCTTCTGCTGTATTTTAAATAAATGTCTTCCTTTACTTCCATTATCCCATAATTTTTGCCACTGTATCTTAATTTTGCTTCGTACGTATGATTTAATCTCTGCTTTGCTAATTGGTACTGCCACTTCTACCTGATTTATCTTTAACCCTTCCTTAGCTAAAGAATCTGCCATCTCGTTTCCTTGGATGCCAATATGTGCTGGGATCCATAAAAACTGAACATCAATCCCCAGACTATTTACACGATATAGTGATAACAAACTTTCAAACATAATATCCTCCCTACATTTTGATGACACACTTTTGAGACTTTCCAATGCTGCTCTTGAATCTGAACAAATTAGTATTCTCAAGGGTTTGACTTCCTCTATCCATTGTAATGCAAACATGATTGCCATCATTTCTGCTGCATATACTGACAAATGATCAGTTATTCTCTTAAACACCTTAATTTTTAGTTCAGGAATGTAAAATGCACAGCTTGATTTTCCATTATCTGAATTTTTTGACCCATCTGTGAATACATGTACATAATACCCATATCTCTCATGCAGCACAGTATTCACACAAGCTTGCATACTAAACATGCTTTTGCTTGAACTAACCTTTTTTAATAGAGAAATATCAACTCTAGGTTGAGGTAGTAACCATGATGGAACAGCTGGTATTACGGCAGTTGGACTAATTACCCAATTGTTCATTCCTAGCTCCTTAGTTATCTCTATAATTCCCCTACTAAATACCTCCTTTTTAATTTTACTGCTTTCCCAACTTTCGTTTAAACTTCTTTTTGTTGGGTGTGTTTCCTTTGACTTTGTAAGTTAGCCCAATAATTTGCCCTCAACTGTTTCCTTCTCAGAATTAATGGCATTTCCCCAACCTCCACTTGAAGCGCTGATATTGGAGTTGATTTTACTGCTCCACAACATAATCTCAATGCTTGAGCTTGAATTTTGTCCAGCCTTTTTAAAGATGAACTAGCAGCTGAACCAAAAACAATACATCCGTATTCTAGAACTGATCTAATTAATGCAGTATAAATATTTCTTAACGCCACACGATCTGCTCCCCATACACTGCCTGTTAAACACCTCATAATATTCAATACTTTCTTACACTTATCTTCTATTAATGACTATATATAACTCAACACATCCGCGTAAATAGCCCGCAGACGACTGTACTAAAAGTTGTTTTCACAGCTGTCCGTTGTGTGCCTGATGAATATTTTATACAAATAATATTAACAGTGATATTGGTTGTTATTTAATTATAAATAAGGAGACAAAATAATAAATGACTGATTTACATATAAGTTGTGGCAAAAAAATAAAAAATAAAAATAAATTACCGACGTAGAGGCGATTACAGATGCCTACATGAAAACTACTTCAGAAATGGTGTCATAATAAAAGTCTTTTAAAAATCCAGTTTTAAAATCTAAAAAAAAATCTTCAATCGTACGTTATTTAATCAAATTTAATTTTTCATTATTTCCTACGTTGGACTTGAAAATTATACTTATACACTTTGAATAACAAGATGAGTTCTTCTTAGCAGATATCAGTAGGCAACTGCACTCATTTGATAGGTCCAATACAAAATTATAATAATAAAATAATATAAATTATAATATTAATCGTAAAAATAATAGCTATTTTTTATATTGTATTTCTTAACATAATAATACTGAAAATAATAATAATAAACAATAAATATATATATTTTTTTACCAATTTTTACCAATTTACCAATTTCTATTTTCAATATAAATTATTTCTTTTTTCCAAATTTAATTTACTTTATTGCCATGATTGTGTTTACATTGTATATTGCCAAAGCATCAACATCGCAACGATTAATAACAAGAAGAAAAAAAATAATGCAGTAATGAAAATAAATAAATAACAAATCCTAAAAACTGATTTAGATACGCCGTTACTCTTTCATAATTTCGAGCATTGCTTTTTCCGGCCAATAAGGCGCGAAGTAATTCAGTCCAGTTTACGCTGCGTTGGCATCACATTGAGGTGTAAGCGAAAGTAAAAATTAAAAAAATAGAGATATGCAGCAAGATTTTAAAACAGATATTATCTTAAAAATGATGTAGTGTCACTATATTTCTTCACGTTTAACTTTGTGGTTATAGTCTTTAAAAGTTGCTTCATCTTCAGTGTTTGTTCGCAGATTTAGCTGCACGTGGAACTGTCTTCTCAAACTTTGGCAGAATCTTTCAAACGGTGAAAAG
Source organism: Xyrauchen texanus (assembly GCF_025860055.1). NCBI lineage: Eukaryota > Metazoa > Chordata > Actinopteri > Cypriniformes > Catostomidae > Xyrauchen > Xyrauchen texanus. Next base: position 18,588,502 of record NC_068285.1, on the reverse strand, counting down.
CCATGACAGATAAACCAATGTGGGAGCAAATCGGCACGGGATTCGTGCAACATTACTATCAGCAGTTTGATTTAGACCGCATGAAGCTCGCCGACCTCTATGTAAGTAACTGCAACAAATATCTCGAGTCAGTTGAACTTGAAAACTTAAATTGAAAACAAAAACATCTAAGTAATTGAACCTCATTGCCTCAAGAGATGACTAACGAGAACTCTATTACCGTTCTGTATTGGGCTTTTGCTGTTATCAACCAGTTCCATTATGTTCTAAATGCGTGTAAAATGATCATGATATTTTAATGATCTCCTCTAGACTGATGCCTCCTGTTTGACATGGGAAGGAGAGGGATTTCAAGGGAAAACTGCTATCATGAACAAACTAAATGTAAGGCAACTTATTGTACACCTGTCATCTAGTAGTGGGAAGTTCGGATCATTTTACTGACTCGGATCTTTGAGTCTCGTTCAGCAAAATGAACGAATCTTTTTTCGAGTCATTTCGTTCATTTCGTTCATTTCAGCAGAATATAATTAAATGTCATGTTAAATAGCCCAAAACATCAAGTAGTCTACTTACGAAAATGTTGATTCAATTTGAAATAAATAAATAAAAATAAACTATAGGGTAATGCAGCCAAAGCCAATTTATAAGAAACCGAAATGTTAATTTATTAATTGGGTCTTAAGTTTAAGCTATTGCAGTTAGTTCACCTCACCTCCTTTTTCTCCGCCTTTTGTGTCATCGGGTTCGAACTTCAAAACGTTAAAAATACTTAGTTGTCGATGTCGACTCGTCAGTGTCTGTGTGTGGGCCATGTGGTGTGACACAGCAGCCAATGCACTCACTGACTGCATGCACATGCAGCATACCGGTCCGGATCCGGAAAGATAAATGATTAGTTCAAGTCTCGACTCTCGAAGTCTTCGGGTTTGGGTTCGGCCGGGTCCGAGTCTTCGTTCTTCCTGTCAGTCCCATAGAGACTATGCTATCAGTACCGGAAAGAGAAATGATTAGTTCGTCTCTTCGGTTCGAGTCGCTCGTTCTTCAAGTCAGACTCACAAACCCATAGCACAGCACTACTCGAAACCGAAGAGACGAACTAATCATTTCTTCCGTACTGACAGCATAGTCTCTATGGGACTGACAGGAAGAACGAAGACTGACCGCCAACCAACCAGACTAATCATCTCTTTCCGTACTGACAGCAGCATAGTCTCTATGGGACTGACAGGAAGAACGAAAGACTCGGACCCGGCCGAAACCGAACCAGACGAACTAATCATTTCTCTTTCCGGTACTGACAGCAGCATAGTCTCTATGGGACTGACAGGAAGAACGAAAGACTCGGACCCGGCCGAACCCGAAGACTCGCGAAAGATGAACTAATCATTTATGACTTCATGTACCTTATGCGATGTTGCGCGCATGCGCGGTCAACACAAAATGAACGAATCACTCTCTGAGACAACTTGGTAGTCCCGAGTCATATTAAAGATTCGTTCAAAATGAACGAATCGTTCATGAACGACACATCACTACTGTCATCTTCTGCTTTGCAAGTTACTCTGCACCTTCTTTGTAAATGGGGGATTTTATCGGTAATCCTGACTAAATCTAACAGAATGTCCCTGTTTGCAGACCCTGCCCTTCCAGACTATCCTGCACAAAATCACCGCTCAGGACCATCATCCAACTCCAGACAGCTGTGTCATGAGTATGGTCATGGGCCAGCTCAAAGTAAGCTGTGTCAATCGATTGCTTTTATTTAAAGGAATAATTCACCTAAAAATGAAAATCCTCTATAGAACTACAGAACACAAACAAAGATTTTAAGAAGATTATCTCAGCACTGTAGGTCCATACAAGTGAATGGTGGCCAGAAAAAAAGCACATAAAGGCAGCATAAAAGTAATAAATTGTGGTTAAATGCATGTCTTCTGAAGCAATATAATTAGTGAGGCTGAGAAACTATAAATCTCCACTTTCACTTCCATAATCTTTTTCTTTAGTTTTTTGGTGATATACATTCTTTTCTTTTTTTTCTTCTTTTTTTTTTGGAGGGGGATTTTTTTTCTCCCCAGTTTGGAAAGCCCAGTTCCCTATGCACCAAGTCCTCGTGGTGGCGTATTGACTCGCCTCAATCCGGGTGGCTGAGGACAAATCTCACACATTTTATCACGTGGCTTGTTTTGCACATTACCGCAAAGACCTAGCGTGTGTGGAGGCTCACGCTATTCTCCGCGGCATACACGCACAACACGCCATGTGCCCCACCGAGAGCAAGAACCACATTATAGCGACCATGAGGAGGTTAACCCAGCATGACTCTACCCACCCTAGCAACCGGGCCAATTGGTTACTTAAGAAGCCTAACTGGAGTCACTCAGCACACCCTGGATTTGAACTTGCGACTCCAGGTGTGGTGGCACGGTGGCTGTCAGCAAGAAGGTCCCGGTTTCAAGTTCCGGCTCAGACACACCAGGGGGGTCTTTCTTTGAGGAGTCTGCATGTACTCCCAGTGTTCGCGTGGGTTTCCTCTGGGTGCCCTGGTTTCTCCCACAGTCCAAAGACATGCAGTTCAGGAGACTCTAAATTGCCTGTGAGTGTGAATGTGTATGTCTGTGTGTGTGTTGCCCTGTGATGGACTGGCTACCTGTCCAAGACCGCGTGTCCCAAAAGCATCGCAAGCTTAAGTTGATCATAGAGACCATTGGAGCCAATGGTTTCCACAATCTATTTAACTAACTATGCTTTTGGGAAATGCAGCCCAGGGTGTTCCCCTGCCTTTGGCCCAGAAACAGCTGGGATAGGCTCCAGCACTACCCTGTGACCTTGCTAAGGAAAAGTGGCTTATAAAATGGATGGATGGACTTAAATATTGATCTGTCTCTCATCCACACCAATCATATCACTTCTGAAGACGTGAATTTAAAAAATGGAGTCTTATGGATTACTTTTATGCTACCTTTAGTTGCTTTTTGGACCTCCAAAATGTTGGTACCAATTCACTTGCATTGTATTGACCAACAGAGCTGAGATATTCTTCTAAAAATCTTCTTTTGTGTTCTACAGAAGAAAGAAAGTCATACACATCTGGGATGGCATGACGGTGAGTAAATCATAAGAGAATTTTAAATTTTGGGGTGAACTATACCTTTAAACACACACAGAAAAAGTGTTTAATCAAAGTGCATAATCATATTCATCTGGTGATATTTTAAAGCATGGTTTATTTAGAATTTCCTTGTTATGTCAAAATAAACTGGATAATAGCATGTTCTTACATTTTGATGCATGAAGTGTTACATATTCACTTCAATACCTTTCAACAATAGGGCTGTTGTGTATTACTTAAATCCTATTATATAGATTGTAACAAACAAAAACATTGACATTTTTCCCTCTTATATTTTACAGGCTGATCAAGACCAAGTTATAGGCTTTCAACAAGTCTTTCTGCTGAAGAATGTAGAAAACAAATGGGTCTGCACTAACGACATGTTTCGATTAGCTCTTCATAACTTTGGAGTGTAGTTATAGTGTTTGCAGTTCATGCAACTTTGGTATCTGGAGTACAGTTACACATTTCACACTTGGAACTGTTTTCTTTCTTATTTTGCAAGAATCTTTCACGTCCCTGATATCTCCAGATAAGAAAAACAAGTGATTATAATAATCTGTAATTTGTTTGTTGTGGCATGCACTGTGTGAAATTGACTCAACAATAAATTGATAATAAGTCTCCTTATTGTCATTGTGTGTTTATTGTTTTAGTTACATTTTAAAATCCATATTGTAATACTCACGCTGGATTCATATTAAAATGTCTGGATTCCTGATTTGTGATAATCTAAATCCATAATTGTTAACTTGAGGTACATGAAAGTACTGGAGGGGGTATGTGGACTGGTACGTAAAACAATGGTGTATTCAAAGTTCTCCTGGGAAGTTCGTTCTTTGAGGTCAGAAATTGTAAATACGATGTGATGTACGTTCAAATGGTTTTAGTCTGAAAGAATGGACACATTTTGCAAATTCATATTTCTTTTTTTTCACTTGCTAGCAAAGGCAAGAAAGCTTTTTCAGTACTAATGCAAACAAAAAAGCCACCCATTAGGTGTGTAATTAATGTTTATCTGTCTTTTATATTTAGTGCAGCACAGATAATGATGGGAAATGTAGATTTGTTGCAAAGCTTGTCGTTGCTTAAACCAGCTAAATGAGTTTTTTCGTTATATTCCATTATTATTGATATTCTTCATTAACTGTACAAAAACTGTAATCTTCACAGTCAAAATTCTCAAGTAAAACTAAATTATTACAGATAACGATTTGCTTCTGCTATGATTTATAAATCGATATGCCCCCAACTCTGAAAGTCAGGCTCAAAGAAAATCCAGAGTATCCCACTCATAATTATGACTTTGTGGTGACGTTCATGTGCCCTCAGCTCATAAATCCGACAATTCTGGCATGACTTGAACACACCAGAAGATTCTCTACTCATTGCTCCTCAAAAATGATGCTGCCTATCTGTGAATTTTTCCAGTATGTCTGAAGTGATCATTAATTGTAGGCTAGCACGCTGTGCAAATAGTAGCCAAAATGAAGTTAGAAATGCTCAATTTGTATATTTAGTTCTTGTATAGTGTGTAGTCACTAACAATCTGTCTGATGGAAAACTTGTTGGCACATTTTTTAACATGTTCGATGGACCCTTTTCACAGCCTGATTCCGCCTTTTTTAGCAGTGTAAATCTGGAAAAAAAATATGTATTTTCAAAGTTTTATTATTTTGTGTATATTTATATATTTATTGTTTGTGTTATATTACTCTGCATTAATAAAAACAACAACAACAACAACAAAAAAAAACACATCTACTGCTGCAATGTGGTTTAAAATGCTGAGGGAGTGACAGTATTTGGCATCTTCTGCCTGCCGTAATCTACCCGTCTATTTTGTTTCCTCTTTTGAAAAGTATAGGAAATTTTATATTTTCTTTTCTTAACCCTACTATAGTTGACCAGATACTATTAAGCCAGGGACAGAGCACTTATATTAAAACGAATGGGAGAAATTGGCCCGCGACCCTGTACACAGGATAAGCGGTTGACGATGGATGGATGGATGATGGGAGAAATTGGAACGCCCAATATGGCGGATGTAGAAAAGAAAGTCCCGCCTTACAGGTAAAAGAGCCAATCATCTTTCAGATACAGACATCGCCTGTCAGTTATCTCGAAAACGCAAATGCGCTTCAAATAGACCAGCCTGAAAACTAGCGTTGTGTTTTTTAGCGTGTTCTAAGCTAAAGAAGCACAATTGAGCCTATATTACCATTGTTGCCAGACTATGCTGATTTGAAACATGTTATCTTATCAACCATTGTGGAGAGTAGCGTACGTTTCTGCCGCTTGTATCCATAGAAAATAGCTACCCATGAGCGTTTCCAAGATGGCTGCCGAGTGGACTGACTTCACTTGAAAGCAACTTCAAGTTTACTCCTGCGATCTGAACCCGGAAATGTGAAAAGGATCCACTTCAGACAAAAACGTTACTGGAATATTTGTCTACAAATATGCTAACTTGATTGAAACCTCATAAAATAAAATAAAAAATATATAAAACATGATAATGACATGATGATATGATTATAAAACATATTCATTATAAAACACCCTGTCCTGGATGCTAAATGTTCAATACAGCGTTTCAGCTGTGCTTAAAATCACAACGTTGTTTCACTATGCAAACTCGCAGATTAGATTTCACCAAACTTGCACTTTGGTATGCAGCAAAATATTAAAATGTTTGCGTTCTCACTCTTCCTCACTCATATACACATGAATGGAGCACAAAGTCTAGTTTGATTACACAATAACCCAGGGGTCAGCAACATTTTTGACATGGAGCAACCCCGCCATTTTTCATTTCAAATTATATTATTACAACAGTTTGAGTGAAAAATATGTGTGACATGATGAATATGATATAATCATGATCCTTCATGTGAATTTTCACAGAGCATCATCTGAAAGTGCTTTAATGAAAGAAACCCTGTCCTTTTGTACAGTTAACACAGTTAAAGGGATAGTTCACCCAAAAATGAAAATTCTGCCATCATTCAGAATCAGAATCAGAATGAGCTTTTTTGTAAAGTATGCTTTCATATACAAGGCTTTTCTGTTGGTGACAGAAGCTCCCAGTGCACAAACAATACAGCAATAAGACAGAGATAATAATAATAATAATAAAAAAATAAAGAGTGAATAGAAATATAAGTATATATAGAAATATACAATAAGACAAAAATATACATATAGTATGTACAAATACAAATCTGTTATATACAAGGGAATGGAATGCAGATGAGGTAGGATATTCAAATAATATAATTGACTTGGCAGTGTACTGCACGTAATTATGGTATAGTATTAACTGTTCATGAGATGGATAGCCTGAGGGAGAAAACGGTTCCTTTGCCTGACGGTTCTGGTGCTCAGTGCTCTATAGCGCCGGCCAGAAGGAAACAGTTCAAAAAGTGGGCAGGGTGAGTGGGGTCCAAAGTGATTTTACCAGCATTTTCCTCACTCTGGAAGTGTACAGTTCTTGAAGGGAGGGCAGGGGGCAACCAATAATCCATCAGCATGCAGTCCGAACTGTCTTTAGTAGTGTTCTGATATCCGATTTCATAGCTGAACCAAACCCGACAGTTATTGAAGTGCAGAGGACAGGCTCAATGACTGCTGAGTAGAATTGGATTAGTAGTACCCATGGCAGGTTGAACTTTTGTAAATTAGCTCTATTTTCCTGCTGGGAAGAAATAATTCCCTAGTGGAAAAACCATCTTAAGCTGGTAGCTGTGTTTTGGAACTTGGTAAGCTGATCATAAGCTTGTCGAAGCTGGTTATTAGCTGGTCATGAGCTGGTCCACTCCAAGCTGGTCACAGACCAGCTACCATCTTCCAAAAACCAGTGTGGCCTCCCATTGATCAGCTTGGACCAGTTTAGGACCAGCTTAAACCAGCTAACTTGTTCCAAAACACAGCTACTAGTTTTGCTGGTTTTTCCACCAGGGTTGTCAAGATTGTCATGAGAGATCTGACTTCTGTTAAGCACATTTGGACCAAAGGTGTTTTAAGATATCTGGAGAAAGCTATTTATAAGCATTCCGATTCATCTCTATGGCAGTGCTACATGGGTAATTTTGAATGGCTATCAATGGGGGAAAATGCTTTTTAGCACCCAAAGGTGTAGTTCCTGCATCTACCAGTAGGGGCTAACTTGGTCACGCTAACAAACCCATTTCTGACCACTATTTCTGACCTGACAACCCCTCTAAAGTCGCACACAGGTTCTTCATTATATAAAAAAAATAATTTGTTGAGTTGGGAAAAGTGTCAAGTCAATAAAATGAATAACGCACTTTACGATACTCTCAATAGCGTTATTTAAAATGTTATTGGGTTATTACATTTAAAAACAAATCACATGTTGGCTAAAAATTTCCCAGAGACATTATCTCAAAGCGTGTTACAAATATTTACCTTGACATTTTTTAAAAATTGGATTGTACCGTAAATCGGAATAAAAAAAATAATTGCGAACGGAATAGCCTTGAGTGACCAAAACATAAAAAAAATGCATTGTTTAGTGTACTATTGTGTATTTCATGCCATGACAATTGAATCGTAACAAATTTCATGTACCGTCATTGCAAGTAGCTAAAAGCTGGGTTTTTTTCCATATGCCTTTTGATGGAATCAATTACTGGTAGTCTATTGGCTGAAGAGGAGTGGTATGATATGACTTCAGCCAATGGGGCACTGCCACCTAGTGCTGTTTCTTAGCAACCAGCTGACTGCTCAGTAGGCCCTCTAGTGGCTACCCTTATAAATTACAAGTAATGGCGCCCCCTTGTGGCCATTCCACTTTTCAGTAAAGGCTGTATAAGGAGGAATATTTGAAAGACTGAAACTAACCACAATCAGACAAGTTAACAACAGAAAAGTTGAACATACTACTCCACGTGATAGCCACTAATAATCAAGATGAGAGGTATATAACAAAGTTTTTCCACATCAGGCGTACTGAAATTGGATTGGCCAGCTGGGCAGTATGATAATTTTGCCCTGACGTCACTTCCCATTTGTTCAATGCGCCATTTTCTCGACTCTGAACGGCAAGCACAATAAATGAGTCCTACTTCCAAATATTAATAATTACTGTTCATTACTGTTTCCATACGTGAGAGCGCAGATTTATAGTTTGAACACCCTGTTCTGCTTCCACATCTTCTATCATCGGTTTTGGAGTGCACACGGATTGGTGAAAGTAGCTAAATCCCCTCCCAGATTCGGTTTGGCGCTGGATAAGGTAATGTCCTCACAATTAGAGCAATGGGAACATTAGCAATTGCGTTCAGTTGTAGCGGGCTCGATATGATGGTGTGGTTTGCAGGAAGTGCAACGAAGCCCGGTGCCCGAAAGCTGCGAAGAGGTTACTTTATGACATCACTGCGTTATTAAGAAAAGCGCCGATTGGAACGAATCAGTTGGCCTGCGGTTTGAAATCATTCCTGACCGAAATTTCTAGATGTGAAGCACGTTATAAATTCCATTCGGATATTTTAGAATTACGGGGGGAGTACCTAATTGTTTCGAATGTATGACATGTGCTGGATTTGGCGGGTGTTTGATCATCGATCGCAGTTAATGCTTGCAAGTAAATAATTTAGATATGCGTTCGCGCATGTTAACGTTTTCAACTTTTGCAGATATCGAGAGATGCATTTGATGGGCTGATTAGGAGCTTAGATGGGGAGTATGGTCATGCATTAGTACACAATAACTTTAATAAGGCCAACTAAATTTGCCATTATGTCAATTTCTAAATATCGTGCATGTGAACTTGTAGATACGATTTTTTTTAAGTTGATTTGAAGCCCAAAATTCAAAAGTTTATATAATATTGTTTTTGCATTGAAATTTATGACAGCACCCTTTACAAATTCTTCGCACTGTAATAGATTTGTGTGTAAATTGGAAAGTGTTTTAACAATTGTATTTGTTGCACTGCTTTATGCTGATTTAAATATAAAACCTTGTTTTACTTAATCTTTCACTGTAATACAACAAAATATAATTTCCACACAATAAATAATTTCGAATCTCCCTTTTCTTAAATAAAAGAATACAAATAATAATAAAAAAATATAGCTTGCAGTGAGGCAGTTATAATGGAAGTGAATGAATACACACTGTTTCAAAAGTATTAGCAACAAGATGTACAAAATATGTGTGTTAACATGATTTTAGATTGTTAAAATCAGCTACTAATCTTTTCTGTGTAAAGTTTTATTAAATTTTTCAACTTCTTTGCCGTAACCCTGAAAAAAACGAAGTAAAATCGATGACTTAAATAAATGTACAGCTCTAGTAATATGCCAGTTTTAACAGAATTAATCTAAAAGTGCTTTGATAAAATTATAAGCTTCACATTTCTGCCTTTTTAAACACAAAAAAAATGGCCACATTTACTTTTTTTGTAAGTGACTCACTGTAAGCTTGACATTTGCTTTCTTTTTTTAAAAATAGTTTTTAAGAAAAGTCCAAATACATTTTTGTGATAAAAAACATCATGCAACAAATACCGTCAGTTGAGCTTATCTTGTAATGAACCCAGAATGTTATTTGAATGAAAATTACTAAAATGTCCACGCCTGCTTTATATCAAAGTCTTTCTAGCTAGTCAGTCCACTGTCAGCCATCTTTGGAATGCTCCCGGGAAGCTTTTTCCAGTAATGACTGTGCAGCTCATATCTGCTTGAATGGGGAAAGACCGAAATCTCCAAAACACTTGGTCAAGATTACGACTAAACAACATATTTCAAATCAACAATAAAATCTGACAACGCTGGTATTATAAATAGCACTTTACCACAGATTACACAAACATGCAATTTTCCTGACTCTGTATAGCTAATGTGCATCTCAAGATGAATCTCCGGATGATATTTGTATCTAAATTTTATTTAATAGAAGTGACCTGTCTCTGTTTACAGTCAGCAAGAATTTGGTGAAAAAATTACTTTTTTCATTATGAAAAAAATAAAATAAAGAAAAAAGCTTTGAAGTATTGGATAAGCTACACACATGCCATCTTCATGTTACCCCAACAAGATAAGACATTTAGTGTGTGTTAAAGTACTGTAACAATATTAATTTTGTCATTGAATTGACGAAGAGCTTTGTAAAACTTCAGAGGGGAAAACAGAACTCACACAACCATACTGTACGCTGAAAATTTAACAATCTTACGCATGTGCGTACGTGGATGCTTAAAAAATAATTATCATAACTGTGCTTGTGACTTTGTTGTCTTGTGTGTATGAGAGAGATATTCCAATCTCTGGAAACTTTGACTGTTCACACCGCAACTGAATGTGGCCCAAATCTGATTTTCTGCTCAAATTTTATATTTTGTAAGGTTGTTTACACATCATTCTAAATGTATCCCATATCAGATACTGGTCTGAACAGCCTGCACTAGTTAACTGACTCGTGTGCGTACAACATTCCCTGAGCCAGTGTATAATAAACCTAGACATGTTCATTATTTTAATATGTATAATTAAATAACTTTGATTTTTAGCCTGAATAGGAAACTCAATGACTATCTAGCATAATAAAATATCAGCAAGTGATTGTAGAACAGATGGATAAAGTAGTTTGAAAAAAGTAATTTTCAGTTGTGGTGGAATTTAATAACCATTGAAGCTCAAGAATGTAATCTTATGATTTCCAACAACTAGATGCATTTGTGTTTTGATACAGTTATTTCTAGAAAATAAAAACTGTTTCAGGTGTCCAGACTGCAACTAAAATGGTCACAAATGCAACCAAAAATAAATGTGACCATTTAAAATCTAGTTGCCATTATCGACAGTCAGGATGTGCCCTTTCATATGCGAATTTGTCAGGTATCAACGTGTGTGTTATTAAATACATCTTTAGAGCGCCAGTGTGTCTCGCACCACATTTCACCCTTTCTGTTGATGATATGGCTGCACGCAACAAAAAAAACAGTGCGAGCCATGATGTCTGATTCATGAACAAATGACTCTTTTTGAACCGGGTCTTTATAATGAATAAACTGACAAGAGCCCTTTTGAGCTCAGGTAAGCAGTTTGAATTTGAGTCACTTTCTCAGCAAATCAGCCATCAATGAGTTCACAACTGGTAGTGCAGACATTTCAAAAATAGTTGTCCCATGTGCATTTTGGGCTTGTTTTATAATGAAAAGTCACGTATAATGTATCAAATAATTTTCTCCCTGGTTATTATTGAATGGGATTGGAGTAGCAGATTAAACTGCATCTGGGATTTCATTTCATTTACACTCTTGTTGTCTTTGTCTGTGCCAACAAGTTACAGTAAAGAAAGACTAATATTTATATATATATATATATATATATATATATATATATATATATATATATATACACACACACTGGCAGCCAAAAGTTTGGAATACTGTACAGATTTTGCTGTTTCGGAAAGAAATTGGTACCTTTTCACCAAAGTGGCATTCACCTGATCACAAAGTATAGTCAGGCCATTACTGATGTAAAAAAACAGCACCATCACTAATTGAATAAGGTAATTTATCATCAAATCTAGACAGGCCCCATTTCCAACAGCCATCACTCCAACACTTTATCCTTTAATAATCATGCTAAATTGCTAATTTGGTACTAGAAAATCACTTGCCATTATATCAAACACTGCTGAAAGCTATTTGGTTCATTAAATGAAGCTTAACATTGTCTTTGTTTTTTAGTTGCCATAGTATGCAATAAACTGGTTTGTCTTAAGGTTAATATTAGGTAAAAAATTGCAAAACAAATTAAATAAAAAAACTTTCTCTAGAAACTCATCAGTCAATCAATGTTTTGAGGAATGAAGGCTAGACAATGCTTGAAATTGCCAAAAAAAACTGAAGATTTCATACAAAGTACACTAGGGGTGGGTGATATGACCAAAATCTTATATCACGATATGAGTCATTTAGATCACGATAACGATAAATAAAAGTTATGTATCATATGTAATAGTAATAAAAATGGGTTAATATAATAAAGAACCTTATTGTAATGTCCATTTTTGGAAAACCTAGACAGTGAAATGAAAACGAATTCCTCTTATATAATTTTATCTTTATTTAGAATTTGACAAAGTTAAAAATAAGATAAACACTCCGTTTTAAATCTACCTTATCATATACTCGCTTTCACATTATGCCACAATTCAGTCTGATATGTTGTTGATCAGATTTATTAAAACATTTCCTCAAGAAACTGAAGATCTTTTCAAAGCAAACGTAACAAAGAAAATATTGATAGATAATAATTTTAGTAAACAATAACAAAAATAACACCTTGTAGAAAATAAATGTAAAATATATTTATAAACATTTCTTAGATGGGCTGGTTTGGGTATTTCTGTAACTGATGATCTCCTGGGATTTTCACACACAATAGTCTAGAATTTACTCTGAATGGTGCCAAAAAAAAAAAAAAAACATCCAGGCAGTTCTGTGGACAGAAATGCCTTGTTGATGAGAGACGTCAACGGAGAATGGCCAGACTGGTTCAAACTGACAGTCTACGGTAATTCAGATAACCGCGCTGTACAATTGTGATAAGAAGAATAGCATCTCAGAATGATATATTTCTGTTTCTCAGATTTATCATATTGCTTCTAAAGACATGGATTTAACCACTGGAGTTGTATGCATAACTTTTATGCTTCCTTTATGTGCTTTTTGGAGTTTCTGAGCTTTGGCCCCTATTGACTTGAATTGTGAGGACCTACAGAGCTGAAATATTCTTCTAAAAACCTTCTTGTGTGTTCAGCAGAAGTAAACTACACATCTGGGATGGCATGAGGTTGAGTAAATGATTAGAGATCATACATTATTTTGGGGTGACCTAACCATTTAATTGTATACTATTAAAGATTAGTTTAGTAATGATAAATAATCATTTAAGGAAATATATATGGATACAATGTGGATCAAGCTTAAATGCCTTTTGTCACTTTGCCCATATTTGCCTTATATTATAAAATTTGCAGCATTTTCAATCCACATTAAACATGAAAAAAAAAAAACACTAGATAAACGTAACACTAGACTACCCAGATAAACTTAATGATTTTAGACTTTTAAAATTACACCAGTAAACGCTCCGCTTATGCAGCCATAAAAAAAAACAATACTAAAATATCTAAACTTAAAAAAAAAAAAAAAAAACACTGAGAAAACTAAAACTAAAAGACAAACTGTGAAAACTAACAAACTAAATTGTAATTACAAATTGAATAGATAATGGAAATAAAAAATATATAAAAAATCCGAAACTATAATAACACTGCTTTGATCAGATCTCAAAGTGGCTTTTTCCTGCATGTCACTTTTTCACCCTTCATAAAGGCACGTTATATGTTACGCATTGTTGCAGGAAACATACTGGCAGTGGTGGCCGAATGTAGGTCTAGCTGAGAATATTATTAATGGAATTTTCCTGCCCACAATCTGAACATGTACAGCCCTGGTGTGTGGCTGGACCTCACACTGCTTTGAACCGTGATACCGGGGAGACTGCAGCACAAAATAAAGCAGCGCATGCCAGCTTCCTCAGTCTCTGTTGTTGCCTCATATAAGGTGTAGTCCAGCATCGCAGCTACACATTGCCATGTTATAAGCTAAAATCTCTATTCCATTCCCCTCCATGTTGTTGCTTACCGATGCAACATTGTTGATATAGCAACCAATACAGATATGCCAGAAAATGAACTTGCAATACACAGTACGGACATTCAATCATAAAGATTGGATTCCGATAGGATACACAAAATCGGATTTGGATTGAAAGCCTGAACAAAGCCATTGTCATTCATTTAACAGATCTGTGTCACATAAAATCAAATCAGTATAATAAAAAAAAATCTGATTTGGTCCATATTCAACAGCGGTGTGACAGTTTAGAAATGCATTTCCAAAAACAGTCTATGTGCTTTGGATAGGTGTTAATAATATGGTTGAAAGGTTCTTTTAAATTTATTATATATATATATATTTTACACTTCAAGAAGTGGATTTGATTCTAATATTTAATACCAGTCTGAACCAAACCTTAGCAATTCGATAAGAAGTGTTGATAAGAAAATGCTGCTAAACCTGCCACTGAACTTTAATTGCAGACTTGCAGAATTATGAAGAACATCACAAAATCATGACATCTCTCTTTCAGGTGTAGGACCATGTATCAATTTCCAGTCAGAGGGTTGGAGAAGATCCGCAGAACAAGAAAAAAAGTGAAAAACATTCTTGGAGGATTTGGACTTGAAGAATGTCTTAATTATGCCGAGGTATGCTTATGTTTGTAATTCGCATACAATGAAACATGACAGACCACAGCTAATACTAATAACCTTTTTACTTAAATTACATTAAAATCCCTCTACTCACTTATAAACAGGATCTCCAGGAATTCTACCCAGGAGATAAAGTTTTTGATGCCACAGACTGGTGCGATTTATCAGATGGGTTTGATGGGCGGTGGATAAAGAAGGTGATCTTAAAAAATAATTTTGTATTTTTTTTTTAATGAATGTGCATAGCTTTATGGAGCAAAACCTGTTTATACAATGAGTGATGTTGTGTGACAAAAATTGGCTGAAATTCTAACCAAGCCATCTCCCCCTCTTCATCTTCAGTGGGAGTATCGGACACGAGGATTGTGCTGCAGCTTATGTGAATTCTCTGCAAGGTCCTGGCATACCTACAGAAACCATGTTCAGCGTTACCATGATGAAGAAGAGCGTCTATGCAAGCTTTCCTCATGTACTTCCTGCCCGTTTATTGCCCACCCCAGAGTGGTTTCCAAGCACTGCAAATTATTCCACGTTGAGGACCCAAAGTTAGAATCTGGTGCAGTCCCCCAACTGCCTGCAAGAGCTGTGAGCGGTACCATTTTTCAGTGTCGAAGATGTCATTTACAAGACACTCTCTTGTACAGTGTGAAAAAGCATGTTCTCCTTTATCACTACACCTCCACATTGAACAAATATGCTGGGCAGAGATCCGCGAGGGAACTTGGTGCCCTGGGAGATATTTCTCAGAAATTTTACTGCAAGAAGTGTTATGTATCAGCAGAGACATCTGAACACCTACTGTATCATCTTCTAACCTCAGAAAAGCACAAGGAGCTGGATGTGCATATCAGATCTCTCATTTTTGAAACTGAAAGTAAGAAACAATATCCTGCTCTAGCACCGAAAGCCCACGGCACTTCTGCTGTCATAATGATGAAAGATCAGCCAGCAGTAACTGGTACACTGGCTGCTGGTGGAATCAAAAGAGTAGAAAATGGTGGCTCTGCTATCATTTCTGCCTCTGGAACAAGCCACCCATTTCTTCCCACTCAAGCTTCTGCCCTGGTTCAGCTTGCAAGTGCTGAGGCGAAGGGTTTACTGAGGCCTGGAGTACCGCTGGCTTTTCAGAACACTCACATTGGGAGACCTGTATCTGCTGCTCCTCCTGCAGTTCCCCACCAGATGTCCGTCAGAGTAGGCCTCCCGGGTCAGCCACAGTTGCAATCTGTATCCCGCCAAATTGTCCTACCACCAGGTGTTCGCCTTAATGTACCTAATGTTAGGCCACCAGCTCCTCAATCCTTACTTGTTAATCCAAAATTACCACAACCGAGCCCAGGAGGCACCATGATGACTTCCCAGTCCCTTCTCAGTCATTTAATCCCAACAGGCAACAAAGTCGATGGCTTACCCACCTACACTTTTGCACCTTTGCAGGTCTTATCAGTCCAGTCAAATAACTCCCAAGGACTCAGCAAAGCACAGTTGCCGGTGTCTCAGAACAACCCAGCTACTCATCAGAACAAGCAAAACAGTACCCTGCCAGTCCCCAAGCAAACCAAGAAATGGATCACTTGCCCTATCTGTAATGAGCTCTTCCCATCTGATATCTACGAGTCCCATCCAGCGGTTCACAAAGAATCATCTAATAAGCCCAAGCTCGGCCTGGCTGCCCGTGCTCCTTTCTTAAAAAAAATGCCAGACAAGACTGTTCAATGCCTGACTTGCAAGATCTTGATATCGGAAAGGGGCGTTTTTGAACATCTGCTTCATGGCATGCTCTGCTTGTTTTGTACAGGGATTTTCTACTCCATCAAGCAGCTTGTTGACCACATACAGATGGAACATAATCAGACTCAAAAGAGCAACTGTGACTTCATGCGACGAGAATACCGACTTTATACCGATGAGGCAGGGAATCTGCTTTTCCCGTATTTTGACATTAGGACCACGGCTCCTAAAATAATAATGGGCGAGAAAGAGCTCAATCTTGCGTTGGTCACCAGCTCCCTCGATCTGATCTTTTTGAAGATGTTGCCCAATAATCCTCAGGCTGTTTGCAAGACGCCCATACCATCCAAGATGCCCACACCCAAGCTTGATAACACAGAGTGCCCCTTCTGCTCCGATAAGTTTCTGAATAAGGAAGCCTATCAAATGCACCTCAAAGAAAAGCACTTCATTGTGCCCACTCTGCATGCAATACTTAAAACCCCATCGTACAGATGCCTCTACTGTGGTGGTGTATACACTGGGAAGACTACTACTAAGGCTATTATTGTCCACTTGGGTAAATGTCGCAGTGCACCTAAGAGTCTCAAGGTTGCTGAAAAAATGAGTTCTGGATTAGCTGTTACTCCCAAAGCGAACAGTGCATATGTGTCATACCCAGCCCATCCTAAACAGATCACTGGTCCAACTTCAGTCCAAGCCTCTATTCCTGCCATAAAAACACCAGAAACGGAAGCAGAGTTACAGAGCCAGCTACGGCTGGAGATAGCCTTTCGAGAAGCTATGGAGGCAAATAAGAGAGAGAGAGAAGAACGGTTGGCAAGGAAGAGAAAGCTAGAGAAAGATAGGTTGGCTGGCCTGATTCCCCCTTCACCTGAAATAATCATCGATCCCTCTGTGACCTTTGCAATAGATCCTACCGGAATGGAGGTACGCTCCTTTGAAGAACGACGCGAGTTTGTCAACAAGTACTTCAATACACAGCCTTACCCACTCAAGAAGGAGATAGTTGCCCTGAGTAGCCGTTTACTGCTTAACAAAACTGATGTTGCTTGCCAGTTTGGTGGAAAACGTACCAGGTGCATGAAGAATATGCAGAAAACCAAGGCTGTAGTACTGTTAGGCTTCAAAATGGCAGAGCTGATGAAAGTCCAGCATGATCTTTTTATCCCAGAGATAGAGCCGGAGAAGATGGTCACTGAGACAGAAGCAGAAACGACTGTGGCCGAAGCAGAAACGACTGTGGCCGAAGCAGAAACGACTGTGGCCGAAGCAGAAACGACTGTGGCCGCCGCTGAAACGACTGTGGCCGCCGCTGAAACGACTGTGGCCGCCGCTGAAACGACTGGGGCCGACGCTGAAACAACGGTGGCCGACGCAGAAACAGTGGCCGACGTAGAAATGGAGCAAGAGTAGCTTCCCAATTGTAGTAAAGATAAGTGAGGGACTTACAATGAAAATTTGGTCAAGAGCATAAACAGTAGTGTTCCTTGAAACAATGCAAAATATGTACAATAGACACTGAATCTAGTTAACCGTGTAGAAACATAAGAGTTTGAATCAAGCAGAAAATGTGTTTAAGTTCGTCTGCTGTTCATTAATGTGTTTGTAAACTTTTAAACACGTTTTTTTTTTTTTTTTTTTCATATTAAACCTTTTAAAGGATACACACATTACTTTTCATGCAAGGTTAATTAACTTAAAATTAAAATTAGTTTTTTGTAGCCCTTTCATAGTTCTAGGGTTTGAAACTTTGATATTTGTGCGGTTATACCTTTCTTGTATGTCAATCCTTGAAACCTTTGTATGACATTTTTCATATATATTTGTTGTAACTTAAGCATTTATTAAGTTTTCCATTTTCATGTATCTTCCTATTAATTACTTCCTTGTATTGTCAAATTAATTTCTATCCTGCTTGCCTTTATTCTTATTTAAATCTGGTATTCAAATTCTTTTTATTCAGATTTTGGCCAAAACATATTCCTCACTCTACAGTAGTATGAATCAATGATACATGCAGTGACATTCCCGACAAATAATGCTTACTGAAGTGTGGAGCCTTGAGAAAGGATTTGATTTGTTATATTATATCTTAACAGTATCTGTATTTAGTAGACTATTAGTTTTGCATTTTAGTTTCCCATTTCAATATTGAGTATAATAAATGCCAACATCCATACTTACACAATGAAAGAGTGAATAAAAAATTGCTGCATAATCCGTATACACGTGAGTGCACTTCATTTAATTAGACTTTCAATGTGTAATTAATAATGGCCCTTCTCAAACATTGGAAACTTAAAGTGATAGTTCTTTTTATTGACTTTCATTGTATGGAAAAAGCATTAACGTTCTCCATATTTCCTTGTGTTCCTTGGAAGAAAACATGAGTTTGGAAGGACAAGAATGTGAGTACATTTCAAACTAATTAAATTTTTGGGTAAATCATCTCTAACTCATTAAGAGAAAATAAAAAACAAATAGCTTTAAAGGAATGTTTAATACAAGTTAAGCTCAATCAACATCATTTGTGGCATAATGTTGATTACAACAAAAATTCATTTAATCTCATGTCTCCTTTAAAAAAAAATATATAAATCTGTGACAATGGAAGTGAATGGCCAATTTTTAGAGAGTTTAAACAGAAATGTGAAGCTTATAATTTAATAAAAGCACTTGCATTAATTCTTTTGTTAAAACTTGTATTATTTGAGCTGTACATTTGTTTAAATTGTCATTTTGGGGTTTTGTTAGTTGTAAAACACTTTAACATTACACAGAAAATATGAGTACATTTTATCACTAAAATAATTTGTACATGCATATCCTTAATGTCTTGTGGCTATACTTTTAAAACAGTATTTTAACGTTCAAAAATGGACCCCTATTAATATCCACTCCAAGTGCCTCACTGTAACCCAGATTGTTGCCTATTTCTTTTAGAGGACTGAGTCGGAATTAATTTTTCTGGTAATCAACATTATGCTGTCGATTGAGTTTAACTTACATTGAATCTGGAACATTTCTTTAATGTGATAACAGATTTTATTTGAAGACCTTAATAACTAAATTTATGTTATCTTAATAAAAAAAAAATATATATATTCTGTGTAATAGAAATATTTAATAATACACATTTAATACAATACGCTTATGTAAATGTACATTTATAGGATGGGACATTCAACTGATTTTAAAGTGAACAAGGTACCCTTTAAAATCAGTTGAATGTCCCATCCTATAAATATTCACTGCTGTAGTTGGCTACAAGAAAAACGTTTAGGCAGTTGTAAAAAAACGTAAAGTGAGAATGTGTTTACAATTATTGCCATGGATTTTCTTTTTTATTATTTATCAATTAACAATGCAAAGTGCAGTAAAAAAATTTTTTTATTTATATATATATTTGGTGTGACCAACCTCTGCCTTTAATTCTCCTAGGTATAATTTTTCCAGGTTGTTGGCAGCAAGTTTGTTCCAAGCTTCTAGGAAACTTGCAACATTTATGTATTTGTCTCAATTGCTTCTGTCTCTTCATGTAATCCCAGACAGACTCAATGTTGAGATCTGGGTTCTGTTGTGGCCAAACCCTTGTTATTCTGTTCTACTGTATTTGCAAAAGTAATGTTTGTAAATCTAAAATTGATATATCCTATTGACTCAAATATATAAAATAATCTTCTTGTCTAATTTTAAGATGAAATGTTTGGTGAAACATCTAATATGCCTAAGACTGTTGCACAGTAATGTTACTCAACCGAGCTAAAGAAACACACGCATTAACAACAGGATGATATGGACCTTATTCAGAGTAGCTCCATATTTCGTACTCAATGGCAATGAAGATAAGAATATATACACACATATATACACTGGTGACCAAAGGTTTGGAATAATATACAGATTTTGCTGTTATGGAAAGAAATTGTTACTTTTATTCACCAAAATTGCATTTAACTGATCACAATGTTTAGTCAAGACTTCAAGGAAGTGAACAATTACTATTACAATTAGAATTTTCTTTTTTTTTTTCCAAATTCTCCATGTGCAGCAATGACAGCTTTGCAGATCCTTGGCATTCTAGCTGTCAGTTTGTCCAGATACTCAGGTGACATGTCACCCCACACTTCCTGTAGCACTTGCCATAGATGTGTTGTTGGGCACTTCTCACACACCTTACAGTCTAGCTGATCCCACAAGAGCTCAATGGGGTTAAGATCCATAACACTCTTTTCCAATTATCTGTTGTCCAATGTGTTTCTTTGCCCACTCTTACCTTTTCTTTTTCCTGTTTCAAAAGTGGCTTTTTCTTTGCTATTCTTCCCATAAGGCATGCACCACTGAGTCTTCTCTTTACTGTTGTACATGAAACTGGGGTTGAGCGGGTATAATACAATGAAGCTGTCAGCTGAAGACATGTGAGGTGTCTATTTCTCAAACTAGAGACTCTGATGTACTTATCCTCTTGTTTAGTTGTTCATCTGGCCTTCCACATCTCTTTATGTCCTTGCTAGAGCCAGTTGCCCTTTTTCTGTTAAGACTATATTGTACACCTTTGAATGAAATCTTCTGTTTTTGGGTAATTTCAAGCACTGTATAGCCTTCAATCCTCAAACAATGACTGACTGGCGAGTTTCAAGAGAAAGCTGTTTCTTTTTTTGACATTTTTGACCTAATATTGAACTTAAGACATGCCAATCTATTGCATACTGTGGTAACTCAAAAACAAACACAACGATAATGGTAAGCTTCATTTGACAAACCAAATAGCTTTCAGCAGTGTTTGATATAATGGCAAGTGATTTTCTAGTACCAAATTAGCAATTTAGCATGATTACTCAAGGATAAGGTGTTGAAGTGATGGCTGCTGGAACTGGAGCCTGTCTAGAGTTGATCAAAACTTTTCAAATAATTATGATGCTGTATTTTTACATCAATAATGTCCTGACTATACTTTGTTATCAGTTGAATGCCAGTTTGGTGAACTAAAGTTCTAATTTCCTTCCAAAACAGCAAACTATACATTATGCCAAACATTTGGCCACAAGTGTATAGGTACACATATACGTATGTATAAAATAAAACAACAAGAATTGTGTTAAGTGTAATTTTGTACCATGCCATTTAAGAGACTGTAGATCTACCATCACAGCCTCGTTTTCATTCCCGTCAAATATGGCGCTAACTCTCTTTCTGGAAACGTCTGGGGCACTCCAATCCAGGAGAGGGCGATAGTGACATCATCGTTTCCGTTTAACGTTTACAAGCGTTGTCCACTAGCATCCCACGGTTCAGTACGTAAATACAAGAAAGCGCTCTTATAAACTAATAAAAGAACGCACAATTATTCCAAACATTTAAATCCTAATTTATATTGTAAGGTAAGATTTGCGATTTAAATTGCGTGTCTTTGTTGCTCTAGAGCAAATTAATTACGGACAACCTGTAATTTCTTGTCAATATTTTCCAGAATTTTCAATGCAAATGCTAATAGCTAACTAGAAACTAAGCTAAATGTAAACAATCAGTAGCTTATTTTTATACTATAACTTAGTGTAAATGCTTTACAAAATGTTTATTAACGCCATGCTTTGATTTGTATGGTTTGTATGCGTGCAAGTATTACACTAACTTGTCGTGCTTTTTAGGAGTATATTTGGATCTCCGTCAAAATGTCGTACATGCTCCCTCATCTTCACAATGGCTGGCAGGTTGACCAGGCTATTTTATCCGAAGAGGATCGTGTGATTGTTATCCGCTTTGGCCACGACTGGGACCCTACATGTATGAAAATGGACGAGGTTTTGTACAGTATGGCAGAGAAGGTATTTCCGTTTTCTAACATCCAAACAATGTGAAATCGTTACATCAACTAATTGATCGGCTTGGCCTATGTTTGAAACTTTACAACAATGCTTTAGGAATTATCAATATTGCAACATTATTGTATCAAAGTTTTGGTCTAATTTGTGTGCCTAAATATCAAATGTTTCCTCAGGTAAAGAATTTTGCAGTCATTTACCTCGTAGACATCACAGAGGTGCCAGATTTCAACAAGATGTATGAGTTGTATGACCCTTGCACAGTCATGTTCTTTTTCAGGTAAGCATAGACCACATTTGCTTGAGAAATATCCATTGATTATTTTTTATGCTAATAGTGACTAAAGGGAGTCCAAATGGTGCCAAAAATGATATTGATTGAGCTTATCCTTTTTCACCCAAACATGAAAATTCTGTCACCGTTTACTGACCCTCAAGCCATCCCAGACGTGTATCACTTTTGTTATTCAGTAGAACATGTAAAAAGTATGATTTTTAGAAGAATATCTCAGCTCTGTAGGTCCATATAATGCAAGTGAATGGTTACCAAATCATTGAAGCTCCAGAAAAGCACATAAAGGCAGCATAAAAGTAATCCATAAGACTCCAGTGGTTAAATCCATGTCTTCTGAAGCGATCCAATTGGGTTTGGATGAGAACAGACCAAACGGCAACTCCTTTATCACTTTATATCTTCTCATTACAGTCTCTTGGCACAATCATGTTTTAAAGCTTGATTACACTTCCTTGCGTCATCTAGCGCTCTGCCAGAGACTATTTAGCAGAGATGAGTCTCATCCAAGGCCACCTTAATGCATGGCCTTACTGGGGGCTTAAGCCCCGTGGCTGCAGGAGGCCCCAAACTCCTGGGGATTGGCAAGGGCCCAGCAGCACATTAATGTGGCCCTGGTCTCTTCCATTAGAAGAAATTGGGATGTCCAATGGTCAATAGATGTAGAAAAGTAGTCCTTCCTTACAGCTAAAAGAGCCTATAACCTTTTATATACAGGCATCGAATGTCAATCAACTCTAGAATGTGCATTAGCATTACAAGCTGGGAATTTTTTTTTTTTTTTGTATAACAAGGTAAAGAAGAACAATTTACGATACCAATGTTGTCAGATTTTACTGCTGATTTGAAATAAAAACTTTTATCGTAATCTTGACCAACCATTTTGGAGATTTCACTCTTTCCCCATTCAAGTATATAGGATCTGCACTTATATGCTGTTTGTTTACTAAACAAATGCTCACCGGGAGCATTTCAAAGATGGCTGCCGAGTGAAATGACTTGGTAAAAAGACTTTGACTCTGCGCATACACGAAGTCTAATCAAGCTGGAAATCATAATCGTGCCTAGAGACCACAACGAAAAGACGTACAGTGCAAAAAAATAGCAAAATTTTGGTCAGTTCTCACCCAAAACTGATTTGCATCACTTTAGAAGACATAGATTTGAGTAATGGATTAGTTTTATGCCGCCTTTATGTAGTTTTTGGAGCTTCAATGTTATAGCCACCATTCACTTGCATTGTATGGAACAATAGAGCTGAGATATTCTTCTAAAAATGTTCTTTTGTGATCAGCTGAAGAAAGCCATTCACATCTGAGATGGCATGAGTGTGGGTAAATGATGAGAGAATTTTAATTTTTGGGTGAACTATTCCTTTAAGAATACATCGTCAAGAATTACATTGTAATTATTTGTGACCAATGTGCATTTATTACTTAAGTTCCTTAAATGAAAGACTACTACATATCTAAATGGTTTAGGCCTTTATTGCAAGGATTTGTAATTTTGCATGTGTTGAAGGTCTTGTGCATATAGAGTTGCCTCCCCCTAGCAGAGAATTCAAGTACAATAAAAAGGAATCCTCTTTATTCACGGCCCACAGACAAGGTTTTCTTAACTCTTTCCCCGCCAGCGTTTTTAAAAAAAAGTTGCCAGCCACCGCCAGGGTTTTTGACGATTTTCGCTAAAATTTAATGGCACGCAGAATATTTTCTTCCATGATTATATGAAGATGCTATATATCACAATAAAGATCTGAGCCTCTGCTTTTAGGCAAAAAAAACGATTTTATTTTATCTTCATTTGTTCTTTTTTTATTGCGACTTGAACAGAGGTCGGTTTTGTCAAAAAACAACATTTCAGACAAAAAGCTGAGAAAAAGGCATGTTTATGTCTGATATTTTGAGCTTCTCATACTCCACTTCTTCATGTTTGAGACGATCGCAGTCTGTTTCTTTGATCAAAGAGTTGCGTACTCTTTCAAAACATGCGGAGGGGTCTTCCTTACCATATAACACCTAAAACACGGAAACCCGGAAAATTCCGTGTTTGGCGGGGAAGCGTTTTTTCATAAAACACGGAAAATTCCGTGTTTGGCGGGGAAAGAGTTAAAGGTTGTGCTAGTTTTATCATGCATACTTTTCCTTATAACATGCCTGCTTATGCTTTTCTATGTTTATCTCAGGAACAAGCACATCATGATTGATCTTGGCACTGGTAACAACAATAAAATAAACTGGACCATGGAGGACAAGCAGGAAATGATTGACATTGTTGAGACTGTTTACAGGGGGGCGAGGAAAGGAAGAGGTCTTGTGGTTTCCCCTAAAGACTACTCCACAAAATATAGATACTGAGCTCTGTGCCTTGTTTTTTCTTTTTTTCTCTCTAATAAACATCTTGGTTGGACAAGATCCGAGCATTCAGTAAAAAGGCCATTTGGATTATTTAATGACCTTATCTGGGATTTACATCTGTATTTAAATGTATTTACACTGTTGCAATTATAGTCATCAGAAACATGTCTTTTGTAGTTTTATTTTCTTCTGAAAATGCCACTTTATTTTAAAGGAATTAAACATTTTTTTTTTTTATCAGTTTCTGCTCTTTGTGTTTCCAAGCTCTAATTTTTCCTGGCAACAATAATAGTTCATTTTTATCCATAATAAATACCAAAATCAAAACTAATTATGTGCCCAAAATCAAAATGAACTGCCTTTATTGATGAGCTGGAGCAAGAAAAATGTTTTATTATGGGTGGGTTTGTTGCAGCATGGGCCTGCATTGACAGCTTCAAGAAAATCACAAAAGAGATTTATTTGTGAAACATGCACAAAAATTATAATGTAGCTCTAAGACATACACCATGTTTTTTTTTTTTTTTTTTTACTTTAAAGGTATTTGTATATGGTGAACCTTATATACCCCAATCTTATTTAAAAAAATTTTAAAGGGTGGGTGAGTCGAAATTAATTGTTGTGTTAACTAACATTATGCTACAAATGCTATTGATTGAGCTTCATTTGTATTGAACCCGGAATATTCCTTTAAACTGATAGTTGCTTTATTAATAATTTGGGAATTTGGTATGCCTACATTAACCCATCATAACAAAGAAAATGACTGACTGACTGACAGGAATTAAGTCGCTAGCCCGACACTGTTTAAATAGGGCCCTTTCAACTCCTATTGCTATGGAGGACCAAGTCAGCCAATATTAAATATAAATATTTCCAAATGTAAAACAATTAAAAAAAAGTACAAAAAATGTGACAAATTATTATTTATACTTTTATTTCCTTATTTACATTTCCACATTTATTTTTTATATATATTTCAATATTTATTTTTTATACATTTATTAATGTATTTATTTTGTTTTGTATGTATGGTAATGAGGTGGTGTTTTCACTTCAGGCTGAGCAATCAGGCACGGAGTGCTCCAGAGTGAAGGTTGGAGGTCACAGTTTTATATTGTGGTTGACAAAATGAAATGCGAATATACAGACTTGATCAATGGCCACAGATGGTATGGATGTGCATTTTAACATTATAAAATATACATTTGGAAATTTCGAGTCAAATAGATGTGTTACTTATAGTTTAACAACAACTATGTTCATTCCTGTGATTGTGATTCCTGTGTAAGTATATTTATGATCTTTCAAACTGATTTAGAGTAAAAATGGGACTTCCATATCTGCTTCTCATCCACACCTATTGTGTCACTTCTGAAGATATGGATTTAAACACTGGGGTCATATGGATACTTTTATGTTTTCTTTATGTAAATAATGGTAACATTTTCATTTTTGGGAGAACTATCCCTTTAAATAAGAGGAATACTTAATCGTTTATGTACACACTCTGCTTTTTGTTGATGTCAAAGTTTCTTTGATCAGATCTGTTCATGTTGTGGTTTCTGTTCAGATTGTCTGCCAAGAGTTTCTGGCATATAAATACTAGAGGCACATTTGAAAATTTATTAATTTATTGATATGTACAATATTTTTCATTATTACATTTATTTACAAATATGCAGTACAGTCTGTATTTTTTTTAATTTTTAATATTGGCAGACTTTGTCGTCTATAGAGGCACAGTTGAACTCGAACACACCTAAAAATCTTTTCTAAACTTCAGTTGGTCTTCTGTTACTGTGTGATTTGATCACTGTGTTTCCTTCCAATTCTCTTTAAGTATGTGGATGAGCACCAGGAACAATATGTTGAGGTATAGAATTGAATTTTCTTCCTCTTTCATTTTTTTCCAGATGTTTTAAATATTGGAATATGTTTATGCCAACCAAGTGGCCATAATTGTATATATATAACACACACACACACACACACACTGTGTTTATGGAGTAAATTTGTAAACACAAATATATATGTACACATATACACACGTATGTTTGTTTGAAGCAGCTGGCACAATGGGTCGCTGTACCGAGTGTGTCTGCCTGGCCAGAGAAGTGAGGAGAAATCAATACAATTATGGAGATGGCAGCCAATGACATTGAGAGACTTGTGGGAACTGTTGAGTTGGTTGACATTGGCATGCAGAAGGTGGGGTTTTGCTTGAATTCAAAAAAGTTTCAACAGGGGTGTAAGAACGATCTAGGGGGGACACATTAAATCTCATCAGCCTCTCTTCACAATACAAAAGTTTTAAATAATTTTTAAGGATATATGATACCATTTGAAAGAAAGCATATCAACAGAACTAAGAAACATCAGTCAATCAAGCTCTTTTTATTCATAGAAATTGTATAATTAGAACTAAAATGTAGCAACCATGTATGAATGAAATGATCATATTAAACATAAGAATTATCATATAATTTAATGGCTGCTGTCAAACACTGGTCCAGTCAGCCAGAACCAAAGAGTTTAAGCATTAAATATCCCTTAATCGCTTTGTCAAATATGATATAGTACTATAATGGTTGCTACTACTTTTCTAGGGACTGGTGTTGCAAATTAGCATTCGCTATAAACACTATGATACTTGCAATGGATAGCTGTTCTCAGTTTATCTATGTATATTGTATCTGTCCCAAACAAATAAACCATAAATAAATCATAAATACACCACTGAGTTTCACAGTAAGTCTGAATGGCATATTTTAATTTCTTGGCTTGGTTGTGTCTGGCTTTGGAATTTGTAAAAATCTTTCCCCTTTTTTCAGCATTTGGCTGAAATTTTAGTCTACATTTACTGAAACTGTGTCCCACCGCTTAAGTTGTGAAATGTCACCCATGTTCACATTTTGGTTTAAAAATTACGTTTTGACGCAGCATAGCATGTGTCACAACCGAACTTTGCATGCCATTTTGAATATGTGAAATGAAGAATGAGATTTAAGAGCTGCAGAGAAGGGTATGATTTTCAGTGAATAACGACTTAAATTTTGGTCTCTTGAAGACATATTTTTTATTTTAGGTTAACCCTTTCCTTTAGGTGTCTGTAGTAGCTACAGTAAGTTTACCGCTCAACTTGATTCAGATGTTAAAATACTAAACAGTCTCAGCACAGATGTAAAAGCACTTTGGCTAGTAAATTTAAAGGGATAGTTCATCCCAAAATTAAAATTCCAACCTGGTCTCAGTAAAAACGTGACTGTATACATTTTTCTAAAACATGTTATATGTGTCTCCAGGTACAATTCCCTGCAGTTTCCAGGTGAAATTAACACTAGAAGCGCAACAACAACTGTGTGTTTTATTCACTTTTACTCAAATCATGACTTTTTTCTCTCTCTATTACTCAGACTCGGCTGTTTTATGATATTGACATACATTATAATGTTTGTATTATAGACCCACCTACACTTATTCCATTGTGATTAGCTTGTGTGGTAGCTCACCTGATAGAGCATTAGACTTTGAATTGGAGGACCATGGTTCATGTCCAGCTATGAACTCAAGCTGACATGTGACATTACAGAGTCATAGAAGAGGCACAAAATGATCTGGCTGGTTCAGAAAATTTGATTTTTCATTTTGCTTCTGCATTTTAGTACACTAATGGTTAAGTTAGGTGTTGATTTGGTAAGGATGTCTTTTTAAATGTCTCATTTGTATTTTAAAACACTATTGGTTAGGTTCAGGCAAAAGTTCTAGGTTAGGGAGGTATGTTTTAAAAACATCCATATAAAATACACAGTAACCATGTCTGGATGCAACAACATTTTACTTGCTTTTGGCGCCCCCAACTGGACATTCCACTGGAAACCTGCAGCCAAACGTGTTATACACCATGTACATTTTGAATTGCAAAAATGTTGTAATGTTCCCGTAAATTTCATGAGATCAGGTGGGGAAATTCGGTCATTGTTTACTCACCTCTATGTTGTTTTAACCCCATTTGACTTTATTTTACACAAAGGGAGAAATTGTGAAAAAAGAAATTGTGCTCAGTGATGTCATATAATGACAGTTTATAGTGATCACCTCTTCAAGATTCAAAAGCACGCAAAAGTATAATTCAGAAGTCTAATAAATGATTCCATGAGACTAATGATTGTTCTGAAAGCATACAATACGGTTTGGCGAGAAACAAACGAAAATCTACAGTAATGTCTTATTTAGTGAAACGGTTGACTAACCGTTGCTCTCTGCGCATTCATAAGACTACACGAGAGCAGTATCTGTCGTGATATGGGGCTTTCAAGCGAAAACTAATTTTGTTTTGCTAAAAAAAGAGAACACAACACAGCTGCACACAAAACAAGAGAACTGCACTTATTAAGTATGTCTGATGAGATGAATTCGTAGTCGGAAAATAGATGTCTTTCTTTGACAGAGAAGGCTGAAGGCATATACAGTCTAAACGTTTCCTAACCTAATGGCAAATGACACGTGACAGAAGGTATATTTTATGTGGTAATTAGAGTTTTTCCTACAGTAGCCAGCCGTGATGAGCGACGGGACATTCTGTGGATCACTTGGTTTCTATTTTCGGCATCGCGCCGAGTAACCCTGAAGAAGTGGTCACCATAAACTGCCTTTGTATGACATAACTGTGCAATGACTGGATTTTTGTTTTTGTTTTTTGGGTGAATTAATCTTTAATGCAACTCCACAGAGTTGTGACCATGCGTTCACACACTTCAGCATTTTCTACAGTGAGAGTATTAAACCTGGTCTTTTTAAGTTGCCAACAGGTGAGCAGATGCCTCTGCCTCCACTATATCTGGGCAGACTTAGCTCAGACACAGGCAAGAAAACTGTGTGCATCTACGGGCACTTAGATGTTCAACCAGTCAACATTGAGGATGGCTGGGACACACCACCCTTCACACTGGTGGAGTAAGACGGTACACACACACGCACGCACGCACGCACGCACGCACGCACGACGCACGCACACACACGTGATCTTTCAGGTTTTAAAAGTGTACAATAGCAGTCTCTGGAGACTGATGCTCACATCTATTTATTAATGAAGCCTTTCTGTGTAGTGAAGAAACTTGTTTAGACCAAATTAGATTTTTCAATTGATTTGCTTTTTGTGCAATACTCTGCAAATAGTTCTCCCTCCAGGTAATATTTCACTTTTGATCTGGCTGTACTTAGTCACTTCACTAGCTTTTTTTAACTGAAGAGACTGCTGGTCCAATTTTGTTTACACACATCCTGCTTGTGTGTGGCTGATGAAAAAGAAAAAGAAGGCAAAAAGGAAAGGAGGAAAAAAAGACTCATAAAGTAATCTCACTGACTCAGTATTTTCCATTTGTGTCCCTTTAGCCTGAAGGGATTTCAAGACAAATCCTGTTGTCCTTTTTTCTTTTTTTGCTAAGATAGATCTGACTATTGAGCCTAGCCTTGTGACCTGTCAGCTGATTTCCATAGATTTTTTTCATGCTTACACAAATTAATATTCATCTAAAAAATAATAATAAATATATATATATAGAACTTTATAAATATAGATCAGGTGGGGTTTATTCGAGGCCGTAGTTCTTCTGATAACATTAGGCATTTCATCAATATCATGTGGTCAGAGGCGAATGATCAGACTCCGGTTGCTGCCATCTCACTGAATGCCGAAAAGGCATTTGTTATGGTAGAATGGGATTATCTTATTGAGATTTGGGAAATTTAAGGGTTCAGGAATAATTTTAATGGTTGGATTAAGTTTCTAGTCAATTTATTGACACACGGTAGCTGCGGTACAAAAGAATGGATTAATTTCAGATTATTTTACTCTGGATAGAGGGACCCGGCAGGGTTGCCCTCTTTCTCCATTATCGTTCTGTCTTACCTTGGAACCATTTGCAGCCATGATAAGAAAGGAGGATGATTTTCCTGGGGTGATTGCGGGAGGTGTGGCGCATAAGCGTTTGTTTTACGCAGATTATATTTTA
This sequence comes from Xyrauchen texanus, assembly GCF_025860055.1. NCBI lineage: Eukaryota > Metazoa > Chordata > Actinopteri > Cypriniformes > Catostomidae > Xyrauchen > Xyrauchen texanus. Next base: position 18,557,843 of record NC_068285.1, on the reverse strand, counting down.
TTATTCGTCTCCGAACCCATTAGATCTATGCCCTGTCACAGAATGATTAATTCCTTCTCTAAGTTCTCAGGGTACAGAGCCTATTGGTCTAAATCCAAAGCTTTGGCTCTGACAGCATACTGCTCAGTAACGGATTTTCAGCAGGGCACCTTCCAGTGACTCTCTCCATGTAGATGCCCCCCTTTCTTATTTCAAGCAATTTGATAGCATAGCGAAGTCCTTTATTTGGAATGGTAAATGTCCCAGATTACATTTCAACAAATTACATAGGCTGATTGAAAAAGGTAAGCTAGGCCTACCCAAGATTTTGTTTTATTATTGTGCATTTGGTCTCAGACTTTTGGCTTATTGGTCGCTTCCACCTGAGAGAGCCCCTCCCTGGATTCATATTGAACAGGGAGTCCTTCCCCTATTATAATTTCACCATTGCAAAGCCTTTCTATCAAACTAACTGGAGAAGTTAAGTCACACCCCGTTATCTCGCATTTGCACATGTTTGCAAAAAAGTGTCCAGAGTGTTTAATTCTGACATTTATTTAAATGTTGACTCAATGGCTGAACCCTAAATGATGTATTATAAGTCCCCATTCTGTTGGTCAGAGTGGATTGTGAGGGGGGTTAACACACTCGGTGACCTGTATGAGAGTGGAGTGTTGAGATCTTTTGAGAATTTGGTTCATCATTTTGGGATTCCAAGATCTCAGTTTTATAGGTTTTTACAGCCGCGCAACCTGCTCTGTATTGTTTTTGGGAGTAGCATTTACCCCCCTAAATCGGCAGATACTCTGGTAGAGGTGATTACTGCTTTTGGGGGGTTAAATATTGATTCTGTTTTTATATGTTTGCTTTTATTTATTTAATATATAACAATAATTAAAAAAAAATAATTTTATGATTAACTTGTCTTTTTAAACGTGTGCATTTAAAACAGTGTTTCCCAAACTGTGGTACGTGTACCCCTAGGGGTATGTGAGGTGAAAATGAGGTAAGTGAAAATAATTCTGAGATTTACCATTCTTTAAATTGAATCACAATCTAAAATAACATTCAAACCCAGTTCATGTATTTCTCACTGGCAAAAACAATTTTGTGTGCCCCCTTGTGTCGAAAATGGTTGTGTCATAAAGGTCAGATAAATATGCAATGAAATAACCCTATCTGTTGCGGTTAAAAAATTCCTTTATTCATGCGTCGTGCATCACACAAGTATCATTTTTCACCAGCCCAGCACATTGCTAGGTGATGTAGCACTGCTAGGTGATGTTGATAGTAAATAAAATTAATACTTCACTGTTTTACCAGACGTTTTTACAAAGTCCCAACAAGCTGCATGTGTATATGGGACATGGAGCCAAGGCCTGGGTGTCAGACTTCAACCATCCTCACTACATGGCTGACAGAAAAGCTATGAAAGCTGGTAAGATACAGTTATGTCTTACAGTTAAAAGAGCCAGTCATGTTTTTATTTACTATTGAACATGTATGTGCATTCGCTGGACTAGCTTGAAAATGGACCAGCAAGATTTCAGCTAAAAAACAAAATTTATGATGATGCATTTATGATCAGACTTTTTGGTTTGATTTGAGAAATTTTTAAAAGTAATCTTGCCAAAAAGTTTTGTAGGTTTTCATTCATGTTGCAAGCTGTACTCTAGATAGAAAATAGCTGTAATAAATGTTTTCTTGTAATTAATACTTACCTTTGGACTGTTTGAACACTTCGGATAACGGTTGCCAAATTGTAAATAATCCTGTGTATATATTTCACTACACTGTTTTCCATCGAAATGGTGTGTTTCCACTCCCAAACACCCCCCCATTCCATGATGGCACTGGTCTCTTTCAGCAGGATAATGCACCCTGCCACACTGCAAAAATTGTTAAGGAATGGAATTGGCCTCCAAATTCCCCAGATCTCAATCGGCTAATGTCTTATTGTGCGAAATACCACAGGACACCTTCAGAGGTCTTGTGGAGTCCATGCCTCGATGGGTCAGCGCTGTTTTGGGGCACGAGGGAGACCTACATGATATTAGGCAGGTGGTTTTAATGTTGTGGCTGATCAGTGTGTATGTATATATATATATATATATATAATATATACACTGGTGGCCAATAGTTTGGAGTAATGTACAGATTTGGACAGAAATTGGAAACTTTTATTCACCAAAGTCGCATTCAACTGATCACAATGTATAGTCAGGACATTAATAATGTGAAAAATTACTATTACAATATGAAAAGAAAATCAGAACTTCTTAAACTACTTGGAGTAGCATCAAAAAATCATCCATGTGCAGCAATGACAGCTTTGCAGATCCTTGGCACTATAGCTGTCAGTTTGTACAGATAATTCTGTAGCACTAGCCATAGATGTCAGACACTTCTCATGCACCTTACAGTCTAGCTGATAGCACAAAAGCTTAATGGGTTTAAGATCCATAAAACACTCTTCCAATTATCTGTTGTCCAATGTCTGTGTTTCTTCGCCCACTCAAACCTTTTCTTTTTGTTATTCTGTTTCAAAAGTTGCAAAGTTTTCTTTGCAATTTTTCCCATAAGGCCTGCACCCCTGAATCTTCTCTTTACTGCTGTACATGAAACTGGTGTTGAGCGGGTAGAATTCAATGAAGCTGTCAGCTGAGGACATGTGAGGTGTCTATTTCTCAAACTAGATACTCTGATGTACTTATCCTCTTGTTTTGTTGTACATCTGGGCCCTCCACATCTCTTTCGGTTCTTGTTAGAGCCGGTTGTCCATTGTCTTTGAAGACTGTAGTGTACACCTTTGTATGAAATCTTCAGTTTTTTGGCAATTTCAAGCATTGTATAGCCTTCAATCCTCAAACAATGATTGACTTTATGGGTTTCTAGAGAAAGCGGTGTCTTTTTTTGCCATTTGTTACCTAATATTGACCTTAAGACAAAATAAACAAACACAAAGACAATTTTAAGCTTCATTTAATGAACCAAATAGCTTTCATCTGTGTTTGATATAATGGCAAGTGATTTTCTAGTACCAAATTAGCAATTTAGCATGATTACTCAAGGTGTTGGAGTGATGGCTGCTGGAAATGGGGCCAGTATAGATTTAATCAAAAATAACTTTTTCAAATAATGTTGGTGCTGTTTTTTTTACATCAGTAATGTCCTGAGACTGTACATTGTGATCAGTTGAATGCAAATTTGGTGAATTAAAATACCAATTTCCTTCCGAAACAGCAAAATCTGTTCATTATTCCAAACTTTTGGCCGCCAGTGTATATATACACAGTTGAAGTCAAAAGTTTAAATAGACCTTAGCCAAATACATTTAAACTCAGTTTTTCACAATTCCTGACATTTAATCATAGAAAACATTCCATGTCTTAGGTCAGAAAGGATCACTACTTTATTTTAAGAATGTGAAATGTCATAATAATAGTAGAGAAAATGGTTTAATTCAACTTTTATTTCTTTCATCACATTCCCAGTGGATCAGTTTACATACACTTTGTTAGTATTTGGTAGCATTGCCTTTAAATTGTTAACTTAGGTCATACATACAAGCTTCTCTCAATAATTTGCTGGAATTTTGGCACATTCCTCCAGACAGAACTGATGTAATGGAGTCAGGTTTGTAGGCCTCCTTGCTCGCACACACTTTTTCAGTTTTGCCCGCAAATTTTATGACGGATTGAGGTCAGGGCTTTGTGATGGCCACTCCAATACCTTGATTGGCATCTCCTTCCTGAGCAGTTTGATGGCTGCATGGTCCCATGGTGAGTTGCATACAATTGTTTGTACAGATGAACATGGTACATTCAGGTGTTTGGAAGTTGCATCCAAGGATGAACCAGTCTTGTGGAGGTCCTCAATTTTTGGCTGATTTCTTTTGATTTTCCCATGATGTCAAGCAAAGAGGCACTGAGTTAGAAGCTAGGCCTTAAAATACATCCACAGGTACACCTTCAGTTCAGTACACCAGTTACACCAGTTCAGTACACCTCAGAAGCTAATTGGCTAATTATCTAAAGGCTAATTATCTAAATTTCCTTAAAAAAGGAAATTTTCCATGCTGCTTAAAGGCACAGTTAACTTGATGTATGTAAACTTTTGACCCACTGGAATTGTGATATAGTCAATTAAATGTGAAACAATAGATCTGTAAACTATTGTTGGAAAAATTACTCATGTTATGCACAAAGTAGCTGTCCTGAATGACTTGCCAAAACTATAGTTTGCTCATATGAAATCTGTGGAGTGGTCAAAAAATGAGTTTTAATGACTTCAACCTAAGTGTATATATATATATATATATATATATATATATATATATATATATATAGTAGCATGCCAGGAACTCGATACACCTTTCACCTATCGCATGTTAAGATTCAGGAAGTTAATTGGGTTAACTTATTTAACACGTTAAATAAAAGGATTAATTGCAGAAATAATATTTCCCTGCCATAATAATATATATATATATGTATATATATAGCGGTGTTGAACGTCCTTTTTAGGACACGTCTCCAGTCCAGCCTTCCTCCCCTTCGGCATGTCCCTGTCCCCTCGCGTCTTTACGAAGGTCGCAGAGGCAGCCCTTGCCCTGCTTCGGGAAGCAGGCATACGCATACTCAACTACCTCGACAACTGGCTGATCCTGGCACACTCCCGAGAGTTATTATGAGGCACTCAGGGACCTCAGACGTTTAGAGCTTCAGGTCAACTGAGAAAAGAGCAAGCTCGCCCCGGTTCAGAGCATCTCTTTTCTCGGCATGGAATAAGATTCAGTCTCAAAGTCAGCACGCAGTCAGTGCTGACATTGAAGCTCCTGGGGCATATGGCGTCCTTCGCGGCGGTCGCGCCACTGGGGTTGATGCATATGAGACAGCTTCAGCACTGGCTCCAAACTTGAATCCCTCCTGGCCAAGCCTGATCCCCTCCTGGGATCTCTCAGTGGTCCTCTCGGGCCTTCAGAAACCCCCCCATTTGAGCCGCAAGAATCAGTCAAATTCATGGCCCTCTCCCTGAAGACAGCCCTCCGGATCGCGCTCGCCTCCATCAGAGGGTTGGGGACCTGCAAGTGTTCTCTGTCAGCGACATCTGCCTGGAGTTCGGTCCGGCAGACACTCAGGTGTTCCTAAGACTGCGACCGGGCTACGTGCCCAAGGTTCCTACGACTCCCTTCAGGGACTAGGTAGTGAACCTGCAAGCGAAGCTGCCCCGGGAGGAGGCAGGCCGGCCCAGCCCCTTTGTTGCTGTGTCCGGTATGTGCTTTGCGTACCTACTTGGACCGCACACAGCGCTTTAGATGTTCTGAGCAGCTCTTTGTCTGCTTTGGCGGACAGCGGAAAGGGAACACTGTCTCCAAACAGAGGCTTTCCCACTGGGTAGTTGATGCCATTTCATTGGCCTATCACACACGGGCCGTGCCCCCACAAGCACATTCGACAAGAAGTGTTGCGTCGTCGTGGGCACTGGCCAGAGGCACCTCCCTAGCAGACATATGCAGAGCAGCGGGTTGGGCAACACCCAATACCTTTATGAGATTTTACAAACTCAGGGTTGAGTCGGTTTCGTCCCGTGTTTCCTCAGGTCCGAGCCAGTAGAACTCGGTAACATGCTGACAAACTGACCAGGTGGACCGCTTGCACATAGCAACTTATCCCTCAACTGAGGTAAAACCGTGCACTCTTATCCCAGGAGATCCCACGAACTTGGCCCCCTGGATGACTCCTCCTCAGCCCTCTGGTCCGTGAATTCAGCGGAGGAATTCGCCGACCAAGACCAATGCGGATACTCAATTTACCCTGTACTGGAATAGGTGCTCCACAGGATGGGCTCCCACGTGGACTTTTCCCCCTGTGCTTATTTTCCATGGTATGGTCCCCTTGCGAGCGGACCCGCATCTCCCTTGGGCAGTCCTCACAGACCCCCGGTCGCCATGTTTGTAGCAACTCCTCCCTCTCAATGAGGTAGGATCTACCACCGCACCATTCTCCACATGTGACCTAAAAGCCTATGTGATGTATTTCACCACTCTTTACCTGCCCCAGTCTGGGCAGGTGTGGTCTCCGCAGGGTCTTTCCCCCCTGAAAGTATAGGAAAACTGGGAAAGATCGCCTTCCCTGAGTGCGTATGATAGCGTTAAGATGGCCCCACCCGCTTTAACTCTATGCGAGAAACTTAGAGAGAGAAAAGGCACAGCTGGCTTGGCTTCTTTACCCGCCTGTCGGGGGTAAAGAACCAGGAGGCTCTGACGATTTTATGGGGCATTGGGGAAGGGTACGTGCAGCCTAGTTCAGCTGGTTGCTTTGGCACATAAAATACCTGCCCGCTCCTGTGTCAACAGTACACGTACACGGCTCAGCGCATGGCGTGATTTAAATTGGACCCCTAGTGTCGCTTCTTTGACACAACGTCAAAGTGAGCGACAGACAGGGAACGTCTAGGTTACATCCGTAACGTCTAGGTTACGGATGTAACCTCCATCCACTGATGGAGGGAACGAGACGTTGTGTCCTCCCGGCCACGTCACTGAACCGAGCCACTGTTGCACCCGAACCTCATTGTCGGCTCCTCAGAAAAATCCTGAATGAAACAGATGCATTTCCTTTCCTTTATACCCGTATGTCCGGGGGGCGGGACACGCAAATTCTGTCTCCCGATTTCTCATTGGCCTTTTCTCATAGATCAGAGATGCAAAAGGCGCTCAAGAGAGACCCCTAGTGTCGCTTCTTCGACACAACGTCTCGTTCCCTCCATCGGGGAACGGAGGTTACATCCGTAACCTAGATGTTATGCATACCCACTCTTCGAAGTTCTTATCTTATAGGTGAGATGTTTAGAAATGTTTCCCCTTTTCTGCCTCAACAGATCCAACTATGTTCAGGGCAGCAAGACGTTGGGAGCTTCTATGAAGTATTTCATCTTAGTTAACTGGAACTTCAGGTTCAACATGACTTGGCTGGTGTATTTTTAGGTGTCTGAAGATATGAAAAATGTGGATAAGGGTATGGGTCTCTAAGTGATCCTATCATTTTATTGTACAATCTTTCTTCAGCCCTGGTGGCATTCATTTACTGGCGAGGAAATAAAAAGTAAATGGTGGCAGGCTTGTTTTATTATTACTGAGCCTTGTGATCTGATGACGATCTGACTGTCTTATGCAGTAGCATGTGATGGCTCTAAGAGCTTGATGGCTCTTAGCTGGCATTTTGCTATTAAATACATTTACAGCACTTATGTATATTTCCACCTGTTTTGCAGCTCTCCTGCAGTCCAATTCTCTCTAAATTTGGTTCACCAAGCATATCAAGTGTTTGTGTATGTATGAAGAAAAATTCCATTTAAACCAAAAACATATACGTTGCTAATTTAATCACATGTATACCTGTCAGTCTGTCAAATCATGTCTTAATATTTGATTTTTTTAATATGATTCTTATTAATATGGAATATGACATAATCTGTAATCTGACGTAATCTGTTTTCATACATATTACATATGCAAATTATGTTTCAAAATATCTTTTTACTGTTGTTTACTTATTTAAAACCTGATGAAAAGGCTGTTTTTGTATGGTTTAAATGCATACATTGCTTTTTTAAACAGATAATCTGATAGACAATATGATGCACTGCTTACAATTAATTGCGATTTATTATTGGGAAGTGGAACATAAAACGGGGACTCAAACTATTCATCAATCTATACTTAATTGTTAATAATTTATCCTTAAATTCATCCCTCAAATGGGTTCCCTGTTGGCTAGTGGCCTAGTAATTTGAGTTGGAGACAACCTTAACATAAAATCTTTTTATGTAATCTTTGGGTAAAATATCTTAGAAAACATGTTTTACAGTGTTCTTTTTAAATATTTATATTTATATTTATGCATTTGGCAGACGCTTTTATCCAAAGCGACTTACAGAGCCCTTCTTACAGGGACAATCCCCCCGGAGCAACCTGGAGTTAAGTGCCTTGCTCAAGGACACAATGGTGGTGGCTGTGGGGTTTGAACCAGGGTCCTTCTGATTACCAGATTACCAGTTATGTGCTTAGACCACTACACCACCACCACTCCACTATTTTGGACCATGATGTTTGATGCTAGCAGGTGGACTAACAGCATACCAGTGAGTCTGCCCTCTATGAGCGAGAGGTCACATTTATCCCATACCTCCTCCTTTGTAGCCTCAGGTACCATGCAAAAACAACCAGGCGAGGTAGCTGAATCCAAATGGACAAACTTGTCTGGTGGCGCTATTGTCTCATGACAACTAGTCTCTAAATCTGACCAGACAGCATATCTGCCCTTAAGATTTGTATTTTTTATATATATATATATATATATATATATATATATATATATATATATATAGACGTCTCTCCCTCTCTTCTGCTTGTGTTCAGAGCAGTTTCGGTCCATCTGACATTTTTTTGAATGTAGCATGTTGAAATGCACATCGGCCTTGTGAGATATGGTGGCCTGTGGCAATGGTTGTCAGAAGGATGAGTTGCGGAGCAGGAGAATTTGAATACGAAACTGTTTACCAGGCTTTGCTGTGAGGAGCACAGCCACATTTCATCACGTCTTACTGGTTCAGAAGAATGTCAGACCTCACATGCAGGTTGTCCAGTCTATTAAATTGGCCTTGAAATGGATTTGCTAGTTTGATGTTTACCAAGACAGGACTTTGGAATACATTGATGAGTCATGGCTCAAATTACTTCGCTTAATCGTGGTAAGACTAGGGTAAGAGTTACACCTGCCTAAATTAGTCTATCAGGGATTTGCAGTTTTCTCATTCTTGCCACTAGATGGGGACAAACGCTCATATTATGTTACTTTCAAGTTTAGAAGCGTTTGGTCTGCACTACTTCGGTACCAGACGTGCATGCATTTAAAGGGTGGCATTTGATTGATACTTTGTTTTTGAAGCACTTCTTATGCCCGTTCCTTACATTTGTTTGCATGGTGAAATACCACAGTTTTCGTTTCTACTGTAAAACCATTTTTCAAAATAATAATTTGATTTATATTTTCCGTCAAGCAAGAAGCTTTCAGAATCGTTGTCTTTTTATTTATATACATTAAGGTCCGAGGTTTTCCGAGATAAAAAAAAATGTGTGTATGTGTGTGTGTGTGTGTGTGAAATTAAAACAAATATTATGACAGTTTCTCAGGTTTACACCATTCGACGTGAACAAAATGTCTTTCACAAAAACATTCAAATATCTGATATTTTTCAAAAACCTCACCGTTATGATGGTCTAAATGGGTCCTCTTTTTTTTTTTTTTTGGTCACATGACTTCAGAATGGCTACCTGCATGTTGGTTTCATCACCCAACTTTAATTTGGTGTACCAAAAAATTACATTTTTTTTTTCTTTATTATTTATTTAAGAATTACAGCTTTTAAAGTTTTTTTTTTTTTTTTTTTTTTTTTACTGCATCTGGACATTTTTTCCCAAAAAGATCAAAATGACTGAACTGAAGTAAAAAAAAATTAATAAATAATAATAATAATAATATGTATTTTTATATATTTTTGAATAACTTATTTCCGGACAAAAAAATTTGCGTCAAGTCATTGACCCATGTTTACTTTTTGAGGAGGACAGCGATGAATATCAAGTTAGCACACTATTATTGTAGTCGCATTAACTACACCTATTGCAGTAAGTGGCGGGCACTATGATTGCCATTTTTTAAGAGGTGTGTCAAACTGTTCTGGTGATATAATGTTAGATACTCCAGACCCACAAGAATACGTTTGAGGTAAGACTATATTCTACATTAAATGCCACACGGCAAAACGTAGCCTATAGTAGCAGGCTAATCTTTATGTGTAAATCTAACAAATGTCGTTTGTAGTTCATAATGCAAATGCAATCCCATGTCACTTTAATTCCATATCACATTAGAAAGGGTTATATACATCAGAGACATAGACACACAGAGGCATTATATGTGTTTTAAAATGAACTGTGATGTGAGAAAGAAAGAATAGACAGTAAATCAGCATCAGTCTCACCTGCAGCAGCAGCCTCCATAAAACTGAAGGAGGAAGTTGAGCTCCACTAGTTTTATGAGGTCTGGCTCATTACCAGATTACATTAGCTTGTCTCTCTTACACATTAATAAATGACCTTAATTTTGTAAAAAGTTTTCTGCAGTATTTGCCCTTTTTACTTTCTCAAAGCTGTCTTTCTTTTGGAGAGGTCAAACGTATCTAGCATTTGAATAATTCCTCACAGTGCTGCCATGCTTTTTTATTTTAAATAGTTTTTTGCGTGTTTGTGTGTGTTGGAGAGTTGTCGGGGAGTGTGGCTGTATTTACCTGTTCATTTTGATATCACTTAACCCTTGTGCTCTGTTTGGGGTCTAATAAGATCTAAACGCCATTTAATAGCTTGAAAACCAGACTTAAAATAATAGTTTGCCCAAAAAAAACTCTCATTGTTTAATAATTGGTGGCTCAGTGGTGGCTCAGTGGTTGAGGCTCAGGGTTACTGACCAGAAGGTCAGGGGTTCAAGACCCAGCACCACCAAGATGCCACTGTTGGGCCCTTGAGCAAGGCCCTTAACTCCAGGTTGCTCCGGGGGGATTGTCCCTGTAATAAGTGCACTGTAAGTCGCTTTGGATAAAAGCGTCTGCCAAATGCATAAATGTAAATGTAAATGTAAATGTAATCACCCTCATTCCATCCCAGATGTTTATGACTTTCTTTCTTCTGCAGAACACAGAGATGCTTAGACAAATATTTCAGCTCTGTAGGTCCATGCAATACAAGTGAATTGTAACCAAAACTTTGAAGCTCTAAAAAGCAAATAAAGGCTACATAATGTAATCAATAAGACACCAGTGGTTTACTTGATGTCTTCTGAAATGGTGATATAATGTTAGCGGAATCGGTTTTGGGTGAGAACAGACCAAAATGTAACTAATTTTTTTTTCCATTATAAATCTTGATATATATATATATATATATATATATATATATATATACAGTATATGCATGTGTTGACATAATATACAGTATTCTTATCTTCTTGATTTCTCTCTCTCTCTCTCTCTCTCTCTCTCTCTCTCTCTCTCATATCTGTTGTCAGTTGCAACATGCCTCACCACAGCTAATTTTAGACATTATTCAGTACTCTAAAGCCGTTGATCAGCATACTAAATGATGATTTCAGAACAGGCTAACACTCCCCTAACACTCTAATACAATTAGGCCAAGACAGCTTGGCTGGTTATGTTTAATGGGGATGACATCAGAGGAGATAGCAGAGAATGAATAAGTCATTCTTGGTCTCATTTCAAATGTGAAAGATTCATACCAGTAATTTAGATGACAGTATTAATTTAACATGACACTGCATTAATGGTCGATTTTAGATTCACAGAACTTGTTTAAGTGGAATGGACTTCCTTAATTTGATGAGATGTGATGGCAGTGCAATGCCATGTCTCCCTATCTCTCTCTCCCTGCAGCATGGGACACACACACACACACACACACACACACACACACACACACACACACACACACACACACACACACACACACACACACACACACACATAAATACAGATACTGGCTGGTGTCCTCAACATGCTTGGTAACTGAGTGAGTGTGTGTGTATCTGTTTGTTTGCATTCTGAAATAAGCACACTTCTTTATATTGATTTACTGCAAAGTGAGTATTTCTTTTTAATGATTGTTAAGTTAGCAAAATATGAAGCATTTTAAAATTGGCCTTGAAAGAAAAATACATCTACTTTAGTTTTAGGATCGTGATGGATCTCTAATACAATGCCAGAGTTTTAGAAGACATAATTATTCATCATATTTACAGGCCAAAGTACAATGAAGTTATGTTATTTATAACTCTATATGTATCTCTATAAATGCAATACTGATAAAGCATTAGTAGACTTAATTAAAGGGGCTTCTACATAAAATAGGGTCTAAAATCTATTAGAAACTAGTGAAAATGCTTATTTTGCATTATTTTATAATTACAAATTATATTCAGAGTAAACAATCTGAGTGAGAAGTTATACTGAAAAAAGAATTCCTTATTATTATGTTGGACTCGCCAAACTTTTGACGACAGTAGGCCTAAGCATAATGCAACTAAACACTGAGAAATGTATTAAGCAAACCAAGAAAGGGGCATCTTCACATACATATACGACTTCATGCAATGTAGTTTGCAAGACTGTACGTTTTATTTTCATATTTTGCTTTTGATCATTTTAATCACATTTTAGCTTGTGTACAAATGTACAAATTTCACATTCTATCAATTTATTTGATGTCAAGAAATTGCATTTTCAATAATGATACAAGCTGTTCTTACTGTTTGAAATTTCATTCACATTTAAAAAATGTATTCACAAGTTTGGAATCTAATAATGACAATAGAAGTCCACATATACAAATTATTTAATAATTGTTTTATAAGAATAATAATAATATTTTTTTTTTTTTACCAAACCCTTACATAGGCCTGTTTATAAAATTCTTTAATATTTACAGTTTTTTCTGAAGTTAAAATATTTCATTATGTACAGTGTGATTGTGCCTTTAATACTTATGTATTTACACATTTATTACACTATTACATTACTACATTATGTTACATGTTTGTTTATATGCAGTTGTGCAATTTACATTGAGTTTGCATTCATATATAACAAGACTAAGTTGTTACTTTCTCTTTTAGAGAACGGCAGCTCAACAAGCAAATGCTTAAGTGAGCCAGAGACTATTTAGCAGAGACAGGCCACTTCTGTTAAAATTAATGGGACAAATTGGAACGCCCAACCAAGGAGCTCTAGCGCCCAATGGTCAACAGATGTAGAAAGGAAGTCCAACCTTACAGGTAAAAGAGAAAATCACCTTTTAGATACAGACATCGCATGTCAATCATCTTGAGAACGTGAACGTGTATTAGCTATACATGCCGGGACTTTTCTTTTGTGTAATCTTAGGTAAAGAAGCACAATATGAGACCAGCGTTTTCATACATTTTACTGCTGATTTGAATTATGTTCTTTGATCATAATCCTGACCAACCGTTTTGGAGATTTCAGTCTTTCCTCATTCAAGTAAATAGGAGCAGCACTGTCATTACTTGGACTGACTTACAGTGGACTGACTTGCTAGAATGACTTTGAATAAGTGCAGTGCCCATCTGAGCCCTTCTAGCAAAGGCGGTCCCATAGACATTCAATGGTGGTACACTGGTGAGGAGGCAAGAGACTGTTTTTTAATGGATATCAATTGAGAGTTGCTTAAGTGTGCTGAATTAACAGCTTTTGTGAGAAAACTTAATTAACTGATGCTAATCTTCAACATGTTATACACTAAACCAGGGGTGCCCACACTTTTTTATGTGATGATCTACTTTTAAATGACTAACTCAATAAGATCTACCAACTAAAAAAACACAGTTTCATTTAAAATAAGAAAATACTTGTTGGGACTACTGCATGTATCCCTACATGGAATTCATCTTCTAATTAATACAAAAATATATAATAATGTTCAATGTTGATATCATTCAGTTTTAAAACTAAACCCAAAACACCTACAGCACAATAGATTACAATAGCCAGGGCATTTACCTTATTCTGATGACTTGCACTGAATAGAATCAGACAATTTTGCCTAATCCGGGCTGTAGCATCACAATTTCACGCTCTGTTCACAGAAGTCTTTGGAAGGCGCGTATGCGCAAACCCAGTTGTCATGGCAACTGAATAAACAAAACCTCGCCTGGTCAATATTTACTCTTCAAGTGCAAGTCAGACAGAAACTAAAAGAAGGAAAGACATTATATTTATTTTTATAAAAATTTAATGAAAGTACATTTATATTTTGTGCGATCTACCAGCATTGCCTTTGCGATTGATTGGTAGATCACGATCGACGTATTGGGCACCCCTGTGCCTGTTCTAGTAAGGAAACAATTTTTTTTTGACAATGTTGAATTTAAAAACCATCGGCCAATTAATCGGTTATCTGCCTTTCCCACCACCTTAGTTATCGGTATTGGCAATATCGATGGCACATGCTTTTGTTGAAGTCATGAGTCTGTGTTATTTCAACTTCATTGTTTAAACATTGTGTTTAATAGCAGAGCTCCTGGAGAACAACTACACCACCTGAGGTCCAGCAGAGAAAGATCCACCAATCAGAGAACTGCAGAACAAGACTATTTAGTTGGCGGTTTGTCTTACTGTAATCTCTGTATAACCATCAAATTTTAAACTTTTAAAACTAGTTCAAACTTTCAGACAAGACTTTGTCAAGCCAATATTAAAGATTGTCTTGACAATCGTTATATAGTTTGTGGCTCATTTCGCTTTAATGACTGTATGCTGGCATGGACTCCACAAGACTGTGCAACATCTGATTATCTATGTTATCCCAGTGTGATCTGAGAATGTTCCGAAAGAGTATCATGTGTACTTCAATGGAAGCAAGGAAATCAGAGTCAGGAAATTAGCAAACTTCTTTAGTGACCTAAAAATTGTGCAGAATCTTAAATATGTAGTCTTAATTTTACTTTGTAACCTTTCTTTGTTTTAAAATTTAAATGTTCAAAATTCAAAAATTTTTATTTACAGGTTGAAAAGAAAATAAATAGATTAATTAAATAATTTTGAACCCGAAAAGAACATAATTATGAAAGCACCAGTTTATCTCATGTCTTGCTCATTGTAAAATCTATATTATGCTGCTGTAAACTCTATGAAATCCACAAGTGCCCTGCTTTCTGCAACATTCCTTCTCTTATTTTAACTCGCTTTTTTGTATTTGACTGATGATATTTCTGGGATCTAGTCCTGGTTGGTTGCACCAGCCACAGGTTGCTGAGAAAGTTAGCTGTGTTTGTGTCTGAGCCGCTGAGTCCCCAATGTGTCCGTGTGTCTCAAAGGCTTCTTAATGACTGGACTTTCCTGCTCTCTGCCTCTCTGATGGATGGCAAGCAGGGACGGCCTCTCTTTCATCCCGACAGCCTGACTCCTCTGATTTATTAATGACAATAATTAGGAGTAAACCTCTCTGCAACCAAACCCAGAGTGATTAGCACAGTAACGATGGCGGGGAGGGGTTGTGGATATGGCGATCTGATTAATGCCGGCCATTTTGACCTTTCTGAGCCGGGCTGCTCTGTAGTCTGGAGAGAGATGAGGAAAGAGAGGGTGGCTATCTGTGGTGTCCACTCACAATTTGGTGGTGAATGAATTAGAATGCAAAATGTACCACTCTGGTCATTAGCTGTGCTGTTCACGACATGCTTATTCTTTTAGAACGAATCAGTGAGGTTTTGTGTTATCTATATATGACAAAATGGCATTGGTCACTTTATTCGAGATAACCTGCATTTAGCCACCAATGAGAGAGACTGTTTTTGCAGATTCTCATTTCACCAGTGTAGTTTATAATTAGATTAAATTTTCCTTTCTTAATGGTCAGAATAAATCTACCTGCACGTTGCATTTTACTCATGGACTCAGTGGGAAAGAATACTGAATTTCACAAAAAGATATAGTTCACCCAAAAATGAAAATTTGGCTATTATTTACTTACCCCCGTTGTTCTAAACCAGTATGATTTTCTACCTCCCGGGGAACACATAAGATGTCTTTTGGTAGAAAATCTGGCCACTCTTTTCCATACAATGAAAGTGAATGAGGACTTGGCCTGTCAAGCTCCCAAATGACAAAATAAAGCATGAAAAATTTGTCCAAACCAGGCACAGGGTTTCTATTTGGGCAGGTAGGGCAGAGTCCTACATAAATATTAATTCACTTCAAAGCATAGATCAGTACTATAAACTAATAATAATTCTATTTGTTAACCCGTGAATCTGTTAAAAATGATGACTTTTGTATTTAAAAGCAGGCAAGGTGTATGTTTTTATGCTATTTTTAAAGTGGTAATGTAGCCTAAACCTCCATTATACTGTGTTTGAAACAAATATAAGATCATGTGGGGCAAAGAATCACCTGCCCTCCCGAACTTCACAGCACCCCTAATTCTTTCCCAATGGAAATCTGTGGTCATATATGGTACTGCAATAAGCCCTCATTGAGACGCATTGGGGCAAAAATGAATCTGCCCAACGTAGTGTCATACCAAAGGTAACTTTAATATTAGTGCATGCCAGCAGTGTGACAGATTGGGGATGTTTGTGCGTGTAACAGCAGGTCGTTTCTATTGCAAATTCAGACAAAATTGCCATCAAACAACTTGGTCTTGACAAGCCAGTCATATAAATAGTTTGAAAATCAAAAGACAAGGGTATTGGTGATAAGACATTGAATGTAGTGTATGACAAAAAAGTTTGTCAAAAATCCTTGGCCCTGTATACACTGAATACAATTTTTATGTTTCCCATATTTACTTTTTCGTTGTTATTTTTCAAGGGTTGACAGTAGCATAGATGCATGTGATATGATGTAATGCGAACAGATTCACTAGAAACTTACTGTGATTTAAAACCATTAATATAAACCATTAGGCTATTATTATTAAGCATTTAGTTGTTTAGTACTGTGGAAATTTGTACATGTCATCTAGATTAGTTTTATTCATTATGTTATGAATAATGTGTTGAACGAGTTGAATAATGTAAAAAAACAAAAACATACACTACCTATAGCGCTCATTGCGAGATCTGCTCCACCTATTTCTGTGGTCATAAACTGCCCCTGGTCCATCTGACTCGAGTATGACTGAAAGTCATTATTTACTAATAATCATCAAATCCATTGAGCTGCTAACCGCTAACTGCTAATCATTGAGCCCATTTACATGCACAACAATATGCTGATAACTACTGAAATTCAGCTTTTTTTTTTTTTTAAATACAACAAAAGCAAGACAACCAAGTTTTGAAGTAGTCATTCTCTACTTTTGATGTCAACCTGTGAAAAGGCATTCACACAACATTTGCATAAATTGGGTAAAACAGTAGGGGTAAAGGTATTTACATGCAATGCAAAATTGGGGTAATGAGCAAAAATGTACCCATGTCGATCGGCTTTTTCTTAAACAGTTTATGACATTACACTGATAAAAGAAAGCGGTTTAATGCGTTTACATGACCACATACCTTGTCTGCTTATCAAGGATGATTGGTGTAAGAACACGCATGTAAACACACCCAGTGAGTTGAATTCGAGAACCTGATCAGTTAGATTCATGAACAAATCACTAAGGTTTGTGAACTGGATCAACCAATTAATTGAGCAGATTTCACTTAACGATGTGTTCACAAATCAGACCGCTGTATATGTCTCTCATTAATGTGCAGAGAAAAGCAAGTGTGGATGTTAAAAAATTCTGCAAACAACTTACATTTCTTGAATGTCAGATGAACCACTTTTATACTTTATGGTGCCAGGAAGAGTAGCCAGGAAAGTAATTTGGTTTGGAATAACAAGATGGTAAGTAAATGATATCAGAACTTTCATTTTTGAGTGTACTATTCCTTTTAAGTTCATCCTTTAGCTGTTTTCTCAGACAAGTACCAGTAGCTAACCCCTCTATTTACCTGTTTGAAAACACAAATCATTTAACGAGACAGACAAAGACATGCCGATAACACACAGACTCTGTGTGACATTTGATTAACGAATGTAAATGAAGGTAAAGAGTCATTTTGCGTGGCCATCTTCCTTTCGCCGGGCTGTGACAATGAAATCTGTGCAGACACCAGCTCCTATCCACATCTCAGTAATGGCCACATTTAAACTGCAGTCATTTAAGAGCTTGTTCCCAGTACAGCTGCAAGTAATGGAGTTGGTCGGAAAGGTCAGAGTCTTTATCTGGGTCAGATTGGAGTCAGTGAAGTCAGCAGCCAATGAATCTGAGACAGAGGAGATCAAAGTAAAAGTCATGTCAAGTAGTGCTGGTGAGTGATCGCAAAGCTGGACCTCGACGACCTGGTTTGGGATCAGTTTTAGCGTTCGTTTCACTGCGGTTGTGAGGTAGATGACTGATTCTGGATCTATTATTTGTGAATTGCACGAGTAATGCTGTATGTGTATGTTTAACCTTAGCTGTCTGCTTCACTGGCATTATATGCTGTCATTATATGGCTAATGCATTCTCTATAAGGACTGTTTACATTCTGATACTGGCTCGAGGCATTTATGAAGTTGGCAAGTAGCAACAACAGTATGCAGAGCAGTGTTGGGTAGGGGTGTAAATCAGACACTTCATAATGATACGATATCGATTCTCTTGGCCTATGATCCGATATTTGTTGATACTTCAAAGTCTGCTGCGATACAATTTCGATTTGATTTGATTCGATTCAGACTCAATATTTCGATATCATGTGCCTATTTTACACAAAAAAACGTTTTGCCTGAAAATGCAGCCAAAATATAATTTGAATATTTTATTGAGCTCTCTGAAAAGTGCAAATTTAGTATCCACATCCACAACAAAAAAAAGTACTTCAGATGATGAAAAAAATGACACAGATAATGATATAAAATAACGTCACACACAAGTGATCATCAATCGTTTTATTACAGCTTATTTTTCAGTTTAATCCAATTCAAAGTACTTTTAAACCCATGACTTGTTTCCAACTAGCCATGCTATCTGCGGTTTTCATGGCTACAACTTCCGCAGTTGTAATGAAAAATTTCTGTTACAGTTCAGTGGGATAAATGTTAGTTGATGTGATGTGTAGATGTGTAAAGTCTTATAAATGATGCTAGTGTTGGGCAGCAGGTGATTTCTCTTTCACCTTCTCATCAGTGCTGTTCAGAATTACAGCATTGTCAAGATGTTTCACATGATGGTTGAACTGCTCCATGGTACTTTTAAATAGCAAATTCTCATGTAAATTTCAAATGGTTCGCATGCACAATGATATCGAAGGAAGCTGGAATTAATTGCTCATGTAAGCCACACGCAAGTACGCAGACCCGAGTGCTTGGCCAATGCATGGTTCCGTGCGCACTTGCATTGTCTCTGGCAGTTACAAACCTGCAGACCACAAGAGGGGAATACATTTTTTAGGCACGACCATGAAACCAGTGCTGTGTCAGAAACCAGAAAAATGGCTGTATATGGTGGCAAGATAAAAATAAGGTGCTTCTCAAACTGTTCGGAGGCCAGTTTCCAAAAGAGCTCCATTTATTCAAAACAGCTTTCAGTTAACCCATTAACTGATTAGGCAGCAAATCAGCTACCTATGTTTTTGGATGCAGCCCAGATGTGGTAGACGAGTCAATAGTTGAGGAGTGGGGAAGAGACAAAGAGAAAAAACAAGTTTGTTTGAATGGACTGGGGACAAAAATCATATATATTTTTCGAAAAGATTCAACTCAAATTGCTGCCCGAGTTCACCATAACAGTTGTTGAATGAAATAAGAATATCCCTTGCGGCAACACTGAGAATGCAGTGCGTACTTGCGTTGGGTTATGAATTGAGCACTGACGTATTTCAAGCTTGCATAGCAAGGTGTGTCTGCGTTCACGTACTTGCGTTGAGTTTGTTTGGGCCTTAAGGAGTGCCCGGTTGATGTACTGATGTGCAATTTGGCTTCACAGACACTGCGCACATCCTTGTCCCACACAAAGAGAGTATTTAGCGCTCATAAAGTGAAATGAATGTAATAAGGTTGCTTCATCACCTAACAGAAATGTGTACGGATGTGGCTGACATGAGAGTATTAAAATAAAGGTGCATCTTAAAAAAAAATTCTGTATTGATATTTAAATTTATCACATTACTAATTACTTTACACTTAATTCACTTTCTAACACTTTAGAAAGTAATAGTCTTTTCTCAGAAGAAAGATTAAGAAGCAGGGCATTTAAAAGTGCACTCAGTAGTTTTTATTTATGTTGTCTTAGTCTTACACTGACACCAAGGGTCGTGGATGCAACATAATACAAAAACAAGTTTTCAGTTTTCAATGCCATTTTAGAAGTTCACTCTTCTCAATCAGCCATGATTCATTTAATCCCTGAGTGAAAATGTCCAACAACAGGGTTGTTATTTAGATTAAGCAAGTAGTATTCAGCTGGTCATGTGATCCAAATATGGCAGCCTCCATGAGGGGACCTTCTCCATGTAAAATAAATCAGCTTCTATGAGGTCACTGATATGACCGGAGCCTTTATTTCAAGTAAATGGTCATGATTTTATACATATGTTTCAAAATTACAGTAAATTTGTTTAGGAGTAAATCTTTTCAACTGAAGATACTAAAATACTGAGAGCAACTTTAAGCAATAGTCTCCATTTAAATTCCATTTGATTTCAATGTAATATAGTTGTGGTCTGGGAGAACCAATTGAGATCTAAAGAAGATCTCCTCTGTGGTTTTGTCTTTCCTGTGGGTAGTTTCACTCAGTTTTGACAGCAAGCAAGCATGAAATCAAGCCCATATCAACTTGTCAATGATTCTGAATTACTGCATTTGAAAAATGCTCACACCAAGTAGGTCATGTAATGAAAACTCTTGTCCCTTCTAGCTCTTCACAGCCGAGTCTTAAAGTCTAATTTGTCCTCATTAAAAGTCCCCCTGCCTTGTGTTATTATTTTTCTGCCCCATCTCCTAAAACACAGGGAAGTGATTGAACGCAGGGTAAAGTCGGTCATCATGACATGACCTGCAGAAACAGCAGAAAGAGCGCGATGGCTGACCCCGGCAAACTGCCTGCCTGCACATATTGCACAATCTTTCATATTTAATGGGGAAACACGAGCCTGTGATTTTGTCTGCATTCTCTCTAGTCTGCCGCTCGGGGTGGAGTGAAGCCACTTAATGAGAATCCCCTGTTCTCCTCCATCATTTTTAAACAGGCACTGCACTCAGCAGCCTTGCCTTCCCTCTAAGGACCCCCCACTCCCCACCCCCGACATGCTGTGCTCGTTTTTGTAAGCGCTAAATTATGTATCAGCTCTTTAAATGCTGTGAAACATTGGTTTAATATGGTGTAAACTTGTTTTTCGTAATTCTGCACTCAAATTAGGGCACGATACTTAACTTTGTTGGGTGTTCGTTTTTTTCTGCCACCGTTGGAGGCCGTTAATTGCTTATTTTGTCTTTTTGAAACATTTAAATCTTGGAACTACATAGGGAGCTGCAATATATGGATTTTGCATGCATATAGAGTTTTTATTTGATCCTTTATCATTTAAATGGTAATAAAGTCTTACAGAGTTCATAAGAGGATGGATGGCGAAACAGACTCTGTTGCTTGATCTTTTACTTGGCGTTTCTTCATTTAGATTAAACTCTAACATCAGTAATACTTTGCCCCCAACAATAATGTCCCTATGTATGTGTATGAAGCCTGTCCCTGCCAGCAAACCGACATCTCGACTGGCTCATCCCAGCGCAGCCATCTCTTAACACAACTGCTATTGTTAAACGTCCTCCACAGCCGTAATATCTTCTAATCCTCAAATAGAGTGGAGTTAAAACTACAAGCTCCAAACTATTTTTACTTGCCTCACTAGTTGTGGCAGATGAGAAGTGATCTCTGCGTAGATGATTATTTTGTCATCCCCTGATCTTTACTGCTGGAGTAATTGTAAATCATTGCCTCATGGCACGTCAGAAGTTGTCGGTAGCAGGCAATTAAATGGCACAATATAATAGAGCAAATTATTGCCTGTCAGATTTTGAACAACACAGTTGGTATTTGAATTACACTTAATCATTACATGCATTAGAAAGCTCATTGGAATCCTGCTTAGGACTGAACATGAGCCATTGCATTATTTAAACCTCTAATTGTGAAACCCATTTATTTGTGGTTACTGTACAACAAAAAGAGTCTCACGAAGCAGACTGGCTTTAAAAGCTCGATATATCCAAATCAACGTCTTCAGATGCATAAACCAAATTGGCCAAAATGGGCTATTTCGCTGGGGTGGAAAAACATTTAGCCATGTAAAGTGTTTTGTAATTTCAGACTGCAAGGATGAATATTAAATATTTACTTTTAAACATGCCCAAGCCAGGTCCCCTCTTTGCATAATTCATTAGGCAAAACAGATGAGGTTATAATTTGTCTAGATGCCACATATCTGTTTCTCAGGGCTTGGCCCTCTCTGCACACCCCCCATCAAACACCCTAATTCTTCAGTTACAAAGTAGCAAACGACAAAATATTGCAATTCTGACAAATTTTCAGTTGCTTTTGTCATTAAGACAAAACACAGATGCTTACTAATTTAGTAGGTTTCATTCCTAAACAAACATTCCAAAGCTTTTAAAATGATTATACAAAATAATACAGTTACTGATACCTGTAATACTCAGTAGAGGATGCGTAAAACAAATAATACGTTTTTGTTTCACTTTGGTGACAGCTCTAATTATTTGTAGCATGTTAATCATATTTGTTCACAACATAAGAGGACGTTACTTGCTTTACGCAATCTGCCACAAGTGCCAGAACAGACACCCTATATTAACAAGACTTAAGTACTGTTGTCATGGCCATGCAGCCAGCTTGTAATTATTGGTTAGCACTATACTGTGATGCGTATGGGATGAATAACAATATTAAGAAGAAGTGTTTTCTTAAAATGGATTCTGATATCAGCTTTTCATGTCTTTGTCCATTCAAACATGCCTCAGATTTCAGTCAAACTGTTCCAGTTATGTATCATATTATAGTGTACCTGGGTGAGTGTGCTGTACATGGGTATTAATGGCAGTAATTGCCATATCAGATCTATAATTTCTCTGGGAAATTTGCTACTTACCAAACATTTCTATTAAGATTTTTAAAATAGGCCTAATAATGAATAATAATTTGTTTGGCACAGTTGGATGTGTTTAACTTGTTATTTTGCTGCACATCGCCCTGGCAATGTATACTAAGATCTTCTTCTAAGCCTTTCCTGTTATTGTCAAGGCATTACGGCCCTATCTGTCATATCATATCAGTGGACCACTCCCACCACGCAATCCACTGTTTAAAGTAACGCTTTGGCTTATGTTACTCCAAGTCAGTTCCTCCAGAAACATCTGTTTCTTTTCAGAGGGAGGAGAGACAAATAGGCCCATTGTCACCCCTGTATCTGTACTCATATCGAGTCCTTTGGCTTTTCGGACAGGTTGGAATTATCGAGGGAGGGTGAAAGACAAATAGCCCTATTGCTCAATCACCATTGTTTGGAATCAGTCAGTGGTAATATTAGTGTTGCACAATTACTCATTAGCAGCGTCTTTAACATCGTCTTGAATTTATCCTCCTGACACATCCGGAGACTCATAATTTAATGCAAGTTATGATTAAAATCCCCTTACTGTCAACCCTTTGGAACAAATAACAAATACCTCTGTTCGGAAAAATGACAGTTTTAAAAATAAATGAAATTACACGCTGGAGCTAGCACGGGGAGTGGTGCGCGGGAGACTGTGAGACGTTGCGCGGGAGATTTAGGATTCAAGCACGGGGTGGGGGGAGGGGGACTGATTAACAACAGCAATTAAAAGATGAGGAAAAGGTATATAATTAAAATGGAAGTTCTTGCTTGTCAAGTGCGCGCGTGTCATCCATTGTGCTGCTTGTTAAAAGGCGAAGGAAAAAGAAACCGACACTTAATTCCAGGCTTTGGCGTCAAGGAAGGGCGTTGATCGCATGCCCACGGATGCTTTTCTGAAGGCTGTAACTCAGCTGAAAGTGATGCTGTGTCATTAGAAGTTCAAAGCCATGCATCTTGTGTTGACAGTCATCGGCAGCGAATGTTTGGCAGTCGGGAGTAATTTCACTTAATTAATGGGATGCATATTTGATGGGAGGAATGAAATATTCAAGCTCAGCAAAGTGGAAAAAAGGAAAGATTTAGTGTTCAGTAAAAAGGTGGAGGGATGTAATTTGTGCATTCAGTTCAGAGGCTACTGGGGGATAGAGATAGAAAGATGCAGGGAGGTGAGGAGAAAATGTGAGTGAATTCAGAAGACAAACAGCATTAAAGATACAGTATAGGAGAATAGAAAAAGAAACATGGGAATAAAGCAGACTTTTATAACACTAACACAACATCGACCCTTGTCCTTATCTGGTAACAAAAGTAAACAAGCATGCAGACATTGATTTGAATGCAGACAGCAACATATCCCCAGTCGGATACTTTATTACCATATAACTACACATGTTCATTATGTTCTTGTACATGGTGATATCTCATTGCATTTACAACTGCTGAAACCACAACAGTACAATAACAGCACAATGAAATAAATAGACTGTGTTTATAAATAAATGGTGAGTGAGTGTTAAAGGAATATTCTGGATTTAATACAGGTTAAGCTTAATCGACATTTGTGACATAATGCTGATTACCACAAACAGTCATTTCAACTCAATCCTCCTTTTCAAAAAATAAATAAATATATAAATAAAATGTGAGATTATAGTGAGGCACTTACAATGGAAGTGAATGGGGCCAATTTTTGGAGGCTTTAAAAGGGAAAATATGAAGCTTATGATTTTATAAAAGCACTAACTTTTTTATATTTTGATCTGTAAAGTTGTTTAAATCGTTGTTTTGTGCAGTGGACTACTGTTCTAGGAGGACGTACTTCTTATTTGATGCTGACATTATGTCGTCATGGCAACAAAGTTTTCAAATCAAATATATCTGTACACAGAATTTTGGTAAGTGATTTAATCACTCTGAATTTATATTAACATACATTTTTTTATGTTTTGTGGCTATGTTTTTGAAACAGTGAGTATTTTAACAGTGGTCTGATTCGGTTCCTTTGTACTGTAAGTGCCTCACTGTAACCTAGAATTTTCCTTTTTTAATTTGTAATAAAGAAAATGGACGAGTCAGAATGCATTTTTGTGGTAATCAGCACAATGCCGTCGAATGAGTTTAACTTGATTTGAATATTCCTTTAAATGCAATCTTGTTTCAGCTTTTATAGTGTCATGTATTTATGTGGTCGTATCAGTTGTATTGTTAACTCTTC